>NC_070616.1:30025000-31275000 GCF_027172205.1 Podarcis raffonei
TGGGTTTGTAACAGATCTAATTCAGTCCCAACAAATGAGTCAAATTGGAAGGAAACATTTGGTTCTGAAACAGGTTGGACTTTTTTTTTCAAAGCTACAGATACAGATGCAAGTTAAAACTTGTGGCCTATTTATAGAAGGCTTGGTTATTATTACTAGATGCATCTTTTAAAAGCTATCTGTGTCTTCAATTAATATAACTTAGTAAGTTCATTTGTGTGCATGCGTTGTAAAAAAGAATCCCCCCCTCAAGTGTAGTATTATTCATGACATTGAGCCAATGTTTGTGTACTAAACTGAAAGTTTGAACAGAAATTTTGCTCCCCATATTATTAAGTGTTTTACGTTACATCGTGGAATTTATTTTTGGCCACTGTGAAATGTGTAAACTTGTGCCTTAGTCTTAACAGATGTGTAAGTAAACCCTGTGAAAGTCGGCAGGGCTTAACATGCATGAAAGCAGCTTCAGGGAATCATAGCTTTTAATGCAAAAATAATAAGCATTTTCCCCAGGCGAATTAGATATTCAGCCGTCGCAATGAGGCACGGTTTAATTCAGCCTTCTCCTACTGCAGGAGAAACAGAAACAGTAGGGTTGTATCCAGTGCTAGTCCTATTCAGAGTAGACCTGGGAACTGCAGAGAGGCAAACTGTTGTTGTGCTCCTTTCAGCTTGCAGGCTTCCCAACAGGTATCTATTTGGCCACTATGAGAATAGAATAATGGATAGAACCATGCGCAACTGGCCTGATCCATTAGACTCATCATGTCCTAAACTCATTAAATTGAATGGACAGGACTAACTTAGGTCCACTAATTTCAGTGGGTCTGCTTTGAGTGAAGCTGAGTTGGATACAACCCATAGAATTCTTCTGAAGTCGTTTAGTCCGAATGATGCAAGAAACAGAGAGCTTAAGCACCTCTAAGCATCTTGCCTCTGCCTGGAGACCTCAAGTGAGGAAGAGTCCACCAACCCTCTAGGTTGTTGGTTCCATTGTTCAACTTCTCCTATCATCAGAATAATTCTCAATCAGGATCTTCTCTCATGCTTAAACTCATTAGATCTATGTCTGCCATTTTGGGCAGCAGAGAAGATTTTGTCCTCTTCTGTGTGGCAGCACTTCAAGTATTTAAAGAGTGCTATCATTTCACCACCACCAAGTCTTCTCTTCTCCGAGTGAAACATACCAGGCTGTATCTAATACTACTCCTACAGTGGTTCTCAAATGCATTGGTTCTCAAATGCCGAAAATCTGGAAGTAAGTATTCCGGTTTTCAAACATTTTTTGGAAGCTGAACGTCCGATGCGGCTGTCAGCTATTGTTTCCAGGGCACCTGCACCAATCAGAAGCTGCACCTTGGTTTTCGAACATTTCGGAAGTCAAACGGACTTCTGGAATGGATTAAGTTTGGCGCTTTTGTTTTTGCTATTTATTTTGTTTTTTTGTTTTTGAGGCTTTTCGGTTAATTTGTTTTTGTGACTGGGTGGAACCCAGTTCAGCTATTGATTGATTGATTGATTGATTGTGTGACTGCAGAAATGTATAAAAGCCCCCCATCCAAACAATGACTATCATTAGTGCAGGTAAGAAAAAACAAATTTTAATTTTTATCATCTACAATACTGTCTTATTTGTTTTATAGTACAGTACAGTGATTATTGCTTTCATTTTATGGATCAATGGTCTTGTCAGATAGTAAAATTCATGTTAAATTGCTGTTTTAGGGGTTGTTTTCAAAAGTCTGGAATGGATTAATCTATTTTGCATTACTTTCTGTGGGAAAACACGGCTTGGTTTTGGAATGCTTTGGTTTTGGAATAGACTTCTGGAACAGATTAAGTTTGAGAACCAAGGCACCACTGTATTTGCATTCTACTCTACTCTGACTACAACCCACCCTGCTCCTTCCAGCAGTTCCTTACAGGACTTATTTTCCTGTAGAGAGCCAGTGTGGTGTAGTGGGAACCGGGTTCGCGTCTCTGCTCCTCCACATGCAGCTGCTGGGTGACCTTGGGCCAGTCACACTTCTTTGAAGTCTCTCAGCCCTACTCACCTCACAGAGCGTTTGTTGTCGGGGAGGAAGGGAAAGGAGATTGATAGCCGCTTTGAGACTCCTTAAAGGGAGTGAAAGGCGGGGTATCAAATCCAAACTCTTCTTCTTCTTCCATGCCTCTGTCTTTGTTGCCCTCCTCTAAACCCAGTTGTCTCTATTCATCAAAAAATGTGGCAACCAGAACATCAACAACGTTTTATGGTTTTGGTGGAGGGCTTAGAGTATTGAACCAGGGAGAACTGGAGTCAAATCTCCATTCTTATAAAGCTAACTGTGAAACCCTGTGCCAATCACACTCTCTTAGCTTAATCAACCTCAGTATTGATGTGAGGATAGCATGGTGCAGGGCAGGGGTATGGAATCTTTGACCCTTCCACAGTTTCTGGATTCCAGCTCCCATTAGCACCAACCAGCATGATTGTGTCCAGAGGCATAGCAAGGTCAGGTGGTACCCTGTGTGGATTTTTTTTGGTTACACTCCCTCCCCCCACATTGATGGCCCGGGGTACTGCTGGATTGGCATTCACCCTGGTGTTCCTGCCAAGCATAAAGGGCACCCCAAAGTACACATGTCAAGGCAACATAGTGTCAGTGATGGAGTTAGCTGCATGGGCACCTGGAGCAGCGTCCATGCTGTGCACCGGGGCCCAGGGCGAGCTGCTCAGGGGGCGGTGCCACCCGCCACGTGTGGCAGTGGTGGGGTGACCCACCGCTTGCTATAGCAGCATCGGGGTGATCCGCCACATGCTACGGTGGCACCAGCGGGGTGGGCGATGCCTAACATTTCAGTTCCGGTGAAAAAGTGAAGCCACCTCATTCTTACTTGCATTTAGCATTGTGCTGAAAGGACACATTTGCAGCTACCGGAAGGTTTCAGGGACTGAGAAAGACAAGTCCTCTCCCTGCCCCTATTCCATTAGATTTAAATAGCTATAGTGGTTTGTATATGTCTCTGTGTGTCTTGTGTAATTTATAGATCTGACAAGGTAAAAATAATAGGGGAACCCAAGGCTCCTTTTTAATTATTTTTTTACACTCACCGTCTTTTTAAACGACCAGCGAGGAGGAGAGAGGAAGGGAGGGAAACGAGGTGTGCCTTTTTGTCACCCTCCTCAGGGATGGCACCCAGAGCGGACCGCCCCCCAGCCCCCTTCCTACGCCCCTGACTGTGTCTCACATGACTCTCCATCCTCCATCTGGGTATGTATGGGGCATTAAACACAGTTAAGGGACACATTCTAGGTAGGCAATACTACCTGAGGAAGAAGTGAAGGGTGTGACCTGGGAAGGAAATGTGACCTGGAGAGCGTTCTGAATGCTAGAAAGTCTGAAAAGAGGGAGTCCTTTGTGTTTAATCAAGGCTATGAGTGGCTGCTAGTCATTATGGCCATGTACTATTTCCGGTCTCAGAGGTGTAACAGCTCTTAAAATTTTTATGGGGAATAATGTTTATGCTTTCATGCCGTGTTTATTGACTTCTCATATGCATTTGATTGGCCACTGTCAGAAAGGATGCTAGATTAGAAGGTCCTTTAGGCTAATCCAGCAGTGTTCTTATTATATTCTTGGTATTATTGAACTGGGGTATTGCCTTTATTATCTGAAGAAGCAATTTACCTATCAGTTGATCTTCTTAATACATTTCCCAAAAGGCAGATTCTACCATCTCTTAGAGTACTTCAGCTTCCCCTCACTTGTTCTCTACGATGAGTAAATATCAGATCTGTCCATGTGTGGAGGTGTGAAGAAGAAATTCTGAAACACAGAATAAACACAGAATATAGTTTATAGTTATCCAGCTTTAGAGAAACCAGGGGTTCAGACCCTGTCTTTCAAGATCCAAGTCCAACAGGTTGCATTCAATGCTAGAGTCGCTGAAATTAATAGACATGGCTAATTTAGGTGCATTAATTTCAATGAGTCTACACAGAGTATAAGTTCCTTGAATACCACCCAATACAGTGGTGAATTTACCATTCCATGCAAGCTTTCAAACTTCTATTATCTCCTACACACATTTCTGATTTGGAGAAAATCAAGCAAGCGCTGAGAATGCTTTGCGCAAAGAGTCTCAGCGATGGGTAGGTAGTCCCAGTATGATCCTCAGGCCTCCCATTGCCCCAAACAAATCGGCACCATGTGCTTCTGAATAGCAGGCGTTCAGTATCAGCAGCTCACAGAGTGCATAGAAAAAGCCATAAGGCAAGAGAAGGGGAACTATAAAGCATTCAAGCCAGCGGTAAATGGGGGACAAGGGTGTTCTAAAAACTTCTCGCATTGATCATCGCAAATGTGTTGGCTTGACAAATGTTTGCAAAGCAATGGATAGAGGCCTGGACATGAATCCCTTTAGCTGTCAATACAGTCTCGAAGACCTTGTACTGGAAGCATGGCTAGAGGAACAGGCTCCTTTTGTACTTCATCCATACAACATTTCTCTTTTTGTTTAGCTTTTGTCTTCCATCCCCGCTTCCTCCTCCTTAATGATTAGACAATGCAGGGCTCTGTTCCTCCAAATGGTGAAAGAGGCTGCCATGAAAGATTAATGGCTCCGAGGGTTTCTGGGTAATGTCTTTTTGGCTCTTGTTGAAAGAGAGAGAGAGAGAGAGATGTATGTTAAAAAGCACAGGTATTGTGAACATCAGGAGGAACAAGGAATTCTAAATACTGGTGCAAATACAGTTTTCTCTTCTGGTTCAGATTTATTGTTAAGGATTTTAATGGATTCATAGTGGGGAATGGTTCAAGGGTAAAACACAGGAATTGCGTGCTGGATGACGTTCCATCATTGGAATCTATAGTTTAGAAGGCTCTCGTAGGGCTAAGAAAGACACGCTCCCCTCCTCTAATATAGTGGAGAACCGCTGCAAAATGGAATAGATCAGGGGTGGGAAACCTCAGGCCAGGGAACAAAATGTGGTCATTCTTTTCAAACCTCTGGACATTTTCCAGGCCATGCCTATGACCAAGACATGCAGGCCACCCAGCTCCCTCACCAGCCTGACACTGTACTCTCCTTGGATCAGTTACCTGACTGGAGTCTTTGCTTGAACTGTGTTGAAGCCTCTTGCTTCTCTGGATTGAGAGCAAAGTGTGTGTGTGTGTGTGTGTGTGGAGGTACAACAGCAGTGCCAATTTGAATAAAATATGGGGGGCAGGTAAGCCCTGCCCCATATAATCAATCACATGATACTGTGCACACATGCCATTTGAATGACAAAGCCCATCAAATATTTTATTGGGCTCCTCACACAGGAGTTGCCTGTCCAACTTTCTTGTCCTCTGTCATCCCCTTCTCCTTGTGCCCTCCATCTTTCCCAACATCAGGGTCTTTTCCAGGGAGTCTTCCCTTCTCATGGGGTGGCCAAAGCACTGGAGCCTCAGCTTCACGATCTGTCCTTCCAGTGGTTGGACAGTGTCCTCGAAGCTACAAACATGAGTTTGACCAAACTGCGGGAGGCTGTGGCATGCTCTGGTCCATGGGGTCACGAAGAGTTGGACACGACTAAACAACTAAACAACAACAACAAGGAGTTGGCTCCTACGTGGTGCAGAAATATTATTATTATTATTATTATTATTATTATTATTATTATTATTATTATTATTATTATTCCTGCCACTCAGTAGCAGGCCCCAGGGTGGGTTAGAGTCTATTGTACAGGCACTTGTAAGAAATTGATCTTTTAGAGTGTGACAGCACCTGCACTTTGGAACTCCCAGCCTGACGCTGGGGAAGAAGAGGGAGAAAGCCTTGATTTACAGCAGGGCTTCAAGGTAAGTCACAGCTCAGAGAGAGAAAAACAGAAAAGTTGAGAAGTGTTGGGGGGGGGAGCAGACTGCGGCAGGGCAGCCAGATGACACGTTGTCACTGGAAAGTATTTCTGATCCCCCTTCTCCCAGAATGTGGCATTTGTTAAGACTACAGGAACAAAGGACTCAAAGACATTTGACAATGAGTGGCCATCATAAGGGAAGTTGCTGTTGCTACGAAGGTGGGAGGAGGAACCCAGTTTGGAGCAATGCCATTGCTAAGGCTTATTGTGTTTGTTTGTCTCTCACTATTAAAGGTAAAGGTACCCTTGACCGTTAGGTCCAGTCGCAGATGACTCTGGGGTTGCGCACTCATCTTGCTCTACAGGCCGAGGGAGCCGGTGTTTGTCCGCAGACAGCTTCCAGGTCATGTGGCCAGCATGGCTAAGCTGCTTCTGGCGAACCAGAGCAGCGCACGGAAACGCCGTTTACCTTCCCACCGGAGCGGTACCTATTTATCTACTTGCACTTTGACGTGCTTTCGAACTGCTAGGTGGGCAGGAGCAGGGACTGAGCAACGGGAGCTCACCCCATCGCGGGGATTCGAACTGCCAACCTTTTGATCAGCAGGCCCTAGGCTCTGTGGTTTAGACCACAGCGTCACCTGCGTCTCTTTTGTCTTTCGCTATTAGGATTGAATGAAACTCATTGAAAAAGGACTCTACTTTGTTTCATCTGCTCTTGCTGCAACCGGGGGAGGAATAGCTTTTCCAGAGCCTTGACAGAATCATAGAATTGGAGAGTTGGAAGGGACCCCGAAGGTCATCTGGTCCAACCCTCTGCAATGTACTTTGTACAGTGGTACCTCGGGTTACAGATGCTTCAGGTTACATATACTTCAGGTTACATACGCTTCAGGTTACAGATTCCGCTAAAGCAGAAATAGTACCTCAGGTTAAGAACTTTGCTTCAGGATGAGAACAGAAATCTTGCGGCGGCAGCGGGAGGCCCCATTAGCTAAAATGGTGCTTCAGGTTAAGAACAGTTTCAGGTTAAGAACGGACCTCCAGAACAAATTAAGTTCTTAACCCGAGGTACCACTGTACTCTCTGTACTCTTTCCAGTACCTGTGTAAAGCATCTTTTCTCCTGGCAAGGCAATTCAGACATAATGAAGTTACAGGTGTTTTAATCTGTTTATAGTTTATTTTAATTTATTTTTGAATTTATTTTTAATACATATTCTGTTTCTTTATTCACAATTTTAACTTTTTAAAATTCTTTTGAGGTTTTGCTACAATCAAGTGATATATAAATTTTGTTAATTTATACGCAGTAAGTAGGGAAAATTCCTATTCAAGTGTGTTTTAAGTAATTCACTCAGGGCTCTTTGAATTTTGTCCATATTTGGGATCATAAAGGCGATTAGGAAATTATGTGCATTAAGACTGCCATTCTTCCATATTACCATGTTATAATCCAACCTTCAGCTTTTGCAAAAAATGTCTGTTATTTCCTTAATGCAAGCAGTGATTTTGGATTAAGCTAAATTAAGAGTAGCTTCCTGGGATATCAATTTACTAGCTCAGATCAAAGCACGTTGCAAGACAGCTCTTCGTTCTCCAAGATCATCAAAACACTCATTACGAAATATGTTTCTATAAACGAAGTGGGAGCCTGTGCCCCTCTGGAGGTGGCTGGACCTATCACACTTAACCATTGGTCATGCTGGCTGGGGTGTGTGGGAACTGGAGTCCAGCAAACACAAGAAGGTCTCAGGTTCCCCAGTCATGTTCTAGACTAGCTCCTTTCTCCTCTGCACATTGGTTAGATTTTGCTAAACATGAGCTGCTAGAAGTTCGCATCTACAGTCTTGCAAATCATGTCAGTATGCACACCACCACAACAACAGCAACAACAACAACAACCAAACCAAACCAACCAGCCCTTCCACTGTATCCTGGGCATTGAGAGTTGATTTTCCCAGCAGAACTGCATTGCTGGATATAATATTGCTTGATAAATTCACTTGGATTTCTTTTTAATTCGTTCTGGAAGAGGTTTTAAGCTTTCTTCCCTCTCCCTGCTTGCCAATATACCTATTATGTATACTCATAAGGGTTTTGGATAATAAAACTAAGGCTTATAAGTTAGTGATAAAAATAACGCGTAGATAATGAAATAATTATGAAGTGCTTCCTTGGCGAAGACAAAACGGCTTTCCCCCCATTTACTTTTTTATCTTTTGCAGCATTGAACAGGCATGTGTTAAACCCTGAAAAAAATATATAAAACCAGTGAAGTGGTATTACTTAGACTTTTTTTTTTTGAAGCTTCCATCTCTTACTAGAGTATATAAATAGGTTCCCATAGAAAATAAAAGATGAAACTAAGTGTTCCTACAATGACTGCTGGAATACAAAATGCTATATATCTGGGGGTTTTATGGTGTGATTCCATATATGTCTATTGAAAAATAGGGATGGGAGAGAAATTTGATACATTTCACATTCAGGCCAGGTTGGGTGAGTTGAAATCACTTGCAGGTGACCAGGCATCAGATGGAAGATTTCAATCTGTTTCCTTATTGTGGAATATTCAACATTGAATTCTGTGTTGCAAAGGCATTTTCAGGTTCACAAACACTGGACATGATCTAGCTGCATTTTTAAGTCCTATTGATTTCTAGAAGAGAAGGTGTTTTTACTCTGCCACTGAGATCAATGTGGCTGAAAAATGCTCAGCCCACAGTGCAACCCTGAACATGTTTGCTCAGAAGCAATCCCCACTGTCTTCATTGAAATGCACCTCCAAGGAAGGGTGCCTAGGATTACAGCCTTCCTAAAGCTTATCATTGACATGCCTCTGTAGGGTGTTCAGAAAAGCAGTACATATGCACAATCTCAGCAGTTCAGTAATATTATGATCTGCAATTCTACCTGGGAAGACATGTGTGCTAAAGGGTCAAAGGTCACACTCCTGGTGTGCTAAAGAGTTGCCATATTCCTGGCTGCCAGATCTGAGCAGCCAAAAATGCTTTCAAATTATTTGAATTATAATATAATATTCTGTCGGGAAATGTCCCCTTTTGTTGTTTTTCAGCATTTAGGAGCACAAAATGTCTGTAAGCAAGTCTATGGATGGAGCATAAAGGCATCTGAATGTTGCAGAGTGCAGGATTTGGACTGAAATGGGATACAGTGGTACCTCGGGTTACATATGCTTCAGGTTACATATGCTTCAGGTTACAGACTCCACTAACCCAGAAATAGTACCTCGGGTGAAGAACTTTGCTTCAGGATGAGAACAGAAATCGTGCTCCAGCAGCGTGGCAGCAGCGGGAGGCCCCATCAGTTAAACTGGTGCTTCAGGTTAAGAACAGTTTCAGGGTAAGAACAGACCTCCAGAACGAATTAAGTACTTAACCCGAGGTACCATTGTATATCCATGCAGCTGGAATGTGAAACAAATTTCTGTGACTCTGTCTGGCTCACCAGTCCAGGGCCATCTTTACCCGGGGGTGCAAGGGGTGTGGGGCACCCGGGTGTCGAATTCTGGGGGGTGCCAGGCGACCGCTGCTGAAGCTGCCAAAGCACATTGTATTGAGCTGCTATGCAGCAGCAGGGTCAGTGGCACCTTTGACACGACTGATCTCATGCCGCCTGCCTGCTGGGAGGAGGGGGAGTGACAGGAAAGAGGGAGAGACAGGCAGAAAGAGAACGTGCCTATCTAGCAACAGGAGCACACACAGGCTCCGGAACCTTCCTAAGAAGAACTCGTATATGCGCGCTCGCAAGGGCCCTGCCAGCTCCTCTAGAAATAAGGTTGCTTCCACAATGAAAGGCTGCATGAGATGGCTCTCCCACGCATGCACACAATGCCCACCTGTCCCATCTTACAGACACCTCCCTACAACCGTAAGTGCATGCATGGAGTCTTTACACCGGCTCCCAATGTGTTCTTTGTCTTCTTTAGAAAGCTGGTTTTAAACAAAACACGCACACAAAACTCCTTTTGGAGCCACGCAGATGTGAGCGCTGTTTATCAAATGATAATAGTGACATAAGCATAATAAAAGTTAATTTGGGGGCTAAACTAAATTTGGGGGCACTGGGCAGATCTTTGCACCCTGGCGGCACATTTGCTAAAGATGGCCCTGTACCAGTCATTAAAGAAAGAGAAGATAGAGCGGGGTCCATCTGGTGTGTCCAAACAGTGGCTCTTGCTACATCACTCAGGCATGTAAAGAATGCAAAAGGGTTTAGACACCTTCATTCACAGCATAAAATAATTGGTTGGTTTCAGGATTTTTTAAAACTGCCCGTTAGACGCCGGGTTGTATGGGGTGTTAGGGGAGTGGTATTATCTCTGGTGGGGAACATGTCGAGATCCTTCTGAGGTAGTTTGTCCACCTTTGGTCCCTACTCTGCTCTCATCTGTGGTTCTTAGAAGGTGGCAGTATGTGACAGTAGCCACACCCCAGGAACGGCATTGACTGGCAAACTTAACCAGGTGAGGGTAGCTGATGGGTCTCTAACCCTCAGTGAGTTAGGGACTTCCCCTGCATGTGAAGACAGGCTCCGAAGGATTGAGCGGATGAGACCAATAGTGGGTCTAATAGTCATGAAGGAGTTTTCTGCATGTGCTGTAGAGGGAAGTGGGGGGTAAATGAGGCTCGTCAACCTGGGAAGGTTGCCCACTCAGCAGAAGGAAAACTCAGATCCTTAACCTCCTCTGACTTGTGGGATATCTTTGGGAGAAGAAAAGGCTAAGGAGCAAACCCTACACAAGTCCCTAAGACAGCTGGATGGCACCTTGCATGCCTCCTTCTGGCAACTCCTGCAGCCAAATGCTCTGCTTTCCTTTGGACCACATCAGCGAGGTAGCCCAGAACCTCAGGCTTGCAGTCCAGTGAGGTCACATTGTGGCTGCCAACCAAGTGATTTGCCTTTACCCCTGGAGGTGCACTCCATTGTCTCTTGAGACAGACAGATGCCAGCAAAGCTGAGATGCTCCTAAGCTGTCTCCTGCCCAGCACCTATTTGGTTCCTGCCTAGCAACTATTTGGTATTTTGGTAGGAGTTGACTTTATAGCAAGGGTGGGCAACCTCAAGACCAGAGCCCAAATGTGGCCCTCTAAACCTCTCTATCTGGCCCTTGGAACTCTCCCTAAGCCACAACCCCTCTTGGTAGGCCACACCCCTCACTGGCCCTGCTCTGAGCTTTCCTCAAGTGCTTTTGTCTGGAATATGTCCTTGGACTGTGTCTATTCTTAGTTGCTTGAATGGTGGATAGAGCTGTACATGTGTGCAGGGGGTTAGATAGAAATCTCTGACTTCTGCATGGGTGGGGTGTAGCCTACTGGACAAACATAAGAGTCACATTCATTGCTCTGCCCAATGTTGCCTTGGGCATATGGCCTTCAGAAATGTTGCTAAAAAAGAACAACCCCATCTCTGCTTTATAAATAAGTGGCTTCCTTAGCAAAGTCAGAGTCTTTTGTTTTGCTAACTTTTATCTGAAGCAAAACAAGCCCTCCTTCCTCCTTCTTGCATACCGAACACCTTTCCCTGGAACATGAGCCGTAGATGAGGTAGCAGAGGAGGAAGATTAAGTGTGGCATTTGTTCCGATGGCTGGAAGACTTTGTTAGTGCAGTTTCAGAGAGAGAAGATTTATGGCTGTGCTTAATGAATGCTAATCGTTCTGTTATCGGACAGGAGCCATGCAAACATTCCTCTGTATTACAACGTGAAAGTATGACTTAAAAGTTAAGCCCTGCGAAGCTGGAGGTTAGTTTCTGAGGAGGTTCTGCTGCCCCTGTCATAACTTGGCCTACTGTGGGCAGACGAACCTAGGCTCCAAACTAGATGGGTGTGTGTGACATGGATTGGGACCCTGATGTGGTGGTGAGTCAAGGGGATTTAACTCTTTGCTCTCCACTGTGGTCCTGATCAAAATCAGGGCCCCAACAGCTGCAATTTGCGTTGAAAGAAAGCTCACAGGAAGCAAATAGGAGCATCCCTCCATCCCTAATGCAAACCAGGAAGTAACCCTAAACTAGAGGAAATTTGCAGAGCTATTTTCTACATCAAGCATGATGATACTCCCAACATTCTCCCACACCATTTCAGAATCTGCATTTAAGCAGATTCCATTAGGTGGTGGTCCAAATGTTTAAAAGCAGTTTAAAATGCTTGCTGCTTCCCCTGCCCCCATTGTATTTCTTTAAAATGTTTGAAATAGTGTATCCACTTGCCCACAGCTTGAGTGGCTTGGGCAGGAGGCTCCTTGCTGCCATGCACCTGGATGTGCAGTATTTACTTGAGGCAGCCATGTTTATTTCCATACAATCCCACCTGGAAGCAATTGAATGTTATCAAGTCCTGTCACTTCTTGATGACTTGTTCCATATGCATTAACTTGCATGGTGGTAAGGAGCTCTGTCTGCTAGGCACTCTGGGGTAAATGCGCTCCTCTTCTTCAACCTTTCTTCATAGGACTTAGTCCTCGGGTCCTTTCACCATCTTCATCAGCCTCCTTTGGAAGTGTTTCAGTTTCTGGGTAGCCTTCAGAAACTGAGATGCTCAGAACTGGATATTGTGCTCCGGGTGAAGTCTGGTAACAACAGAAGAGAGTGTTATCCTTACTTTTCATGCTTTGTCTGTGCTGTATGATACGTGGAACCTCTTAGCAAGAATATTTTTGGAAGCACTGCATTTACTATTACAGGCCATTCTGAACTCTGATACTGCGTTGCTGCCCTGCAGATTTCGAGACTGGCCTGAAAAGAAGAATTCAAGAAAATCTCCATTAAGCAACATGGGCAGCTCACTAATTAATGGGCAAGGAATAATTTTACCCCTGCAGCTGCCACATGGTGCAGAGCAGATAATTGTTTAGCACTGGGCACCTTTTTCACGATTCAAAGAGAACTCTAGGTTTTATAGCCCACCCCACTGCTTTTCAGCACCGGAGAACAATAAGCTGCAGCCTAATAGAATTCCTCACTTCAGCTTTCATAAAAGTTAAAGTCAGTTGCTGATTTTTATTCACTTCAGTTTGTGAAAATGCCACCATGGGTTGATATTTTCTTTGCCCTTTTCAGTTTTGGTACTCCCTGTTTTAATAGAAAACTCTTTCATTTTTACCAGTCCTGCAAATACAGCCGCAGAAGTTGTTGGGTGGAGAGTATTGTTTTTCACTTTGCAAGTCTTATTCCACACACCCCAGCCCTGAACTATTATTAAAATGACCTTGGCCTTAGCGGTATTGGAGTTGCACACTCTGAGGACTATGGCTTCACTCATTTTTTGGAGATCATTTTCAGATTACAGGGTCTTTCTTTCTCATTTACTCCTGGTTGCCTAAAATGAATGCTCCTATGGGAGCACCCCAGGCAACATAGACTACTTGAAATGGAATTTTCCTGGGACACCCAATGACCATACTAATGTTAGGCATCGTGGCAGCAGACTAGGCACCAAGAGCAGGATGGGAAGTCAGAAACTTATCCTTCCCTCACCACTGGTGTTGCCCCAGCAGCCAGGTAATTGAAAGGGTGAGTGAATAAGTGGGTGGAAGGAAGGGGTTGTTCCCTGGTTTATACTGAAACCTGAGCCAAATAAGGACTTAGGTACCATAATGCTCGTCTCATATTGAAAGCAAATATTATGAGTCACTGGGGTTGACATTCCAAGCCAACAAATGATGGAATTTAAGGTAAAGGTACCCCTGCCCGTACGGGCCAGTCTTGACAGACTCTGGGGTTGTGCGCCCATCTCACTTAAGAGGCCAGGGGCCAGCGCTGTCCGCAGACACTTTCGGGTCACGTGGCCAGCGTGACAAAGCTGCATCTGGCGAGCCAGCGCAGCACACGGAAACGCCGTTTACCTTCCCGCCAGTAAGCGGTCCCTATTTATCTACTTGCACCCAGGGGTGCTTTCGAACTGCTAGGTTGGCAGGTGCTGGGACCGAGCAGCGGGAGCGCACCCTGCCACGGGGATTCAAACCGCTGACCTTTCGATCGGCAAGCCCTAGGCGCTGAGGCTTTTACCCACAGCGCCACCCGCGTCCCACTAAATGGAATTTAGTGACCAGTAATATCACCAGTTAGGGATGTGGGTGGCGCTGTGGGTTAAGCCACAGAGCCCAGGACTTGCCGATCAGAAGGTCAGTGGTTCGAATCCCCGCGACGGGGTGAGCTCCCATTGCTCAGTCCCTACTCCTGCCAACCTAGCAGTTAGAAAGCACGACAAAGTGCAAGTAGATAAATAGGTACTGCTCCGGCGGGAAGGTAAACGGCGTTTCTGTGCGCTGCTCTGGTTCACCAGAAGTGGCTTAGTCATGCTAGCCACATGACCCGGAAGCTGTATGCCGGCTCCCTCGGCCAATAAAGCGAGATGAGCGCCGCAAACCCAGAGTCGGCCACGACTGGACCTAATGGTCAGGGGTCCCTTTACCTTTACCTTAATATCACCAGTCAGTACTGCTGTTTGTGCTTTCGAATGAGGACTCTGAGGCATAATGGCAGGTTCAATGTGTAACAATTATTTGCACCTACCCTGTGGAAACCACATAATTGCATTTGTAGCTAAATATCTGAAATATGTAAGGTGAGAGTCCAGGTGGCTTGAGAAATCTGTTAAAATATGGAGAAAGGTTTCCCACAGCAGTCTGCAAATACACTGCATTTTTCCTATTCTGCTTTGGATCACAGGCAATGGGCTCGTGGGTTGGAGGTGGTGGATAATATATAGGGTTCCCACAGTTTTTTTGTGGGGGGCGGGTGGGATAATTTTGTGCACTTCTTGAACTATTGGAAAACTTCAGTCCTCTCCTAAAGAATATTTGGCAAAGTGGCATCACCAGTTAGCCACCTGTGAATTTTGGAAACAATTGTGTGTGGATCTAGGTTTGATGTTTTATAACTTTTAAAATATTGTTGAAGAAAGCAAAGGTCTTGGACCTCTCAGCCCTCTTATAATAGGGTTTCATTCAACATTAAGGTTATAATTCTGCAGTCCCTGGGAGGGTTCACAGGGGCTATAGGACAGATCATATCCATGCCTTCAACAGTGGAGACAGAGTGTCAATATCAGATAGGGAGATCATGTCCACTGCTGGGTCATCTAAAGCCTTGGTTCAACCACCAACAGCGCTTCGGTGCCACTACAGCATTTGACTCCAGGTCCCCTGAAGTGGCACCAACTGGCAAGAAATGTAATCATGTTTCTAAGCTGAATCTCTGTGTCCCTGTTTCTTTTTTAAAAAAATAATAAGGCAGGAAATGGATGGAAGAGTGCCAGATTATTTCATGGTCCTTGCTTCTACCCTGCCACCTCAATCCTGGCAGAACATGGGATGAGGCAGCTGCACTGGCTTAATAATAATAATAATAATAATAATAATAATAATAATAATTTATTTAGACCCTGCTGGGTGGCTCCCAACAGAATATTAAAAACACGATAAAACAACAAACATTAAAAACTTCTCTAAACAGGGCTGCCTTCAGATGTCTTCTAAAAGTCAGATAGTTGTTTACTTCCTTGACATCTGGTGGGAGGGTGTTCCATAGGGTGGGCGCCACTACCGAGAAGGCCCTCTGCCTGGTTCCCTGTAACCTTACTTTTCGCAGTGAGGGAAGCAGCAGAAGGCCCTTGCCTTGGAGCTGGACGATAGTGTCAGGGCTGAATGATGGGGGGTGGAGACGCTCCTTCATGTATACTTCATATATCATTCCTCCACCACCACTTTGGGATTGTGCCCTAAATGAGGCAGACTTTCTCCGAAGAGAATTTTCTTAGAAAAGCTATTAGAGAATTTCATCTCCCCAAGAATATTCAGAAAAATCCCACCTCCCCTAATTTTGCCATCCCACAAACAGCATGGACAATTGGGGAAGGCCATTTTCACTCAGCTGTAGTTTTTCCAGTTCATTATCCACCTAGCAACATAGGAAGTTAACTTAAACCGAGTCAGACCATTGGCCTGCCAAGCTTAGTTCTGCAGAATTTCGGGTAGCAGCTTTTCCAAGACTTCTCTGAAGACAGTGGGGATTGAACCTGCGGCACTCTGCATGCAGAGTAGAGGCTCTCACACAGTGCTCCAGCCCTAGCTATGGAACTTGAGGACTTTTGAAAGGATATTGAGATCATCGGAGTGTGTGCGCGTGCTGTTTCTTGTTTTGTTTTTAGCCATGGCATCATTACAATGAAAATACCTTTTTGACCCTCTCTTCCACGCTACCCATTCTTGTGATTACATCATTCCTGGTGTGACATTTATTCAGACGCGGCTGTGAAGTTTCTTCAATCTGGTTCTGAGTCAAATCAGCACTTGTCATTTTTGACCAGGCAGGGCAGTCAGAAGGGTGTCAGCCCCCTGGGTTCAATCCACAAAGACCGATGTGACGGTAACAAATTGGCTTGTCAAAGTGAAAGGGCTGCCTTGGTATTAATGGACATAATAGCAGATTACATGGCCTCCGTGTCACACAATAGAATCAAAGGCAGGATCAAAGTGAGCTAATATAGCAAATGGTTAACAGGAAAGACATGCTAATGAGATAAAAACACTTTACCTCTCTGAGGCTTCAGTGGAACGATAATTGATACTAAATAATGTAATTTGAGCACCAGGAAAAGACTCCTAAATTCAGACAATAGATGAGCCATCACTGTATTCTTTCTTTTTTCCCCACCCCCCTTTTAAAGAGTTTCATGTTGCTGTCACTTCCACTGTGTTTTATTCACCAAGGGCCTGGACGTTATTGTTAATGCAGGAGATGGGATGCAAGAAAGGATCTTGGGCAGATTTTAATTTCTCCTTGATGTTGGAATGTATTTAGGGAACTGGCTAACATCCAGTCTTCTAAGGGAGCTGCTTTAATAAAGGAATGTCATGCACTTGGTGAATGCCCTCATGCACCCCAACTGTTCCCAAGAACATTCCCACTTGTTTGTCCCTGCTAATAGGTGTCTCTATTAGATTCTTCTTCTTCTTCTTCTTCTTCTTCTTCTTCTTCTTCTTCTTCTTCTTCTTCTTCTTCTTCTTCCACGCATCTCATAGATCACTATAAGTTAAACCTTAGAACTACAGAATTATACATTGGAAGGTCATCAAAACTGAAATGATTACCTGTGATGATATGTGACTGTTTTGAATGCTTTAAAGGTACTCTTTGTTGGTAGCGAGGAAAAAATAGGCATAAAAGGGTGAATTCTCCCCAGCAGAGATTTAAAGTCACAAAAAAGGAACCAAAGTGTGGAAATATAGGCTGTTAGACCTTCTAAGTTCATCCAACATTCCCCTCTCCCCCCCCACTAAAGAAAATACCACCTCTAGCCTTTGCTTAAATTTGTGCTCTACCAAACCCTGTCCCACTACACTTTTGCAAAAGATTTCACTCTCTTTCATACAGAGCAGGAGAGCAGGAGATCATTCAGAGGCTGTGGGTGTGGCAGGTTCTCCTTACCATGAAATAGCATGGTGCTCTTCTCTCAAAAGCTTGCAAGCTGTCAACAATTACATTGAGTTCAGTAGGATATAAATGTGCAGCCTGAAGCAATCATCTGCAGCATGACTGCATAGAAAGGGCCAGCATCCCACTACCACATGCCCTTTATTCTTAAAGGAAGACCAGACCCCTCTGTTATGTGAACACATGAATGATTGTGCTGTCACACCCAGTTTGGCTTCCAGCATGCTCCTGAGTTGTGAGAGGTTTGGGCTGCAGCCAATCAAGATCTGCTCAGAGTAGACCTGTTAAAATCAATGGAGCCAAGTTTGTAAAGTCTGTTCAATTCAGTGGGTGTATCACTGTATATTGGATGCAACCTTTTGTCTCTAAAAATGGACGCTTGTCTAAATGTGCTTAGGGACCAAGGTGAGAGTCTAGCTGGCATCTTATGCTTTTAACCACTGCATGGCAAACTTTGTTATCACTTTATAAGGAAGCACCACTAATCTGGCTGACACAGGGCAGAAGAGCATCAAGGGAGACAATTCAGCTGAGTAGCAGACAATGATGCTTAAAGAAGCCTGTTGTTTGTAAGCACAGATCAAATACCCTTGGAAAAAGGCAGTTGGCATGCTGTGGAGTCTGGCATGGAGTCCACATCTTGGTGATTAGCCAGAGTTAATTTGTTTGCATTTTGTACTTATCTCCATGTAATGGGTTTGTTTTGCGCAGGACCCACTCGGTGGCTTATGGCAAAAGCTGGCTACTTATCGTTCTAAATTCATCATTTTGCAGGGGTGCAGAGGCAGCTATGACAAGAACAAGAAAACCATTGACTGCCTGACTCAGCAATGCCGAATGTATATGTTTCCCCAACTATCAAGTTAGGTACATGTTAGTGGCTTGAAATGCAGCAAGGTAATTCTCCCTCCCTGCTTCCTTTCAAGTCGCAGCCTTACATTGCTGTACAGACCGGAGGGGCGCGGGGTAGGGATGTCTTCCACTGATGCCCATTCCCTGCTTTGTTCCCCCAGTTCACAAGGCTGTCATAGAATCATAGAACTGTAGAGCTGGAAAGGACCTGAGGCTCACCTAGTCCAGCCCCCTGCAATGCAGGAATGTGCAATGGCTGCCTGCAAAGTACACACCTCAGCTTAGCTACTGCTTCTGTTTTCTAATCAGATGGAAGTTGCTTTGAGGGAAAGCTCATCAAACAGGAGGATTTCTCAGGAAGCTACATGATGCCTATGGATTGTGGCTCATGTCGTGTGTACTTTGGCTTCAAATCAGTAGGATGGTGTGGTTAGACTGTCAGACGAGAACCTGGGAGACCAGGGTTTGAAACTCCACGTGGCCTTGAAGCTTGCTGGGCGACTTTGGGTCAGTCGCTGTGGGGATTCAGTGAGAACCATATGTGCCACATTGGAGGAAAAGGTGGGACAGAAGTGCAGGAAACAAACAAACATAAGTGCTGGGAGTGAGCTAGAGCTCTAGAGTAAGACAGCCTTAGAATGCCTAGAGCTCTGAAGCCTGGGATTGTTTGAGAAGTACACAGTGATAACTTTGAACACAGAGGTGACCAAAGTTATTTTGATGTGGGAGGCAGAGCATCAAAATGGAAACTCCTTTCCTGGGTTTCGAGTTAACATAAGAAATAAATATTTGATGCAATTGAATAATTCTCACTCGGAGGTGTTCCACCTGAGTTAGGTCATGGGAGGACCAAGATCTGAACAACAATACCGATCGAATAGCAGTTCAAAGTGAATTCTAAAACAACCTGTATGAACGTCATAATATAGGGTATCTATTTCCCATGCTCTCAAAGCAAACTGTTAGCAATCACCCTGATTTACTGGAAGCAGTATATGTAGGAGGAGGGGATGACTCTGCACAGGCTGCTGTTCTGTCTGTGTCTGGATTGTGCCCTCACCATTTATCTTTGGATACTTGCACTTGCAATATAGATAAATAGAGGAGCAAAACATGGTGTGCATAAGGTGTGCTGAGGAATTTCAGGTTTACAGTCTGTAGGGCACAGTAAGGATGCAATGCAGATTTATTATTTCGATATATGGGAGTTTACAAAATGTCCAGGTATGGATAAGTGTCCTGAACAAAGCAACAGATTTCTAAACAGTTATCTAGGATCTGCAATAAAAGAACAAAAACAAAAGATGGTCTACAGTTTGAAGCAAAATGATGTAGCCTTTGGGCAACAGCCTGGCGCCGGGAGCAATAGGAAGGTTTTAGGTGGAGAATAATAATAAGCAACAGCAAACCTGCCAGCGCTTAGAAAAGGAGAGGAAACCATAGGCTTGGTCAGTGGTAGTGGGGCAAATGTAGCCATCCAGGCATTCCACAGATGACACTCCTCATGAACTATGCTCTGCATTCCTATCTAGCACTTTTGACTGACTAGAATGTGTCCTTGAGCTTGCCTGGATAGAGGATGGGGGGAAGGGGAATGGCATGGTGGTGGTTGCACATAATCCTCAGACCTTTGTATGGCTGGGATGCAGCCTACTTTACAAAGGTAAGAGCCGTAGATTGATGTGTGAAGCAACCAACCCATAATTAAACCAGTTTGGTAACCATTTCTTTAACAGAGACACAGATATGTGTTTGCTGCTCAGATTACTTTGGGAGTAAAGGTAAAGGTACCCCTGCCCGTACGGGCCAGTCTTGACAGACTCTGGGGTTGTGCGCCCATCTCACTCTATAGGCCGGGGGCCAGCGCTGTCCGGAGACACTTCCGGGTCACGTGGCCAGCGTGACAAGCTGCATCTGGCGAGCCAGCGCAGCACACGGAACGCCGTTTACCTTCCCGCTGGTAAGCGGTCCCTATTTATCTACTTGCACCCGGAGGTGCTTTCGAACTGCTAGGTTGGCAGGCGCTGGGACTGAACAACAGGAGCGCACCCCGCCACAGGGATTCGAACCGCCGACCTTTCGATCGGCAAGCCCTAGGCGCTGAGGCTTTTACCCACAGCGCCACCCGCGTCCCTCTTACTTTGGGAGTAAGTCTCACCAAACACATCTAGGGATGGTGGGGGTACACGAAGAGGCATTCAGTTGTCTCCATTTTAGTAAGAAGCTATCTAGTTTGAACTTTTTGTAGCACTTTGCAAACTGAAATTCAGTTATCCTTTAAAAATTTCACTTCCCTGTATTTTGCAACGTAGTTCTCCAACCAGCCAATCTGTATACAAATTTCATATATTGGGGTAAATGCACATCAAAATGCATGTATTAGTGGAAATAAGATACAACAAGGCATTATATGGGGGGGGGAACCATTTGCAAAAATTTGTTTATGAGTCAAAAATCCACACAAAACTGTGTTTATTGGGGGTGGAATTGCACTAAAATGCTGGTGAATTTTCCTGAGGATTTATTGTAATCACAAATTGCTGCAGAAATGTGGAAAACTAAATTTAAGATTGGAAAAATGAGAAACAGAGGGAACCAAAATTAATAGTCCCATTCATCCCTACTTAAAGGTAAAGGTAAAGGTAAAGGACCCCTGGATGGTTAAGTCCAACCAAAGGCGACTATGAGGTTGTGGCACTCATCTCGTTTTCAGGCCGAGGGAGGCAGTGATTGTCCACAGACAGCTTTCTGAGTCATGTGACCAGCATGACTAAACTGCTTCTGGCACAACCGAACACCGTGACAAAACCAGAGTGCATGGAAACACTGTTTACCTTCCTGCCACAGTGGTACCTATTTATCACTGGCGTGCTTTTGAACTGCTAGGGACAGAGCAATGGGAGCTCACCCCATCGTGGGGATTTGAACCAATGACCTTCTGATCGGCAAGCCCACAGCTTACATCTGTGTAAACATGCAGAAGGTCACTCTGTTCGTTCATTTTATGTATTTTATTTTCCCTAGCCAGCTGTATGTGCCTTTCTGAGGCTTTTAACATTACAGACACATCCTTAATTGCAACTTTCCTCCCCTATGTTCACCTTCTCTCCTCTGCCCACCCAACCTTATCCCTGATTGTCCGTTGGTACAAGGGTAGATGGAGCCATTGATCGCAACTCTACATAAGTTGGGGCAAGTTCACTTTCTTTTCCCCTTTCCTTTGATATTCTTTAGCTTAGAGTAAGTGTTATGAAGCACTGTTTGCCCGTCTTGCAAATAATTCCTGTGTGCTGCACAGCTGAACGTGTCATAAAAGTTCAAGAGTCTTGTTTATGTATTTGTTTTCTCCTTTAATATACGTTGTGCCAAGTTTATTGATCAGTCTCCTTCCTAACCTTCTCTCCTCCAGCCTTTCATTAAACTCTGGGATCACAGCTCCGGAAGACTTCCCACTAGTCTTATTACTTGTAGAAACCATGTGACTGTAGCTCATGTTGCTAGATTTTTGGAGATTTTATTTTATTTTATTCCCCACTCACCCACATCTCTAAGATGTTTTTGTTACCATGGAGTTTCCTTTTCATAGCTACCTGGATTCAGTGGCACAACCAGAGGAAGGGCCTCCATCTTTGCTTTTGACTTGATTGTCCCTCCCAACATCATTTAATAGTGCAATTAATTTATGACAATTAGGGGCATCGGAGGCTGCTCTGCTAAATGAGCCAACTTCAGCCTGTTCTCATCCAGCCTCCAACTGCCTGCCTTCCTTCTTACAATTGACCAGGGTGTGACTTGTCCTCTCATTGGCTCTGGCTCCACCTACTCTTGGTCCCTCAGCCTTCTCCCCTACCAGTTGCAATGGACACCAGCCACCACTAGCACTGTCCCATCAACCTGGGACATCCTTCTGCCAGCCCCACTTGCCAATCTTCTTACTTACAAGCGGTCCAGGAGGCGGCACTCCCTGTCAACCTACTCTTCCTTAGTCTCAGTGTTGCCCTTGTAGAACACAGCAGGGAGGAGGGCAAAAATTGACTTAGTTGACTCTGCCTGTCCTTGGTTCTGTCTCCACCTCCTGTTGGGCCATACCAGTCCCAATGGACACACAATAATGTTATTAATGCACATGACTAACTTAGGTCCACTACTTTCAATTGCTCAACTGTGTAGGACTTGGCTGCAACCATATCTGTCTCATTCTTAGCTTTCTCCGTTTTGATGGCAAATCCAGGAGGAACACCAAAAGCTTCCTTTCCTTCTACAAAAACCTTTGTGATGCTGCTGTTAGTTTGTTGCTTTGCATTTACCATTCAGGGATAGAGAGATCAGTCTGTTCCCAGTCCTTGTCAATGTTGCCTGTGTTAATTCATAAGTCCATTGTCTCTCATTTTGGCATCTGTGTTCTTGTTCTTAAACATTTATTCAAATATTCATATTTTAAGTAGCATTTAAATACATATTTCATACATATTTAAATACCTATTATATCTCAATGTATGCTTTTTTAAACTACTTTATCCTAAAATATGCATTTGGTATATTTTTTGAGCCAAGAGCTTTTATTGCAAAATTTGGAGAAGTGTAAGATCTGAAGGATAATTAAGTTCCAATCCCTGGATTGGGCTAATTATCCTTCGGATCACACCTCCTGGACTTGGCGGTGCAAATTAGATTGCTTCGCCTTAGAATGTAGACCAAACTAAATTCTCCTTCATCCCAATTAACAGGGTGGGGAACCTCCTCAGATTTCATCCTTGTCTTCGTCAATTCAAACCACAAGAAATCATTAGGAAGAAGGGGGAGATATTATTAATTAAGCATCCTATTATGATACCTTCTGCCAACAACAGAGGAGAGTGTGTATATCTGATTCTAAACAGAATGTGGGAGTTCTGAATAATAAAGATGTTCAAGAATGAATTGACAGTTGTGAAATATCAAACTGTTCTGACTAAGCAATCTGGATGGTGTGACAATCATTTCCCTTAATTCACATTAACTACTGTCTACATTTGCTGAGGGCTTGTTACAAGGGGTGGCATATAGCCAGAAAAATAAAACAAAATAAAAATTGCCTGATAAGCTTCAGCTCTGGCAAAATAGGAAGCATGCTATTAATTAGGGCAACACTGGAAATTCTCTCATTTCACTGCTTGCTTTGAAAACAGAATGCTTGACACAGACTGATTACAATACTTGTCTCTCCAAATATTCATGTCATTTTGGTACTTTTAGTACTCCTTTCTTCCCTGAATGGAAGCTGGAACACATTGTGTATGAGGAAAGGCTACAGGAGGGATGGAAAACATATAGAACATGGGCTGAATGTGCTCCACCAATTCTAAGGGCCAGGGAGTCTTTGGCCCCCTCAATATTTGTTTGAAGGGGCCTCCTCAATTCTGAGGGGGCCTGGCGCACATTCCATGCATGCGATGTCTTGCAAGATGCTGTTCTTATCTGTTCTTATCACTGTGCAGCTGCGTGGAGTCACAGGACTGTGTTTACATTCCAGAGACAGTCCAGGCTATTGAAAGTCTCACGGGAAAGGGAGACGGGATGTGACGTTAGTGGTTTCCTGTTTCCTTTGTTCCTTTGTTCAGTTGCTCTCTGCTTCCATAGAGAGAGGATGTCTTTTCTGTTCTGCGTAGCTAGAGAATAAACTCTTTTACAATGTAGCTCATACGGTCTCATCCTTCCCTGTGCTGGGAACCCTGCTGGATAGAATGTGCTTGGAGCCTTATCAAAGGCTCTGGTCATTAAACACGTCGGAGGCGATTTCAAAGCCTCGGTCGAACGGAGCTCCCGACAGATGCACAATGCGCACCACAGCTTCAGCACCTGGCTCCACCAGAGTGCTCAGGCTCCAGTAGACGCACACCAGGCCATCTCAATCTTGGGGGCAACCTGGCACCTCTGGGGCTCTCTCCAGGCCACACCTCTCATGAGCCTTGCACCTGCCTTGAGTGCTTTTGCCTGGCTGGAACACAGGGCTTTTTTTCAGCCAGAACTTGCTGGAATTTCCAGCACCTCTCAGGTGGGCACCGTTGCCATTATAAGAGAAGAAGGAATGCATTAATGGTGAGTTCCGGCACCTCTTTTTTTAATAGAAAAATAGCACTGCTGGAACATGTGCTTTAACTGAGATAATGCCTCTTGCTTGCCTGGCTGGAGGATGGAGAAATGTGTGTATAGAGGTGTAGAAACTGCTGGCTGAAATAACACCCATTGCTCAACCAATGTTTGCTTCTGGGCCTGCCTCCTTTAGGCTCTAGCACTGCAGCCAGTGGAACTTTGCCTTTGGGGGAATGCTACCTCTGGGCTAAAAGCCTTTCCCATTGCTGGACTAAAGCATATTTTGGGGGCTTTTTTATAGTTTTGTGGTATTGCTTATAAAGTGATAACAAAGTGAGGAGGACAGGATGAAGGCTAAATAAAAATCATGCATGGCGATTGTGGGGTTCATTCCATGAAAGCAGATTGGCAGCAGATTTTGGACTGATAAAAGGAAATGCTTTTTCACACAGCATACCATGACTTTATGATATTATCTGCTGCAAGGTGCGGGGATGGCTTCTAACTTAGATGGCTTTAAAAGAGGACGATACATCTTGGCAGAAGATAGGGTTTTTTCCAGCGGTTATGAATCACAAGGGCTTTATGGGATCCCTAGGTTCTGGGGAAATAAGTTGCTGGATATTAGCTCCTGGTGCTGCTTGCCTTAATTTCCTTCTTGTGTTATTCCCTGAGGTCGCTGTGTTAAGCAGGTTGCAGAGATGGACTGTTGATCTGATCCAGCAGGATTCCTTTGTTCTGATTATTGGGAGTAAAGCAACAATGCCTGCAATATGCTACCTGAACCAGTTGGGGGGCGATTGACAAAAAGGCTGCCTGTTCTCCCTTCTCACTGATTCTTTCTCTCATAGTTGGTAAAGAGGTTTTACTTCTTCTCTGCTTCTTCTCTTAAGTTTAGTCAGTGTAAGTTAGCATGTGCCAGTGTTAAGTTCTTTGCTCCATCTTGGCCACATGTAAAACCTTTACTTAGAATGTGGATACTGGTACCATGCTGTTTTTGTTGTGAGTGTATGTATTGAATAGATTCTTCACATATGTATATATACATCACCAGTATCATCAAAAACAAGAACACTTTGTTTGCTGTGAATAATAAACCTTAAGTTTTCTTTGTCATTTCAACCAGCCATCTTACCAGACTATTCCTTTCTGCACACCACTGCAAAATATTTACCAAACTCCCAACACCAACACTCTCAGTTCTCACTGGCTTTCATTAAGTTTTATATGACCACTAAGTTTAATAGGTCAAAGTAAAGATAAAGGTAAAGGGACCCCTGACCATTAGGTCCAGTCGTGGCCGACTCTGGGGTTGCGGCGCTCATCTCGCTTTATTGGCTGAGGGAGCCGACGTACAGCTTCCGGGTCATGTGGCCAGCATGTCTAAGCTGCTTCTGGAGAACCAGAGCAGTGCACGGAAACGCTGTTTACCTTCCCGCCAGAGCGGTACCTGTTTATCTACTTGCACTTTGACGTGCTTTCGAACTGCTAGGTTGGCAGGAGCAGGGACCGAGCAACGGGAGCTCACCCCGTCGCGGGGATTCGAACCGCTGACCTTCTGATTGGCAAGTCCTAGGCTCTGTGGTTTAACCCACAGTGCCACCTGCGTCCCTATAGAACAAAGTACTTTGTTTTATTTTAATAAATTCATAATCAATCTTTCTTCTGTCTGGGCATCATACACATGGTTCCCAGGCCATCACCCATCTAGGCGTTGGCCTGACCTACTTACTTTAGGCAAAGTGGAGGCCTTTTGTGCCTTTGGTCCCCAGTTTTCACCCCAGAAATGTGGCCAGCATGGGAAAGCAGCATCGATACTTCCAACCCAAATATTATCTCCGAGTGCATTCTTCCAAGTTCGCCAGTTGAAGTGGGTGACTATCATTGACTCCTATGGTAAAATAATGAATTGTTGGCCGTGAATCTATGGCATGTGTGGCTGTAGTCAAAGGTTATCTGTATGCAAGGTGCACAGTAACACATTCCACCCATCTCTACCATCAGCATATGTGTTTCCTGTTGGGGCTGCCACCCCCAGGAGGAAGTAGGATAGAAACTTTGCTAGGAACAAATAGCAACACCCTTCTCACTTTGCACAGAGTTCTCATGGCAGGGGTTGGGCATTAAACAGTGGCAGAGCACATGTTTTGAATGCAGAAGATCTCAGGCTCAACCTCTGCCACTTAAGCAATTAGGTAGCAAGGGATGGAAGGGACCTTAGGGAGCTATTGGCAGTCAGAGCAGTTAATACTTGGCAGTTTCAATCAGCATCAGGTAGGTTCATATGGGCCCCATCTGTACCATACATTTAAAACACTCTGATCCCACTTCAGTGGTAGTGGCTTCCCCCAAAGAATCCTGGGAACTGCAGTTTGTTATGGGTGCTGAGAGTCGTTAGGTGGCCCCTGTTCCCCCTACAGAGCTACAATTCCCAGAATTCCCTGGAAGCAGGGGAACTATTCTGGGAATTGTAGCCAGTGTGGTGTAGTGGTTAAGAGCGGTAGTCTCGTAATCTGGTGAACCGGGTTCGCGTCTCCGCTCCTCCACATGCAGTTGCTGGGTGACCTTGGGCTAGTCACACTTCTCTGAAGTCTCTCAGCCCCACTCACCTCACAGAGTGTTTGTTGTGGGGGAGCAAGGGAAAGGAGATGGTTAGCCACTTTGAGACTCCTTCGGGTAGTGATAAAGCGGCATATCAAATCCAAATCCAAACTCTTCTAACACACTACAGTTTACTGGAGACTTTGGGGGAAACCATGACTCTTAAAATGGTATAAAAGGTAAAGGGACCCCTGACCATTCGGTCCAGTCGCGGACGACTCTGGGGTTGTGGCGCTCATCTCGCTTTACTGGCCGAGGGAGCCGGCATGCAGCTTCTGGGTCATGTGGCCAGCATGACTAAGCCACTTCTGGCGAACCAGAGCAGCACACGGAAACGCCGTTTACCTTCCTGCCGGAACGGTACCTATTTATCTACTTGCACTTTGATGTGCTTTCGAACTGCTAGGTTGGCAGGAGCTGGGACCAAGCAATGGGAGCTCACCCCGTCGCAGGGATTCGAACCGACGACCTTCTGATCAGCAAGCCCTAGGCTCAGTGGTTTAACCCACAGTGCCACCTGCATCCCTCTTAAAATGGTATAGCATTGCTTTAAATGCATGGTGCATATAACCATGGTCACGCAAGAAGATCAAGGGCAGTGTGGAAGAATTGCAAGTTTGCAAGTCCCATCTGGTCCCTGTTAAGGGCAACCACTGAGGGTGTGTTGCTTAAAGCCCCCTCCCCAACTGAACTCACTGCGATATGCAAGCACATTTTCCACCTACCACTTACCTACCATAATGTTGGGCATCTTGTTTGTGAACCATATGATTCTGCTCTATCTCTGGTTGAATCTAGCAGCTGTTTCTTTCTCTCAAGAAATAAATTTGCAAGGGGGTGTGAGGATTAGTAGATCTTGATCCATCCCTGCTTTGCTATATTTGTGTTTTTCTGCTCTGCTTCACCCTAGCCTTACTGGGAATAGCATTTCAGAGACATTCCATGTCAGAAATTCATTAACTAACTTTGCATTTTGATGCTGCACGTCGAAAACGCCATCTGCTACATGATGGCTGTGATTTCTAATCTGCTTAAATCCTGCTGAATCCTAGCAATGTCACTTAGGCAGGTTGGTCCTCTGTTCCCCCTTTTCTTGTTATTAGCAAATTAAGATACCAATCCTGCTGTTGATTTCATCATCTAAGCCGTTTAAATGCTGTATCGGGAATAGAAGTAACCTTACGATTGGGCCAGGATATAATTTAGCCATTAGCACTAATCTCTATCGGTCCGTAATGGTCTATAAACAGCGCATGTTCTTGAATTCTCCATTGCACCTTATTTCTGAGGTAGCAGAAATATGTTTCTTTATCAGAGAGTCTTGTCGAAATCTAATTAGATAAAGGCTCCAAAGAGCACTGGTGTAATATCTCTCCCTCCATCAACTTCACCTTAAACATTCTGGGACAGCAGCTGCTTTCTCAAATCACTTTTTCCGCAGACAGAAAGCCAACCTAATAATTAAAGTTTGCTACTGATTTGTCTTAGCGTTGACTTCAGAGCCTATTTTTAAAATCCCAATTATTATAAGCCCAGCCAGGGGCAGAGAAACAGTAAAAGAGCCCCATGCTTTGACCCAGAATGTGTTTATTTATTGTTGTATGCTTTACAGGTAGATCTAAAATAGAGGACGGAGGAAGAATGGAGGAAGACGTAGATAGCCGGGGAACAGGACGTGTGCAACTGATGCTACAGCTACATAAGCAGTTTTTAAGAATCGCCAGTCTCACTTCTAAGGCTTGTTCACATATCACTCTGAACCTGGGTACAAGCTGCCTTTATAAATGTAAAGTGTGCGCATTTATTGATTTGTACAGCTCACCTGTTGTGTACACAGACTGTACACTCGTTAACATTACATGTGAGTAACTGTATGAGTGTACAGTTCCACTGTTGTGTACACAAATTCGCAAATTGTACACTCATTAAATGCAAAGCATGAACATCCCTTAGGGGTTGGGAGTGGACACAGTGATGATATTCAACACCTGTAGGAGGTATTATGGAAAATGGACTCAGGGCTGATTTCCATAATCCTGGAAGTGCCATTAAAGGGAATGATAAAACATGAGATGATGCTACACAAGGTGAATTTCAGTGGAGATATGGAGCCCAGCCCTCCACAGTTAAGACAAAAGGACTGTGAGACACATTAGGTGTATGTTTCAGGATGCCATTTTCCTTCACACTTAGCCTGTGATGCACAGGAGGGACAATTCAGACTTGAGGGGGGAGAGGGGGAAGAAAGAGATTTTAGCAGAGGGGTGGGCAATCGGTAGCCTGTGCAGTCCTCAGCCTAAATTCACTGGGGAGCAAGGGCAGCCCAGTGGGAAATGAGACAGGAGGGCAAAATATAAGGAATTGGAATGACCGCTCCCCACTTAAAACAGGGGGCGCCCTTTGCGTGGACGCGCGCAGCCCTAGATCTGGAGCGGCCCCATCAGCATAGGCTTGGCTTTGCCTTCCCTCAGGTGGGATACCTGGAGGTCTCCGCCTACCTCAGCCAGTTGTCCAATCCCACCTGGGGGAAGCGTTGCCAAGGAGACCAGGCCAGGTAGGGGAGGGATTATCTGCCCACACAATAGAGGGAGGATCTTACCTGGGAATCCTCACTTGGCTCCAGAGCTTCTCCCACTCTACCCACCCTCAGTTAATGTCTTCTTTTGGAGGTTAACTTTTCTTCACAGGTTTTGCAGGTTAACTTTTCTTCACAGGTATGCGGGCGCTGCTACGTTAAAGTCGCTGTTAAAGGGCCGGAAAGGAATTTCCCTGCATTGGCAGGTTTCGCCTTTCCCGTAGCAAAACGTCACAACTTTGGCGGTATCAGGCCTTGGGCGGAATCCTTTAGTCCATCTTCCTCTTTGTGGTGGTGATACCAGGGTTCCCCGTTAAAGGGGTTTCTGAAGGCTTTGACCGTACACCGAAAGGTCGTCATTGCTCTCCCCTGCAGCGGCGGTGTAACGGGGGCGGCTATCTCTGCTTGAACATGTGTTCTCCAGAGCTGGCCCATCCCCCCCCCACTGGATAACCCTGAAGCTCCCTAGGTCCCTGGCTGGGGACTGGGGAGGAGAACGCCCAATGCCTGAGCCAAGGTCTACTCACATTTGAAACTTAATAAAGTTGTGGCCAATTTAATCCCATAGCACGTTGTCTTGAGTCGTTATTCCACATGACGGGGGGACGGGGACCGCTCGGGATCTGGGGACTCCACCTGTCCACGCAATGGATGAAAGAAAACCCTCAGTGAATCATCAGTTCAACCATTCAACAAGATTGATCAGACCCTTCACTGGCAGTTTGCTAGGCAGAAAGGAAAAGGGAGAGGGAGCAAGGATCGAGAGAGACAAGGAGACAGACAGATGGACAGACAGATGCAGGAAGAGAGGGTGAGAAATGGGAGTGGTCAGAGTGTCAGGCTCAGACCTTGGGAGTCCAGGACTGAAATCCCCACTTGGCCATGAAACACACTGGGCCAGTCACTGCCTCTCAGCCTAACTCACCTCACACGTTGTGGGAATTAAATGAGGAGGAGGAGGAGAACCTTGACCTCCTTGGAGAAAAAGGTGGAATAAAAATACAGTTGTTGACATTTGTCTGTCTCAAGAAGACAATAGAGGGTGTTTCTGGGGGTAAAGTCAAAGTGCTGGCAAATAAAAGTGCCTGTTGTGGCTGAAGATGCAAATTTATCCGTTTCAATTTTCTCTCACTTTCTTGTTTTTACACTCTGAAATCCAGTTTTCCACACTTCTGCACCAGTTTATGATTTTCTTTTTAAACCCTTAAGAAAATTTGTCAGCATTTTGGTACACGATTCTTCAATATACATTTTTTTTGGTATGAAAATTTGACTAATACATATATTTTTTGCAGGCAAATGTTGTTTTCCAGCTCTTGGAGAGGATTTGCGAAGACCACCCTGAAACGAAAGGTGGGGGAGGTTTCGAAAACCCAGAACACATTGGCTGGGATGGCATTTCTATGACACAGTGGTGGTAGAGAAGGGGTCAGTCAACAAGAAATATGTAATACAGAACCATTGAACAGGGATGGAGAACCTAAGGCTCTCCAGTTCTTGCTGGACCACAACTCCCACCATTGGCCATCATGGCTGGGGCTGGATGAGAGTTGGAGTGCAATGATACCTGGAAGGCCACAAATTACCCATCCCTGTTACAAAATCATACTTGCATGGATCTAGAAAGCTTCTTTCATTGGTAAGAGTGGGCCAACTGACATATTCTGCAGGGTAGGTTTGGCACACGGCCTGCCAGTTGCTTATCACTGTACAGAAGGCATTTGTAGATACCACAAAGCCGTTTTACACTGCTGGGAGTTGAGAGCTGTAGAGTGAACGCAGTGCCATTTAAAAACAGTAAAATTCATCTGGCAGAACACCTCAGTACGACAGCAGCACTTTAGAGCAAGAAAACGCAACAATGAAAATGTCTGCAAGGAAGATATACTAGGCAAACCTGTGGTAATCTGTTAATTGCATACATAACGTTACTGTGTGTGTATTGCTGCCAGTTATGTTCTAAAATTAAAATAATTTTGTTCACTTAAGCTTACAATTTATAAACTTGGATGCAATGAAAAGAAGTAACGGGTAAATTAGGCAGCATTTCGAATGGAGCATGGAAACAGAGGATAGAAATATGTGTACAGGGTAGGAGTGAGTGCACAAACTTTGAACATTCATCCCCCCATGTATTAAGTTAAAGATGTCAGATTCTGTTCTGGATCCCAAGCCCCTATAAAGAGGGAATCAATTTTTACAGCAGCTCAACATGGTGGTTTTAAAACATCAACACTACGTAGTTCTTTCCCTCCCCTCAGCCCCAGAGATAAGAGCTTGTGTATAAAATGCTTGCGATGTTTATTAATAACCCATCAAACATTTACAAGTAAGTATGTTAGGAGTAGGGAGATGGAAGAAATTATATTCAGTTTGCATTTAAAAGTGAATCTTCCTAACCCACACTTTCCGAAATAATAAGGGAACCAAAACCCAGCCATCCTTAAAAGTTTGCACTTCTGTAAATTTTGCAAATGGTTCTCCAGCCAAGCAATGTGTACAAAAATGCAAATACTAGAACTGTGTGCATAAAAATATGATTTTAGTGAAAAGAATATACAAAAAGGCACTACTTTCAGAACATTGTTTCAGCTGGGGGAATGTGTATATTATACAGCAGGAGAAATTCACACTAAAATGCTGCTGGATTTTCAGGAGAACTTAAAAAGAACAACTGCAAACTGATGTGGAAGAATCAGAAACCGTGAAAAAACAAAATCGACAGCCAGTGGCGGAGCTTCATGCTCCAGCACTGGGGGGCGGAGAGCAGGCGGGGGCGGGGCTGGTGTGCATCCTGGGGGCGTGGCACACCGCATGCGGGGGCGGGGCACCCAGTGCAGGCGGGGGGCAGCCACGATGGAACCCCACTGGGATTGAGCTGCCAGGAGCAGTGCACTCCCCCCCCACTCCTCTTCCTCTGCCAGTGTTGACAGATTCCCCCATCTCTAGTCATGGGTTAAAATGCCAAACATTGGTTGTGGCCATAGTGTACTCCTGTACCCTTAAAAAGCTTAGGGAAGACTACTTTGGCTGCTCAGACGATAATCAAGGGTTACAGCAAGGTTACAGCAGATCTGAGGGTCACCACAGTTAAAAGGCCAATGCAAGCCAGGCATCTCAGCAGGGAGGATGAGTGACAGGTTGATGTATCAAGATGGTTCTGAACAGGCAGGTGCTGAACCCTGGTTTCCATGAGAATGAAACAACCGAGTCCCATCACTGGTATAAGCTTGTGGTAGTGCACTAGAGATTTTCCATCCAGGCTGGCCTGTGAGGTTGCTACTGCTTGGACTAATGTGATCTGTCTCCTGATAATTAAGGGATGAAACACTTTCTCTTGTTCCTTCCTTTACTGTTCTGTGGGTTCACTGCACTCCATGTTCAACGATTCTGTGCTCTTTTCTAAAAGAGGGGAAAAACAGCTGGGGATGAAGATTTTGAAGAAAATAACAGTACTGATGAAGGGATGGGGAAATTGTGCATGGGCAGATTTACTATCTAGACAGCATCTTAAAAAGCAGAGACATCACCTTGCCAACAAAGGTCCGTATAGTTAAAGCCATGGTTTTCCCAGTAGTGATGTATGGAAGTGAGAGCTGGACCATAAAGAAGGCTGATCACTGAAGAATTGATGCTTTTGAATTATGGTGCTGGAGGAGACTCTTGAGAGTCCCACGGACTGCAAGAAGATCAAACATATCCATTCTGAAGGAAATCAGCCCTGAGTGCTCACTGGAAGGACAGATCCTGAAGCTGAGACTCCAATACTTTGGCCACCTCATGAGAAGAGAAGACTCCCTGGGAAAAGACCCTGATGTTGGGAAAGATGGAGGGCACAAGGAGAAGGGGACGACAGAGGATGAGATGGTTGGACAGTGTTCTTGAAGCTACCAGCATGAGTTTGACTAAACTGTGGAAGGCAGTGGAAGACAGAAGTGCCTGGCGTGCTCTGGTCCATGGGGTCACGAAGAGTCGGACACGACTAAACGACTAAACAACAACAACAACAACCACTGTATTGCTTATTACATTTCCAAACATTTTCTCCACGCCCAAAAAGCTTGAGAACGGTTTGGCATGTTGAAGTAGGAGAGAATCTGTTGCTGGAGAATTTTAATTTGTGTCATTTTATTAATTTAAAACCATAATGCCACTGAACACATCTTTCAGCTTTGAATGGCTTTGCCTGCTTAATTCCAAGTAGCTTTATAGGGGTCATAATAATCTGCTTCAGAGCAAAAGCCATTTAATTGTCTATAAGTACATGTATGGCTTTATCTGCATCTGCAAACTTGTGTTGGGTTCATCTGTCTCCTGCCTACAGCGATAGTTTTGCTATGTCAACACTATGAGTCTAATTTCTCTCTCATTTAGACCACCTAAGTCCATCTGAGAACAAGATCGGGCTCTGTAAAAGAAACTGATGATGGCCGACATAGATCTTAAAGAACATTTGTTGTCTTTATATTGACAGTGAAGTTGAGATTTCCCAAACAGCTTTGGAGAGGCTTTAATTAAAACTCAGTTGCTATTCAATTAAATCCTAAGCACTGTGCATCCCATCCCGTGTATTTAACATTAGCAAGGCTGCAAAATTTCACGAGCTCATGTCTCATAAACCGCTCCATGAATCTGGGATTATTTTCAGCTTGCTGTGCGTGAAATTTCACATGCTTCAGAAGGAACATGCCATGCACCCTAACGAAGTAACCCTCGCCTACTCCATTATTATGAATAAGAAGCTCCTCTCTCTCTCTCTCTCTTCACTCCTTCATAAAGCCTACCATTATGACTGCCTGCACAATTTTTGCCCCTGCTGATCACACCCAAGTAGCTGCTTCTGCCGACTCCTCCGGGGACACAGAGACTGAAAAGAGCAATTTGGGCGTTCAGGAGTGTAAAACTCAATTGACTTCTCAGGCTTCCCATCCAGCAGATGTTCAGGCTCCACTTCTGTATTTTTCCATCAAAATATAAGTTCCACCTTGGCTTGATGAGTGCCAAGCCTACCAGAAGAACTGCAAATGCTGGAGTAAATCTCAGGCAGGGAGATACAGAAAGCATGGGCGGGGAATATGCCAATGGAATATAGAATCCAGTGCCTAGGCCTATTTCTGATTAGTGATAGAGGGAAATAGACTTCATTTTTAAGTGAACCAACCTAATTCACACACTTTAGATCCAGGGAGGGGGATCCCAGGCCCAGTGACTGAAATTGCACGCTTGGCATCTCTCTTCTGCCCTCAGGAGAGGCTATGCCCCTGTTCAAGTGCTCTTTAACTGGGATAATGCCTCTTGATTGGTTTAACTGAGAAATGGGTGTCTGGATCAGTAGTTTGCAGAACCCTATGGATTTTTGTCTGACTGGAATGTACATAAATTGTTCTGCCTGCCTATGACCCTGGCTCCATGCTTGCTTATGAGAAAATGCTGCTCTTGCCCCGAAAAAGATTCCCAATCCTTGTCCCAGGGGATAATATGTGAATCAGAAAATGATCCTTCGTAATTCTCATTTTCCTGAATTTTGTGATATACTTGTTAGCTCAAAACAGGACCAAAATGTTTAAAAAGCGGAGGATTAAGTACACTTAGAAATGTGTGCCTTGAGATAAAATGCATGTTTAAATGTGTATTTTGTGATTATTTTCGTACAGCTTTCTTTTTTTTAAAAGAAAGCCACATCACAGATTGATGCAAAGATGGGGCAGAATTTACTTAAGAATGAACACGTGCAAAATTGACAGGGGCTGAACCCAGGCTAACTATTTTAAGCATTGACTTGCTCCAAGGTTGCCTCAAGCATATGTGGTGATTTGCATGACCTGCTGAAGCAATTTGGAAGATGGAGATATATAGATATATTATATATGATAGTCTGCCACTTGTGGCTTCTTGCCCCTGATAGAAATGGCAATTCTGTGTGGATATCCATTTATTTCCCCAGGTCAGGAAGACTGGAGCGTAGAGCTGGGACGAGAGAAGTTACTTCACCAATGAAGCAGCTCCCATTGGAAACTTATTTATTTAGTAAAAATACTTGTATATTGCAATTTAATTTAAAACAAAACAAAACAAACAAAACATTGAAGCTGTTTATAACAGATACATACAATAAAAACCACACTAAAAAACCCCCCCAACAGATCACCAACTATTACAGAAAGTGTTTATCTTAATTGTCTGTTCTTACAGGTGTATATTGCTCAGGCTTTTTCAAGAGAAAGAATCTATTGGTTAACTGGAGTCTATTGGTTAACTGACCATAACAGCTTCCTTCTACAACAACATTTTTAACCCCACAATAGACTGATTGTATTTTTTAAAAAAATACAAAACAGCTGCTGTGCCACTATGGTCAGCAGCATTTCTCATTTAAGGAGTGTTCACATGTTGCATTCAATGAGCATAGAATCTGGGTACACAAATATAAATCAACAAGTGGACAGGGACACACTTTCACCCTTTTAAGGGAACAGCACAGGTACACACTTTCTTACAAGCAGTGCTAGACGCTGCTACATTTGTCCATCGTAACACAGACAACCCTACAAACCCTAAAGCCTGTAGATCAGAGGCACCAACTCGAACGGAAGATTGGGTGGGCCAGTGTCACATCACGGCATCGTTGGGAGGAGGTCTTGCCCAGTACCACATGGCTTCAATGGCCATGGCTCCTTCTCTCTTGCGCTCAGGAGGAGCTTGCCTTGGCTGCTGCACTGCGCTCAGCAGTTGAGCCTCCTCTGACAACACTTCCACTCCTAGAATTGGTGCGTCGGCTATAGATACAGCTCATACCTGTGGTTCAGGGTGATGTTTGGACAAACCACTAGATAAGATGTAAACGAGAGAGTGGGTGAAATGGCAGCGGGGTGTGGACATTTCATGTTATATGCATACATTGTCATCTAGATGCACCTGTCCTCTGCTTATGCTTGAGAAAAAGTACAGCCCAAAACAATGATGTCCACAAAGATACAGGAGTGAGGAGGGTCCCACAAGAGCGTTTGTGCTGCTGACTTGCGCTCATTTCCTGCGGCAGAGGTAGGCAACCTGGTTTTCCCTACATGTACTTCTCTAGCTCCCATCAGGCCTAGCCAACATGGCCAATAGTCAAGGACGATGGGAGATGTAGTCCAACAACATCAGAAAGCCACTCAGTTGCTTCTGCCTTGACAGCCTATGCACAAATGAAGCTGCATTACACAGAGTCAGGCCACTGGAGAGGCATAAACTGTGGTCCTTCAGATGTTGCTGGACTCCAGCTCGCGCCATTCTTCAGCATTGGCCATGTTGGCTGGGATTGATGGGAGCTGAGGTCCAACAACATCTGGACAGCCACAAGTTCCCCAACCCTGCTCCATCAAGTCTGGTAAGTCTAAGCTGATTGCAGTGGTTCTCCAAGTTTTCAGACTAAAGATCTTCCTGAGCCATGCTGCTATATGCCACGGACTGCATGTTGCTGTGTGTTTAAGCTGGCCTTCAATATACCAGCATGGAGGCACTGAAATGATCCCTTCACTCAGGGAGACTTTATAATAATAATATTTTTGGTTTTGTCCTTAGCCATTTTTGCCTACTGGTCAAACGCATGGGACACGTCTTGGATGGCCTGACTTTAACCTTTTATACAGGCAAATGATCCACAAGCACCAAACCACTGCTGATAAATTAACCCACCTGCTGGCTTTGTGTCGATAGTTTGCACATGTGGTGCAATCTCTCCAAGTCATTATACAGAAATGAGAACACTTTGGGATATCTGTGGATGCAGCGTTATTATTAACCCAAATCCCCTAGCTTGTATATAAGCAAAATATCTAGTGGCTCTGAGGAGTACTTTGCCTGCCTAATGGCCAAGGCCTTGGCACGTGATTAGCAGCGGTAAATGAAAGTCAATGTTCTTCCCCCTCTCCATCTCCAAATCACCTTCCCACAGCTCACATAAGCCAAGATTGTCTTTATACATAGATTTTCTCCCTCACCGATATATCCAATGTTTCCAATTCAGATAACAGCGCAAGGTATTAATGCAGATGTAATGTACATGGGTAAGAAAGGTAAGTGGAGCTCATAATTAACTCATTTGCATTCTTTACTCCTCTGAAATGGAATTGTTAATGACTTTTATGTGGCATGGGACATAAGCAGCAAACATAAAGCTTGCAGATGCTAGGCTGGAAAAGGGAGCCAAGGTGGCGTCTGTCAAAGATGCCGAGAGCCAAACCTCTGATGGAGACAAAAGCAAGTTGGGCTTGAAAATGGGCTTTTTGGGATGATGCATCATCAGGCTTTTAATAAATTAAAAGGCAATAAATCTGTCCCACCTCTAGGTCTGTTTCTTAGGATTCTAAAGGAAGGGTGTAGTTTAAATGCTTTATTTAAAGTGGAGTTGCGTTGTTTTTATGATTAGCACTTGCATCTGGCTAACCTGCTCAGAGTAGACCCATTGAAATCAATGAACCTAAGTTAGCCTTGTCAGTTAGCTTCAGCACATCTACTCTAAGGAGAACCAGCTAATCTGTTATGTCAGCACAAGGATTTCTATGGTATTTTTGCCTCCTCTCTGTGTGTGCACCCTCCCCAAATATGCCCAAATGTGTTCTACGTGGGGCTACCTTTGAAGGTGACTCAGAAACTACAACTACTGTAATCCAGAATGCGGCAGCTAGACTGATGACTGGGAGTGGCTGCTGGGACCATATAACACTGGTTCTAAAGGTTCTTCACTGGCTCCCAGTATGTTTCTGAGCACAATTCAAAATGTATACCTGAAGGAACATCTCCACCCCAACTTTCAGCTGGAGTGCCAGTGTGGTGTAGTGGTTAAGAGCGGTAGATTTGTAATCTGGGGAACCGGGTTTGTGTCTCCGCTCCTCCACATGCAGCTGCTGGGTGACCTTGGGCTAGTCACACTTCTCTGAAGTCTCTCAGCCCCACTCACCTCACAGAGTGTTTGTTGTGGGGGAGGAAGGGAAAGGAGAATGTTAGCCACTTTGAGACTCCTTTGGGTAGTGATAAAGCGGGATATCAAATCCAAACTCTTCTTCTTCTGGAATACTGAGGGCTGCCTCCAAGTGTCTTCTGGCGGTTCCCTCACTGTGAGAAGTAAAGTTACAGGGAACCAGATAGAGGGTGAAACATCCTCCCATCAGATGTCGAGGAGATACAGAACTACACAACTTTTAGAAGACATCTCAAGGCAGCTCTGCATCAGGAAGTTTTTGATGTTTGGTTATTATTTTTATATGTGCTGGAAGCCCCCTAGAGTGGCTGGGGAAACCCAGCCAGATGGGCGGGGTATAATAATAATAATAATAATAATAATAATAATAAAAAATACTAATAATTACTATAGTTCCCATCATCCCTCAGGCTGGCTGGGGATGATGGAAGTTGGAGCCCGGTTGGAAGGCATTAAATTGGAGAAATCTACATCACATCATCATATGGTGGAATACCTAAATGCAGCAAATTCCTGTTTTATCCTTCTACACATCAACCAAGCTGGAAACCAGTATATGCTGCTCGGAGGCCTTGGGAGTGGGGAAACCTAGCAGAGCATGGATGAGGAAGCTCTTTGACTCTCCAGATATCGCTGGGCTACAACCCCCACCATCCCGGGCCAGTGGCTAAACTGGCTAGGGATATAGGGGGTTGCAGTCCAGGTTTCCCATCCTTCGCATAGGTAGAGTATATATCATATCTGGTGCTTCAGAATATGTCCGTTCTGGATGAGTGTTATTGTTACAAAGGCTAACCGTCAATGCAAAATGAATTAATAATATGAATCCTCTACAGCTCTCAGTTCTTACTGAAATAGCAGTTTTCCTTTCTGTAAAAGCTATATACAAACAAAAAAACCACATTTTTAAAAGTAAATAAAAATGGCAGAAGCATTAGACAACTACCAGTTCATATGCCATACAATTACATCTACTGTTCCTTTCCCCCCTTTTCTTCTCAGTCTAGCATTGTGGCAGGTTGGGTTTATTTTTACACAAGTTCTTTGTCAGCCTCTGACAGGTAACCATTGCTGACAATTAATCAGCCTCAAACACACCTTGTCTAGTTTTGCTACACATGGAAAAGAAGAAGAAGATATCCCTGGAACAGATCCCGACAGCAGTTTTTGAAAGCCAGTCTGTTAAAAAATGTTCCATGTCAACTTTCCCCATTCCTCACATTTGTGGGCTTTACCTCAACTCTCTCTCACATGCTCATCTCAGGATAAGTGCTACTGTAAAGAATAGAAACAAGGCTATTTTCTCTAGTTTGGGGACAGCAAATTTCCATATCATTAGGATGAGAGCCCTGTATTCTCTAATGTATTCTGGGTCCATAATAAATAAATATGATTATGTCTAGTGGAAATGGCTTCCTAGTTGTCAAAAACAAAATGATTCCCAGCATTACTTACAAAATGCACATTTACAGAGAGCACTCAAAATCCCAAACATACCAAATTAACATGTGCTACAACCTGAACACAGGAAATTGTTTTATACAAGGCTAGTCTGTACACACGTAGCACCATCTTCGCACCAGAGCAGACTAGCAGACTCGCTTACTGGGAGCAGGTCAGATGGTGTGAAAGACACAGCTCTGCCAGCTCCAGGTCCCAGAGGATCTGCCACCTGAGGCAGCCATTTCACTCTGAGTAACGGTAGGGTCGGCCCCAATCACAGCTAGGGATGTGGGAAGATTTTGACATGCTCCATAATCTGGAATGAGTTTCCTCAGTCTGCATTTAAATAACATACATACAAACCTTTCCAAATGCAGTTCGCTCCAACTTACGTTTGCTTGTTTTTTCACAAGGCAGTACAAGAGCTTCTTTGGATCTTTATTTTCTCTTGCTTTAAAACACGTTTCTATTTGCTTGCAGCAGCTAAAAAGCATGGTGCTTGCCACACTTGTTCAAAACTTTTGATTAAAAAGTAAGTGGAACGTTATGACATGTCACCCCCTTCCCTGGGTAACTGTACAAAGAAAAAGATGGCTGCTCTCATGTCCTAATGGGGTCAGCCATTTTTTCCCCTGTGTACAATGTCCTTGCAGGATGAAATGGTATACTTGTGTGCAAGGGACTTGGGCCAGATGAAAGTTGTTTCATTCATCCCTCCTCACAGTTCTGCAATTTCCTTCCCAGTGGTGAAGTACCTCTTTGAAGTTCAACATGTGGATTGTTGAGAGCTCTTCTGTTATTTGCTAGCTGAGCATCAGGTTCACTGAAATCCAGGGCAATCTTTCTGAGAGGAGCTACATAAACAAAGGGAGGGGAGACGAAAAAGACATTACCTCTCTCTGCCATTGCTAAGTTTTGCTCATTGCCTTTGACTGTTACTGATCCAGGGTCTTCACGAGCGATAATTCTCCCAGGTCACAAGATCAAGTGAAGCAATTTAGAATAAATTGTGTTCGCTTCATACTTTTGCATTAAACTTTGAACCTCTGGAGCTTGGCAGTATTGAAACCACTGGCGATGTACACTCCTGGGGATTTGCATTTATTTATATCTACTACCGTCTGCCAAGACTAACCTGCGGAGGGCAGAAGGAATGGAGATGGGAGAGGCAAACTCACCCCCTACATTTTTCTTGGCCATGTTAGAGCTTTTGAGTTCAATGGTGGAATACAATGATGGAATAACAATGCAGAATGGTGTCCTTAATTCAGACAAGGTGATCACGCACTAGCTTTTACAAGGGCTTTTACAAATTAGGTTTTATTAATTGGGGTGGGGGGTGGGGATAAGACATTTTGTTGCACTTAAGAGATGGAGCCAGTAGGGTGCATTGCTTGGAGTTTTTGACAAGGACCACAGAGACCTTACTTCAAATCAACACTTAGTCATGAAGCTTAGTCTGTTTCCTAGCATAACCCATCTCACAGGGTTGCTGTGATGATAAAATGAGGGTTGTGTGTGAGGGAACGGTGGGATATAATGTAGTAAATATAAGATGGCACCTGAGAAGACCAGATTCCTGCACTTCTTATTTCTTTGGGATCTCAGTCCTAATCGTCCTGCCTGATTAGCAATGGTGTCGATTAGATGCCTATCCCAGTGATGTGCTCAGTGCAGGACTTCAGGACAGCAGTCCAGGGAATGAGCCCAGCAGAATGAGCAGCAGGACCCCCAATTACAGGAGGCCTAGCTTACCATCTTTTGAAGTAAGGTGAAGTCATACATTTAGAGCACACAACAACAACAAAGGTGTGCCCTTTATCTTCTTTGTATCTGCCCCCAGATCAATGAGCCTGGTCTTTCTTTGAAGCTGATCAAGGGCTCCTCCAGTGAGAAGATGGTAATGGAAGATAAGCTTATCTGAAAGGCAGATTCCCCCAAAACTGCCCTAAAATGTGCAGCTGCAGTGGAATACTGAGCATACTCTTAGATGCCTTCCCAATTCACACAGCAAAAGTGAGGCTTGATCACCCTCCAAGTGAACTGTGTAGGCTGCCCCAAACCCTAATTCCCAGAATCCCTTGCAATGTTTCTAGGCAAAGTTACCATTGGAGGAAGAGTTCCCTGGAGTGCTGAAAGTTTTAAAACACTAGCCTTAAATAGGAGTAAGCATTTAGCTAGTCAAAAGTAAGGTTTTCCAGTGAGCACTCAGGGCTGATTTCCCCTTAACTGGCATTGAACATGCCTCTACCCATTTATTACTGTCCTACAAACCTCATGACACACTTGCTGGTCAGAGTGGCACAGATGAAAGAATTTACCAAGGCCAATGCAAACCTTCTAGCAGCGATAAGGAATGGTTGGTTGACTCTATCTTCTATTAGCCCTGACCAGAATAGTCAATGGACAGGGATGATGGGTATTGGAGTCCAGCTGCAATAATTGTCCTCTGCTCACCTCTTCTGCAGGGGACGGTCAATGAAATATTATTCCACTTAGCTACAATTTTGACTCAGCACTGCTTGAGCTGAAGCAGTGGTAGAATACCATTCTATCACCATGACATGACTCATCATTTTCTGGCTCCTTGGCACATGAGTTTGACCCAGTTTCTAATTTGTCCCATTCCCAGAGGGCACCATGAGAAGTGTAGCTCAAAATGGGGCCAAGGATTTAATAGAGGTTAAATATTCTTCTCTGGGCCTGATGTCAATGGCGTAACAGAGAGCAGGGGATTATTATTCGGCCCCGGCCCCTACAGGCTGTGGTGTGCTATCCCCAGGGTTATGAATCTTACAGCTTTGTTTTCTCCTAAATTAGCTTTATTTAAAGACCTGCCAGCAAAAACAGCACCAAAAAGTGGGACAGAATTAACAATAAAATGATATTTATGAAACACACAATGAGTATACCCAATAAGTGTTCCCTTAAATCTAAATTAAATCTCTATTAAATTCATTTTCTATTGTCACTCAGAACTGGACTCTCTGGATCTGCATTCATCCAAATTTCATGCTTCTCCTTTGAACCAAGCTTATCTAAAATGCCCCTTTTTCTGGTTCTTTTTACATTTTGGCGTGCAGCTGATTCTTTGAATTTGGAAGAAAAGTGGCACCCTTCAGATAGCGTAAGACGCTTCATCTTTTTCTATTAAGTTCTCTCCATCTCTCTACTGACTGATTCAGTAAAGATGACTACAGAATAACTTTTTTTTTTAACCAGGCTGGGTGTCGGGATGGAGGAGAAATTTGTTTCAGTTCGCATTTAAAGGCAAGCCTACCTAATTTCCACTTTCTGAAATGATACGTGAACTGAAACACAGCCTTCCTTGAACGTCACATTATTATGTATTCTGCAAGAGTTCTCCAGCCAAGACATGTGTAGAAAAAATACATTTACAAAGGTAAAGTGACTATAAAAATGCACGTATTAGTGAAAATCATACAATATTGGACAGTTTTAGAGGATCTCTTTTGCAAAGATTTGTGTACGGCAGAATTGCATACAAAAATTTGCATATCAGGAGAAAGTTATACAAAAATGCTAATAGATTTTCATGAGGGCTTCCCCCTTCTCAAAGAAAATGCAAACGGAGGTGAAGAACTGAACTTAAGAATGGTAAAATGAGAAAATAAAACCAACAGATCCTCCTATTTCATATTTAGCTGGGTGAGGCTATGCTGGCTAGAGTTGATGGAGTTGTGATCCAAAACATCTGGAGGGCAGCAGGTTGGAGAAGCTTGCAGTAGACCAGAGATGGGGAACCTGTGGCTCTCCAGATGCAGTTGGACAACAGTGCCCATCAGCCCTAGCCAGCATGGCCAAAGATGGTAGCTATGGTCCAACAATCTCTAGAAGGCCACTGGCTTTCCTGCAATATACAAACTTTCCCTTGCCATTTTATTTTACATTTGCATCAATAAACGAAGCAGATTTCTAGGATTTGTCTTCTCCTCTGGGAAGGGTATATCCATCTGTAGTTGGCACTGGAGAAAAATCAAACTCCCAGCATCTTGTTTACTTCATTTTACTCGTTTTCTTGGCCAAGGAACAAAAACAAACAAATAGTGTTATCCGGATTTGAATCTATCACACACTTGCTAACCATCCTATATGAGTCTCCTGTGCTACCATGTTGTGAAGACTCACAAAAATAAGCATTTATTACCTTATCTTTAAAAGACAATCAGGGCCTCTACCTCCATCCCTTTGCCTGGGGAGAGATGCTGTGAAGAAAGCAACTTCTTTTTTTATTAAAACGATTCTTTTCTACGGGACTTGGAGCCATCTCTTTGTCCTGAAGATACAATTAAAAATACAAGCCTGAGCAGAGGAGCAGATGGACACCAGTTGTTTTCCTGCTATTGCATTCTTTTGCTACACCTGCCAAACGAGTTTTATTTCCAGAACTGCAGCAATATCCAAGTACACTTGAAAGTGAAAAAGAGTTTGAAAACTTGCCAGCTGAGCATTCTCTGACTGGATTCAGGGAGTTGGGCAAATGTGATAGACACTCTGTTGCGGTGAGAAGATGAAGCTGTAAATGAACAACTGGGAAATATCCTGAGGGTGAATGCTCTCCCTCTGGGAAGCAAAACCAAGCTAGATGATATGAGAAGTGGAAGATAACCTTTTGTGCATCTTGAAATGAATAGTAGATGAAGTTGAGGGATGCGCTAAGGATTGGGACCATGGTGCATGGCGAGGCGAGGTCATGTTACACACAGCTCCCATTCCTGGAGGACTCTGATAAATCAAAGCAGTGGCACCAGGTTTGCTTCAGGTTGTTGGAGGGCTCCAGGTTTCAGGAAGTCTTCCATTTTTTAATTTATTATGAAATCCATATGCTGAAGCAAATGAATAGAACTTGGTTTCTGCATTTTTTATTTTCTCAGGCAGAAAAGCAAGGACAGAAGTCGAAGTATCTTGAGCATGTCCAAATTGAGTAAAACCCAAGTAGGATTTCTGGCAGGAGTTTGGGCAATTGTAGGAGCCCAAGCCCAAGCAGAAGATTTGACTCAAGTAGGAGACAGGCACCGGAAGGAAGGGCTATAGCTCAGTGTTCTATGCTTTGCATGCAGAAAGTCCAGATTCAACCCTTGGCATCTCCACAGAGGGTTTGGAGAGACCCTTGTCTGAAACGGTGAGAGAGCCAGTCAGTATGAACCATACTGAGCTAGAAGGACCAATGGTCACCTGCTTCAGTATAAGGCAACTTCCAGTGTCATAGACTCAACCAGAAGCTTAGACACAAACAGCACCATGGACAGCTCCAAGTGGAGCTCAAACTGAATGCCATTCAACCGCATGGGCCATTGGAACATCCAGTCTGTGCTCAAAGGATACATTTACAGTATGTCCCTATCCTTCAATTCCCCCTTATGACCCCATCTGCACTATATAGTTACAGTAGTGTCATACCACTCTGGACAGCCATGACTTCCCCCAAACAATCCTGGGAACTACCATTTGCTAAGGTTGCTGAGAGTAGTTAGCAGGACCTCTGTTTGCTGCACAGAGTTACAATTCCCAGAGTTCTACGGGAAGAGGGATTGATGGTTAAACGACTCTGAAAATGCTCAGAGCGTCCACAAATGGCTTGAGAAATTGTTTCCTACTACTTCCTGTGACTAACCCCAGCTTCCCAATGAAGTATCTGGAGCTCCACCATCTGTTTCATCCTGTTTTGTGTGGATTTTTTTTTTTTTAAATCCACATTTAAATAGAACGTTTGTGATCATTTTTTAAATGGAGAATACACACTTTCTAATGCTTTTCAGTGCATTCATCCATAAAATGCATGTTTTGTACACTTCATTCATGTGATTTGTGTGATTAAGCCAAGCAAATTGCAGACCAATAGATCCAGGTGATTATATTTTTCTGGGGAAAGTAAAAGGGATTCACTCTCCTCCATAATCCACATTTGTTCCTTAAGAGGGTGGGAGGGGTTGTCTCTTGCTCTTTATTTATGCAAAAGGTAGCCAAGGGGAGCATATTGTTGCTTGCACTTTTCTAAAATCTCTGCAGCTTCACACCAGTCTTTTCTTTCCAGTGCTTGAGCCCACTGGCAGAGGAAGGCGGGTGCGGGGGGTGCGGTGCACACCGGGTGTCAGCTGTGAGGGCGGGTGACATCTCTGTGCCACTCCAACCCCACCCCATGCTCGCTGCGTGGACGCTCATTCATCTCCCCAAGCTTGGTGGCTGTGGCACAGATGGGGGAAATAGGGACATTCTGGGATCAAATCAGAAGCCGGGATGGCTTTCGTAATTCCAGGAGGTGTCCCTGGAAAATAGGGGTGCTTGGAGGGTATGAAAATATGATTCCTCTATCTGCCCCTTAATGCACCAAAATATTAGGCAACTTGCTCATTCAGTATGATTGGCAGCAGAAGATCCAACCCCCCATGGCAGGTTGCCAGGAATGGATAAGAGAAGGAAAAGCTCCTATCAACTGCTTTTTATTCAATATTCACAGAAAGAGGCTTGACATTGCAGCCTCTTGGAATAATGGTGTTGCCCTGAGTGAGTCTCCACAGCCTCCCTCTCTCCCTTCATGCGTCATCACTACGGGTGCTGCAATGTGCCCTCTGCCTCTGAGCTCTTTGCTCTCCTACTTTCAATGCTTGCTGGGTTCTGGGAGGGGGGACAAGTCTGGAATGCTTTCTAAAGACACTGTGTCCGTCAGCTCCCCCCCCCCGGGTGTTTCTTCTTCCTCCTCTCCCATTATTTCCCAACTTTCCCCTTCATTTGCCTCTGAGCTGTGGTCTCCTTTAAATCCCTGTTGTAATTCTGGATTATCTTCTTCTTCTCTGGAAGGGTCAGGCTGGGGAGGTGATCTCCACCATTCCTCCTCTGCCCAGTCGTTGACATCAATGGACCACCTCATCTCTCATGAGGAATGTAAGAAGTTGCCTTATACTTAGTCAGACCATAGTTCCATCACTGCACTGACTGGCAGTGAGTCTCTAGGATTCCAGACAGGGGCTTTCCCCAGGCCTACTTAGAGATGTCGAGGATTGAAGCAAGGACCTTCTGCATATAACACTGATGCTCCAGCCATGAGCTATGGCTCTTCCCCACTTTTGGCAGTTTCACTGAATTCATGGTGTGGATGTACAAAGATGTTCTGGTTGCTGTTAATTATAGAAATCTTTGAGTTGGAAGCAATCAACAGAAGAGCCATTACCGCTTTAAAATAAGTAATAGCTCAACGGATCTCTCGTGCTATAGCTAATCAATCAGAACCATGGCCTTCCGAGGAACAATAAGACAATTAGCAATAGTTTCCACTTTCCTCATGTGCTTGAGCAGAAAGGGCATGTGCTTGATGGAGGTCACCTCCACTCTTCCTCCCCCACCTGGATGATCCATGCTCATCAAGGTGGATATATGTTGGTAAGATGGAAGGCGGAAGAATTCATAGTTCTTCTCATTTGGCAGTTCCTCCCCCACTATGACCTTTTCATTCCCAGATAGCAAAGGTGCATCTCATCTGTGAAAACAGCACTTGAAACAAACATAACTAACTTTGCTTATGAATCAACTCTCAAGACACCCACATAATCCTTATGATTAAGGTTACTTTGCGTCTGGAGTCTTTTGCTGCTGGCAGGAAGGTCTCCATGCAGCTCTCAGGTGCCTCCAGTTACATGTAAAATAAGGACAGTTAAAGGCCAGGATTTGCCTCATCTTTACACGGGAGCAGTAGGACTCTCTGCCTTGAGAGGAGATAGAAAACAGAACCACTAAGCTTGCAAGATCCAGCAAAGCTGCAGTGGCGCATAACCAGGAAGTCTCCATGTTATCCCATAACCCATCACACCATGCGTATGAATAGGCAGTTTAAGTACTAAATGTGTAAACTGCAGGCTGAATTTAATCATGGCATCTGCTTCCCAGTGCCCTAGGCTCGGAAGCATCACGTATTTCCTAGCAGGATGAGAAATAATGGTCTTGGCTTGGATGCCAATGGTTTTCAAAAAGAGAAATCCTCCGCTGAAACTGGAGTGAAATACTTGTAGTTCCCTAGATGTAACTGGAACAGGACTCAGGCCTTGGTGTCTTGCAGTCATCAAGAAATCAGCCTTTCAGGTGCATAAAGTCAGATATTTTTTTTATAATTGTTGCAGTTTTCAAATGAATGGAGCTGGGCTTAAGTTTTTGTGAAGAACCTGGAGACTAAAGTTGCCACCTGTCTCTAGAAAAATGTGGTCGCCCCTTTTGGGGGGAGAAAAGTGTCCCCTGTCCTGCATGGACTTCAAACACCTTTTTCATATATTTGAGCTTATCTTCCTCCTCCTAAAAACTGCACAGGCAGAGGGTGGGTCCAGTGGGAGGTGGAGAGTGAGAGCCTGAGGGGGAGTTTTTGAGGGCAGAGGGTGGGTCCATTAAGAGGACAGCCAAGAGCAGGCTTAGGCAAACTCTGGCCCTCCAGATGTTTGGGACTACAATTCCCATCATCCCTGACCACTGGTCCTGTTAGGTAGGGGTGTGTGCTGGTCCCGGGGGGAGGTTACTGTGGGGCGAGGTCCAGGACCTGAGTCAAGGGTCAGCAGACAGTCCTCCATGGGCGAAGTGGGGTCCAAAGCGAGGAGCCAGGCAAGGACAGGAACTCTGGAGGAACAGGACTGGGTGCTGGCCGAAACAGCTCTTCAATGATGTTGCTCCCGCAACCTGGGACTGGCCTTTATCTTCTCTGAGGCCAGGGGTGGTCCCGGCCCCCAGGAGACCCATCTCTCCTGGCCTTAAGGCGAGCACTCCTCCTGGGAGAAACCAGTTCCCTCCGCCTCTCTGCCCTGAGGCTCTGTAGCTCAGGAGAGGCTGGAGGGTTACTGGACCCAAGGGGAGACTCACCTTCCCCTGACAGGGCTGGGAGAGGCGCACCTGCAGGCACTATGTCCTCAACCACCTCCGGAGCCAGAGTGGATTCACCTGGTGCCTGCTCCTGAGGATCCGGCACAGGTGCAGGCACTTCAGAAACAAGGCCCTGCCCCAGTTCAGCCGGCCCTGGAGGTGGGGACTCCTGTGCAGGCTCGGATTCCTCTGGTTCAGCCTCTGAATCGGATTTTCAGGCCATCACAGGGTGATGGGAATTGCAGTCCCAAACATCTGGAGGGCCAGAGTTTGCCTATGCTTGGCTGAGAGTGAGAGCAAGAGTTATTGCAGGGTGTGGGCAGAGGGTGGAGTGGAGCCAGGAGGAGGAGTTTGAGAGAGAGAGTTTTTGCACAGGCAGGGGTTGAGTTGTGGAGAGTGAGAGATGGGGTTTGCAGTGCATGAGTCTGCCCTGCTACGGTAGAGTCTCAGGTTTTTTTTGGGGGGGGGGCAGTGGCAGGTGAGTCAGAGAGTGAGAGAGGAGGTTTGCAGGAGCCTGGTCTGGTATAAGAAACAGAGGTGCTTTTTTTGCAGGCAGAGGGGATGGGGGTGGGTTGGAGCAGAGAGGGGGTTTGCATTGCCCTGGTGGAGGGTGGAGAGGAAAGAGAGTTTTTGCACAGGCAGAGGTGGGTGGGTCGGAGATGGAGACAAAGTCAGAGAGTGAGAAAGGGGGGGGGTTACCCCCAATTCCCCCCAACCTGTATTTTGCCTGACCAAAGGTGGCAACCCTACTGGAGACTAAACATCTTAAAATGCTAAATAAATATACATACCACTAATATTTTATTAGAAGTTGTTAGCCCTCATGATCACAGAAAGGGTTTTTGAAGCATGTGAGCTATAGTACTTTGTATGCAAAAGGTCTCAGGTTCAATCTACAGCACCTCTAGATAGGGCCGAGAGAAAACCCTGTCGAAAAGCCCAGAGAGCTTCTGCCAGTCAATGGAGACAACACAGAGCTAAATGGACCAATAATGAGGGATATGGCTGTTACAGTTTGGGAGTCGAGTCAGTTCCATTTGCTTTGATCCTCATGCACCTTGCTTAATGCTTATCTTCCTTGATATCTTCAGGCTGGCTCACACAGGCACATTTATCACTTGATGACAGTAACGTCAGACAATAATGTGCATGGCTTAATGGACCATCCCAACTTCTGCTAAAAGCCAAACACTGCAACCAGAATAGGCATGTTAAACATATTGTGGAAACTGAAATAATATATCTGCATCTCAAAAATGAAAAAGTGTATCCAGAATGCACAGTTTGGAAATGGGTTATTTATGGATATTACACTTTGACACTGTAAAGTGAAGGAAGACTCCTGGAAATACCATCACCACCATATACCAGTGGCTGAGAACTTGTGGTCCTCTATATGTTGCTCAACCATTAATCATGTTGGCTGGGACTCATGAGACTTGAAGTTCAGCAGCATCTAGAGAGCCACATGGTCCCCATTGTTAGGATATTTCCGTTCCACCTTGAAAGGGAGCAGGATGTTTGTATAACAGCCTGCGTATTTCCTGTCTCACAGGATGTTTATGTTGTCTGTTCCTTTCGTTTTCTGCTGTTTGCCTGAGCAGTCGGAGCAGACGGTCATGTCTTCTTTTGTTCTGACCTACGCTGAATAAACTGTAAATATGCTGTCCTGCTGTGCAACTTTTGCTGTGTGAATTCTGCTGAAAGAGTGTGCACAAGCCTGAGGCTTCGTGTCGCTAAATTGCTGATACTGCGTGACTACGGGAGGTCGATGGATCGTCCGGCAAGGAGCTTGGGGGCTCAGATGGACTTTATCTCCCTGGCAGTATCCCAACACCCATCCCCACTACAGTGGTACCTCGGGTTAAGAACTTAATTCATTCTGGAGATCCGTCCTTAACCTGAAACTGTTCTTAACCTGAGGTACCACTTTAGCTAATGGGGCCTCCCACTGCTGCCGTGCCGCCGGAACACGATTTCTGTTCTCATCCTGAAGTTCTTAACCCGAGGTACTATTTCTGGGTTAGTGGAGTCTGTAACCTGAAGCATCTGTAACCTGAAGCGTATGTAACCCGAGGTACCACTGTATATACTAATACAGTGGAACCTTGATTCTCAAACCCAATCCATTCCAGAAGTCCGTTCGATGCCCAAAATGTTCGAAAACCAAGGTGAGGCTTACAATTGGCTCCCAGGAAACAATAGCTGACAACCGCATCAGACGTTCGGCTTCCAAAAAACATTCAAAAACCGGAACACTTACTTCCGGGTTTTCAGCATTTGGGAGCCAATTTGTTTGTCAACTAAGCCATTCGAGAACCAAGTTTCCACTGTATAACCAAACAACATCATCAACAAACAAGAGCCAAGTATCAGCAGGTGTTTCTTTGTGGGGAGGGATCTGTTTATTATTCTTTTAAAAATCCTAAGGGGGACAGGGCCTAAATAGATGAGTGAGGACAGAGAATACTCAGAGGTCACAGAACAATGCCCAACTACTGGGATGGGTGTGGAAAAATCATGCTGCAGAAAGGATTAGATTCCACTGATGGGGACCGTCAGGTCTTGGGGCCATACACAGACTTCCATGATTCTCTACTCAACCCTCAAGACTCTGCACAGCCTCCTTCCCTCTCTGGTCCTGCTTTGCAACCTCCTCTTTTGCCTGATAGGAACATTCCCCTTGAACTCTGATAATGCATCTTGCTTGCTTGGATAGAGAGGCATGTGTGCAGAAGCTAGCCTGCTGTACAAAAGATAAAATTTATATTTGTTCCTCTGTCCACTTTTGTCTCTGGCCCTGCACACCTCTGGCATTTGCCTCCTGCAAAGTTATATGGATGTGGTCCTCAGACAGAAATAGTTTCCTCATTCCTAGTAAGGTTACTAGATTTTTTTCAATGAATCCGGGGCAACTTTTCAACTTCAATGAATTTTGTATGGGGGCTGATTTGTAAATCCGGGGACTGTCCCTGGGAAAGGGGGATGTCTGGTAACCTTATCCTAGAATATCCTGAAAGAACGCATGCCTGGTTGGCCTGCTGGTTGGGACCATGAGAACTCCACACTGCAACATTTTATTGCAGGGCATCCTGGTCCAACTCCTCCTCCAGATTTGCTCTAAGATTTGCACACAGTAAGGGGACGTGGGTGGCGCTGTGGGTTAAACCACAGAGCCTAGGACTTGCCGATCAGAAGGTCGGTGGTTCGAATCCCTGTGACGGGGTGAGCTCCCATTGCTCGGTCCCTGCTCCTGTCAACCTAGCAGTTCGAAAGCACGTCAAAGTGCAAGTAGATAAATAGGTACCGCTCCGGCGGGAAGGTAAACAGCGTTTCTGTGCGCTGCTCTGGTTCACCAGAAGCAGCTTAGTCATGCTGGCCACATGACCCGGAAGCTGTCTGCAGACAAACACCAGCTCCCTCGGTCAATAAAGCGAGATGAGCACCGCAACCCCAGACTGGATCTAATGGTCAGGGGTCCTTGCACACAGTATCTCACTTCTTTTGGTCTGGTGACATAGCTCAGTCAGCAGAGCATGAGACTCTTAATCTCAAAGTCGTGAGTTCAAGCCCCACACTGGGCAAAAAGATTCCTGCATTGCAGAGGGTTGGGCTAGATGATCCTCGAGGTCCCTTCCAACTCTACAATTTTATGTTTCTATGATCCCTTAGGCAAAGATACGAAGCTAATGCTAAAGGGAAAATCCTCTTCTGTAGGGATCCACTGAGCCTGGTTTTCAGCTCTGATAAGTCAAATGCAGGTCAACCAGCTTCAGTGTAGTTACAGTGATGGATACGTAGTATTTGGCCCGGTGTTTTCAGCTCATTATGTATTAATGCGGTAGGTGCATTCTGTGTTTTCAAAAAGAAGAAGGCGAAATTCACCAGAAAGAAAAGCCACATTGTGCAGGTAAGCTGAATGGTGCTGTAGCATCGCTATCAGGATGCACCCATTTGTCAAGAATGGGAAAACATTTAATGTTCCCCCGGGCAAAGCACAGATGTGTTTCCATTACGACGTGATCGGTACAATTAAAACAACTGTACCTGCATTTATCATATTGATAGGATGAAACATGCTCTAATGCGCCAAGGCGTTTTGCCCGGTGCATTATTCATGCCCCTTAGTACATCGCCGAAATATTTTCATATTGCTTTGGAAATGGTTCTTGCATATGCAGGAGAAGGTTTGGAGGCGTATACAAAATTGCCTGTCTCGCAGCTTGTGTGTGTGTGTTTTCTCTCCCTGCATGCCCAGAATGTGACACCTTGGTGCTAATAATACATTTTCTGCCTATATAAGTAAAATGTGTGATGACATCCATTGCCAGGTAGAGGCTGGGAGGAGGGGACAGGGTGTAGTGGGGTGTGTGTGTGTAAAGGGGGATAATGCATGTGAACATTGACTAACCTAAATCTTGGAATTTGGTGGAAATAACAAATTTAACAGTTGCAGAAACACCAGGGATGGTGAACCAAATGTGGCCCTCTTGAACTCTCTGTCCAGACTTCAGGTCTCTCCCTAGGATACACCCTTTAGTGACCATGCTCCATGTCGTCCTTGAGTGCTTTTGCTTGGCAACAAGTGTCCTTGAAGTATGGTAACACTTCTCTCTTGCCTGGTTGAAGAGAGGTACTTATAGGACATCTTTGTAGCTGTAATGTATCCTACTGTACAAGGATCACCTGTTGCTCCACCCATTTTTATCCCCACCCACCTACTGGCTTGTAAACCCCGCCCCCCCGAGGTTGCCCATTTGGCAATGTGACCCTGGGGCTGAAAAAGTTTCTGATATGTGCCATCAATGCATTTTCTTTCTTTCTTTCTTTCTTTCTTTCTTTCTTTCTTTCTTTCTTTCTTTCTTTCAGTGTAAACCACAGAGCCTAGGGCTTGCTGATAGGAAGGTCGGCAGTTCGAATCCCCGCAATGGGGTGAGCTCCTGTTGCTCAGTCCCAGCTCCTGCCAACCTAGCAGTTTGAAAGCACATCAAAGTGCAAGTAGATAAATAGGTATTGGGTGGGGGGGCGGGTTACATGCCAGTAGGGGGGGGCAGAGATAAAAATGAGTGGAGCAACTGGTGAATCTTGTACAGTAGGATACCAGATAAATTCCTGCTCCAACGGGAAGGTAAATGGCATTTCCGTGGGCTGCTCTGGTTCGCCGGAAGCGGCTTAGTCATGCTGGCCACATGACTCAGAAAAACTGTCTGCAGACAAACGTTGGCTCCCTTGGGCAGTAAAGCAAGATGAGCACCACACCCCCAGAGTCGTTCGCAACTGGACTTAACCGTCAGAGGTCCTTTACCTTTAAGTAAGTAAGTAAGTAAGTACCGTATTTTTCGCTCTATAACACGCACCCGACCATAACACGCACATAGTTTTTAGAGGAGGAAAACAAGGAAAAAAATATTCTAAACGAAACAGTGAGTGTATGATTTTTGTGGTTCATGCTGTGGCCACAGACATGTGATCTGACGGTGAGTTTGGGGTAGCCCAATGCAAAAATCCTGAGGATCCATGTGGATCCGTGCTTTGTAACCACGTTTTAAGTGGGGAGGGAAGGAAAAGCACTCAAGGGACAAGGAACACGCGTGGGGTGGGTGGAGAAGGATGCTGTTAATAATGCAGAAGAGGGGTATAAGAGGAGAAGGCTCCTCTCCTCTCCTGCTTTGCTCCTTTAAAGCAAGCAGGCTCTCTGTCCCTCTCTCCTCCCCACTCAGCGGCTCTTCTCCTGCTTTGCTGTTTCAAAGCGAGCCACGGAGGAGGGAAGGAAGGGGAACCATGGATCCTCTGCTCACGACTGCAGCAGATCCCTCCGCCATCCTTAGGCATTCGCTCCATAACACGCACAGACATTTCCCCTTACTTTCTAGGAGGAAAAAAGTGAGTGTTATGGTGCAAAAAATACGGTAAGTATCCTGACTCCCCACCCCCCTGGGATGCTCAAGGTGACTTTGTGCAATTCATTACAGAAAATATGAAGCAGTGGGAAAAGAAGCCAACAGCTTGTTTGGGGCCCTTGTGCTGCAGCTGTCACTTGATGTTCTTCTGTGCAAGCAGCTGTCATAGGAAGTGGAAGACACTATCACTGGGTGGTCTTCTGTAGCAGCAGCAGCAGTAATGGCCAAAAGAACTTTGCTAAGCTCCGGAGAATCTAAGATATGTTTCTTTTACAGAACTAATGGCCCTTTGAAGCTCATGTTTTGACTCAGTACCCAGGATCAATGACATTTTCAATCAGCCCTGGTGCTAATATATTTGAGTGTTCAGTCCTTTAGATAATGATAGCCGTTTCACACATTGTCCAACAACAAAATGAGGTTTGCTTCTGAATTTAGAGTTTACTCAACAAGGAGCCACAGCTAAACTTAGATCACTAATGAACATCCTTCCACACACACACACACACACACACACACACACTTTTAAACACATGTCAGCTCTCTCTGTATGTATGTATGTATGTATGTATGTTTGTATGTATGTAAATGCCTCAGAAAAGGCTTAGGGAATATTCACCCAAATAACAGTTCACCCAAATAACAGTTCAGTTTGGATAGCCAAACTGAATGTGGCTTTATGAAGTAGCAAATAACACTTCCCAGGTGTATTTATTTTATTAAAAAGGATTGCTGCAATTTGTTGGAGAGTGAAACTAGGTGATGTGGAGTGCAGGCAGCCGATTCTGAAATCAGAATCCTTCTCCCCACTCCCATGTAAACATATAGTAAATGAAAATGTATGAAGCTGCATTCTCATAGTGGGAGTTTCCTCATTCTTGCACCACTTCCTTGGCTGCTGCCTGCAGGGGTGGCAAAATGCTAAATTTTATGTATACTGCCTCTGCACCTGGAGGCTCTACTTATTTGTCTACTTGTTTATTTATCTATAGGATTTCCTACCCAGCTTTCATCAGCATGTCCCAGGGTGGGTTACAAGACTATAAAATACAAAAATAAAATCAGTTAAAATAATATATATATATATATATATATATATATATATATATATACACACACCACTGGTCATGCTAACCTTCATTGGGCTGTTTTAAAAGCCCCCCACCTTAGGTTTGAACTTGGAAGGCGCTTCCAAAGCAGTTCATGCTGAACATGGGATGCTGCCAGATTTGCGTATGATGTAGAACCAGGTGGATTGGTATGGGGGCGGGAGGGTTGGTGGTAACAAGCTGGTATGCTGGAACCCTGAAGTTGCACACCATACTGCAACATTTTGTTGCAGGTCCCACTTGTCAACGATGACTGGTAGGCATGACAGCTACATGGATTCTCAGATGAAGGGTGATACAAAAGTTTAATAAATGATGGTGGTGGTGGAGGAACCTCCAACTACAGAGGATACGTGTCAAGGACTGTGCTGAGGAGGGCTGCACTGAGGAGGAATGGTGGGAGCAGCCCCTCCCCCTACTCCTGAATCTTCCCAGGAGCAGGAGGACACTATAGATTTGGAGCAGCGGTTTGCCGAGGGGCATAGTTCAGAAGGCAGAAGCTGGGAAATACTGGATGGGGAACAGCAAGGAGAAGAAACACTGGAAGAGAGAGGATTAACAGATTCACAGTCACTGGACAGCATTCCTCTGCCCAGCCCAGGGTCGTGAAAGTCTCAGAACAGAAAGCGCAGAGGGTCAGATTACAAGACGTAGGAGTGACGTAGATTGAAAGGGACAGAGGTGTGTGAGCCATAATTGGGAGCACCGCCATTCTGGGTAGACACTTTCTTTAGTTCTTCACTGTGTTTATTAAAGAAACTAACTGGTAAGAATTCTCTTTCATTTGATCTGCTCATTTATGGCCACTGGGGAGGAAGCCAATTCCCCAAAGCCTGACAATACACCTGAATGCTTACAGGCACTGGGAAAGGGCAGGGCGAATGGAGATTGCTTTTAAACCATGCTTGTGGGTCTCCCAGAGGCATCTGATCGGCCACTGTGAGAAAGAGGATGCTCCAACTGGAGAACAGCCTTTGCCAAAGGTGTCATGGACTTTGAAGAAGCACAAACTCAGTGCGAAAAGAAGAAACGATCTAAGAGGAAGGCGTGTTTGGCAAACCCTCACCATGATCAACTCCCGCCCGAAATCCCCACTGTGGAAGGACGTGTGGATCCAGAATGGGCCCCCACAGTCACTTATGGACTCACTGTTAAGACCGTGTTCATGGAAGACAATGCATGATCGCCAAAAGAAGAAGCTAGACTAGGTGGGTGTTCGCTCTTATCCAGCAGGCCCTTCTTATGTTCAAGATGATTTCATATCACAACTTTTTCATTTAATAGCCAAAGAAGACCTGGAATAGCAGAGTTGGTAGAGCACAAGACTCGTAATCTCAGGGTCGTGGGTTTGAGCCCCACGCTGGGCAGAAGATTCCTGCATTGCAGTGGTTTCAACTAGATCACCCTTATAAAAGGTAAAGGTAAAGGGACCTCCCCTGACCATTAGGTCCAGTTGTGGACGACTCTAGGGTTGCGGCGCTCATCTCTATTGGCCGAGGGAGCTAGCGTACAGCTTCCGGGTCATGTGGCCAGCATGATTAAGCCGCTTCTGGCGAACCAGAGCAGCTCACGGAAATGCCATTTACCTTCCCGCCGGAAGTGCTTTGACGTGCTTTCGAACTGCTAGGTTGGCAGGAGCAGGGACCAAACAACGGGAGCTCACCCCATTGTGGGGATTCGAACCACCGACCTTCTGATCGGCAAGTCATCGGCTCTGTGGTTTAACCCACAGCGCTACCTGCATCCCTTGTAGTCCCTTCCAATTCTACAATTCTTATGATTCTAATTACTGAGAAAGAGGAGAGAAGGGGATTCAACCCTACCAGTCACATGCTCTCTATGTTATCTAGTTCAGGCCAAGATGTATTCTACAGTCAAAATATTTTATTACTGCAAGTGTTTGAAAGTGGAGGGGGCATGCACAAAGTCTCTGATAGGAAAACATTTCTGACACACAGGGAGATGGCTTTTTTTTTTAACTATCTGTATGGAGTTTACACTAATAGCCTACTGCACATTTAATGTTCTGTTAACCAATGGTTATTTCTCCATTAAGTGCTATCATGACCCATGCATAGTTTATGAACAATGCTGTTGTCCTTGAGCAGAGATCATACTGTACGAAGTAAAAATAGACGGTGGCCACGTGACGTCTCGGCTATAATTCACCTTTGCAGCTCTGCTGAAGGCACAGAGCCTGAACGCCCGGCTCAGTGATTTATAAATGGAACCCAGCTCTTAGTTAAAGCTGTGAGCACACGTGGATGTTTGTTCCCACGTGCAAGCCACTGTCCAGTCTCTGGGGTTATTAGGCTGGAGATGGGTGAGTCGCAGAGCAGAGCTGAAATTTCCCAGTGTCATCTTTTTTCTTTTTTAAAAAAGAAGAATAAAATAAAATCCAAGGTTTTTCTTTTTCTCACCCACCCACTTCTTAGGGGGGGAAAGGGTACTTCGCAAAATTTCATTTGTGAAATTTTGGAGGCAAATTAGAGAAGACACTTGATTAGGTGAAAAACAATCCCTGCTGGCAAGTTTCACACCAACACTGAGTCAAAGAAGGAGGGGAAATGTTCACTTTGGAAGCTTGAACCCAGGACCAGGAAATGTAAACTGCTTCCTTGTTTATTGACTTTCTCTGTGTATCCTTTGAAATGTTTCCTACATTGCCTTTGCTGCTTCTGTAATTAACCATGCTAACTTAACCAACTCCAACAAATTGGAACCTTTGGCTCAAAAAACATTGCGGGAGGCTGGGGACAATATCCTTTTTGATAGCAAAAGTAGTGTAGGCTGCAATCCAATCTTTGGGGTTATTTATGCAAGGAAAAGCCCATGAAGACATAGAATAGGGGGTGGGGGTGGAACGGGATCTGGCCAATGGGACAGATCGTTATCTTCTCCACCTTCCCTCGGGCCACACTTGACAGATGGGAGGGGTTACCCCTTATTAATCACCTGATATCACAGTGAGGTCAGGTGACCCATTTTTTTGCTCACTTGGCTTGACACCAAACTGGGTGGGCCAAGCTTGCAAAGCACCAACAATCAGCTGATCACCAACACTTGAGGCACAGTTTTCACAGGTTTGCTTTGCACAGCCTGAGGATCAGCTGATTGTTGGATCTTGTGAAGTCCCATGCATAGTGGGACACCTGACCCTGAGTGGCTGCTTTGGGCTGAGTCTAGAGGAGGCACTGAGAGCCCGTGGTCCTGCAGAGGCTCTTTGGGGGCTCCAGTTCCCAGCAGCCGCAGCCTGCATGACCCATAGCCGGGGATTATGGGAGTTGAAGTCCTATGGGCTCTTCTCCCGACCACCTGGTCTAGAGAGAACATTGGAGGGGGGTGGGAGAACCATGCACTGAAGGGAGGTGGGCACATTGCAGGGGGTGGGAGGAAATTTCATTGCGAGGAAACCAAAGTTGGGGCAGGCTCAGATGTATAGCACCTTATTAATTAAACAAACTGTGACCTTTCAAACTATGTGGGGGTTATTGCTTTGTTCGTTAGTATGTCATGCGTTTCTGTGTTTTTATATTGTAAACCACCCTGTGATCTTCGAATGAAGGGTGGTTTAGAAATGTTAATAATAATAATAATAATAATAATAATAATAATAATAATGCTCTGCGAGACCTCAGAATCAGGTCTTGTGAAGTCCTCGCATAGTGTTTGACAAGGCCCACTGATCAGCTCTGGTGGAGCATGCCAAGTGTTGGGCACAATGTTCTGTACAGGGCTTTGAAGGTGCCACCTACCAGCTGATGGGCAGTGCCCACAAAGCCTGTTTCAGCTGAGCCAGACCTTTATCTGCCCAACACCTGATATCATATTACACACCTACCCACCCACCCACCACATAGACCTGGCTTGGGCTAAAATGACCACATGGGCCAAACAGGGAGGCACCATGGACCAGTGATTTCCTAACACTGATATAGAAACAGGTTAACTCATTTTAAGTCAATGTGCAGCCCAAGCAAGGTATGCTGCGATCTGAATCCTGACCTACACTAAGTTTTGCATTTGCTTTTGTTTATCACTGGGCTTGTTGCCAGTTTTTATTTTCTTTCATTTGCCTCAAAATCAGACATCTGGCTGGATTGCCAGAAATGAATTTGTCCATGTAAAAGTCAGCAGCATCACTTAAGCAATGTAGTCAATGCTTGCAAATGAGGGTTGCTGGAACACTGCCTGGATGCCTTATTTTGCGAGTTGCTGCATGGGACACTTCATGGAGTTTCTTTCCTAACATACCTCCCACAAAGAGAGCATTAAACCCAGAGGGACAGTGTGAATGATGACAGGAACATAAGCAGCTCCCTTATACTGAGCCAAACCACTAGTCCATTTAGATCAGCATTGTCTACGTCGACAGGAAACAGACCTCCAGGGATTCAAGCAGGAGTCTTTCCTAGACCTACATAAAGATGCTAGGGAATAGGTTTGCCACCCAACCCTTAAGAAACGTGATCCCCGCCTTTTTTTGGAGAAAAGTGCCCTCCATTCTGTTGGAACTTCAAACAGGAAGTGTTTTCTCACGTATTTGAGCTCACCCTTCTTCTTCTTCTTCTTCTTCTTCTTCTTCTTCTTCTTCTTCTCCTTCTCCTTCTCCTTCTCCTTCTCCTTCTCCTCCTCCTCCTCCTCCTCCTCCTCCTCCTCCAAACTGCATGGGTAGAGGGTGGTCCATGAGGAGAAGAGCTGAGAGTGAGAGTTATCATGGGATGCAGGCAGAGGGTTGGGCTGGGAGGAGGAGTTTGAGAGAGTTTTTGCGCAGGCAGGAGGTGGGTTGCAGAGGGGTTGCCCACCTATGGTCGTCCTCTGCAATGAGGGTATAGGTAGTAAGGTTCTGGGACACAGCTGAGCTGTCTGTTCAAGTTGGCCAGAAACAGACGCATGCTGCAAAACACGTTGCTGTGGATTTTCAGAAGAACAAATAAGGCAATGAAGCAGGGATTTTGGAAATAAATTCACAGCATAGACAAGCCACATAAAATGAGGATCTAGCTCCTATGCTAGGCCCTTGTAAGACTTGGTGGACAGAGATTGCTCTATGGGCATCAGTTGACTCAGTGCACAGACAAGTTGGTATTCCCGCCGGAGCGGTACCTATTTATCTACTTGCACTTTGACGTGCTTTCAAACTGCTAGGTTGGCAGGAGCAAGGACCGAGCAACGGAAGTTCACCCCATCGCGGGGATTCAACCCACCGACCTTTCGATCAGCAAGTCCTAGGCTCTGTGGTTTAAACCACAGTGCCACCCGTGTGCTTATTTGTATGTATGCATATGAGTTTAGAGAAAACAAATATACCTAACTGTTGTGGAGAAAATTGTGAACAGATGACCAGTGTGGCTGCTCAGCTTGCTGTCATGGTGCTAGCTCTTGTTGGGCAACTTCAAATACCCTGCTCTACTTTCTTTGACTTCTGCATCTTTAAATCAGGCTTGGTACCAGGACGTTTGCATTTGTTATATATATGAAAAATGGAAAACTGTGAGCCCCCAGCTCAGGGGGACATTGCACCACCTGCCTCCCCATGTTGCAATCACATCCTTGCAGTGAGCTCTGTGTCTGACCATTCCCCTTGGCCAGGAACAAGCTGAGCTGGTTCCAAACAGGCTGCCAGGTTTCAGGTTGAAATGTATGGTGCCTGCCGTGTGCAAATGGTGCTCAAGAGAAGGGGCCAGGTGATGTTTTACTCAGCTCCGGAGGCAGCCGCACATGTAGCGACAGCAATTACAGCCCCACAATACAGATTATTTTGGCCTTGCGCATTTCAATGGTCTAATGGAAGGCCGATTGCAGGCAGGAGTAAAATATCTCCGTAATAAACCCGAAAACGTTTGGCTGCTTGAACCGTTGCCAGTTTTTATAACAATTTCCATCTTAAGCCGGCTCAATACATATTTAATGAAATCTTCTATAAAACCTTTAACAGCCCTCAATTCATTCCAAGTGGTAAATGAGTCAGCAGTTTGAAGTGATGAGCTGGATTCACACTGTCTTCGTTACTTAAGAAGCAGAAGTGATTCTTTTTAATGCTTTTCTCCTCTAAATAACTTTAAAAAAAGAGCCAAGGCTGTATCAATAAGAAGGCAAAAAAACATCCATGCGTGCCAGTTCTGTCTCATAAGAGCCAATGATTTGCGTCAGTCGGAGATGTGCTCATTCTTTTCGCAATGTTTAATCATTGGATGGGCCTAGTAATCCATCAAATGTGTGCAGGTGAGGGCAATCCTATATTGCGGGATTGTCAACACTGTTTCCTGAAAATTCATGAGGCTAGCTGAGAAATCATGATGTTTCATGCATGCAATATAGCTTACCCTCTTCCTCATCCCAGTGTCTTGAAACCTTCATAGATATTAATTTCGTCCATGACTAAGGATGTAAAAGGTACCATTTTCTGCCCTGCCCTGTATTCATTGCATGCAGCCCTGTTTTCATTCTGCTGCAGTTTGTTTTCCACTGAAACCTGTTATTTGTCTCACTGTTGGTTGTGGCAAAATGATGTAATATCAATAATGTCAATTACACTGTTCCACTCTGTTCATTTCATGCAAAGGAAACACAATGCAAACAGAGTGAGCGGGTGTGTGTGTGTGTGTGTGTGTGTGTGTGTGTGTGTGTCATCAATTGCATACTGTTTGCAGACAGAAGCCAACCACTGCTGTGGATCCTGACCCATAGTTGCTGGATTGATTTCAGTTTTGGACATGAGATGAATAAGAGAACATTGGCCATTTCGGCTCCCATTTCTGTGAGAATTCCCTGACATCCCATACATTTAGGAAGCTAGAATGGCTTACAAATAGGGGGCAGTGTTTCAAATCACTAGTAACGAACTCAGGGTCTAGACATAAGCAGAAATGGAGCCAACTCCATTGACACTGAGAAATAAGAAGGTATCAGCCTGCTTGAGAGAACCCTGTGGTTTGCAGAAGCACGCTGGCTTTTTCTCTTTTAGCAACGAAACCCTAGCAGGGCGACCACTCCAGCCCCCACAAAAGCTCAGTGTGAGGACTGAGCATGCTCATAGTCACAGAACGTTGAAAAGAGCATCTGCCTTGCATGGAGAAGGTCCCAGGTTTGATCCCTGGTATCTCCAGGTAGGGCTGGGAATTTCCTGAAACCCTGGAGAGCCACTGTCAGCCACTGTAGACAACACTGACCATGGACCAATGTCCTGACTTTGTATGAAGCAGATGGGCATGTAGATGGAAACCTGAATAGCAGCATTCCTCTTAGGAAGGGGGTATACATTGCAACCACTTTTTAAAGATCCTACTGGTCCATCAAGCTGTCTGCTACTCTTCTTCTACCTTCTAGCCCAGTATTTGTCTGTTGACTAGGCACAATTCACAACAGCCTCAGTCCCTGGTTCAAATTGCACATTCTCAGTGAATCAGGCAGAGGAGGCAATGCATATTGCCTGTTGCGTTAATGCTAATTTGTAGTCATTCAGGCATGTTGGCATCTGGTTCAGCTGCCCATCCATGGTCTGTAGAGATGCCCAATGTAACCAGATTGCCTGCTGAAATGCAAATCACATGTACAGGGCTTGCTCATTTTGAAAATGAACTGCCAGGTAAGTTAAAGGCAGAGGCAACAATCATATCAACCCATTATGAAACTCCTCCATAAGGAACACAAATCTCTCTCTCTCTCTCTCTTTCTCTCTCTCTCTTTCTTTTGGTGATGGTGAGGACCGTTTGGTCTTTCTGATTGCTGTAATTACCAGCCAGATGCCAGTGAGTCTCTATAACACATGGGTAGGCAAACTTTTTCAGCAGGGGGCTGGTGCACTGTCTCTCAGACCTTGTGGGGGGATGGACTATATTTTGGAGGGAAAAAATGAACAAATTCCTATGCCCCACAAATAACCCATAGATGCATTTTAAATAAAAGGGCATATTCTACTCATGTAAAAACACGCTGATTCCCAGACTGTCCGTGGGCCGGATTTAGAAGGCGATTGGGCCTGATCCAGCCCCCGGGCCTTAGTTTGCCTACCCATGCTATAACATTCTTATGCTAGTGGGTTAAGAAGGGATGTGTCTGTGCAAAGCTTTTAGATGAGAGCGAATCACTATTTGCCTTTCTAAAGGCTTTATTTTGTATTACATCCCTTTGACTTGATTCCAACAGGTCGGCAATGTACAAAGGCAGCAGCCTGCCGGGGGCGTGGCTGCATCGCTTTGTGGTTTTCAGCGGTTAATTTGTTGTGAGAGATGCAGGGCTGCTTTAGGAGGGGGCATAATGCTGCAAATGCTACGTAATTGAGATAACAGTCTGGAAAGGGGGCACTCTCATACCACAATGCCTTCTGGCCTGTTCTGGGAAAGGAGAATGTCTTCAGAGGGTTACAATATCTTCCCTGCAGTTTTGTTTGCTTTAAAGCTGTAGTGGAAGATCTGCCAGAAAACACTCTCTCTCTCTCTCTCTCTCTCTCTCTCTCTCTCTCTGTGTGTGTGTGTGTGTGTGTGTAGCCAGAGTCAGGTTAGCAATAAAGCACCCGGTGTCTGAGAAGTTAACTTTTTATTCAAAGAAACCCAAACAACTCAGGCTAAGTATTGTCTACATTGACTGGCTGTAGTTCTCCTGGGTTTCATGCAGGGGTCTCTCCCAGTCTTACTTGGAGATGACAAGGATTGAACCTGTGGCCTTATGCATGCAAAGCAGATGCTGTGCTGCTGAGCTATGATAACTAATGAGATCATAAAAGCATCCCTGCTGGATCAGAGTAAGAGTCCATCTAATTCCCACAACAGGCAGGCAGTTGCTTCTGGGGAACCCAAAACAAGGTTGAAGGCTATAGCCTCTCAGAAACTGCTATTCAGATATACTGCTCCTGTCCCTGATGGTTATTAGAAAACCTCCAATAAATAAACCAATAAAGGTTGAAAGAAAATGCTACAATGACAATGTTTCAGTTAATGCTTCCAACATCAGTATCATTCAGTGGAAAATATCAGGTTCTGTTGATTGTTTTAAATTTCATTTCAGAAACTTTCAGCTCTCCCTCTCTGCTATTATGCCAATCTGCTAGCCAGGAAACATTGGCAAAGCTTCACAGTAATGGATGTTGGTATTAGATATCACTCATTACTGGGTGAATAAGGACATGCATTACAGTCCTCATTTTATGCAATTCAAATCCATTCTCCGTCACCTTATTTGACATCCCCCAGCTCTGGCCACAGGAAGGTCTTGCAAAGAGACCAACAGGAAGTCTCTAAATAGCAGCCGGCCAGAGCAGGAAATGGGATCAGTAGGGATGGGGGAGAAATTTTTATCTTGTTTGCATTTCCACAAGAATACGGAAACCAACTGGACTGGCAGCTGGACCCAACTTTCACAGCGGTTATAGGACAGCATTTTCCATTGTAATTAAGAATAGCATTCAAGGCTAAGGGATGAAGAGCAGGCTGCATGACATTCACAACTGTATCCTCTAACCACTTCTCCAGCACTTCACTGCCCCGCCTCCCCAGTACCTGCCACCTGAAGCAACTGCCTCACACAGTTTAATGGCAGGGCTGTCCATGTTCATCCCTGAAAACAACAACACTTCTTTGCATTGATAGCAAATGGCAAGGGAAGAATGATCACAATGGCAGCAAATGCTGCAGCCACCACAAAGAAGGCCTTGTTTCATTCCACCAGATTTCAGCCAGTAGAGGGGCAACAAGCAGAGCCTCCCCTTCTGATCAGAGCATTTGAGCAGGCTCATGGGAACAGGGATGGTCATAGGAACATAGGAAGCGGCTTTATACTGAGTCAGACCATTAGTCCATCCAGCACAGTACTGCATCCCCTCCAACATTTCTCTGATGTCTTATTCAATGATGCTGCTGATGATGATATACTCCACCCATCTGACTCAGTTGACCCAGCCACTCTGGGCAGCTTCCAACATATATAAAAAACATAATAAAGCATTAAACATTTTTTAAAAACTTCCTTCTACAGGGCTGCCTTCAGGTGTCTTCTAAAGGTTGTAATTTACTTATCTCCCTGGCTCGGGGATTGCACAACTCCGTACCCTCCAACATTTCTCTAGTGAAAATAGGGACTTCTTAAGGAAAAGGGGGACATTCTGGGATCAAATCAGGAACTGGAATGGCTTCTGTCCGTGGGCCGGATTTAGAAGCATGCCTTCCCATGCTATAACATTCTTATGCTAGTGGGTTAAGAAGGGATGTGTCTGCACAAAGCTTTCAGATGAGAGCGAATCACTATTTGCCTTTCTAAAGGCCTTTATTTTGCATTACATCCTTAAAAGTACATCTTAAAAGTACAGGAGTCAATGATGAATTAGGACAGGGGTCAGCAAACTTTTTCAGCAGGGGGCCGGTCCACTGTCTCATAGACCTTGTGGGGGGTCAGACTATATTTTTTTGGGGGGGGGAATGAACAGATTCCTATGCCCCACAAATAACCCAGAGATGCATTTTAAATAAAAAAAAACACATTCTACTCAAGAAAAAACACGCTGATTCCCGAGCTGTCCACGGGCCAAATTTAGAACGCAATTGGGTTGTATCCGGCCCCCGGGTCTTAGTTTGTCTACCCATGAATTAGAAGGTAGAATATTATCTAAGAATTGTGGAGGTATTCTAACTTTGTAGATTCAAATTGATCAGGCTTGTAGTTCTTAAATTTTGTGCACTTTGGAATGTATGTATCCACTGACTTTCACAGTTCACAACTGCTACTACACAGTCCTTGTCTCAGGGGCAGGGGAATATAAAAATGCATTTTAAAATGTGTACTCTGAGAGAAAAATACATTTTTTAAAAATGTGTATTTGAATGTATTTTTGAGCATTTTACAGATTAATGCAAAAAGAGGACAGAATGGATTTTTGGGCGAGCAGCATGTAAAAATGACACAGAACAGAAATAGACTGATTCGCTCATCCCAAAGCTCAGCCTGGGAACATCTTGTCATTTAGTTGTAGCATCTTTAACAGTCTGTTCTAGAAAGTAATGTACTGATGAAATGCCACTCTTGCTAAGATGCCCCTGTTAGCTTGCTTCCTAATATTGCTGAGTGAAGATAGGCACCTGACTGTACCCAAACTGACTTAATTAAGGATACATACCAGCAGACATAGGGATGTCACTTTAAAAGTGGCCATCAGCAGCACCTGCCAGGTCCAATGAACTTTTCAGTGATCAGCATTTGGTCGAAAATCAAAGTGACTGATTCAGTGTAACCATACAGCTGTGGAGTGGAAGCATGCTACATTCAACCATGATGATCGGGGGGAATAACCCCCCCCCCCACCTGGCATTGAATCCCCATAAAAAAGAACACTGCAGTGTAACCAGAACAGCAAAACAAAGGCATTTTACGGGAGATAAACTCTGAATTAATGCAGATGTGACTTATCTAAATTGGGGTGATCCAGCTACATTTTCTAAAGCTGCTGTTTGAAGAACTTAAGACCTTGCCAGTTATCACGAGTTCATAAATATGACGGCGCATACCTTATCCATTTTTAATCGCGGACACACAAATCTCTGACAAGCACGTCCAATGAAACCAGTTGACTCTCAGCTGATCCCATCCATCTTTCATGAGGCAGTGGAGGGGATATGGCAGTGATGGCCGCCATGCCTGAAACAGGACCTGTCACTTCCTGTCAAGCGGGGTGAGACGAGCTGGTGGAGAATTTGTTAAACAAAACCCATCTCAAGCTGTTATCCTCTACACTCATCTCCTCGATTAAAGGCACTTAATGGAATAATGAGCAACTGGGAGCAACTTACAAGGAAAGTTCATTAAACCTAGTTAAAAATGAATAAAATTCAAAATCAATTCCCATTAGCAAATGCACTGGCATTCCACATATCTTTAGGAGTTTTATTATGAATTCATGCATAGTCTACGTATAATGATGCTCACTTTGGCCTAAACTCTTTATCTTTCCTCGCCCTAATAGAAATGAAAAGGACATAAGCCTTGGTACACGTCTCTTCTTCTTCTTCTCCTTTTCCCAAGCACTGTATAAAATATTTAAACAATGTCTTTTTGCTTCTTGTGGCCATGCCCTTATTGTGTCAAGTCAAATTAGTTATGTACACAAATGGGAGTAAACAAAGGTGACAGATAAATGAAACACAGGGGGACCGACGTGTCAGTAGCGCCCTTGCATACAAGCCGTCTATCAGCTCCTTGATGGCGGTTCTGTACTTTGCCATGCAAGAAGCCAAAGGAGGGAGATCAAAGCTTTAGACCTAATTGCTTTTTATATGACCAGACACATTCCCCCCTCCCCTTCCTCTCCCAGTCACATGGACTGCCTCTCCTTTTGTCCTCCCTGATGAACTTCCTAGTCTTATTTAAGAAGCAAGCAAGCATTAAGTGCAGCTGAACAAGTGGTAGAAATGCCATCACGGCCTTGATCTTTGCTTCATTAGCAGGAGCGTTTGGAATAAAAATCTTAATACACACGAATTAATTGAGGATTTGCGAGAACCTCCCCCCACCCACCCACTCACTTCTGAGAGATTGGGCTAGTCTTATTGAAACATCTTTGGGCACACTGCAGAAATCTTCACATTTCTCTCAGAATGTTGCTACAGGCCAAATCTGACATCAGCTAGAGATGCTTGAAGAATTTGGTTTTTTCTTTTCTTTTTCTGAATTCTGATACAAACTGGTCTTCACGTTTCCTGAATGTTTCAGCACAATTCTTGGCTCAGAAAAATCTGTCAGAATGCATTTTTTTTCCGAAGTGCATTTTGAGAGATAATGCATTTATAAATATATATATTGAAAGAAAAGATCTTTAACAATAGGTATTTAAATGGAAATTTTCATGTATTTTTTTTTTTTTAGTTCTACTTGGAGATGCCAGGAATTGAGCCTTTTTATGCTGACAGGCCTTTGCAGCTGCTTAAAAGTGTTGATTGACTGTTCTTTTAAATGATTATTTTGTACTGCTGTTACAGTGGTACCTCGGGTTGCAGACGCTTCAGGTTGCAGACACTTCAGGTTATAGATGCTTCAGGTTACAGACTCAGCAAACGCAGAAATAGCACCTCGGGTTAAGAACTTTGCTTCAGGATGAGAATAGAAATTGCACAGTGACGGCAGTGGGAGGCCCCATTAGCTAAAGTGGTACCTCAGGTTATGAACAGTTTCAGGTTAAGAACGGACCTCCAGAACGAATTACCAGAGGTACCACTGTAATAGCATTTTGTGTTTTACTGAAGACCTATATTGTTGTACACTGATATTTTATGCGATGGTGGTATATTATAAACAATTTTTTAAATAAACAAGCTGGAGATCTTCTGCATGCAAAATGGATGCTTCGCCACTGAGATCGTACCTTTCCCCAAGGTGCTTTGCTCCAGCCAGTTGTCTTGTGACTGCTTTTCCTTCTTGCAGCTCAGTGTTAAGCACCTCCTCCACCTGGCCTCCTTTTTTCTCCTCCATCCTCTTTAAAGGTCTAATTTAATAGTCCACGAATCTCCAAAACCACAGATCCTCTTTCCTTACCATCGTAGCTCGCCTCTGCTCTCTAGAGTACACACCTTTTTTTATTAGCTTCTCCCTTAGAAACCTAGTCATTGCCAGGTCAATGCTATGGAACAGCATCTTTTGCGAGCTTCAATTTAGCTTCTAGTTCAAGTCACTGGTGCTGGAGACCCTGAGCTAGAATATCAGCTACTAGGGGTGCACTACAACTACTAGGGGTGTACATGGGCCCCTAAAAGTCACATTGTACCTACACATTGTTTAAAAATTGCTATGATAGTCATTACCATTTGGTGGGGGGGGGGATACAATAAGAATCATAGTGTGGGGGTGCTGAGAGGCGCTCCCAGAGTTTCCAGAGAGGAAAGCTGGACTTATGTCTCCTTGCCCCCATACCTGGACACCCACTTTGCCTCTTGATGATTAGATTCAACTTTGTCTCGTGATTCAAATTTTATAACTAAATTTTTATTTATTGATTTAGCACTTTTGTAACCCACTGTTCCTCCAAGGAGCCTCTCACACTCTATTCTAAATCATAGTTGATTTATATTTCTTAATTGCACATCTTTGCAAAGCCATTTCCTCAAATATAATGGATCTTTGTATGTTATTCTAATTACAATATACATTTATCTGCACGTTTTCCCCTGGCATATGCATTTTTGTATACATTACTTGGCTGGAGAACTGTGTTACAAAATTTGGATTTAAAGGGTGCAAAATGTTTAAAGGGGGGGGTCTATTTTTAGTTGGCACAGCATTTCAGAAAGTGCAAATTAACCCAGTTCCTCTTTAAAAGCAAACTGAATCAAATTTCGCCTCCATTCCTACTTCTGAGTAAACAGTCTTAGGTTTGTGCTTAAAGTCTCTGTACATCACCAAAAAATGCTATGGTCCATAAATAAATCCATTCTGTTATCAGCTCCAAAGGTCTCCGGGGAAATACTGGAATGATGCGATTTGTCTGTCAGATCATAGTGTGAGGAAATAAATATCTCTGAATGAAAACTATTATCCTTTCAGAAAGTGACACCCAAGCTATGATTTACTAAACCTTCCCTCTCCCCACCCAGCCACCGCTTGCCTATTCCTTGCACTCAAGACGAGGAGCGAGACAGATTGCCAGAAGAGATAATCCTGAAAAATATCTTTTATCAAAATTGTATAACCTCTTCTTTAAGAGCACCATCACAATTTGGGCAGCATTGCTCCAAAACGATGGGACACTGGCAATTTTTTATGAATAATGTTTGTTGATCCCCAGCAAGAGATGCACTTCGAAGAAGATAAAAGAGGGTGATGAATCTCTCCTTATTTTGGCACTCATCACACCCACTAGCAGAATGAACATCTTGCAGAGATGTAGAATTCTGGTAATTTTGCATATTCTTATCTAGGGTCTCTATTATAATCAGGGCTGGATTTAGGTTTGATGAGGCCCTAAGCTACTGAAAGTAATGAGGCCCTTTATATGTCCAGCTGACCTTTGTCAACAACAAATTGTCACTGGTTTTTGTGTGTGTGTGTTGAATATATGTTATATGGTAATTTATGGACCTAATAGGACCATACATGACACAAAACACTGTAGCTGTATGTAGGTTTTATTTTATTTGTTTTTTTATCTTTTTTGGGGGGAAATTTACATCCAGGTTTTTTTCCCCTTTAATTTTTTTGGGGGGCCCCCAAGAGAGTGGGGCCCTAAGCTATAGCTTGTTTAGCTTATACATAAATCAGGCACTGATTATAATATACCCTAGATGAGTTATGGGGAGGAGGCGTGGCTTATTCCAGCACAGGGCTGTACAACATACTGTACAAGCAAACCAGAGCACTGCATGAAATGGAACTGTATCAATGTTGGGGAACCCAAAGGACTCTGGATGGTGTGGTCTCACTCAAGACCATGCCCTGGCAATCACTTTGTGAGTGAGTGTGTGTGTGTGTGTGTGTGTAGGATAGAGAGGTGGAGAAGAGGATGCAACTGGTACACAGTGAACTGACAGCGGGGTGGTGAGAAGGTCTTGCAGGGAGCCACAGGATAGCTTTAGGCCCTAGCCTCCATAGGTTTTGGACGAGGCAACGCCCCCCGGAATCCTTTATCAGACTACCCCTAAATATTTTGGGGAGGTGATGGCACTCCTCCCCCCAACTCATCAGCATAATAATACCCCTACCAATGCCTAACCGCCAAAACCAAAGGTGTTGTGACGTTTTGCTACGAGGTAGGCGAAAAAACCAAAAGGCTTTAAAAACAATGCCAATTAGCCAAGTGGAAAAACTCCTACCAGGCCCCTTGCGGCGACCAACCGAGGTCCATAGCAAAGTCAGAGGGAACCTATAGGGCGGGCGGGTGGGAATCTGCAGCTGAATCAAAGAAAGAAAGGGGCGTTCTCGGCCCGTGCCATCCTTAAATGACCCTAGCCCCGCCCCTGCAGACAGCCGATTGGCTGGCCCAGGGTATGACGCGGCCTGAGGATTCCCCTGATCGCGCAGGGCTGCAGCCAGCCCCACGCGGATGATAGTGGGGCGTGAGCCCGCAACCCCCCCCTCCTTGAAGAATGGGAAGGGTTAACACCAGCAGGGGGAGCCCTGCTGATGCACATCAGCTAGGCACTCCCCCGGGGTCACCACTCGGGGGCGTGCCTTGGGCCCGGGCCTCCATAGGCTTCAGATGGGGCCACGCCCCCCGGAATCCTTTTCCAGACTACCCTCCAATATTTGGGAGAGGTGATGGCGCTTCCTCCCCCCTTCCATCTACATAACAATACCCATACCAATGCCTAACCGCCAAACCGAGAAAGTTGTGACGATTTGCTACGAGGTAGGCGAAAAACCAAATGGCTGGTGAAAATTTGCCAAGTGGAAAAAAATTCCTACCAGGCCCCTTAATGGCGACCAACCGAAGTCCACAGCAAGGTCGAAAGAGGAACCTTGAAGGGCGGGTGGGTGGGAAACCAAAGCAGCCAAAGAGGGAGATCCTCAGCCGCGCTTGCCTTAAGTGAGGCAAGCCACACCCCCTGAGCCAGCCAATTGGCTGGCCCGGGGATGACACAGCCGAGGATTCCCCAGATCGCGTGGGGCTGGGAGCCAGCCTCCGTGCACATGTTGGGGGTGTGAGACCCGCAGCACCACCTCCTCCTGAGGTTGGAAGTGGCTTTGCCTGGAGACTTTGTAGGTGACAAGTGGCTAGACAGTCAATGTGGTGTAGCCGTTATGAGTTCTGGGCTAGGACCTGGCAGGCCAGAGTTCAAATCCCCACTCAGCCATGAAGCTCACTCAGTGACCTTGGGCCTGTCACAGACTCTCAGCCTAACCAACCTCACAGGTTTGTTGTGAGGATAAAATGAGAAAGAGGAGAACAATGTATGTCACTTTGAGCTCCTTGGAGGAAAAGTGGGTTACAAAAGTGCTAAATCAATAAATAAAATCTTAGTAATAAAATTTGAATCACGAGACAAAGTTGAATATACCGTACTTTTCGCTCTATAACACGCACCAGACCATAACACGCACGTAGTTTTTAGAGGAGGAAAACAAGAAAAAAAATATTCTAAACGAAATAGTGGATATATGATTTTTGTGGTTCATGCTGTGGCCACAGACATGTGATCTGACAGTGAGTTTGGAGCAGCGCAATGCAAAAATCCCGAGGATCCATGTGGATCCATGCTTTGTAACCACGGAGGAGGGAAGGAAGGGGAACCATGGATCCTCTGCTCACGACTGCAGCAGATCCCCCCCGCCACCCACAGGCATTCACTCCATAACACGCACAGACATTTCCCCTTACTTTCTAGGAGGAAAAAAGTGAGTGTTATGGTGCAAAAAATACGGTAATCATCAAGAGGCAAAGTGGGTGTCCAGGTATGGGGGCAAGTAGGCAGAAGTCCAGTTTTCCTCTCTGAAAACTCTGGGGGCGCCTCTCAGCACCTTCTCGTCTAGGCCATCCTCCCTGCTTATGCATGTATGTCTTTTAATCCCTTTTGCTTCATTAAGTGGTACTACTCAGATCTGTTAACCCTGAGGAGCAGCCCTGATAATAATGAAAAATAAATTCCAGCAGCAGTTCAAAGTAACCTCTCTCAAATTCATACAAAATAAATTGGGTTTGGTGCTTCGCAGGTGGCATGTTTCAGTTTGTTACCCTGACGGCTTGTCTTGTACTCACTTTCTGTTCAATTATGCATTATTTCCTGTTCTCATTATGGACCTTCAAACATCCATGAAAATCTTCTCATTTGGAGTTTTTCCTGTCCTTGTTAATTTTTTATCTCACATAAAGGAGAGAGATAATGGTGTGAAGCCCAATGCAGAGTCAAATTGAGAAGCGATGGGCGAGATCTCTTCATTTGAGGGTTTTCATGTCAATCTTCCCCATACCCCATCCTGCTTGCCCAAATAAATAAATTAAGGCTGGGGGGGGGGGTTGCAAAGTGTTGGGTCCAGTTGCTGCGTCAGTGCAGATCATTTGGGGCAGAAGACAGGTGGCATAGATTTTGAGTGGCAGGTTCTTCACCCACCATGTGAGAACGGTGATTTGTAGCCGGTGGTATAAATTAGATGTGAAATTGCAGCTCTGTGTGAAATTTTTGGGAACTGCTGTGTGCAAAATGAGAGGCTGAGAAGAAGGGTGGAGAGAAATATTATTCCGTCTGCATTTTAATGCGAAACTACCCAATTCGCACTTCTCAAATCAATACGCGAACCGAGGCACAATTATCCTTTGAAGTTCACACTTCTTAAAGGAAGATGCCTTACACTGAGGAAGACTGTCTAGTTCAGTATGGTTTCTATATTTATTGGCAGTGGCTCTTCAGGATTAATAATGATGATGATGATGATGATGATAATAATAATTAATAATAATAATAAATAACAAACCTTTATTGTCACTACACCACCTGTGTGCAGTGAAATTAAATGAACCCCCCATACACTTATTATGTCATGTGCTGGGGTTGCAACCAACTCCACCTGGAGATGTCTGGGATTGTACCAGGGGCCTTATTGCTTGAATCTCCTAGTAGTGCAGCAATAAAACTGCTAGAACAGTTGCAAAGCTAAGCAGGGTCCGGAAGGTGGACTGCTTGTCGAGATTCCTGCATTGCAGGGACTAGACTAGACGACCCTTATGTTTCCCATCCAACTCTATGTTTCTGTGATTCTAAGTTTCTACTTGCAAAGTAGATGTTCTCCCACTGAGCAATGGCCCCCTTTCCTTAAATTTCTACAAATTCTCACATTTCTCCAGTTAAAGAAATATGTACAAATATGCATAAGCTAGGGGAAGGTGTGCATTAAAAATTAGTGAAACTGACACCCAAAAATTGCACCATGGTAGTGAAAATTGATATAAAAATGTGCATGTTAGTCAAATCTATATACAAAACTTTGTATAATCGGAGGAACTACCATATTTTTCCGTGTATAAGACGTCCCCGTGTATAAGAAACCCCCTATTTTGGGGGACTCAAAATTAAGAAAATGCACTATGCACTATCCGTGTATGAGACGACCCTTTATTTTAAGCTTCAAAAATTTAGGAAAAAATATAGTCTTATACACGGAAAAATACGGTAATTTGTACTAAAATGCTTGTCAATTTTAATTAAGATTTTTTAAAAAGTAAATAAATTGCTATAGAAATGTGGAGAACTTATTTTAAGATTGGGAAATAGAGAAAAACCAAAAATGACAGATGGATCCATCCCTAGCTGAGCACTGTGTGTGCAGTGAAGACAATGCGCATTAATCCAGACCCAGCTGCTCACCCTAAAGTGTGCATGTGAAGGATGACAACTCTAGCAATTCACCCTAACAGCATTGTTAGCATGGTATCTCCACGAGGAAAAGAACAGAATAAAGTAAGGATACCAATTTATCAGGAATTTTTGAGGGAAAACAAATAAATTAAAAATCAGGAGCTGTTCTTGGCAAACAGGGATGGTTGGGGCAATTATTTATTTATCTGAAACATTGCATCCATCCAATCAGATACCAAAAGTGCAATAAAACAGAAATATTAATAGCATCAGAAGAGAGAGCAATAAAATCACAAGACAATTCTGGGAGGTAGTCTATGCATTTTTAAAGTTCCCGTGTAAATAGAAATGGTTTAACTTGCAATCTAAAAGGTTGTAAAGTATCTGCCAATATATATTTGGTATGTGGTGTGATATTTTCATGAGTTCCATGCCCCATGCTGTAGCCCCCCACATCTGGAGGGCCCCACGTTAGTTACTCCTGACTTAAGCCATGTCCACTCATTCTCAGACAAAAGCATTTAACTGTAGCCTCCCAGAACCAAAAGAAACATAACAACCCAGGAAATCATACATGTGCAAGGACTAGGGATGCTGGAAAATTCAGATGAAAATGGAAACAAGAGCTGAAATTCATTCCATGCCCAGAAAGAAAATTAATCCAATGACTATGATAAATATTCACCTAACCCTAACCCTAGGACCAGCCCAAGACATTTTGGCACATGAGGTGAACCATCTATTGGTGCTCCCCCACCAGGGAAGAAGGGGTGAATGAAGAAGATGTACAAGGGGGGAATAAAGATCTATATCTGAATTTGCTGCCCTTGTGGATCCTGCTGCCTGAGGCAACTGCCTTATCTGGCCTCCTGGGCCCTGGTAGTACCCATGGCAATTTGAACAAGTTATGAGCATTGCCACCTCATTATTTTTTGTATCCAAGAAAGAAGGCATTGCTGGAAACAACACATACTTGATTATATTTCCCCCAATTTGCACTCTTTCCTTTGCATTGAACTGAATGATGACAATGTAATTTATGAAAATTATATAAGTAACATAATTTTATCACTGCATACAGAAAGATAAAGGTCCGTATAGTTAAAGCCAGGGGTCAGCAAACTTTTTCAGCAAGGGGCCAGTCTACTGTTCCTCAGACCGTGGGGTGGTGGACTATATTTTGAAGAGAGAGAAAAAAGAACGAATTCCTATGCCCCACAAATAACCCAGAGGTGCATTTTAAATAAAAGGACACATTCTACTCATGTAAAAACACACTGATTCCTGGACCATCCATGGGCAGGATTTAGAAGGCGGTTGGGCCGGATCCGACCCCTGAGCCTTAGTTTGCCTACCCATGGTTAAAGCTATGGTTTTCCCAGTCATGATGTATGGAAGTGAGAGCTGGACCATAAAGAACCCTGATCGCCAAAGAATTGATGCTTTTGAATAATGGTGCTGGAGGAGACTCTTGAGAGTCCCATGGACTGCAAGAAGATCAAACCTATCCATTCTTAAGGAAATCAGCCCTGAGTGCTCACTGGAAGGACAGATCATGAAGCTGAGGCTCCAGTACTTTGGCCACCTTATGAGATGAGAAGACTCCTTGAAAAAGACCCTGATGTTGGGAAAGATTGAGGGCACAAGGAGAAGGGGACAACAGAGGACGAGATGGTTGGACAGTGTTCTCGAAGCTACAAACATGAGTCTGACCAAACCGCGGGAGGCAGTGGAAGACAGGAGTGCCTGGCGTGCTCTGGTCCATGGGGTGACAAAAAGTCAGACACGACTAAACGTCTAAACAACAACAACACAGCAAGATGAATAATGCAGTTTTTGGTGGAAGATGAACTGCAGTGGAAAGGAAATGGCGCTGCTGTGACAAATACAGGCCAGAATGCAAAACAATGCCCTCTTGCATTCCTAAGTAGGACTTTCATGCAAACAAAGGGAGTTAGTAGTCTTCCCCTCCACATTGCAAACTGGTTTGGAGCTTCCACCACAGACGGTAAGTTCCACATCTGGCTCACAAGTCTGTCTCATTCCACCCTCGCCACCCCTCCCCATTTTCTGGGAATCCCATCTGCACAGACAGGTTATTGGAGAGGAACTGATAATAATGAGTTTACGATTGATTACAATTGATCCCTCTTCAGGCAGAAAAAGAAGAAGGAAAGCACATCAAGCAATCACCATGCGTTTAAAATGTCTTATGGATTAAGTGCTGTAATTGTTTTCTCTTGGCTTTTGGTAAGCTGAAACATAGAATTCCCTTTGCCAGTATTTCCCCCCCTTTGGGAATGCTTTCATGCTGACTCTACTCCCACAGATATTTACATGTAGAATTGCTCTTCTTTACGTATTGTGGATTCACAGACTCTGTAAAATCCAGTGGAGTTGGTTCTACACAGATCCAGTAGCCAACGGGGTGCCCTCCAGATGTTGTGGAATCCAACCTGCAGGCTGGGTCTGATGGGAGCTGGAGTCTAATGATGTCAGTCTGGAGAGCATCATGCTGGCAATCTCTGCTTGCCAGGGCCAGGGCCGGCCCACCTGTGAGGCAAGGTGAGGCCACCATCTTGGGTGACAGGATACACAGAGGTCACAGATCTGGCCTCCAAAGAATGCATTGCCCACTGTTGCTGCTGCAATGGAAGGAACAGCTGCAGTGTTCTCCTTGGAGAATTTGTTTTCTTTTTCTTTTTTAAAAGTTTTTATTTATACTTTTCAAGTTTATACATTTCATTAGTTTTTACAATCAATTTAACATTTCAAATTTTTGACCTCTTTCTGAGAGGTTCCTTAGATTTATTTTTTAATATCTTCTGCATATCCAAATTCATTTAATTTGCTCCTTTAATTATCTACTTTAAATATATATTCTTATGAAATGGCAGGTTATTGCAATAATCCTGCCAATGTTTTTATCTGTTTACAATTTATCTGTAAATATTCAATAAACCATTTCCATTCTTTTATAAAAAGTTTGTTATCTTGATTTCTTATTCTTCTGGTAAGTTTCGCCATTTCTGCATATTCCATAAGTTTTTGTATCTATTCTTCCTTTGCTGGGACTTCTGCTTCTTTCCACTTTTGGGCAAGTAGCATACATAAATAAATTTCTATACAATTTAGGTCGTTCGGTCCCTATAATTCCCAAAGAAAAGCTTCTTTTTTTGTTTTTTTTACAAAAGTTATTTTGAACATCCTTTTCAATTCATTGCATATCATTTCCCAGTAAGCTTTAACCTTACTGCAAGACCACCACATATGACAAAAAGAACCTTCTTTCTCAACATTTCCAACACTTGTTTGATTTAGATTTACTGTATACATTTTTGCCAGTTTACTCGGTGTTAGATATCAACAATATATCATTGTTTTCAGAACCACAACTGAACTGAGCTCACAGTCATTTCACACGAATGTCCATTCCTGGTTAGGTTTCTTCATTTTGTCAGTCTGATATAGATGGGGAAAGCCATTCTGTTGCTATTCTTAAAGAATTAGGAGTCAAAACGCCTTGTGGATCTACTGAAAATCACTAAATGATCTATCGATAGACCAGAATTTATCACCTCTGCTGTGGATCTGTAGTACAATGGTCAGACAGATGACATGTCTGAAGAAATGTGAGTTCCAATATGGGTCCTTTTTTCACTTTCCTAGCTGTATACACTACAGTATCAGTACTGTTTACCTAAGGACCCTTTCACACACTCTTCCATGTGGGACATCATTACAGGGAAAAGTACAGACATGATTTGCACACCATTCAGTGGTCAGTGTGAGGAAAATGGCACTGTTCAAGTCCTTCATCACTAAATTAAAAATGTATGCTATTGTGGGCACTCTAGTGAAATATATATATGGACTTATGGAGAGTGGGCATCCATGGCCGATCGTCCTTTCCCACCACATATATCAGGTTAGCCAACATGAGACCCTCCAACTCTCATCAGCTCCACCAGTGGTCAGGGATGAGGGAAGTTGTAGTGCAGTAACACCTGGGTAACACCATGTTGGCTGTCCCCGACATATATGCAAAACAAAGTAGACACTCTCATATTCATCAGATCTAATCGGGGATGTGCAGCAATCACATTGCAATTGTTTTGGTAGCGTTTGGAAGCATCCCAATCTGCTTTGGGTCTCCTTTGGGCATTTTGATTCAATTCATCATTTGGGTCCAGATCTAATCTGTTAAAAATCCAAAGCTCTGTTTCAACTTATTGACTATTATGGGGGATCTAAAAATGGCTACAAGCTGTCTTTTCTTTTCATGTCAGTGGATGGAATTTTCAGGGAAAGGAGCCTCTCCAGAGTTGGTTAAGTATGGCAAATTTCAGGCATATCTATCTAGGGCTTTCTATACAGGGGACCTTTATTTTCTGTCTCTTAACCTTTTCGTTTTATGTCAGAATTGAATGCAAATTGCAGGCATGGTTGCCTGTTCTGAGGGGATGAAGCCTGCCAATTTTAAAACGGGGGTGGGAAAATAAAAATAAAGTTCCTTCCTTTAGTTTGTTTGAAAACTGATTCATGGAGTTGCCCCTATGTAAGAAATAATGGTGATTATAATAATAATGCAGATTTCTGTGCATTTTAAAGTATCACAGATTGATGCTAAAGCCTGACAGACTGGACTTATGAATGGACACATGAATGGAATTATAAATGAATGCTGAACTTGATTGCTCCATCCATTCCTAGGATAGCATCCCACCCAACATACACCTTAAAAGAGGAAGTGAGGGTGGAGTATTTGTTCTGAACTTCGGAGGAATTAATCCTTTCAGATTTTCATACCTCCTCTTTCTTTCTGTCATAACTGCTTATTTTCCTCCCCAGCAAATTCTCCAATATGAGTGTATCGAGGCTCCATACAGCCAAATTCATAACTATTTGCCTGCAGTTTTCCCTTAGGGAAGGCTATTAACTACAACTTAGCATCTGATTGATGGCTTTGCGGCTTAGGTTCTGTTTTACATTGAGGCCTTCCTTTAATGCATGTGGGCAGATGGATATTAAATAAAACACCCCCAAATATATTTATCACAACTGTGAGATTGGAGCGCATCCCACCGCCTGCCTATTTATGGAAATTTAATAATCACTTTACTGCCTTAATGTTCAATATTTGCCTTATTAAATCTAATCGGGATGTCTTTTTAGTGACCGCTGCTTCGCAGGAGGTTGTTTTGATTCCATACTTTATTGTTCTTATGCATGAGTTATTCGCTTCAGTGTGCCACCCAGCGAATTGACAGAGGGGCAGAAATTGGGGCTTTAACACTCAAGCTGTGTGCAGGAAGAGAATTGTTAATGTGTCTCCAGGAAGCGAGGGATAATTTGCTCTGCACAAACTTGTTTGCCCTGTGAGATCTGCTGAGGAGGTTCTGCTCTATTGCCTGAATTATTTGATGGCATAGGAGCCAACCCCTAGAGGCCAAGGGTCTTTGCCCCTCCCATAAAATATTTGAGGGGGCTGCCCCCCCAAGTTGATGGGCATCGCCATTCAATTGGTGTGTGTGCACCTCACCATGTGATTGATTTTGTGGGACAGGGCTTACCTGCCCTCCATACTTCATTCAAGTTGGCACCCCTAATTGATGGTGGTACCCAAAATTTGGAACTGATATTAGGGCTGTGCATGGAGTCCTTATCCAGTTCAGGTACCCAATATGACCCAGTCTGACTTGGAATGATCTGGGGTTGACCTAGTCTGGATCTGGGCCCCAAGCTGAGTCAGGGGCCTTGCACAATCATGTGGTTGTTTAATAGCCACTTCTTTAAGCAGGTCTGAGAAGGCTCCCTCACAGAGGGTTGCATTCACCACCCCACGGAGCCCATCACCCAGCCCTTCCTGGCTCACTTTTATGAGCCTGGATGGGCAAGGATCAAGGAGATACATCCTTGGAGGTAACAGATTGGAATTGATCCCATGCAACTTGACCAGACAGGATTCTAGCACTCTCCCGTCCCAGCCCCGCTACCACGGTGGAATCTACCTCTTTCTGAATCTGAGTGACTTTATCTGCAAAAAAACTTTGCTAAATCACTGCATATCTTGGAGTCCTCACCAGGCCCTGAAGGTGAAGATGAATCTGTTAGATTGTGAATCACCTGAAAACATCTTCTGTTGTTTTCTGCAGATGCAATAGAAGCAGTGAAGAAGGTCCTCTTCGCCGTCACTATTGCCACTTGGTTGGCTCGGCATTAAGCTCTAACCTGTGTTCGGTCCGATTTAGAAGGAGTTTTCGTCCACCAGCCCTCTAACCACCTCAGCGATTGTTTCATTGGCCTCAGCTCTGGGGGAAACCACAGGGCCGTCCGGGCAATTAGAGAGGACGCTTTGGAACCAGGCAGTCAATAGCCTTGGTTAACTCTGCATTCTAGCGGGCCACCAGGGAGTCAGCTGAAAAGCCATCAATATGGGATAAAACATTCCGTACTGTTCTCTGGAAACTATGTTTAAAACATGTGTGTTTAAAACCATGATTAAACATGTGATTGGTGGTGGTGATGGAGAGAAGGAGACACATGCAGGCTGCTTGCACCTCACTACTTGAGCCCTGCTTCCTTTTCACAGCCCCTTAAAGCTTTGGGTGGTTGCAATCTGACCCAGGGCTTCCTCAGCATGATCCAGGCAAACCCCTGGTTGGTCCAAATATGGCCCAATTGGGTTCAGGATCTGGGATTTGGCCAGATCCAATGTACAGTCCAACTGATTAGCCTTTGCCTCTTACTTCTTCAGTGTTTTGTGAAGGCTGCCTTACTGAGGTGGACTTCAGTTTGGATTGGTTGAGTGTTTTCAAATAAATGAGGACCCTTTGCTCTTTTTGCTCCCTTCTTTTTTGAGCCTGTGTTATTTCTTTTTCTTTTTATATTGTATTTTAAATGATAATTATCTTCTGTTTGGTGGCGGTGGGGAGGCCCTAGCTTTTGTGCCCAAATGCATTGGTTTCAAAGTGTCAATATTCATTGGACATCATCCATAGTTATGTTGTTAATATGAACGAACAAATACACATGTAGCTGTTTAAATTAAGGCATCAAAGAAATCTGATTGTGTCTTCCTGGTGGCAGTGGTGAAGAAGACCACAGGAAGGACTCTAGCTGCAATCTTAACCCCACTTTCCTGAGAGTTAGTGCCACTGAATACAATAGAACTTACTTCTGAGTAGATGTGGTTTGGACTGCATTGTAATTGACCACATTTACTGCATCTCCTCTCTCTCATAGCAGTGGAGGCTCACCCATTAGGGCAAATGGGGAACTTCTCCATCAACACCATCCTGCTTTCAGTTACCCCCCAACTGCCTATCTTCTTGCTTACATCAAGCCCAGGGGGTGAACCTGCCTTCAGCTTCTTCCTCCTTAGTCTCTGTGTTGCCCTTCTAGAATTCAGCAGGGAGCAGGATGGGGGCAAAACTGAAATGAGTTGGCTATGCCTGTCATTGGCTCAGGCTGCTTTGGGCTCCCAGCATTTCACCCCACCAGACCCAATGATCACAGTGCAGGCTTGAGCCCATGCTATCATGCTGAGCCCAGCTGGTGTGCTGGAGACATGATTGCCTAAGAAAGGAAAGAGTCATACCAGGAGTCATGAACTGAACATTTTCCTTGTTACCTTTGCTAAGTGGGATAATATCTTAACCTTTATCCAGGTAGAAAAGGCTCTCTGAAATAGCACTGGCATTAACACTTGGCCATCAAGACAAAATCTTGCCTTTCAGAAGACAATTGTACACGATCGTTTTCTGTTGCCAGTGTATTAAAAGCAGAGCCATTTGCAGAACATTAACAGTGCTATTTATTGGACAGAATTCTTCTTTCAAAGCAGCAAATGCTTCTCAGTGCTAGTGCAAAATATGCTCTAATCATCATTTCGTTAAGAAAGTCCACCTCGGCTGGCCTAGAATGTGTCTCATTAGCTCAGCGGGGAAGCAGGGTGCAAGCTATTAACTCCTCTTGCCCCACACTTTCTTTTCTATTTGTGGCTATTTTAAATCATTTCCTAACTGGACACAACTCTAATTTCCTTTCATCCCAGGCTCAAGGGCTCTGGATTTACTGCTAATTTCTTCCCAAGCAATTCCACCATCTCCTGTCTTCATACTGCTGCACAGAGACTGTTGCAAATGATAAGCTATACTAGCAATCTGCGAGGGTTATATGAATCTTATCTAAATTTGCTCAGTTTAAATTTTGCATTTGTTTCCTCATTAACCTCTTCTACTGTTTTCCAGCCCTGCATGAGATCAGGCTAAAGGTGCATCTACTATCCTCTTCTTACAGTGGCTGATCAGAAGCCCAAAAGCAGGCCCTGAGCACAATGGCACTCTCCCCACTTGTGATTCCCAGAAACCAGAATTCAGAAGCTGGGCAGCAAGTTCCAATCTAAGATTTAATAAGAAGGAAGAGTGACCAGGTAATTTCATCACAGAATTTGCAGAGACTGAATTTCTCATTTCTACAGCATGCATTGCTCAATAAACACTGGATTGTAAATATCATTGAAGGCCAGAAGATTTTTCTTCATAGGAAGCTTCCATATACCAAGTGAGTCCATTAATCCATCTAGCTCAGCAATGCTGACATTGCCCCACAGTGGCTCTAGAGGGTTTCATGCAGGAGTCCTTCCCAGCCCTACCTTGAGATGCTAAACATAGCATGTGCTCCATCACTGAGTGGCAGCCATTTCTACTCTGATGGGGGGGGGGTTCTCTTCAAGGGATCTGGAGGTATAGACTCAAGGACCAATCCCAGCTCAGGGGCTAGCATACCAATATACATCCAGGTTGCAGGATCAGTCCACAGTACAGTTGTACCTTAGAAGCTGAACGGAATCCATTCCGGAAGTCTGTTTGACTTCCAAAACGTTAGGAAACCAAATCCCAGCTTCTGATTGGCTGCAGGAAGCTCCTGTTGGACGTTTGACTTCCAAAAATAGTTTGCAAACCGGAACAGTCACTGTTTGCAGCTTTCAGGAACTAAGCTGTTCGAAAACCAATGTATGACTGTATTGGTTTGTGCCTTACTGTGATGGAAATTCTTTTTTTTTTTGTGATGGAAATTCTTCATATTCCCATCAGCCTTATTGCAGTATGTGGGTCTGAATGGTATCGGTTATTGGTCCAGCAGCCCCAAAACAAAAGCTGGCCACACCAATAAACACTGAGACCATTTCAATTGCTTATTAGCCAATGCACTGGTTTTGCTGTGCCTACCCACCCCACTTTACGCTGCAGGGGCAATATGTTGTTTGTTAATAAAGGTCAGCAGATGGGCAACGTTACCTAAACACAAAACTTCAGAAACCCGGGAAAGAAAGAAATGTATCCGCTCTTCCCCCTAGGTGTGGTTGACACCCAATGTACCTAATTTAATAGACACGTCATGCTTTTGTGCATGAATATAAAAGATGCGCAAGGTTTTCCTCACCTTCTCGGATATGTGAACAAATCTTTTGTTTGTTGCTAAGCTAACAGAGCAGACTTCTCCCAGATTCCACTGATGTCAGGAATGGTATTTCTAAAAACTCCCTTTGCTATCTATTCAGTACAGTGCTGGGTTTCATAGCAACTATAGCGTCCGTTTCAGACTTCTTTGTCCACAAGCTCAAAAAAAGTGTCACAATGAGAAGACCAGTTGCTTGTTATTATTGCATCACTTTAGTTTATAAAATTAAGGTCTTTCTTGCCCCGAAGCTGGGACCCGTCTCCTTACAAATTTCATTCCATTAGGCAGGTTACTGTAATCAAACTTCCTTGTTCATATTTTGGGTGCAGGATATGTGGAGAGCTTAGAAGGAAGAAGTGGGGAACAGATGTGTTTGCAGTTGATTCTTTGCAACCCAGATCTCTAAATGCATGTTAGAAAGAGCTTGGTGATGTTTTCTAACTTCTGTATGCACCCCACTAAAGTGACTAGGAAATACTTATGGCCTTTCTTGTGCAAGTTCCATTCATTTGGGTGGGTCTTTTCAGAGCAGATCATGCTTATCTTTGTAGCTCTTGGCCCAGCTAGATAATTCAAGTGTAGGGTTGGCATATGTCCTCTTTTTCCAGGACACACCCTCTTTTTCATAGGTAGAGTCTTCATTGTGATCCATAGTTAAAAGTAGAAGTCAGCAAATGTGTCCTCTTTTTTGCTCTTCAAAATGTGGCAACCCTATTGTTACGGAAATAGGGAGGGCATATCTTTAAAGTTGTTACAATGTTACAAATATCATGCCTGAATGTATCCTTTCGACTTGACAGCTCAGGAAAGATACCTAGCTTTATAAATTCATAGAAAATCCATACTTTAACCAACTCTCCTCATTCCAACACCATTTTAGCCCTTAAAGAAAGGTGAATTTGGGCTCCACCTCCCACCCACCAAGAAGCAGGAAGTCACTTAGGAAGCAGGAAGAGGGCATCCTGCCATAATTCCCCAAGCGTGAGAGCACATACATGGCACCCCACCCATGGAGTGACCAGAGGGGGCAACAATAGACACCCATAGAGGCAGTTTAGAAAGTCAGGTGTTCTGAAAGCCCATCTCCAGACAAGTCCTGATGGCAAGGATATGTAAAGAGTTTTATTGTTCTTTCGGTGATGGGTACTTAAGAGAGGTTGGGAAATGTGTCTGATAAAGTGACCTAATGTTGAACTTATGTAACCCTTGTACAGTGGTACATTGGGTTACAGACGCTTCAGGTTACAGACGTTTCAGGTTACAGACTCTGCTAACCCAGAAATAGTACCTCGGGTTAAGAACTTTGCTTCAGGATGAGATCAGAAATCACACGGCGGCAGCAGCGGGAGGCCCCATTAGCTAAAGTGGTACCTCAGGTTAAGAAAAGTTTCAGGTTAAGAACGGACCTCCAGAACAAATTAAGTTCTTAGCCCGAGGTACCACTGTATGCCCCTCCCCATTTATGACATGCTAGTGATGTAGTGGTGATGTATCAATGATGCTGCTCGAAGTGTATTCTGGGGGAAAGAGGGAAGTTTTAAAAGATGATGTCACCCCATGCTTGGGGTTCTTACTCCTGTGGGGACCTGTTGCGCAACAATAAAGATCATGGTCTACTGACCGCTGTTTTGCTCCAAATTACTTGGCTAGAACTTCCATCTTTTACTGACCGCATGGACCCACGGAGCAGAGCTGTTGAGTAGTCTCTCAGCCCAGAATTTTTCCTTAACACTATTCAAGTGGGAACAGCACTGCTGTGCTCAGGTCTTGCTTGTGGACTTCCCACAGGCATTTGTTTGGGCACTGAGGGATCAGGATGTTTGGGGCCTGCAAACAGCATGGCATTGCAGGACAGAGTCGTCCTTCCTAAGCTAGCCTGCTGCCACGAGATACATTAAGGAGTAGGAATCCAAGTTGCTTCCTTACACTGAGCCAGACCCCAGACCGTGCTCTGACTCCACAGTCAGAGACAGTAATGCTTCTGAATGCCAGTTTGCTTGAAACCACAGAAGGGGAAAGTGCTCTTGTGCTCAGGTCCTGCTTGTAGATTTCCACATGGGCATTTGGTTGATTACTCTGGGAACATGTTGCTAGATTAGATGGACCATTCGCCTGGTCCAGTAGGGCTTTTCTATTAAATATAATGGTTTAATTCACACAGAAATGAAAACTGCATATGTATTAATTGAAGTTTTTGAATGGAAAATGGTTAAATGGGTATTGCTAACACTGAGCTTTTCCCCACAAGAACTTTTCTAAAGGACTCTGAGCTCTTGCTGAGTTAATGAACTAACTGATTGTTGTTCTCTGGTTGCTAACATGTGAGGGTTGCAGCTTGGGATCATGTGAGAGGTATTGGGTTGTAATCTCCAATTTGGAAGGAGCTGCCTTTGAGTCTTTTGTTTTTCCTCCCAAACTCAGTGGAGGGAAGATGCAAATGCAGTGTCTCTCTGAATGCTACAGGGAGAACAATGCATGTAAATGGCTCTCCTGAAGGCAGAACAAGCAGCCCGGAGGCTGGAAAGCAGGCTGGAGACCTTTGTTTATAGGTCTGTTTGGATTATTTCATATTTCGTAAGGTGCTGAGCCTGTGCTGGACAGCACAAGATATTGTATGGATATTTTTGGTGTTTTAATTTTGTTTTAAAGGAAGTTCTGCCAGTAAAATGCCAGAATAATATTTCTATGGGCCTGGACAATGTTTCATTTCCAAAGAAGTCTGTTCTTATACAGTGGTACCTCGGGTTAAGTATTTAATTCATTCCGGAGGTCCATACTTAACCTGAAACTGTTCTTAACCTGAAGCACCACTTTAGCTAATAGGGCCTCCTGCTGCTGCCGTGCCGCCAGAGCACAATTTCTGTTCTCATCCTGAAGCAAAGTTCTTAACCCGAGGTACTATTTCTGGGTCAGCGGAGTCTGTAACCTGAAGCATCTGTAACCTGAAGCATATGTAACCCAAGGTACCACTGTACTTCAAGTTTCTTCAAGTTGTGCAATATTTAATACCTGCAAGATTTTCTCAGGCACTGTTAGGAAACAATGGGACAGACTTTTCTTATGTCAGACCACTGTTCCATCTAACTCAGTATTATCTACACAAACTGGTAATGGCTCGCCAGGGGTCTCTCCCAGCCCTGTGTGGAAATGCTAGGCATTAAACCTGGGTCTTTCCACATGCAAAGCAGATGAGCTATGGCCCTTCTCTTGCCTTTCTCTGTCTCCTCACCAGTGTTGAAGTAAGATTTAACAGTCATTCTAGTCAACTTCTACAAACAAAGGGAGAGGCAGCTTCTCCTTTGCCTCAGGCAGCAAAATGTCTTGGGCCTACCCTGTTATCACATCAACTTTGGCCCTCGCTCTTTCTTTATTTGGGTGATGGCTTTGTTTTCTTAAAACATGTCATTTTGGTTTTAACTTAGCTGGCATCAGCGCTATCCATTGGGCAATTTTAAACGAGCATAAAATACTGCACCTATTCCAGCCATGGAGTTTTCTTGCCCACCTGACTGTATGAATACACATTGCAACAGCGGCAGCATTACCATCTTTATTACCTGGTGACTACCAGCCAAAGGAATAATATGGGCTTTTCAAGTCAAAGCACACACTCAATTCATGCAAACTCCACGATCACGGGCATTTTCCAGTTCTAAATGCAGCACAAAGAGCTGGCAGGTAAAAGCTCAGTGTGAACCCTCCTGTTAGGTCTTTTGACAAATGCAAAAATCGTTAAATAGAACTAAAAGTTGCAAAGGTTTCCACGAAACGGGTTAACCTTATTCTGGGAGTTTGAATCTGCTCTTTGTTCCTGCCTTTTCACTTTATCTTTCTTTTCGCTCTTTAAAGTTGAAAACTAGGTTAGGGAATAACTTTATCAGTTCACATTTTATTTTTTTTCTAGCTGAAGTAATATACAAGAAATATGTAAGCCACAAATGTATATTGGTTTTATACTCCACTAAAGAATCCTGGGGGGGGGGGGGCTATGCTATGGTAAGATGAAGAGCTTTCTAACCGTTAGAGATCCCTAACACCACCACCCTTTTAGAACTACAGACCCCATGATTCCCTGGGAAGAAGGAATGATAATTAAGGCTTCGTTCAAGACATTTTTGCTGATGAATAAAGCCCTAAATGACTCAAGCCCCAAATACCACAAAGAGGGCACCCTCCATTTCATCCTGCCTGGATGTTGAGCTCCATTGGGAAGACCTTGCCTGCAGTGATGTTACTTTCCTGATAGTGATGAATCATCACTCTTATCTTCCCTGACCATCAACCAAAGAGGCAGAGAACTGATGGAAAGCAGAGTTTAATTGTGCCTGCAGTGGATGGGTTCCCCAATCCATCATTAAAAACAACAATTTCCCCCCAGTTTTCTATATTATTCCAGCATGCGGATGGGGAATCTATGACCCTCTAGATGCTGCTGGATTACAAATCCTATCATCCCAGACTATTGGCCATGCTGGCTTGGAATGATGAGTGTTGGGGAGTCCAATAACATCTGGAGGGTCACAGGTTCCACCAAAGATATTGAGGAACCTCACAGTGATTTAAGAAGAAGACTTTTTAAGATATATGATAAAAACCCAGTGAAATGTCTTGTTAGGCCCTCCAAAATCTCACAGCTGAAGATAAGGGCATGCTTGTAACCTGTTCCTCCCCATTCTCAAATCAAAGATCAGTGCCCAAGCCTCCTCTCCTTCCCATTATGCGTTTCTGAAGGCTCTGTGCTGCATTCTGTATTAGTTTCCTTTGCAAATGCTTGCCCTGCAATGCTTTAAAAAGCCAAGTGCAGTGGTGTTTATTGCTAACAATATACTGGAGGTAGGGTGGGAAATTGTATTAAAGGATGTTACTTGTTCAATATATGCTTGAGTAGCAGCAGTGCACAAAATGACAGACTGTTGACTGGATGGTGCCTGTTGTAGCATCAGGTTTTGCAGGACCCTAATGGGCAAAACACTCTCCATGTACCCCTCCCTCAGTGAGTCCAGGAAGATCTTGTCAGTTGGCCTCATACTGAGGTTTGGGCCCTTAGCCGATGCATATTGATGCCGACCCTTTGACACTGCATGGTGCCTTGGTGTTCACGGGCCTGCATTACATATAATAACAGAAGAAGATCCCTGCTAAATCAAATGGAAGGCCTATCTAGTACCACATTCTGTTTTCATAGTGACCAGCTAGATGCCTATGGGAAGACCACAGGCAGACCATATTCCAGAGCAGCTGGTATTCAGAGGCATTCTGCCTCTGATGTTGGAGGCCATATATATAATATATACCCATCATGACTTAAAGCCACCCATTGTAGCAATGGGCTATAGATCAGTGCACTAGGGAAAGGATGCATATACATGCACACAGAAGGCAATATGCATATGCATGAATATATATGGATAAACACACACACTTCACAAAAGGAACTTCTAGGACATCCTGTGGGGGGCAGGGGGAGCTGGACTTTGAAGAATGATAGATGTAAGGGTTGGATCCAATGTTATATTTGCTCTAGGATTTCCAGATACACAACAGAACTTCCCCTTCTGCTCCTCTCCATGCATGTTGTTCCTATGTCCTATAAAACTGCTCTGGAGCTGTGGGGAGAAGAATCCAAAACAGATATGTGGGTGTGCAGGGGGAGGGGGGCAATGGAGAGAAATTATCACTGCACAAGTGAAAATCCTTGTGTGAACAGAACAACGTCACTGGATACAACCCTAATGGTTCTCATGAACCGCCATGTAGCATCTCACCAATCCAAACCCAGGGAGAAAATGGGGGGAAAGATCTACAGGGGGAGGTAAACAAGAAGAGTTTGGATTTTATATCCTGCTTTATCACTACCCTAATGAGTCTCAAAGCAGCTAACAACCTCCTTTCCCCTCCTCCCCCACAACAAACACTCTCTGAGGTGAGTGAGGCTGAGAGACTTCAGAGAAGTGTGACTTGCCAAAGGTCACCCAGCAGCTGCATGTTGGGGAGTGGGGAAGTGAACCCGGTTCACCAGATTACGAGTCCACTGCTCTTAACCACTACACCACGCTGGCTCTGAAATAAAAACCAAGGAGAACTTTTGATAAATAAGGGCAACTGGTGTGTGTTCCATTCTGACATAAAAACAAGTGGAGCAAAATGAAGTCAACCTCTTTCTTTAATAACAGGTTTTAGAGAGGGTTTTAGTAACACTAAAACCAACCAAGGTGATAAGATATGCATGCATGCATGCATACGCACACGTATGTACTACTAATAGCACATACACAATTTCCCCCTTTCTTTCTTCTGCTTTCTCTCTTTGATTTTCACCCCCTTACCAATCGTTTATTTATACTGTTTACCTTTGCAGTATTCAGAATCTCTATCCACCAGATATCCTGAGTAGCATCACAACAAGTAATGCCCAGTAGGCAAAAAGCAAAAAAATAAATAAAATAAAGCATCAAGTATTCCGTTTTCCCATTTTAGTTGATTTTCTGTTCTGCTGGGCTGTGGACCATGTCTCAATATCTGACTCTTGCCCTCCCCATTTTTCAGAAAAGCAAAATCCCTACAATCCAGGAGCGTGCTGACAATAGAAAAGCCAAGGCTGGGTCGGTCTTCCCACCATCACCTATCACCCATCAATGCTTGCTGCTCTGCCTCTGTGATTTCTTTGCACCCATGCCACTCACTATGTAATGGGGTGGATATACATATGTATGCAGAGCATTGCACAGACAGACAGAACTTCATAGGAAAGGGAAATCAGAATCACATGAATCAGCCCGTCTTATTCTCCGTGCATTAATCATATTGATGGATTTCTTTATTTATAGATCACCAACCATGGGGGGGGGGGGATAACTAAACACATAACACTGAAACATACAGCACAGCCATATTAAAAGGAAATGTTATTCAGCTCAAAAAACAACAACAGAATATCCAATGGAAACATTCTAAGTTACAGCCCACCATATCAACATGTATCCCAAAGACCTTGGTGAATAGATACCTTTTTTGTCATTGGGGATGGGCACTCAGCATGAAGCTGCCAGCCTTGTTCAAGGGACAAGGGGTTTCATAGGTGAGGTGCCATAACTGAGAAGACCTTGTCCCAGGCAACTGCTGAATAAGCAATGCTCATAGACCGCAGAGCCTTCCTTGCAAGCCTCAAGGTCTGAGCTGTCATGGGGAGAGGTGCCCCTTCAAGTTACTGGGATGTAAATCATCTAGGAAGCATACCTGTATAGGTGACTAGTGCAATTTTTTTTTAAAAAAAAGTGGTATGTGATGCTTGCTTGGAGTGACACTTGGTGGCAGTACCAGAAAATGGTTGCCTCAGTTGCAACTTCTGGACCACTTTCCACAGTAGCCAATGGAGAGACCAGTTCAATGAATCAAAGATGAGAGCTCCAGAGCATGGCTCACTGTTATCAGTTTCATCTTCAAAGGGGAGTCAGTTCTGTTCACCATGGCAGCCTGCCCAATCTAGAATCCTGCATGAGCAGCGTTCTAACTTGTGCACAAAGCCCTCTAAAAGTAGGGTATGTTCAGCCCTCCATTGGATGGGAGGTGATGAAGATTAAGCCTGCTGTGTTCGAAGATCTTCATGTGAAGTTTTAATACTGCTACCTGTTGATATATATTTACACTTGTAATATTGTATAATATAGTGCCTTATTATTGATGGTCTCTTCTGTCAACATATTGCTTTATTTTTTGTTGCATATACTACTGGAATCTACCTTGGCTAATATTGTAATATAAAAATGGAAGATAAATAATGAATAAAATAAACTACATTGTAGCATAAAAATGAAATATGTGAGTTATTTATGCAATAATAACTGGGCACCAAATTAATTAACCGGAAGCTAATCAAGCTAATTTGCCAGAAGCTATTGAACCTTATACCAATTGTAAAATTGGAAATACTGAAAATAAAATTGAAAACTTGGTGCATACATGTGATTGTTATGAATTTGACCTTCCCTTTGGATAAATGAATGTTCATACACACAAATATTGGATTTCTCCGTCTCTACCCCTCCCTGCAGTTAACCATAGTTCTGAATTCAAATATATGAGCAGATATCAATCAAGGGGAAATAAAAGGAATACTCCTAATAATACCATTTGCTGGAGTTAAATTGCTTTACTTATTAAGAAATCTTTCATAAGATTCCCACTGATCTCCGCAGAGATACAGTCTCCCTTTGGAGAACAAATATGGCAGTTGATCAATTAGTCAAGGCTGCTTTGTCCATTTCCAACAGGGTGGTGTCCCAACTGAGTCCCAAAACTTGAAGGAAATTGCCTTTCCATGGTTGCATGATCTGGCCAGATCAAATTGTTGCAGCAAATTAGGTATTAACATCTGTACAGACGTGTTATTCCTGGTGCCAATCACAGCTCCCTAATTGCATGGAAAGTCTTCCCTGAAGGTTCCCAGCTTGTATGTTTAATAAAACAACCAAGATAGGTCTCAGATTTCCTTGTTTATATAAAAAATTCATAGCTGCAGTTCCAGTAAGTGTTGACTCAACTTGCATCTGCTGTCTACTGTAAAAGAAAATCCTTTCCAAGCGGTAAAGAGAGCACCATGGATTGCTGTCAATAACACTCTAGGATGTAACAAGAGTCTTCTTAAGTAATGCACGCATCAGAAGATCTCAAAGTACTTTGCTATGCAAACATTAGGGGGGAATCTATTGATGGTGAACACAGTTTGCCAGAACATGAAAACCCACTGTGGTCTCCCTATATATTGTTCTTATTCTTTGCCTTACTAAAAAAAATAAAATAAAAATGTCAGCAACCCACGGCTTTAGGATACAGGTCCACTCTGTCCTTCCTTTTGAAATGATCTCCCATCACCCCATTTCAAAATGAGTGGCGGTCATGCCAGTGGGATGCCTCTTGGTAGATTGAATGCTAATAGGAAACGCTGCCAAACTGATTGACCCAAAGATAGTTAAGAAAACTACAAGGACTCCCCCCCCCCACCATCCCAATAGTCTTCCTTTTAGAGATTGTAGGCACTGGATGGCTCTCAGGGTCCCTTCCAACTTTACAATTCCATGATTCTGTGATTCAGGCTAGGAGACCTGATTCACACAAGGACTGGATTGTCTCATGGGCAACCAGCTGGGAGACCCATACCAGCCAAGTGAAAGCAACTGAAGAAAACACTGATGCACCAACAGTGAGACGTGTGGCCTAGGAAGAGTCTTGATGGCCAGACAGAGAGGCTCCTCCTCCCCACAGTGGCCAATAAGGTGCCCCTGGAAAGCACACCAGTAGGGTTTGAAAACCTATGAAGTGGCTCGTTATAACCCAGACACAATCCAAAGCTAATTTCTTTAGAGAAGAGATGATTGTGAAGCTTAGTTGTATTTACATTCTGCCCCATTCTTTCTAGGCACAGGTCCACACTTAAAAGCTCCATGTCCTCTGAGCGTTTTCGTGGTTTTTTTGTTTTTCCCTGAAGCCTTCCCTGTGCAACCCACTCTTTAGCACTTTATTGGAGCAATAGTCAATTTGGGTTTTCTTGTGGATTGCTGTTTGCTCCGATTGAGCTTTAAAGAGTGGGTTTTTGCAGGGGAAGCTCAGGGGCAGGGTGCTCAGACAAGGAGCTTTAAAGCATGGATTGTGCCTGTAAAAAGCAAAGGTAAGTGTAGATAAGCCCAAAGTTGAAAAAGAACTTGGTTTCAAAATAAAATCTAAAGAAGTCCAGGAATTTGAAGTGTGTGTGCCCAAGAACAGCATTCCAAACTCCCATTGTTCTTGGCGGGTTTTGTGACAGGGAATTTCATTAATGTGAGCAGCTTCTGAGCTCTGAGCACAGTACTGTGCCTAAGATTTCAGATTAAAACTACCACTGCTAGAAGGAAAGGAGGATCTTTTTCTGCCTCTCCACTTCCAGAAGAAGAAGAAGAAGAGAACTTTGCCCAAGTTTTTTTTTAAATGTGGCACTGCTTGTCATGCAGCTGTGCTGCTTAAAGATATGCATCTGCTTTAGTAAAAGGTAAAGGGACCCCTGACCATTAGGTCCAGTCGTGGCCGACTCTGGGGTTGCGGTGCTCATCTCGCTTTTTTGGCCGAGGGAGCTGGCATACAGCTTCTGGGTCATGTGGCCAGCATGACTAAGCTGCTTCTGGTGAACCAGAGCAGCACATGGAAACGCCGTTTAGTTTCCTGCCGGTGTGGTACCTATTTATCTACTTGCACTTTGACATGCTTTCGAACTGCTAGGTTGGCAGGAGCTGGGACCGAGCAACAGAAGCTCACCCCGTTGCGGGGATTCGAACCGTCGACCTTCTGATCGGCAAATCCTAGGCTAGACAAAGCCAAAATATTTAACTATGTGCTTTGGTAGCTTTCTGGCTGCTGTCTGAAACAAAATGGGTCTTCTGGGAGGTGCTCTGAGTTCACATTCACTCCATACATTGAAAGAAGAAGAAGAAGAAGAAGAGTTTGGACTTGATATCCTGTCTTTCACTCCCCTCAAGGAGTCCCAAAGTGGCTAACAATCTCCTTTCCCTTCCTCCCCCACAACAAACACTCTGTGAGGTGAGTGAGGCTGGGGGACCTCAGAGAAGTGTGACAACCCCAAAGTCACCCAGCAGCTGCATGTGGAGGAGTGGGGAAGTGAACCCAGTTCACCAGATTATGAGTCCACCGCCCTTAACCACTACACCACGCTGGCTCCACTTCCAGCCATTCTCTGAAGGCTGGAGAAGGGACCCTCATAAGAATATTAGGGGGGCAAGCAGGGGAAGCATGGCTTTGTTTTTTGCAGTCTTAAGATGAGGGCTAGAAGACTATGTGTAAGATGAACATAAGATTTAAGCTGCAGTTCATTCATTTTCAGCTTTGTATTATTGTTATAAAAAAGGGCGCTTTGACACTCGATTGTGGTCCCCATAACCTAAGTTTAAGGTGCCATTTAGCTCCTAGCTTTCACATCTCAGTTTCTAACACTGCCCAAGAGACAACTGGTACACTTCCTTTTCAGGTTACTCTCACTTCAGTATGGATCACTAACTAATTAGCGGTAAGCTGCAAGCAGAGAAAACACAAACAGGAAGTCATTTATGTAATTTGAAAGCAAATGTCGGCTCAACTGCATTCACACCCCTTTGTATTTGCTTCCTGTGAACATTCAAACGCCAGTGCCTCAGCATCGTGAATACTGATGAAAAGTGCATTTTATGCTTGGCTTTTAAAATATTCAGCAAAAAAATGATGTGCAAGAGGTATACTTGATTATCAAATTTGCAATTTGTGCTGTGTTGCTTAGCTACCTAAATCACCCATTTGTGCCAGAAGGATGGGGTGGGGGTGGGGGAGGAACATTGTCTCTCATGTCACACTAACTTATATCGAACCATCTTTTAACAAATGAATAGCAAGTACATGCTGCTACTCTGTGCCTAATTCCAGCATGTCTCACTGCCAGCTAGTTTACAACATAATCTTATATATATATATAATTACAAACTCACTCACATGTAGATGTGCATAAGATTTGGGGGTGGGCAAATCTGTGGGTTTTCATCCCCTCATTTTTATAGTCAGAAGTTCAATTCCACATTTCCACATAAGTTTCTGAATCTTTTAAACACCTGGTGAAGAAACTGTCATTCCTGAAAATCTGAACTTTTCTGAATTTTGCAGCGCAGTTCTCCAGCCAAGAAATGCGTACAAAAATGCATATACTAGGGCAATGTGTGCATTAAAAATACATATATGGGTGAAAACAATACATTGTATTCAGAAAAATTGCTGAAAATTTGTAAACATGTGCGATTAAGAAGAATGTGTATATTACTCTGTGAGGGGATATTCCCAGATCCGCTGAAAGAGGCGGTCATTAAACTGCTTCTTAAAAAACCATCTTTAGACCTGGCCAGTATGGCCAACTATCGCCCAGTCTCAAATCTTCCATTCTTGGGCAAGGTGATTGAGCAAGTGGTTGCTGAACAACTCCAGGCACGGTTGGAGGATGCGGACCATTTGGATCCCTTCCAATCGGGATTCAGGCCTCATCATGGGACTGAAACTGACTTGGTCGTGCTGGTTGATGATCTCCGGCGAGCTAGGGACAAAGGTGAGAGTTGTTTCCTAGTTCTGCTGGATTTCTCAGCGGCCTTTGATACAATCGACCATAACATCCTTCTGGACCGTCTAGAGGGGCTGGGAGCTGGGTGCACTGTTTTACAGTGGTTTCGCTCCTTCCTCCTGGGCCGTGTTCAGAAAGTGGTGGTGGGGGGATGAGTGTTCAGACCCCTGGGCCCTCACTTGTGGGGTGCCTCAGGGTTCTGTCCTCTCTCCCATGCTTTTTAATATCTATATGAAGCCGCTGGGAGAGATCATCAGGGAGTTTGGACTGGGTGTCCATCAATATGCAGATGATACCCAGCTCTACCTCTCTTTCAAATCAGAACCAGTGAAGGCGGTGAAGGTCCTGTGTGAATGCCTGGAGGCGGTTGGAGGATGGATGGCGGCTGATGGATTGAAGTTGAATCCTGACAAGACAGAAGTACTGTTTTGGGGGGACAGGGGGTGGGCTGGTGTGGAGGACTCCCTGGTCCTGAATAGGGTAACTGTGCCCCTGAAGGACCAGGTGCACAGCCTGGGAGTCATTTTGGACTCACAGCTGTCCATGGATCCAGGGCAGCTGTCTACCAACCCCACCTGGTACGCAGGCTGAGACCCTACCTGCCCGCAGACTGTCTCGCCAGAATGGTGCCTGCTCTAGTTATCTCCTGCTTGGACTAATGCACTCTACGTGGGGCTACCTTTGAAGGTGACTCGGAAACTACAACTAATCCAGAATGCGGCAGCTAGACTGGTGACTGGGGGTGGCCGCCGAGACCACATAACATCGGTCTTGAAAGACCTACATTGGCTCCCAGTACGTTTCCGAGCACAATTCAAAGTGCTGGTGTTGACCTTTAAAGCCCTAAACGGCCTCGGCCCAGTATACCTGAAGGAGCATCTCCACCCCCATCATTTTGCCTGGACGCTGAGGTCCAGTGCCGAGGGCCTTCTGGCAGTTCCCTCATTGTGAGAAGCAAAGCTACAGGGAACCAGGCAGAGGGCCTTCTCGGTCGTGGCGCCCGCCCTGTGGAACACCCTCCCATCAGATGTCAAAGCGATAAACAACTACCTGACATTCAGAAGACATCTTAAGGCAGCCCTGTTCAGGGAAGTTTTTAATGTGTGATATTTTAGTGTATTTTTGGTTTCTATGGAAGCCGCCCAGAGTGGCTGGGGAAACCCAGCCAGATGGGTGGGGTACAAATAATAAATTATTATTATTATTATTATTATTATTATTATTATTATTATTATTATTATCCAAAATTGCATGTAAGCATGTGTATATTGGGAGAAATGTATACTTAGATATGGATGACTTTTCATGAGAATATGCAGGTGGGTGTCATTGCCATTCTAAGAAAACGAGGGAGGTGTTCATGGTGAATTCTGGCACCTCTTTTTCTAGAAAAAGAGTAATGAGAACATATATATATACACAGTAATAAACTTATGTAGGGAATGTGCAACTGAACTTAACAATGGAAAAAGGGGAACCTATTAGGGTGCTGTAATCAGATCCCGGATGGTTGCCCAGGAAATTATAAAGACATGGAAAAGTTTCTTACAGTCCTTTTTTATTTCAAACTTTACACTTGGATAATAGCATTGCCGCAAGTGAATCTCCACCCCCTTCTCTCTCACTTCCTCCTCCTCCTCACCTCCTCTAGGGCTCCCACTAAGTGCCCTTCAGGCTCTTTGCTCTCCTACTTTTAAGACTTGCCGGGTTCTCCCAGATGGTGGGTCTGGAATGCTTTCTAGTGACAACGTGTCAGCCAGCTGCTGCTCCAGCTCTGCCTGCTCCTTCTCTCCCATTATTTTCCCCTCGTCTGCCTCTGAGCTGTGACCTCCCATAAACTACTGCTGTAAATCTATACTGTCTTCCTTTTCCTACTCCCTGGAAGGGTCAGGATGGGGAGGCAGACTCCACCATTTCTCCTCCTCTGCCCAACCCATTACAGAACCTTAGAGAAAGTGAAAAGGAGACATTTACTCACCCCTGCCTAGGAGCAGACCTTCAGAAAGTTTGCAACTTCTTACATTTGACAGCATTCTGAAGGTCTTCTTGAGACAAGCTGCCAAGAATAGGTTTGGGCCCTCAGAAACTATGTTTCTGCCAACCAAGAAAGAAATGAGCTCCAGTGAATCCTGCTTGCCCACTTGTGGCCATGGGGATATTGAAATAGACTCAGGTATCAGAGTAGTGCGGTGTGGAAGATATTGTTGGCACTGTGCGTGGGTGGCTCCATTGTCACTGGTGGCAGTTCTATCCTCTTCCCTCCAGCTCATTTCAGAACATGCCTGTCTTCCTAACTGCCTATCTTAACATCCCCATCATCTTTTAAAAGTTATCTGAATAATTTAACATGCTGTGAGATACCAAGATATGAAATACAAGCATGAAAGCATTGGTTATTCCTCGGAGAAGGGATTTGTCCAGATAAGCCGTGAAAATGTGCTTCAGAATCCCAGGAGTGTGTAGAGGGGTTTAATTTTATGAGCCAACAGGTAAAACTGACTAAATGGCTGTTTTCTTTAAATTATTTACCGGTTTATTTACTTGCCTTGTTTTGCATTTACAGCAAAGAATGGCCAAGTGGGAATTTGCAAAGCAATGTGTTGATAATGCATTCTCTTTTTGGGTGGGCTGGGCTGGAGTGGAAGCAGAGGATAATTGCTGGATGCTCCTTCATCATCATGGATAAGATATCTTATTTTACAGGCTCTTCCACGTATACATTACATGCATGGAGGAGTGTGATACATCTCACTGTCTATGCCCACATCCATGTGATTCTTTCCACTTGTGCAGGCTGCTAGAAGGCTGGTATAGACACCATCTTCTGGCCCCAGACACCAGGAGGCCCATTACATATGACCTCCTCAGGGACATATGGGAAACCTTGAGCAGCATCTGTTGGTCAAAATACGAGACCAGCTTCTTAGAGTGGCCTATTCCCTGGCATTTTTGGTTGGGGGGGGGGCATTGCTAGCTCTCAACATCCCCTGCCATCAAGTGACTCCTGCTCACTGTTGAAATCTTTCCCAAGAGTGTGTGTTTCAAAGACTGACCAGTTGGGCAAAGGGGACCCTCCACATTTGTATCAATAGAGTCTGCCTGTTGAAGAGTCAATTCACATGAATCCTGAGGAACAGCCTCCTCACCTGCAACCATTACCCCAAGGATTATGCCTCCCACTCTTACTGCATTGGGGAAGCCATAGTTTCTGGGTGAGGTCTTTCCCCAGCTCAGATAAAGTCTATTGGTTGGTGGCGCTCCTCCACCTTCAAAAATTACGATCGTCCGGGTACATCCTCAGATCTTATTGCTTCCTGTTCATGGTCTTTTTCAGGTGTGGCATGCAAAGAAGTGTGGATGTGCAGTCACAGCATTGTGCACTGGGCACATGTGCATGCAACATCAACACCTTGGGGACAACACCTTGGTCTGGGCGCATAAGCCCATATTACATGGCTAGGTCAGCTGGAGGAGTATGGCATGGGGATAATGTCATGTATTGCAGTGGTTGGCCCTCCAGATGCCCTGATCATTCAGCTAGGGGAAATTGATATGGGAATGGCATCAACCTCACCTTCCAAGCAGCAGCAAACCTCAAGGCACTGCACACAGTGCACCTCGTAATGACCATTCTATGGTTGGAACTGTTGGAGCAGCAGAATTGGAGGGGTGCTTTTGAGCCCGCATGTGCCATTCATGCTCAAAAGAAAATGAACAGGGTGATGCAGCACTTGGTGCTGTCACTAGGGGGCTGGGTGATTCAGCACCCTAGCATTAGATTTGACAACAGTGCCCTATACAGACCTGATAGGGTGCACTTTTCACCAGCCGGTATTGATTGCTCAACATGTATAATGACATTAAGGATTGGCTGCAGTTTGGTGAAGCGTTGGCATGGAGGGGCCAACATGAGTAGTGGATAAGGCATTGGGGTGGATCCTTAGTCTTGTTGGACGGCGGGGTCAGAACCCCCACAAGTCCAAGGAATCAGGGTATTCTGTTAAAGGGATCCAGGGTGGAGGTGCTTCTGTCCAGATGCCCAGATGGGGGCTGAAGGACCATAGCTCCACCACGGTGATCTTGGGTAGGGTCACCCTGATTTGGTGTATGTCATAGGGTGATTTGGTGTATGACATAGGGTGATCTGTACCTGCCATAATAATCAACCAGCAGATGAGTTGGTTGGTTCAGTATTCACACCAAATGCCTGTTGACATCTGTAATCAACAAAGTTGGGGCTTGTTTAAATCCCAAGTGGTTGTCTTATGTTTATTGCAATTTCACTATGCTTGGGCCCCGCCACCCACAGCTTCACTGTACTCGGGACCCACATTCAACCCCTCTTTATGGGGAACTCTGGGAATTGTAACTCTATGAGGGATCTAACAACTCTAAGCACCCTTCACAAGCTACACTTTCCAGTATGCTTTCGGCAAAGCCATGACTGTTTAAAATTGTTACGAAAAAGGAGCAATGCAGAAGCGAGCTCCAGATGGCTGGAATGGTAAACAGGATGTGGATGTTATTGGAATTTACCGTGGGAACCAGGGACGGTCTATTCAGTGCACTGAGCACCGGATGTTAGCTCAGAGTGGCACATGACCCTGTACTGGAAGTACATGGGTGGAGTTATTTACTCTCTGCAGTTGTGATGTGAGTGTACAGACATGTTTTCTCTGTACTGCTGAAAGACAGGAATAAAGACATGTAGATATATTTCTGTCTATCTCATTCCCCCCCCCTGGAGATGGGAGGGGGAGGAGTGGTGTGTTCTTTTCACGTTTGAAAAGGATCGCCGAAGAGACCTCCCTTGATCTTGCCGGCAGTCGCAGACAGGAGGTCACAAGGATTCAAGCCGGGCACCTGGAGGGTGGCCAAATTCCTCTGGACTAAGATGGCTCTGCTGGCTTGAAATCCGACATCTGGTAGCAGAGGTTACATCTGGTAGCAAGAGCCGATGGGTTAAAGATCCATGAGAATCTGCATGAGAGGTGAGAGGTCGATGAATCGTTGCCATCCTCTGCACCTAAGGAGATAAAGAAATGCGTCTGCCTGCAGCCAGAGGCTGAACAGAACAGACAGCTGGACACCGAAAGGCAACGGAGCTAAAAAGGTATGCTGCATTTTGGGCTTAGGAGAGTGAACGCAGGAAGGTTTGATTCTCTGGTTCACATAAAAGAGCTACGTTTGAGAAAAACAAGCTCTGAGAGCAAGCTTGCATACCAGGAATTCCTGTGGTGAGATAAGGATTCCCGTCTTGAGCAGGTTGCTAGGCAACGTCCGCCAGCACTTGTAAAGTTACTGAATGGCTCAAAAGAGCCTGGGAAGTGTTTTGACTACGCAGTTTTGCAAGGATTTTGAAAACAGCGTAAGGTTTGCCTGCCTGTAAAAAGCAGTAAACAGCCGAGAAACTTTTGGTTTTTACTGGCTTGAAAGTGAAAGCTGGCTTGAGATTGAGTGTAAAGCTGACCCTTGGATTCAGCATGGATGCCAAGAAGGGGGGAGTGCCCCTGAGTGCCGTGGTTCAGGATGAACACAGCCGGCATGCTGCACTGGAAGAAAAGGACAGGGGGAGGGAGGAACGGAGTTCTAATTCCCCCGCAGATGAAGATACTGGAGAGAAAGCTCTAGCTTTGAACGCTGTCCGATGTTACAATTGTGGACAGGCTGGGCATCTTCAGCGGAACTGTAAGAAGCCACGTCAGCCAAAAGGAGCGAAGGGCCGCTCAGCAAAGCCTGAGGCGTCAGGCAAAGGTCATACCAAGACTTCGGTCAGACCTGGAAAGGCTTTGATGGCGAAAGGAACCACGCCAGATGTTGGGAACTCATTTGTTATTGACACTGGATGTACTTTTCATATGTCCCCACACAGAGAACTCTTTTCAACGTTTAAGAAGCAAAGCTTCACTGTGAAACAGGCCAACGGTCAGGAGCTGGAAGCGACCGGAAAAGGGACTGTCTATCTTAAGAGTCTGAACTTGACAATAAACAATGTTTACTTGGTTCCTGAATTGAAGTTCAATCTGCTGAGTGTTTCGCAGATTGCAAAGAAAGGACTGAGATTGTCCTACGATGCTGAGAGCTGCAAGATCTACAAAGATGGAGAGTTACTTCTTTCGGCCAGAGAGAAAGATGGACTATATTTGTTGGCTTTTGCACAAAGTGATTACATGGAATGTAATTCATCTGTGTCTAACCTAGTTTCTCTTGCAGGTGTGAGCAAGAAGGTGACCGGGGTCAACAGAGCATTTCAGCGGGTGTATGCTGATGTGATTGGTCCTCTAGAACCATCTAGAGGCAATGCAAGATTTTATCTTGTGTGTGTGGATCATTTCTCTAACTATGTCTGGGTTTATGTGTTGAGAAAGCCACAGGAAGCCTTGGAGAGGTTTCAGGAGTTTTGTGACAAAGTTAAGAGTATGCATGATGCTAACATTGATTGTCTATTCACAGATGAGAAGCAGATTTTTCTTTTACAGGATTTCCAGAGGTTCCTGCAGGAGAAGGGAATAAAACACAAGATTGCTGTTTCAGCGGAAGCGTGGAACAGGGGTGTCTGTGTACGGGTGAACAGAGAATTGCAAAAGGGGATGAATGCGCAATTGCTTAGTTCACATCTGCCACATGAGTACTGGGCCGAGTCTCTGATGTCGTATTGTTATACGAAAGTGAGAAAGGTTTCAAAAGAGTTGGGAAATTCTCCTTTTGAGAAACTGTTCCACAGAAAACCTTCTGTTGCCCATTTCAAGGTGTTTGGGTCTCATGTGAGAACAGAAGCTCCAGGTGGAATAAAGAATGCCAGAGGCATTTTTGTGGGGTATGAAAAGGGTCTCTACAGAGTAATTTTGTCTGAATCTGGTCAGGTGATTCTCACAAAATTTCTAGAGAGTGCTCCTGAACAGGAGAGAGTGATAGTACACACATTTCCCACTGAGGACGGTTCAGATGATGATGATTTTACTGATTACAGTGGTACTGAGAGTGATGACACTGATAGCTCGGAGAGCTCAGTTGTCACAGTCATTGAGAGGAAGTCTCACACAATGGATAGGCCTTCACAACTGAAGGATGAACCACTGTTTACCATTGGAACTGGTTCTCCAAAGAGTCCTGAGAATGGACCAGTGAGCAGAGAGGATCAGCACCTCATACGTAGGTCAGAGAGAGTTACAAAGGGTCAACCATCCAAGAGGTACTCAAAAGAGTTTGCAAATTTAGCTGTTGCATGTGTTGCTGTTGTAAACAACCGAGGACAGGTTGGAGCTGTGTCTAAGTCAGAGACAAAGACACAACAGAGAGTTGCTAGCCAAGGTAATGCAGATGCACTCATTCCTTGGAAACCAGACAACCAGAGAGGTACACTGGGGAAACCAGTGACGGGGAGTTCCAAGGGTGGAACTGAAACAACAGGGGAGTGTTATGTGTATAACAACTGTTTGTTTTCTTCTCTGGATCACGCTTTGCTTGCCGCAACACGCATTGATTCTTTTGGGGGAGGATGTTACGAAAAAGGAGCAATGCAGAAGCGAGCTCCAGATGGCTGGAATGGTAAACAGGATGTGGATGTTATTGGAATTTACCGTGGGAACCAGGGACGGTCTATTCAGTGCACTGAGCACCGGATGTTAGCTCAGAGTGGCACATGACCCTGTACTGGAAGTACATGGGTGGAGTTATTTACTCTCTGCAGTTGTGATGTGAGTGTACAGACATGTTTTCTCTGTACTGCTGAAAGACAGGAATAAAGACATGTAGATATATTTCTGTCTGTCTCATTCCCCCTCCCTGGAGATGGGAGGGGGAGGAGTGGTGTGTTCTTTTCACGTTTGAAAAGGATCGCCGAAGAGACCTCCCTTGATCTTGCCGGCAGACGCTGGCAGGGGAGGTCAACAAGGATTCAAGCCGGGCACCTGGAGGGTGGCCAAATTCCTAAGAGCTGGGACTGGCTCTGCTGGCTTGAAATCCGACAAAAATAGTATCTTTAGATGTATGGCGTGGCCTTCACCTGCAGAATACAGACAACAGTTTGGAGCGGCCCTAAGGGTCTAGTCTAAGAATTCATGGTGGTTTAGATTGTGGTCAGGGATGAATGGAGTTATAGACTAGAAGATCGTCTGGAGGGCATCAGGTTGCAGTAGGCTTTCCTGAGCCTAATTGTTGCTGCTAGTGCAAGAGTAAATGAAGGAATCTGTCCAATGAAAATACTGCAGTGATATATGCTATCATTGAGGGAGGGGAAAAGGCTGAGCCACAGAAAGGGACTAAGGACAAGAAGACTAAATGAGCCAGACTACATGGCAGGAATCTGACTGACAGATTTTGAGACCACAGGTAAATGGGGCGCGATGCATTTACCAGATGCCAAACTGTTTCCCATTTCCCTACCAGTAGGGGCCTCCGCTCCTCTCTCCTTGGTTTCCCAAGGCACTCTTTATCTCTGCCTAGCTGTGTCCTCATGCTATGCAAATGGTACGATCCATTTCTCCAAAGAGCTCCAATGGGAGGGCAAGCATTTAATTTCTAAATAAACCCTTGATTTCTCCCCCTCCCTGTCGTTGCCAAAGTGGTTGTAATAATAATAATTAATCACAAGCAAAGCACCCGCTCTCTCTCTCTCTGTTTTTGAATGGGATAATATTAATAACACTTGGCAGCCTGTATGGTGTTTTGCAGACATTAACTAATTAATCCTTTCATAACTCACTAGCCATTTACTCAGGGAAAAAACAAACAGTGATTCTCCCCTTTCTTCCTGCCCTGTGAAATAAATCAGACTGAATAAGACCGAATTATTTTGAAACGCCCTTCTTATTAGTTTACAAGGAGCACCCGCTGCAGCTGTTCACTGGGAGTTTAGCCTCCATTGATGGGTCAACTCTGGGGGAAAATGGCTTCTCAATAGACCCTTTCCTAGAAGATTCAGGACAGATAAAAGAAAGTGCTTTTTCATGCAGTGCTTAGTTAAACCATGGAACTCTCTTCCAGGAGAGGCAATGATGGCCATTAGCTTAAAGGTAAAGGTAAAGGGACCCCTGACCATTAGGTCCAGTCGTGGCCGACTCTGGGGTTGCGGCGCTCATCTTGCTTTACTGGCCGAGGGAGCCGACGTACAGCTTCCAGGTCATGTGGCCAGCATGACTAAGCCGCTTCTGGCAAACCAGAGCAGTGCACGGAAATGCCGTTTACCTTCCCACCGGAGTGGTACCTATTTATCTACATGCACTTTGATGTGTTTTCGAACTCCTATGTTGGCAGGAGCAGGGACTGACCAACGGGAGCTCACCCCGTCCCGGGGTTTCGAATTGCCGACCTTCCGATTGGCAAGCCCTAGGCTTGAAAAGAGGATTTGACAAATTCATGGAGGCTACAGCCACCAGCTGCAATGGCTATGTTCTGCCCCCACTGCCTGAGGCAGCATGCTTCTGAAAACCAGTGGCTGGAAACCATGTGAGTGGGCAGGGGGGATTGCTCTGTATTCCAGTTCTGTTTGCAGGTTTCTCACAGGTGTCTGGCTGGCTGCTGTGAGAACAGGATCCTAGGCTAGATGGACCATTGGTCTGATCCAGTAGCTCTTCTTTTGCTCTCAACAGATGTGCCAATTTTTATTTTCATAATACTGACATTTTTGATGATGCAAAGGATCAGGGATAGATAGATCAGTTCATTTTGGGTATCTCTCAGTTTCTGGAAACACCTCCCCCCCATTTCTGCATCAAATTTGCATTTAAAAAAAGTCTTACCCCCACCATCAGTATTTTAGTGTCATTTTCTCCTAATATACACATTTTTGTCTGCAATTTTGCATGATAAAGACAATTCTGCAGGGCATTTCCCCCTAATATAATGCAATTCTGCATGTTATTTTCATGAGTTTTTATGCACATTTTCCCCAACTCAGCTTCGAAGTTCACTGGGTGACCTTGGACCTGTCCCTGTCTCTCAGCCTAATCTACCTCACAATATTGTTGTGGATATAATTAGGGGTAGGGGAGGACCATGTAAATCACCTTAAATTCTTGGAGAAAAGGTGGAATTGAAATGTTATTGCTGTTATTTACATTTGTTGGTTGGAGAACTGCATTAAAAAATCAGAGAAGTAAGTGTGTGTGTGTGTGTGTGTGTGTGTGTGTGTGTGTGTTTCAGAGAGCTGCATTTCAATTTGTGCATTGTTTTGGGAATTGTAAATTAGGTAGGTTTGCATTCAAATGCAACCCACACCAGGGGCATAGTTGAGGAGGACCAGGAGTGAGCAGAACCTGTAGCCAGACATTTGGGGGTGGTAGTGTTGAGGGGGCCATTGCAAAATAGGGCATAAATAAATTCACCCCAATGTGTTGAATTTTACAAGTTCCAGAGGCATAGCTGTTTTACCTTGTTGCGGCAAAAACAGCAAAAAGTCTTGCGGCACCATAAAGACTCTTAACAAACTCTCAAGGCACCTTAAACAGATTTTATTAAGGCATAAATTTTCACAGACTGAAGTTCACTTCATCAGATGAATGAAGAATTTTCTCCTGAATTGCTGGTTAAATACATGTGGTGCAGGGGGCATTATAAACAGTGAGGCAGAGGGAAATGAAATGCAGAGACTACAAAAACATTAAGAAAATAACATGCAATCTTTTTTTAAGGGCCTAATGCATTTCAACCCCAGTATATTCTGAACAAAATAAAAAAATTCTCTCCAGTAGCACGAGACCAACTAAGTTTGTTATTGGTATGAGCTTTTGTGTGCATGCACACTTCTTCAGATACCATGCATGCACACAAAAGCTCATACCAATAACAAACTTAGTTGGTCTCTAAGGTGCTACTGGAGGGAATTTTTTTATTTTGTTTCAACTGTGGCAGACCATTACGGCTACCTACCTGTAACCAGTATACTCTGGTTATCCTAACGTCTTTGACCTCATTGGCCAAAGCTCTGGAAGGTGGAGGTGAAATGAACATCTTAGTGAGAATTGGGTAGAATTCTCCACAAGTAAAAGGGCAAAACATTGGTTGTGTGATCTGATGCACATCTGCTGAGAATTAAGCCCCATTGAACCCAATGGGGCTCACTTCTCTGTAAGTAAGTAAGCACACTTCCTAGGCAATAAGACCCACAGATCATAGTTGGGCTTACTTCTGAGTAAAAATGCATTGGCTTGCACTGTTAGATTGTAATTCCATGATGCAAATGTACCCCCATTTACTCCACAAAGTTTACAAAGCTATTGTACTACCAACCTTACTATATGCTTGTGAAACATGGACCACTTATAAACGCCATCTCCAACTCCTCGAAAGATTCCATCAATGGTGTCTCCGAAAAAATTTACACATCACTTGGAAAGACAGGCGAACTAATATCAGTGTACTGAAAGAAGCAAAGATCACCAGTGTTGAAGCAATGATTCTTCAACATCAACTTCACTGGACTGGTCATGTTGTGCGGATGCCTGATGATCGTCTTCCAAAGCAACTACTCTATTCCGAACTTAAAAATGGAAAGCGTAATGCTGGTGGTCAGCAAAAGAGGTTTAAAGACTGTCTCAAGGCAAATCTAAAAAAAGTAGTATAAACACTGACAACTGGGAAACACTGGCCTGCGAGCGCTCCAGTTGGAGACTAGCCTTTACCAAAGGTGTCATGGGCTTTGAAGACACTCGAACTCAAGACGCAAGGGAGAAATGTGCTAGGAGGAAGGCATGCTTGGCAAATCCACACTGTGATCAACTTCCGCCTGGAAACCAATGTGGATCCAGAATTGGCCTCCACAGTCACTTATGGACTCATTGTTAAAACCGTGTTTATGGAAGACAATCTTATTTGGCTACGAGTGATTGCCAAAGAAGAAGAAGAATTTACTCCACAAGTAAAAGGACAAGAGACTTTAAGTGCAATCTTATCCATGTCTCACTCAGGAATAAGCCCCTTTATGTACATTGAGACTTATTCCTAGGTAAAGGAGCACAAGATTGCAGCCTTGTTCCAGTTCCCAACACATCAGCAAGTAAGTCCCATTGATCATACTGGGATGCATAACTGGAGCCATCCAGATGTTGTTGGATCCCAATTCCCATTGGTTCTAGCCAGCATGGCCAAAGGTCAGAGGTGATGAGAGTTGTCTAACATCTGGAGGGCCACAGCTTCCCCATCCCTGGCTGAAATTCTACATCTTATGCCTACTGCTGTTTACTCTAGTTTTTGTTGTTTTTTCCTTTACTTTGCTGATTTGTCTTAATGTTCTCTCTCTTTTTCATTCAGCTCAAAGAGAGGATTTTGAAGTTGAAGATGCAATGCTGGCTAAGACTTCAATCCCTGTTATAAATTCTCATTATAAAGCTATTTCCCCATGTTCTGGGGAATTAAAGTGATTTTTTTTTTTTTAGGTCTGAATCACCCCTTTCCATTTTCTTAAAGTAGAGAGAGGCAGAAATTGTTTTCCATCCATTTACTCCAGTCCACATCAGTAAAAACACAAAAGGCAGTAATAAGGAATTCAATAACAAATATTACTTTGAATACATGGACTAAAAACACAACTATTTTTTAATAGCTAATAGAGTTGTTTTCCCCCATGTAAAGATATAAAATCTACCAGTCATCATTTGCCACTTAATTGTAATGGCCGTTATGTTGTCCACTGGAACTTGACAACTGAATTCAGGCTCCACACAGGAGTTGGTAACTTAACAGGTACATTAGCAAGTATTTATTCTGCTCCCTGGTGGGACTTTCAATACTAGTATTTACCAGGCTTCTTCTTAGGTCAAGGGAAGGTGGGCAGCATCTAGAAGCTAGGTTACACTTAAGGGTCCATCAGCTAGGTAATTCACTAACTGGACCTAACACAGCTGCAATACATCACAGGATTGTGTGTGCTTAAACCCTTTGATCAAAAGGAGATGTAACAGTACATGCCTGTGCATTGGATTGTGGCCTATGCTTTTTGATGACTCATGAACAATATGAAAATGTCTTCTTTATCAGTCTGATACTGCTGGGATGATCTGCCTTCATGCACAGTCTGTGGATTGGGCAAGGAAGGATTTGGGTCTCTGCTAGACACCTTGTTATTGCCAGGCATGCACCCTTAAGTTCCTGGGGATGGCTTTGTGAGATGCTCATGTGACTAGCCCATGACCCAAATCTGCCTATGGTAATTTATCAGTAGGTTTTTCAGAAAATTAAGATAATGGGTGGGGCCTCACTGGGATATTGGAGAACTGAGGTCCAGAGCACAAATGACTTGGTATTCCATCCCTATTCCCCCACCCCAGCCACCCTCCAACAACTCCCCAGCTTCCTGCTGAGAAAGCCCTTTAGCAGGAAAGGAAGAGGCACCTGCACCTCTTCGCCTCTTGACATTGCGCCAGTCTGGACAGGCAAGTGGAAACCAGCAGGGGCTACAGCATGTGGAAATTGCATGGGATGGAGAAGCGCGTTGTCAATTTCACTCATGAATTACTTCATTAAAAGCTTAAGTCTCCAAGTCCCCATTCAAGGCAACTGCCAGCTCTGACTGTTACTTTTCCTCCTCTTGAGTGCCCCATGCTGCTTTTTTTACAGCAACATGCCAGCAGTTGACTCGGTGCTCTAAGAGTTTCCCACAGTTCCTGCTGCTTCTCTCTTGAAGATAAGCCAAAAAATAAATGTATAAATGAGGGCGAGTCTGCTCTGGTTTAGGGAGCCATGAATACGTGCGATGGCTGGGATAGGGATGGGGATTGGGATGGGGATGGGGTGGGAATGACAGGGTTTCTCCCAACGCTTCAGTTGATGGCCAGAATCAGTTTTGCTTAGGGGGAAATACTGTACTCAGAACCTCAAAAGAACCTAAGCAGTGTCTTGCTGCATCAGACCCAATCCAGCATTCTGTTCTCAGAATGGCTCACCATGGACATATGGGAAGACCACAAGCAGGCCATGAGCACAGAAGCCCTTTGCCCACTGATGTTCATCGGAAACTGGTACTCAAAGGCTCAGTGCCTTTGGTATTGGAGGTAGTTCTGAATCAGGAAGTTTAGTTGGGAATACATGGAGAACATGCATCTAAGACCAGGATTTACCATCTTGTGAGGTTTGGAAGGTCTGTGCCTATCAGCAGTACCAATAGGAGTTGTTTGGATGTTATCACTCACCTCCCAAGAGAATTCATTGATAGTTTTGAAGGAGAGTAATTCCAGTAAGAGTCCTACGACGTTTTAACCCAAGAAGGTTTGAGTCATACTTTGCTGGCTAACTCTAGTCATGGGCAGGCCCCAACACCACCATCAATAAATTCTGCTGGCATCATCAAACTGGTTTCCTTCAAAGTGCCTGCAGATGCTTCCGATTCTTAGGACACTTCCTAGGACTGCCTGCATAATTGCCTTGAATTTCACTTAGGGGTTAGTTCACTGGCTTCTCTCTAATTGGAGATGAAAAACAATTTTGTACCATTTTTTTAAAAGAAAAAAAACCAGGAAAGCAACATTTTCAAGTTGTCATGTTTGAAATCCTGAGTTGGCACACCTTTCAGTTTCAGCAGGTATCATTGGAATATAGGGAGCTGACTTAAAGGTAAGGGTAAAGGGACCCCTGACCATTAGGTCCAGTCATGACTGACTCTGGGATTGCGGCGCTCATCTCGCTTTATTGGCTGAGGGAGCTGGTGTACAGCTTCCAGGTCATGTGGCCAACATGACTAAGCCGCTTCTGGCGAACCAGAGCAGCGCATGGAAACGCCGTTTACCTTCCCGCCAGAGCGGTACCTATTTATCTACTTGCACTTTGACGTGCTTTCGAACTGCTAGGTTGGCAGGATCAGGGACCGAGCAATGGGAGCTCACCCCGTTATGGGGATTCGAACTGCCGACCTTCTGATTGGCAAGTCCTAGGCTCTGTGGTTTAAACCACAATGCCACCTGCGTCCCTAGGGAGCTGACTTACACTGAGACAATTAGTCTATCTAACGCTATATTGTCTGGGGTTCCAGGCAGGAGCCTTTCTCAGCCCTTCCTGGAGTTGCCAGAGATTGAACCTGAGACCTTCTGCATGCAAAGCAATTGCTCTACCACTAAGCTACGTCCCTTCTGCACCATCATGGCAGGAGTGGCCCTTCTTTTGGGGAAGAGTAGATGGAAAGTACAAGGGAATTGAAAATATACGTCTAAAACAACTCACTAAGAAGACCATTTAAAGAGGTGCAAAGAACATGTGGAATGGGCAAGTTCCACTCAATAGTTTTCAAAATAGGGCTCCCTCAGTTCTCAGGGGAAGGAGCAGTTAGAATAAACATGGAAATGTTGCCATGTGGCTTCAACAAGTCATATCTAAGGAATGGGGGAGAAATTTAAATTAGTTCACATTTAAAGGTGAGTCTACTTAATTCACACTTTCTGAAACTATATGCAAACTGAAAAAGCCATCCTTCAAAATTTGCACTTTCCCAAATTTTACATTGCAATTCTCCTGTGAAGTGATGTGTATAAAAAAAAATAGTAGGGTAAAGTGTGTATAAAAAATGCATATATTAGTGACAATAACATACAAAACTGCATTCTATTTCTGTAATATTAAGTTGTTTCAAACTCTTTTTAATATTGTATAATATTGTGTTTTGATGTTAATATTTTGTTTTAATTGTTGTAACCCTCCCCCAGGGCCTTATGGTGAAAGGCAGGTAATACATTATAGTTTTAAGAGTGGAAGAATGAAAAATTGGGGAAGTTGAAATTGACAGATACACTTATCTCTACCATATATATATAGCTCTAAAAAAATCTCTTGCATGAAATAAGCAACAGAGCTTTACAACTTATTTAGTTTGGAACAGAGGCAGAATTTAGAGCTGGTGGGATTCAAGTGCATAGGCTCCTGTGTGTGTCTGTGTGTCTGTGTGTGTGTTTGTGTGTTGGGCACTGCAAGGACCTCAAAGCCGTTCTCTCCGGCACAGCAGTACCATCTTCCAATGCAGTTAACCCCCTTCCGTCCTGCTTTGATAACCAGAAGTGCGGACAAAAATAACCAGCCTTTCCTCTCTAATGACCTATTTCCAATTTATTCTTTGGCATCAAATCTTATAAAAGAAGAATAAGAAGGACTGAAAGGACTGGCCAATCAATATAACGCTGAAAGCTCGGGTTTATTGATCCACTCTCTGGATTTTGCTAGAATCAAAAGAAACGCAAACCAGGGCAAAAAAACAACAACAGCAACAAGCCACAAGGAAAGAATGGGAATTGTCTAACTAAGACTCCTATTACCGTTTTGGGTGTCTTCGTGTTTGTTCGTGGAAGCATCCCTGGAGGTTGGGGGTTCGAGTTGGCGGTGTCCTACTACCCTTTTGTAGCAGAGAGGGACAGAACACTATGGAAGTAATTACAGTCTAATCTGCTGAACTTAGTCATGGCTGGGAAGAAGGGCTGGCAAGAGAAAGAATAGGGGTGTCTCAGGTCCTGCTGAGAGTCCCCTGAAAAGCTGGACATTTGCCCTGGGGAACTGATGTTGCAAGGGATGCTGCTGCTGCACAGACAAGCACTGCCCCCCACTCCACTTTTCCTAACTAGAGAAAGCACCTGGCTACAGAAACATGCTTCCAGCTTGCCCATCATCTGGCAGAAAGGAGTCTGTAACAAACCAACTTTAGCCTTGCTAACATCCCCACTGCAACTATATTTGTCAGTTTGAGAAGTTGGATACCTTCTAACTGCCCAGTGCAGGCTGAAATTAAGGGAACTCCACCTTGGTTTAGAGACCATCCCACAAAGAACTACAGGAACTAAAGCTATTTTGAGCCATCTCACCCCTTGCTTTTTCCTGTAAGACCATTCCCACCACCCTTCTGAGTAATACCCCTCCCCACCCTCTCACTATATATGAGGGTCTGGTGACTTCTGTTTCAGTGTATCTGAAGACGTGTGCATGCACACAAAAGCTCATACCAATAACAAACTTAGTTGGTCTCTAAGGTGCTACTGGAAGGAATTTTTTTTATTTTGTTTCGACTACAGGAACTATAGTTTTTTAAGGGTGCTGAGAATTGTTATGAGGCATTTGTTCCCCTCCCAGAGCTACAATTCCAGGAGTTTCCTTGTGAAGAGGGATTGACTGTTAAATTACACTGAGAATTTGACAGTGGAACAAATTCCCTCGGGAGCTGGTGAACTCCTCTTCATTGGAGGTTTCTAAGCAGAGGCTGGATGTCTATCTGTCATGGATGCTTTAGTTAAGATTCCTGCATTGCAGGGGGCTGGACTAGATGACCTTTGTGGCCCCTTCCAATTCTATAAATTCTATGATTCTATTTAATTGTAGCTCTGTGAGGGGAATAGGGGTCTCCTAACTAAACAAGTCCACGGATGCAAAGACCTTTTACCTGTGCCATGCAACTTCCCCACTGTTTCCTCTCCCTGCCTGGACTTTAATTCTGCTTTGGAGAGTTGCTGGAACCCTCAGGACAGATTTAGGGGCCAGGTGGTGAGAAGGAAGGTAGGGAAAGGTCTGTTGCACAGGGGGGAGTCCTTGTGGTGGCAAAAGGCTTTAGCTGGACACTGTAAACCCATGCATGATCTGTATACATGAAGGCAGGATCCCTCTTCATGCAGACAACCCTACATGTGTACAGCCTGGATGCACACAGGCCAGTGAGGTGGGGCTAGCAGGCACAAGCCTGACCCCCTCCTTTAAGCAGAGGTGGATTTAGGGGAGCACAACTGGTTCGGTTGCACTGGGAGCAGAGCCTCAGGGGCAGGGATGGAGGAAGGGGGTGGTGGGGGCGGACTGACCCGGGTGTCTTCCCTGAGGGGGGGGACATTTGGCGCGCTGCCTGCCCGCGATTCCCAAACCTACCCTCAGCTGTAGGGGGAAGGGGGAGCTGCACCGCTTTGCCGGCGGTATTCCCCCCTCCCCCCTTCGTTTTGGCAGATGGGGGAGGCATGGGAGTCACGAGCGGGTGGCACGCCAAATGTCCGCCATCAGCGGCTCGCTCCGCCCCCATGGAAGGCTCGCTCCGCCCCCGGCTATAGGGTGCACTGCTCCATGCACATGGCAGCTATCCTGTGCCTGGGAGGGCACTCTCCGTGCCCTGCCCCCGTCGGGAGAATGCCCTGCCCCTCAGGAGCATGCCCCACCCCCCTTGCCGAATATGCTTGCCCTGGGCAGCATGGGCATATCCTCCACTGCTGCTCAGGGGTGCTGTAGGCAGTGCCACAGCTATGATGTAGAATGGAAGGCGAGAGGCAGGAATGGAGCACTGAATTTTGGGCATCACACAGGGCACTGTTGTGACCCCAAGGTCTGTGACTTCTTCAGGTCTTCACTATGTACTCTGTGCTGCTATCTCAATGGATGAACAGGTCGTAAGTGGACATGCCCTCTGAGGCAAGTGGTGAAAACAAGGGCATGCCATGATTTCCATTCTAGCGCCAGCATGGAGACTCCATCATACAGAGGCCATTTTCAACTTCCTCTGCTTGATGAACATAATCTGTGCCTCATTTCCCTATCAGAAGGTATGAAACAGGATTCGGGATGAGCATTTAACTGCAGCACAACTTCCTTTATCTAAATGGCTTGAAGAAAACATCAGGCATTCAGGTCAACGCAGGTAGCGCTTGATTAGGAGGTGTCTGATTTGAAACGCATCGGATGCCATCATTTCAAATGTAAAACTTAAATTTGCACATTCAGTAAATAATATTTGAAACTCGTGGGAGGTCACACGGCAACGACCTCCCGCAACCTAGCGCCTTTCAGATGTTTTGAACAACAACTCCCACCAGCCCCAGCCAGCATGGCCAATGGTCAGGGATGATGATAATTTAAATACAAAGCACCTGGACAGCACCAAGTTGGGAAAGACTGCTCTGCAATGATTCATGCTGTAGCAGGGCTGTTTCAGAAACAAGCCACCCCTAGCCCTTGGAATAAGATGCCATCTGTATCTCAAAATTATTATTGTTGTTTTTATTATTATTTATTAAATTTGTGAGGGATGCGGGTGGCGTTGTGGGTTAAACCACAGAGCCTAGGACTTGCTGATCAGAAGGTCGGCGGTTCGAATCCCCGTGACGGGGTGAGCTGCCGTTGTTCGGTCCCTGCTCCTGCCAACCTAGCAGTTTGAAAGCATGTCAAAGTGCAAGTAGATAAATAGGTACTGCTCCGGTGGGAAGGTAAACGGCATTTCCATGCGCTGCTCTGGTTCGCCAGAAGTCGCTTAGTCATGCTGGCCACATGACCCGGAAGCTGTACGCCAGCTCCCTTGGCCAATAAAGCAAGATGAGCGCTGCAACCCCAGAGTTGGCCATGACTGGACCTAATGGTCAGGGGTCCCTTTACCTTTACCTATTAAATTTGTACACCTCACAGGTGACTCACAACATAAAAATTCAAAATGAGAACACAAGATACATAATAAAAACAAAAACAAACCAATAACCCCCTTTCCCACAAGCACATTTAAAAGGCCATATAATGTTTAATCAGTCAGAAACATGGTTATAGAGAAACATTTTTGCTTGGCACCTAAAGCTACATATGTAATGAAGGTACCAGGCAAGCCTCCCAGAGGAGAGCATTCCACAAAAGGGGGCCACCACAGAGAAGACCCATTCTCATGTTGCCAACCTCTGGACGTCTCATGGAGGGGGCACATGAAAAGGGGCCTCAGATGATGATGTCAGGGTCTGGGTTGGTTCATATGGGGAGAGGCAGTCCTTGAAGTATTGTGGCACTCAGCCGTTTAAAGAGCTTTAAAGAAACAAGACTTTCCAGTGTGGCTAAGGCTCAATGGAGTGTCTCCATTAAGGCCCAGGCACCATATTTTGGTCTCAGTACAAGTTTACTGCAGGACTCCTCTGCTACACACATACTAAAATCCCATCCCAGGCACACAATCTCATTCAATAAATGTTTCTGTTTTAATTTTGGAATGACACTTTCCACGTTTATGACATTAACCCCCCACCCCAAGTACACAAAGACACACATCTTTGCTGTCCCCCCACCTCCAGTTTCTCAAACTTTTTCTTCTCTAAAAGTAACCTCAATTTTTCTTCTTCATGCTCAGGCACTTTAAAATTTCTTGAGAATTCATGGGGCAAGGGTTTTCAAGATTAACTTTTTATTATAATGTGGGAGGTATGTGTGTGTTTTAGTATCTTATACACATTTCTCCAGCACATTGCAGCCTCCCTGGTTGCCTACGCTGATAATAATAAAAAAGCCTGTGGGAGAAATTACTCCATGAGATATTTCTTGAGTTTCAATTGGAGTGCAAACACCTGGGGAGGCTGCAGAGGGCAGAACACTGGAAGAATTATTTGTAGAATTAAAGGTCACCCCCCCCCGTAACTTGCAAAGTAAAGTAAGTATGACAGACGCCTGGCAACCCACCCATGAGAATGGCACCAAAATGTTCTCTCACCCCCCTTTGATAATTGTTGAATGCATTTTTCCTCATTAATTGATGGAAATGGTTGGGGGGAAAGGGATAAATTTCTACCCCAACTCTATTTAATACAGTACAACATTCAGTCTGAGGAAGAATCCAAGGAAGTTTTGTTTTGTAACTTTTTCTGGCCCAAATAAAGGTGTTATCCTGTCAATGTTTTGATTTATTTTATTTATTGATCAGCATGGCTGTAAGCATGTTTGAAACAAATTGATTTCCATTAAACCTTCATTTTTTCCACCTTTTGCCTTGTGAAATCATGATTCATCACCCCAAAGACAACTTCTCTTGCAAGTTCACACTCACTATATAGTTCACACTCAATATATAATGGGAACCCAACCTTGCCCCATGCTAGAACACCTTTTTAAACGAGTGCTAGCTGTAAAACATGCCAGCAGCCTCCCACTGTCTCTGAGATCAATGTCCCTGATTATTATTGTGTTTTGTCCATATAACCAGCCTCACTCCTGGGTATGCACAAGGAGCTCTGAGAGACAGTTAGTTCTTGATAGAACTCACTGTTTAGAAGGCTGCTTTTTCTGCTCTTAACACTGCTTTTGACCAGCCCCAAGCTGATGTCACGTGATCTGGATGATAGGTACACAAATTCAGAGAAAAAGGTTCCCATAAATATCTTCAAACATGACCTACACATTAGTCATGTGAATGCACACACACACACTTCATGGTAATGGAAATTGAAACCTGGGCTAGATTCCTGTAGATCTCCAGCCTCCCAGTAAGAAATTTCCTTTTCGTCAAGCTTGGACCACACAGTCCCCTTTTGCCCTGATCTCACGGATCGGCCACCAAAGTAGCAGCTGCAGTTCTGTTCATCTGATAAAGATTTTTTATTGACAAAAAGTCATCTTTTATTTAAAAGAGAGAGACAGACAGAGACAGACAGAGAGAGAGAGCAAGGAAGATAGAGAGCCAGGGGCAGATTGTGTGATGCCAGCGATAAACAGCCTATTGCAGCAAAGTTTAATTAAAAATTATTGTTACAGTTGCATGTAAGGAGCCCACCCCTCATCAGGGGAAATGGATTTCCGATAGATCTTCAGGAATAAGTCCATTGGTGTGTGTATTATTTGAAGACATAATGAATAGAGGGCAAGAGAAGGGAAGCAGCTGAGGAGAGAATTGCAAATCGGTAGCCCCCAAACAGACTAAAATGGACATTTATTCAAAAGCATTAGGACAGGTTTTCTGCCGGAACAGGTTTTCTATCATTGTGGGAGGAGATGCCCCATGGTTCAAGATTTTCCTTATCTAATCCTTGAGGTCAAATGGCAACAGCAGCTTGTTCCATCTTCCTGCTTCCTTACAGGGAAAAAAAGCGGAATGGTGATTACTGGCCAGACCGCCTTTTACACACTCTTGTGCCCAGGGAACCGGACTCAAGCTGTGGATGGCCGCTCTGCAATCAGGGGACAGCATAAGGGAATGGACTGTTGTAAAATGAGTGTCAGCAAGGGCCTTTAAAAATAGAACAAAGCCACAGCAGAGAGAATGTCATTCTAGCAGGCCCGACCTTTTCACGTAAACTAATCGATTTCAAGGCATATTGTCAAAGAGGTTCTGTGCTGAAAGATTGTAGGGTGGTGATGGCTGGTGGGTTCTCTCTCTCTCTCTCTCTCTCTCTCTTTCTCAGGAGGATTAAAAGAACAGTAGACATTCAAATGTTAACAGATGTTGCATCCTAGCGCAACAGAGTTTTGCTGTTCTTAAGCGGCTGCAGCTGAAATCTGCAGAGCTGGGGAAAAAACTGGAAGAGGAAATGGACAAAGGGTTTCATAATGGAAGTGGTCACCACGGCTGCTTAGGTTGAAGACACATGACCGACTTAAAATGCAGCTAGGTCATTCCCACCCACCCCCACGCGAATCGAAGCTGGTCTGCTGGAAAACATATCAAACCACAGAAACGACAGGGCAGAGGTGGATTGTGGGTAACATGTGTACACCACGTCCCCAACCAGTGGTGGGAGTGCACTGTTTGCAGAGTAGCTGCATGCACAGCCTGTTCACCCACTTTGTGGCCTTTTCAAAATGGTAAACACAAGCTTGCAGAGCTATGGCTCAGTGATGGAGCACCATGCTTTACATGGTGAAGGTCCCCCTATTCAGTCCCTTGGATTCCCAGGTAGGGATGAGTGCCTGTTTGAAATGCCAGAGACCTGCTGCCATTCAGAATTGACTACCAGGTGTGGCCAAGATGGTTGCAGACTGGTGGAAGCTGTAGATCAAAACACGTGGAGGGCACTATGTTGGCTACCGCTGGTATAGAGAATGCTGAGCTTGATGGACCAACGACCAGGTTCAGAATCAGAGAGCTTTTCTGTTCCAGGATTGACAGGGAGATCTCAGTTCAGCAGGGCTTTTGTGAAGAAGCCAGCAACACCTTCATATGGGTTCTGCCTGTTATGGCAGGGCTGTCCGTGCAATCAGCTTTTCCTTCCATACAATCCGCACTAGGAGCAGATCTACACCAGGCATTTAAAGGACATTCAAAGCACATGACTTCCCCCAAAGAATCCTGGGAACTGTAGTTTCTCCCTCCCAGAGCTATGATTCCCATATTCCTTAACAAACTACTGAGCACTAGGACTGAGGAGACATTTGCACTGACTGCTATGTGTATAATCCATTTGTTTTTGATTCCACATTCAGCTTCTGTTGTTTGCCTGGCACTGCATGCTTCGATGACTTGCTAACCTCTGGGCTGTTTTTCACTTGCTGTTGTCCCTTTTTGAAGAGGCACAAGAAGTGATATAGTACAATTTAGTATTGTATTATCCCTCTGTTCCTCCACTCATCAGTGAACCCTCTATTTCTGCTGCGATTCCAGCTCCAAAGGCAGAAGCTGTGCGTATGTGATCTTGTACATCTTTTAAGAGGCTGGCTTGCCAGATGATGGAAGGGAGGGGGAGATGTTTGCCATATACAGCCCCCTTCATACCCACCATCACTGTAAAGGTGTGCAGAGCTGAGAGGAGGTCGTCAAATGCTGTTCAGATGCAGGCCTCTATTTATCTCTTTCAGAGGGAAAACCATAAATCTCATTGTGCCAAATCATCCAATGCCACATTTTTCCTCCTGTTTTTTTTTTTTTAATGCAAACTATTAGGGATATATTGGAACTGGTGTGAACAAAGATTAATTGCGTGCATACAATTAACAAGCATGTGCAGTTTTATTTGTTGGCAATATAACCAGCAGCCACAGGTAAGATTGCGGTGCCAGTGGGGTAGCGTGCAGTAGGAACCACAGGCCTGGAGGGGAAATGCAACCCTCAGGACTTGCCCCAGGCAACATTCCCTTCTCAGGCCACACTCTTTCTTCCCAGGCTGCTTCTCTCACAAGCCCTGCTCTGTGCTCTTTTTAAGTACTTTTGTCTGCCCAGGAATGCCCTTGAAGTTCTAATAATGCCCCTTGCTTGCCTTCATGGAGAAATGAGTATGTTGGAACCTCTGGCTTTTGAGTGACTGGATCGTGGTCTATTGTACAAAAGTAAGAGTAGCACCTGCTGCTTAACCCACTTTTACCTCCATCAAGGTTACTTATGAAGCAATGCAGCCCCTGGACCAGGCATAGGCAAACTCGGCCCTCCAGATGTTTTGGGACTACAACTCCCATGATCCCTAGCTAACAGGACCAGTGGTCAAGGATGATGGGAATTGTAGTCCAAAAAAACATTTGGCGGGCTGAGTTTGCCTATGCCTGCCCTGGACTGTAGATGGTTCCTCACCTAGACTAAGTGCCATGCATGGTGAGGAGTGGAAGTTTAACTCCCTCCCCCCCCCCCCCCGTGTTATGGCCCTAGCAAGTACATTTGCATTTGAATCCACCCAGGATTGTGGCAGGGAGAGAAAGAGTGAATCTCCCCATTGCCAACTCTTCAGTCTTGTCCCTACAGAGGACAGAGATGTGGTAATTAGTTGAGATGTGATGGTGAAAATGCACCAATCCAGCAATGCAGGAATGCATCTGCAATATATTATTCAGCCACTAAAGGTCACTCTGAGACACACAGAAGTGTAGACAAGACTCTCTGCTGGACAAACAAGGAGGACAAAGTAAAACAGGCTCTCAAGCAGCATGGAATCCTGTTTGTTCAACCATCAGGCTGTGCCTTTAAACCAGTGTCTTGAGCCTGTTCCCCAAACACCAAGTTTCTACAGAGTGGGACGCAACTTAGATAAGCACCAGGCTTAGGACACAGAAATCTGAAGCTTCCAAATGAGGGCAGATGTTTCATACATCCCACTTAAGTACTTATTAGGAGAGAGCGCTTTCTACAAAGAGAGGACCTGAAGAGGAGAACAATTATATGTAGCTTATATAAAAGATGCCTATTCTCTGGTGCATACATTGGAAAGCATCAAAGATTGTGTATTTTATGTAAATGTTAAAAGAGTATATTTTACCTAAAAGGGCACACTAACTGTGTACAGTGAGAGAGAATAATATACAGTGGATCGACGTGGGACACGCTAGCACCAAAAGGCTAGCGTAGGGCAGAAAGGACCTATGACTGAATCCCAGAAGACTGAAATGGAACAGAATGAACTGCTCAACCCATCGCTATGAACAGTAGATGTTTTTATTTTATTTTTTAAAAAAGAAGGTTGAACTTTAAATGAAAAAAGAGACTGATCTCCAAGAAAGAGAAGTTCTGGAAGAACACAATTCTTCCTGGAAGTCATACCTCAGGAAGAATTTCATCATCTTCTCATATGTGTGGAGGAAGGAGGTATGGTTGTTCAACAAAGAGAGGAAAACCACTTTGCACATGCTCGGGGGCATTCTTTTTTTGTACTGTAGATTGAATCAATAATCAGAGTCACTTCTTTCAGAGCAAAGCCTAGATGTTAATAAAAAAAGTATTTTTGTTGACTCAGATTTAGCCCTGACCTGCTACCAATGCTCCCTGCCTTCTAGCTAGAGAAGCCTGCAAACCACCCTGGCGCAGCACAGCATGCAATTAAAATGGGGATCTTCCCTCCATCACACCTCTGCCGTCTCCCAATACCCCAAACAGGGATATGCCCTACTCCCGCATTGTCATAGCTTCCAGCCAATCAGGAAGGCGTCTGTCTGGAATCTACCCTCTCCTGCAGTTGGACATTTACGGAGTATGAGGAGCTTCCCCTCGGATTGACAAACTGGCAGAGCAGTACAGGCAACTGCTAAAACCTGCCACATCCTAGTTAGTCTGTCTATGAAGGATTGGCTGATAGCTGACAAGTGAAGAATGATTGTGAATAGGGGACAGGAAGGGAATGGCGGGCGAGTGCTGAGTGACAAACTCACTTGGCGCCTTTCCAGAGTGGTCTGTCATTTCCCTCATCCCCTTCCAGTACATGTGCAGTTCTTACACATCTTTTGCAAGAATGGCCCCACAAGCACAATCCAACTCTCCTTACACACATTAAGTCTCTGTGTGGAGGCAAATGTATGAAAGATGCCCATGGGTGATTTTTTAAAAAACAGTATCGGGACAGGATGCCTGTGTGTGTGTGTGCTTTTGTTGTTGTTTAGTTGTTTAGTCGTGTCTGACTCTTTGTGACCCCATGGACCAGAGCACGCCAGGCACTTCTGTCTTCCACTGCCTCCCGCTGGTAGCTTCGAGAACACTGTCCAACCATCTCGTCCTCTGTCATCCCCTTCTCCTTGTGCCCTCCATCTTTCCCAACATCAGGGTCTTTTCTAGGGCGTCTTCTCTTCTCATGAGGTGGCCAAAGTATTGGAGCCTCAGCTTCAGGATCTGTCCTTCCAGTGAGCACTCAGGGCTGATTTCCTTAAGAATGGAGAGGTTTGATCTTCTTGCAGTCCATGCAGCCTAATTCAAAAGCATCAATTCTTTGGCAATCAGCCTTCTTTATGGTCCAGCTTTCACTTTCATCCATCACTACTGGGAAAACCATAGCTTTTACTATACAGACTTTTGTGCTTTTGTACATTGCTGTAAGACACTTTGAGATCTAGATGGTGAAAAGTGGGACTATAATACCTAGTCAGACCATTGTTTCATGTAGCTACATACTGTCTGCACTGCCTGGCAGTGGCTTTCCAAGGTTTCAGACAGGAGTCTTTGCCACCCCTTCCTGGAGATGCCAGGATTTGAACCTGGGACCTTCTTTGTGCAAAGCAGATGCTCCACCACTGAGCTACAGCAGCAAGGACAATGGGCTGAGTTTTTTCCTTTCCCCTGAAGCAGCGGCTCAGCATTTTGTATAGCCAAGGATAGGGAACTTCTTCTTTTTTATTATTGGCTCAAGGACTGCATTCCCTTCTGGGCAACCCTCCAGGTGCCACAAGCTAATGGTGTGTGGAGACATGAGCAAAAATGGGCAGAGCAATGAATGTGAGTTTTCTTCACACAACCACACACACTCACATGCCGCTTTGGCGAGACAGAAACCCCCAAGGACGCTGCAAAGCAGAAGCAGGGAAGGGCATGGCCTAGGGAAAAGGGGTGAGGTTTGGGGAGAGTTCCGATGGTCTGTTAAAAAGTCCTAGAAGGTCACACTGGATATGGTCATTGGACAGGACCAAGTTGCAGCATCACAACACACTCAAGAGGGAAAACATGCCCCCATCCACTGTCTTCACACTTTTATACCTCCCTTACTTGGCCTAGAAAAAGCCACAAAGGCTGTACCTCGGGTTAAGAACTTAATTCGTTCTGGAGGTCCGTTCTTAACCTGAAACTGTTCTTAACCTGAAGCACCACTTTAGCTAATGGGGCCTCCCTCTGCTGCCGCGCCGCCGGAGCACGATTTCTGTTCTCATCCTGAAGCAAAGTTCTTAACCTGAGGTACTATTTCTGGGTTAGTGGAGTCTGTAACCTGAAGCGTCTGTAACCTGAAGCATATGTAACCTGAGGTACCACTGTATCTCTTTCCTCCCAGGGGAGTTGCTTCAGTCCCTTTGCTTAATTCTGAACTCTTTTCCAGCTTTACAATATCATAGTGCTGGCTTAAGGCAAGCAGCAAAAATGCACAATAAATAAATCCTACCCCGTCTCAGTGCACACCCAGGCACCTTGAGAGAACCTTGAAATAGGGACCGGGAAGTATTGTCCTCTAGCTCTTCCCCCAGAACTAAACAGGGGCTGGCACAGATTCACCTAGCAGCCTGCAATGGTCTGGGTGACTGTCCCACATATGGTGTGTGTCGGCCTGGTAACCAGCAGCTAATCACTAGCAAGACTTGAGCTCTCTCATCTTCCAGCTGTGAGCTCCTCCCCTACTAAACCCGATAAACACCAGGACAGCTGGTGTGTGGGCTCCCACTGCGGCAGCTACTCAAGAAATTGTGCTGACAAAAACAGAGAGAGAGAGAGAGAGAGAGAGAGAGAGAGAGAGAGAGAGAGAGAGAGAAATTGACTACGGACCAGAAGGAGGAAGATGTAAAAAGACCCAAAACCAAAATAAAAACAAAAGCCCAAATTCCCTAAAATAAAATCCAATATAATGTAATCCTGTCATTTCCCATACTGAAGAACTGACACATTATATAAGCCCCTTTCCATATCCACTGCATTTACCCTTGTTGCTTCATGGCTTTGCAACAAAGATATTTCGATATTTAACAAAGCTGCTGATTGTGGCGTTGAGAAATGAGCTTTCTGCTCAGTGGCCCAACTGTAAGCTTGGAAAATAGGTGGGGTGATGAAGGTGGAGACTGGCTGGTGAAGGACCCTGTGTGAGAGACAGGGAAGACCTCCCAGGCTGGGAGAAGAAAGGGAAGCTCCCAGGTGAGAGCTGGGAGGGTCCAGCCCCTTCTGTGGGAGACAAAGATTAAGATCTACTTTTGAGAGAGGACTCTGCATTTTCTTTGCTCCTTCTTCCTTTGTTTTTGTTTTTATCTAGATTAGGGCTTTAAAAAAAATATCTTATCATATTATGAAAAAGCTTTAATGAAATTTTATGGAAAATAGTTGGTGTGAGATGGTGGCACTCCACACTTCAAGAATTGGAAAAGTGGTTACTGGGCTGGGAAACATGAACATTTGGGCTGAGAAGCAGGGACAGATTGAGAACCATTGGAATACAATACAACACACTCTCCTGCCCCTTCCATGAGATCAATTTAAGAGGAAGCTGTCCAGACCCTGTGTAAAGATCTAAGTACAGATGGGACTGTTCAAGAATAACAATAGCCTTTCCAGCAGCCACTCTTTAAATTTGACAAGGCTGGGTGCTATCCCTTCAAGATGGCTGGAGTATTATTATTATGGAAATTTGTTTCCCCCCCTTCCCCCCAAAGAGCCCAGTGTGACAAACATGCAAATGGCAAAACCATTTGAACTTAAAGCATTTCCAATAAAGTTGCAGACTGGGGAAGATCTCTATTTAAAATGCACCCAAACAACAACAGAGATGGTGGCACCTGTAATATTGAATGGGAGAGGTTTCCAAAGGGTTGGATGCCACAACTCATGAGGAATAAACCTCACTTCGCTGCACACTACAATATTGATAATCATCCACTTCTACACTTGTATCAAATAAAGGACAAAAAACACCAGCCATAGCTGCACATTACACGTTTCGGGTTTGGTCTTAAGTCATGAATAAGCACAGGCAAATCATCCAAGTGCAGCATTTGCGTGTTGAGGTCCCCAATCCACCCCCCAAAATAACTCACAACGGACACGTAATTTTTTGTTTAAGATTTTTGGCATGATTTTGGCCACAACTTTATTAAAATACAAACTGTGAGTGGTTGTTTAGGCATTGGTTAAGACTATCTGTCCCCCCGCCTGGGGACAGAACTGACTTCCGGGCACCACCGAAAGACAGTGCGGGGGAAAGCAAGTCGGGGAAGAATTGGAGCTGAGACACAGACCCTCAACTCTCACCCGCCTGCTCCCCGAAGGCTTGCCGGCCCTAGTCCCATTCCAGGGATTGGACGAAAAGATGGCAAGCCCCAGGATTCCTTTAACGGAATTCCCTTTCCGCAGCAACCATGGAGGGGCAGGCCCAGCCTATCCTAACCCCTCCTCCACCAGATTTATAACCAATGCCTAACCACAACCTTACAAGTTGTGACGATTTGCTACGCAGTAGGCAAAAACCACCCAGCCAGCCAATTTGCCAGGTGGAAAAATTCCTACCAGGCCCCTGCTCAAAGGCAGACGACCCCATGACAGGCATAGCAAGGTCAACGCAACAACCCCTTATTCTAGGGCGGGTGGGCGGGTGATCCGTTGCACGCAGCAAAAGAGAAAGTAGAAGGCTGCATGCAGAGTATTTAAACCTTTTACCCCTCCCACCAAAATTGCAACATAACTTTTCCCCCAGCAACTCGGCAATCCAATCAATGCCCCCTGGCCATCTTGGAGAACTTACCCAGCAACAAAGGGGGTGGCTCAGTAGACCCCACCGCAACACGTGCTCTCCCTGAAGGAGAACACGCTTTGCGTGTTGAGGTCCCCAATCCACCCCCCAAAATAACTCACAACGGACACGTAATTTTTTGTTTAAGATTTTTGGCATGATTTTGGCCACAACTTTATTAAAATACAAACTGTGAGTGGTTGTTTAGGCATTGGTTAAGACTATCTGTCCCCCCGCCTGGGGACAGAACTGACTTCCGGGCACCACCGAAAGACAGTGCGGGGGAAAGCAAGTCGGGGAAGAATTGGAGCTGAGACACAGACCCTCAACTCTCACCCGCCTGCTCCCCGAAGGCTTGCCGGCCCTAGTCCCATTCCAGGGATTGGACGAAAAGATGGCAAGCCCCAGGATTCCTTTAACGGAATTCCCTTTCCGCAGCAACCATGGAGGGGCAGGCCCAGCCTATCCTAACCCCTCCTCCACCAGATTTATAACCAATGCCTAACCGCCAATCGAGCCCTTTATGCTCGCCGCCAACCACTCACAATCCCAACCCATTCTTCAACCCTTCAATTACCGCATCCAACCAGACATCATTCCCCAGCTCGGAAAGATGTACCCCATCATTGCGGTAAAGGGCCAGAGCCTTGAAGGTAATATCTGGGTTGTAAATCACCAACCCACCCAATTCCGTTACCCTTTTGCTCACTGCGGAATTAATTCGCTTCCTGGCCCTTTCAGCAGCCTTGGGTTGAGAAATGCCCTGCCAATTGCTCCTTTGCAGCAATTGTGACCAAAATATTTTAACGGTAGGTATTAAGGTCACCAACTCCCCCAAGTCTCTTTGAATTGTGGAGCGCAAAGTATAGCAATCAACCTTTGCTATATCATTCTCCCCCAACTGCACCACAATTGCCAAAGGGGGACCATGTGAAACCACCCTCCGCTTAATTAGTGGGATGAATTCACTCCACCGCATTCCCCGTCTGGATATCCACGACACCTGTACGTGCTGTCGGAAGCCAAGATCCGGTCCCCTTCCAGACTGCCTCGCTCTGATGCCAGCCCAGTGAACGATGCTGTGCCCCACAATCCAGATACGGACTGGAGCGAGACCTACAGGGTGGAGAACAAGCACACATCAATACAATAATTCAACATCTCTTCCGCACGTAACCCTTGAACGCATCAGACTTCCACCGGCCCAAGTCCTTAATCCTGTGGGCCAACAACCCCCAATGGGCTGCTGTTGTAGCAGCACCAGTGCGAAAGGAATGGGGTGCAAAACCATAAGCCGGGACCCCACAAGCAGAAATAACCTTACGCATTACCTTGGAAAACTGATGCCGTGCCAAGGGACGACCATTTTCATGAATGAACAGTGGATCCCCCCCCCCCCCAGAGGGCCTCACTGCTAAGAATTTCCTCAAATCCTTAACCGGGCTGAATGAGGCGTGTTCAGCGGTAGGCAAGCCGCAGGCTGCAATAACTGGCGCACGACGTGAGCAATTAGATGCCTGTTGAACCGGAACCCATTTCTGTGCACTAAGATCGAGCCAGCCCCCAAGGGAACGAAAAGCCAAATATTTCCGGTATCCAATAACAGGGCAAGGGCCCACCTCACCTGTGACTGGAAGCCTGATGGTGGCAAACCTGCTCACTAGGTCTGACTTAGAGCTCCAGACACTTATGACAAGCTCCAACGCAGATAAGGAAAAGTCCTGAGGCAATAAGCCTCCAAACTCTCAGCCCCGTGCTGGCTCCAACACAATTTCCCCAACCCTCAGTACACCAAAATTACAATGGAATACTGAAAGAAGTCTCGTCTTGATCTTGAACCAGCCGACAAGTCTTAACTTGTTGCGGATACTGCATAGGTCAAAGATTGACCGGCTTCCTGCCTGCTGTCCTGTGAAGGTTGGAGCCTATTCCAACCTTCCGAGACCCTGCGCACGACACACTTTTAGAAGGGTCTCTGAAAAATTAAAGCTTTACTCTAGCAGACATTGCAGCGGACTGAATTCTGATAGTTTTAACAGTGTATCCGATCTGCAGCAGGTGGGCGAATTACTGCAGGTCCTGCTCAGAAGATGGGGGCAGGTTCCTCTGAATGGCCGAGGACTGCCAACTAAATTTTAAGAAATCAGTCCAGGCCTTCTCATAAGACCTGAAAGCGGATGGGGAAACGTAAGCTACTACTCCTCATAATTATTAATTGTTGCCAAGTGCCACAGGAGCTCCGGAAAAATCCGGCTATAGCTGGGCGTCCAGAGCCCAGGATCTGAAGCTCTCCAACTGAAAAAACGGGATAGAGCGACAGCGAAAACATTAGACGATCCCGAAATAAAGAGAGCAGAAACGCAATATTAAACCTTAAGCAGTGCGAAGACTCTGCCAGAGCACGAGGACCGTTTTGCCAGGACTCTCACACTGCTTGGTTATCAGACCAAGACAGACCCGACGGTCCCTAAACTCCTCAGTCCAGATGTGCGCTGACACTACAATGGGGAAAACTCGAGAAAAGTTAGGTCACATGTGATTGCCTTGCCCTGCCAGGCTCAAGGCCACTGTACATGATGATGAAGGGACCCCGGGCCATGAGACCACCTGGCCAAGCGGGAATGGAAGGGGCAGCCTGGAGCAACCACCCTGCATGCAAAATTTAACTAGGAACGATAGGATCTGACAAAGCAACACTTGCTTCAGAGGAAGTATTACAAGAATAACGTCCTTCAAGGCAAACAGCTTTTCCACAGGCAAGCAGATGTTTGAGCAATGGTATCCAGCTAGCCCCCAAATACGTTAAAAGGGGCAGTAGGAGCCACTGTCCTCCACTGCCAACAGAACACCCAGCTCCTCAGGGAATAAAGGGGCGTCCAGTTAGCCTAAGCAGTGGCTGGTGTCACATGAACCAGCCAGTAAAATAATCCACATAACGATACCCCCAGTTAAACGAGTCTTGACTCGCAATGTTCAATCCAGAAAGGCGCTAAAGGACTCAAGTGCTGCACAGCCTATTGAGCAACCCACTGGCATCGCCTTATCAATATAAGGACCATCCAATTAAAGCCTAACTACTTAAAATCTTGAGGGTGAACCGGCAGCAGCCTAACAGCCGATTCAATATCGCATAATGCCAACAAGGCACCTCCTCCAATTTGTTGGTAAGCTCAACTGCCTGATCCAAAGATGCATATTTCACGGAACAATTCCGGAGGGAAAGCATCATTCACTGAGGTGCCTTTGGGATGCGATAAATATGGATCAGATGGAATTATATGGGGCTTTCTTAGGGACGATCCCCAATGGGGATAAATGAAAATCGGGAATAGAAGGAGAATCAAGGGGATCCCACCATACGTCCCAATGCAAGCTGCTTCCTAACCTTCTTTCAGGCTACCACAGGTAGCTCTCTAACTGGCTTTTGAGTTGCTGTATTCCGAGCCACTGGCTGAAAAGCCAGAGGAATCCCAAACATTGGGAAAAATCCTTCCCACAAGCACAAAGCCACTGACCCATCTAGATAACCTTTTAGCCAGGCTTTCAAGGGAGATATTTTTATGGAAATATGGGCAAGAGGTATTGAGTTATTGCTTGCCGGCTCCCGCTTGGGCAAGATGCCCTGCCTCGTGTTGCCACCATGATGTGTAAATTTACAGGGCCAACGCTGGCCAGAAACCCTAAAGAAGTCCCAACAAAGCTGCCACCGGGCCAGCTTCCTGCATACCAGCTTCAGGTTCTATTGCTCAGGGAATTTCCATTTGAAATGTGGAGCTGCGCAAGTGGTCCACATGTCCCCGTCCCTGGGATCCTAGTGAGCTGAGGGGATGATGGCAGCCCTGCGTCTAACATTCCCATCATAGTGAATTACCACTTATAGAATAGTGGGGTTGGAAGGGACTCCAAGGATCATCTAGTCCACTCTCCCACAATATAATAATAATAATAATAATAATAATAATAATAATAATAATAATAATAATAATAATCTATTTGTACCCCGCCCATTTGGCTGGGCTTCCCCAGCCACTCTGGGCAGCGTCCAAAATATATATATATTAAAATACAGTAATGCATCAAACATTAAAAGCTTCCCTAAACAGGGCTGCCTAGGATGTCTTCTAAAAGTCTGGTAGTAGACATCTGGTGGGAGGGTGTACCACATGGCGGGTGCCACTTCCGAGAAGGCTCTCCACCTGGTTCCCTGTAACTTGGCTTCTCACAGTGAGGGAACCACCAGAAGGCCCTCGGCGCTGGACCTCAGTGTCCGGGTAGAGTGATGAGGGAGCATGCAGCTGTCCCAAACAGGGACCAATCCTGCAACCTAGGCATTACCGGCACCATACGCTGACCAGCTGAGCTATCCAGGATGATCCCTAAAGACCTGGAACAGCCTCACCCTGACCCCTGGAGAGGTCCAAGGTGATGTCTGAATCATCATCAGAGCCCAGGGATGATTTACCTGCAAGGAGGTGTAAGCATCATCCCTGCTCCGCTTTTTTCTGCCTCTGAAGACGCTTCCTTCTGGAAGAAGGCACCTGGGGCATCAGCAAGTCATCCTCTGCAGGAGAGGCAAGCTCTGGAGGCATCTGCAAAGGCCCTGTCATAGACTCCAAAAAGAAAAAACCTAAACAATGTGAGGAACAGGTGAAACCAATGCTTTGTGCACCATATGGGGACGCTATTCAGGCCAGAAACGCTGCCAGAGGCCATCAAATTATAGGGCCAAGCGGGGCAAGCCCTAGGATCACCTGCTAGGCCAGACATAAATGTTTCCAATGAGATAACAAACTTGAGGCAGCCCGCCGCCTGTCCAGGTACCCCTGCTTGCCCTTTAGAGGGAAGCACCTCCTCAAGAAACCCAAAGTTCTTTTTGGGAGCAATATCACAAATGGGCCAAACTACCCAGCAACAAAATAGTCCAAAAGGAGCAGCTTGTTTTGCTTTGTTATAACAATGGCTAAGTGGGGGATATGAACCCTGTCTCCCAGGTCCTAGTCCTGCACTCTAGCCACTAAGCCACAATGGCTCGTCTCTAAAACGGCAGTCGCCACTATCAGGGCAAAACAAACTTGAAGAAAATAAACTTGTTCAGAAACAGCATAGTTAAAGAGCATACAAAGAGTGCTCATTGGAGGCACAGAGAGCCTCTGGCTCCACTCTGTCTGCCTAAGATATACATTAGCAACAAGTGAGCCTGCAAACAAACAGATAAATTCTTATAGAGAAAGAGAGTCACATGTCACAGTGACTTAACAATTACTGTACTGCTAACTGTAGCAGGCTAGGCTTGAATGATATGTGCAGGCCGAGCAGGCCGTGAAGGCCTCCCTGCTTCTGCTCTCTGCCTTTTATAGTCTCATTGCAATATTAAAGGAACTCAATATAGTGCTCCCGCCCAAGGCTAGATTAAAACTTGGCCAACAGCACTGCACGCACCCAAAATAAAGCCAACCTATGGGCATACTATAAATGAAAGTGATTCCAGGTAAGCTGGGAACAGCCCTGACTAGCCCCACAATCAAACAGGCGAAAATGGGGAAAACCTCTTTGCAAAAGAAAGCCCCTAATGGGGGCTCTCTCCCTATTGGGAAAGGCAAGCCCAGGAGGATTATGCACAGGCAGCGCTCAGTTACAGGGAGAATCTTCCCAAAGGGCAGGGTAAGGGGTGGGGTGGGAAATCAAACAGAAAAAAGGGGGGGAATTAAATTAATTAAGGGACTAGAGAAGACTAAAAAGAAGGGGAAAATAAAGAAATGTAACCAGACAATGAGAAGATCGCTCCACTGTCCTCCAGACGGTCCAAGTGCTCCAGGTGATCCGTTGCACGCAGCAAAAGAGAAAGTAGAAGGCTGCATGCAGAGTATTTAAACCTTTTACCCCTCCCACCAAAATTGCAACATAACTTTTCCCCCAGCAACTCGGCAATCCAATCAATGCCCCCTGGCCATCTTGGAGAACTTACCCAGCAACAAAGGGGGTGGCTCAGTAGACCCCACCGCAACACGTGCTCTCCCTGAAGGAGAACACGCTTTATAAGAACGTATTTATTTAGCATATGAAGACACCTCTTTTATATTAGATTTGTATCTGAACAATGTCTGGGGTTGTAAGGATGTGACCTCCATGACAATCTGTTACAATTCCCTTTCAACTGATGCTGTGTTTTTTTCCTTCCTTCCTTCCTTTTTTTTTTAATATGATGTGATATGAAAATCAGATAATGGTTTATCAAAGTGTGATTTTCCTTTTTTCCCCCTTAAAAAACCCCCCACAAAACCTTTTAATAGCATGTGGCATTTTCAGGCTAGGCATTTTGAAAGATTCCGACTCAGTTCAAAGAGCAGTTTCCTTTTGGAAAAAGGACAAACCACAAATTAAAGGGGAACCAGGATGATGGAAATCATCTCTTGAAAGACAGATCCCTTGTCTGTGTTATTAATAACACAGTAGATGAATATTTAAGCAGAATGAATTTTTTAGAAACTCTAAATTATGGCTTGGACCAGTGAATGGTAAAATGGGGTGAAATGCAGCAGACATCAGCTCACACATATGGTAGTGCTGAGCCTCTGGTCCTGGAGTCTATGGAACAAGGTACACCATAAGTTACAGAACCACATATAGTTTCAAGTGAGCAGCTTGCTCCAACAAAGGTCCATAGGAAACCGCATCTCCCAGACTCTACCTGGTTGTGGAGTTCTTAGTTTCTTAAAGTCCCAGCCCCCTGGTCTGAAGGCAGACACTCCTCCTGTGTTCTCCTGGTGCTACTACCGTGGTACCTTGGTTTACGAACTTAATCCATTCCAGAAGTCCGTTCTTAAACCAAATCCGTTCTTAAAGCGAGGTGCGCTTTCCCTAATGAGGCCTCCCGCCACCGGTGCCCTTCCACCATTTGGCTTCCGTTCATAGACCGAGGTAAAGTTCACAAACCGGAACACTACTTCTGGTTTTGCAGAGTTTGTAAACCGAAAAGTTCGTTAATAGGGCTGTTTGCAAACCGAGGTACCACTGTAGATTGGTGAGCAACTATGGAAGGGATTTGATCTCTCAGACTCTGACAAAGGCATCTGTATGAGTTCTGACTCTGGCTTTATAAGGCCTGGTTCTTTGAGAGGGTGTTCTGTGGGCTTCCATTTGTTAGCCTTAGTGGTCTCCTGAACCCCAACATCAGGCTCAGAACTTGTTCCAGGTCCTTTATAGTTGCCAATAAAAATCCCTACACAAAAAGTTGTTGAGCAACTTTTTGGGGCATACACTTCCTGGTTCTGTTTGCAAATACCCCGGACATTTTACTGATTTTTAAACATTTCCCCTGGATGGTAATTTCACCCTTGGAATCCTGGACATGTCCAGGAACAAATGGACATATGGCAACTCTACCTTAGCTGGAGACTCTGCAGCCTCCGACTCTGTGTCATGATTACTGCAGAACTAGAGGATCCTGACAGTTCCCAAGTCATAAAATAACCACTGAATTTTTATTTTGCAATTAATTTTAATTGCATATATAACAAGCTATAACTAGACAAACTAAATATGAACCTAAGCAAAAATATCCCTCTCCCCTCCAATCTCACCACCAACCAAGTAAGTATTCATATCTCTATAATATTTATTCCTCTATTTAGCTTTTCTCAGGTCATTCTATCAGGGTTGTATGGAAGCAACCATACCCAGCAAGACCAACTTCTCCAACTAAAGTATCAACAAGTATATACTTTGTATATACAATGCAATTCTGGGCTGCATCAATAGGAGTATAGCATCTAGATCAAGGGAAGTAATAGTGCCACTGTATTCTGCTCTGGTCAGACCTCACCTGGAGTACTGTGTCCAGTTCTGGGCGCCACAGTTCAAGAAGGACACTGACAAACTGGAACGTGTCCAGAGGAGGGCAACCAAAATGGTCAAAGGCCTGGAAACGATGCCTTATGAGGAACGGCTAAGGGAGCTGGGCATGTTTAGCCTGGAGAAAAGGAGGTTAAGGGGTGATATGATAGCCATGTTCAAATATATAAAAGGATGTCACATAGAGGAGGGAGAAAGGTTGTTTTCTGCTGCTCCAGAGAAGCGGACACGGAGCAATGGATTCAAACTGCAGGAAAGAAGATTCCACCTAAACATTAGGAAGAACTTCCTGACAGTAAAAGCTGTTCGACAGTGGAATTTGCTGCCAAGGAGTGTGGTGGAGTCTCCTTCTTTGGAGGTCTTTAAGCAGAGGCTTGACAACCATATGTCAGGAGTGCTCTGATGGTGTTTCCTGCTTGGCAGGGGGTTGGACTCGATGGCCCTTGTGGTCTCTTCCAACTCTATGATTCTATGAATTCTATGAAAATCTATATGTGGTCACAACATCCAGATTTGTAGTGATGCAGCTGATAAGTTTTGTAAACCCTTTTATTAGTAAATGAAGTAAAATAAATGGCCACCAAATGGCATAAAAGGCATTCAGTTTTTCATTTATTTTCCTTTCAGCACCATTCTATTATGATTTATTTTCTATAGACACTGTTTCCATTACACGGCATTTCTTCTTCTTTCTGTTGTGGTGAAATTACGTAAGTTATGTAATTTACATTGTCATCACATTATTCCACCCCATTCATTTCAGTGCAAGGCAAACACAATGGAAATTGGGAGAGGCAACATAATCAATTATATATTGTTTGCAGACTGAAAAAAACAGCATCAGTGAATATTGATCATATTCATGGGACTGTTTTCTGTTCTGGATATGAGATGAACAAGTGAACATTGGCAATTTCTGCTCCCATTTTTGTTAGAATTTCCCAACTTCCCTACTTATAGTGCCTAGTGCCTACTTATAGTGTCCTAAGAGAAGTCAATGGAGTGATATAAAATGTGACAATCTGAAACTCCCATTGAGAAGAGACTGTAGAAAACGGGTCAGCAATAGGCAGCTTCTGACCAAATGTGGAATGCTGACTGCCTCCCTCCTCCCAGTTACCAGTCTAAAAGAGATATGAAGTAATATGAAGAAAAGGAAAAGAAGCTGCTGAAATCTGCATTAAGGAGAGAAGCACTAGCCCACTCTTGGGTCTCAAAAATGCACCACCAGCAAAATGTGTTGCTAACAAGAACCTTAGACTCAAACTGAACAATTGGAATGCTGACAACTCTCAAAGATACCATAACTCACTGCTCTTTTAATTTTGCCTATCTCTACAATGGGCATAAACTAGTGTGAATTCCTTTTGTAAATTGGTGTAAACTAGTGTGAATTCCTTTTGTATTCTAAAGAAAAGCTGGTCCTCTCAAACCAAGGCTATCTCCTTTGAAGGCTGAAACTGACATTACGACTACAGCTCTTCATGAGAAAGATATATGCCATGACTCACACAATGAGGTATAGCAGGGCAAAAGATGCATAATTTATACATTCAATTCTGCTTCAATTGGTTATTAAAAGGGCTCTCACTGTGATGTACTGTGCTAAGTGTGTGAGAGGGATGTGATATATCTAGTTCCCAAGGTAACTAAGTCCAGATTGCAGACTGGAAGGTATGAACATTAGTGCTGTTAACCAAAAAAAGGGGAAAAAAAGTGATAGAAAATTATGATGCAATTATCATCAGGGTTTGAGTTTGTGGTTTTTTGACATTTCCCTTCTGAAGGATGTCTGTGAGTGTCCTTTCTTTCATCCTGCAAGCCATCTCACCAGCATTCTGCACAATGCAGCCTCCCTGGGTGCCTGCACTTCAGTCAAAGCTCAATGACATTCAATCAAAGCCTCCTATTGGCTTTTTCAGATCAGAAAGTGTGGGCAGCTGGGGAGGCTGCAGAATGCTGAAAAAATGTTTACTGGAAAGGAAAACACATACTCCACTGTCGGCCACCCCATAACCAATAACTCTCAATAACTCTGCATGCTACCAGTCACCAAATACTGAAGAAATTCTGAAGTGCCCTGAGAATGAAACAGAAAAATGGAAGCCTCTTTGACAGAGGAAGAAAATGCTTGAGATTTTGATACAGCAAGCACTAATGTGCATAGAGAAATTATGTACTTAGGATCTTTTCCAGGATATGCTAAGCATGTGTATGGCCAATGGAACCGATCCTGCTATAAGCACATCTCATAATGTTTGAAGACTTCCACTGTGTTACCAGCTGCTTGTGTTGACATTTGTCATTTCACCAAAGCCTTTCGTCTGCCCTGTGAAGCTCTGGAAGGAATGTCAACAGAAAGGCATGAACATTGTGCAGCCAACCCCAACCCTCTTCCAAAACCCCGATCAAGAATTATCAGTGCACTGAGAAATGTGCCAATATAGGATGCCTTCTGAGGAGCTGTTGGCATTCACCTCTTTCCCCCTTAATGGAGTGCTTTTTCTCCCTTTGTTTGCAATTTCCCCGGAGAGAGGCAAGCTAATTTCCAGAATTTACTATCAGCAGCAGACATAACACTGAGATTTTTGTAACCAATTTGAATGCTTCTCTTTGATAGAATAGTCAGGGGAAGAAGCAAGGTTACAGCAGATCTGAGGGTCACCACAGTTAAAAGGCCAATGCAAGCCAGGTATCTCAGCAGGGAGAATGAGTGACAGAATGATGTATCAAGATGGTTCTGAACAGGCAGGTGCTGAACCAGGGTCCATGAGAATGAAACAACCGAGTCCCATCACCGGCATAAGCTTGTGGTAGTGCACTAGAGATTTTCCATCCAGGCTGGCTTGTGAGGCTGCTACTGCTTGGACTAATGTGATCTGTCTCCTGATAATTAAGGGATGAAACACTTTGTCTTGTTCCTTCCTTTACTGTTCTGTGGGTTCACTGCGCTCCATGTTCAACGATTCTGTGCTCTTTTATAAAAGAGAGGAAAAAACAGCTGGGGATGAAGATTTTGAAGAAAAAAACAGTACTAATGAAGGGATGGGGAAATCCAGAAAGTGAAATTCTGCATGGGCAGATTTACTATCTTGACAGCATCTTAAAAGGCAGAGACATCACCTTGCCAACAAAGGTCCGTATAGTTAAAGCCATGGTTTTCCCAGTAGTGATGTATGGAAGTGAGAGCTGAACCATAAAGAAGGCTGATCGCCGAAGAATTGATGCTTTTGAATTATGGTGCTGGAGGAGACTCCTGAGAGTCCCATGGATTGCAAGAAGATCAAACCTATCCATTCTTAAGGAAATCAGCCCTGAGTGCTCACTGGAAGGACAGATCCTGAAGCTGAGGCTCCAATACTTTGGCCACCTCATGAGGAGAGGAGACTCCCTGGAAAAGACCCTGATGTTGGGAAAGATGGAGGGCACAAGGAGAAGGGGACAACAGAGGGCGAGATGGTTGGACAGTGTTCTCGAAGCTACGAACATGAGTTTGACCAAACTGTGGGAGGCAGTGGGAGACAGAAGTGCCTGGCGTGCTCTGGTCCATGGGACAAAGACATGACTAAACGACTAAACAACTAAACAACAACAAGATTTACTATTGCTGGCTAAGAGTTTGGGAGTGGTTTTTTTAACTGACAGAGCAGGTGGTACCATTTCTTTTGGGGAGGGGGGTGCCAATGAACTAAAACTGTAGACCCCAAACTCAGAGTAAAGTAGACAGGAATATGGGCCAGTACAGATCACTCTGTGTGTGTGTGTGTGTGTGTGTGTGAGAGAGAGAGAGAGAGAGAGAGAGAGAGAGAGAGAGAGGTGAGCGGACTTGCATGTTCCTATGACCCTTGTGAGCGAAGCCATCTGGAGTCTTGTACTCCCAGTGGGGTCACCCAAGGCGGTAAGGTCAAAGGGAGGAGCTAGACAAAGAATGATCCAAAAAGTCCTCAATGGCAGAACAGATGGAAGATAACAAGCAGTATGTTACAATGGCTGCGAAGGCGGATGAAGGCATTGTGATTACTCATGCCATCGAAATGGAATCTTACTGTGAAGACTGTGTATTGGTCATCATGCACTGATCTACAAACTTAAAACAATTTCACACACAGGCATCTTCCAAAAACTCATCCCAAACCTAAACCCATGTTTATGGAAGACAATCTTACTCGGCTATGAATGACTGCCAAAGGAGGAGGAGAAGGAGAAGAGGAGGAGGAGGAGGAAGAAGAGAGATATTTCAGACTGTCTGGAATCATACAATTTCAGAGTATAGCTAGAGAATTGAACTAGGTCCAACCCTACCATCAGACAGAGTGAGGCATCTGCCTTAGGTCATGTATGCTGGAGGGTGTAGGGAAGGCAACAACCACTTCTTCTTAAACCTCTGGTCACACAGTTGCTTTGCATGCCCTAATCTAGCCTGCTGCTCTTAGGTGCAATGGAGGACACCAGTGCTGAAGACTGTCTGGTGGACTGGGAAAGGGAATGCTATCTTGTCCTTCACCACAGGCAGTAAAAGTCCTATTCGTCCTATTGTCTGCTGTTAACAACCCTTGCCAGTGGATATCTAGCACGTTAGGGAGCTGGGTTCTTCTAATTGTGCTTGAAGCGCAGAGGTAGCACCCCACTTTCCCTTTGCGATAGACCCTTAGTTATCATGGAAGCACTGTACCATGGGGTGCTTCTCAAGCTGTAGCTCACTCAGTGGGCAAGTTCTCCCATGTATGCTTAGCATTCAGCAACAGCAGCATCAGTTGGTGCCTTGTGAAACAGCCCTCAAAGCTATAAAATAATGCCTCAGACACAGCAATAATTTTGCTTCAGACACAATGCTTTTCAGCATGAGCAGTTTACACATTCACCTGCAAATTGTTAAGTGGTAAAATTACCAAGAGACATGTACGTTTGTGTACATCAGCAACAAAGCCTGTTGAGCATTTGCTCTGTACAGGCAAAGTCATGAATGCCAAACAGAGATGCAGAAAAAACTAAACAGCCATCAGTTTAATTTTTTAGAAAAGCAAAAGCAAAGAACATTCACAGATCAGCTGCTGTTACAAGATTCATCCCACTCTCTGGACAACAACATACGTCTTCATTTGCACCAACAATATATGCTAAGCCCCAGGCATGGCTAAGTTGCAATTCCTTGTATACTCTGCTGGTATTGAGCTAACAAGCAAAGAAAGTCATGATCTGAACAAGGATAGTTTTGCTTTCATTTCATGGCTTGTCTCTGAGCAGGAGACCATAAAAAACACATGAACATATGGGGTGGGAGAAGGGAGGGAGCAGTAAAGGAGGAAATGGAATGTATATATACACTCTGTGTGTGTGTGACAGAGTGTGTGTGTGTAAATATATATATATTTGCATTTGATGAAAACAAAGCAATGTTAACATAATAGACATTTGTTAAAACTCTGCTGTACTGTAAACATTTGTTCTTCTTTGCTTTTGACTGGTATTCTCCTTGTTTGTTTACACTGTCATCTTATGCAGTCATTCCACAGAAGGGCACATTCCTTTTGTGCTACATGTTTAAGAAAGAGATACCATGTCACTTGAAACTTTTCTTTTGTGCTTAAATCATTTTTGTCTTTCATGTTCTGTGCCATTTTCCCCATCAATGCAATTGCCCAAGTTTGTCGGTACCGTTCAGAGAGCAGCTTTTCTCACAAATCTTTCCACCTCCTATTGTCAAGCATGCAGCTCAGAGTAAGAATTTTCCTAAGTCTTAATTTTAACGTTTTTGCCTTCCTTCATAGATCCCGGGATGGTGCTCTTATCTATATTTGATGAGGAAAAGGTGGCAGCTATTAAGCTGTACAGTTCCTGCAAAGGGAGAATTAAAATCAAACAAAGAACCACAGGTGAAGACACAAAGGGCAGAGGAATGGGAGGCTGAAGGCACACCAGTTGAGAAGCTAGACAAGAACATTATTGCCTTACTTGAAAAAGAACAGGAAAGACCCAGGAAACTCCTGGCTCCACCTAAGTTCAGTGCCACCTAACGACTAAACTATATAATTACAGTATCTGCCCTCACAAAAGACCCCTCACTCCTTCAATCAGGTATCCAGCTGTTGCAGAAAGAACTTGCATTTGAGTTCCTGTTGGATTGTATATATTTATATCTTTTGCCAGGAGCAGGTTGCCTTGAGCTGCTTCTGCTGATGGACAAGGGTGGGGGGAAGAGCTCCGATCAGAGAAACACAGCATGGCAAGGCAGAAAAGAGAACTGACAGCAAGAAGCATGGATGAGCACTTTAAAGCTCAGCCTGTGGGAGAGAAATGGAGTTATATTCACCCACTCGCCCATCCCCTGCAGCCTTTGAATTTAGAACTTCTTTCTCTTGCTGGAAACTTTGGGGATACAGCCTTAATCTTTGAAGCTCAGCTAATCGAGTGTATGTGGAGGAAGGGTGAGGGAGAGAAAGGGGGTAGTGACATGAGATTTGATGTTACAACGCTTTGCACAGCCTATGTTCTTCTCGTGGGAGATTCCAGAAACAAACTCGGTGAAGCTCATGTAAAGCAAAGGGAGACATAAACAAACTCTTCTTAAGGGGTGGCCAGTTCAGTGAGGAAAGAAGTGCACATGTGACCATGAGGTACTCTAGACATTGTAAAAAAGGGAGGAAACTATGGGACAATCCTTCTTGCTCCTCCTGTAGTATAGATGGGAGGATCTGTCAATTGTGGTTCTCTCAGTTTCTCCTTTTTCCAATCTGAAAATCTAGTTCTCCATATTTCTGCAGCAATTTGTGATTTTCCTTCCCCCCTTTTTTAAAAAAAAACCCTCATGAAAATTCTTCCACAGTTTTGTGTGAATTTCTCCTGATAAGCACATTTTTACATGAGGTTTTGACTAATGTTCACATTTTAGCAAGCGGTTTCTCTTAATAGAATGCTTTTAATGCTATTTTTTTTTTTGCTAATATATTCATTTTAATGCACACCTTGAAAATACTATTTGGTTGGGAAGTGGAATTGTAAAATTCAGGTAAGTGTGAATTTCGACAGATGGCTGTTTCAGTTCTTGTGCAGTTTCAGAACGGATGAATTTGATAGATTCCCCTTTAAATCTAGTAAAGGACCCCTGACCATTAGGTCCAGTGATAACCGACTCTGGGGTTGCGTCGCTCATCTCGCTTTATTGGTTGGGGGAGCAGGCGTATAGCTTCCAGGTCATGGGGCCAGCATGACTAAGCCGCTTCTGGCGAACCAGAGCAGCACACGGAAACGCCGTTTACCTTCCCGCCAGAGTGGTACCTATTTATCTACTTGCACTTTGACATGCTTTTGAACTGCTAGCTTGGCAGGAGCAGGGACCGAACAACGGGAGCTCATCCCGTTGCGGGGATTCGAACCGCCGACCTTCTGATCGGCAAGTCCTAGGCTCTGTGGTTTAACCCACAGTGCCACCTGCGTCCCTCCCCTTTAAATCTGGACACCTTTAAATTTCTCCTCCGTTCCTACTCCATAGTAGTGAATTCCTCCTATATCATGCATTGGAACCAAACTCTGCATGATAGCAATATCCCCTGATCAGAAAACTTCGCAGCCCCACCTCAGATGCATGAGGACAGACTGACTTAGTAATATGGGGAAAGCCCCACACATGTTCAGAGGCATGCTCAATTATCCATTGCTCCCTTAAAAGTGTGTGTGTATATATATATATATATATATATATATATATATATATATATATATAGCACATACTCCTGAAACACACACAAGTTGCCCCAATCATGCTATTCATATTCCAAGTCTCCGACACAAAGCACTCCTGAGTTTGAATTGATGTTGAGGCCTATATGTTACACATGAGCTGAGCTTTGATTTCCTTCAGTGATTCAAAATACAAAAAGAAAAGAAAGAAAAAAAGATGCCGAAGCCATGGAAAGATTGAAGGCGAAATGAAGCAACTGACATGTCAGGTGGTAGGCAGATGATGGCTTCTTCCTCTGAAAAACTGAAGCCATTGCTTACACCCAACTTTCCAATGCCCACTGATGAATGGAGTGGGGGTATATTCACACCAATGGTTGGAAATATAGGAGCATCATCAGGCAGTTACCTACTTTTAACTTATATCATGCATTTTAAAGTATGGCTGAACCAAGAGTTCTCTGGATAACTTTTTGGGCTCCAAGGGTAGATGGGTGTTTCAGTGAGGCAAAATATTTCAGGAATGCTCCCACCTTTTTCATCGTGTTTATTTTCTTTATGTGGTCCTGATGGCAACAATTCTGGTTCTTGTTATTGCTGGGCAGCAGTTTCTTTAGTCTACTTTTTTTAGGCGCAAGGGGCCAGAATGGTGACAAGAAGCCTGTTTCTCACTCTGCTTTGACTTCAAAAGCCGTGGCATTGCTTAATCTTATTGGTTGTGCTGCATCATTATGAAGCAAACTCAGAGCGAAGGCAATGCTGCTTTCTATATACAATCTGGCATCTTCTGGGTAACCTTTAATAAATGCAGTGTTAAGATGCAACAGGGTGCATTACTGATAGCATGCTAAGAGCATGCTGCTCTCCGAGAAAACATGGAGAAAATGATGTATCGTTGGTACATCACCCCGGCAAAACTGGGGAAGATGTATAAGACCGGAGACAGCACATGCTGGAAATGTAAAACTAAAGAGGGTAATTTCTTTCACATGTGGTGGACCTGTGACGAAGTGAAAAGATTTTGGGGACAAATTTACGATGAATTAAAAAGAATACTGAAATACACCTTCCCCCAAAAACCTGAAGCGTTCCTTTTAGGTATGATCGGAGAGGAGATCAAAAATGAAGACCAAACATTCTTTCAATATGCAATGGTGGCCGCCAGGATTTTGTTAGCGCAAAACTGGAAAACTTCCAATATCCCCACCATTAGAGAATGGCAAATGAAATTATATGAGTATATAGAATTAGCTAGAATGTCACAAAAAATTAGGCATCAAAAAATCGTTAAGTTTACGAACGACTGGAGTAAATTTGTAAGTTACATTGAAATCAATCTAGGTATTACCAAAATCACAGTGGGCGGAATCTAAAACCTGCGATGTAAAGAGCTGATATAATACAATCTGCAGATAAGCGATGAGTTTATTTTGCCTAAACTGAGATGGAAGGAAGTCAATTGAGTGATGTTATGTTGGTTGGTTTGTTTGTTTTATGTTTATAGGCGTTGTTTGTTGTTGTTGTTTGTTTGTTTGTTTGCTTTTCTTCTTTTCAGTCTTTTTTCTTTTTTGTATTGTTTGATGTCGTTTCCAAAATATCAATAAAAAGATTAGTAAAAAAAAAAAAAAGATAGCATGCTAAGAGGGGGATGAATATTTTTGCCCTATTGGCAAACATTGCCAAACAGTGGGGGCCTGTTCATAGTTGCAAACAGGTTTGCAAAGCTGCAGGTCCTAAATATAATTCATTTACTTTGATGAAATGAGGGAATCAGGCTGCAGTCCTATGGACACTTATCTGTTCAACTCCATGGGACTTACTTCTGAGTAGACCAGGGCTCGGAAACCGCTTTCCACCTGAGGCATGCATTCCTTTCTGGGCAACCTTCTGAGGTCACATGACAGTGGTGGGAGGAGCCAGAGGCAGAAGCAGGCAAAGCAACAAAGTAGGCTGGTTTCTACACAGTTGACTCTCTCTCTTCCATCCGGAGAAGCAAGAGACATTGCCAGAGTCCAAAAACACACTCCAGCCAGGCAAAAACTTTCAGGGTGCAAAGCAGGGTTGGTGAAGGGTCAGAGGTGGAGCAAGATGGGTGTGGTGGGGGCGGTCCGTCCTGGGTGTCATCCCTGAGGGGTGCCGTGCTGCCGCCACTAGCTCTGCCTCTGCCCATCCCTATGGGTGCCACGTGGTGTGGCGCATCATGTCCCTATGGGTGCCGCATGGTGTGGAACACTATGGGCACCCTGCCCCAGGTACCCAAGAGGCTTCGTCCGCCACTGTGAAGGGTGTGTGTTGAAGGCATTTGGCTCCTGGACCCAGGGATCTTTGCTCTATCAAATTTCGGTGGCAAGCCCAAAATTCAGCACCCTCTGTTGAGATTTCCATTCCACCTTAAGGAGCAGAGATGGAACTGTTGCGTGTCACATGTCTGTTTACATTCCAACACCGTCTGCTGGGAACTTCTGTTGTGTATAGCTTTTGCTTTTCTTTGTCTCTCTGAGAAGACAAAGAGAGACGACATGTTTCTTTGTCCTGATTTATGGTTAATAAATCTGTAGTTGTAGTATGCTTCCACAAGCCTCACGCCTATTCTGTGTGCACAGTTCGCTCTGCTGAAATAGTGTGCCCTGGCTTTGAAGCCCGGATCACTGATGTACGTGGGAGCAGAGGCCAATGGGTCTTCGCAGCAGGATGGCTGGAAGGAGACAGCCCAGCTGGGGCTAGCCAGCTGGCCTTGCAACCCTCTGCATGCCAACACCCTCCATCTATCTCCCTATATTCTGCTTAATTCATCATGTCATAGTCACAATGCCCTGTGGCGCCCCCTGGGCTCTGCACCCAGGGTGGTGGAAGTGGTCACACTGTCCTAAATCCACCTCTGCTGGACCTCAGCCTCTCCTTCTCCGGAGTAGTCATGTACTGAATTACCCTGTTGATTTTTCATGGACCTCCACAGTGGGATGGCTGTGAAAACCCCACAGACCTGGTTCTGAGGCCCATGGGTTCTGAGGCCAGTTTTGCTAGAGTTCTCAGAACATTCAGGAAAACTTTTCCCCATCCAGCAAAGCACATTCAAAAACATTATCTTCTACTGTCTGGCTAGCCTGGGAGGAAAGCGAGACACCGGTGTAGAAGATCAAGACATCACAGAGCTGGTGGGAACAGGAATTATTGAAACAAATGACACTGCAGTCCCAGAACAGGGTGTAGAGGAGAGGGCGAGGAGAAAAGGGAGGGGGGAGCCAACAATCACCCACTCTTCTTAAATACTGCCCAATTGTGAAGAATATAGCTGCTTCCCATGACAGGCCCCTGAAAGCACACCTCTGGCAGAGACGGTCACCCTCCAGCGAACCTGGGATGGGGTCGGCAAGGCTGGAACATGGTTTCTGAATTGAAGCAGTGGACTGTGAAATAGGAATTACTGACAGCTCTTAAGTATATCAAGAGAACAGCCGTGTCCCTTAATACAGAGCCCCTAATAGACATCCAGAAACCTATAAAACAGACAATTCCTCTATATCATCCTCGTTAAATCAATGTTCTTATATTACCCTCATCATTTTCCTTTAATGTTTATTACATTTTGCCACTGTAATTTATTTTTTCATATCCATCAGCCGATTAAAGACTTCATTCAGAAGGCACACACATCCTGGTGACCTAGCTGAAACTGACCTAAACTGTTAAGTAAAAACAATTGGGTGAGAAAAGTTGGGGTTGTTCGGCTTCTTTTAACTTTACCTTCCCCCCCCCACTTCACCTTCTTTGCCCCCCCAACCTTTTTAATTCAATATTTTGATTCTGTATGGGTTAGGACTCCTTTCTGAATGCATGGCAGGATCATAGGCTTACCAGCATTTTGATGATCCAAATCACCCCAGAGTATTATTGAGTCTTCCACAAGATGAGACCAATAGCTTTTAAATGCCCCAGTTAGTAAAACAGATAATAAACATTAGGGGTGCCAGAGAAATTCAATCTTCGTGCATTCCAATGTGCTGTGTTTAAAATGAGAATATAGAAATAAAATATGTTTAGAAATTGATGTTTTGACAGAAATTTTGAATTTAAATGAATTTAAAAGTCACAGAACAATGGGCATATGACTGAACACATGTTAAAGTGACATAAGACTATATATTCCCATGTATCCTAGAATACATTGCAAGTGTGTGGTGACTAGGAGTTTTGAGTATTTACCCGGGGTGTGCATCAATCCCAAGATTCACCTTATATCTGTATCTCTGCTTTTTAAAAATCTGATCTGTTTCTGAGTCACTCTGTGTTCTGCCTGCGATTTGGGTTCCCATCTGTTCTGTGTAAAATTAAGCTGTGTTCCCCTTGCATACCTACAGGGAATATGAAAACAGCAATAACTTCCCCTCCACTTTTGGTAGGAGCTGTGAAATTTGCAGGCACACGTGCCCTCCCAGAATAAATTAAGCCCACCAAAGTGTAGACAAATAGGTTATGGAGATTTTCTGGTTCTTGTTTGTATTTGGAGAGAGGGGATGAAGTCCAATAAGTATTATGAAGGGAGACTGTGCGGAATTCTGCTAGTGGAGCATTGAAGAGCTCAGTAGGAATTGGGATGGCTTCAAAAGAGGATCAAATAAGTTCATGGAGGATAAAGTTACCAATGGCTAGTAGCCATGATGGCTATGTTCTTCCTCCACTGTCCATGATGATGAGATGTATTATTTAAATTATAGTAATCAGTGGTTTTTTTCTGGGGGTGCCCAAGGGTACACAATACCAGTAACTTCCCCCACCCAAATGTTACAAGTGTAGCACTTGCGTGTCGAAGTCCCCAAGCCACCCCAATAACTCACACCACACACATCAATTTTTGTTTAAGGTTTTTGGCATGAATTTGGCCACAACTTTATTTAAATACACACACGTGAGTGGTTGCTTAGGCATTGGTTACGACTATCTGTCCTTGCCCCAGGGACAGAACTGACTTCCGGATTCCAGTGGAAGCCAGTCAGGGAAAACAATATTGGGGAGAAAAGAAGCTGGGCATCAGTCCCTCATTTCTCACCTTCATGCCCCTGGGGGCTTGCACGGCCCAAGTCCGATGCCAGGGACTAGGACGAAAGGATGGCAAGCCCCTGGATTCCTTTAACGGAATTCCCTATGTAGCACCACCATTGGAGGGGTAGGCACTTACCCCTCCACCAACCAATTTTAACCAATGCCTAACCGCCAATCTTACAAGTTGTGAAGATTTGCTACGCAGTAGGCAAAAAACCAAATGGCAACATCCAATCAGCCAAATGGACAAAATTCCTACCAGGCCCCTGCCTCAAAAGCAGACGACCCCATGACAGGCATAGCAAGGTCAGAGAGCAATGAACCCCCCCTTGCACGCAGCCCAAGAGAAAGCCCCAAGCTGCGTGCCCTGTATTTAAGCCATCTGACCCCTCCCACCAATTTGCAACATAACAAAGACCCCAGCAACACACTTTTGCCCAGTCACAGCTCGTGGCCTTTAACCAAACAACAGTGGGGTGGCTGCAGGCCCCCACTGCAACACGTGCTCTCTGTTATGGAGAACACGCTTTACTGTAACAACTTCATGGTGAGTCATGCCACCTTTTTTCTAAGTAAAAGCACTGTTAGTAATTATTCTTAAATTTTGCATCTAAACATGCATATTAGCTTACACATATTTTATGCAAATTTTGTCCTCTTTTTTTAGCTTTCGGGTTCCTCTTTTTTTTAACACTGTGTAAGTCAGGGGTGGGGAACCTCAAAGCTCACGGGCCTAATTAGTAAGTGATCATTCTATGAAACACCAAGGCTGGAGTCAGCAGTAAGGCTCCACTGTCATTTTTCAGTGCATGGATTTCTTTCACATACTGTAAGTAGCGTGTGATGAGTAGCGTGTGATGAGTTAAAGTATTGCAGTCTAAGTGGAATATAAAACTTTAAGAACAAAAGTCAACGGAAGAAGCATGACTGCCAGAGCAATTCTGTGTGTGCTTACTCACTGATTTCAATGGAACTTGCTCCGTAGTAAACATACATTAGGATTGCAACGTCCACTACCTTTGTGAGACTGAAGCTGGGAGTAGGGGGTTGGAGAGGGTCTGGCTGAGCCAAATATCTGTATGGGGATCTGGTCAAAATCAGCCTCACACAACTATGCACACAACTGCTCTGGAGGCGGAAAGCTGCAAAAGTAAAGACTAAATGAGCACCAATACACCCTAACCTTTGTAAGCAACACAGTGTTAAAAGGCTTTCTGTACTGTTTCAGTTTTGTGGAAAAGACCTTTTCCTGGGAAAAATGGGAAAAGGAAAATAGCTTCACTTCAACACCCAAAGCATGCATCTGGGTAAGCACCCAGTTTTTCCATACAACTGTGACACATCAAGATTATATGCTACACCTCCACCATTAAAATCAGTTGTGCTTACCTCTGAGTGTACATAGGGCAGAGTATCCCGGTAACACACCTTGCCAGTTCAATGAGTTATGCTTGAGCAACTGAAATTTTCCCTTCTCTCCAACCACACACCCTCTGAATCTGTTCCAGGAGTTCTCCTAACCCTCTGGAAAGGATTTGTGGAGGGCATGGGGTGTGTGCATGTGCAGGACCGGATTTAGGTTTGATGAGGCCCTAAGCTACCGAAGGTAATGGGGCCCTTTATATGTCCAGCTGCCCTTTGTCAACAACAAATTGTCGCTTTTTGTGTGTGTGTTGAATATATGCTATATGGTAATTTATGGGCCTTATAGGTCCATACAAAACACTGTAGCTGTATGTAGGTTTTATTTTATTTGTTTTTTATGTTATATGTTGAATATACGCTATATGGTAATTTATGGACCTAATAGGTATCTAAAGCCATTTGCACATGTTGTCATACAATCAGTCCATGCAGAATGTAGGCACCCTATATATAAAAGGTAAAGGGACCCCTGACCATTAGGTCCAGTCGTGGCCGACTCTGGGGTTGCAGCGCTCATCTTGCTTTATTGGCCGAGGGTGCTGGCATACAGCTTCCGGGTCATGTGGCCAGCATGACTAAGCCGCTTCTGGCAAACCAGAGCAGCGCACGGAAATGCCGTTTACCTTCCCGCTGGACCGGTACCTATTTATCTACTTACACTTTGACGTGCTTTCGAACTGCTAGGTTGGCAGGAGCAGGGACCAAGCAATGGGAACTCACCCCGTTGCAGGGATTCAAACCGCCAACCTTCTGATCGGCAAGTCCTAGGCTCTGTGGTTTAACCCACAGCTTCACCCATGTCCCAACATCCTATATATAGAAATGAGCAAACCAGTGATATTTTAGGGAGCAGGCTAGCAGGCGGGGCCCATTACTTACATCATTGGAGTGTACACAACACAAAACACTGTTGCTGTATGTAGGTTTTATTTTATTTGATTTTTATCTTATATTTTGGAAATGTGCATCCAGGTTTTTCTTTCCTTTAATTTTTTGGAGAGCTCCCAAGAGAGTGGAGCCCTAAATTATAGCTTGTTTAGCTTATACGTAAATCCAGCACTGTGCAAGAGGAATAGAGGCCCAGAAAGTTCCATTCCAGCAGCAGAAATCCTTGTCTTGATGGGAAACCTATGGTTAGGATTGTGCTGTAAATTATGTCCCCCAAGTGATGTATGCAGAGTTTTTAAGCACGTAGAATCATAGAATCATAGAGTTGGAAGAGACCACAAGGGCCATCGAGTCCAGCCCCCTGCCAAGCAGGAAACAACACACATTCATGGAGAGGAAGGATATGTGCAGAGAACCGAAGGGTGGGCTGGAGGTCTCATCCTAACAACATCTTCTCATGGTCACTTCCACTACTTTCTGTTCTTATTTCCAGTTTTGAAGCCAGCTGAGGAGAAAAAAGAGAGGTGAAAAACAGAGAAGAATCCAGAAGAGATATTTTTAGGGCTCAGAGCCGCATGTCATTGATTATTATTTACAAGATTTCTTACCTGCCCTTGACTGTAAGGTCCCAGACTGGGTTATGAGTTATGACAATATAATAATACAATATTAAAATAAGCTAGAAGCATCTACAACAGAATATTAAATATTAAAATCAGTTAAAATGATTTGCAACCAGATGAACAGGGTAGTCCTCTCTCTCTCTGTGTCTTTCTGATGTCAAAGACCAGGCTAAAGGGGTGCATTTTCAGCAAACAATGAAAAGTAGACAACAAAGGTGTCAGGTGCACATCTGTAAGAAAGGCGTTCCACAGCTTGGGGCTGACCTAGGGAATGTCCTCATCCTGAACTTCTTTTTTAAATCATTTTTATTAATTTTTCAATAAAAAAACATCCAATTAACATATCCAATCATAATCCAATTGAAACAAAAAACTAAAATAAAAAAGACCAAATTATAATCCAAATTGTAATTATTGATTTTTCGGGGCTCTCCATAGTCTGGACCTCTGAAGCATATCTCCAAATCTCAGTCCTGCCTCTCCTCGTTTCCATATTTTCCACATCCCGATTTTAACTCTTTAAAGTTCTCCGTCCCTGGCTCTACAATTCTCAATCATGTCAGAAATCATATATCTCATCCTGAACTTCTGAGGGCCCCCTTTGCCAATCTTAACCCCCAAGAGGTGGCATTTTAGATACTTGGGGCCTAAGTCATTTATCATTGGGGAGGTTGCTTTCATGCTTACATAATACACTCTCATCACAGACATTTCCTCCATCGATGGAGGAAAGCGGGCGGGTTTTTTTTTTTACAATGGAGGGGAACAGGTACAGTGGACACGGGCCCTGTTTCCTGCTCAACAGAATTATTGAATGAATAGGGCTTTAGAACCTGCTGGTCACAATACTTGCTGCTGGAAATTTGATTCTATATTGGGTTAGATCAGGGGTGGGGAAGCTCAGGCTCAGAAGGCAAAATGCGGCCCTCGAGACCACCTCTCTTGTCCCTGGGCCATACCCCTCACTGGCCCTGTTCCACACTCACCTTGGGTGCTTTTGCTTGGCTGGAATGCATCCTTGAACTCTGACAATGCCTCTTGCTTGTTTGGATGGAAGATAGAGAGGTGAGTGTGTGTATAAACTAGCCTGCTGTAAAGTTTACATTCATTGCTCTGCCCCCTTTTGCCTCTGGCTCCACTCACAACTGGCACATGGCTCTCAGAAGGGAATGTGGCCAACGGACTGTAAAAGACACTCCACCATTGGGTGAGATTGTGGCCTGAAAGCATCTGCCTTCACCTGCCTTCTGTCACTTGAGCCATCATCGGCTGCTTACTCTCTGCTTGTGGACTGTTGCAATCTGGTTTTACAGGCTCATCTGGTGGTGATAGTGGTTTGTGAGTAGTTGATTCTGCCTTGTTCCAAATGGTGTCAAGGGCATGTGTGTGTGTGCGCGCGCACGCTAGTTTGAATATTCTCTGGAGGAATCTATTGCTTGGGTGGTGGGGTGGATGTGAAAACAGGAAGCAGTTTCATTTTCATAACAGCAAAGAAAGATTTGATTGACCTGTCAGTTTACATCTTCAAAGTTCCTCTGCATTTTTTGCTCAACGATGAATTTTTCTACTCCCAGTTCCTAAGTTCAAATATCCTCAGGTTTCAATAAGCTTGTCAGCATTATCCTAATGTCTCTTTTCTCTTCATTAGCATTACCAAATCCCAGTGCAATTGACTTGGTGATTGTCTGCGGCTTCTTCTTTGACCTCAGCCCGTCAATGAATCTCATTGAGAATTAGCTTTGTGATATTTCTCATAGTAACTGTGCTCTGTGTGTGCACTTTGCAATTCCTTTGGAGCTGCATGTCTTGGAACAATTCCATGATCAACCAAGTCAAGAAAAAAACATAGTTTGGTCTCCATTCTTGAAAGAACAATGAAGGGATCATTTCTAGAATTAAATGTGCCAACTCTCAATTGCATTATCTGCCCCCAAATCCCTATCCATACCTAGAGTCAAATCCAGTGAAGTTATTACTTGAGCAGAATCTGCTTCAGAGGGCTGGAGGAAACTCCAGAGGAGAATCAGGGGGTGATGGTGGCCTTGCAGGAGGACAGGGAGGTGAACTCCCATAGCATAAGATTCTCATAGTACATAATTTTATTGGGTATAACCCTTAGCTAAATAGTGACTGTTGTGATTCCGGACTGTGGGAAAGATGTCCCCTTCTGTTTTATGACTTCAGTGTTGAAGAGGTGAGTCTAGGGAAATGGCCAACACTTTTTAGGACTGAGCTGTACGGAATGTATTAAGAACAGCCTTGCTGAATGAGACCCAGGAGCCATCTAAACCAACATCCTGCCTCCCACATTATTTCTAAGAAAATCCCACAAGCAGGGCAATAAGGCAATCCCCCTAAGTGACTCTTCTCAGCAGGAAGGGGTGTAAGGGCATTCTGTAGAGGCTGGGATTTTGACTGGGCTTGAATGCAAAGGCAGCCTGTGAGGTGCCCCCCCCCATGTTGGATTTGAACTTCTGTCAGCCCCAGCCTAAATGGCCAATGCTCAAGGATGATGGAAATTGTAATTCAAAAACTTCTGGAGAGTGCCTCACTGGCTCCCCTTGCTTTCCAGGTTCTGAGTTATGGATTGTTTTCTGGTTCTAACCCCCAGTGGCACATCTTCACTACTTCAGTTCACTTGAGGTGGACTTTACAGAGGATCCTAAGAGCCCTCAGCTAGCTTACTTCAGTAGCCCTTTTCATCACTGGACCCCTCTCTCCTAGGGGTCATCCACACTTCTGCTTGTCCCTTACCTAGAAAACACAGCTTCAAGCAGTTTTCCACTTGCCCCATGCTTTCTAGGCATGGGTCTGAGAACTTTTGCCTTTGCCCCACCACTTTCCCCCAGAATACCCGCTCTTGAGCGCTAAATCGGAACAAACAACAATTTGCAGAAAATCTGATTGCCATTTGTTCTGATTCAGAACTAAACCACGAGTTTTCCCAGGGGAAAGTGGCAGGGCAAACAGAAGTGTGGATGAACTGTTAGCATTGCAAGTTATATTTCTCCCAGCCATATTAAATCAGTGGGCACTACCCTCCTAATTACCAACTTATTGGACTCTGTTTGCTTCAGTGATTCTGAGGACACTGCCCTCCTTTCCTCCATTAATCTCTGTAACACCTTAATACTGAGGAAGAAAGAAGCACCCTCCTACCTATAGTACATAGTCTACTATAAAAGCAGTTCATCGTGAATTCCTGCTCCACTCTGCCTTGCTTCCAGTCTTAGCTTCAGTCTTGTTGCTGCAATGCCACCCTCCCTCTCTGACCTTTCATGACACTGCAGGAAGAGGCTGAGAATACTCTCAAGGAGAAGAGTTTGGATTTGATACCCCACTTTATCACTACCCTAAGGAGTCTCAAAGGAGCTAACAAACTCCTTTCCCTTCCTCCCCCACAACAAACACTCTGTGAGGTGAGTGAGGCTGAGAGACTTCAGAGAAGTGTGACTAGCCCAAGGTCACCCAGCAGCTGCATGTGGAGGAGCAGGAAAGCGAACTCGGTTCACCAGATTACGAGCTGGTTGCCATCCCACACCATCTCTGGCACACCTGTTTTTACTTCCAGCAGCAGAACAGCTTGGGGGTACACTGGACCTGATGCCTCTTCATTACTCCCGGCAGAACTACTCTCTCATGGCTCCCTCTCTTTTTTTTTTTTTTTTTATAATATTTTTTATTACGTTTCTTTCCAAATTTTATACATTACAAACAAATAAGGAGTTTACAAGAAACCATTTTTTTTTTTTTTAACAAAAATCCCAACTTGGACTTCCCCACCCCTTCCGATTCTGCGTTCTTTATATTAACAATGTCAGCAATTTGTTACCTTATGTCATACAGTTACAAGTCTCATGGCTCCCTCTCAACAGCTGTCTATGACTTAGCTCTTACAATAATATTTTTTTTCTGGGCTTTTTTTTGCATCGAGAATTTCAGGAGCAATTTATTTAAAGGTCTCCAGCTGTTCTTAGTTCACCCCGGTACCGATTCCTGGGAGGGAAAGGCATAGACTATGCAGCCTCCTTTAGGTCCAGAAGTGAATAGTCATGTTATCTTGCACAAATCGTCTGTGATGCTGCCTTCTCCCATTCCCTGCAGGAGACGAAGCTGGCATTGTGAAAGTATAAAATCCCAAGCTTGGGCTGGTTCTCATTGGCAATTCTTCTGATCCGCAGTACAGGGGGAAAAATGCCACCCACTCCATTTCTTTTCTGTACTTTTAATCCATATTATTGACTATGAGACAGCACAATTTCATCTTTAAAAAATAAAAAGGCCTTTTAAAACTACAGACATAACTCTAAATCCAACTTGAATTAGAAGTATGATGTTGTATTTTGTCCTTTGGTTTTCTCTTTGTGTTTCTATTTATTATCCCAATACATTTGATAGCCTCATTTAACAAACCCCATGATAGAAATTGACCTCCATCATGGCTTATCAGTCATTTTCCCTGTCATGCATCTTAACTTTGCATGTTCCCCATATTCAGATTAACTACTCAGAACGGAAGAGGCTCTTCTATTATGGATTCAGCCTGATCATTGTAGTCACACAAAAGCAGAAAACCTCTCGTTGCTCTACAAAGTCCAAATGGGTGGAGGTGGAAGTTGCATGGGGTGGACTCAAAAACAGACTCCACTCATTTGAAAAAGGGTGTACATTTTAACTCTGGCCCATGAATGTGTTTCATTTCTCACTGTGTCTCTAGCCTTTTTTGCTCTACTTTACAAGCAAACATCCCATACTTTCTGAAGTGGGTGGAGTAACTGGCCATGAGAAGGTCTCCCAGGTATACAAACAGATGGGAGACCTACCATTGACTTGCCTGCCTCCATTGTCCTTAAGCTGGAATGATGCTTTTGATAAAACTACAAATCCCTTTACTCTAATGGGACGTAATACTTCAAAGGATCATTAGCAGCTAAGGTTCCTGGGAGGTCCATCCGTGAGTCATCGGCTCTTTATAAAGGTTAGGGAGGTTGCTTGTGAAGTGGAAAGAATAGTCAGGGGGCATGAAAACCAATGGATTTTGTTTTTTAATAATTTTTTAGTTGTGCGGTTACTCATTACTGCAGGTAAATAAGTCATTGTTGTTGTTTAGTCGTTTAGTCGTGTCCGACTCTTCGTGACCCCATGGACCAGAGCACACCAGGCACTTTTGTCTTCCACTGCCTCCCGCAGTTTGGTCAAACTCATGCTGGTAGCTTTGAGAACACTATCCAACCATCTCGTCCTCTGTCGTCCCCTTCTCCTTGTGCCCTCCATCTTTCCCAACATCAGGGTCTTTTCCAGGGAGTCTTCTCTTCTCATGAGGTGGCCAAAGTATTGGAGCTTCAGCTTCAGGATCTGTCCTTCCAGTGAGCACTCAGAGCTGATTTTCCTAAGAATGGATAGGTTTGATCTTCTTGTAGTCCATGGGACTCTCAAGAGTCTCCTCCAGCACCATAGTTCAAAAGCATCAATTCTTCAGCGATCAGCCTTCTTTATGGTCCAGCTTTCACTTCCATACATCACTACTAGGAAAACCATAGCTTTTACTATACGGACCTTTGTTGGCAAGGTGATGTCTCTGCTTTTTAAGAAGCTGTTTAGGTTTGTCATTGCTTTTCTCAAATAAGTCATGTGTGCAGGTAAATAAGTCAGGATATGCCAGGTGCTAATTCAATACAATTCTCTAACTTCTAAAAGACGTACTTCCTTGAGAGGGAAGACATACTAGAGGCAGCAACTAGATATGTTTCCTTGTGATAAGACTGCTGGGAACATTTTCTCTCTCTTTTGGCTGGGTAGTAACTCTTCCTTACACATTGCACATGGGGGGGGGGAGCAGGTAAGTACCCAGAAGGACCCTGTCAGTTTCTTGAGCAGAATCAGATCCCCATGAAAGCCAGTCCATGAAAGCCCCTGGAAAGCCCTCTCTTTCCTAGTCAAAACAAAAGCCAGGCTTGTTGTTGCTCTTTAAAGGGTCACATTGCAAAAGGCAGCTGCTTCCCTGGTTCATATTGGGTATTCAGCGCTCAGTGCGCCTGAATACTTATCCACAAACAATCAATGCTCATACGAAAAACATACCCCAGCCCTCAAGGGCTACTAATAAATAAATAAAGCTTCAGACGGCTCTAGAAACTAAGACTGTAGGAAGTAGCCAATGACTAATATGTATTATACTGTAAAATGAAATATATATAAAAATTTAAAAAAATGTTCAGTAGCACCTTAGAGACCAACTAAGTTTGTTCTTGGTATAAGCTTTCGTGGGCATGCACGCTTCTTCAGATACACTGAAAAAGAAGTCACCAGGACCTACTAGGTGGTTTACAAAAATAGAAAACGAAACACTAAAATGATCTACTACTATATTATTATTATTATTATTATTATTATTATTATCATTGAAATATTCAAAAGATGATTAAAATCAACAGTAGCTTAAAAAGCAGTCCTTTTTCTCGGGGTACTCAAGGATACACATTACTGGCACCTCTCCCCCCCCCCAAAAAAAAATGTTAAAAATGTGGCACTTTAGCAACTTCATGGCGAGTATCAGCACCTTTTTTCTTTTAAAAAAGCACTGTAAAAAAGAAATATGTAACTCATGTAACTTCTAGATGTCTGGATTGCCTTGCCTTAAAAATGGTTTTAAGCATGCATTGAAAAGAGCATAGCACCTGATATCAATTGACAGGGAGTTCCAAAGTGTAAGTACTGCTGCACTAAAATATTGATTTCTTAGCAGCATGAAGCAGCATGGTACAGGTATTATGTGGCACCCATAACAGTGCCAGTTGCACAGATTGAAGCAGCTGGGTGGGCATATAAGGGGTAAGGTGATTCTGAAGCAATGCATGAACCAAAACATAGCCATCCTTTGAAACCTGCATGACTCCAAATTTTGCAGTGCAGTTGTCCTGCCAAAGAGTACATACAAAAATGTATTTATCAGGGGTAAAGTGTGCATCAGTTGAATATAGTGAGAATAGGATGCAAAAATGAGTTATATATTTGGGGGAAATTGCTTTGCAAAAATGTTTATATTAGGCAAAAATGCATACAGAAGTGTGTATTTTAAGGTAAGTTTGCACTAGGATGCTGCTGGATTTTCAGGAGGAGGAGGAGGAGGAAGAAGAAGAAGAAGAAGAAGAAGAAGAAGAAGAAGAAGAAGAAGAAGAAGAAGAAGAAGAAGGAGGAGAAGAAGAAGAAGAAGAATAGTAGTAGTAGTAGTAGTTTGGATTTGATATCCCGCTTTATCACTACCCGAAGGAGTCTCAAAGCGGCTAACATTCTCTTTTCCCTTCCTCCCCCACAACAAACACTCTGTGAGGTGAGTGGGGCTGAGAGACTTCAGAGAAGTGTGACTAGCCCAAGGTCACCCAGCAGCTGCATGTGGAGGAGCAGAGACGCGAACCCAGTTCCCCAGATTACGAGTCTACTGCTCTTAACCACTACACCAAACCTCCTTTTTTTAAGGAGGGCTTAAAAAAAGAGAGAAGGGGGGGGGGAGAGAAAGAAACAGAAACCAATGTGGAAATGTGGAGACAGTAATTTAGGAGTGGAAAAGGGGAAACAGAGAAACTGAAAGTGACAGATTTTCCCATCCCTAATGACTAATTATACAGTATGAACTGGCTCTGAGAAAAATATATAAATACTTGTTTTCCACTATAGCAGTTCCATGACTGTTTCATCATCTTCCCACTCCATTAACATCTGAACACACTTTTAGGGTCACGTTAATCAGCTGTGATCTGCTACCTGAACAAATGTTGTTCAAGCCCAACCATCCTTCATCTCACCATCTAGCACTTTGTTCTGACCAAATAGGAAAAAAACAAAACAAAACTCCTTACCTAAACAGAGCTTTAGCTGGTTTACCCACAGCCTCAATTATGTGGAATCCGGGAGGATTAGACGACCCGCTAAGAGGAATTAATCACAACTTTAACAGCCTGTTTTCTGCTGCTTTAATGGAATGCAGTCACATCCAGACTGTGAAATAATCCAGTCTTAATCGCACGCACCGCCCCCCCAAGCCCTTTAATGAAGGTTAGTAAACACTTGGGCTGCCTGGAGACAGTTGGCACAGATTAGCCAGTGGGCACTCACACCCAGCTGTTGTCAGGTAGCAAGTTGTGCTCTGCTATGATATGGCACCAAACAACACCCAAAACTGATCAAGTGTTATTTTTATTCTCCTGCTGAAGATTGCTTCAAGGCATCCTTTCCTAACTTGGTGCCCTCCAAATGCTTTGGACTGCAGGTTCCATCACCTCTGACTATTGCCATTGTGTGAGGATGCAGTTCAAAGGATCTGGAGGTCATCAGGCTGGGAATGCCTGTTTTAAGGATGCCAGAGGTAGATAGCTGGCTTCACACTCCAAGAAATGACTGAAGCAGCTGTCAAATTCTGAGCACATTTAGCAGTATTGTGTGGTTTTTTTCCTGAGCACTACTGCCAGGAGAAAGTAGAAAGCCTACACACCAAATATCCACCCATGTACATTTCAAAGGAAAAGCAGAGGGCTTTGAGGAGGGTCTGAGATATTTCCCCCACATCTTCCACATCTTGTTCTTTTGTGCCAGTTCCCTCCATCACCATGACTTTTCTAGATCCCCATGCAGCCAATCAGGAACTGCTGAATAAAGATGCTGACATCCCAAGTGATTCGAGCCATTCCAGGATCCCTGAAACACAATGATGCCACAACTGAAAAAGTGAATAGTTTGCACACCCCACTCCAATTGTGAAAAGGTTCTTTCCATGATAAATAATAAAAAAGCATTACAGAAACAGATTAAAAACTGATTTAACAATCTTCTTGGTGCTGCAAATTGCCCAGGAAAACAAAATACCTTTGCCTGGTGCCAAAACAATGACAAGGTTAGTGCCAGGTGGGACTCTATGGGGAGAAGGTAAATGGAGGACTACAACACAGAAGGCCTGCTGCATATTTCTGCAGGTTAGACTAGATGATCCTCAGGGTCTCTTCCAACTCTAGGATTTGCATCACCACCCATCAGATGTCTCTTGGAGGTGGCATACAGGTTCTAGAATTATGCAAGTGCAAGAACAACTTCTCCCCATCTACTTCCTTGCCATTTTTTCTGCATTAATTTATTTAAGGGTTTATTTATTTAAAGGAAACTGTACAAAAGTTAGTATTTTTTTTTAAAAAAAAAATTAAAATGCATGTTATCACAAAATATATAGGTGAATATATATTTTAGCTCTATGTGTGCTGTTCAGAATACACTGAAATCTAAAATTCATACATTTTGGTATGTTTTTCGAGCCCAGCGATATATCACAGAATTCAGAGAAGTGCAAAACAGGAAGACTAATTGTGTTCTGATCTGTACCTTAGTCTGAGAGGTGTGATGTAGCCAGCGGTGGAGCAAGCCGATTGGGCGCCTGGGGTGGCGCGTGTGCCCTGTGCCCAGGGGTGGGGCCAGCTGCCCACGGGGCAAGCCGGGGCAGGGCGCTCTGTGGGGCCTCCGAGGAGTCCGCCTGCCTCCTCCCACTCAGCCGCCCTACAGCTGAGGGGAAGGCACAGCGCAGAGCCTGCGGGCGCCCAAGCCACCGTGTCACTCCCAGGAGAAACGAGTGGCTAGGGCACACTGCAGGCACCGTGGTGAGAGCAGCCTGGTATTTTGTCACCCCCCTCAGTAGTGACACCCAAGGCGTCCCGCCTCCACTGCACCCCCCTTCCTCTGCCCCTGGATGTAGCTCAGTTCACTTAGAAATGTGGAGCAAACAAAATTCTACCTCATCCCTAGTCCAGAGGAATGATGGGACAGACCAGCAGGAAGATTTTAAAAGCCAACTGGGTATTGTGATGAGCAAAAGGGGCTCGGCTGATCATTCCACCACTGGCAGAAGTCTGGGGAATGGAAGTCTAGGGCAGGGTTTTCTCTGTGGTCGTCCCTTAACTGTGGAACCTCTCCCACCAGAGGTGTATCAAACACCATCATTATTCAACTTCCACCTTATGCTAAAGACACACCTTTGACAGTTCCAGTTTTTTGTGTGTGTGGGACTTGGCTCTTCTCTTGTTTAATACTATGCTGCTTTTGTCTAGAATTGCTTTACTTTTTTTACTTTTCTAAATCATGGTATAATAATAATAATAATAATAATACCCAGCCCATCTGGCTGGGTTTCCCCAGTCACTCTGGGCGGCTCCCAACAGAATATTAAAAGCACGATAAAGCATCAAACATTAAAAACTCCCCTAAACAGGGCTGCCTTCAGATGTCTTTTAAAAGTCAGAGAGTTGTTTATTTCCTTGACATCTGGGAGGACTTTTCACAGGGTGGGTGCCACTACCGAGAAGGCCCTCTGCGTGGTATAAGTCACTGGGACTTCACAGTGAAAGATAGACAAGAAATCCTCTTTTACTTACAAGTAAATAAATAAGTAGGGATGCGGGTGGCGCTGTGGGTAAAACCTCAGTGCCTAGGACTTGCCGATCGCATGGTCAGCGGTTCGAATCCCCACGGCGGGGTGAGCTCCCGTCTTTCGGTCCCAACTCCTGCCCACCTAGCAGTTCGAAAGCACCCCTAAGTGCAAGTAGATAAATAGGTACCGCTTTATAGCGGGAAGGTAAACGGCGTTTCCGTGTGCTGCGCTGGTGCTGGCTCGCCAGAGCAGCTTCGTCACGCTGGCCACGTGACCCGGAAGTGTCTCCGGACAGCGCTGGCCCCCAGCCTCTTAAGTGAGATGGGCGCACAACCCTAGAGTCGGACACGACTGGCCCGTATGGGCAGGGGTACCTTTACCTTTACCTTTAAATAAGTAAGTAAGTAAGTAAGTAAGTAAGTAAGTAAGTAAGTAAATAAATAAATGAATAAATGCAAACGGGCAAGGAACAGAGCTGCAGAAGTGATGAAGGCTGTGAAATTCACACATTAATTTCAAATAACCAGCCAATTCTTGGGCTCCACTGCACACTTCTAATTTTAAAGTGTTGCTCCTTCTCGAACATCACCGCTGCAACAAGGGCCAAAAATGGATACCTTTCAAAATATAGCCAGGTTTTTGTGCTCAACCAAACCTGCATGTTTACTGAATTATTATTATTATTAAAAAATGGCTTTTTAGACTGGTTGGCTGCATATCTCGGTTCTCTCTGAAGAATGTATTAGCTTTCCTGCAGGGCTCTGATGTCGTGTTCTCCCCCATGAGCTGGTGACGCTCTTAAATGACACAGGTTATTCATTATATTTGACTGATCTGTGGCTTTCTGGTGTGTGGGGAAGAGTGACAGTCTTTCAAAACAAGGGACATTTCTCACAACACACCTACCTTTTCAGATCCTGGCCTTTGCAGAGCAGCGGCATTAATTTATCTCAACAAGATCCCACTCACCAAGATTCCCCATGAAGAGGAACAGAGGTAGTGACTAGTAACCCCTCTGCTACCTGGTGTATAGCTCCAGCTAAACATGCAGCCAGCCATTCAAAACTAAGTGCCATGCCCTCCAGCTACTTCTTGTGATGGCCTCTCCTTTGATAAATAAAATATCACCCGGGAACCAGCAGCAGACAGCAGAGGCTGTCTGAAAGGGAAGCAGAACAGTCTGCGGAGGCGGCTTAAAGTACCTCTCTCTTTTTCATCTGAGCATTCGGCAAGTTCCCAGTTGCTGACTAATCCATTTCCCCATTAGTTAAAAAGAAAGCAGTGATAATTAAGAGAAGGAAGCATTCTTCCTCCCCCTCCCCTTCACATAAAAGTTTCTTTGAATATGCATTCAACAGATAAATAATATTACTTTGCATAATATCATACCCTCCAACATTTCTCTGATGAAAATATCATTCCATAATGATAATTTTACTATTTATACCCCACACATCTTACTGGGTTGCCCCAGGCACTCTGGGCAGCTTCGTACCTCCATACCCTCCAACATTTATCCAGTGACAATAGGGACACCCTAAGGAAAAGTGGGACATTCTGGGATCAAATAAGAAACTGGGATGGCTTCTCTAAATCAGGGACATCCCTGGAACATAGGGACACTTGGAGGAGTCTGTAATATATGCTGGTATTTGTAGATGTGAGAGGGGAGAGAAAGATTGGAGGTAAAAAATAAGTTTGTCACCATTTCATTCTTGCTAGGGTAGGCCTGAGCTTCCCATTTGGCTCTTGAGGTCTTGGCCAAGCTACCCACATCCACCCTACAACTGATGTCTGGTATGGGACAGGCAAAAATGTGGCTCAGCCAAAAGTGGGTTTGCAGGTACCACGGATCAGGAGATGGTGCTTTGAAAGGGGATTCTCAAAATATGACTATTAGATCTTCTGCCTTATGGGAGGGCTCATTGCTCAGTGGCAGAGAAGGTCCTAAGTTGAACTGCAGCATCTCCAGTTTACAGGAGAGCTGGTGTGGCATAACGGTTAGAGTGTTCGATTAGAGCCTGGGATCCCAGGGTTCAAATCACCCTTCAGCCATGAAACTCTCTGGGGGACCTCGGGCCAGTCAGTGTTTCTCTGCCTAACCTACCGCACAGGGTTGCTGGGGGGGGGAATGGGGAGGAGAAGAGCCATGTAAGCCACTTTGAGCTTCTTGGAGGATTGACAGGTTATAAATGTAACAATAAACAAACCAGTTGCGGCTCTTAAAAAGGCCACCACTGCTGCCTGCCACCACCAAACCTTGCTCCTCCCTTCAAATTGCTCCCATTCCGCCCCCTTTTTTTCTTCTTGCCTGCCTAGGACATTTGGACCTCATTCTTGCCAGTCTCACTAACCACTACATCACACTGCATTGTACAGGATATGAACCACTAGTGGTGTGGAAAGGGGGTCATGACTCCTCGCTCACCTTAAATGGTACCAGTGCCCCTTCCAAACCATTTCCAACATTTCTACTAAAACTGTAGCAAGCCCTCCATATCCATAGACAGGGCTTAACTCCCCAAGGCAGAGTCTCAGAATCAAGGTCAGTATCAAGGATTGGAATTGGTAGGCACTTTCTGAGGGCCCATAGTCAGCAGGGAGCCCAATGAGAGGAGCTCCTTGGACCTTCTCATCCTCTTCTCTAGTGTGATATGTTGTTCATCTGTTGTCATCCACACTAGATTAGTGTGCAAGCAACAGCAGCAGTGGTGCCAATGAGGAGGAAAAGTAGCTGCCGCCGCCTAATTGCTCATTGGCTCTATCTGGCGAGCTCTCAGGGGGTAACCATGATGTGCAGCAAGAGCTCCCAATGATGACACTAAGTGGTTAGCCCCTGGGTGAGTATCCTGTGGCCCTCCAAATGTTCTGGACCACAGTTCCTATCATTCCTCACAACTGGCCATGGGAGCTGGAGGGCTCATGGGAGCTGGAGTCCAAGGGTATCTGGAGGGCCATGGGTTCCCCAGCCATGGAGTACAGTGGTACCTCAGGTTAAGTACTTAATTCATTCTGGAAGTCCGTACTTAACCTGAAACTGTTCTTAACCTGAAGCACCACTTTAGCTAATGGGGCCTCCCGCTGCTGCTGCACTGCAGGAGCAGCTTACTGTTCTCATCCTGAAGCAAAGTTCTTAACCCAAGGTACTATTTCTGGGTGAGCGGAGTCTGTAACCTGAAGTGTATGTAACCTGAAGCATATGTAACCTGAGGTACCACTGTATATTCACAGAGGGAGGGGGGTCTCATAGGGTCCCTTGCCCAGGGGTCCCTGCAAAAATCTAGAGCCAGCACTGCTTAGATTGCAGGTATTTCAGCTGTTCAGATTGTTTCATACTCCAATTCTGAAAGTTACAAAGATAAATAGATCCTTCCTTGCCCCACTCCCCTGGTCCCTGCTGTAGCCCACACACAGATGTCTTTGTCTTCCCAATCAAAGATGAGAGGAAGATCATGCAGCAAGTGAACAGTAACATATTATTAGTTCTTTTGGTTCCAAGCGGCTCCTCTGAAAAGGCACGGCATTCAGTGTCATCCTTAACACAAGCATTCGGAAACATCCCTGCAGTGACTAAAATAATCATCTTACAAACAACCTCAAATGAGCTCTAATTGCCTACAATGCTGCATTACAGCTGGGATACAGGGGAAGTGGTGAGACATGTGACTGTCACAGTGCTCCTCTGATTATATGGCACCTCTGGGATCAGTCACAAATATACAAAGAAATATTTCTCTATTAAAAGAGAGCCCTTTGGCATGGCAGCCACTACCATACTCCTGCATTTGCCATATGGAGGCAAGAACTGCCTCCAGCTTGCATGCTGAGAGAGACACCCCCATTGTCCAGGGAGAAAGCATGCCTGTGTGGCTGGGGCAAGGAGAGCAGAGAGCAGAAATACAACTGGCAGAATGACCCCAGATACTCCTGGCTTTTTCATTTATTCTGAAGTATTGATTAGTTGCTTTCCAGAGCTATGCCTTCACACAGTGACATGCATCAGAGAAAATATACAATTGGAAAATCTGTCAGTTTTGTTCCCCTCATCGTTGAGTTTGGATTACCCCCTTTCAACACCCATGAGAAAATTCTGGTGTACATTTCTCTCCAAATGTGAATTTTTCATTTGCAGTTTTGCCTAGTAAATGCATTTTAGCAAGCAATTTCACCTAACGTAGAATGCTTTGTCCCTTATATATGTATTTTGGGGGCACACTTTTGGATGTTACAAAATTTGGATGTGTGAATTTTAGAGGGTAGCTGTGTCTGGCTTCACTTCTTCTGAAACCAGGGAGGGTTCTCCTCTCTTCAAGGGAGCTTCTCATATGTCTTAGAACCATCCACAATCAGGGTTCTGAAATTGCACAGAGAGCCTCTGCAAGTACAGAAAGTTCCCCAGTCTCAGTAGAATTCAAGTCATGGAGGACTGTGAAAATCAAGTTGATGCCAAATGTTTGTCCTGTTCAAGTGTCAAGGAAAGGGCTGATCCAAAACTATTCATAGTTTTCTACAAGTGTATTTAAACAAACACTCCAAATAACTTTTGACATGGATGTTAGCTGCAGCTGGGATTTCAAAGCCCAACAGTGGAAAACGTTAAAAGAAATCTACATTTGTTTTTGTGGTATAAGAACTTAAGGAATTTGGCTATTGTGGAAAAAATAACACATATATTGTGTGTCTTCAGAGGGATGGAGGATCCAGAATGCTTTTATGTCAGCTTGTGGGATTTTATTTCTTATGATTTAGACACCCAACATTCTCCATCCATAACAGCTTGGGAAATATGGAAGTGTTAAGTTATATTAGTGTATTTATACTGCACCTTTGGGTCTATTTGTTTTTTAAGAAAACACCCAGAAGATGTTGTCAGCTGTGTCCTCCCCACCCAAAAAAAATAGCCCCCTCATTTTAATGATGATTCAGCATTTCTTGTGAAATTGCTCACTTAATGAAGTGAATAGTGTACTCACCCTCAGTTGCACTCACTTCCCCTTTGCATGTCATCACGCCATCAAATCACACCATCCAGCACTGACTGTTTTCACGGCTCTGTTTGATTCCTGATTAATGTATTATCTTTGTGGATAGTATAGAATGGAAGCAGCAGAGACAGGGAACAGGGCAAGTAATCAGAGGAAATGATAACACTGAACAGGATTGAAGTACCCTGGTACCTTGGTTCTCAAACTTAATCCGTTCTGGAAGTCCGTTCCAAAACCAAAGTGTTCCAAAACCAAGGTGCGCTTTCCCAAAGAAAATAATGCAAAATGGATTAATCTGTTCCAGACTTTTAAAAACAGCAATTTAACATGAATTTTACTATCTAATGAGACCATTGATCCATAAAATGAGAGCAATAAACAATGTACTGCAGTCACACAATCAATCAATCTGTAACTGAACTGGGTTCCACACAGTCATAAAAACAAAACAAAAAGAGCCACAAAAACAAAAATGCAAAATAAATAGCAAAAACAGACAGACCTCAGCATAACACTCAAAATGGAAGTGTAACACTCAAAAAGGGAGCATGCTTGGCTTCTGAAAAATGTTCGCAAACCGGAACACTTACTTCCAGGTTTGCAGTGATTGGGTTCCAAGCTGTTTGAGTACCAAGCTGTTTGAGAACCAAGGCACCACTGTACTTAGCTTTTTCTAGAAAAAAATACAGTTCCATTAGAGCTACCAGGTTTTGCTCTCTGTTGTTGTTGTTTTTTAAAAAATAACATAAAAGCCAAAACTTGAAACTGGAGAATATTTAGCACAGCTTTAGCGCTCACTACTTAGCTGATTTGTCTTCTTCAATGAGTAGCACATTATCTGCAAGAAGACAGCTTAAAGAATTTATTCATGCATGAAGTTGCCAGCAACTACAAAATCTTCTAAAGCAAATGGAGTGGGACGTGCTCAGGTGAAAGTTTTGTAGATCATGAACAACATTTCAACCACATTGGAAAACTTTCTATGGGGTGTGGGGGATGGATGTCATTTAGCTCAGCTGTTTGAAGAAGGTGAGTCAGGGGTGCGTTCAGTAAGGGGGACCATTTGATTCTTTTAGCTGCAGATATGCCAAGATTTGCATTAGGGATATATTGCGGTTTTACGATAGAATTGTTGAGGAGCGGACCCACAAAAGTCAGAGTTAAGGGTAAGTGGTCGCTTCCAATGCAATGCCCACTTGGAACTCCGTGACAAACTTGTATGCAAATCTTGAGATTAAGATATAATCTATGACGCTACCGCCAAACTTTGTGAAGTGGGTGTATTCCCCAGGGTGATCCCCCTCTATATTGCCATTTAAGTCCCTCTGCTTTGTGGCCTGGGCTGAGCAAAGCCCTGGGTAGTTGCATCTAAGATCTTTAGAAAGGCGGGCAGTGCCTGTATCTAAATGGATGTCAGAGTCCAGAAACTGGTTGTAGTGGGTGTATAAGCTGTCATCATTAGCACCCATGTGTGCGTTGAAATCTCCAGCAATAATGAGCGGAACAACAGGATGGATGGATTCGAGAGACTCTATATAGGACTCTAAATCTGCCCAAGTGGTCTTAATTGTAGATTATTTTTCTGGCAAGGAGGTATATAGATGTTGACCAACAATAAAGAGGCTTTCCTTAGTTTGAGTAGGACAGCAATTGCAAGTGAGTTGCAAGTGGTTGAAGCTGCTGTAATGTGGTCTAGCGCTGTGTAGATAAACAGGTTAGACTCCCGCTGGGCCTTCCTCCCCTCGTTAGGGTGTGTGTGTGGGGGGGTAACACCACTCTATCTTGCCACCAAGATTTCTCTAAAGTCAGTGGTGTTTGGTTCCCATTGGGGACTGGTAGGGTAGTGAGGCAGTGTCAGGAGCTAGAGGCAAGTCTAGGTCAGCAATAAAAAACACAGTTTCAGTGCAGTTAACTCTTTATTCAAGGAAGAAAAAACAGCACAGGCCTAGTGATCACTCTTTCCAGTCTTGCTCCAATGAGGCAGTTGCGAGGGCTGAAGGCCCCCGCCTTCCCACCACTCTCTAAAACTCCTTCTCTCCAGGGTCTTTCCCAAGCAGTTGCAAACTGCACCTGTCCACAACCAATCTCTGCTCTTTCATTTCTCTCTGTGTTCTAGGAGACCGGGGGAAGGGCAACTTGTCACAGCAGGAGGGGGAGACTCCCTGGATTCTTCAGCAGACTGTCTCAACTCTGCCTCTTGGTTACCCTTCTCACCAGCCTCTCCTTCAGCCTCGGAGTCTGAACTGCTCTCTGCCACAGCCTCTTCTTGCTCACTAAACCCTGTAAGCCTTTTCTGCTTCTGATACCTCCTGATACATTTCTGCTTCTGATACAATGTACACAACCCTCTTTCTGATGACAGTCCTATTTGTTTCCAGCTGTAGTATGATATGTGCCCAGAATGAGAGCTCAAACTGTTCAGGGGACATGCCTTTCCTGACTTTTGTAAGTTTAGCATAAAGGCCCATAGGGAGATTCTAACAGCATTCAGCTGAACATGGTTAGAATCTTCCCTTTGACTTGATTGTGCAAACTTTGTTGTACCAAACATCCTATCCTAAAGAGAATTTATTGAGACATGGAGAGCATTGTTGTCGACATTTTTAATCTCCCCTTTGTCAATTGATCTTTAGTTGATTCCAGGGCCATGCACAACATCGTTTAAAACAACAATTAAAACAACAATAATCCAAACAAAATAACAGCCGAATATATAAATTAAATACAAAATAAACATTCCAGACAGACCAACTGCACCAGCAGGCTAACATCCGATATATGCCTGGGAAAACAGGTTTTGATCTGAAGCTAAAATGTCAACTACACCAGTGACAATTGTACCTCCAATGGGAGAGCATTCCATAACTGGGGCACCACCACTGAGAAGCCCCTGGCTCCTGTCACCACTGAATGGACCTCTACTAGTGGTGAAACTATGAAAAGGACAGAGGGAGAAGGAGAGAGATCAAGATCTAAGGATCTGAGCAGGCTGATACAGGGAAATGGTGCCTTTTTAGCAACTATAAAATGTAGTCTTCAGCTAATGCATTGGGACCTACAAAGTAGTTTTCTCTGATATAAGATAGGCCATATCAGAACTACCAATACAGCTATTTCTCCATTTTGTTTAGCTTTTTTAAGAGACAGAAAGAGTGAGGAAGAAAGGGAGGGCTGTAAAAGCCATTCAAGAGCTAAGATATAGATTGCACTCAGAAGTGAACCAGCATATGAAAGCAAGGAGTCAAGAATTGTGCCCTGGAACTAGAGATGAGGAAGCAAAACAGGAATCAGACCTGGAGTGATGCTTATAGCTCAAAGAAGGTCATAGCTGAAACAGGAAGACTTTTATAGCACTTCCAGTCTAGAAGGACCCCATGGCTAATCCAGACTGGGTGGGCAAATTTTCTTTCATGGGCACCACATACATGACCTCCTCCATTATTGGGTATAACATAATGCTTCTTTCCAGCCTAATTTCTGTTTTTTTTTTTTTCATAAATTTTTTATTGGTTTTTTCCACACATAATACAAGACAATACAACACAATACAAGACATACAAACATGCAAACACGTATAATTTCTTAACCTTTCATTTCTTAAGCCTTCTTTCAACGACTTCCCCATACCTCCCCTTTCTGCATCCCTGTTAAAAATCTTTTCAGCATCCCCTAATTTCCATATAAAACTTCTTTTAGGTCGTATTTCTCATATCCAATTGCTAATCGCTGCAATTCTATTTTGCATTACCCAAAACATTTTAGCATTCATTAATTTTACAACAGTTCTTAAGATAGATTTTAAACTTCTTCCAATCTTCTTCCACCGTCTCTTTCCCTTGGTCACGGATTCTGCCGGTCATCTCAGCCAATCCCATATAGTCTATTACCTTAGTCTGCCATTCTTCCAGTGTGGGTAGTTCTTGAGTCTTCCAATACTTCGCTAATAGTACTCTTGCTGCTGTTGTAGCGTACATAAAAAACGTCCTATCTTTCCTTGACACCAATTGGCCTACCATACCCAGGAGAAAGGCTTCTGGTTTCTTCACAAACATGCATTTAAGCACTTTTTTCATTTCATTATAAATCATTTCCCAGAATACCTTGATCCTTGGGCACGTCCACCAAAGGTGGTAGAAAGTACCTTCAGTTTCCTTGCATTTCCAACATTTATTATCGGGCATGTGATAAATTTTTGCAAGCTTGACTGGGGTCATGTACCACCTATAAATCATTTTCATAATGTTCTCTCTCAAGGCATTACATGCCGTGAACTTTATACCGGTGGTCCATAACTGTTCCCAGTCAGCAAACATAATATTATGGCCAATGTCTTGTGCCCATTTAATCATAGCTGATTTCACCGTCTCATCCTGTGTATTCCATTTCAACAGCAAGTTATACATTCTTGACAAATTCTTAGTATTGGGTTCCAATAGCTCTGTTTCTAATTTTGACCTCTCCACCTGGAAGCCAATTTTCCTGTCCTGTTTGAAGACTTCATTTATCTGATAATAATGAAGCCAGTCTCTTACTTTTGACTTCAATTTCTCATAACTCTGCAATTTCACTTTTCCCTCCTCCTGTTCTATAATTTCCCAGTACTTTGGCCATTTGGATTCCATATTAAGTTTTTTCACTTCCTTAGCTTCCATTGGTGACAACCACCTGGGGGTTTTGTTTTCCAACAAATCTTTATATCGAGTCCAAACCTTGTACAATGCTTTCCTAACAATATGGTTCTTAAAACCTTGATGAAATTTTACCTTGTCATACCATATATATGCATGCCAGCCAAATCTGTTGTTGAACCCTTCCAAATCCAAAATGTCTGTGTTTTCAAGAAGCAGCCAGCTTTTCAGCCAGCAAAACGCCGCTGATTCATAATACAACTTTAAGTCCGGCAGGGCAAACCCCCCTCTTTCTTTTGCATCAGTTAATATCTTAAATTTTATTCTGGGCTTTTTGCCCTGCCAGACAAATCTAGATATGTCTTTTTGCCACTTCTTGAAACAATCCATTTTATCTACAATCTGCAATGTTTGAAACAAAAACAACATTCTAGGCAAAACATTCATCTTAATAACAGCAATACGGCCTAACAAGGAAAGTTTCAAATTTGACCATACTTCTAAATCTTTCTTAATTTCTGACCAGCATTTCTCATAGTTATCTTTAAATAGGTTCACATTCTTAGAAGTCAAATTTATCCCCAGGTATTTCACCTTCTTTGCTATCAATAAACCAGTATCATTCTGGAATTTCTCTCTTTCTGCACTTGTTAAATTTTTATCCAATACTTTCGTTTTCTGTTTGTTCAGCTTAAAGCCTGCTACTTGACCAAATACTTGTATTAACTCTAAAACTCTTCTCGTACTAGTGTCTGGCTCTTGTAAAGTTAAAACTAGATCATCTGCAAATGCTCTCAGTTTGTACTGTTTAGCTCCGACCTGAACCCCTTTAACCAGCTGGTCCCCTCTAATCATGTTTAATAAAACCTCCAGGACTGATATAAAAAGCAGTGGGGATATTGGGCATCCCTGTCGTGTCCCTTTTTCAATAGCAAATTCTTCTGTAACCACATTATTTACGATCAATTTTGCTTTTTGTTCAGAGTAAATCGCACTTATACCGTTCTCAAAGCCCTGGCCTACCCCCATCCCTTGGAGATTCTTTTTCATAAAACTCCAAGAAATATTGTCAAAGGCTTTCTCCGCGTCCACAAATATTAATACTGCCTTAGTGTTAATATTAACTTCCAGTAACTCCATAATGTCTATTAAGTTTCTCACATTCTCTGATAAGTGTCTTCCTGGAAGAAAGCCCGCTTGGTCTTTATGAATCTCCCCCACCAAAACTCTTTTCAATCTTTTTGCTAAAATGTCTGCAAAAATTTTGTAATCCACATTGAGTAATGATATAGGGCGGTAGTTCTTGACCTGGTTCTTCTCAGTCTCTGACTTTGGTATAAGTGTGATATAAGCTTCTTTCCATGATTCAGGTGCCTTTTTCCCCTCTAGAATCTCATTACAAACCTCCTTCAACGGTTGTATAAGCCATTCTTTCAGAGCTTTGTAGTATCTGGAGGTTAGTCCATCAGGTCCTGGAGATTTTCCCAATTGCATGCTTTGAATGGCTCCCTCAATTTCTTGATCAGTAATCTTCTGGTTCAAAATCGCTTTACTTTGTTCAGAGATTTTTTGTAATCCATATTTTTTAAGAAATTCTTCTATTTCTTTTTCGTTCACTGGCCCTTGTGCATAAAGTCTCTTGAAGTAACTCTGAAAACAATTTCTAATCTCATTTGGTTTATAAATGTTCTTTCCTTCCACTTCTAGATTTGTAACTGTATTCTGTTTTTGTCTCTTCTTCAATTGCCATGCCAGAAGTTTCCCACATTTATCAGCCGATTCAAATGACTTTTGTCTCATTTGTTTTATTTTCCATTCTATCTCTTGGTTCGTCAAGTCCATATATTGTCTCTGATAAAACTTAATTTCTCTCAAAATTTCATGTGACTTTGGTTTAGATCTCAATTTCTTTTCCCCTTCTTTTATCTTTTCCAAGATCTTATCCCTCTTCTCATTATATCTCTTCCTTTTTATAGAGTTCTGTTGTATTAAAAATCCTCGCATGACGGCTTTACTTGCGTCCCAAATCACTCTTTTTTCCACTTGTGTTCTCAGATTTATCTCAAAATAGTCCTTCAATGCCTTCTGGGCCTTTTTATACACCTCTTCGTCTCTAAATAGGGAGTCATTCATCCTCCATCTAAAGGATCCAGCTGTTGTTGTATTCATTTCCATCTTTACGGCGTTATGGTCGGAGCAAGTCTTTGGGCAGATTTCCACTTTCTTTATCTTAGATGCCATTCCACTAGTTACCCAAATTTGGTCAATTCGAGTCCAGGTCATTTTTGCCTCAGAAAAGAAAGTTCCCTCTCTCTCAAGAGGATTCCTTGTTCTCCAAATGTCAATCAGGTTCATGTTATCAGTCATTTCAAAAAAAGTCTTAGGTAGTCTCCCATCTTTGGAGACCACCTGTCTTTGTGCTTTGTCCATGTTTGTGGAGACCACTCCATTCATGTCTCCCATTAAAATTACATTATAATCCAAGTAGTCCATTAATGTCTCATGCAATTTCTTAAAAAATTCTGACTTCCCTTCATTCGGTGCGTAAACTCCTATAATCAATAGTTTTTCTCCTTGAACTTGAATTTCAATTGCCAGATATCTTCCTTGTTCATCTTTAAGTACAAATTTAGGGGCCAACTTCTCCTTTGCATAAACCACCACCCCTCTTTTCTTCACTTTGTCTGATGAAACAAATTCTTGTCCTAATCTTTTATTGATAAGTAATTTTCGATGTACTCTAGTCACATGGGTTTCCTGTAAACAAATCAAGTCCAATTGTTCTTTTTTCAAAATATGAAAAACTTCTCGTTTCTTTCTAGGAAGGTTCAAGCCATTACAATTCCAACTTAAAAGTTTCAGAGACATCTTGTTATTTATTCGGTTGCCCCTCCAACAGCGCCAAGGAGATCTTCTTCTGTTGATTTTCTAGCTCCAAAAGACAGATTTGAGATATCTGGTAAATTTCCTAGGTCCATAGGTTCCGCCGTTTCCTTAAGAAGATCTTCCTCATTTCTTGTCAGGAACTGTTCTTTGTCTTGCACTGTTTTTATCTTGATTTTCTTTCCTTTGTAATTAAAAGACAGACCTTGTGGGAACTCCCATCTGAACAGTATGTTGTTCTTTCTCAATAGAGTGACCAAGTCCTTGTAGTGAGTTCTCGCCTCCAAGATATTTTTAGGAATATCTTTAAAGATCTGCACACGCGAGTCTTCAATTTCAAGGGCTGTTTGAAAGTGTAAATTCAATATCTTGTCTCTCTCCTCCTGAGATCTCAGAGTTATGAGGCAATCTCTTGGGCTCTTTCTGTTCTGTTTCCTTCCCAGTCTGAAAGCAGTTGTTATCTTAAATTCCTCCTCTTTCAAGCTGTCCTGCCAAAATTCCAGAAATTCTTTTGTCAAATAGTCTATCAAATTGTCCTTTTCATTTTCTGGAATCGATCTCAATCTCAAATTTTTATTTTTTCTCTGTAATTCCAATAAGGACAGAGCAGCATCATGTTCTTCCAGCTTTTTACAGACTGGTACTATCTGTTCCTGTGTATTTCCTGCAGAAAGTTTTGCTTCCTCTGCCGAAACTTTTGCCTCCTCTGCAATCTTTCTAGTTATCTCATTCTCTTGAACTAATTTATTTATAGTCTCTGTATTCAAGTCCAATTTTGTTGATAATTGATTCAATTGTTTAGAATTTTCAGTACTCTGCTTTGTTAGCACTTCTAAGGTTTCATTTATCTTGACTAATGCCTTTGTTAGTGTTACTGTATCCATGGAGGGAGCTGCAGGTGGTACAATTGAACCTCTTCTCTTTTGTTCAGCTTTGCTTTTAGCCCTTGTTGTTCTCTCCTCTGTTGGGCCACTCATATCCCAAGGTCTTTCCCACGAGAATCACTTTCCAGTGGAAAATTCCACAAGTCTGTTCCTTACAGTAAAAAATAATGGCTGTTTCCCTACAGCCTCTAGATGGAGCAATTCAAAATTTCCGATGCAAGGTAGCAAAGGTTCCCTTCCTAGGCAAACAAAAGGTGGCAACCAAATGTCCAATATCTTCTAAGTTACCAAATTGTATCTTTCCAAAGTTCCAAACTTCTATCAAATCAAGTCTTAAGATGTAGTCCAGCAAAACACCTACTTTGTAGCAAGTCTCAAATGACAGTTCTCCGTCCCGGTAGCTCACTCCCAGGCAGTCCTCCCCAAGGGTTTAAAACGGCAGAGCTTGCCCTTCTAAGCCTCTTTCATGCAGGTAAAACAGTTCATAAATCTTCCCCCCCTCCCCCTGCTTGCTAAGGGGGGGAGCTGAATCCAATGCCTGAGTCTGTCACTTTTAAAACACTTTCTGTCAATTACAGCTTTTTGTTTCGATGCTCTATTTACATGCAGTCCGGAGGAGGCAGACTTCCTTATTTTTTACCTTCTCCACTTTCAGCCAATTTGTAATTATTTCCTTTTAAATTTGTTGCTCAATCTTACTCACGGTAGTCCAATTTGTAATCCAAATGTCAGGAAGAAGTCGGCGCTCTCCGTCAATGGCGACGCGGCTTCACTTCACGGGCTGGGTAGCGGCTCTCAGCACCGCGCTCCCCGCTGCCACTCCGGAGCCTTTAAAAAGGCTCCTTTGCAGTAAAGAGGGGCGCTTGAGGTGCCCACCGAGCCTCCTTGCTCTCAGGCTTCTGCGCCTGAGATTTTAGGGGTCCCCGCTTCGCCGTAGCGGTCAGACCCGAACTCGTGAAGAAGCCTCCCTGAGCGGAGCTCAGCAGGAGGCGGCCATTAGCGCTGGCGCCGACCGGAAGTCTTTTCCAGCCTAATTTCTGCAAAAGGTGTGGACCCTATGAGTGCCAGAGAAGGCCTCTGTGGGCACCACATTGATGACCCTTGTACCAGGCTGCTGTCTTCTCTGCTTTATACATATGTTTTCCGTGGGGAAAAGAGGAAGAAGACTGGTAAGAAAGGCTAACACAGATAGAAGTGGTGGTGGAAGAAAGCTAACACAAAATCTTTTCAGCCTCTACATCCCTGAATAACTATAAATTGGCTGCGTATGATAATAGCAAATTCAAAGATATGCTTGAATTTTTAGCGAGTGACAAAAGCCAGCTGCGTGTGAGCATTCTGAAAAGTGACAAGAGTTCAACGCTGTAACGCATCTGCAAATAAACATCTTGGTCCAGTTTAACTGCCAGCATCTGGAAAAAACAGATGGTTCCAGGTTGAGAGCTGTAAGTGGGAAGGAGGGGAGGCAGTGGGAGATTATTATTGATAAAGACACAGAAGATTGTATGAACATATAAAGCTCTCTTATACTGAGTTATACTGTCCGTTTGCCTAACGTGGTCCTAGAGATGGGTGGGCCAGTCTATTTTCATTCTGTTCTTCTTTCACATTTCTCCCTCCTTTGGTCTATTCTGGGCCATTTCCACATAAAGCAACACAACCAGAGTAGTGTCCTATGGCATACCCTCCAATATTTCTTCGATGAAAATAGGAATGTCCTAAATAATAATAATAATAGTAATAATAATAATACCCCACCCATTTGACTGGGTTGCCCCAGCCACTCTGAGCAGCTTCCAACATATATAAAAATATAATAAAACATTAAACATTAAGAAACTTTCCTATACAGGGCTGCCTTCAGATGTCTTCTAAAGGTTGTACAGTGGTACCTCAGGTTAAGAATTTAATTCATTCCGGAGGTCCGTTCTTAACCTGAAACTGTTCTTAACCTGAAGCACCACTTTAGCTAATGGGGCTTCCCACTGCCACCGCACCGCCGCCGCGCAATTTCTGTTCTCATCCTGAAGCAAAGTTCTTAACCTGAGGTACTATTTCTGGGTTAGCAGAGTCTGTAACCTGAAGTGTCTGTAACCTGAAGCATCTGTAACCTGAGGTACCGCTGTATAGTTAATTATCTCCTTGGCTCAGGTGTTGCAAAGCTCCATACCCTCTGACATTTCTCTGATGAAATTAGGGACGTCCTAAGGAAAAGCAGGACATTCTGGGATCAAATCAGAAATCAAGGTGGCTTCTGTAAATCCAAGACTGTCCCTGGAAAATAGGAACACTTGGAGGGTCTGCTATGGTGAAAGAGGTGGAGAGGGCTCTTGATGGCTACTAGTCATGATGGCTAGCTTCTGCCTCCACAGTTGGAGGAAGCGTTGCTTCTGAATAACAGTTACTAGAAACCACAAGAGATGAGAGTGCCCCTGCACTCAGATCCTACTTGTGAGTTCCCCACAGGCATCTGGCTGGCCACTGTGAGAGTAGGAGGCTGGACTAGATGGGCCACTGGCCTGATCCAGCAGGCTCTTGATCTGTTCTGTGTTTTTAAAGAAGGCAACCAAGCTCTTCGAGTAAGAACCCCACCATGGGTCTCTCTAAGAACAAAAGACCAGTTGGAGTTCTGAGGACTTCTGCGACCAGAGGCAGAGCTGATAGTGTGGTTAAAAATAAATCTTCACCATCACCCAACTTTCCAAGAAGCTCCTTCTTTGCCTTCAACACATCCCATCCCAGTCATTTAGACCTCTGGATGGAGATCTGTTTATGGTGCCACACGCCCTTGCCATATAGGATGCTATGTCTTGACCTGTGCTTTTAGCATTGTGGCACCAATTCTTTGAAATTCTGTTCCTTCAGAAGTGAAGCAAGTCCTAACATTTTCAGGTTTTTGACATCTTGGTGAAAACGTTTCTCTCAAGCTTTCCCAAAATAGCATATTTTATTGCTGCAGTTTTTAGTTCTTGCCGGGGTGTTTTAATGACTTAATACTGTTCTTATGGTCTGTGTTATGTTTTATATTCTGCTTCTGTACTCCACTTTTTAATGCTGGTTTATTGTTTAGTTGTACTGTATTTTGTATTATCATATTTTATGGTCAGGCAGAGCTGGTTTTTACTGGAGATTGTAAACTGCTTTGTGGAGGAAGTTCTGGGGGGCGGGGGGGGGGAAGCATGGTGTATATATATTATATTAAATTAAATACATATATACATGGCATATATTTTAAATTAAATACATAAATACATTTCTCTATCATCGATACTCTACCTCTGGCACCCTCAGGCAGAACTGGGAGACACTCTTGCAATGTAAACAGTATTAAGGTTGATGGTCCAATGGTCTGACACAGTATAAGGTAGTTCCCTATATTCCTATGTTTTTGAATATGCACCAGAGAACTTAGAGATCTACAAGTACTCACACTTTCTGAATGTAGTCAATAGGCAGGGTGTTCCAAAGTGTAAGTGGTGCCCCACTAAAAGATTGATTTCTTTACAAGTGTGGAATGAGCATTGTGTAGCAGCTGTAACAGTTCCAGTTCTGCAGATCGAAGCAGTTGAGTGTGAACATATGGGGTAAGGCAGTCCCACAAGCAAACTGGTCAAAAGGCGTTAAGGACTTCATATCCTGATAGTAAAAGCTTGAACTTCATCCAGTGACAAATAGGCAAGCAGTGCAGATCTCTGAGCAGAGGTGTTGTATGCTGATGGGTTCTCACTACTGTCAGCAACCATGCAGCAGCATTTGTGGGATATATCCAGCCTCATATCACCAGCATGCTTAACTCTAATTAATGCATGAAGGGGTTAATACCATGGAGTAAGCTGCCATGCTAGGCTTAGCTAGTTCACACCCCTCACCTTGGGAGTAAGGGTTATCAAACTCTTTGTTCTCTCTCTTTTTTTTCTCCACCGTGTGAACTGAAAAGTAAGGATGTCTGAGCTGGTTACTCCATGTCAAGCCACATGACCTTAGAAGCCATTTTTGTGTTTCTTTACAAATAACATGGAAAATTTTACCATCTTTTGTAAACTACCTGTCTTTCCTTGCTACTGATGCTGTATGGAAAAGCACATGAATCTGACCTTTGAAGAGTCTGTAAGTAAAACATCTTTAACTTCTAGGGTTGCCATATTTTGAAGAGCAAAAAAGAGGACACATTTGCCAACTTCTACTTTTAACTATGGATCACTATGCAGACTCTACCCATGAAAAAGAGGGTGTGTCCTGAAAAAAGATACCAATTTGTGGTATCCTTATATGCTAAGGGAAAGTGGGGAACTTTAGAAGAAACTTAGAAGGGAATGTTTTAAAGGTCCAGCAGCCTATATTTTCTTGCTCTGCTTTGCTGCATACTTTGTGATTTAAAATATCTGCTGTGGCTCTCTCTCACCAAAGAGCACTCCCCCCAAAACTGGCTTTAGGCATCCAGGGAACTCTCCTTTTACTAAATTACACCAAAACCCCAAAGCGTGTTCTCCATCATGGAGAGCACGTGTTGTGGATGGGGATTCCAAGACACCTTGCTGTTTCTGGGCAGATGGTTTGGCCAACTCGTAAGCAGGGGCGGGCTGTTACTGGGGAAAATTAGATGTTGCCATTTAGTGATTGACAGCCCTATTTGCTAAATACAAGGCACGCAGCAATGGACGTCCTCTTTCGCTGCGTGCTTCGGATCATCCGCCCTCCCTTCCCTAATGTTAGGCTGTTTGCTTGACCTTGCTATTGCCTGTCATGGGGTCGTCTGCTTTGGGGCAGGGGCCCGGTAGGAATTTTGCCATTTGGCTGATTAGTGTGTGCCACCTGGTTTTCGCCTACCGCGTAGCAAATCGTCACAACTTGTAAGGTTTGCGGTTAGGCATTGGTCTGGAATTGGTTGCTGGAGGGGTATGGATTCGGCTGTGCCTGCCCCCCAAAATGCTGCTGCTGCGGTAATGAGAGGTTTCTTCATTCAACAGAACACAATTAAAAATAAGCACAGAGAGAAAGGAAAGAAAGAAATTTTAAAACAGATAATGGATAATGAACAAAAACCAATTAAGAAACCAAATAATTCAAAAATAAAACAAAGTATTAAAGCTTTGCAAACACAATTTGCAATGATAATAAACAAAGAGGTGGAAAAGAATTTTAAAAGGTTAAGACAAAGAAATTTTGAATTCGCCAACAAGTCGGGAAAATGGTTTGCGTGGCAAATTAAGAGAAGGAAGGAACAAAATACAATCAATAAAATTATCATGGATGGAGAAGAGATAGAAAACCTGAAAGGTATCAGAAAAGGTTTCTTGGACTTTTATAGACACTTGTACAGAAATAAAGAGAAGAACAACATGAGGAAAATAGAAAGATATCTAAAAGAAAAAAAGGTGCAAAAGATCCCAACAGAAAAGAAAGACAGACTGAATTCCCCAATTGAGAACGAGGAAATATTAGAGGTTATAAAAGAATTTAAAAAAGGAAAGGCCCAAGGACCAGATGGATTTACGTCAAGTTATTATAAAGAACTGAGGCACACCCTGACGGTACCGTTGAAAGAAGTTATGAATAATATTTTGAAGGAAAAGGACATACCTGAGACTTGGAAAGAAGCATTTATTACACTCATCCCGAAACAAGATTCCGACTTAACACAAGAACTATAGGCCGATTTCATTGTTGAATACAGATTACAAAATTTTCTCAGGCATATTAGCAAAAAGATTGAAAAAGGTTTTGCAAGAATTTATCTATGAAGATCAAGCAGGGTTTCCTCCAGGCAGACAGATGAAGGAAAATGTTAGAAATATAATTAATATTTTGGAATATCTGACTGCCAGGAATGAGAAACAAGCTATCTTGATGTTTGTAGATGCTGAAAAGGCCTTTGATAATATATCATGGGAATTCATGTTAAAAAACTTAGAGTATATGGAGGTGGGGAGTGATTTTTATAATGGAATAAGGGCAATTTATACGGAGCAGAAAGCAAAATTGATTGTGAACAATGTAATTACGGAAGAAGTGAAGATTTCGAAAGGTACAAGACAGGGATGTCCTCTTTCGCCATTGTTATTTATAACGGTCCTGGAAGTCTTTTTAAGGTCAATTAGACAAAACGAACTAATAAAAGGGGTAACAGTAGGTCAGAACGAATATAAAATTAAAGCCTTTGCAGACGATCTGGTAATTACGATAGAAGATCCTCTAAAAAGTGTAAACGAGGTGTTGGAGGAGATTGAACAATTTGGTAATGTGGCAGGATTCAGATTAAACAAGAAAATAACTAAAGTGATTGCAAAAAATATGGAGCACAGAATGATAGATGAAATGCAACAACAAACAGGGATTGAGGTGGCGAAGAAAGTAAAATATCTGGGAATATGGTTAACTCCTAAAAATATCGATCTATATCAAAATAATTATATACCGGTGTGGAATGAGATTAAAAAAGATCTGGAGGTGTGGGGAAGGATGAAACTTTCTTTATGTGGTAGAATTTCAATGATTAAAATGAGTGTGCTTCCAAAGATGTTATTTTTATTTCAAATGATTCCAATAATTAAAGGGACAGCAATTTTTAAGGAGTGGCAAAGAATAATTTCAAGATATATATGGCAGGGCAAAAAGCCGAGGATACAATTCAAGTTACTAACAGATTTGAAGGAAAGAGGAGGCTTCGCCCTGCCAGACTTGAAATTATATTACGAGGCGTCGTGTCTCTGTTGATTAAAAGAATGAATAAAATACTAAATTGTTAGATTTAGAAGGATTCGATAACAGATTTGGATGGCATGCGTATTTATGGTCAGGAAAGAAGAAAACTCATAAAGGTTTTGAGAACCATATCTTCAGGAGATCTTTAATAGAAATATGGGATAGGTATAAATACCTATTAGAACCAAAAGTTCCACACTGGCTGTCTCCATTAGAGGTTATGAGTATAAAGAAAATCAATATGAGAGGGAGTTGGGCTACATATGGAGAATTGATAATCAAAGAAGGAGGAAAATGGAAAATGAAGCCATATGAACAAGTAAAAGAATATGTATTTGATTGGTTGCATTATTTTCAGGTAAATGAAATGTTTAAAAAGGATCTTAAAGAGAGTGGATATGCAGAAAAGGAATCGAAATTTCAAATGGAGATAATAAATAATGATTATAAGATACTGTCAAAAATGTATAAAATGTTGTTGGAATGGTATACGATGGATGAGGAAGTAAAGTCGGTTATGATACACTGGGCCAGAGATTGTGGATACAATATACAATTGGATGATTGGGGAAAAGTATTGAATGAAAATATAAAATTTACAGCATGTACTGCGTTAAAGGAAAATATCATGAAAATGGTATATAGATGGTATATCACACTGGTTAAGTTAGCAAAAATGTTTAAAACGTGTAATAAGTGTTGGAAATGTAAAGAAAAAGAAGGATCATTTTATCATATGTGGTGGGAATGTAAAAAGGTGAAGGGTTTCTAGGAGAGGATACATAATGAGTTGAAAAAGATGTTGAAATATACATTTGTAAAGAAACCAGAAGCCTTTCTGTTAGGAATAACAGGAAGTGAGATAAATAGAAGGGACTATAAACTTTTTCAATACGCAGTAACGGCAGCAAGAATATTAATGGCCCAGAAATGGAAACAGGAGGAACTACCGACCCTTGAAGAGTGGAGAATGAAACTTATGGATTACGCAGAATTGGACAAAATGACTGGGAAGATTAGATACCAACGGGATCACAAGTTCATTGAGGACTGGGGAAAATTTACAGAATATCTGAAAAGTATATGTGATGAACAAACAACGCTAGTGGGATTTAAAGAAGTTTTGTGAAAGCTAGAGGAATATTGTTAAAAAGAAACAGGATAGTTAGGGTATGCTAAAAGGCAATATTATATTTAGAGAATGCGGAAAGTATGTAAAAAATATGGATGATTTGAAGAGAAGCTGATGGAAGTCTAAAAAGTTGAAATTTGTGAAAAAATTTTGATATGGTGAATTGGTATAATGGAAAACTTAATAAAAATTATTATAAAAAAACAAAACAAAATGCTGCTGCTGCTGAAGGGTTTTACCGTTAAAGGAACCCAGGGGCTCCCCCATGCTTTTGTCCGAAACCCCCTGGCAAGGGGCTAGGGCCACGCAAGCCCCTGGGAGCATTCTGGGGAGAGGTGAGACATGATTCCCAGTCCCGTCTCTCTCCCCAGGTGACTTACCCTTCCTGACTTCGCGGGGGATGCGAATGTCAGAGCTGTCCCCGTGCGGGGGCAGTTAGTGCTACCAATGCCTAAGCAACCACTCACATTGCTGTATTTGAATAAAGTTTTGGCCAAAATTATGCCAAAAAATTTAAACAAAAATTAAGTGTCAATTGTGTTTTCCTTTGGGGTGTATTGGGGACCTTGACACACAACAGCATTCTGCACTAACTGCAATTTTTTGTTCAGGCACAAAGGAAGCCCCACATAGAGTGTGTTGCAGCAATCTGCTCTTGAAGTCATGGAGGACAAGGTATAGCAGTGCACATATTTGTTGGTGTGATGTCATTGCACAGAATAAGGAAATACAATGAAGGGATTAAACCAGGGCTGGGGAACTTGAGGTCTCCAACTCCCATCACCCCCCACCATTGGTCATGCTGGCTTGGGCTGATGGGAGCTGGTGTCTAACAACAGGTGGAGGGCCACTGGTTCCCTGTCCATTAGATTAAGGCCTCAAATCCATGCACACCTATGTGGAAATTTGGAGAAGTTTCTCTAAAGCAGAATTAGAATTTTGCTGTAAGAACCTTTTGTCAAAGTATTAAAAAGAAGCACCCCCTCCTTCAAATGTGTTAGCTACAAGATTCATTGAATCATAGAACTGTAGACAGAACCACGAGGATCATCTAGTCTAATCTTTCACCCAACAGGAGTCTCAAACCCACAACCCTGAGATTAAGAGTCTCATGCTCTACTGACTGAATTATTCAACTGATAACCAATTTTATCTGCTTGCTGGGTCCTTGTCACATGCCGCACACTCATCTTTATGAGTGCCAGTTTATGTCTGTTGAACTGCAGGCAGTCCCCTTTGAGAGATTTCCAAATAGTTCAACTAAACACTCCATAAAAAAAGAGAGAAGACTGTGTAGCTAACCTGCTTACCAATGTACTAGCATTGCCAACACAACAGAGAGGAGAAGGAATGGAATCAGCAGTTCCCAGAGTGCATTGCAAAGTCAATTTGTACTGACATGGACACAGGGTTTGAGGGAAGCATTCTCTATGCCCCTCCGCTTTCAGCAGAGGCTTATAACACACTTTGCATTGCACTACTGTAATTAAAGTAGCATGTCAGAATAATTATCTCTTACAGCTAGAATCTAGTATGGTCTCCCTCCTCCCCCACACATGCACATAAACACAAATTAGTTTCTCGGGAGAGAATTACCTCCAAATATTGTTTGTGAAGCACTGCATTTATGCTAAGATTCTGATTTCTGCCAGATTTATCTAATAATGGGCACATCTAACGACATAACAGAGTTTGGCATAAAATCTACAATTTTATTACACGGATATTATAATAGGTGAGGGCTATTGCCACTGGATTTGATGGTGCCAGATATGTGTGAGCAACACGATAACAGTTTGGTGAACAATCTGACCCAGCATATGGAACAATCTGTTAACAAATGAGAACAGCTGTCGGTGGGTGACATCAAAACTGCCACCCTCTTCACTGATAAGAAAGGTAAAGAAAGTGCAGAGCTTGACTGACTGGAATATTTCACATCCAGCTGTGACAGTTTGTTCATCCAGCATCCCATAGTAGATTATATCATTGTAAACTTATGTTTGAAGGGACTTCACTGACTATTGCAAAAGAAAAATCCTCTTTCTTCTCTGAAACACCTCCCATCCTCCTTTAAAGACAAATGCAATGATGTTTAATGGTGTGTGTGTGTGTGTGTGTGTGTGTGAGAGAGAGAGAGAGAGAGAGAGAGAGAGAGAGAGCATTTCAGAGAGTGGTTTGGCAAACCACTCTCTGAAACACCTTCCCTTTCTTGAAATGCCACTCCAGTGAGGTTTATGGCTTTCTGAAATTCCTCCTCCCTTCTTAAAGCAGCTTGCCTGGGCCACCTGTGCTACTCACCTGCCTGCTTGCCTGCTGTTCTATCATCACACTGGAGTTGCCAGGGCTACTTACTGGCAGACATGCAAACAACAGCATGATGACAACCTTACAATTTTATTATATAGTAATATGCATGAAGTGGGTTATTTAAAGCTTATGCCATAATAAATCAGCTAATCTTTCCCATGTCAGGTGTTTTTGTTGTTTTTTGCTGCAATATTCTAACATGGCTACCCCTCTGAAATATAAAGGGGGGGGGGGATATAGCAGTGATCTTTGGTCAAGAAGGCATTTTCTCATTGTAGCTACTGACTTATAGGGTGGAGCAAGGAAGTATTATTCCCTTGACTGTGTGATTTGACACTTTCCTCGAGTCTTCTAGATTGATTTATTAGGCATTGATGCAAACCTTAATGATTTCAGTAAATGGGAGATTTTGCATTGATTCTGTTGCAATGTAGACTGCAGTGAAGATGCACTGAATCTTGCAAACTTTTTTCTGCTATAAAGCACTTTGTCCTCTCTCTTTCCCTGAAAGCAGGTCTGGTAAAATTCTGGCCTTCCAGATGTTGCTGGACTAAAACTTCCATCACCTTGACCATTGATACTGCTGTCTGGGATTGATGGGAATTAAGAGTCTGACAAAATCGGGAAGGTTATAGGCTCTCCTATCCTTGCTTTACTGCATATTTGTCTGGATATTGGCCCAAAACAGCTACAAAAATATCTGCATACAAAAACAGGCTGATATATGTACAATCCTGACAGAGGAGGGAACTGGAAAGGGTGGACTTCAGCTTCTTGAAGCCTTTGAATTCTAAATTTTAACAATGAACTCATTTCATACAGGCTTCAATATAACAATCAAGTCTGTCTCCTCTGAAGGTAGAACTGATTAGCAGATTGTACCCTAATCCAAAGTGTTTTTATTATTTTGTTCCCCATGTACATTTTGCTTTTTTAAAAGAAACAGTTTTTATGATGGCTTTGTACTTTTATTTTATTTTTTTACAGTCCACTGCTGTCCTCCCTCCATCATACAAGTAGCAGGCATAATCAATGGTTTTAAATACAGGTGGAACAATTAGACAGAAACGACAATTGTATCCTCTATGTACAATGGTCTATTTAAACATCCTTTGTTCATCTAATGATCACTATTCACTATGGGACAAAAGATAGCAAGTGCACACCCCCCCCCCAACTTCCAACTGTATCCCACACTTTCTCTTTTATACCACCAGCTTGAATGAAAAATTAACTGCAGCAAAAAGCAGAGGACATATGGACTATCCAAAGCTGAAGAGGTGCTGGTGGAATGGTTAGCATGACAAGAAGCAACAAGCCCCAATTATGGATGAACAAACAGTCAAGTAGAGATAGATTATTTAAAGCATACCTTGCTTTGGCATTCTTCTCTCTCTCTCCTCTCTCTCTCTCTCTCTCTCTCTCTCCCTCTCTCTCCCTCCCTCCCTCCCCCACCCTCCCTCACATCTTGCATGAGGAATGGAATGCAGATTTATGCACCTCTGAATTTTATGGTACAGGTTTGGACCCTCAAATGTGCAGAGTCAGTGGTGGAGGAAGGGGGTGGGGCTGGCGGTTTCCCCCAGGTGCCATCTCTAAGGCGGGTGACAAAACATAGCTGTCAACTTACAGATTTGAATATAAGGGACCAGCAGCCTCGAAAATAAGGGATCAGCAGCCAAAATAAGGGATTTTTCGGGCACAGGTATGTTCAACTTCGGAGCCCCTCCGAGCCAAAGGCAGAAAGCCCAGCCAGCAGCCAAATGAAGCCTCATCAATAAGGGACAGTAGCGGGACATGGCGCTGGGATAAGGGACTGTCCCGCCAAATAAGGGACACTTGACAGGTATGGTGACAACAAGACAGCCCATGGGGGGCTTGCTCCGCTGCCATTGCGCCGCTGCAGCCACATGCGGAGGATCCCACTGCCGCCCATATGGTGCTTGAGCGGCTCCGTCGGCAAACTGCCCCATGGTGCATTTGCGCAGCCACCACATTCTGCGCATGCGCTGTACGTATGGTGCGTGCACATGAGCCTCCAGGTGGTTTGCCCCCACCCCCGACACCCCGCACTGGGGGGCGGTTAGGCTTCCTTCGCCCCTGTACAGAGTACATAGGACTGTACACAAGGACTTGCGCTGGCAAGAGAGTTCTAAGGTGGCACAACAGAAGAATCCATCACCACATACATTCTTGCATAAACTCATTGTGCACCAGATAATACAATCCAATGTGCAAGAAAGCTATCAGCAACCTGCTTGTGCAAGAACGTTGTGAAAAACATTTTGCTAGTGGAACAATGGTAATGCCCCACACTTTCTAAGCATGGGTCTGCTCTTTCCTGGTCTGTGCCTGAGCATTTTATTTATTTATTTTGCCCCACTACTTTACTCAGGAAAACCCACTCTTTAATGCTGAACTGGAACAAATGGCAAATTGGGTTTCTCCCGGAATCATTTTCAGTGGTAAAGGGCAGCTTTCTTTGAGGGGAAAGAGCTAGGGCATAACACCCCCCCCAAAAAAACCCCTCAGATAACACAGAACTTTAAAGTGTGGATCTGTGCTTAGAAACAAAACACAAAATGAAGTCTGGATGAGCCCTGAGTACTACATTAGATACAACCCATATTTTATGTAGAAAAACAAAACAAAAACCACCCGCATACAAAAATGCAATTCCCTGAGTAGTTTAACATTCCATTTCTCTTCCCAGAGAATTCTGAATTGTTGCTCTTGGGGGGGGGGTATGGGTCTTGTAACAACTCTCCACACCCTTAACAAGCTACTGCTTCCAAAATTCTCCGGGGGAAGCCATGACTGTTTAAAGTGGTATGATACTGCTTTAAATCTATGGTATGAATGTGGTCATAGAGAGTTTAAGTGGTTCAGGGGAGAGACATACCTGGCTTTAGGGCGGTGGCAGGGGTGGTGGTGGAGTGGAACCAAGAAATTCAATTTTCCCATCCCTACAGCAAGGAGGGGCAGAGTGAGGCTTATTAAAGCTTCCACTACTACTAGAAAGTTCCAAATATTTCCCATTTTAAAGAACTAAATAACAGAGTGCCTCTGAACATATCCCGAGCACATCTGTTTCCAGCATCAGTACAGGAACTGCCCTCCTGTTCCCCCACACAAAAGTCTTCAACTGCTTAGCTTTCTTCATTCCAGTGGCCTAATTCATACCCTCCAACATTTCTCCAATGAAAATAGGGACGTCCCATTCCATAATGATAATTTTGCTATTTATACCTGACATGGTTGTCCCAGCCACTCTGGGAAGCTTTCAACATATATAAAAAACATAAGAAAACAGTAAACATTTAAAAAGCAATTTCCCTCTACAGGATTGCCTTCTGACTGATCAGGGGTCAGATAACTCCACACCCTCCAACATTTCTCCAATGAAAATAGGGATACCTACCCTAAAGATAAGTGGGGCATTCTGGGATCAAATCAGAAACCAGAATGGGTTCTTTAAATCAGGAATGTCCCTGGAAAATAGGGACACTTAGCAGGTCTGCTAATTTAGGTGGGGAAAAGTTGTGTTGTTTTCATTATTGCTAACCAACAGAGAGTCAGAAACCTTTGCTGGATCTACTGCAAATTACCCATATCTACCAGTAGATTCCCACCTTCTATCTGCCAATCAATCAATCTGCTGTACATAATTCTGTTAACCCTGCAACCCCAAGTGATGCTTATGTTCAGTGAACACATTTGGAGATACCTCAGCATACATAATCTCAGTGCTGCTTCTTACTGGCCAAAGGCTCACTTCTAAATTCTCTGAGCAGCGTACACACACACACACACACACACACACACGTACACCATCAACTTGTCAGATGCAGTGTTGCCATTTTCTAATTTAAGAAATGTCATATTGAGGTGATCTTGATGCTGTGTTTCCCGGAATGAACGAAGTAGGAATTAATCTCTGGTTGCCTTCAAATGCAACAACTGCAGTCCAGGGTGTGTGTGTGTGTGTGTGTGTGTGTGTGTGTGTGTCCCCTCCACCCTACCCCCAGTCCAATTGCTGAATACAATTTTAGGCTCGAAAGAGGTTGTTTCTGACTGATGATGTGAATGAACCAATATCCATTGAAGCCCAAGAAGCAACTGAAGGCATACAAACTGCACTTGAGAACTTTATTAATGTAAAGAGTGAAATGACAAGACAAGAAGGAGGATGAAAACAGAAATCATTTTAATTCAAACTTAAGTGGCTTTTAATGAAAGGGCTAGTGCTGTGCTGTTCTTTATTGCAATTATGGGTAGGTTTTTAATAGCTTTATATATAAATACAAAAAGATATTAAAAACCTACACATAATTGCAATAAAGAACAGCACAGCAGTAGCCCTTTCATTTTAAGTTTTAAGTCTATTCATTTTTGTTTTCTAATGATTGTTCCCCTCCCTTTATCTTTTGAGCTCTTCCTATTTTATCTGTAAGCCACCTTGAATCCCTGTCAGGGAAAATGGGGGAGAATAAATAAATATGACATCATCATCACCATGAGTCTAAGGAATGGTCATGATTGTGAAACAATCTCCCCCCCCCCACAATGTTATTACTGTGGTGTCATATACCTGGTCCTGCGCTCACTTTTGTCAAAGGTGAAGGATGCTATCCCTCAGCTCTTACCTGGCTGAGAAAGCAAGCCCCCAGACTCATAACAGTTCCTGGGGGAAACTCTTCCCTGTCACTCTGAGGCAGGGGTGGGGCCACCTCAGGCCCAAGGGCAAAATGCAACCCTTTATTCTTTTTCTGGACTTTGGGACTTTTCTCAGTCCGTCCACTCTCTTCTCAGTCCATCCACTCTCTTCTCAGTCCATCCACTCTCTTCTCAGTCCATCCACTCTCTTCTCAGGCCACTACCCCCTCTTTCCTCAGGCCACACCACTCACTGGCTCTTTGTATGTTTTTGCCTGGATGGAAAGTATCCTTGAATTATGATTATTACTCTTTCTTGGCCGCATACAGGATAGGGAGGAATGTGTGAGTATGTGTGCAGAATCATAGAATCACAAAATTGTAGAGTTGGGAGGGACCCTGAGGGCCATTTTGTCCAACTTCCTCCAATGCAGGAATCTCAACTAAAGCATCAATGACAGGTGGCCATCCAACTTCGGCCGAAGCTAATGTCTTGTACAAATGTGACATTTGCATTAATTTATCCACCCACTTTTACATCTGGCCTCACTCACCACTAGTATGAGTTATCTAAAAGAGAGTGTAGTCCTTGAACTGAGAAAATTGGCCCACTCTTACTCTACAGCAGTGCTTCCCAGACTTGGGTCTCCAGCTGTTTTTGGACTACAGGGCCCATCATCTCTGACCACTGGTCCTGCTAGCTAGGGATGATGGGAATTGTAGTCCAAAAACAGCTGAAGACCCAAGTTTGGTAAGCACTTCCCTGCAGCAGCAGTCTCACACTGAAGGGAGAGCGTAGGGTGGCCACTTTATAGAAGACAAATCTCCACTTGAAGAACTGTCTGGGCCAGGTCCAGGTGAAAGATAAAGAATGCTAAGAAGGGAGAGCAGCAGGGGCCCATAAGCACCTGGACAGCACACTGAGCTGTCACCAGGTTACCATCTTTCCTACTATGGTGAGGAACCTTGTACTTGCATTTAAAGTTATTTAACTTTCCACATGTTGGCAGAATCCCACCACTCCAAGTGGCTAGCTTGCATTGAGAGCAAAATCAAAACCTGTGGCCTATCACTCAAGTTGCTGCTTATGCTCCCACAATTGGAAGCATTCCAGACAATCAAGTGCAGAATCCTAGAGACTGGATTCCAAACCCTTTGCAGTGCAGCCAATAAAACCTGTTCCCCATTGGGGTTGGGAATTCCACCCTCGTGTGGCCAGGACACTCCCTATTTACACCAGCTTTAAGATCCTCACCTACGCAGAGCAAGATTTTCTTGCCATCTGCAGTTTTGCAAGGTAGATTCTTCAAAATCCCCTACTCTGAAAGATACTGCCCTTGTGACACAAAACAGGTCAAATCCATCACACACGTTTTATTTTATTGCCCCTTTTATGCAAAAATATATGGTAAGTATTTGGACTCCTTTTTGAAGGAGGGGATTTATCGCACTGACTCTTCCAGGGTGTCTTATCTGCTGAACAACTGTAGTAATGATCTTGTGGCAAGATTTTTGAGTGACGCTATCAAAGTACATCACCATAGGCCCTAAGAGCCATTTTCGTACCTCACGATGTCTCGACAGTTTCATCCTAAAGTATCTCCTACTATGTTTTGTTAACTGCCTTGTGTACTGATCCATGTATACAATCCACTTTTTCTGTGCCAATAAAGGAGATTGACTGATTGAAGTTGGAGGTTGAAAATTCATCTTGGTACATTTCCATGGCCCACCTTACTGTAAGGACAAAACATAATAAAATGTAGGAGTCGTGCTGGGTCAGGCCCATTTTGTATACCATCAGGTTATCACAGTGACCAACCAGATGCCCATGGGACCTGCAGACAGAGCATGAATGCAACTATTCCCTCCGCACATGTGAGTCCCAACAACTGGTATTCAGAACATTGCTGCCTCCAACAGTGGGGACAGAACATAGTCATTATTGCTAGTAGCCATGGATCACCTTATCCAGTATGAAATAGTTTTTATCCTCCTTGAATGATAGCACTCAGGTCACTCAAATTTCAATTAGTAATTTATTGGGGGGGGCTTATTTATTTATCTTTTTGGTTGTCTTGACATGTAACAGAACCAAATAATGTTCAAAGCTGCTGGTAGTTGACAGCAAACACAGTAACTCTCAGTGTGGGGCATCATTGCGGAAGGCTAATTATTACAAAAGGCTTTAGAGCCTGAGGTAGAAAAGGCCTGCTTTCCGGTGCGAGGCCTTTTGTCAACAGCCTGCAGCCTCAAACCTGCTTGGTGCTGAGGCACAAGCATTGTTTCAACAGGTTGCTAAAAGATTCACAGCTGCAGGTTGAAAGGGAGCCAAGAGAAGCTTGCCACTGCAAAATCTTGCATCTGGAACTCTTCCTGTTTGAACGCAGCAAACTTTACCAATGCAAGGTGTGCTGGTTGCTACACACTCGGACACACCCCTCTCGAACAAAGAACATCATCAGAGTTCAAAGACACATTCCAGCCATGCAAAAATCTCTTAAGGTGGGTGCTTGGAAAGAAGGGCTGTGGCATTAGTCACAGGGGCTAGGCTGAGAGGCCTGGAGGGTCACATTTGGCAACCAAAGATGGAGGGCAACCAAGATGATCAAGGGTCTGGAAACCAAGCCTTATGAGGAACAGTTGAAGGAGCTGGGTATGTTTAGTCTGGGAAACAGGAGTCTGAGAGGATATATGATAGCCTTTTTCAAATATCTCAAGGGATGTCACATGGTAGATGGAACATCCTTGTTTTCTCCTGCTCTGGTGTGTAGGACTCAAACCAATGGATTCAAGTTACAAGAAAGGAGATTCTAATTAAACACAAGGAAGAACTTACTGACAGAGCTGTTCAACAGTGGAACAGTCTCCCTCCGGAGGTTGTGAACTCTCCTTCCTTGGAGGTCTTTAAGCAGAGGTTGGATGGTCATCTGTCATGGATGCTTTAGTTGATATTCCCTCATTGCTGGGGGTTGGACTACTAGATGATGCTTGTGGTCCCTTTCAACTCTACAATTCTATGATTCTAAGGAGAATGGAGAAAGTGCTGCTGCATTCATGTCCTGCTTGTGAGCACAATTGGGCACTATGAAAATAGAACGCTGGACTAGATGGGTCTTTGGTCTGATCCAGCAGACCAAACAATGTTTTTGTTTTTAATGCAAGATAATGGAGGTTTTCAGAAAAGGACATCTTTAAATCTTTAAAGCTTTTCCTTTTCCAGTGCTGGAATACAAGGCACTTACATTCACATTGTATACTAAGTGAAATCCTGTTTGTCTTGACTGCAATATTAAAGTGCTTATTTCTCTATACATATGCCCATGCACCCTGAACAGGCCCATATGCTTCTACCTAATAGCAACCTATGTAGCTAGGTGCAGTTGTACATATTATTCCAGCTCTCTTACACACAAACACACACAAGCTTAATAATAGCAATAAGATGCTTCAGGCAACTTATCTCTGTGGATTTTTCTTTCCCACTCAGTTGGTGGAAGTCACTCAGCTGTCAGAATAATTCACTTAATATTGTCAGATATGTGTTTAAGAAACCCTCCCGGTGAGTTTGAGCCTGAACATGGAAAAGGGCTAATGCAAATTGGATGCCAGCAGAATCAAGATTTCTGGGCAGAAGGCTTGGTTTTGTGTGGGACATCCCCAAGGGCTTGTTAGCGGGGGCGAAATGACATGATCAGAGTGATGCTGGTGTAGACTTTCGCCTGACTAATTGGGATGGGGGCCACGTTACCAGGCTGGGTGTGGAACTGGAACATTGGTATGTAGCAGACATGCTACAGTTTTGTGTAGGCTGTGTTATGCTTATCACTGCCAGTCCTCTGGAGATGCGGCGCTGTTTGCTGTTTCTGGTTACTAAACATGGTCAAACTGTTTATTTGCTAACAATAATTGTGGTGACTTTTGTCCCTGCTTTGCTTTGCAGATTATTTACAGATCTACTGATGTTCCTTCGTTTACCAACCAGTTTGGGAATGTAATTAGCAGCTCTTTGGGTGGCCCAGGAAAAGTTTCTCTAGACCACAGGGTGACAAGGTCCCTGCACATATGCCTTGAATTAACAACTTCTCACTAATTTCAACATGCTGAATGGTTGACACAAGCTCATTAGCAGGGTCACAGATTCTGCAAGCTAGAGAGAGCCAATTTTTGAAAACATTCTGCAAACAGAATAGCTATGGAGAACTGGAGAAGACTGAATGTCAGAAGCATTGTGGAAACATGGTAGCTCAGCTGGAGGGTGGAGTGGTGCAGTAGCATGTACCCATTTTGCTTCAGGTGCTGAATAGTATATACTCCTGTATATACTATTACACTTTACACACAAATAATGCATACATTAAGGCATTATGGGAAGCGTGCGTCTGTGAGGAGCAGCGCAAGGCATTTCTCCACAGCTTTTGGCAGGCTGCACTTCCTGATGATAAATAAGGTAATAGGGTAAGTGGAAACCCCTTCCAAAATTTCAAAGGAATTTCTCTTCCAATGCTGCCAAAGAAAGTATCAGAAAACACAGTCACTGTTTTAGTGAAAAAATAATATTTGGGGGATATGCGGTGGGATGAATATATCCAAACCTTCCCCTCCCCTTTAAATACGTGTAAATAAAGTAAAATCTAAAAATGCCCCTAAATGTTTTAGGTCTTTCATTGTTGGGAAGCTGTCCCAACTCCTTCATCATTTCAAATTCCTGTCCTGCGATCTTTGAACTATTGTTAGCCCCATCACCCATGTCACACTTGTATCCCCACCCCTGGCACCACAGATTTCACAGCTCTGCAATATGCTGAAACCCCAAATTGTTGCTTGCACAGTTTGATTACAACACTCTGCTGGATGGATCCTTCACTTCATTTGTTATGAAGCATTTCATATCATATATCCTTATAAAACATCCATAATTCATTAATTTGAAGTATATGCTTACAGTCCTCAATCTATCTGCAGTACCTTCAGTGAAAAGATCTATAATGACACATCTGGGAACAACCTCTGCCAAAGACCCTGGAGAACCACTGCCTGCCAGAGCAGGCTGTACTGGACTCAATGAACACAGCATAATACACCTTCTAATGCCTTCCCGTCTCTCCTTTCGCTGAGAGGAAAGTGCCCAGTCCCGTCCCCCCCCCCCCCCGCGCATTCAATCAGTCCAATTGTGTGCTCCGGGGCTCAGGAAACACAAATCACTGTGACCAAAATAGCCCATCAGTGCATCATCTCTTTGCTTGCTTCTGACATCCCTGCTCCTGTCACTCTGCCGTGACAGAGCGATGGGATGAGACACATTTGCTTATTCATTTCCTCTGCCAGCAGCCTAAAGGAACGATCTTAGGTGCTCCTCTTTGCACTTAATCAGAGAAAAGGAGCTTGCATGCAGCATCATTAAGGAGTCTTCAGGTGAGAAGCATCCCCCAGAGGAGGATGCTCCAAAGAGGGTTGACTGATGAACAGGTGGATGGGAAAGACTCCTCTTTTGGGTAAAGGAGCATTTTCTCAAGCACTCAAGGATTCAACTTCATGTTAGCTTTTTCCTTCACTTTCATCTTTTTAGCATACTGCCAGCAAAGCCAGAGATAATAATTAAGAACAGCATTGTCTTCTGTGTAGTTTCAAAACAGACAGTCACAAGAACTTAAGAAGAGACTGTTGGATCAGCCAGTGGCCCATCTAGTCCAGCATCCTGTTCTCACAGTGGTTGACCAGATGCCTGTGGGAAACCCACAAGCAGGATTCAAGGTCAAGACTACTCTCCCTTCCTGTGGTTTCCAGCAATTGGCATTCAGCAGCATTACTGCTTCCAACTGCGGTGGCAGAGCATAACCATCATAGCTAGTAGCCTTCAATAGCCCTCTCTTCCAGGAATTTGGCTAATGCTCTTTTAGAGCCATCTAGGTTGGTGACACTGTGGGTTAAACCACAGAGCCTAGGACTTGCCGATCAGAAGGTTGGCGGTTCAAATCCCTGTGATGGGGTGAGCTCCCATTGCTCGGTCCCTGCTCCTGCCAACCTAGCAGTTCGAAAGCACGTCAAAATGCAAGTAGATAAATAGGTACCGCTCTGGCGGGAAGGTAAACGGTGTTTCTGTGCGCTGCTCTGGTTCGCCAGAAGCAGCTTAGTCATGCTGGCCACATGACCCGGAAGCTGTACACCGGCTCCCTCAGCCAATAAAGCGAGATGAGTGCCGCAACCCCAGAGTCAGTCACGACTGGACCTAATGGTCAGGGGTCCCTTCACCTTTACCTTTAGGTTGGTGGACATCATTGCTTAACTATGTGCTGCTTGAAGAAGTACTTTCTTTTATCTGTCCTGAATCTTGCAACATAACGTTTCGTTGGATGTCCATGAGCTCTAGTGCTATGGGGGTGGGACAGTGAAAACTTTTCTATCCACTTTCTCCATGCCATGCATCATTTTATAAAATTTTAGTCCCTGGAGTCTTCTGTGCCTGTTGCCATGGTCAGATTCTATGGTTCAGTGGGTGTACTGTGTACTGGGTGTACTGGGTGTACTGTGTCCAGTTCTGGGCACCACAGTTCAAGAAGGACACTGACAAACTGGAACGTGTGCAGAGGAGGGCAACCAAAATGGTCAAAGGCCTGGAAACGATGCCTTATGAGGAACGGCTAAGAGAGCTGCGCATGTTTAGCCTGGAGAAGAGGAGGTTAAGGGGTGATATGATAGCCATGTTCAAATATATAAAAGGATGTCACATAGAGGAGGGAGAAAGGTTGTTTTCTGCTGCTCCAGAGAAGCGGACATGGAGCAATGGATCCAAACTGCAGGAAAGAAGATTCCACCTAAACATTAGGAAGAACTTCCTGACAGTAAGAGCTGTTCGACAGTGGAATTTGCTTCCAAGGAGTGTGGTGGAGTCTCCTTCTTTGGAGGTCTTTAAGCAGAGGCTTGACAACCATATGTCAGGAGTGCTCTGGTGGTGTTTCCTGCTTGGCAGGGGGTTGGACTCGATGGCCCTTGTGGTCTCTTCCAACTCTATGATTCTATGATTCTATGGTTAACCCTGCAAGCCACCTGCAGAAAGGGCCAGTGCAAGACATTGTGTTTCTTGAGTCAAAGCAGTTGGCGCTGTATCTTCCTCCCCTGAGTTTTCATTCTGGTAATTACTGCTGCTACATTCGTGACAGCACCACAGACATTCCTACACTTCCCAGGGCCGTCTTTCCCCAGAAGATGGCTATGAGTCAATCCTCTGCTTTGCATGCAGAAGGTCCAAGGTCAAGTTCCTGGAATCTCCAGAAAATGTTGGGGGAGACCCCTGTGTGAAACCCTGATTGCTGCCAGTCAGTGTAAGCAATGCTGAATCAGATGGGTCAATGGTCTGACTCAGTATAAGGCAGCTTCCTATGTTCTTAATTCTCTGAGGAAGGATCAGAGTGAGGCATTGTGAATGAGGCAGCCCTGAAGAGTGCCTGTGGCACTGGGAAGCTTAAAATATTTACCTCATTCTAAGGGCACTTTAGAATTTCAGTGGGTGTGTTGTTTGAGTTTACCTTATTGCCAAGGATGGTGCATATATTTTCCTTCCCAGTAAACATTTCTCCAGCACTCTGCAGCCTCCCTATCTGCCTGCACTTCCTGATCACAAAAAGCCACATGGAAAGAGTTATCTGATGCTTTTCTTCCCTGGGCGTTCATTGAAACATGGGCACCCAGGAAGGCTGCAGAGTAAGGACCATTTGTGAAATGATGTATAGAATGAATGAACATTCATGAACACCCCTCATCGCCTAAAAAGTGAGATAAACATGTAAAAAAATCCTGACACCCTCCCAGTGAGAGTTTTGCCCAAATCTCCTCCCCGCTTGATAATTTTCAAATGTCATTTATTTTCTCATTAACTGCTGAATAATAATTTTCAAAGGCAATTATTTTTCTAATTAATTGATGTAGAATGGTTAAAAATATGTTTTTGGCACATGTCTAATAGTTGTACAGTGGTACCTCGGGTTAAGAACTTAATTCTTTCTGGAGGTCTGTTCTTAACCTGAAACTGTTCTTAACCTGAGGTACCACTTTAGCTAATGGGGCCTCCCACTGCCGCCACGCGATTTCAGTTCTCATCCTGAAGCAAAGTTCTTAACCCGAGGTACTATTTCTGGGTTAGCGGAGTCTGTAACCTGAAGCGTCTGTAACCTGAGGTACCACTGTACATCCTTCTGCTTATTTGTACAAATTTTCCCCGTTTAAATTTTTATTTCATTTCAGGGCATGTAGCACAAGCTCTTACAGCTAATCCCTGGATCAGGATCTTTGCCTATTTATTTATGTACTTGTATATGTTGCTGCTGCAGGTTTAGATGGCTGTTCCATAGGACACCAAGACCAGGAAATGTAAGTTGGACCCCTGAGATTTAAAAATGTGTGAATGAGGGAAACTGTGTGACCATCTTTCATACATACTTAACAAGTTCCATTTGTTTCTCTGGTAGGTTCAAAACCCGATTCTTTATGTGCCTGAACTGTGAAACCACAGTGTGTGGGGAGGGGAGAGAGGACAACAAAAGTCTCTCAACCACAACGGGGAAAATGAGGTCACAGAAAGGTGACACAGAGAGATCAAGTAGCCACTTCCTTTCCTTTGGAGTATCAGTTGAGGTAGCAGTTGATTTTCGTCTCAGTTATGGATGGGAGATTTCTATCTTCAGGGCTCTTCTGCCTTAAAGGCTTTCTTTCAGACACTTCCCTTTCTCCAGGCTCAGTCACTTCCTGGAGGATTGTGTTTAGAATATAGGATTTATTTCTGCAAAGAGCCTCTTGAACCTTCCTCTGCCTTATTGCTGACCTGAAATTCTTCCTTACCTTTCCAGTCCCTCCTCCACTTGATCGTCTAAGCCAGGCTTCTTCAAGCTGGCACCCTCCAGATGTTGTGGAATACAACTCGTATCAGCCCCCAGTTAGCACATAAAATTTTGACAAGGGTTGGGGAGCCAGAGCTGGGAGAGATCCTTTGAAGAACAACCAAATAAGGAGAGGAGAGGAGAAAGAGAGGTGGCGGGTGGGAGGCAAAGAAAGAAAACGATTCTCTGTAAATCTTTTATGTTGAAAAGAAACTGGATCAGGAAGATGGGCTCTTCCACCTATTACATCAACTTAATTACTTACACCTATGTAAGGTGTCAGCCTGGGTGAGCAACCTTTCTGAACCTGAGGGCCATATTCCCTTGTGGATGGCCTTCCAGGGGCCACATATAGGTAGTGGGTGGGGACAGAAAAGAGGGTGACTCTAGCCTTTGTACAGTAGGCTACATTCAGGCCATGCAAAAGGCAGAGCTTTCTACAAACCCCTCCCAGACCCTGCAAGTGTCCCTGTATTCCAGGGACAGTCTCAGATTTACAAAAGCCATCCCAGTTTCTGATCTGATCATGGAATGTCCTGATTTCCTTAGGATATTCCTATTTTCATTGGGAAAATGTTGGAGGGTATGGAGTTATCCGACCCCCAAGCCATCTGAAGGCAGTCCTGTATAGGGAAGGTGTTTTTTTAAAAAAATAATGTTTAATGTTTTATTATGTTTTTATGTGCTGGAAGCAACCCAGAGTAGCTGGGGCAACCCAGTCAAATGGATGGGGTATAAATATCATCATCATCATCATCATCATCATCATCATCACCATCATCATGGAATAGGACATCTCTATTTCCATCACAGACATGTTGGAGGGTATGTCCTCCCCATCTTCCACCCAGGTAAGCAAAAGGTTATACTGTGGTTCAAGAACACAGCCCAACCAGGAAATAGTACATGGAGCAGGACTGGTGAGGAGTGTGGCCTGAAGAGAATTCTTCTCGAGACTTCGAGGACCAAAGTTCCACTGATAAGCATTATTCATGCAGTTCCATGTAGCAAATGGCACGGCTAAGAACCATTTCCCCACATGATGGGACTGTTTGTGTGGAGACTAGGCCTTCCCCCATAACCTCTTTGAATGTCATTTCCCTCAAATTCCTTGCAATTCACACACTCTCTCCATTCGAAACACAATGCATTTGGTTGGGTCTGTCTCAAAAGTCCACGTCTCCCAAGCTAATGAACTTTTTGAGCAACCTGCCAGTCACCCCCTTCAAATGAAGAGGGATTGACATTAAACAAGTGCAGGACCTGGAGGGAGAGAAAATTGCCTGCCTTGGCATCTGATTACATTAAGAAGTCTGGAGAGTGACAGTCTCCATTTCTTTTAAGGGGAAAACAAAACAAAAGGTTTACACCAAACTAACCCTCAAATCCGCAAATGTTCTTTGTTCCTTTCCTGCGTGGGAGTCACAGCAGGTCCAAGATATTTTGGTGCCTGGAGCAAAAACAATCCAGATACTGTCAACTTCCCACCACCTTCATTGGTATAACTCTAATATCTATCTATTTTAATTATTTATATCCTGCCTTTCAGGAGAAAAATCCTTCCAAGACAGCTCACCCCCAAACCCCCACAGTTGACTATTTTTAAAAGCTACAATAAATGTGGGTTGAATTTAACCAGAGTAGACCCACTGACATTGACAATTCCAAATTAGCTGTGCCCGTTAATGTCAGTGGGTCTGCTCTGAGCAGGGCCAGCATTGGATTGTAACCCAATATCAACATATAAGTCATTAAGTTGTGGATCGAGGGCCCGACCCCCGCTATGTGAAATAAATACACAAGGACACGTGATATAAGGTTAATGGGCAAGAAAAGGCCACAACTTTATTGATTACAGCAGTGAAAAGGTATTGGCTTAGGCATTGGATGACTATAGGAGGTGGGTTTATTCAACAGTAGGTGGAGCCTGTTGATGCTAATCCAACTATAGGCTCACCCCTGATGTCACCGAGGGTCGTGCCATGGCCTCCCGCCAAGCAGGCATCAGACGGAATACACGACCGCCAGATTCCTTTAACGGAATAACCCACGGTAGATAGCATAGGCGATGGCCACACCTAGCCCTTGACACACATGAATCCAATGCCTAACCTACCCACCAATACCACAAAAGTTGTGACGATTGCTACGAGGTAGGCGAAAAAACCAAAAAGCCTAATGCCAAATGGAAAAATTCCTACCAGGCCCCCCAGACAACCGGGGCAACCAACCTAAGGTCCATAGCAAGGCCAAAAAACCTAGACCCTGAGCTAAATGGGAGTGGAGGGTGGGTGACTCGCTGCGGGACGATGACGACTGAGGAGGAGGCGGAGCTGGAGCCGCAGCATTAAGCTGCTAAACACGCCCCCCGGAGACACCTGGTTGGCTGCCTCCAGTGGGCGTGGGTGCCAGCCAGGTGAGGAGGGGCGGGGGTTAAGGCCCCCCGGCCAGGGGCGGAGCTCGGGCTCCCGCCCACAACCACTCCCCTCTCTTCCAGGGAGGAGAGTCTATCTTTCCTACAGGACAGTTTGTGGTAGAATGACCCCATGGGGGAAAGGGAAGGGATAGCCCAGCAATAGGGTACTGCAGTAATTAGCCCCACTGAAAAGGTGGGTTGTCTGCCTTATTCTACCTAATGTAGGTGCACCAACATGCTGTGTATGTGTGTGCCTGTGGTTCTCATGTGGCATTAACCAATGAAGCTTTCTCATGGCACAAAGGTAAGTGTAATCAAAATAGCCCAATGAAAACTGAGCATACTCAGTGGGCAAAAATGTTGACTGACTGTTGAGGATGGGGGAGGGAAAACCATGATATGGAATGCAGCATGCTGGGATGGGGCATGGATGGATGCATGGATGGAATCTAGAGCAGCAACACTCCACACCCACATGTTTTTTCAGACCCCACTTGTCCTTTAAGTTCTTCTCTCTTACTGGCATGCAACCATCCTGGTCGAGAGTAGGGATGGGAAAATCTCTCAATTTTGGTTTCTTTCTTTTTCTCATTTTTGCAATCTTAAATTTAGTTCTCCAGATTTCTGCAGCATTTTCTCTCTCCCCACCCTCTCTCTTCCTCATCAACATTTTTAGTGCAACTTTCTTGTAATAACCAATTTTTACCAAGCCATTTCCCCATATGTGATGCATTTCTGTAAGTTATTTTTACTAATACATGCATTTTAATGTATACTTTTCCCCAATATATGCATTTTAATGTACACGTTGCTTGGTTGAAGAACTGCATCACAAAATTCAGAGAAGTGCAAATTTTGAAGGATAGCTGTCTTGGTTCACACAATGGTTCAAGAATGGAAATTAGGGTTGCATTCACACAACAGTTTATCCCATTTCCCTGATGTTTCCCTAACTGTAAATATAGCTCATGTATAACACACATTTCCATTTGATTCCAGAAAAAAATCTCTTTGCAGTCCCCTTCATCTGGAAAATTGTGGGAGAAAAGTGATTAAATTTAGTGTTGCATACTGGCATATAGTTCTTTTCTACTGTTTCATGAGTGGGATCAGAAGCATGCACAGTTGTCCAGAGATGTTTGCTATTGTGTCACACCACACCCATTGGTGTGAGCGAAATTTAGCACGGCAAGCTGGTCCATCCATCAAAAACCCACATTTCCATAACACAACAGGTCCTGCAGTGTGAAAGGAATGTTAGAAAACTGGACAGTGGTGTCTCATCATCATGAGGAAAAGTAACACAATATTCCCTACATCTGAATGCACACTAGGTACTCTTTCATTAAAATGCAAAAAAAAAAATCAGATCTCCCTTCCATCTATACATGCCCTCCAACTTTGGTCAGCAAAAGCAGTTACCATGGCCACCCAGCCTCAGAAGGCCATCTCTAGAGGCTCCGAAATTCTCTTTGCTGCACTAGGTTAGAAGAAATGTTGGCTTAAGGCAAGGAGACATTCTAAGAGCATATGATCAGGCACCATAAAAGAAAAAGCTCATCAGAGTTTGTCTCATGGTGACATTTATTTCTCATTAAATAGGAGATTATTTTCAAACAGTATGATAAAACCCATAAAACTAAAAGCTCCCTATTGCCTCGTGGAATAAATTCCTCATCTGTTAAAGGTGTTACAGCCCAAGTAGGCAAGGTGGAAATCGGTGGAGAGCACAAGGAAAAGAAGCAGTGACAGGATAAAGAAATTAAATGGAGCTCTTTGAGGAGAAGTTTGTGGCTGATGTTGAACTTAAGGAAAAGGAAAGATGCAATTAAATAGCACTATCGTAATTGTATCACCATCGTTGCCATCAAAAGGATGGGTAGAGTGGGCAGGAAAGAAAAACCTGCAAATCGCAAGAATATAGAGTGCAGTTTTATACCAGTTCAGAGTATTTGCCCATCTGCCCCATTATTCTAGGGGTGGAGAATTATTGACCTTCCAGACTATAACTCCCATCATCCCTAACCATTGGCGGGGCTGGCTGGGTCAGGTGGGGACAACATCTGGAGGATGGCAAGCTCTCCAGCCCTGGCCTTCTCTGCCTGGCAGTGGCTCACCAGGGTCTCAAGCAGAAGTCTTTCAAACCACCTTCTGTCTGACTCTCTAAACAGGAGATGCTGGTCATGGAGCCTGCAACGAGTTATAGTTCTTCACTGTGAGAGCAGGGACAGGACCCAGCTACTTGGCATCACTGGTGAACACCAGGCTCTACTTATTCCAAAGTGTGTCTCCAAGCACCTGTCATAGAAACTATGGAAATAATAACATTAAAAGCTGACGTGCTTGTGAGAAAGGCTGAGCAAGTGAAGGCTGGAATGTGAATATTGTGTTTGCAAGAGAACCATCAGAGAAGAACGGAATCAGGGGTGCCAACATGAATAAAATATTTGGGGAGCACCAGGTAAGCCCCACATAATCAATCACAAGATGGCATATGTACAGCATTTGAATGGCAATGCCCATCAACTTGGGGGAGGGCAACCCCCTCAAATATTTAATGGGGGGGTCAAAGGGACCTTGGCTACTAGGAGTTGGCTCCTATGGACAGAATAGCATGTTTGCAGGAACTATTGCTATAACTGTTTTGGACAAAGGAAGGAGGGAAAGATGAGAAAGTTGCTATACCTCATGATTCAACTAGTAGAAGCAAGTATTGTCATATTTGTATATAACTGCCCCTTTTCTTGCAAGTGTATAAATGCTTGTGCTTTTTTCATATTTGGTGTGCTACCCCTCAACTACTTGCTGGTGGAGATTGTGTTGCACCAGCTGTGCAATGCCTAAAGAAATGTCCTGTTTGGCTGGCAGTTGGAGTCTGGATCTTATTGGCTGTCCAGACTGAACCCACAGGGCTCAGTTATTGAACCTCAATATTTCCCCAACACATCAATGAAATGGAACAGATCCATGATGAGATCTGCCAATGCTAACTTTAAATGGAATTGTCATGGAGTTCTCTTTGAATAACACTACATTCCACATGCATCATTTCCCTTATCTAAATAATCTCACAAAGCTGTTCTTTGCCCAGTGAGGAAAACTTACAGTGACACATGTATTGTTTTTCCAAGCAGTGCAGATAGCATGGGGGTGGGGATTTAGATCAGGTAAATAGCAATATGGAGATTACATTGCTCTTCCCCCTTTGCCATAACCTCCATACCTTTTGGGGATCTCTTGCTTCTGTTCTAGTTTGACCTCAGACATAGCACTTAGCTTCTCTTCATAGGTACAAACAGCAGACATTTTGTGATATGACAGAGAGTGCATTTGGGGGCATTGTTATGGGAAGTTCTGCTGCCTTCCCATGCCTGTTGATACCCCAGTGCAGTCTTTGAGAATTAACCCTACTCCTTTCCTATGTGCATGGACCCATCCTGGGACAGGATGGTGGAATAATTTGATAGAAAGTTGGGAAATCACTACGATTAAAAGTTGTTAAAATATTGTGTGTGTGTGTGTTTGTGTGTGTATTTGGTGTGTGTGCTCTCTTAAATAAAGTCCATCCATCCTGTACACTGTTTATTGGTCATGTGTGATGCTAACATGGGAGATGGGCATAGATGCAATGTTGAGCTCCTGGAGGAAAGACAATAAGCGTGCCAGGAACTAGAAGCCATATTTCTCTCCAGGTGATGGAGCTGAGGACTCTGAACCAGAAGGGAAAGGGCACACAATTCTAATATGCATGGTTAAGATCCCTTCCTTCTTTTCTAAAACAGGTATATCCCTTTTCATTCCATGGCAGTCCGGATCCTAATAAACAGGGGACTGTTTGAGACCTCCAGTTGGTAAAAAATGTGAAACACCCACAATGTAATGCCGAAGTTAAAGAGGAGAAGTAGTGAGAAGCAAGCCAGAAGAGATTCACCTGGCTGACTCCAAACTCCATACAAAACATCCTTCAGAGACAAAGGCATTTGTTACACCCATCGGTGCTGGAGATAGCGCCAAACAAATGAAAGTTATTAAAGGAAAGGGAGATGAATGAAGCCCAAGGCATCCGTTTGTTTTGCCAGCGCCAAATTCGTTTCCAGAAAAAGCCCTTATCAATTTTCAGGGAATGGTTTGCCCTGTCATTGCGGCCTGGGTGTTAATGTTCTTTACGGCTCTGTTAAAGCTGGCGCAGTGACACCAATCTAAATAAGGGAGAAGGGAAGGCTTAATCAGGCTGTCACTGACCAGTTATTAACATTTTTTGAACAAGGGCATTAAAGGAGAAAATCCAGAGATACTTATTTGTACTTAGGAGAGGAGCTAAAAAAAGAGAGGAAAAATTAACGGAAAATGCACAGGATAAATCTTCAGCTATTCACTATCTGTGGCTATTGGGGCAAAGAAGAAAGCTTGCAGGAGGTTGAAACATCTCCCATTCTTTGCATTATGCACTGGTTAGTAAGATGGGCTTGGCCATGGAAGGATGAAGAACAAATCCCTGAACTGTCACACTGCTCTAAGGTGGTGTTTGGAAGGTTCTTTGCATGCAAACTCATTTCAAGAGGTCAGGATGGGTTTGAAGGTGCTTGGCATTTTGCTTCAAGAGTACCTATCACTTACACACACAGAGAGCTTTATTGTGGTCCATAGACCCAAAATACACAGTACAACAATGGTATATATCAACAGTTATTAAGGCATAAGAGCAGCCTTGCTAGCCAACAGAGGAGCTCTAGCCAGTATATACTGATTTCTGATCTTACTGCCTCCGAGAGAAATGTTGCTACAGCCAGTGTAATAGTATTAGTCTTATTCTCAAGGAGAAGCTTAACATAAAATAAGTAAGCAATTCCAGGTTGTTCTGCTAATAATTGGTTTGGTTAGATAGTGTCTAGCATTTTTATACAGACTACAATATAATAAAATGTGTTTCATACATTCAACATCCTGGGAACATGGGCACAGCCTATCTTGGTATGCAATGACAGCCAATCTTGCACTCAACCCTTCAGATGGAAAGACCTTTAATCTGGCTTTGGAAAACAGACGGCAATAGTTTGGTACAGGCAGATTCTTAAGGTGGGGAGATAACAAAACCCAATACAAAACTGCAGGTATTGTATTCCTAACACAGATGGGCTACAGGTCACATATGAGCGAGATCATAAATCATTGAGGGCAACATCCTATTACCTCTGTTTCTCAGTTTTGAGGGCATTATCATACCCCAGGTGGATAAGAAAGAATGGTGAAAGACCTATCGAAGAGGTCTTATGTGTCATGGTTTTTGACCAGGAATTGATGTACTTCTCATTTATCAAATGAAGGAGTAGACCATTTCCAATATCACTTACAATTCTAATTCAAGTTAGTGATCCTTGTTCAGATCATTACTACTCTAGGCAGACTTCTAGGAATGGGATTGGGAAACATGACTGTCACCACAAACAAAAAAGCACCAGGTCCTATGCCAGGGGTGTGGACATAGGAACCAACTCCTAGGAACTGAGGTCCCTTCACCCTCCAATAAAATATTTGAGGGACCAGGGCCCCCCAAAGTTAATGGGCATTGCCATTCAAATGATGCGTGTGCATGCCGTGTCATATTATGTAGTACGGGGCTTACCTGTCTCCCCAATATTTTATTCAAGCTGGCACCCCGACTGTGGAACCATTTTTCTCCTGAGCGATGCATTCCTTTCTGGAAAATCTTCCAGGGTCACATGACAGTGGTGGACAGGGCTAGAGGCAAAGGTGGGTGGAGCAAGGAATGTAAATCTTGCCTTTGTACAGTAGGATCATTTCTGTCTATCCTCCTTCCAGGCAAGTACAAAGCATTACCGGAGTACAAGGGCATATTCCAGCAAGGCAAAAATGCTCTGGATGCAAAGCAAAGCCAGAGTGTGCCTTTGTGGTTTGGGGAGACTCCCGAGGTTCAAACAAAGAGGTTTGGACCCCTGGGCCTGCAGGTCCCTATCCTGGTGCCATGTCCTCCTAACAGGAAGTACTTCCTAAAATACATCCTGTTTGCTTGTGATGCACTATGGTTGTTGACAGAATCAATATGATGACGATGTTTTTTAATTCACTATAACTGAAGTTGGTAAGCTTTCATGCCAGCAGCCAAGAATTCAAAAAGCCAATGGTTCTGAAGTAGGACCATAGTGCCTTAAGTTTGCATTTTTTTTTCATTTCAGTATTCCATTGAGCATGTGTGCTCCCAATGTGACAAATTGAAACTTGTTTTGCTGTCCTGGAGACAATGCAGTGCTCAAAAAAACAAGCTGTAAGAGATACCCCCAAGGGTTTAATGAAACATTTTCTTTAGACTCTGGGGAGCCATGCGGTCTCTGTGCTATCCCACCGGGACCAAGCTAAGAGAAACCTCCTGAGGCAGGAGAACAAGGGGACAGTCCCTGAGCTAGTTCATAAAGGCCAAATGAAATATTATTTTGCTGGTAAAATACAACAACAGAAAACTGAAAACCAAAATGAAATGCTTAATTTCTGGCTGCTTTCATCTGAGCTACCAGGATGAATATTTATTTGCTTCTTTTACACTGACAAGAAGGCATGATCATCAGCAATCAGGACTGAACAATTTCCACACAAACCACAAGATCTAAAATAAAAATTCTAGTCAGCTTTTGTACATGGAATGGGTAATGGTGCCATCTTGTCCTTTGCCTCTGGCAGCAGAATGTATGGTTTGTGCCCTGTATATATGCCCTTATTGTGAGAAGTTCTCATCATAAGAATCATTCCAAAACCAAACCAAAACCCATGGTGGCCAACAGGCTGCTGAACAACTTTCCTTTAGATATGGGGTGGGGTTGGGGTGGAGGTGTCTGTTTTCCATAAGAACTGCATGACATATTTCTGTAGGCCTTTGGTCAATGTAGAAGATTCAGGGCTGCTTGCTGTTCTGTTGTCTGATTTGATCTTCTTGTTTGTTTTGTTTTTTGCATAGTCCACATCACTTCATATATATATATATATATATATTTGCAGAAAGATAACTATATATTTTTCATTAAATATGAAGCAGCTGTTTCCTTGGGCATTTGTTTCTTTAAGCTTTGCGTTGTCTCACTTTCCAGCTCATCAGAGCTAGGAGTGTTAAAAAACAACAACAGCAACTAGTGCTGTGCCAGAGTTTTCACCTATGTTTTTGTTACCCTTCCCCATCAATTGATGAGAAAAAGAATTGTATTCCAACATTATCAAAGGGGAGAGAACTTTTTGGATGGGATATAAGGCTTTTGTTGTGTTTATCTTGCTTTCAGGGTGGTCAAGGACTTGGTCATTCATGCTTCAAGTCATCTCTCCAGTGGTCTGCATCCTGCTGGCTTTCCAGGTGCCTGAACTTCCTGAAAGCCCCATGGTGTCCTCAGTTGGAGTTCCCTGTAATCACAGGTACAGTGGGGAGCAGCTTACCATGTGCCTGATGGTCTGTTTTCTTTCTTTCTTTCTTTCTTTCTTTCTTTCTTTCTTTCTTTCTTTCTTTCTTTCTTTCTTTATTTCTTTCACCTCAGGGTAAAAGTTTTTTGTTTCTCTTTAAAGGTAAAAGGAAACACTTGCCTTAAAAACAAAACCAGACCATAATCTTTACTCAGAATTTGCCTCTGGCAGGTTTTTTTTTTTTTAAAGATTTTAAATGTGGGTATCACATCTCCCACACATTGCACTGGCCCTCTTGTCTGGAGTCCAGGGCTACTGAAGAAAGAAACTCACCATGCTTAGACATCTCTGGCTTGAGTCACCACTGAATTTTGCGTCAACTGAGAGTTCAAGGCAAGTCCGAAGATTTCTGTTTGGAGAAATTTTCAGAGGAATATGGATGAAAGCAAAACAAATATTTTCATAAAACTGAATTAGGAGGGACTATATGTCTCAGGAATATTTTTCTCTAGGCCAAAAGTTTGGGCAACAAAATAGCACATTCTCGTATACTAGCATGGCATTACAGTGGTAAAAGGTAAAGGTAAAAGGACCCCTGACCATTAGGTCCAGTCGTGGCCGACTCTGGGTTTGCGGTACTCATCTCGCTTTATTGGCTGAGGGAGCGGGTGTACAGCTTCCGGGTCATGTGGCCAGCATGACTAAGCCGCTTCTGGCGAACCAGAGCAGCACACGGAAACGCTATTTAGCTTCCCGCCGGAGTGGTACCTATTTATCTACTTGCACTTTGACATGCTTTCGAACTGCTAGGTTGGCAGGAGCAGGGACCGAGCAACGGGAGCTCACCCCGTCAAGGGGATTCGAACCGCCAACCTTCTGATTGGCAAGTCCTAGGCTATGTGGTTTAACCCACAGCGCCACCCACGTCCCATTACAGTGGTACCTTGGGTTAAGTTCCGGAGGTCCGTTCTTAACCTGAAACTGTTCTTAACCTGAAGCACCACTTTAGCTAATGGGGCCTCCCGCTGCTGCTGCACCGCCAGAGCATGATTTCTGTTCTCATCCTGAAGCAAAGTTCTTAACCCGAGGTACTATTTCTGGGTTAGCGGAGTCTGTAACCTGAAGCGTATGTAACCTGAAGCAAATGTAACCCGAGTTACCACTGTAATGCCAAAGTAAAAATGCAGCTTTTATTTTTTATTTTTTTTAAAGATATTTATTGAAGTTTTACAAAAAAAGAGAAAATTACAGAATGAAAATAAAACAAGAGAAAAAAAGAGAAAAATACAAAAATATAAAAATACATAGGAAAAAAGATACAAAATACAGAAAAAACAGATAGAAAAAATTAAAAGCGAATCAATTTTTTCATATCTAAAATTTCGTTTGCTTGTTTCCTTGACCTCCTCACACCTCCCTTTTTTGTATTCCCGTTCACATAGTCAGTTCAGCAAATCCTTACCCTCTTTCATTTATCTTAACTCTATATCTTAACATATTATGACTATATATTTTCATCCATTATCAATCCATTTTTACATATTCTTATTAGCCTTGTTGCTAATGCTACTTAATTTCAATCCAGCATCATTTTAGCATTCATTAATTTTACAATATTTCTGCAAATAGTCTTTAAATTTCTTCCAATCTTCTTCCACCGACTCTTCTCCCTGGTCTCGGATTCTGCCAGTCATTTCCGCCAGTTCCATATGGTCCATCACCTTCATCTGCCACTCTTCCAAGGTGGGTAAATCTTGTGTCTTCCAATACTTTGCTAAATGCAGCTTTTAAATAGGGATGCAATTGTTACAAATTCTGTTATGAACTGACCCGATCCTTATCTCCTAATGTGTGGGCCAGGACATAATTATCTACTGGCTTTCATACCTCCTGAATTTGTCAACATGTTTCTTGGCTCAAAATACGCCATACAAAAAAATCATTTGAAAAGTGCATGTTTATTTAGAACAGGAAATATATTCAGGCTGAAATCCTAACCCCACTAATTTGGGAGTAAGCCTCATTAAATTAAAGAGGACTTATTTCTGAATAATCACAGTGAAGACTGCAGTGTTAGAAAATGTGCATTTAAATGAAGTGTGTGTGTGTGTAAGAAAACTGCAGATGAATGCAGAAGCAGGACAGGACAGATTTATGTTGAACCCATACAAAAGAGACATAGGCTGGAAACAGGCTGATTCACCAATCTTTATTTTTACACCAGATCAGGATGCAGTTCTTGGGTTGATAGGTATTCCTCTTTTGTATTTTTCAAATCCATGCTTGCTTTCCCAAACCCTTTTGCTCCAAGGCTTCACACTTCACAACAAATCATTTGCGAATCTCCCAGGCCTGATTGTGTGCAGGGCAATTCCATCTTTTCTTCTTATTCCCCTGGTACGAGAAAGAAAAAAGAAGAAGCTAAGAGTCAAGGAACCAAGTTAACGACAGAGCAAGTGCTGTTGGGGTTGCAAAGTCCCTGGCTCATAGTGGAGCTCAATAGAGCGTGCTGCTTAAATAGCTGATAACTGCAAGGACAAGTATCTGTTCTCACTTGTATTAAATGTAAGCCTTAAACAATCAATGTTTCTGTGTGGGAGACAACATGATAAATTACGCATCGATCAATATCCTTTAGTGGATATTGGTTTAAAAAAGGTTTATGGGCAAACAAACTCCAACCATTTTCAATATTGCCCCCTTTCCCCCCAAATCAATGGCCACTGTAATTGCAAAGGGGAGTGGGGGGAAAAACTGTAAGTAGGGAGAAGAGTGTAGATATTTCTAAATGGATGCAGGTATGTGAGGAACTAGTTAGCTAGGGCAAATACCTGAAGGTGCTTTCATTTAATAGAATAACAGAATCACACAGGACCCTGGGGATCGTCTAGTCCAACCCCTTGCAATGCAGGAATATGCTGCTGTCCCTTACGGGATTGGACCTGCAACTTTGGCATTCTCAGCACCACACTCTAACCACCTGAGCTATCTAGCTAGTTATTGCTGTACCTAGACTGGGATGATCTAATTTGGCTGGCAGCAGATCCCCATAACCCAAAGCAGGTGGCCTACCTGTATCCTTTTTCACTGGAGATACCTGGGATTGAACCAGAGATTCCATCCATGCAAAGCATATGCTTCAGCCTTCCACAGATTCCCCTGTCCCAAGGTAATGGGAATTCTTCAGCAGTGTGCCTAATGTCCATGTGGAGGCCATCAACGGCCTTCTCCTCCATGACCAGATTTCCTTGCCATGTGGCAAAGCCTCTACATTCATGTTGTTGCCAAGTCTTATAAAGCATACAGACCATAACCCCTTCTTTCTGATTCATGTGGGTACAAATGATACTTCCAGACACAGCCTTTGACGTATAGCAAGGGACTATGAGACTCTGGGCAGGAAGCTGAAGGGCCTTGAGGGCACAGGTGGTTTTTTTCATCACTCCTTCCTGTGGCCCAGGAAGAGAGGAAAATGCTGGAAGTAAACCACTGGCTGTGCAGGTGATGTCGTCAGGAAAGGTTTGGCTTCGTGGATCATGATCCCTGCTTCCTTGAGGAAGGACTTCTGAGAAGAGATGGGTTGCACCTCATAGCAGTTGCCAAGAATGAAAAAAAGAGAAACCAAAATTGACACGTCCATCCATCTAGCTATTCATCCATCCCTAAGTCCAGGCTAGCAATAATTTCCATTGAAATTGAGATTGCTCTGGGATCTTTCCCAATTCCCACAGACTTGCTCACAGAAGAATGTCCTTGGAAACAGGGAATAGATTTCAGATTTAAATGATTAATCACCCTTGTATAAAGAGGAGATTTATATATTTTGCTAGTAAACAACAGTGTTTGGTTTAGTTAATCACTATGCATACCATTTTTTCTTATAGTACATGGCTCACTGATAAAAAGTCACTGTGTGCCACAGCTTCCATCTGTCACCAAACCATTCAATAGCTATGAAAGCCATGACTTCTGCTGTATCCCTCCTCCTTGAATTCCAGTGCCCATCCTTCCATCCCATAGCAGGGACAAGAAGAAACAGGATGGGAGAACCCATGGCTGCATCTGCTTATGATGGTAAAAGGAAGTCAGGATCTCCAGACCCTAGGGTGCCTTGAATGATGGTATGGGGTGCTGCTGGCAACACTAGCCTCTGTCCCTCTTTCTTTCCTTCCCTCCATCCTCTGATGCCCTCTCACTTCTCTGTCTCCCAAAGGCTTGCACAGCTGTTTCTGGCAGCAGCCCTGGTTACAAGCTCTGCAGGCGAATGGTACCTCTGGGGCTGGCCAGGGGGTGCTGGTTGCCAGGAGCTGGGGTGGCCATGGAGTAAGCAAGCAAGCAAGCAAGCAAGCAAGCAAGCAAGCAAGCAAGCAAGCAAGCCCAACCAGCCAGTCTGTCAGCCATTGCTGTTGGAAATGGACAGATAAGTCCCAGGCCCCTGTGGGGCAGTGTGAGGAGGCACCTCTCTTTGGGGCGGCGGGGGGGGGGGGGCAGATCAGAGACCAAGAGCAGCAGCAGTGGCTGCCCAGAGGACTCCCAATAAGAGGGGAGAGGAGGAGGCTTGTTGGCTCCATCCTGTGTTCACTATAGATTGGGAGTCGGGTGGGGAAATGAATGCACAAGAAGGAATTGCAAGAGTAGAGCCTTCCTTTCCCCTGCTTTTCCTACCCTTGCAGTTCAGGGCCAGAGAGAGTCCTGGAGCTACACACACCCCTAAACCCGATTGGACCAAGAAACAGATTGCCTGGGGTAGCTAGTAACCTGATCCTCCGGAGGCTACAGGTGATGGACAGCACCAGCTCATTATATGCACTGAATCCAAACATTGCTTTGAATATTCAAACATTGCTTTGAATATTCATTCAGCTCTAATTTCATTTTGACCAAGAAGGAATCACTTTCTTTCCTCTCCCCCCCCTTACCTGACCATTTCTGAGCTCCACGTTGCTTAAGGGACTTGGCCACAATGCCCTTGAAAGTTAATGGACAGTTTCTCATTATCTTCCACAGGCTTTGGATCACAGCGAGATGCATGCGTCGCTCCAAGCCATTCTGAGCTGCCTCTGGGGACTTGCAGCCTATACACAGGTGTTTGCATATTTCCCTGCATCCCCAGCTGGCATCTATTATCCTGAGTAGACAGGGTAATTATTACGTGAGGAGAAATAACTGACTCAGCACGGACAGCAAATGAAAGACCCTCATCCTTGCCGCGGTGTTCAAAGGAACAGCATTAATTATGATGGATTTCTTGTGCCGTTCAGGTAGCTGTAAATAGGGAGGTTCCTTGGATGTCCCCGTCCTCACCCTCATCCTTCATAAATTAGCATCCATCATTGTCAGATAGGATACATCCTTGGTTGACTTTACAGGTCTCAAAATTACCAGCTCCTAAAGCATGGAGGTGGAGAGAGTATATCTGTTATAGAAACAATTAAATCTTTAGACTCGGGGCATCCAAACATTGCAGACTACAACTCCCATTAGTGCCATCCAGTATAATCAATGGTAAGGGATGATGGGAGCTGTAGCCTACAACAGCTAGAGGGCAAAATGTTGACTGCCTGTGTTTTAGGCTCACTTAGTAGAGGCTAGGGATGGAAAAAATTATTCTGTTTGCATTTTAATGAGGAACTACCTAATTTGCACTTCTTGAAATGGAAACACAGCCATTCTTAGAAATGCACACCTCTTCAGATTTTGCAATGCAGTTCTCCAAATGTATTCAGAAATGCATCAATTAGGGGAAAGTGTGCATATAATGCATTATGTGAGGATGGAATTTCTTGCAAAAATGTGAATATTAGGCAAAACTCCAACCAAAAATGTGTATTTAGTAGAAATTTGCAACAGAATGTTGATAAATGTTCATTATATATACATATACATACATGCACACACACATATATTTGTAAATTGCTGCAGAAATATGGAGAGCTGAATTTAAGATGGGAACAAGGAGAAACTGAGAAAAACCTAAATAGTCAGATCTAGTAGTGCAGAGGCATTCCATCATTAATGATTTATTAAATGCTTCCTTGCTTTATTTATTATTTTTATTATGCTGTAATAGTACAGGCATCCTCACCTGGAGAGTCCTTGTGGCTCACGAGGATGTCAGTGAGGGTGGAAGAAGCCCCAAAGAGATGTCAGGCATAGTGGGGCTTTGTTTAGGCTGCTCAACCTCCCTGCCTAACAGCTGGCATGCAGGGTAGCGCAGCTGCCACAGCCACTTTCCTGTGTGCCCTCCAGCCTCCAGCCAGCCCCAGAGTTTCATCCCTAGCTGAAGGAAGAGTTTTGTGGGGAGAGAGCAGGAGAGAGAGTTGGAGAGCAGGGGGAAATAGGCATTTAGAGACATTGTAGAGGGTGCCCCCCACTTTACGCAATTTCACTTATGCACATGGGAGGATGCTTGCACAGATCAGGAGCAGCTAGCCTGCATTGTTGAACCCCAGCTCCCATCATCTCTGACCACTGGCCATGCTGACTGGGGACACTGGGAGCTACAGTGCAGCAACATCTGGAGGGCCACAAGTTCCCTGTTATAGTCCCAAGGCAGGGAGTGTCCCAGGGAAAAGAGGATTTTTTGGATCCTCAACTCTGAGGGTGGAGAGAAAGATTCACTTTGAGAGAGAGAGACCTGACCTTGTGACCAACTGCTGGAAGGCTGCAGAAAGGTTTGCACCCAGTGTTTCACTGACATTGGAGTTCAAAAATCACAGGGGAGGGAAGAAGGTGCGTCAGGAGCTGCTGTGGGGTACTGTCAATTTACAGGATGCCAATCCCTCTTATTTTCTAGAGTGCCCTCTTAAAGGGGATAAGCTACATTGATAGTGGTAGGAGGGTTTTGGTTTTGGTATTGTTTTTTTTAAAGCAACCTCCCAGCACAGGGGGGAAATGGGGAAACAACCTCTCCCATGCACACTTTCTACCTTACCAGCCTGAGCCCTTCAGAGCAATGGAAAAATTATTTCTCTTATCTTTGTTTCTTCCATCCTACCCCTTTTTAGGTTGCGCAGTAAGTCAGCCCCATAACCAAAGTTATTGTGGCAATGGAACAGTTAAACACAGCTTAAAATCTACCTGGAAATCATTGCTTCTGATCGAGGACCTTAGAATTATAGAATCAATAAATCTGGACGGTATCTTCAAGGTCAACTGGTCAACCCCCCTGCTCAGGGCTGGATCTTCAGTGCAAGATGTGGGGAGACTGGAAGCTACCTTATGCTGAGTCAGACCATCAGTCTGTCTTGCTCATCTACACTGATTGGCAGAGGCTCTCCTTTGTTTCGACAAGTGTCTCTCTCATCCCACCCCAGATATGCCAGGGATTGAACCTGGGTCCTTCTGCATGCAAGGCAGATACTCTACAACTGACCCATGTTCCTTCCTCGCATATGGTTCCACTTGGAAGAGGCAACTGGAACCCTCCTGTCTCTCTAGCCTTTGCATAAATACCTCCAGCAATGACACCTTACTTAGTGAATAGTTGTTTGTCAAGACTGGGAACGAAGGGTTGTAGCCAATGCTAGTCCTACTCAGAGTAGACACATTGAAGTGAAAGGACATGATTAAGTAAGGTTCATTCATTTCAATGGATCTACGCCAAGTAGAATTTAGTTGGATACAAGCCAAAGTTAATAAGAGCCAGATACAGCCATGTTCCATAACCAGCAGCCCACGGGAAAGTAGTAACAACATACATCTTGCCCTGGTCAGCAATTGAGGTGTCAGGACCAATATTTTATGCACCAGGGGCATCTAAAGTCCTGGAATTTGTCCCCCCCCCCACCCCATTCTGAATCATAGCATACCAACAAAGACCTGGGGGAAGGAAAAGAATTCTCAGACGCTATTTTTTTAGAGCTTCCCCAGCCCCAGAGGAACTGCGACATGGAGGGTTCCACTTGGAAGATTTTAATCCGTGAAAAATGGTTTTAATACCAAATGTGCTGCAGGGATATTTGTTTTACAACAGCTTGAGCTCAAGTCAAATGCTTTGCATTCCCCACATCCAAATGATTAATAAGCAGACAGAGAAACTCAGAAATGCAAAGGAAGGGGGGAACTGATTTGTTGTTGTGATCATCACTATAAAAGTTGTTGTTGTTGTTGTTGTTGTTGTTGTTGTTGTTGTTGTTGTTGTTGTTGTTATGCCACGTAAAAAGGAAGACAATCCCCTCCCACCCATGCTTTATAATACAAAGGTTGCAGTCTGATGATCATGTGAGAAAGAGGCGTAATGCGGAAGAATTGTAGGTTATTTTGCATCTATTACCAGGAGGTTATTTTGTATCTATTGCCACCATCTGAATCCCACCCTCCACCCCGAATAGAAACCGTGCTGATGTGATAAGAAGCCTTGGCTCCCAAGGGAAACCCAGAGTTAGGAACATTGCATTTCCAACATTTCAAATATGAAAGAAAGTACATGGCTGCATTGCATTGCACACCTGCTTGGGTGATTGAATTCTCCTTAGAGCATGCCTATTGGGGCATTGTAGGCTGAAATTGTCTGCACGCCGAAATTTCACCACTGCCTGGTGCCTTCATGTTCATGCACTGCCTCATCTATACACCCATGCACAAGAGATGCTCAGCAGTCTGCGAATGATTGCTTGGAAGGAATCTAACCAATGGCTATGTTCTACCTCCACTACTAGTTGCTGGGGATCACAGGTCCTACTTGCAGACTTCTAGTAGGCTACACTAGGATGCTGCCCTAGATGGGCTATTGGCCAGAGGCAACAGGCTCTTCTTATCTTCTTAATGAACACGCAAGCAAACCACATGGAGTGACCACTGCTGCTTCCTCATTTCCTTCCTACAAGGCAAAAGAAACTCATGCTGGGGAAGGTGGAGACAGCATGCACCCCCATTGACAAGAAGAATGGTATCTATCCCCACCATTGGTGATCTGGGGCTTGACTGCAAGTTTCAGGATGCTCTGTAATCATTTACCAACAGAGCAGCCACACTGAGCATCTTCTGTGGCCACCTCTCAGATGCACCATCAATCAAATGAAGGACTTGCCACCATCTCCTAACCCATCCCCTGAGGCAGTGGCAGACCTTGGGCTTAAAAATTTCAGCAGCACTCTATGCAATGCCAAAATTTGGTGCCTCCTGTCTCTCACCTTTCGTTGTTACGGTGCCTCCTGCAGTGCCTTCTTGGGTCAGCACCCAGTGCTGGTGAACTGGTTGTGCTCCCCTAAATCTGCCTCTGCCTGGGGTCATGGTCTTCTGCAGTGGGGGATAAGATGCTCTTATCAGAATCAAGGTGGGGAGGGTGGCTACTAACAGCAAGGTGTGGTCCCCTCGATTCTGTTTGCAGGGATTCATTTCAGGGTTCTCAGTAACACAGTCAAGCACTCCTGATTTGAATTTTTGGCCAATCCTTAATGTGTACTGGGAAGAAGAAGCATTCACAGAATGGAAATACAAGGTGGAATTCAGCATACTACTCAGGAGATCATTCTGTCAGAGCAAGCAGTTCTGCTTACCCGTCAGAATGATGTCCCCTTTCTACCCACTATGTGGGGTTCTGGGGGTTCTATCAACCCTTCAGAGTAGATCTGGGGGGAAGCACAAGGGGAGGAGAAGGGAGGAAACTCTATTCCACTAGTGGGAGTCCTAGTACTGGCAGTTGAATGCAGCCTACAGGGTTATATACAATGTTAGCCCTGCTCAGAGTAGATCCAGTGAAGTTAATTCATTTTAATAGGTCAACTCTGAGTAGACCTTAACTGGAGACAAGCCACAGAATTTTACCCGGCACAGGTACCAGGTAATAAGGACTGTAAACCAGGACCATTCAAGTATCCATAACAATTGATCAAGCAGCACACTCAGTCAACTTTTCATGGGACTCTATGAACACATGGCAAAAATCCAGGCAAACATATCACAGAAATAAATCCAAACAGGAATACTCTCTCTCAGAGTCATCTTCCCTTTCCTCATTATAGCTGATTGCATTAATTGACACTTGTATTTTTGTCTCTTAAGGTTTTTTTTATAAAGAAATCAGCATTCTTTTTTTCTTTTTTAAAGCACTCATTGGAAGAAAGCACTCGCATTAATGAATTCCTTGCCTTTAATTAGCAATTGAATAAAGTGGGATGCAAACAGCATTTTCCTTCCAGGGGCTAGATGGGGGACTTGTGGGCTGAATCCCACTCCTGACCCATTTTCGTTTAACAGAATGCTGTCCCAAAGGATATGAGTGGTCCATTAAAATTAAATTACTTGGACGAATGGAGATGAGGTTTTAGAGACAATTTGCAGAAAGGCAGGCAAGAACCAAAGACTATCATTTAAGGACTGATTCACACAACCACCCCTGGGGCTTGCTTTTCATGTATATTGCCTTCTTTGTCTTAGGCCAGATTAGGGTTGCCACAAAGATTTCAGCAGGCTTGTCAGGTTTCCGGCATCTAACAGCTAGGCTTGGCAATGTCATGTGGCAGGGTCTGGTGGTGTCATAGGCTTACAAATTCTTCAAACTGAAGGAGGAAACAAGCTGATGCATAGACTGGGCCTGAGAATATGGCCCAGTGCTAAAGAGTGGGAAAGGAATCTAATTAGTAACAACAACAACAATTTAGAGCTAAATGAGGGTTGTCAGGAGAGGAACATCCCAGACCCTGAGATACCAGGGCCGAAACATATAACTGAAGGGCAGCCCCTGGTGATGTAATGGGATGAGCACAGGTGATGTCACAGCAGACAGGGGCTGTTGTGATGTCATTAGGCATGACACATTCAGCAGTAGATGCAGTCACTCACCTGAAGATTCAAGCCCTACCTCTGCTATCTGGGGGTTGGCAGGCAAAGCTGGAGAATTCAGGTAACCCCTGGAGATCTGGCAATGCTAAGCAAATGAGTTTCAGGTCCAGAAAAACGATACAGAAGTCAATATTTTTGACCAAGGCAATCCATTACTCCTGTGCCCTACTAATTTAGGAAACCTGTTAGAGTTATATGCACAATAGTTACCACAAGGCGTGTGTGCTTTAGATAGTGTAGCATAGTGAGCAGTTTAGCACATGTCACAGGTGCACTTGAACATTAGGGCCAATGCTGCAGGTCTAGCTACCTTACATTTTGACTAAAGGAAGGATGGAAAAACTGTCTCTCCCCCCCCATGATATCTTTGAACCCCAGCTCCCATCAGCCTCAGGTAGTATGGCAAATAGAATAGGTATAGTGGATACTGGAGTCCAATGACATCTGGACATCCCCAGGTTCCCCATTCCTAGACTAAAGCAACATTCAAAGCTAAATTGCAGGTTCTTCCAAAGGAGACACTTCAGAGGAATTGTCAAGGAAGCCAGTTGTGATTTGTCAATACTACTGAAATTTCTTAGAGTGGTTTCACATATTCCTAGGCTCTTACCATTCATAATATACAATGCCATTCAATATTTGGAGTTATACCTCACTATCTCCATGCAGGCATTTGTTTAATCTATTAGTGGAGGAGTTGCAGGGACGTAAGTGCTGGTCCTACTACCTCCATGTTGTCTTTCCTGCATTGGGCAGGAAAGTCTGAAGTGGAATTCTAAGCCTGTTCAACTGAGCACACTTAGAAGTCTCCCTACAGAGGGAATCCAGAGTAATCAACGCTTCTAATCATGAAGGATCATGTAAGCGTATTCAGCTGAAAACATTTACAGCCCTCTTTCAGATCTTCCCAGTAAACAAAGGAAGGGTGGTGGAGGTGGCAGAGCCAGACATGAAAAGGTAGAGTGTGGGACTATGGCTTAGCAGAGAACATGGCTTTGTGAAAAGGATGGCTTTGCGAAGGACTTCTTTCCCCTTGTTCTGTCCCCTGCGTTGTGAAAAACATTGACACTGCTTTGATGCTTCTCTATTCTTTATTTAAAATTGGTGTAGGGAACCTTTGGCCTGCCAGATGTTGATGGCCAATAGGCAGGGATGATGGGAATTGCAGTCCAGCAACATCTGGAGGGCCAAAAGTTCCCCACACCTTTTTTGAAATATGTATAGCTCATCCTTCATCTATACAGATAATGGGGGTGGGTTACAGAGCACCCTCGAAGCTACCAACATGAGTTTGACCAAACTGTGGGAGGCAGTGGAAGACAGGAGTGCCTGGTGTGCTCTGGTCCATGGGGTCACGAAGAGTCAGACACGACTAAACGACTAAACAGCAACAACAACAACAGAGCCTATATGTGTCCTTACTCATTTAATGGTATGCACTCCCATAAAAGTTGACCTTCTATGGATTGCTTCCATAATGTTTTAGCCACCCTATGCCTTGCTGCTTTGTACACTAACTACTGTCCAGTGAGAAAGCTTCACTGACCCTTCTTCCCAATTAACTGTGCCAGAAAGGCTCTTTCCATCTTTTCCCATTTATCCCCTGAGCCAAGACAGCCAGGATGCAGCAGCTGTAAGCAAAGTGATAACCAAGAGGACACACTTCAGCACTATCCAAACAGACAGCTGCCAACCTGTGGCCATGTTTCCCTGGTTCCTCTATCAATATCAAACACACACATTCCACTACCACCACAGTTTATCTGGGCATTATTGTCTCTAACAGGCAAATGTGTGATAATGCACTTGGCCCATTAATACTGCAGCTGCATAGGAGATTAGCTGCAGGGCACCCTAGTAAGCCATCAACCAGACATTTACAGAATTGGGGGCTGGTGTCTAATCGCTCCACTGAGGAGTCTGTGCATTAAATTCTTCAGTGCTCAACAACACCCTAGCACTGCTGTTTCTCTCCAGCATGAGATTTCAAGCATGCACCTTTGAAGAGAACTGGCTGCATTGGGACCAACAAACACTACTCATTTCCTCCATCTAAACAGTTTTAGCAGTGCTCTGGTTCCCTTTTGCTTCTGTGAAGACACACATACAGGCGGTGGACTAAATTTTCAGTATCTCTATCTGTCTCCCCACCCCCCTTCCTCACACCACTTCAGATGAGTTGTTCATATTTTTATTCATGTGCAAAGGTCTGGCATATTTATCTGATCAAGTTTCCATTCAGTGCTTTAAAGAGAGGTGGGGGAGTGTCAGAGCCTTACTGTGCTAACAGCACTGTGTAGGTGTATGCATCTGGGTAGGTGTTTGAACCCTTTAAGCACAGGTTTCACTGACATTATCCCTGGCTAACAACCCACAGGCAAGGGTGCTTATTTGCGCAACAATGGGGGGATTTTTCACCCTGCAAAGCCCATCTACCTTTTACCTAGACTGTAGGTCAATCAAAGTAAGTACTGAAAAATCCAGTTTCTGATTTAAAAAATAAATGTTTTGTACACAACCTATATTAACACTCTTTCCTAAGCTTGTTTTTCTCACAAAGAAGTTCCATTGGATTTCAATAAGATATATATCCAAGTAAGTATTTTAGGATTGCAGCTTTAATTAAAATTCTAATTTAAGATTCTGTTTATTTTGGGATTTAATTATAATCTCCATGTGCTTCTAAATACACATCCCTTTTGATTCTTACCAGAACACTAATGAGAGGGACACCTTCCTGAGTTGCCTTAAAGAGGATCTCTGCAGGCGGGAAGCTTCTTGTTCTGTTCAAAGTGATGGGGTTGGTGTGAAGATTCTGGCCCAAGCAAGGGTACACAGTAAGAGTGCAGGGTCCTGCAAGCAGAATCAGGTGAGGCAAAGCAGAGCAAAGTCCAGGTTTCAACAAGGCAGAACAGGTTCAAGGAAAGGAATGCAAGGTAAAATAAGGTAAAACAAACTCTGGTTCTGACAAGGCTCAGGATGCGGGTAGCACCCTGGAAAGCTCCCTGTGACACTCAAGCAGAAAACAGTCGTCCCTTGGATCCTGAATGCTTTGGTACTCGGACGTTTTGGCTCCCATACGCCACAAACCTGGAAGTGATTGTTTCAGTTTGTGAATGTTCTTTAGAACCCAAACATCCAATGGGGATTCTGCAGCTTCCGATTGGCTGCAGGAGCTATGCTTTGGTTTCCAAACGTTTTGGAAGTTGAACAGACTTCCGGAACAGATTCCATTTGACTTCCAAGGTATGACTGTACTTACTCATAAAAACAAAGCTTAAATAATGCTGCAAGAACACATAACCCCCAACATGAGCTTTGAGTTAATGGGGCATAATGTGGTTCAACAGCCATTGACTTGGACAGTGCAGGAGAGACCATGTGTCAGGAGACTGCAGCTGCCCCTCTAATAGCACTACTAGATAAAAAGCTGAATGGACCAGAAACTGATGGGTTGTGGTGGAGGAGACTCAAGACAGTCAGCGAAAGAAAAGGTAAGCTGCTCACACAGCTGAGTCAAGTCCTGGTCAAAGAGGAGGGGACCTGGAGCTGCGGGGACAGAATGCAGGAAGAGAAAGGAGAAATAAGGAGGGTAGTTTGAGTACAAACAAGGTGGTGGCTTGAGGCCAAGGTAAGGCAGAAGGTAGGATCTGGGGCTAGCAACTCTGGTGGTGAGCTAAGTGGTGTGTGTGGGGGGGGGGAGACTTGGGAGTGGGGGTACTGTATAGTATTACAAACACAAGATCTGGTGATGAAAAGATTACCTAAACTTTCAGAGTAAGAAGGTAACCCAGGGGTGTCAGGAGATAAGATACAGTCTGGGGCTTTAAGCAATCCGGGGACCTTGGAATCTTGTCTCAGCATACTTCCACTGGAGCTTCTGGACAGGGGTCCTCAGGGTCAAAGGAAGCAATACAAGCTCCCCAGCATAGCCCCCCCTTGAATAGCTGTTCTGAAACAGCTGTTCTGAAAGACAGGAACAGGATGCCAGGGTCATGACATGCTACTCAGTAGAAAATAAAAATCTGGCTCTTTCCTACAACAGAGGCCCAAGTGATGGAATGCTTATCCTGTTTGGTTTCCCAACCACAAGAGTTGTTCAAAAAGCACAGGAATCGAGCCTGGGGAAAGGTGGCTATTTGTCTCTTGTATTTATGTTTTTCTTAGGTATGCACACAGCTCCCCTGCCCCTGCCCCAGTTATTTCACACACAATTAAGCTCCCTCAGTACACTTTCAGGAGGTCCCCAAATTGATTTGATTTCCTCCATAAAATGGTCTAGGGGACAGCTTTCCTTGACAGTCTCTGAAAACACCAGACCAACAGAGAAAACAGCCCCAGAATTACTTGAGACATGGCAGAATATTAATATTTAATTGTGGCAGGCCAGGGGTTGCTGAGCCCAGTGGCTTTGAAATGTAATTGAAACAAAACTCTCCTTTCCCTTTTATATTGGTAATTTAGAGGACAGGGCTATTCCTGCCTGCATATCAACATTACAAAACTCTGGAATTCAGCTGTTGCTGCAGCTTTCCTGCTGTCAGTCAGTCAGCTGTTTTCCTCCTGTAAGGTACAGAGGGAAGGTAACATCCTGCTCCAGTTAACTCTGCAGTGAATAATAATAAACGGACTTCAAAGCTATATTTTAGAGAAGCACTTGATTTCATTGCAAAGCGCGGCTCGGGAACATAACCTGGGTTGTAGAGGGAAATAAAGATGTCAGGGGAAAATAAAATGACATTTTGAAACTCTCAATGGCCATTCTGAGAATTTGAGGCTTCCAGATGCGGAGCGATGTGGCAGAGGAGAACATAAGTAACATCAGTACATAAAATAGGGTGGGTTATGTATGTATAAAGCAAAGGCTTTCCAAGATAGCTCTAAATCTCAGAGATGTCAGGGAGAGACGATGCTGACTCCATGCTGACTTGCTCTGTGAAATCCAGCGTTCCAGTGGGAATCATCAGGGCAATTCATTCCTTGATGGTGGGCTCAAATCATAGAAAAATACTGCCATAATAAGCGAGACGAAGACAAAGAGTGTGATGCATTTTTCTCAGCCAAGTCTGGGGCAAGAGTCAAGCTTCCAATACATCCTGTATGTCAGGTATGGGGAACCCATGACCCTCCAGACACTACTGAACTCACACATGGCTATTAACTATGGTTGCTGAGGCTGATGGGAGTTGTAGTTCAACAGCATTTGGCATGCCAAAGGTTCCCTACACTTGCTCTGCAGGAACACAGTCTTCCTGTCCATGTGGTCATTCTAGCCTTTGAGAGCATACACTATTTGAATTACCCGTATTTTTTGCACCATAACACTCACTTTTTTCCTCCTAGAAAGTAAGGGGAAATGTCTGTGCATGTTATGGAGGGAATGCCTACGGGTGGAATGCCTACGGATTTTCCTCCTCTAAAAACTATGTGCGTGTTATGGTCGGGTGCGTGTTATAGAGCGAAAAATACGGTACTTCTTCACCATTTTTCCTAGCACCTCGGAGCATTTTACTAAAGTGCCATGAGAATAGAGCTATTAACAACAACAAAAAGAAATAAATCTGAGCTTGCTCCATGTTCAAGAGGGTCTCTGGTAAACTGTCATCTGATGGGGTCCTCTGGCATCAGCTGGGGAGCCTCTTTTACCCTTGTCTTGCTGGTTTTGATGGTGGACACCGTTTCATGATCATACGGACATAGGAAGTCAAACCAGTAGTCTGTCTCTCTCAGTTGTCAGGCTTGGGGGTTTCTATCCTCCCCCAGCAGCATCAAGGATCAAGGAAGGAACAAGAAAGTTCATATTTATGGTTTTGTTCAGTGGTGCAAGACAAAGAATCCAGTCCTTGACTCCATTGTGACATGGCTCACTCTGATCTCCTCCCCTTCCTTCCCCAGCAACAGCCTGTGACCCTACGGGTGGCCTCAGGAGTCTAACTTTTTTGAGCCCTTTGGTCTTGAATTATAAGTGAATGGCCAGCAAGCGGGGATGGTGGCTCTTCTGTGCTTTCCAAGGATGTCTCTGCTGGCAATTCTCCCCCCCCCTCCTTCTCCTAACACCTCATAACTTGGCAGCTCTGAGTTCTGCTGCAATTCAATCCTATCTCCCTCTTCTCTTGAAACTACTGGAGAAGGGGGTGCAATTCCCCCTCTCCCTCTCCTCCTCCAAGGGAAGCAGAGGAGAAGGAGGGGGTGATTCCCAGCCTTCCTCTTCAGTCCAGTCCCTGACATCAGTAATGCCAACTCTGACTGGCAGTGGCTCTCCAATGATTCAGATGACGATGTCTCTCAGTCGTACCAGGAGATGCCAGGGACTGAACCTAGGACCTTCTTCATGTGAAGCAGATGATCTGCCACTGAGCTTGAGCATTGCTGTGGGGCATTGCTGGAAATTTTACAAAGGAAGCTCACAGCACCAAAGCACCAGGTGAAAACTGAGTTGGGGAGTAAGGGAGTGAGTAAGCATGATCATGGCCAGGCATAGCACCTGGGGACCCTTAGCAACTGCTGAAGAAGCAGTGCTGATGCCAGTCCTGTGGCAACAAAATAAGCCGAGTTCTTGTAAAGCTTGCCTCTCCTTTGAGGGGGGCTTTTACGAGACCCCCAAAGCTCCAACTAACTAAAAAATGTGAAGCTCCCTGACACTGAATGATAATTCTGGGTTCTTCTCTTGCCTAGAGATAGACTGAAAAATATATATTTCAAATCCCCAAGCATCCATAAATATGTAAAAGTATAAAATAAATGGAAAATTCCATCAATTGCAGTATCATGCATCATAAAAAACAATCAATTACATGTTCTGCTTCAAATTTCCAAAGTGCTATGGTTGCAATTTTGGCATAGCTCTCTTTACAATGTCAATATTTCTATCAGCAAGTAACAATGCCATATTTATTTGTTTTTGTTCAACTGCCCAGTTGCCCTGTGTCTTTTGTAGTCTGGAATGAAGGTGTGAGTTCCAGCAGTTGGGTTAAAAGAGGGGCACACAGTCACACCATTTCTAGGAGACTAGGTGCAAACCCACCACCCCAGCCTTCAAACCATTCCTGCACCTTGTCCCAGAACATAGAAGCAGAACATTCTCTTAGGCTGTATCTGACCTCCTGGAATACTCTGTGCTAGGTGAATATGGTAGACCTCTGAGGACAGTGGGCCCTATGCCGGTCTTAGATGCCTGCCAAATGGCCAGTCTTGCCATCTGCTGAAGTCAGACCAGTAATTTTGCCCTCATGTTGTATGTGAAAGTGAGAGATAGTGCCTTTGCTTTAGTTTCTGGTTTAACTAACCTAGTGAATTTGTGGCTGAGATGTTATTTAAAGTTGGGACTTCTTGCCTCACAGAAGGCACTTTTTTTCTCTGTGCCAGTGATTGTCAGCTGTTGCCCCTCCAGATGTTGCTGTAATACAGTATCCATCACCTCTGACCAGTGGTGGCTAAGAGGTCTGGAGGTGATTGGAGTCTTAGTTCACCGCCTGCGAAACCCCCTACCAGATCCTGTGATATAATCCAGCCTTTAGAATGTGACTGTTGCTTCACAGTTCAAAATGCATTTATTGGGGCCAGGCACTGTGGAAAACCACTGGGGGTTCTCTTTTAACAGCATCCAGATTTTGAGACTGGCGTAATGCCCATGCACAGAAGGAACAGCACTGTGCTCAACTATTTCTTTTTAAAAAAACAACAACAACAAAACAAAACCAGGAAACTGTTCTCTAACACTGACCTCCTCAAGCCCCGTTTTGACAAGCTGCTAGCAGATTTGGGATCTCACTTTTAATCCAAGCAGGTTTCCTTAAATTAATTTTCGTTGCGCCACACAATTCATTAGCCCCGCTTTCGGAATGAAGTGCTAACGTTTCCTGTCACCTCCCACTCTTCTCTGGCTGCAGTTTCTTAAAGCTGCTGCAATCAGGAACATCAAAAGCTAATCAAATAAGACAAAATGTATGCCGAGTTTGGGAGCTTGCAAGTGCCCTGTGAAGATTCAAATTCCTCATTATTGCTCTCACGAAGCTCCTGCTGTTGAGGGGGGAGGCAGGGACACCCCCTCTGCCTGAACCTTTTTTTGCAAGTGACTTGTGATCCTATTAACTAGAGCAGCTTTGTTATTCTGAAACAATTCTCCATCATCTTTGGACTTTATAGAAGTCTGTGGAACACAAAGGACATCCTTTATTCCAGGGCATGTAAAGTCAGAATGTTTCAAAGGCAGCCACTTGAGAGATCTGATGTGGTAAGGATTACCAAGCAGTCAGTATTTTACCGATTTTTTTTTTTTTTTGTATTTCCAATATTTATATACTGTTTATTGGCACAAATGGTCACAAAGCAGTTCACACAACCATCAGTAAAACAAATGAGGATGATGGTGATTGCCCACCTTTTTCCTGACAGGGACTCAAGGCATCTTACAGATAAAACAAGAAAAGCTAAAAACATTATATATATATACACACACATACACCAATTAATTAAAAGCATATTAAAGGTAAAGGGACCCCTGACCATTAGGTCCAGTCGTGACCGACTCTGGGGTTGCGGCGCTCATCTCACTTTATTGGTTGAGGGAGCCGGCGTACAGCTTCTGGGTCGTGTGGCCAGTATGACTAAGCCACTTGTGGCAAACCAGAGCAGCGCACAGAAACGCTGTTTACCTTCCCACCGGAGCGGTACCTATTTATCTACTTGCACTTTGACGTGCTTTCAAACTGCTAGGTTGGCAGGAGCAGGGACCGAGCAACGGGAGCTCACCCCGTCACGGGGATTCGAACCGCCGACCTTCTGATTGGCAAGTGCTAGGCTCTGTGGTTTAATCCACAGCACCACCTGCGTCCCTAAAAGCATATTAGATCTATTAAAAACATATACATAATTACAATAAAAACAGCAAGGCACTAGCCCTTTCATTAAAAACAGTCATTTCACAATTATATGGTGTTGAACAGAAACAAAAAGACTAGTGAAAACATGCATGTTCCATAAATAGGTATAACATGACCTGTATTCCATCAGGAAACCAGATAAGGGGTAGGACAAACTGCATTCTATCCTGCTGCAACCATGATCTACTAGCTTCCAACTCTGCTTTACCTCACAATCTGCAAGATTACATCTTGACATTAGCCCTCTTCCTGGCCCCACCACTGAGCAGTGTGAGATGACTGTTCCAAGTGATAGATGCTGAGTCCAGGGCAGCAGTGGCAACCTCCTGGCTGCTACTTCTGAGCCCCTGGCCATTAACCTACACTGAAGGATAGAGCTGTATATGCCTCTTGTGATGGAGGATACTATCCCATCCTCAGTTCCAGTCCATTTTCATTATAGAAAAATGAACAGATAAAAGCATTTTCCCCAGTAATCAAGAAATATCAAACAATTCCAGCAATACAGAACAAAGGAATCTAGAAAAATAATAATTAGGAAGACCTACCAGGCACAATCATAAGTTGCAATTTTTTATATTATTAGCTCCATTCTTCCTGAAGTACACACATAGTGCTCCGCTTTCTGTTTGCCCAATGTGGTTTACATGAGTGCCCCACACCAATGCTTCTTTTGATTACTGATATTGTCCCTTGTGGCCTCAGCAGAGGGAAATTCTATCCCCACTGCATTACCAATAACTCTCATGCCTGCAGAAGCCCCTTTTTATGTAAATAGGACTACAAATACTTTTCTGATTATGTATTCCTAGTAGGATTATAGAAGCGGCCAGCCTATAGTTCAAATTCCCCATCTAAAAAACCACATTTTTGTTCAGTATAAAGAGGAGAAAACAAACAAAACATTTACATACCCAGAAGACTAAGGACTATAACATATGAAATAGAGAGTGCTCCACCAGGGGCTTTTGGATGACTGACGCTTATTAAATCATATCAACAAGAACTAAAAAAGTTTTGCTGTTGTGTAATTCTTCTCATTGGGAAGAAAAATACAAAGAGGTTGATTCCGCCTCAGGGGAAATTTAGTGGACTATTTCACAACCATTGTTGTTCCCCACTCAGGCATAGGGCAGGCTTAAAACATATTACAGTTTCTGTAAAAAACAAAATAGCAAAAACCACAGAATGATTCTCTCTCTGTGGGAGTAGTGACATAAAATTCCACCACTGTTTTCTTTTCCCAACTGTAATGCAGCCAATTTTTAATTTGCAGACCTGTGCACAGACCCCCACCCCCACCCAATCCAATTTGTGATCCTGATTTGCTAATCCGTATGAGACTCAGTCCAGTCCAGACCAATTTGGAGCTCTTCCAACCCAAATTACAAATCTTTGGAAATCCCATTGACTTGCACTGAGAAACCAAAAACGGTCATAATTTCATTGTGTGTATGTGTGTGTGTGTGTGTTTTAATATAAAAAGGTAAAGGGACCCCTGACCATTAGGTCCAGTTGTGACCGACTCTGGGGTTGCGGCGCTCATCTCGCTTTATTGGCCGAGGGAGCCGGCATACAGCTTCTGGGTCATGTGGCCAGCATGACTAAGCCGCTTCTGGTGAACCAGAGCAGCACATGGAAACACTGTTTACCTTCCTGCCGGAGCGGTACCTATTTATCTACTTGCACTTTGATGTGCTTTCGAACTGCTAGGTTGGCAGGAGCAGGGACTGAGCAACGGGAGCTCACCCCATCGCGGGGATTCGAACCGCCGACCTTTTGATCGGCAAGTCCTAGGCTCTGTGGTTTAACCCACAGCACCACCTGCATCCCTTGTTTTAATATATGTTTTAATTTAGTGACATATAATTTGGAAACATGGTAGCCCCTACAGAGGTGATTAGCCCTTCTAAAATTTAGATGGGTTGCTCAATGAGTTTTTATTCTAGCCACCTTAAACATTTGACTTTTTTTAAAAAGAAAGGTTTTTTTGTCTTTTTTAAAGATATTGAATGTTCATTCATGCCAATTCTCGTGCTCCTGTGTTTGCCCTGTGTCTGCTCATCAAGAATGGGTGTTTGGCTTTGACACTTTGGGTGGCATTCAGTTAAATTCTCCTCAGTGCAGACGCATTGAAATGGATTGAGTGAAGTTAGTCATATCCCTTAATTTCTGTGGGCCTACTCTGGACACAATTATTTATAGGTTTACTACTGTGGGGGGTAGGGACTGACAGTGCTTGCTACATTAAGTGAAAAGCAGCTCTGCATGGCAATTTGCACCGATGGCTCCCTCGGTTCAGAGAGAACACTCTGCCCATTACGCCGCAAGAATAACATCATGAATAATGTGCTTTGCAAATACTGCACAAAGGGAAAGAGACTTTCATTATTATTTTTATTAGACATCATCAGGAAAATCAATTAGCCCCATATAAATTTCTAATCTAGGGAGCTGTTGCAGTATCTCTGCCCAAATGTCTTCATATTATATCGTTGCATGCTGAGAGATGGCTTGGTGAAGGTACTGTATTTTGGAACCGTTCTCTCTGAAAAACATGTGTGATCAAAACAGTTTTTGGGCAAACCTCTCCAAAGCCAACTTACCCCCTGCCTAGATATGCAGTTGGTAGCAGTATAAGAGTGTTTTCTTAGTGCCAAGCGGTGGCATTCCTCCATCTTCTGCATGACCACACAAATCATGGGGAAAGCATTGCAGCTGTAATGTGAATAATTTGACTTGACTGTTGCATTTACATCTCTTCCAAGTTTGCAAGTGTTTCCTGAAGAATAATAATCAAATAACACAAAAATCAGACTCTTTCCCCCAGTCTCTTGGAGAACAAATACAGTATTGGTTGGGTTTTTTTCTTTTAGGAGGGTGGGTGTCCAAGTTTTGCAAACAGAGTCTGAGTTTTTCTATAGGCAGTCTTCACCCTTTTCATTCCTTGGATAAGCCAGCAACCTAAATTTCATCCTCTCTCTCAGTTTTATTCTTTCACCGTCTTTGCCTTCTCCTTCTCTCTTCCTCCTTTCTCTTTTTCCTTCTCTTATAAAAACTCCAAAGCAACAAGAGCCATAAAGGACTCTTGAGATCAAGGGGCATATCTGTATTGTGGAGTCCACTTGTTGAAAGACCTGTTGAAGAGCTTGAATCTTTCCAGAAAACATGCAGAATACTTTAAAAAATAAAATAAAATCCCAACACTCTGTTACTGCTAGTGCTGTGTATTCTGTTTCATCTGAGAGCTGCTCCAAATATCATAGAGAAAAGGAGAAAGATGTTCAAGTGGGTTGCCTATCTTTTCCATTATTATGTTGTTGTTGTTTAGTCATTTAGTTGTGTCTGACTCTTTGTGACCCCATGGACCAGAGCACACCAGGCACTCCTGTCTTCCACTGCCTCCCGCAGTTTGGTCAAACTCATGTTCGTACCTTCGAGAACATTGTCCAACCATCTCGTCCCCTGTCATCCCCTTCTCCTTGGGCCCTCCATCTTTCCCAGCATCAGGGTCTTTTTCAGGGAGTCTTCTCTTCTCATGATGTGGCCAAAGTATTACTATAGCAATATGTAAAAAAAACCCCCACAAAAAACACACCAAAGTTGGCATCCCAAATCTTATACATAGGTCAAATCCAGTGCTTGGAATGAACTAATTCAATTTTGCAAAGTTCACCAATTTAGTCCAAAAATCTCTGACCTACACCTGAAAGTAGTTCCCATAATTGCCAAGTGAACTGAATGTGAATTAATCAGGGTAAAACTTTGAATGGGTTCCAGTTCATCTTCAGGTTCATTCTCTTACTTAAAAAAAAACAACCCCACACCTTTAGACTCTTCAGGGCTTTAATTTTAAGGAAACTCTTTAGACTCTTCAGGGTCATAATTTTTGAAAATAATAAATAAAACAACCCACATTCCACTGTGTGTGTGTGTGTGTGTGTGTGTGTGTGTGTGTGATTTTATGTTTTCTTTGTTTGGGGGGTATATTTTATGCTTCAGCACAGCAGCTTATAATTTGCTAAATGCTGAAGAAAATTTGCCAATAAAAATTCTGATGAACTTGGAATTGACCTGAATGTGAACCAACCTAGTTAGTTCATTTTGTAAAGGGATGCTCGTATGTTGAACTTGAACTTTCTCATTTCTTTAAAAAAAACCCAACACTTTTGAAATGCTGTTCAAGATATAACAGCTCTAGAAACCATATAATTTCAGCTGCTTGCTTTGGTAATATATCATCTCCCCCACTCCATGTGCCTATTGCATAGTTACATTACACCATGGGTTTCATAATCTTAAACAGCAGTTTTTCAAGCATGTGTGCATTCCCCATGGCTCCACTGCATTGTTGGAAGGAGCAAGGGGGTTTAATTTCTGAATCTAAGAACAATTACTTGTGGGGTGGGGGAAATTTCATTTGTGTTTCTTGGCTTCCTGTGAAAGGGTTTGCGTGTTGAAATCAATAGCTCATTATTTGGGGGCCTCTATTCCCCCTCACGGACACGGGTGGCACTGTAGGTTAAACCACTAAGCCTAGGACTTGCCAATCAGAAGGTCGGCGGTTCGATTGGCATGCCCGAAAGCAAAGTGAGTTTGGGTGGGTATACCTTTGATTTCAGAGCACTTTTGCTCTTTAAAGTAATAATAAAAATAAAAATAAAAATAAATTTTATTTATATCCCGCCCTCCCCAGCCGAAGCTGGGCTCAGGGCGGCTAACAACAATCAAAATAATCCAACATTCTAAAAACATTCATTATAAAATTAATTAAAATCAAATTAAAATCAAATTGATGGCAACCATTAAGCAAAATTCTGTGCAGATTGCCAGAGGAGGGGGACAGGCTGCGCCCTGACCAAAGGCCTGGTGGAACAGCTCTGTCTTGCAGGCCCTGCGGAAAGATGTCAGGTCCTGCAGGGCCCTAGTCTCTTGTGACAGAGCGTTCCACCAGATTGGAGCCGCGGCCGAGAAAGCCCTGGCTCTAGTTGAGGCCAGCCTAACCTCTCTGTGGCCTGGAATCTTCAGGCTGTTTTTATTTGCAGACCATAAATTTCTCTGTGGGACATACCAGGAGAGGCGGTCCCGTAGGTACGAGGGTCCTAGGCCGTATAGGGCTTTAAAGGTTAAAACCAGCAACTTAAACCTGATCCTGTACTCCACCGGGAGCCAGTGCAGCTGGTATAGTACCGGATGAATATGATCTCGCAGCGAAGACCCCATAAGGAGTCTCGCCGCGGCATTCTGCACCCGCTGGAGTTTCTGGGTCAGTCTCAAGGGCAGCCCCACGTAGAGCGAGTTACAATAATCCAGTCTGGAGGTGGCCGTCGCGTGGATCACAGTGGCTAGGTCAGGGTGAGAGAGACTCAAAAGTTTAGCCAAACAGTAATAATTGCTGTAGGAAGAGTTGGACCACAACTCTAGTAGCCCTATAAAATATACATGTATTTTCTTCTTTTCTGAGTGCTAGCTTTGCAAACTTGTTCACATTTGTAAGATCTGAGGGAATACTCAGAAGGTGGCAGTTTTGATCACTGGTGGTGTCTCCATTTAACAGGCAGGCAGCAGATTTGAAGATAGATCCTTTGCCTGAGATGATACCCTGGACTGATTGCTTCTACAGGGCTGCTTGGGGTATTTGGTATTTGTAAATTATAAGAAGAACTGGCTTGATCTGCACCTCCGAAACTAGTACATTGAAATGCAACATCCAATGTTGCAGTCCTCTGAATGGTGCAACATATAGCAGTATCTACCTACCTACTAAGGGTCCCAGCTGCAGTTTAAACTATCTCAGGTTCCCCCAAAGAACTCTGGGAACTGTAGATTGTAAAGGGTGCTGATATTTGTTAGGGGGGCCCTTACAGAGCTAGAGTTCTCAGCGTGGTTAAGCAGTCAATCCCTCTTCCTAGGGAACTGTAGCTCTGTGAGGGGGAATAAAGGTAAAGGTAAAGGGACCCCTGACCATTAGGTCCAGTTGTGGCCGACTCTGGGGTTACGGTGCTCATCTCGCTTTATTGGCCGAGGGAGCCGGCATACAGCTTCCGGGTCATGTGGCCAGCATGACTAAGCTGCTTCTGGCGAACCAGAGCAGCGCACGAAAACGCCGTTTACCTTCCCGCTGGAGCGGTACCTATTTATCTACTTGCAATTTGACGTGCTTTCGAACTGCTAGGTTGGCAGGAGCAGGGACCAAGCAACGGGAGCTCACCCTGTCGCGGGGATTCGAACCGCCGACCTTCTGATTGGCAAGTCCTAGGCTCAGTGGTTTAACCTACAGTGCCACCCGTGTCCGTGAGGGGGAATAGAGGCCCCCAAATAAATATCACCCTCCTAACAACTCTCAGTGTCCCTAACAAATGACAGTACAGTGGTACCTCGGGTTACATACGCTTCAGGTTACATACGCGTCAGGTTACAGACTCCACTAACCCAGAAATAGTACCTCGGGTAAAGAACTTTGCTTCAGGATGAGAACAGAAATCTTGTTCCGGCGGTGCAGCGGCAGTGGGAGGCCCCATTAGCTAAAGTGGTGCTTCAAGTTAAGAACAGTTTCAGGTTAAGAACAGACCTCCAGAACGAATTAAGTACTTAACCCGAGGTACCACTGTACCTAGGATTCTTTGGGTGAAGCCATGGCTGTTTAAAGTGGCATGATGCAGCTTTAAATGTATAGTGCAGATGTGGCCTATATCTCAGAAAGTGTATTTTGATATAAGGTAGTTCAGAAATGCATATTTCGAGAGAATATGTTTAAAAATGCATGCGTACCCTCCACTCATGTTTTATAGGATCAGTTTCTTAAGGCACTTCATAAATAGTAATAATGTTCACTACAATTATGGCAGCAATTGCTGTCCTTATTACTTAATTGAAAATGGGCAGCCGTTTCTGATGGGTCTGCCTTATCTTTGTAATGTAATGTGGCGACACCAGCAACTTTAGATGCTCAGGTGTCACTCATGTCTTGTCCGTTGTCTTTATTTAAAGAGCAGCTGTCTTAAAGCAGCCTCCTCATTATGTGCACCTTACGCTATGGGAACAAGCAGATCCAGCCCGCCACCACCTTTCTCCACCCGAGGATGATAAAGGGCCTGTTCCCGTCTTTGATCCTGCCATCCTCACCCCGGTTTCTCTGAGGGCATGGAAGGTTTGGATGGGCGGGTGGTAGGGCCTCAGTCTTTTCAGCACAGCAGGATCCACCTGCTCATTACTCAGCAGGGAACGTGACGTTTGAAAGGTAAGTGTCAAGAACCTAGAGTGAGGCACAGAGGTTTGCTGCTTTCATCTAAATGCACAGAAAGCCTGGGGAAGATGCAGGTTAGATGTGGGAAGGCAAAGGCGGCTGTTGGGGCAAAGCCAGGATGCAGAGAGTTTGGATAGAAATAAATATAACAAGCCTGTGTGCAGCCCACCCTCCTCCCTGTGGCCTTGATCTGGGGGTCTCAAATCATGGAGACTCATCCTGGGCCAATCTGGAGACAACCGTCCTGTCCTGGATCCATCCCTAAAGTAGTTTAGGTGAGTTTTTGTTGTTGTTTTAAAAAAACCTAATTAATTATACAGACTCGATGGGGAAGAGCCATTGTTCTTCCCCGCTCACTCCCAGCTGGGAGCAGGCGGAAGGGGTAAATTCTGCTAGATGCTTCTTTGCTAAACTGCTTACAAAGGAGCCCTATGCACCAAGGAAGATCAGCACCTCTGCTGAACAGCTGCATAGGGCTCCTTTGGAAGCTGCTTCTCTGCAGGCGAGCTTCTTACAAAGGATGCAGGACCGGCACCTCCGCTCATCGGACACACTGATTCTGACCCTTTGCATGTGGTTTCTCTGATGGAAGATGCTTGCAAAGGACCATCCTGCACAACACAGGATTGGTGCATCCCCTGCACAGCTGCTCAGTTGAGGTGCTGATTCTGCTCCTTCGCAACAGATAGAAAGGAGAACCAGGCAGGGAACTTCTACCTGTTCCTGGTAGTCAGGGTGAGTCTTCACCTTTTTGCAGGTGTTTCCTGCCCACTGCCAACCTCTCTTTCCTGTCTGATGCCCCACCCTTGCCCTGGGCCAACATGTAGCAATATGTGCTTGACTTTACTCAACATGTCCAAACCCTGGGTCCCTCCTGAGCACAGTGAGCCCAAGTAAGACAAAGCAGCTGGTAGTTTAGGTCTTTACTGATGTACCCTTACGGTGGCTCCTAAGGTGTAGCAAACATGCACACTTGCTTCTGGTGGCTAAGTAGCTGGCCTCCCCTCCCTGAGCTTGTTGCTCTGAGCTGGACTGTTGGAGCAAGAGGATGATTGCGTCTCCACCCAAACTTAAGTACCCTTGTCTCATGGGGCGCACACAAGCAATCTGTGACTTCTCCTATATGGAACTTGTCATTGTGCCTGTCTCTTCAATACCCTTTCTGTCCTGGGGGATGGCAGAGGAGGCAATGGAGGAGATTCTGCACACCCCCGGCACTGTCTCTTCCTCCACTCCTGGTGCATCCTGCCCCTCCTCCCTTCAACCCTGGCTTCTGCCTCACGAAAGGCACAAAAACCCATAAATTGCTGCCCTCTTCCCCTGGGTCAGCCTCTGGTCCCATGGCCTGTGCCACCCGATCTTCGGTGTCCTGCCAGTCCCTGACACCTATGCAAAGCAACCCCCCCTTCTATAATGCATTTCTGTATTTTACTTTCATTGATATATGCATTTTTAAACACATTTTACCCTCGTGCCTTCATTATTCCACACATTACTTGGCTGGAGAACCGCACTGCAAAGTTTGGAGAAGTGAGAATTTGCAAAGGATGGCTGTGCTTCAATCCGCATAGTTTTGGAAAAGCAAAGGATAGAACTTTCTTTATGTATGCTACAACAGCAGCAAGAATACTTATTGCAAAGTATTGGAAGACGCAAGATTTACCCACTCTGGAAGAATGGCAGATGAAGATGATCGACTGTATGGGATTGGCAGAAATGACTGGCAGAATCCGTGACCAGGGAGAAGAGTCGGCGGAAGAAGACTGGAAGAAATTTAAGGACTATTTACAGAAATATTGCAAAATTAAAGGATGTTGAATGATGTTGGATTGAAATTAAGGGGTTTCCAGCTGCAATGTTTTGAGATAAGGATTTGCTGAGTAAATAATTTGAATTGGAATACAAGAAGGGGAGGTATGAGGAAGTCAGGGAAACATGTCATTGAAAATCAAGCATTGTGAACTGTATGTGTTTTTAAACTTTTTTTCTTTTTTCTTTTTGTTTGTATAAAATTGGAAACTTAATAAATATCTTTTTAAAAAAAAAGTTTTGGAAAAGCAAATTCAATATGAACTGAATCAGAATCCTCCCTCATCCCTCAGTCATCCCATGCACTCATTCTTGGTAAAGCTCAAGCCAGCGAGGACTAAGGGAGAAAGACACATGCAAAAGAAAAGCTTTCTGAGGAGATACATGCATTTAGGTTATTCAAACCATGGGAGACTGGGAGAAACCCAGGGGGAGGGCTAACCAAGTTATGCACTGTAATTGTGTGATGTTAGAAGATGTTATTCAACACAGACAAGTGAAAGGGAATGCACAGTGGGAGGAACAATTAAACTATTCACACACCCTGATGGCTTCTGAATTAATTGTAGCCTCTCAGGAAAATAATACCGACTTCGCTGTGGACAACTTGATGAAGATGTCAGCAGCAATTAAGAAAAGGAGCACGTTGCTAAGGTGCATTAATATGGATATTGCAGGCTGTACAGGAAGGAAGGAGTATCAGTAGGGTGATCTTAAGGTTCCCCTCCCCTGACGGTCTGCTGTTATTAAGATTACTGCTGCGGATCCAGATCTGTCCTGAGAAGTCCTCTTGCTTTGGTTCGGTACTTGCCTCCTAATGGATGGGGGTGGAAGTGGGCAAAGTTCATTAAGGATGCAATTAGCGGCAATAGGAAACTGTTCAATCTTTGCCCCCCTTCCATTCATTAGGAATAACAGAGAGATAGTGACACCCACTCCTGGGAAGAGGGCCAGAGCACCAGCTCTGAACTTTTGATTTTCAGGCTGTGGACTGTTTGACACACTTTTCCAGGCCGCATTCAAACCTTACCTTTAAAGTGCTAGGAAAGCACTTTAAACAGTCACAACGTCCTGCAAAGAATTCTGGGAGCTGTAGTTTGTTAATGGTGCTGAGAGTGGTTAGGGTGCCCCTATCCCCCTCACAAAGGGACGCGGGTGGCGCTGTGGGTTAAACCACAGAGCCTAGGGCTTGCTGATCAGAAGGTCGGCAGTTCGAATCCCTGCGAAGGGGTGAGCTCCTGTTGCTTGGTCCCTGCTCCTGCCAACCTAGCAGTTCCAAAGCACATCACAGTGCAAGTAGATAAATAGGTACCGCTCCGGCGGGAAGGTAAACTGTGTTTCCGTGCACTGCTCTGGTTCGCCAGAAGCGGCTTAGCCATGCTGGCCACATGACCCGGAAGCTGTACACCAGCTCCCTCGGCCAATAAAGCGAGATGAGCACCGCAACCCCAGAGTCATCCACGACTGGACCTAATGGTCAGAGGTCCCTCTACCTTTTATCCCCCTCACAGAGCCATAGTTCTCAGAATTCCCTGTGAAGAGTGATTGATGGTCAAACCACTTTGAGAACTGTAGCTCTGTGAGGGAGATAGGGAACAACTTTCAGCACTCTGGGCAAACTACACCTCCCAGAATTCTTTGGGGAAGCCATGTCTGTTTAAAGTGGTATTGTAGTGTTTTAAATGGGACCCCACTTGGTGTTGTTCTTCCTGTGTGCAGCCCCTGCTTCCTCCATGCACATAGCACCATGTGTTATGTGGAAACCTTAGAAAGTGGGGGGCGGAAGGAGAAGGGGAACATGACAATGGTGATGTTTTGCAGCTGGGGACAAAACATGTGGCCTTCCATCCCTTTCCACCAAATGTGCCCTCTACATAGGAAAAACATGTGGAAAAGGTAATGTTGTGTGTTGGCAGGTATGTTCCTGCTTGCCTCTGCGACGGGAGGATGATTGGCAGCCGGCAATGCATGTGAATCAGCCTGTGTTGCAGACTGAGGTTGATTTAAAATTCTTCTCTCATTTTCTTCTGATCTGGTAAAATTGGAGGTGCAATAAGTTGCTGGTATTTTTTTGTTTGTTTGTCTGCTTCTCTATTTCTCATTGAAAGATGCCATACATGCCAAACATCCGCTCATGCGTCCAAAGGAACTATCCTTTACCTTGAACCTGCCATTGCTCGGGGAAATGGGAAGCAATTACTTTCAGGGCTGACAATCTCTCTGTCAGGTCTTCACATCAGGCTCAGCTTTACCTCCAAGAAGTGGGATAGCGTCCTCATTATCAGTGCCCCTTCATGCTCCCCGCACAAGGGATGCCCTTTCAGAAGAAAGAGAAATGGCAATTCAATGAGCCCACTCCACGTAATGAGCACATAGCACCTGAGCCCTGAGCTGACCATGACTCTTCAGCAGGTGCAGTAGAAATGTACTGACCTACCCTATCGAATCATATATTTATGGGGGACAAAATGTAGCACCCTGCTTGTGGTTAACGCTTAGCTGGAATGAAATATTCAACGCAGCAATAGAGAAATTAAAATAATAATTTATTTGTCAGACAAATAAATGAGAGGCACAGTGGTATATGGTTACCAAGCTCTGGCCTGCCTTCCTGCCATTATGGCCAGCACTTATATTCCCTCAGCTCAGCCCCCTTGCTCCTCCTTTGGCTGCCTCTGTCCAATCAGCCTGGTTAAAATTCCTATTGGCTGTTTGCTAGAACCAATCATAAAAGATACACCCATTTCCTATTACCTTTTATGGGAGACAAAGAGCTATATTTCCTTCTATTTATAATTGGCAAATAAGTAGTCATATATCTTACATTTACCTCGACCAGGCACCTTAATTACCAGATAACCTTTTGCCCTAGACTAGGCGCCTTAACTAACATTTCATCTTTTGCCCTATTGCCCTATTCACTCCAAAACAGATGATGGCTAATTTTATCTGAACAGATCTTTTGTTCATCTTCCCACACATTATCAATGAAATATCTCCTTCTTTGGAGGTCATTAAGCAGAGGCTTGACAACCATATGTCAGGAGTGCTCCGATGGCGTCTCTCTGTCTGGCAGGGGTCTGGACTCAATGGCCCTCATGGTCTCTTCCAACTCTTCTATGATTCTATTTAACATTTCTTCTAAATCCTTTGCATAATTACATTTAAGCCAATATATTTCATACATATATAGTTTTTTTTAGAAGAAAGGGAACTTAGTAAAAGCTAAGCTAAATTCTAAGTTCTAAAGATTCAAAGCAGTTTCAGAGAGAAGCCTCTTCCCTAGCCAGCTGCTGTTTGTATTAGCTCTTGCCCTTTTAACCTTAGGAAGATGTGGCTCAAGTTTAATGGGAGGCACAATAATTATTGTGTTTTTGCAACCTTGATTGTATTCTATAATTTGTATGGTCAGTGTGACCTTTTGCTCCTAGCCTGTAATCTCCTTTTACAACCCTGAGACACTGCTATAGATCAGGGGGGCCCTTGATCAAGAAGATAAACAGCTGCCAGAGTATGGTTTCTGCCTGGCATGAGAGATACAAACATTTACAAATATATATTTCTTTAAGGTCATTTTTAGAATACAGGAATCTGATCAAAATATAAGCCTTGATTAAAATGCAGACTATGATCAGATGCCTCAACACCAAAGCACCACCATCTTCTCATGCTGCATGTGAGAAGCTCAGGCTAACAACCCAGCTGAGATGCGATCTAAACTAATGACAGCACAGCATATAATTTTTAATGGATTGCAAACAAATCTACGGCACAACGACTTTTGGAGCATGGAGTTCAAGGTGGCATGCATAATGCTCAATCCTGTTGTATCATTGCAACCTGTGGAGTAAAGGTAAAGGGACCCCTGATCATTAGGTCTAGTCATGGCCGACTCTGGGGTTGTGGCACTCATCTCACTTTATCGGCCGAGGGAGCCGGTGTACAGCTTCCGGGAGGTCATGTGGCCAGCATGACTAAGCCGCTTCTGGCGAACCAGAGCAGCACACAGAAACGCCGTTTACCTTCCCGCCACTTTGACGTGCTTTGGAACTGCTAGGTTGGCAGGAGCAGGGACCGAGCAACGGGAGCTCACCCTGTCTCGGGTATTTGAACCGCCGACCTTCTGATCGGCAAGTCCTAGGCTCTGTGGTTTAACCCACAGTGCCACCCACGTCCCAACCTGTGGATTAGGTTAGGCTAAAAGTGGGCACAGTTTTGGACAACTAAAAAAGAAGACGAAATGCATCATCAACACCCCCCCCCAAAGGAGGACATGAATTGCAGGGCACAGATTTGCATTAAAAATACAAGTGCTAATGGACATGTATGGATGCATATTTAAAAATAATCACCATAATTTGCATGGAAATGCAGTACAATTGCACCACAGTGAGAAATAAGACTGCGACCAAGAGCGCTTCCAGACTGTTGCTATTTTCAGGTGGGATTCAATCACAAACCAGAAAATTCAGGTTTTATAATTGCATTTGATTTCAGGCAGTAAAAGCTGTTCGACAGTGGGGTGGACTCCCTCAGGAAGTGGCGGGCTCTCCTTCCTTGGATGTTTTTAAGCAGAAGTTGGATAGGCACCTGTCATGTAAACAGTGGTACTTTGGTTTATGAATTTAATCCGTTCTAGAAGTCCGTTCTTAAACCAAAACCATTCTTAAACCAAGGCGCGTTTTCCCTAATGAGGGCTCCTGCCGCCAGTGTCCTTTCACCATTCAGATCCTGTTCTTAGACCGGTAAAGTTCTCAAACCAAGACACTATTTCTGGTTTTGCAGAGTTTGTAAACCAAATCGTTCTTAAACCGAACTGTTCTTAAACTGAGGCACCACTGTAATTTAGTTGAGATTCCTGCAATGCAGGGGTTGGACTAAACGACCCTCAAAATCCCTTCCAACTCTACAATTCTTTTATTCTATGATATTGCACCACAAATCTACTTCCCACCAAAAACTGACTTTTGTAATAAGAAAAATGGTGGAGTAAATGCACTGGGAAGTGTGGGGGGTAACATTTGCTTGCTGCAACATCATCTAATCTCCCCACAAATGCATCAGAATGATTGCTCAATAAATAGCTTATGATGTCAAACTAGCCTGCAAACTTTGGGCTGATGTATCAGAATGAATGTTCAATAAACAAATCGTCCCAAAGCAACCCAGGTGAGCAGAGGAAGCGGCCCAATCTCCTGTCCAGGTGCTAACTCTTTGTGGCCAACTTTCAGACCCCTCCTGCTCCCCCTTCTTGTGGTTCTTCACCTTTCATAGAATCATAGAACTGTAGAGTTGCAAGGGACTTTAAGAGTCATCTAGTCCAACCAGCAGCAATGCAGGAATCTTTAACTGGGACTTGGAGTAGACAGCCCTTCAAACAGAGCAACGTCCTCACTATAAAGTAGGGCAGGCACCCACCCTACAAAACAGAGAGTGCAGAATGCTCAGAGGACGCCTCCACCAGCCCTTTCCTACTCAACCTGCTTGCTTTCAATTTTCCTCTTTAGATGCTCCATCTAAGTGGATCTCAGGAAGCATCTCAGGCATTCTGAGCACATTCGTGGCATACTCCAGAGGGAATTCTAGCATTACAGTATCACTCAGAGCCATTCAGCAGAGAGAGAAGAGCTATTTCCTCCTACAGAGGTTTATTTCATTACAGCTTGAGCTCAGCTGCTTTCTGCTTTGCATCCTCATTCGAGTCTGCCTCTTTCCTCCCCCCGGCCCAGCACATATGTTTGTGCTCCTGACTCCGTCCTGAATATGCCACCTTTACCCATAATGCTTTTCTGTCTGTGTCCACAGGGGAAAGCTCTGTATTTATCTCTGCTGTGTTCAGGGGAAAGGACCTCTCTGACTCCTTGCTCCGCTCTCGCCTCCAAATGAGATTCTCCGCTTCTCTCAGGAAAACTCCCCAAACAACTCTGGGGAATATGTCTATCTTTTGCGCAAAGTGTGAATTTAGCAGTCAAGAAACTGCCTGGCACGTTTTGAAACCGGCTCGATGGAACAAGCCAAGGAAGAAACTGCCACCATTTCTAGGCAATTCATCATTACGGGGATTTTTTCAAGAAAAGTGCTGCAGATTTCCCACAGAATGAAAGAAACTTCCTGCAAAAAACCCCAAAAGGATAATGAGTTCATACATTAGATATCTTGCATGGAGACTGATACAATAAAGACTGCATATATTTACTTTGGATCAGTGCAGATGGGTCACCTTTATGCAAGGCAGCAGGAACAAATAGAGCATTGCACCAAATGCATTCATAGAATGGAGAGTTAAAACTTTAGGCTTAATACCTTTCCAAGCTATTCCTGATTCCTGGGGGGTTAGACTGCTGTCTCTGTAATGCACTCTCAGATAATGAGCATATATGCATGAAGCAGAAACACAGTAAATCAATGTCAAAAAATGGAAAGAATAAAGGAAAAATATTGCAATATTAACCAATAAAATACCTTGTATGCGTAAAATGCATTATATTATATATTGTATATGAATGAATGTATTTTGGGAAGGGTTTCAGCTCAGTGGTAGAGCACCTGCTTGGCAGGCAAAAGGTGCAAGTTTCAATCCCTGGCATCTCCAGGAGATTGGAGAGCTACTTATAGTCAGTGCAGGTATAGTGAGGTAGATGGACCAACAGTCTGATCCACGCAGCTGCCAGGTGCATAGCAGGCAACCTGCCTGCCTTTCTGGGCTTTTTTAAAAAATATATAATATTTTTTATTAGTTTTAGCATACAAAAATTTTAAGACATACCACACAAATTATTATATATATATCCTTATTTGGACTTCCTTCAGCATCTCTGATAGCCTTGCATCTTAATTTTTTCTCCTGCAATTCTTAACTTAATATTGCCTTTACATTTTCTAACAAATCATTTCTTCCTTTCCATTTTTACAATATTTCTTAAATTACTCCTCACAGAGCTTCTTGTAGTCCTACAAACGTAATTTGATCATCGCAAATACTTTTCAGATACTCAGTAAATTTAGTCCAGTCTTCGGTAAACCTCTGGTCTCGCCGGTCTTGGATCCTTCCTGTTAGCTTGTCTAATTCTGCGTAGTCCATCAATTTCATCCTCCATTCTTCTAATGCTGGTAATTCTTCTTGCTTCCATTTTTGGGCCAATAATATTCTTGCTGCTGTTACTGCATATAAAAACAACTTACAGTCTTTCCTTTTTATATCATTTCCAACAATACCTAAAAGAAATGCTTCTGGCTTTTTAATAAAAGTATATTTCAACATTTTTTTCAACTCATTATATATCATCTCCCAGAAGCATTTCACCTTTTTACATTCCCACCACGCCTGCCTTTCTGGGCTTACTGGAATGCTCATTTGGAATTTTTAGGAAGTGCAGGCACCCAGGAAAGCTACATACTTCAGACCACCAGAAACATAGGCACCAACTCCTAGGGTCCTGGTCCCTCCAATAATATATTTTGTGGGGCACTGGCCTCAATATTGATGACAACCAGAAGTGGAGGAGGCTGGTTGCACAGGCGATCATGGTGAGGCACGGTTTCAGTGGGTGATGGCTCCTCCTGCTGCTGCAGAGGGGAAGGAATGGGGAAGCAGTCCTGGGCCGATGGCAGCAGCTGCAGGAGGAGACCAAGAGCACCCAAGAGGAGGAGCCACCAGCCACTGAAGCGGTGCTACCACATTCGGCTCTTCCCAGCATTCCTGCAAGGGGTATGTGTGTGGCATCAGCACCTCCTCCAATCATCTTCTCAAGTTGGCATCTCTGAAGCAGAAAGATGATTTCTAGAACGATATCTTAAGGCAGCCCTGTTCAGGGAAGTTTTTAATGTGTGACATCTTAGTGTATTTTTCGTCTTTGTGGAAGCCGCCCAGAGTGGCTGAGGAAACCCAGCCAGATGGGTGGGGTACAAATAAATTATTATTATTATGATTATGATTATGATTATGATGATGATGATGATGATGAATGAAAAGACATTCACAAACATTACCTGTTCACTTTGAAAGCAAGGTAAACGCACCAAAAACCCCAACCATGGCAATTTCACCAAACGTTTCTCTTCCTTCTGAATACAGTTCCTTTTCTGGTCAGTTGTTACATAAAGCTATAGCTATAGATCTATAGGGGACAACACTAGCACACATATAGTTGTGTGCACATCAGGCTTCTTTTCACTAATCCCAAAAGCGTGGTCACTTGGAATGCATGGCTGGTCAGTGGGCATGTTGGCGGTGGGGGACATAGCAAGGGGACATGGTCTGGCTTTCCAGCACCTATTCATCCAATGCACGAGAGAGGACAAGACAGTATACCAGTTCTAAAACACTGGAGAAAGCAGGTTATAGCATGCCTGGATAGCTCACTTGGTTAGAGCAGGGTGCTGATAATGCCAAGGTTGCAGGTTCGATCCCCATATGGGACAACTGCATATACCTGAATTGCGGGGGGGGGGGGGGTTGCACTGACTAGATGATCCTCAGGGTACCTTCTAAGTCTACAGTTCTAAGGTTCTATGGTTGTCTTCAGCTAAGCCCTACTCAGAGTAGACCCAATGAAATTAACAAACCTAACTTTAGTCCATTAACTTCAATGGGTGTACTCTGAATAGGATTTAGCTTAAGACAATCCAATTTTTTCTAGCGTCCACTTTTTTCTTCTTTAGCTTTTGCTAATGTTGTTGGTGCATGCTTAGTGTTGTTTGGAAATGACAAGGGGCAAGGAGTAGTTAATATGTTATTGCTACTACACTACCGTGATTTTCTTTTTTAAAGTATTCTGCAAAACATCTGCAACTCACACCCTCAAGTTTCACAGAGTTCTGCTCTGCAAAAGAGCACAGGGCTCCTGTACTTTGTATACTCGTGCAGAAAATAGAATTTTGGCAGGTACATATAGTACCTTGTGACACAGGGAGGTGAGTTGCGGCTGCTGGGTGTTCTTTATTCTATATACCTATTAAAGGTGGAAGAGCCTTGCTTTGGCAATGATTGCTCATTTGTTGACAGCAGTAAAAGATGTCAATTGCTTGAGAGAATTTAACACATTGCCTCTTCTATAATGAATTGGCTAGTTTAGCGTATAGGACATTGTCTAAATGCTAAAATTGACTGGTAATTATATATGTATGCATAAAGGATGACAGGTAACCTTTTAAGGCAAGAAAATGAACATTGCTTTTGATGTTTTGGAACAGCAAATTGCAAGATAATCTAAAACCAGATGCTGTCTTGAAAGTCTCTTGTTTGTAATAGGATAACTTTATAAGAAGAAGAAGTACTGTATAGAAAAATATATAAAGTGAAAGGAGGAGTATTTTGTGTAACCCGGTAACATTCATTTTTAGAAAGAGAGATGTAAGTACAATTTCACTTATATAGGTGCTTTTCTACAATGTATTTATGGTGTGTGTGTGTGTGTGTGTGTGTGTGTGAGAGAGAGAGAGAGAGAGAGAGAGAGAGAGAGAGAGAGAGAGAGAGATGGAAAGTTGAGATATTACTTAGATTTTAATCTATGTAGATCAGAGATGGGAAATGGAGGTTCTCCAGATGTTTGCGGACTCCAGCCAGCAAAGCCAGTAGTCCAACAACATCTGGATTCCCCATCCCTGATACAGATTTCTCTAATTCTAATGTATATGTTTTAGTTGAAGTTAGTTTACTTCTATTTATAATTCTATTTTTATATTTTCATTGATGGGTGTGAACCTCCAAATAATAACACTGAGAGGCAAGCCAGCCTTTAAAAATTAAACCCTATCCATTTGAATATTCCCTAGTAAAGCTTATGGCATTCTCTCCCCTTCCACAAATACCTTGGTAACTCTGTATACATGTGGGTAGGTTTCATGACCTACTGTGGATGTGCACTGGGAAGGCTGAAAAATTGTGTGCTCACATGTCTCTCTCTCTCTCTCTCTCTCTCTCTCTCTCTCTCTCTGTGTGTGTGTGTGTGTGTGTGTGTGAAATTTGTATCAGTTTACAAAATTGTAGGTATTTGGTTGCTGGCTCTTGTACCTTTAATAGCAATATGCTCTGAAAAGTCATGCAGCAGGTGACACAACATGCAGATGAATGCTATCCCATGTGCATCCCTGTCCACTGTGGTGGTGCTAAAGGCGTAGCTGCAGTACCATAATTTCAATAGTTGGTAAGGCTCTACAGCACGTGTGGGAAAGCTTTGACCCATCATATGCTGCTGAACAACAACTCCCCTCATTTCTGCCCATTGGCCATGCTTGCTGGCACTGATGGGAGTTGCAGTTCAGCAATATGTGGAGGGTCAAAAGTTCCCCACAACTGTTCTGCTGTAACACAGTATCATACCCCCCTCAACTGCTCCAGGGACATCCCATTTTGGGACACTGAGGCCCGAAAAGATGCAAGGTGTGATCTTGCATGAGACTATGGAGCCCCAAAACGTGCTGCAATCTCATGCAGGTCACATGAGTCATGCGGTAAAGTGTCCTAGAAAATTCATGTCCTGGTTTTCTGCAACAACCTGTTGTAGGGTGTTCAATATTCCTGTGCATCTGGTCACTCCAGCCTTTGAGAACAAATGGAAAGCCTTGTTCCATTTTTTTTATGCTACTTGAGCTGCTTTCCCAAACCTCCCTCTGTCCTCTTCTTTTGAGGCTGTCTTTAAAAAGCTAGCTAGGTCCGTTCCTGAAAGATTTTGTCAGAGAATATGCCTGGGAGTGAGAATTATATGATAGATCTTTGCCCTGGAAGGACTTCCACTGAGGGGCCAGTTTGAGACTTCCCAAGCTCATTTATTTACCTGGCGATTTGGGCCTAGGCCACCAGAGGAGAAAGGTAACAGCGTTTAACTCCTGCCTTCAAGGCATAGAGATTTTCACTGTGATGTATGGAATGACTGCCCTGTTCCTGCTGGGAACTGCTGAAACTACAAGCTTTTTCACACACATCTAGCCGAAGAAAAGCAGATTTCACTGAGAGGGAGAGAAGAGGGGACGTGGAACTTGGTGACAAAAGGGCAAGTCAGCACGTGACTCAAATGAGCAAGTACATTGTAGACAGACAGGACCCCTGCTGCAGGTGTCCCATCCCTAGACAGTGTGTCTTTCTGCTCCCATAGTGCAAAATAGCAGGGGATGGGGGGGAAAGGGTCCATATGCCCTACTTTATAGAGATAGTCCTGTTTGAATGGATGTCCTGTCCAAATCTAGCTTAAAGCACCTTGTTTTTAGTTTTATGTTTTATTGGCAATTTTAAGGTTCTTCCTTTTGTAACCCACTTAGCAGTTCTATTTGCAACCTATAGGTTTGCTTAGTTGGGAGAGCCCCTGACTCTTAATCTTTTGTCACATTGGGCAAAAGATTCCTGCAATGCAGTAGGTTAGACTAGATGATCCACGTGGTCCCTTCCAAATCTACAATTCTATGATTCTATGAAATTTCATTAAGTCAACAAATAAAATAAATACAGTGGTACCTTGGGTTAAGTACTTAATTTGTTCCGGAGGTCCGTACTTAACCTGAAACTGTTCTTAACCTAAAGCACCACTTTAGCTAATGGGGCCTCCTGCTGCTGCTGTGCCACCACCACACGATTTCTGTTCTCATCCTGAAGCAAAGTTCTTAACCTGAAGCACTATTTCTGGATTAGCGGAGTGTGTAACCTGAAGCATATGTAACCTGAAGTGTATGTAACCCGAGGTACCACTGTACTCTAAATAAAAAAGAGAACCATACATGCCAGTTGCACTCATCCAACCTGAAGGCTGGATGAATCCATCAACTTTCCTCCTGTCTTAACGTTTTCTACATTTCTGTATCATTGTGCTTTTTTTAAAAAGTCCTCTTGAAGATTCATCAGCATTTTAGTGAGCATTCCTTTTAATGCACACATTTCGTGTGCAATTTTGCATAATATACACAGATTGGCAAGTAGTTTCCTCTTCTATAAAGAATTTTTTAGGTTATTTCCACTAAAACATGCTTTTAATGCACACTCCCCCCAATAGCTATATTTATAATTATATCCAGTTCTAAAATGCATATTATTTGGTTGGAGAACTGCATCACAAAATTGAGATAATGTTCATTTCAAAGGAATGTCTTCTGGTTTACACATTGTTTCAGGAACTGAAAATGTAGTAGTTTTGCATTAAAATGCAAACAGAACTGAATTATCCCCCATCCCTACTAGAGGATAAAATGGAATTTGACATGGGGACCTGGTGGCTCAAACTCTTATCTGCTCCACCAGAAGTACATACATAGAGTTTGTGCCTGTTTCCCCTGTCTCCTTGCAAAGCATCTTCTTGGTCCCATCTGTCGAAAAGGATGCCCTGAAACTGAGGTCCAGGAGTCGCAGGCTTTCTGAGAGAGCAAATGAGATGCATCTATCTGCCCATCTGTCCCTGCTTTTTTGGTCCCTTCCAGATGTTTTCTGCCTCCTATTAGCTTTAACCCTTTCTTGATCTCACAAGGACTGGAGTGGATAGCAGAGGGCTCCCTGTCTCAGCTGCAAACAGAAAACAAAAAACCCCCAGCCCAACCATAAATTCTCCTTACATCCAGCAAAGCCCAGACATCCAATTAAAGCCATAATCCTATAAACCTGTCAGCAATCAAACAGGCTTCTTAAAATCAGGAACGACAGGTTGCTTTAAATCAATATGTCTAGGTAACAACTTGCAGTTTGTAGGGATGCTCTGACATACCATCTTTTGCTGCTGTGTGTCTGTTTCATGCCTGAAGTGAAAATAACAAAATACTCCACCTTCCTTCCTATTAGTTCTCCTTCTTATACTTCCCTCCCTGCTTCATCTCCTCAGCCCAGTAAAGGTAACATTGCTCAAAGGCTGAGTAATTATCCGATGTGATGTCGGGAACACTACACCGAAGGTGGTTTTCTTGGTTCATCCAAGTGACCAAGTTGTCACTCTCTTTCCCTTGTACAGTCTGTTTATTGAAGGATGGTTATATCATCACTGCAAGAATTGTTGGGTCCATCTGTCTTAAGGCACAATGTAGTGCTCCTCCAGGGATGAAGCCAAAGTGACTTTCCTGGGCATAAGCCTGGGCAGTGTGTATGGAGGTCCTGGGCTGCCCAAATGGCAAGAACCCCCTCTCAGCCAGAAGGAGACATACAAAGTGCTACCCAAACATCTTAGAGACAAACTGGGGAAAGTGTCCAACTCAAGCTCCACTAGTGGAGGAGAAATCCACAGCACATTGTCATGATTTTTTTTTGTTCCTTTGTAGCTGTGGCTGTAGCTGCCCCACACCTGACGCCATATGATGCCAGGTGTGGGGCAGGTGGGTGGGGTTTGGGGGAGGAAGAGCCGTGTGTGGGGTTTTAATAGTGCAAAGGAGACGTGTTTCTCATTATTCAATAGATTCCCATTTTTCAAACTTGCACAAGTGCAACACCTCCAACATTCAGATAGTAAGAAACGTGGACTGGTAATCTTTGAGACAGGTAAGTCATCATGAACCTGTCAGAGAACCTGTCTAACAATAAAAGTTCTTTAGGAGAACTTTCTGAAGTGCTTTCTGATGGTGAAAGCTGTTTGACAGTGGAACGGACTACTGCGGAAGATGGCTGGAGGTTTTCAAACATAGGTTGAATGGCAATCTGTCAGAGATTCTTTAGCAGTGAGTCTTCCATTGCAGGGGTTGGACGAGCTGAGCCTTGACATCCCTTCCAACTCTACAGTTCTATGATTCTATGAATACATGAAGCTTCAGAACAAGGATATATGTCTTTGTGTTTGTGTGTGATTTGATTATAGGATTTTATGGGTCAGTCACTAAGTCTGCTGTCTGGTTTGGTAGTTGTTCTTCCCCAATATTAAAAAACAACAACAACCAAAGTTCCCCAGGACTCTTTTATCCCCCATCTGCACACCATCCCAAATTCATGGCAGCCATTTAAAAGGCTTTGCACAGGATGCAGCAAGTGTGTGTGTGTGTGTGTGTGTGTGAGAGAGAGAGACTATTTCAGGACTATTTAGGGAAGCTTTAAAGTCTTTTTATTAGGACTATTTTTCACAGTCCTCCATGTGTAAAGCCAGATGGCTTGGTTTCTAGACATCCAACGATCCTCAAAGGGAGCCATAAAGACTCTAAAAAGACCTCAAGCAGTTTTTTGGTACATAAACAACTCCTCTGTTTTACCTCGATACACTCAAGGCTGGAAGTGATTGCTGTCTGCCCTACTGAGCTTTCTCTTGACCGGCTTATATACAAAACTTGCGCCAGGGGGATCTAATTGTTGCGACATAAATAGCCAGGCCACCATAGATGGCATGATTGAGAAACAGTGGAAATAGTCAGAGAACATGATGCAACCCCTTTTGTGGGGAGTGGGTTTTTGCAAGAGCAGGAACTCAGAGGCTTTTTGCTGAGTGAGATGTTCCAAGAGATGTAATATGCCTTCTGCCATTTCTTGCTCTCCTCCTGCTCCTTCCTTGCAACAGTTATAAAGAAAACTACTAAGTGGAAAGTTTCTTTGCACTTCAAAAAGTAGCCTCATCACATTAGAAAACTCGACTTAACTGGAGGCGGCTGGAAGGAGAGGGGGAGGCAATTCCCAAAGGAAACACTAAGCTACTGAACAGAGATTTATTGCATGTTCCTGTGAAAGGTTTTAAGACATACAGAAGATTATTACACCGAACGTGTTTGTGGTATGATGTTTTCTTTTCTGTTTAAATGTTTTGCTTTGTAATGAAAAACTAGGAAGTTCAATATGCTATTGTATTGTTTATATTATTTTGCCAGTTATGCTTTTTCCTATTCCCCCCCCTCCTTTGAATACAAGTCTGTGCTTGTCTTTTGTATTCTGTATCTACAACTCTTGTCACTTCTAAGCACCATTAGGGGCTTGTGGTGACATGACCCAATTGGAGCATCACCTCTGCCCCAGCTAGAAGTAAACATAGCTGGATGGGCAGAATCAGGAGGTGATGGGCAGGGCTGGTGGGTGCTTCTGAATTTTCTGCCAGCATATAATGAGGTAGATGGGCTGGGAGGAACAAGACAGTAGCATGAGCAGTAGCAGTGGACTTACCAGAGTGGAACCTACTAACCTTTTGAATTGGTGAGGAAACACAGTGAAGGTGGTTTCTGGGCAGGAGGGATACCACCAAGGTTAAAACAGCCAAGGATACAGGCACTGAGTGAAGAAATTACATGGCTCATCTAAAAATAACAGCTAGTCAAGATGATGGTGTTGTTTAATAATGGGCCTTTATTTAATGCCAGGATACTTTTTGATGAGAGGAGTCCCAGACTTCCAAACTAAAGGAATAAGGGACTCACCAGGTGTCAGGCAGCAGAGGATCCAGCCCCCATGGCAGGTCGCCAGGAATGGATAAGACAAGGAAAAGTCCTTACCAATGGCTTTTTATTCAATACTGACAGAGAGAGGCTTGGGAATGCAGCCTCTTGGATTAATGGCATTGCCCCAAGTGAGTCTCCACCCCTTCCTCTCTCATGCGTCATAGTTATGGTTGCTGAAAAGTGCCCTCTGCCTTTGAGCTCTTTGCTCTCCTACTTGCAATGCTTGCCGGGTTCTGGGAGAGGGGGTATCTGGAATGCTTTCTAAAGACACTGTGTCCATCAGCTGTTCCCCCTCTGGTGCTTTGTCTTCCTCCTCTCCCATTATTTCCCAGCTTTACCCCTCATCTGCCTCTGAGCTATGGCCTCCCTCAAACCCTTGTTGTAATTCTGAACTGTCTTCTTCATCTCTGGAAAGGCCAGGCTGGGGAGGCGGTCTCCACCATTCCTCCTGTGCCCAGTCCCTGACACCAGGGTTCCCCAAAAGTGGTCCCAGTTGAAGCAGCCCAACTTCTAGCTGGGTTCACCATACAAAGTATGCAATTCAAAAATCATGCCACCTCCATTAAAGTGTATAATGTAGTTGCCTTATACTGAGTGAGAAGATCATTGGTTACGGATAGCTCTGTATTGTGCATGCAGCTCTTCAGGTAGATAACAGTACCTTTTTTTCTGAGCCAGTTCAAAGACTCCAACAGTCTCAGAAGCCTTTTGCCACCCTCTAGGAACTAATGGAGCCATTGATTCCAGTGGAGGAAGTAAAATTAAGCTGCAGGAGCTATACTGGGAAGAGTGTAACAGATGTCTTGATACACATACAGCTGGCCATAACAACAAAAGAGCCTTGTAGCATTTTAAACGTGAATATATTTATTATAGTATGAACTTATTTGGACTACAGTCCACTTGATCAGATGCATGCAGTGTTATCCTTAGGTGCAGGTACATTTGTGCTAGTTCAATCTAAAAGTCTGAGCACTGAAGCTCTTGGTGTATTGTAATTCAACTGTTTCATGTGTCAGTCACCCTCTGAAGTTTCTTTGTTCAAGGATGGTCACTCTTCGGTCAGTAACACAGTATCCTGGGAAGCTGAAACATTTCCCCTACTAGCTTTCCTAGGTTGCCATTTCTCTTGTTTTTGAATTATTTTTTATTCATTTTACAATACAAAAATATAAAAACACATAACACAATTTTTCACAAATACATTTTTTGGAGTTCCCTCAGCTCTTCTGCAAATCCTCCGTTTTAGTCCTTCTTTCGCATTTCTTAATCTAGTATTGCCTTTTATTAAAAACCTCCTCCCTCTTATTCCCTTTTTTTACAATATTTCTAATATTATTTTCACAGAGCCTCTTGCAAACCTACAAACGTTAATTGTTCATCACAAATACTTTTCAAATAGTCTACAAATTTACTCCAGTCTTCAGTGAATCTGTGGTCTCGTAGGCTTCGGATCCTTCCTGTTAGTTTATCAAGTTCTGCATATTCCATTAACTTCATTCTCCATTCTTCCATCAACGGTAATTCTTCTTGTTTCCATTTTTGGGCTAGCAGTATTCTTGCCGCTGTTACTGCGTATAAAAAAAGCTTATAATATTTTCTGTTTATTTCATTTCCTACCATTCCTAACAAAAATGCCTCTGGTTTCTTAACAAATGTATATTTCAACATTTTTTTTCAATTCGTTATATATCATTTCCCAGAAGCCTTTCACCTTCTTACATTCCCACCACATAGGTTGCCATTTCTCATGTCAAATTTGTGTCGATTCATTGTTTTGTATAGAGATGTGTATGCAGAAGGGCATCGCTGGCACATGATGGTGTACATCACACTGGAAAATGATGTTGTGGGTGACATAATCAGGTCCTGTATTTGTCACATGCAGCCCTGTTTCCAGTCCAATGCCGTTCGCCTTTCACCAAAACCAATATTAGTCACTTCACTGTGGAGAAATGCCATAACTTACATAATTTATGCAATAATTGTGTAAATTGTCATTCTGTTATTCCACCCCATTCATTTCAATGCGAAGGAAACAAAATGCAAAGGGGGTGGGGGATGTAGTCAAACTGCATACTGTTTGTGGACTGAAAACAACAACAACGGTGAATATCTATCATAGTCTCTGGATTGCATTCCATTCCAAATTCCACTCTTGTTTTCATTTTTATCAGAATTTTTCAATATCCCTACCTGTAATAGTGCTGCCAAAGTTAATGTGGGTGCAGAGTTGGCATCTGTGTACTTAACTCTCCTGTATTTGTTGTCACAGCTCTCAGTTAAAACTACTCAAATGTATCCCCAGTCATCTTCCTGGATAATGGCTATACAATATTCCTAGCAGCACCACACAAGCTGCTTCAAGCCAACCCTTGTGCGAGACAAGATCACTGCGTCATTCAGCATATAGTAAGATGGTAACATGGATGGAGCGGAGCTTCGGGTAATGGCCATCCACCCTGTGTAAACAGGGAGCAAGATAGTTTAAGAAAAGGTGGAATAAATATGGGGCTAAGACACAACCCTGTTTTACCCCTTTGTTGGCAATGATTTGGGGGGTTAGCCTGCCTAATTGGGAGCATTCCACCTGGCAGTACATGGAAGTGTGTTGTTTTCTGATGAGAAAGGGTAACTTTTCATCAATGTTCAGTTTTGACAGTTTGTTCCAGAGCAGCTCCCTCAAAGCTCCTTTTAGCTACTAAAGTATCTCCTGCTATGTTTTGTTAAAGCGTGTTCTCCCTGAAATGAGAGCATGTGTTGTGGTGGGGTCTGCCAAGCCAACCCTCTGTTGCCGGGCAGGTAAAAGTGAGCTGGCCTGGGGCAACGATTGGATGGCCGGGTTGCTGGGGCAAATTGCATGTTGTAATGTGGTGGGTGGGGACAAAGGCTTTAAATATGGGGGACTCAGCTTTTGCTTTCTCTTTCGCTGAGTGAATCGGATCACCCGCCCGCCCGCCCTGAGTTCCGGTTGACCTTGCTATGCCTGTCATGGGGTCGTCTGCCATTGGGGCAGGGGCCTAGTAGGAATTTTGTCCATTTGGCTGATTGGCTGGTGCCATTTGGTTTTTGCCTACTACTTAGCAATTCGTCACAACTTGTAAGGTTGTGGTTAGGCATTGGTTATAAAAATTGGTGGAGGAGGGGTAAGGATAGGCTGGGCCTGCCCCTCCAGTGGTGGTGTGGAAGGGAATTCCGTTAAAGGAATCCAGGGGCTTGCCACGATTTCGTCCAATCCCTGAAATGGGACTAGGGCCAGCAAGCCCTGGGGAGCAGGTTGGGTGAGCGGTGAGGGCTTGTCACTCAGCTCAACTGATCCTCAATATTGTTTTCCCTTCACTGGCTTCTGAGGGAGTTCGGAAAGTCAGTTCTGTCCCAGGCGGGGGGGACAGATAGTCTTAACCAATGCCTAAGCAACCACTCACAGATTATGTATTTTAATAAAGTTGTGGCCAAATTTATGCCAAAAACCTTAAACAAAAATTATGTGTAAATTGTGAATTATTTGAGGGGTGGCTTGGGGACCTCAACACGCAACTGTGTTGTGTTCTGATCCATGTATTAGATGCACTTTTTCTATGACAAAAAAGATTGATTGATTGATAATGGCATTTACTCCCCACAGGCCTTGAGTGGAAGGCCTGTGCTAACTTACAAACAGTTCCCAACCCAAGCAGTCACTCACCAGCAACAACAGGCCACACAACAGAGATATAGACATAGGGAGACAGGGTGGATGGGATGAAACTGTTTACACTCCATGCACTGGGTCAGATCAGGGAGAAGTATTTTCCAGTCTGGTTCAGATATATCGTATTCATTAAGCAGGATAGAGATTTTATAAAAAGCAACATATCTTAAATAATAGTTGTCAAGATGAAAATAAAACTTCATGACTCCAAAACATTGCTAATTGTAGGTCAGGTTGCCAGCTCTCCTTGAAGCAATTTCAAGTTTGCTTTTCAGATACGTGCATAGTTAATTTATGAAAAATGTAGCTAACATAATACAACTAACTTTGAGGTGTCTTGAAAAATGAAGACTCTATTATGTTTATGCTGGGGGCACATGAGATGCTGGTTTCCAGAATCTTGGACTCTTTCCTATTTATCTGCAAAACTTTAGAATCTCATTTCTCCCCATCCCCCCAAAGTACCATACCTACAACCTGAGCCTTTCAACTGTGTGCTGGTTAGTGCAACAAGCTTTGCATAGCTTTTTAGCTTTTTTTTTTTACTGTATTTTAATATTGTGTTGGAAGCCGCCCAGAGTGGTTGGGGAAAACCAGCTAGATGGGTGAGGTATAAATATTATTATTATTATTATTATTATTATTATTATTATTATTATTATTATTAAACTAAGATGACAACTCACAGCCCTCCAGATCTTTCTGGACTCTAACCAGCCGCACCAAACATGGCCACTTGTCAGGGAATATGGGAGTCCGAGTCAACCCTCATCTGAAGGGTCACTGGTTCTTGATTTCTGTTCTAGAGTTTCCATATCCTCCTCATCTTCATGTGAATATCCCCAGAATCAAATATTCAGAGTTAGCAGACTGCCCAGCCAAGGAAGGCAAACAGCCCATAGTTAATTCTTTATTGACAAAAGCACACACCTACAGAAGCTCTTAAGGTGCACCAGATACACACACACTTCTGGAGTCTATGTAGCTGGCATTAACTTTCCCAAGTGCCCACTGGAGCAGCTGAAAAAACAGTGGGGCCACACACACACACACACACACACACACCACACACACACACACACACACACACACGGCTTATTTACCCCCATCTGACAGAGTCTGCACATGGAGCTTGAGACTTCCCCTGCATGGAAGTCGTTGCTGTGCTTCCCTCTGTAAGTCCCTCCTGGTTCTAGGAGACAGTGGGGGCAGTAGATGGCAGGGATTCAACCAGCCTGCCCTTCACTTGAACATACATCACTGCCCCCCTCTCCTGTGTCAGTGCCTGGGCCCCCTGCCTTCTTCACACCCTTGTCAGAGCCCTGCCAGTCCCCAACATACTGTTTACAATAGGGGGATTCATCCATTTGCTGTTTAGTTGAACATACTGTTTTCTTACTAAATAAAATGACAGTCTTAGCACAGTTTTATCTTATTTTATTGCTTGGGTTCATCCTGTTTCATTTTAATCTTCAGAGGCAATAGTTTGTCATAAGTGAACAAGTTTTGGCAGTTGTCGAAACACGTCTCTCCCCATGCCCCACAAAATATGGAAAGTGAGGGCCAGTTCCCTGTTCCACAACATGGGATTTTATTAAACCCCAGGTTGACATTTACTGAAAAGTGAAAGCATATTTTTGATTATACACTAGTACACTCATAAGCAGCTTAATTTTGCTCTGCTTTAGCTAGGAACTATGTAAATTCCTTACAATTCATATTAAAATTTAACTTGATGGGCAGCTCAGCCTTTTGGCCTGAAACCTTCCTTATTTCTTCCTTTCATTACTTCATACATTTGCTTCCTTTCACTGTGCCAATAATAAAGACTAAGAAATGGGCCAGATCAGCTTCCCCCCTCATTTCTTCCTGGTCTTTCCACACATCCCAGCAAATTGTCTGGGCAATCAAAAGAAGAGAGAGAGAGGGAGAGAGAGTGAATGATTCACAGAAGGAAGGAACCTTTCCATTTCTGACTGAGTCAGAAGCTAAACATTAGGGGGAAACATCAGATGAATGCTGAATTAAGAACCAAAGTGGGTCTGCTTCCTATAGATTTGGATCTTTCCAAAGTGCCTTAGAATGGGGACCACTGAGGCAGTTTAGGGTGACTCAAAGATTCAGGTGTTGTTGTTTTTAAATTGTGCAGATAGCAAGTTGGCAAAAACTTGAACATTTCTCCACAATCTTGTCGTATAAAGGAACGGAGAGAAGGTGAGGATGGAGAACTCTTTCATGATTAGCTTCATACAAGGCCAACCTACCCATGAGGTGGGGTGAAGCAGCCACTTCAGGTGGTAGAAACCCCCCAGGTGGCACTCCTTCAGGTGCCACAGCTGTCCTGCTGCTTCCACCTCCAACAGAGAAGCAGCATCTATTTCTGGTGAGATCTTGCAAGATATTGCTGAAATCTCATGAGATCTCACCAAAAATTCATGAGGAGGCTCACTTGGACTCCACATATACCATCACAAGTCACACCATAATTTGTAGTGCTTTTGGCAGCCGTGACAATGTACAAGAGTATGATATAAAAACGAGGTATAAATATTCCAATAACTCCATCAACCAAATACATGCTTTTACTATTCTGCTCAAATACGTTCTAATCATATTTTCTCTATTTATCTTAAACTTCTCTGAATTCACACTACCTGCTCTGTCCCCTCCAAATTTCAACTAATTAAAGAACATTAAAGTCCTCACATCAAAGAGTGTGGATTTCAATTGAATTTGTCTAATTCTCAGCTTGTAGCTGGGCTATGAAGAATGCATCTCCTCTCCCTTTTGTGTGCATTTGTAGTTTAGTATTTTGGTGATACCTTTAATTTAGTTTTGGTGCCTCTTCTGAAGGATACAGCATAAATAGACTCAATTCTCTCTGGTACTGACAAGTTCATGGCATGCCCTCCCCTCATCATTACATATATTTTGACATCATTCCAAGACTTACATTTTTTCACAGGTCTTTGCAAGTGGAGGACGAGATCTGAGTATTAGTTCAGTTGCAGTGCTGCTGCTGTTTCCGACTCCTTTTGATTCGGTTTAGTGTATGGTTGAGTCAGGTTTATGCATTACATGGTTTAATTGTTGCATTGTGTTGTATGGAATATGTTGCACTGTGGGACTGCATGGTAAAGGGTGGACAACAAATGCATATAAATGCATAAATAAAATACTGCCATGGGGATGGCAGAGCGGCAGCCTCACATGTTTTCTGCAGCCTCATAAAGGATGGATTGCAGGATGGAAGAGTGTGATCGGAGAAGCCGTAAGCATAGAGAGGAAGACAAGGAGGAAGAATGGTTGGCAAGTACCAAGTATGCAGAGTAAGGAGCAAAGAGTGGGAGAACCTCTGACCTAGAGAGACCAGGGGAACAGAATACGAAATCAGAGGGAGAAGAAAAACAGAGGAGGGAAGCTTGCACTTATAAAGACAAAAGAGGGATGAACAATGAGGCAGCTGTGATGATGATGATGATGATATATTATTTATACTCCGCCCCTCTGGGCGGCTTCCAACAGGATATTAAAAACACAATAAAACATCAGTCATTCAAAACTTCCCTAAACAGGGCTGCCTTCAGATGTCTTCCAAAAGTCAGATAGTTGTTTATTTCCTTGACATCTGATGGGAGGGCATTCCACAGGGCAGGCGCCACTACCAAGAAGGCCCTCTGCCTGGTTCCCTGTAACCTCACTTCTCTCAGTGAGGGAACTGCCAGAAGGCCCTCAGAGCTGGACCTCAGTGTCTGGGCAGAATGATGGGAAGGGAGATGCTCCTTCAGCTATACTTCTGAGAGGAACAGCTATACTTCTGAATACCAGCTGATCTTCTGCTTGTATCCTGCTTTTGGGTTTCCCACAGTCATCTGGTTGGCCACTGTGAGAAGAGGATGCTGGACTAGATGGGCCATTGGCCTGATCCAGCAGGCTTTTCTTATGTTCTTACATTGCTGTCTCAGAGGTGAAACAAGAGATAGCAAAGGGAATTTTGCAAGCATTGTGTATCACAAAAGGGACACTGTGGTGAGAAGAGTTCTTCCCTTCATGGGAAGTTGAGGATCCACCAGGGGAAACCTGGAGTAAGGAACCATTCTGGAATTCTGACGACTCCCTTGGGGGGTGTTAACAAGAACAGGAAGCCTGACAGATGCATTGAACTAAATATTTAATTTAAATAAATAAGTTGTTCCTCTATGGCATCTGACTTTTCTTGATGCCCCAAACATAATGTGAGAGAATGAGGTTCCCCACAGACGACTGACAATGGGGGAATCAGTCTATCTCTGGTCTGTATTCCTTTCCCAGAACCTCATTCAACATCTGTTTGCTTTATCTCATTTCCATACTAAACTGCATTTAAGCATTAAAAGTTTGCATTTAAATACATATTTTGAAGCATGTTTGCTTTCCAATATGCATCTCTAAATGGATTTTCTTCCAAACATGCATTTTAAAATGTCTTTTGATACTTTTTTTTTTAAAAAGCTGTAGACTGTCTCAGAACATTGACAAAGTACAGAATCTGGTGTGTAAATTACCGTTAGTATGGGAGGTGCATATAAGGTCTATTCAGATCAGATTCCGTAAAAAACTGACTTCCCAGGCACAGATACCTATTCCTAATAGCTTCGTAATAGCTTCCTGACTTCCTGAGGATCGTTAACAGGTAGCCAATCATTTTATCCTTGCAAACTCTCAGATCATCCATTTCTTTAAGTATGTTATATATAGATTTAACTTTTAAAAAAGCATTTTTCCAATTATTCCATGCTCCACGTTGATGCCTGGAACCTAGAGGCTACAAATTACTTTACCAAGAAGGAAACGACTGCTTTGGCTAATCAGTATCTGATTCTGCACCCTAACATACTCTTGGGCATGGCGCTTGCCTCAATTTCCCAATGCAGAGAACAATTAATTTTTAATAGACAACTGCAAAATTGTATGTGTTTTCTTAAACTGATAACAACAACAGCAGACTTTGGGATTATTATTATTTTCTTTCTTTTCTTTTTTTTAAAAAAAGGAAGGCATTTTAAACTAATCCTGTTAGGCAATGAGGGAAGTAGAATATTTTTCCCCTTTCCACTAATGCTAAGTCTGAAGCAGATTAAATGCATCTGCTAGAATACATCCTCTTTATGAAGAATTTATAATGCAGGTTGTTATGGCGGGCAGGGGAGCAGAGTGCTTATTATCAGATTATCCACATTTAATGAGGCTGACCTAATCCCATCAGCCGTTGCCTGTGGCAGGTGAGAGTCACCCGGTGCTGAGAGGTTAATTCAGAGAGATGGTTTGCTTTGTTTCCTTCTGCAGAGGTGCTAATGGTTATGTGCAGGGAGGCTTTGGAGGGGAGGCGGGACAAACGTCCTGTCAGTTGTTCACTCAATAATTCCATGTTGCACAAGAAGGCGCCACATTCTGGGAGATGAAACACCTAGGCTGAAAGTCAGGTAAGGACCAGCCGTGCATAGAATATGGGTGCTGAACCTTAGAGCCTTGGGCCAAATGCAGCCCTCCAAACCTCTCTGTCTTACCTTTGGGGTGTTCCCCAGGCTACACACTGTCCCGAATCAGACCCCTTGTCAGCTGTCATTGACACCCTCCTTGAGCACTTTTTGCCTGGCTGAATTTTTCCTTGAACTATTGCATGGGTAGACAAACTAAGGCCCGGGGGCCGGATCCAGCCCAATCACCTTCTAAATCCAACTCACGGATGGTCCGGGAATGAGTAGAATGTGTGTTTTTATTTAAAATGCATCTCTGGGTTATTTGTGGGGCATAGGAATTTGTTCATTCCCCCCCCCAAAAAAATATAGTGTGCCCCCCCCCACAAGGTCTGAGGGACAGTGGACCAACCCCCTGCTGAAAAAGTTTGCTAACCCTGATGCCTCTTGCTTGCCTAGGTGGCAAGTAGCAAGGGGTGTGTGTGTGTGAATGCATGTAGACAGAGCTGGACCATAAAGAAGTCTGATCGCTGAAGAATTGACGCATTTGAATTATGGTGCTGGAGGAGACTCTTGAGAGTACCATGGACTGCAAGAAGATCAAACCTATCCATTCTGAATGAAATCAGGCCTGAGTGCTCATTGGAAGGACAGATCCTGAAGATGAGGCTCCAATACTTTGGCCACCTCATGAGAAGAAAAGACTCCCTGGAAAAGACCCTGGTGTTGAGAAAGACTGAGGGCACAAGGAGAAGGGGACGACAGAGGACAAGATGGTTGGACAGTGTTCTCGAAGCTACTAACATGAGTTTGACCAAACTGTGTGAGGCAGTGGAAGACAAGAGTGCCTGGTGTGCTCTGGTCCATGGGGTCACAAAGAGTCGGACATGACTAAACAGCAACAACGATAAAAAACGAAGCATGGGTCATTCTTGAAGGATGTTGTTAATAATGGTGTGTCCCATATCTTAAAAAGTGGAGGATTATTACTATAGACTAGCCTTCTCCAAACTGATATCTTCCTGATTTATGGGTTCTGTGCTTCCATCACCCTCACCATTGGCCACACTGCCTAGGACTGATGGGAGTCAAACAATATTTGGAGAATAACTGGTTGATGTTAAACATAGTTTTAGCGTGTTTGGTGGTAGTCCAAAAGAGGCTAGTAAAGTTTGCAAAGGAAGTCCAGTGGGCACTCCAATATACTATAGGCAAGAATATTTCTGGTGATACGAAGTCATGCTTGTAATGTAACTCCTTTTACTAGCAAGATATACTAAGTACACTTCTTGTGGCACACCCACAAAACCCTCCGCTAAGTGAATGTGTTTATCATTTCCAGCATTATTCCACTTTCTTTCATTGCTGCCTACAGATGAGCCTGATCTTTACTGAGGATAATGACAAAAAATTGCGGTGTAATACTGTAATGGGGTTTATATATAGAAGTTGTGTTCTATTCACACCCACTGGATGGATGTATAAAAACATATGCACACAAACATATCCAACGATGGTGTTTCACCCCCCCACTGGCGCATTATTGTAAGTGCCTGAGTTGGTGACAGAGAAGTGTCATTTGAGGAATCTGGAAACACTCCTAAAATCCAGAACATCATTGCATCTTATTATAGGTAATGAGGCCCATTTAGCTGCAACAGCATTTATATACAAGTTTTTCGTTCGCAAAGAATCTCGATGCGCTTTTAAAATTTCATCCGATATACACCCACTACTCTGCAATATACCAGAGTTGGGTGAAGAGGCCTTTGAGAGTCATTGTGTCATGCAGCACTACAGTGTTGGGCATGGGTTCAAATCCCAAGCCACCCATTAAATTACTAGGCAGTTGTGGGTTACCTTACTTGCTAAGTTTCAACCTCAGTTCTCCATCTGTAAAATGGGTACAATAACAGGTAGATTCACTGACTTTGGAGAATGCAAAACAGATTATAATTTAAATCATATTGAGCTGCTGGTTAAATGCTAAACACCAGCAGCAACAATCATGTGAAATTTTATCATTTGTTAGTGTTATCTCTACAGAAATTATTGCAAAGAAAATTTGAAAAGAAAATACGTGGTTCACACCACACCATTCTGGCATTGTGACCCATCAGGAAATGCAGGGTAAAATATGAAGATGCAAAATTAGAAACACGACAGCAGCAACAAGAGCAGAAATAACAATGTCAAATTAACAGTTTATACATGAAAAAGAAAAAGTGCTTCACAGCAATGTCTTGCTTCAAGGGTGAATCTCTCAATATGCACAGCAATCTCTATGAAAAGGGGTTCACTAATCCGTAGGTTAAAGGAATTTTTTATTTTATTTATATAAGTGGGATGGAAATAGAAGGCTCAGTTAGGATATGTAAAATGCTGGGAGATAGTTAATAGGAGGTAGACAAATCTGTCAATTTCAATTTATCATTTTCCCAATCTTAAATTCACTTCCTCACATTTCCCCAAACTTTTCTGTGTGTTTTTTTTTAAAGTTTGCATTAAAATTATCTGCATTTTCATTCTTCTAATATGCACGTTTTGTACAGACTTTCACCTTATAACCTTTTTTTTTTTTGCAAACCATTTCCCCTAATTTAATGCATTTGTTTATTTTAATCCCTCCCCCACTTATGTTTCCACTTACACACACTTTCCCCTAGTATATGCATTTATGAATGACTTATTTGGTTGAAGAATTGAACTGCAAAATTCAGAGAAGTGTGCCTTTGGAGAAACGGCTATGTTTCAGACTGCATATCGTTTCAGGAAATGCTGATTACACAGTTCAACCTTTAAATGCGGGCTGAATTAAATTTCTTCCCCCTTCCTTAAGTGTTAAAGTGCTCGAAAAAGAGATGTCGGAGTTAATACTGCATGGTTTCCTTGGTTTAGTAGCCTTGTGGGTAAACTGCAACCTGGTAAATAGGGTGGGGCCATAGCTCAGTAGGAGAGTTTTTCATGCAGAATGTCCCAAGTTCATCCTCTTGCCTCTCAAGATGAAAAACAAAGCTAGCAAGGAAAATATAGAATCATAGAGTTGTAGAGTTGGAAGGGACCCCAACATTTAGTCCAGTCCCCTGCAATGCAGGAATCTCAACTAAATCATACATGGCATGTGCCCATCCAGTCTCTGCTTAGAGGTAAAGGTAAAGGGACCCCTGACCATTAGGTCCAGTCATGGCCGACTCTGGGGTTGCGGCTCTCATCTCGATTTATTGGCCAAGGGAGCCGGCGTACAGCTTCTGGGTCATGTGGCCAGCATGACTAAGCCGCTTCTGGCGCAACCAGAGCAGCCCACAGAAACGCCGTTTACCTTCCCGCCGGAGCGGTACCTATTTATCTACTTGCACTATGACATGCTTTCGAACTGCTAGGTTGGCAGGAGCAGGGACTGAGCAACGGGAGCTCACCCTGTCACGGGGATTCGAACCACCAGCCTTCTGATCGGCAAGTCCTAGGCTCTGTGGTTTAACCCACAGCGCCACCCGCATCCCTCCAGTGAAAGAGAGCCCACTACTCCAATGACGTCTGTTGCACTGCTGAACAGCTCCATCTTCTATGCAGAGGCGGAGCTAGCTGCTCCGGCACCTGGAGCGGCGCACATGCTGTTCACCTGGGGATGGGGCCAGCCTCCCAAGGGGGCAGTGTCCCAGGGGGGCACCGCCCAGAGTAAGGGGCCAAGGGGGTGAGCTGTGGGAACGTTTATATAATTTAGCAGAGTTTAAATGATCCCCTGTTTGAGTTTAGGCAGCGAAAAGCGGGTTGCTAACTCGTTTGAGTCCTATCAATAATACCTTCCTGGTTGATAATCCCTTTCTGTCCCTCTTAAAGAAAACACACATGAATCTGAATCATACAGTGGTACCTCGGGTTACAGACACTTCAGGTTACAGATGCTTCAGGTTACAGACTCTGCTAACCCAGAAATAGTACCTCAGCTTAAGAACTTTGCTTCAGGATGAGAACAGAAATCTCGTGGTGGCGGCATGGCGGCAGTGGGAGGCCCCATTAGCTAAAGTGGTACCTCAGGTTAAGAACAGTTTCAGGTTAATAACAGACCCCCAGAACGAATTAAGTTCTTAACCCGACATACCACTGTATTAACATAAACTACTTTACTGTCAGATTCATTCAGGTTTACTATTACTTCCCTTCATTGGGACACTATACTTTCATTGATGCAGATTTAAGTTTTGGACCCTGGATAGCTGCTGCCAGTCAGAGTAGACAATACTGGGCTTGGTGGGCCTGGCATACAAAGGACGAACAGGTTAAATCTGTAATGATCCACTGGGCTAAGGATTTGGGGCATAATATCTAACTTTCAGACTGGGAAAGGTTATGGAAAACTGATTTGAAATTCTCAGCATGTTTCACGCTGAAAGAAAATTATATGAAAATGATGTACCGGTAGTATCTGACTCCTGGTAAGTTAGCAAAAATGTATAAGAAAAAGTACAAATATATGCTGGAAATGTAAAGAAAAAGAAGGTACCTTTTCTCATATGTGGTGGATGTGTAAGGTAATAAAAGCATTCTGGGAAATGATATATAATGAGTTGAAAATATGTTTAAAATAACTTTTATTTATAAAAAAATCCCAGAAACTTTTCTATTAGGAATTGTAGGTGCAGATATTCCAAAGGAGCAGAAATGACTTTTTATGTATGCAACAGCAGCCGTGCGGATGATACTAGCCCAGAGATGGGAAGAGGACAAAGTCCCTACCAGAAGAATGGCAAACTAAGATGTTGGACTATGCCGAAGTGGCAAAACTGACCAGAAAACTCAGGGACCAAGAAAACCTAAACTTACTAAGGAATGGGATAAATTTATAATTTATCAGGGAGACCACTGTAAGCAGGATTACAATAACACTTGTAATGTAGCAAATATTCTGAACAAAATGGAGTGATGTAAATTATGAATTGCCGAATTATAAGAAGTGGAAAAGATTGACAGTGGGACCCTTGGAGGGGAAGGTGAGAAGTCTAGAGATTCAGAGCAATCTCTAAATATGGATATGTGTTTTGTTTTGTTATAATTTTATACTTGTAAAATCAAATAAAAACTATTTCCAAATAAATAAATAAATAAATAAATAAATACTGGGCTAGGTGGGCCAATAGTTTGAGTTTAGGGCAAGTACCAAGATTTGAGTTAGGTTGAGTGTCCCCATTCTGACTTCATTTCCTTCCACTTCAGCACTCTGTTCTAGTGGCTCTGGCTTTGTTCTATTACAAAGGCCCTTTGTTCTCTAGCTGGAGTGGTTTTTATGTTACTCAGCTTTTGATTAACTGTTGTTTTATGCTCTTGGCTTGTGCCTTTTTAATTTCTATATTTAAAATGCTGCAGGAGTAAAGGACAGAGGAAACCGAGAGGGTGGAGAGAGAGCCACAATGTGTGGTGCCGGTGCTCTTATTTTTGACGAGCGTTTTTCAAACTCTGATTTGGAATACACAAAAATGTACCCAGGAAGAGAAAGTGGGGAACATCTGGCGTTGCTCATCCTGCATTTATAAAACCTTCCATTCCCTTCAAAAAATGGAAAGTGTTGGTGCACCCAACCTTACAAAGGGCCTCCTCTATTTGGGGGACTCTTCTGTTTGATGGGCTGTCCAGTCCAAGTGTGGTAAATAAATGACAAAGCACTCTAAACATGGGTAGCAGGAGGGCCTTGGAATTGCCCATCAAGAGGGATACGGGTGGTGCTGTAGTCTAAACCACGGAATCTCATGGGCTTGCCAATCAGAAGGTCAGCGGTTCTAATCCCCGCAACGGTGTGAGCTCCCATTGCTCTGTCCCAGCTTCTGCCAACCCAACAGTTCGAAAGCACACCAGTAGAAGTAGATAAATAGGTACCACTGCAGCAGGAAGGTAAACAGTGTTTCCGTGCACTCTGGTTTCCATCACGGTGTTCTGTTGTGCCAGAAGCTCTTTAATCATGCTGGACACGTGATCCAGAAAACTGTCTGTGGACAAACGCCGGCTCCCTCGGCCTGAAAGCGAGATAAGCTCCACACCCCATAGTCGCCTTTGACTGGACTTAACCATCCAGGGGTCCTTTACCTTTACATTTTGCCCATCGAGAGATAACACTTGTACAGCAGACTGACCAGGCACACAGGTCACCTGGTCTCAGTCTTTCGCATGGTAGTGAGATGTACTCTGCTGCTTGCTATATTGTTGTAATTATTTCTCAGTTTCCATCTAAGCATAAAAATCTGCAAATGCAAATCCATGCCCCCCCTCACTGTGTTGATGTTGGTTTTTCTCTTTTGTGGCCGTGCAGGCGTCTACCCTATTAGAAGCGGTGGGAAGGACGCTTGAGGTTTTCTTCTGCGTCACTAGCATTTTTGCACAGCAATCCCACCAGAGCTGAGCACTGCCATGGTGAAAGAGGAAGGAAATGCTGCCAGAGAACTCAGTCATTTCTAGACACAGATCTTTGGGAATTGGAGGCTTGCCTAGTAGGACAAATGGGGCACTGCCCTACTAACTTCAGTCTGCCCTCACTTCCCTGCTTTCTTACTCACATTTGATCCAGGAGATGTCCCTGGCTGTCAGCTTCCTCCCTCTTTGTCTTAGTTTGGCCCTTGTAGGACTCCACAGCATGGGCATAGCCGGGGGTGGGGCATAGCCAGGGGATCAGCTGCTCCCCCCCCCATAAATTAAGTAAATAAATAGAAATACTCAACTGACTAATTGCATTGCAGATAACTCAGTTCTGCCCCCCTAACATAATGCCTGCCCCCAAAAATCCCTGGCTAAGCCATGTTCCACAGGCAGGAGAAAGAGGGAGAAAATGAAAATGAGTTGCTGCCTGTCATTGGCTGTGCTTGCCGCTGGCCTCTTTGCTTCCACCCTACCAGGCCAGGGAAGAGGAGTGTGGTTTGAGGCAGTAAGGTAGGGGAGAAAGGTCCTGCTGATGTCCTATGTCAAAGGGCTCCCAAACACCCGGAGCTCAGCAGTACAACGGCAACGGTAAGGTTCCATAGCCACATCAGAATCCATAGGAACTACATTTCCCATGGTTCCTTGCAGTGGAGGCCCTGCTGCCAATGATGCCAGATAACTTTCAGAGAAAGAGAAAGTGTTGTGGGGGTCTCGTGAGGAGGGTGGCAAGACCTCAAGGCGTCCTGACTCTGTTGTCCTTCCAGTGCCATCATCAGGAGTGCAATGGAGCCCATAAAAGGACTCAGAAATGAACCATTTGTGTTTCTGGTTATTTAACATCATAATTTTACCCCAGCTGATTCATTAACAAACGAAAGGAAAGAGGGTGTCATGTGGCTCATCCATCACCACTGTGCATGTTGTATGTTCATAATAAATATCCAGAGATTAAGCCCTGTGGAAGGTCATAAAAATGAAACTGCCTCCCCACCACCCCACCCCCAATTCAGCCAACGTGTGATTGATGTTGCTGTTATTCCTGGCTAGATGACAAGACATTGTAGCACCCTCTGGTGGAAGACAAAACATTTCAACCTTTTCCGCTGCAATGAACCTGGAGGTTGTTCAAAGTCACTGCAGTGTACTCTGTGGGATTTTTACTTATCTAATGTAGCTTCTTATACAGTCTTATGTAACACAGGTAAGCAGACCCACTAGATGGAAGTGGTAGATTTCTTCATATCTTCTATTGAACTCTCCCTTTTCTGTCAACAGCGTGTGACTTTACCCAACACACTTCTTTCTTATAGGACTACCCTGCAAAGTTTTCTGGAGCTTCTAGGACCAGGTTATGCATTATGCCAAGTACAAGAAAGAGTAGGTAGGATCCCAGCACAATTAGATCCTCTGCTAGAATAGAAGGCAAAGAATGTGCCCACCTCTTCCTAGAACTAAGGTCCTTGTGGGCAGGTGGAGTTGGGAAGATTCCTGCAACTTAGAACTTGAGTTGTTAGCTACTCACCCAGAGGCTGTGACTGTGTCTTTGACTTCCCTGCTGCAGAAAGATAATTTTCAGGGACCACACCATGCAAAAGCAGGCAAAAGCTGGGGGAGCTTCAAACCTTTATCTGAGGAAGTACACATACGAACATGCCTCCCCCCAAGACTATTTTAAATCAATCTCAGGATCCCTCAGAAACTGTATAGGCACAGCCTCTGGGAAACCATAGCTCATTTGAAGGACCATAGCTCAGTAGTAGAGCATCTCCTTTGTTTGTAAGTGGTCTCAGGTTCAATCTCCAGGCAGGCCTGGGAAAGAGTCCTTGCCTGAAACCCCAGCAACCCACTGCCAGCCAATCGTAGGCAGTAGTGAACTAGATAGGTAGTGGACTGACTCGGTATAAGGCAGCTTCCTATGTTCCTTACTCAGAACCACTGCTGCTCATACCATGGAGATATACTGACCATGTTTCTAACTACAGGAAGCCTTGCATGTTGAAACTGCTAAGTCTAGAGCACCCACCCTTCTGCAGATGATTTCAGAATGAAAGAGGAATAGATACCTGGGGATTCGGAGAGACAAGTGGGACCTCCATCAAAATGTGTACTTCTGAAAACCATTAGGGTTCCCTTGCTTATACCTACCTTTGGTGCACGGGCAGTGCCAATTTGACTTTGTAAGCTGTGACAGTCAGTGCCAAACACTGAAGATAGAGAGAATGGTGTGTCGATTTTGTGTGCATTCACTGCCATCTGGACCAGAGGCAGGAATTTCCTGTAAAATCATAGAATTGTAGAATTGGAAGGAACCACAAGGGTCATCTAATTCAATGCAGGAATCTTTTGCCCAAAGCTTGAACCCACTACCCTGAGATTAAGATCCCTGGACCTGGTAAATGTTCCTATTTATAATTTTTCTGGATGCTGTGCTGAAATATTGCCAGTCTCTGTTCCCATTTTTCAGGACTCAGCTCCTTCTGCAGGGCCGCTGGATGTGAAATCTTTTAGTGGGTGGATGGATGGATCTTACCTCTAATGCACAAGCATAAATGCAAGTGCATGTGAGCCCTCCGGCACCATGCAGTGCACAGCTTGCCATTTCAGACACTGCAGCTGCTAAGGTATGTTTTGAATACTTGGAAACAGATTGTAAGACAATTATGGTTCCCCCACCCCCAAAGTGTATCTTTAACCAAAAGAACAAAACATCCTTTCGGCATTTAAATCAGTGGATTTAAACATGAATGCAAATGAATTCAGCATATCGCAAGGAAGTAAAGAAAAAGCCTTCAATGGTATGCAGAAGTTGATAACTCAGGGATTGCCAAGTGATTCTTGATGTGAGAACTGTGGCACTGCATCCCTATTTTTGTCTGTGAGATGTTGGTGGATATGACTTCCCTACATAAGAACATAAGGAAATGCTGCAGAAGTAGGCTGGTGGCTCATCTAGTCCAGCATCCTGTTCTCATTGGCTGACCAGATGACGATGGGAAGCCTGCAATCTGGACATGAGAGCAACAGCAGTCTCCCCACCTGTGATTCCCAGCAGCTGGCAATCAATGACATAATGCCTCTGACCATGGCGGTGCCATGTGGATGCCATGGTATAGCAATATTGGAAGGAGACCACATGAGACATTGTTCAGAGATTATGATGATTAATCATAATATTTGTTCATTCCTGTATATATACAGAAAACTCAAAATGACTTAACAAGATAAAATACATGCTGGTAAAATCAATTAAGAGCCAGAAAATTTGAGCCAGTAATTTATGCATAACACAAAATTCCTAAAATGTTCCTGGTTCAACACAATAAGAAGAGTAAGTCCTACCCAGACCCACTAAAAGATGAGCACCAAAGTAGAGGCTAATTTAACTATCACAGGCATGGGTAAAAAATAAATAAAAATGACTTAGCCTGATACCCCAAAATAGACAATGATAGCAACAGGCATGTTTTCCTTGGAGAGCATTCCACAAATTGGTATAGGCTGTGTGTGTATCACTGAAAAGGCCCATTCTTATATGGCCACCCTCTGTACCTCCCTCAAGTGAGGCACACCTTCTATGGAAGGGGCACACAGAGAAAGGGCCTCAGATGCTGAACTCAGGGTCCAGGCTGGTTTAAATGGGAAGATGTAGTCCTTGAATTATTGGAATGCATGAAGCTTTATAGGTCAAAACCAGCACTTTGAACTGACTCTGGGAACCAGAGCTGCAATCAGGTCATATTATGTGGACTCCCGTAATGGGTCTAATTGTGTACTCTAGTGGTGTAGATATGGGAATTCTTAAGGGTTATGAAATGAATGACTGCCATGTGAAAACCTAGACCTGAAGTACTGAAATGTATCTAGTCAAATCACCAGTATCAGCTGGAGATTCCAAGCATTGGAGAGAGGAAAAAGCAGAAATGAGCTTTAAGAAGGATATTGACACACTGGAATGTGCCCAACAGAAGACAGCAAAGATAGTGAGTCCTTTGAAGAAAAACTGAAGGAGTTGGATCTGTTTAGCTGGAAAAGAAATGATTAAGATGGGTAATGTCAGCCTTCTTCAAAAATTTGAAGGGCTGCCACATCTACAATCATGGAGCATGTTGGTTTTCTGTTGTTCCAAAGGTAGGACCTATACTAATAGGCACTGCTCTTTTTTTTCTAAAAAAATGTTTAGGGGTACTTTCATTTTCCTACTCATATTGAAATACTGCCTTTTAAAGAGGCCAAATTTAGATTCACAAAATGTTTGGGGGTATGTGTACCCCTGCCACCCCAAAAAAAGCACTGGTAATAGGTTCACATTGTATCCCACCAAGTCTGACTCAGAGTTGACCCACTGAAATTAAAGACCCTAACTTGGTCATGTCCATTAATTTCAATGGGTCTATTCTGAGTAGGGCTAACACTGGATAAAATGCTAAGAAAGGGGATTTCAACTTAAACATCAGGAAGAATTTCCTAACCATAACAATAAAGATTTGATTTGATGTCCTGATGGTTTCTTGACAGTGGAACAGAGCAGTCAACATTTCTTTGCTTTTAAGCAAAGAGTGAGTGGATGACTGCCTATCAGGGATGCCATGGGAATGGATTTTCCACATTGGCAGGAAACTGGAGGAGATGACTACCAAGGTTATTTCCAACTTTGTGGTGGAATGGAGGAAGGAGACCACAAGAAGCATTATCAAGGGTATGAGTGGATAAGCACAAGGTGATGTAGCTCTGGAAGCTCCAACAAAAGTTTGGGATTAATGGGTGCCAGCCAAAAACCCATACCTGAAGCTTCAGAGGCAGCCATATGTTGCATCCCATTGGTTCAAAAGGGTTTGTTTTTTCAGAAGAAGAAGAGCTGGCAAAACACTCATTAAGTTTCAAAAAATATTGAAACATCTCCAATCTTCAGTACCAGCTGGAGAGGACTCAAGTAAGGGAAAAGGGGAAAGAAACAGGTAGGGGAGTAGAGAGAGAGCGTAGAAATAGTTTGCATTGGCTTCTTGTATTAGAAAATGGAGAAGAACATCCAACCAGGAGGAACTGTGAGAGATAGCTTTTTGTGATATTACTAGACAATCAACCAGAGAAGTATGGTTCTCTTATTTTTCCCCTTTTTGAGATAGCAAATTGACAGACCTGCCTCTGCTGATCTCTCTGTCTGTAGGCATTGCCCCCCTTTACAAATTCCCTCCTTTCCTTGCACCCCTTCTACTAATTAATTGAAGAATCAATAGTGTATAAGTGCTAATCTCTGTGCTCTCTCCTCTGGAAATGCCCGCACGGCATGTGTGCAAAGCGGGGATGTGGGATGGAGAGAAGGCTTGGCTGGCAAGCTCCATCTCTCCCTCCAAATTTAGTTGTGATCTATATTCAAATGACAGTTTAATGAGCCTTTTCCTATTTCCAGAAACCTTATCACATCATTAAAGCATAGAAATGAATAATACATCTAGCAGTTGGATTAATCTGAACTCCAGACCTGATGCATCTTCAAAAGGATTGGCGAGGAAGAGAAAATTGAAGGAAGGGATGGAAGGAAGGAGGTTTCAGGGCACAGCAGAGAGGCTGTGGTGTCTGTTTAATCAAACCACATAAATGCCTGCAGAGGTTTCCGATTCTTTTGTTGTATTATTGGTACTGGGAGAGGAGGAGGAGGTCTTCAACCTCCCTCCTTTCTGGGGGAGACAATGAGTCAGTGCTTCTACTTCACTACAACTGATGGATGATGCAAGCTGACACCTCCTCAATTATCTGGCCAAGGGGGAGCAAAAGCTTTTATATTCTACTTCACTGCTGCTCTTGGCCTCCTGCTCCTCTCCTGTCTTCTCCACCCCCCCAACAATTGTTTTATCTATCTTCGTATATGTTTTTAAAGAACAGCTATATGTACATTCTGATTAGAATATGGGGGTGGGCAGAATGTCAGTCCCAGCAGCAAAATGCAACACCCCAGAACTTTCTATCTGCCTCTTCCCAGGCTGCACATCCTTTCCCCAAACCACAGCATCTTACCTTGCACCCCAAAAGTTTTTGTCTGGCTGAAATATGCCCTTGAACTATGTTAATGCATCTTACTTCTCTGGATACAGTGAAGGGAGTGTATGAAAAAGCTAGCCTACTGTGCAGTCAAATTATTTGTCACATTCATTTTTGCCTTTTACCCTCAACCGCTGTGACACGTGACACTTGGAAGGCTGCACAGAAGTGAATATGGCCTTTGGGCTGAATAAAGTCCTCTACTCATGGAATATAGAATAATGCTGGAAATGACCTCAAAGGCTATCTAATCCAAGCCCCTGGAACTGGTCTGTGACCGAAATAATAAATTCATTCATTCAGTCCAAGCCCCACCCTGCCAATGCAGGGAATGTATTGCTCCAGCAACTCTGCGAGGTGACCATCCAACCTCTACTTATGAAAGTCTAGATTCAGGTAGGTAGCAATGTTGGTCTGATGCAGTCAAAATAAAAAAATTAAAAATAGTCCAGTAGCACCTTAGAGACCAACTAAGTTCGTTCTAGGTATGCACATGAAAGCTTATACCTAGAACAAACTTAGTTGGTCGCTAAGGTGCTACTGGACTTTTAAATTTTTTTTTTACTATGAAAGTCTGTAATGAAGGATGGTCCACCACCTTCATGACAGTCTGTTCCACTGTCAAAAAGCTCAGTTGGAAAGTCCTCCCTAATATTTACCTGAAATCCCCTGTCATGTAGTTTGAAGGTGTCGCTTTTGGCCCTGCCCTCCTGGTCAACAGATGTTGACTTGTTTGTCTCCAGGGCACAAGAAAGAGGCAGTCGTGGGCATCTCTCCTCACCACTGTTCTGCTTACAAGCTGACCACTGTAAGAGACAGAGCACAAGACCCAACTGATTGAACACAGCATGATAGTTCCTCCCCATTCCATCCACTTTATTTTGCAGCAAAGATAAATAAAGACAAACTGAGTATCTCCTGTTCAAGACAGCATTGAAGTGGAGCAGAAGTGTCAGGAGGCTCAGGCGGTGGGATGGGAGAGAGATTAGAATCTTCGTAGGTATGAACAATAGACTGTGTGGTGGGACTACACTGTTTCCCTGAACTCCCTCTTGCTGAGTCACTGCTTCATCCTGGGCTGGAGAGGAGGTGTGGCAAGGTGGATGTGAGATCAACACGGCACAGATGCTCCAGCAGGTGTCCCAATTTCCCCCCCAACAATGTCAACCCTTCATGTTGATCATGGATAAGTGGATAGACAGACCTTAAACACCATCGGGTCTATCTGTTGCATCAGCATGCTTGAGGTTGATCATTGAGATCGGCTTGAACACCTCTAATGAAGGAAAGGCCACTGAGGGATGCCCCCTTCTGAGCCAGTCTGTCTCACCGTCCAACAATTTGTACCCTCAGGAGCTACTTAATATTTAGCTGATATTCCCTTTCTTGTAATTTGAGCCCATTAGCTACTGTTCCATTGCCTAGGTGACAGCCTTTAAGATATTTGAAGATGTCAATCATCATCACTATTTGAAGCTGTTAGTCACTCGCTACACAAAAAGGTCTCCGAGCGACTTGCAACATATTTAAGAACATAAGTAAAAAAATACATTATAACAAAAAACACATTTACAGAAAAAACATTTACACAGAAACATATTCAGTTCATTAAAAACACACAAGTAACCCCCAATAACAGCGCCAGAAAGCTTATGCAGCACAACTACCAGCAAACATCACCATCATAGTCCAACAAAAACCTGGGGGGGAGGGAGGTAAGGTTTTACCTGGCACCAAAAATACATCACTGAAGGCACCAGGTAGGTCTCACTGGGGAGAACATTCCACAGATGGGGATTTCACAACTAAAAATGCCCTCCCTTGCCATCATCTTCCTAAAGAAAGACTTCAGATGATGATCTAAGGGTAGAAGAGATTCATATCAGGAGAGGTGGTCCAGAAGATGTTGAGGTACTGGGGCATAAAGATGGTTCAATAGGAAATAAATAAAAAATAAAATAAAATAGAGGATTTGCTTTAATTTACCTCCATGGTGTTGTTTTATCACCATCCCTCTAACCTGCTTGTAAAGACCTTCTTACCATTGGAAACTTTCACCATCTGTGACACCAGGGCTTCGTATGCATCAGGTGTGCCATAAGCGCTGGTCCTTCCAATAATTATGAGTTCCTTTGAAATTCAAAACACACTTTTTATTATTATTCCACTTTGAAATGGGGTTCATCATTCTGTTTTTCGGTTTCCCGAGTGCGAGAGAGGCTAACCTCCAGGCATCTTTTTTAATTAGCAGGGAGACAATGTACTCATTCCTGCCTCCCTTATTCCTGCTTGTACAACACAGACAGAAAAAACCCTTTTTATAATACAACAAGCAACCTCTAGGTCACAGCTGGTTACAAGAGAGGGAAAGAGGAGAGAGAAATGAATGAGCCACACAAACAACAACACAAGATACTTAATTAGATTAGGTCCAAGATGGGTTTATTCATTTACTTACTTCAAGATGTACCCAGTTTGTCCCATAAGGGACAATTCCATTTTAAAAGCACCTCTATGTTTCACGCAAGCCAACCAGTCATGTAAATTCCCCTTCACCCGACCTGTGCTGAGGATCACCAGATGGGAGCATACTGGCTGGAACCAGCCCCCAAAACAAAATTATTTGTTCCCTGGGAAGCATGGAGGAGGAATTCAATACATTTCACACTGAAAGATGAAACTACATAATTTGCACTTCCTGAAACAATACCTAAACCAATCTGCAGTCATTCTATGGAAGCTGCACTTCTCTGAATTTTGCAATGCAGTTCTTCATCCAAGTAATATGTACAAGTATATATATACTAGTCTGGATTGTGCATAAAAATGCTTATATTGGGGGGGGGACACACACATATAAAGATGCATCATATTAGGAAAGTTGCTTGCAAAAATAAGTATATTAGGTAAAACTATATACAAGAGAGACAGTGTGGTGCAGTGGTTAGAGTGTCCAGCTAGGACCCAGGAGACCAGGGTTCAAATCCCCACTCAGTCATGAAGCTCACTGGGCGAACTTGGGCATTGCCTCTTAGCCTAACACATTGTTGTTGTGGGAATTAAATGAGGATGAGGAGAGCCATGCATTCTACCTTGAGTTTCTTGAAGGAAAAAATGGGATAGAAATGCTATATATGTATATAGTAGGGCAGTTATGGTACTTCTGGTTGCGTGTGCTTTCCTTCAACTTGAGACTACAACTTTTGAATACAGGTATCCCATAGTCTTTAAAAAATAATATCCCCCCCCTCTCTGTCTGTCAGCTTGAAAACATGTAGCGCATGGCTAAAGCAGGCAGATCAGCAGAGGTGGGGTGAAAAAGAGTGCAAGAGAACAGCAGGTGGCTTTGCAGCGCAGAATTATAATCCATTAACAGAGTTAGGCAGAGAGTGCATCTTCACTCCATGCAGTTTCTGTCAGTAGTAACCCACGTGGAAAAGAAATATTGAAAGAGAAGCTTTAATTCAGCTGATTTCAATAAGTGCGCATTGCATAGTGAGATCCAAGGTGGACGGTGCTCTTTTTTCTTTCTTTTTGCAGGCAGAGGTCTGGAAATACTACAGATCTGATCTTAGCGGTCCGCTCCTACTCAGCAGGGGAATGGGGCTTTGTCTGCAGAACCCTATGACAAAACCCAAAGTCTGGTATTGGAGGTAGAAGAAGACAACTTATTAGCTGCAGCAGCATGGCTACAAGCCCAGGCTTTAGGGGCAAGCATGGGGATAAAATGAAGATCATGGCCACTGGTCCCATCACCTCCTGGCAAATAGAAGGGAAAGAAATGGAGGCAGTGAGAAATTTTACATTATTGGGCTCCATGATCACTGCAGATGGTGACAGCAGCCACGAAATTAAAAGACGCCTGCTTCTTGGGAGAAAAGTGATGACAAACCTAGGCAGCATCTTAAAAAGCAGAGACATCACCTTGCCAACAAAGGTCCGTATAGTAAAAGCTATGGTTTTCCCAGTAGTGATGTATGGAAGTGAGAGCTGGACCATAAAGAAGGCTGATCACCAAAGAATTGATGCTTTTGAATTATGGTGCTGAAGGAGACTCTTGAGAGTCCCATGGACTGCAAGAAGACCAAACCTATCCATTCTGAAGGAAATCAGCCCTGAGTGCTCACTGGAAGGACAGATCCTGAAGCTGAGGCTCCAATACTTTGGCCATCTCATGAGAAGAGAAGACTCCCTGGAAAAGACCCTGGCATTAGAAAGACTGAGGGCACAAGGAGAAGGGGACAACAGAGGACGAGATGGTTGGACAGTGTTCTCAAAGCTACCAGCATGAGTTTGACTAAACTGCAGGAGGCAGTGGAAGACAGAAGTGCCTGGCGTGCTCTGGTCCATGGGGTCACGAAGAATTGGACACGACTAAACGACTAAACAACAACAACATGGGGATAAAAAGCAACACAGTATGAGTGAAGGCAAGCTCATGTGTCATGCCCAACTACTTGCACCCGTCTGAAAGGTGCCACTTGATTGCCAAAGTCCCACACAATTGTTTCATCTCAGACATACCCCCTTGCTGCATGGAAGTAGTAATCATTTATTGCTTGGAGGGAAATTCTCTTCAATGTATTGTCCCTAATTTTTTCAATATTGCTTGCAAGAATGTTCTTCCATTTCTTGTTTCTCTTACCATCTGCTGCACCTTCTCATTCACTTTCTTTAATTAAATTCATTTGCCCTAAGTGGTGCCATGCTGTAGCTAAATCTGATTGTCTATGTAGCTTAGTGATGTCCTGTTCACTGCCTGGTCCCTGATTGTCTAGGCTAGGGCCTCCTGCATGCCTAATTAAGCAAGCACTGCCTTCAGTCTCAACTGTCTCGACTGACCTAATTTGCTCTTAGTGATGTCATCATGTAGCCAAATCCAGGTGGCTACTCAGCCTTGTGGCGCCATCTAGAATGCTATGGGAACCCTGATTGACCGTGGTCACTCATGGTGCAAATCCAGGAAAAAGGAAGTAGAACCAGGTGGTGAAAATTGTGGTAGCTCAGATAAATTAAAGAGGCTTTGCAAAGTTGAATGAACATGTCTACATTGGGCCCAAGTCACTGTTTTCAGCCTGACAAGTGGAAACTGGAAATATTTGCAACAGTCCAAGTGCAATCCAGAATAACCTCACTTGAAGGCTTTCAGTAAATCTCTATTTTTAAATTATTATTCTTATTTTGCTCAGCTGCTCATTGAGACACAGGAAACAACGGTGAATTACCCCCCAAGATCTTGCGCATGTGTGGGTGCAACTTTTTAAAAAAATGTAAGAGCAACCACAGATATTTTTGGGGGTGGGGGGAGTGCAAATAAAATCAGGATCACAGCACTGAGGGAGGGGATTAACCCCCTTTCTCCATGCTATTTTCCTCTTTAAAATTGCCCCACATCAAAGATGCTACTTGCCTGGTGGACGGGGAAAAACATCATGTAAGAGATGGCTATGAATCAGTCTATTTTCAATCTGTGTCAGTTTCACATCTGTTCATTCATAAATCTGTTCCATGCCATTTCAGTGTCAATCTGTGATTTTCAAGGAACGTACAAAATGTACATTATTTTGCACGCATTTTATCCTAAAATATACATTGCTGTATTCATCTTATCCTAAAATACACATTTTATGTGGATTTTAACCTAAAGCATACATTTTTCATGTGCGTTTGGTGCATTATTTGAGCCAAGAAGTGTTTAGCAAAAGTCACTGGAGTGTGAAAGCCAACTGATAACTGCATTCTGCTCTGGGTATTAGTCTGGGAAGTGCAAACCAGGTCACATCCCTTTAAAATACAGATGAAATGAAATCCTCAAGCATCCCTAAAACAAATAAAATATGGCATCTGTGTGTCTATGGGTAGAAGACTGGATGAGCTTTGTGTTGTACGGTGCTTTTCCACAGTTAAAGTGCTTGCTCCACAGATGATCAATGACAACTGTATCCAACATCATGCAAGTTTTCAGAACTACTCTGCATGCTATTATATGACTCCATGTTTAAATACCAAAATAATATATTACAGTCATGATTGCAATTAATGAATTAATGAATTATGGATTCCAAATTGCGAGGTCATGATGTAACAACCTGTGAATGATAAATTAAGTGAATTATTGTAATTGGTCAAAGTTCGCTGAAACTCTCCGAAGGGAAAGGATTTAAATCCAAATGTGTATCGTAGGTGGAGAAAGGGAGAGCACTCAAATTCACTTCATCAGTTTGAGGAGAAAGCTCTTTGTTTTAGCAGCTGCAGCGATAAAAATCTAATTGAACAGTCAGACCAAAGCAATGCAAAGTGTGTTAACCTTAAGTTCTCCAGGATTACATTCCCAGTTCTTTATGAAACATGCATTCAGTGGAAACTTTAGTCTCTTCCTTCTCCTCTGTAAAGGCCCTACAAGTTGTGGCTGCCACATGGTAGCTGTCAGCAGCTCGCCCCCAAGACCCAGTGATATTTAAGGCAACATCTCCTATGTGTACATTTCCTATACTAATGAATATTGCAAATTACTAAGGGTTGTATCCAACCCTGTGTGAGTGGCATTCCACTCACAAAACAGGACTTACCCCTTCTACCCTCTTCCTGCATACCCCTAAAATTTTCTCCATGGGGTCCCTTGATACTCTGGAACAGATTTTGCAGGGGTACAAGGAGAGGATGGGGAAAGTCTGTTGCACAGAAGTATGTTGCCTAAGTAGAATGGCAGTGCTGGATGATACAGCTCTGAGTGAGGTTGTCCAAAAAACCTCCCCACCCTCAGCCATTAGAGACCTGAGATCATGATATGATTCATTTCACCTCCAGTCTCCCAACCTATCTGCCAGTTGTGGAGAAACATGAATCAGTGTTAATATTCCAAACGTCCTTTGACATGACAAGCCCCACACTTCATGGAAATGGTTCCCATTGCTGATTATTATACTACCAGTAGCTTGTTCACCTAGCACAAATCAGATGGGCCTGTTTGCCTTTCCCATTCTGCTCCCAGGCTCAATTCAAGGTGCTGGTTTTGATCTTTAAATATTAAAGCTTAGGACCGGAACATTTTAAAAAATTGTCTCTCATGCCCCTGCCCTGCTTGAGCCTACCCAACAACTCCATTTCTCTTCTTAGGCTCTTTTTGGGGACTTATCATAGGAGCCAACGCCTAGGGGCTGAGGGGTCTTTGCCCCCCTCCAAATAAAATATTTGAGGGGCCGCACCCCCAAAGTTGAGGGGCATTGCCATTCATATGGTCCCCATGCAATGCGTCATGTGATCATTTATGCAGGGCAGGGCTTACTTGTCCCTGTGGTGATCACACAGGGTCCCCGGACGTTTAACGGTCTATTGATCCCTGTGCCACCACTGTGCTTGCTTCCCCGCTGCCACCAACCAGTTACTCTCTGGTAAAACTCTGAGTCCAGTCAGTTGTTAAAAGTGAACAAAAAAACCCAACAAGTTTATTTTACAAACATTAACCAGTTTATGGTTTCTCAGATAATATTCTTGTCAGTATCTTAACTTTTGTTTCTTTACCGGCCTATAACTTCCTAATACCTTCTGACTGATTATCTCAACTGTTTGACTGACTCCTCTTAACAAATTCTCTCACTCTCTCACACCATTCCAGCCCAACCCACAAACTTTTCTTCTCTGTTTCTTCTAACGCCAAACTGTCTTCTCAACAACTCTAACTCCCTCAAAAAACCTCTGTGCTTAAACCTTATACACAGTTAACTCTGCCCCCTGGGTTCCCATTGGTTAGTCATTTTACAATTAGTTAACCCTTTCCCTATGAACCCAGTATGATGCCACACACATAGGAGGGCAAACGCCACAGTCCCCCTCCCCAATATTTTATTCAAGTTGTCACCCCTGCGACTTACATTGTATATACAGTATGTAGGGAGTCAAAGAGGGTATATTTGACATTCAACATCTGGAATAGCTCCCAAGAGAGATTTGCTTGGTCCCATCATCACTCACTTTTACAGGAATAGTGACTACAATTCTATTCCAGCAGCAAGCTGGAATTGAAGAGAAAGCCCCCAGTCTGGGGGGGGGGGGGTGAGCTCAGGTGGCAGTGACACAAGAATAGGTCTGGCATCAAATGACCTTCCTGGCCTTCAAACTAGCATGATTTTCTGATGGCAAGGAGCAAACATGTGCTCAAAAGACAGAAACTTTCTGCACTTCTAAAACTGTAGGGCAAATTCATGGCTAGTGTAATTAAACTTAATATGAAGGAATTACCTTTGATGGAATTAATGACATTTTTTTTCCTAATTGCCTCGGCTGTTGGCCCTATCTGGTGGGCTAGGTTTGAGCATCTGTTTGGATTTTGAAGCATCCCATTCCAGATGTCCCCTCTTTATACAGTGATTAGGGCTGTGGCAGGTCTTAACACTTTCCTTCCCTCAACTGAGGTAAAAGGAAAGAATATTTTCAGTCATTTTCATCCCAAGTCTTGCTTGACAGCCAGAACAGTGTGTCTCTCATATATATATATATATATATATATATATATATATATATATATATATATGAGACAAATGGTTTGGTTGTGTCGTAATCCACACATTTCCCTATGAATACTGTCTTTGTATGAAACGCTATAAAATCTGTCCCCCAAAAATGCAGTAAGTTTGATATTGAAGGTGTTCCTTCTAAGAATTGGGCATTTTTATTATTAAATGATACCATTTTAGTGCCTGATGATGTCTGGCTCTGAAGGCTGGTTTGATCCTCAAGAGACAGGTGAAATTTTAACATCTTTTGCATGCAGGTCGTTGAGGTCTCTTATATTTTAAAATGTAAGAATCTCCACTCAGTTTGCCCACACATTGTAAACCCCCAGGTACCCTCTCACTGGGCTGCGAGTTATATCCAACTAACATGTACTTGGAACAGACCCATTAAAATTAATTGTCCTACATTAGCCATCTCCATTAACTTCAATGGGTCTGCTCTGAGTAGGACTCATATTGGCTGCAACCCTTTAATTAACCCCCACCCCCTATTCTGATGTTGGACAACTCTCACTTTTCTGGTTGCTTTTCACTGATTTGATATTGCTTTGCTTTGTATATTTTTGGCTACTATTATATTTTGTTATTGTTTGTATGTGTGTGTTTAATGATGCTCTGTTGTTGTTTTATAACTTTTCTGTTGGATGCTTGTTTCTCCCCCTCAAAAATAGAAAGGATATGTGTTTGTGTGTGTGTGTGTGTGTGTGTATGTGTGTGAGAGTGAGAATAGACAAGCAAGTGTTCACTATCTGTTGGTAAATACATTGCTCTCCCCCATGAGGATGGGTTCAGATGAAATATTCACCACCCATCAAAGGTGTGTGAAATTCCTACCACTGCCCTTCAAAAAGAAATCCCTGCACTTGTTTTGCCCAAGTGTGCAGTCAGAGGTGTCACAGTCATAGTACAGCCATGTGGAAGCCTATACCACATGTCCATCTGAACATTTTAACAGTCAAAATAATGGGGACCTTCGTGCTTATGAGTTGCTCCCCTTCCCTGCATTCTGCAACTCTGACACACAGTAAGGGCTCATCTATATTTCCTTTTGCAGCACATTTCTAGACACAGATCTGGGCTTTAAAGCTCTGTGTCCGAGTATGGGTTTTTTTGGTCCCAGACCTTTCCCCATGAAAACCCGGCACAAACAACAAATGGGTTTATGTGGATGGCTGTTTGCTCCCATTCAGCGGTAAAATGAGGGTTTTTCCAGGGAAAATGCTTAGAGGGAAAACACACACACACACACACACACAGAGAGAGAGAGAGAGAGAGAGAGAGAGAGAGAGAGAGAGAGAGAGGTGGAGCTTTAAAGCATGAATGTGTGCCTGGAAAGTGTGGTGCAAAAGGAAGTCTGGGTGAGCCCAAAGTGACTTAGTAGCATGGAGCGGTTGCCAGGCTAATCCAGGATATAGTCCTGGCACTAGCTTCAGGCACAGCTAATCTCCCCGCCTGCCTCACCAGAGGTGGTGTGACATGGACACAGCTGCCAGTATTGGGATGGAGTGAAGAGGATGAGTGAAAGATAAGCAGCAAGGGATATTGTCAGAAGCCAGGCTGACAGGCAGGAATATCCCTGTTCAGCCGTTAAAAAACAAATTAAAGGAAAAGACCAGCTACATCTTCTCAGATGGAATGGTACAGAGACCCAGAAAAACCAACCTTGCTAATTCTGCACTTGCATATCTTGTCATAGAACCAAACAAACACAGTCCAACAGCTCTTACAGCCTTGGTCCTAACCTTGTTTACTTAAATGGAAATTCAACTTATTTCAATAGGACTTACTTTCAAGTAGTTTTCCCAGTAGTGATGTATGGAAGTGAGAGCTGGACCATAAAGAAGGCTGATCGCCGAAGAATTGATGCTTTTGAATTATGGTACTGGAGGAGACTCTTGAGAGTCCCATGGACTGCAAGAAGATCAAACCTATCCATTCTGAAGGAAATCAGCCCTGAGTGCTCACTGAAAGGACAGATCGTGAAGCTGAGGCTCCAAAACTTTGGCCACCTCATGAGAAGAGAAGACTCCCTGGAAAAGACCCTGATGTTGGGAAAGATTGAGGGCACAAGGAGAAGGGGCCGACAGAGGACGAGATGGTTGGACAGTGTTCTTGAAGCTACAAACATGAGTCTGACCAAACTGCGGGAGGCAGTGGAAGACAGGAGTGCCTGGCGTGCTCTGGTCCATGGGGTCACGAAGAGTCAGACACGACTAAACGACTAAACAAAACAACTTTCAAGAATGCACATTTAAGATTTTTATTTGTTTACATCACCGGTAGACAATGCAGTGCCCCACACATGCTCCTGGATTACAACTCCCATCATCCTTGATCACAGCCAATGGCTGATGGGAGCGGGAGTCCAATAACATCTGGAGGGCACCATTTTGACAATCCCTGACTATCCTTAGAAGTCACTGCGGTGGGAAGAAACTTTATTAAAATATAGGGCTGGCACCAATTAAATAAATCTTGGCTGGTTTTTTGCATGAGTTTTTGTTTATTTCTTACTTGATCCAATCCACATAAAACTGCATACAAAATAATAGTTCTAATGGGATGAAATGCAAGATCGCTTTGTCCTTTGCTCACTCCCAAGAAGGAATACCTCTGCTAAGATGATGCCTGCCATCTGCAGTGTTAACTAGTACTTGCATTAAGATTTTAAAATGATAATAATCTGCGGGCTGATTTTTCCTGGGCACCTTTTTAGTCAATCCAAATGTTTCTAATTGATTAATCTAACTGATTGATTGATCTAACACTGCAGCTGTAATAATCACAATTCTTTTCCTGTGACAATGGACAAAGCTCCATAGGGACAGAAAGAAAGGGAGGGGGAGTTCTTCTGTAATAGGGATGAAGGGTCTGTTATTTTTGTCTGTGTAAAGAAGCTAATTCAGTCTCCATAGGGGATGAGCAAAGCTCTAAAGGATTTGGGCGTTATACGATCAGAGGGAATAAATGTCCTAAGGCTCATCTGCTTTATTTAATACTTATCCCAACAGACTCCTGCTGCTTCGAGGAAGCAATTTTACTTAGTGGTGCATATCTTACCAGGACAGGCCCTCCCTTTTACGACATTTTGACAGTTTCCAGGTTGCAAACATATTGGTCAGGAATGAATTTCAGGGGGCGGGGGAAGAGTCTCACAGAAATGAAGATTTAATTGCACATTTCAGAAATTGCAGATGCACAATCTTATGTTCTCAACCATGCTCTGTGACCAAAATGATTTCCCCACCTCTAATATGGGTCCTTCCTTCCTTCCTTCCTTCCTTCCTTCCTTCCTTCCTTCCTTCCTTCCTTCCTTCCTTTTCAAGTCAAGCATATCCAGGACCTGAATTGAGGCACTCTAAGTCTGCATGACTGCAGAAGAGTAAAAGGAGACAGATTGGAGGAGAAAGGCCATGTTGCTGCTTTTCCATATTCTACCAAAACAGCCTGTCAGAACCTTGTTTTCCCAGATGTTGTTGGGCTATAATTCCCACCAGCCCTGGTCATCAGGCCATGCTGGCTGGGGCTGATGGGAGTTGTAGTGCAACAATATCTGGGGAACCAAGGTTGGAAAAGCTGCACTATAACATCACTTCTATGTAGCCCATTGGTCTTTCTTGACCTGGATTGTTCTCTTTATAAATAATTCTCATTAGGCTTGGGCATTTGCCTTGTCAACAGCCCTTGTGCATTGTATGGTTGGCTCCCAAGTTTTGGTCTGTGCATATCCCTCTTTCCCAGACTGCCAGCTCTTTTGTTTGTCTGTCTCCCCGCTTCTCTCTTGCTTTCTCATCACAGGGAGCTAGCCACCCGTCAAAGAAGTCCTGATGCCAACGCTAAACCAAAATTTCTCAAAATATTCATTTTTCTTGGGAAATTTCTGAATTTTCCTCTTTATCACCTCACCACGCTCTTGAGAAAAATGAGGCCACGTTACAGAATTTTCATCAAAACATTTCTTATTTATTTTGTGTGGCAACCACTATTGGAAGCCGGTGTGATGACCTGAAAGCTTAGATTGTGATGCGATCCTTTACAAGAGACTGTTCATTCAAAAGTCTTTACTTCTCTTTCATTCTTGCACGGTGTGTGTGTGTGTGTGTGTGTGCGCGCGCACACACACACACACACATGCACGCTAGCTCTTGCTGTGCTAAGTCTGTAAGTCCATCAGTTTCCTGACTCCTTAACCTCATTTGCCCCCCCCCAAAAAAAACTTGAGCTATTGGAGCGCTTGACACATCTCCGGTGCACGAGTGAGAAGAATTTAAGAAAGCCTTTCTTTCCCTGACAACGAAAACTCATTTGCTCCTTTGAAAAGAAACCCAAACAACCTCTCTCTCATATTCAAGATAGGAGATGCAATCTCCCTGAGGGGAGAATGAGCAATTAATACAAGAAAGATTGCAGGAGCGTGTCGTCGCCTGGGTCTTTTGCAAAACACTGCTCCCATAAAGGCGCAACTGCGACCTTCGAAGAGCAATGGTGGCACACATCCCCAAGTATGGAACAGGTTTACCTACAGCTGCAGCCTGGACTTTGCAGGCAGAGCACAGGGGAGCCCCCCCCCCCAGCCTACCCCCTGTATCTATTCAGCGAGCTCCATTTTCACTGCTATCGTAAATTAATTAGGATAGTGATCAGCCAGAATTCATTAAGAAGCCTTTTTTGAAATGTAAAGTGGTGTGTGTGTGTGTGAGAGATGGAGAACATAAGCTAAAGAAAGTTGAAGCTCTCAGAGAGAAACAATAGAAAACCTAACAAACAACCATTTCCTCTGGCTGTGTCTTGGGCCACCATTCAATGATATTATGGATGGAAGAGAAGGAAGGTGCCTCTTGCAGACTATAGCTTTTATGAATAAATTGGTCTTTCCGAAATTGGTCAGTTTCTTTGTGGACATTGATTTATTTTTCCTGGATTTTCTTTGTGATTGTTATGCTTTGTTTTGTTTTGCTTTGGTTTGGTTTTTTTTTCTGGATGGTGCCTACTGATGTGAAAAAATCCATCTAGTATTGCTGATAAATCAGGAGATAACCGCTGGGGTCAGGGAAAAGGGGAAAAGAAAGAGAGAAAGAGAGATGGAGGGAAGAAAAGTCCTTGCAAGTTGCCACCCTGGTTTTGTCTCCTTACGCATTGCCTTAAAGGAAATATTAGCACTGCTGAATGTGTAATTAGACGTGTTTCCCCTCAGGGCATGAGGGGGACTTGACTGTATTTCCTTGTTATCTGATCACAGCAAATGTAATTTGTGTTCCCTTTGAGTCTCTCTCTTTTTTAATTCCTCTCCCACTTTTGGATGGCAAGTCTCCGCTCAGCTGAGTAATGGATGACAGTGCTGGAAAATAGGACATTTTTCTTGTCTTGTACTCTCTAAACATTTCCAAGGTCAAGTGCGCTAAGAGGAAAAAGGTACCCCCCCCAAACAAGGTGAGATGGGGTGCATACACACACACCTTATCTTATCAGATCTTTTTTACTGCAATAAAGTTCTGTAATAAAAAAGCAAATTGGACATAGATAGATATATTTTAAAAACTTGTTCATTATTTTGTGATACTTTGGGTTGATCCCAACAACCCAGCTGTGGAGTTTGGAATTTTTCCTTATGCCCACCCTCCCACATGGCAATCTTTGCATTTTGTGTACAGTGGTACCTCGGGTTACAGATGCTTCAGGTTACAGACTCCGCTAACCCAGAAATGGTACCTCAGGGTTAAGAACTTTGCTTCAGGATGAGAACAAAAATCACGCAGCAGTGGGAGGCCCCATTAGCTAAAGTGGTACCTCAGGTTAAGAACAGTTTCAGGGTAAGAACGGACCTCCAGAACGAATTAAGTTCTTAACCCGAGGTACCACTGTATTGTTAATGATGGTATTGAAAATAGCAGTCGGCCCATAAGACCTGCCCCAGAGCAACTGGCTGATGGTGAATAAAAGGACCTCTAATGAAGTGTACATCATTATGATGGGTAGGGAATGTCTAGAGAATGCGTCTGTATATATGTAAGAATCATGGGGGGGGGGGTCAATATGTTTCTGTGAATCCTTTGCAAAGAGGCAAATGACACCACAACCTTCTCAAGATCTCTGCCAATGAGAGCCGGCCTATTAGTGTCAAGTTTAGAAGGCACATTTGACCTTCATGAAAACAGAATCCACAAGACCAATTATTTATTGATTGATTTTGCCATAGAATGGAATGCAAACCAGCCACTCATTTGTGTGTGTGGGGATACTAAGGTCCACTTGGAAATTCATCAGGATATGGAGCAAACAGTCAATGGGAGACTGTAGTTCCAACTATTTCACATGTCACTGCTGGTGGTTATTGAAGTTAAATGAACTTCAATAATCAATGGGATAAGGGTGGAAAATATGTAGTCCTTCAAATGTTTTTGGCTGAGGGGTAGTCAGAGATGATGACAGTTGAGGTTGAGCAATATCTGGAGGAACTAGAGTTTTCCCATAAGTGAGGGAAGTAATGGCAGGGGGCACCTCTGTCCAATAATGTAATTGCTGAATCAATAGTTGCCATCAATCAACAACTGCAGACTTCCACAATGCCAGTGAGGGATGTGGGAAAAATCAGATTCAGTTCATATTTTGACGGAAACCTACAAATTCTGCACTTCTCTGAACTTTGTGATGCAGTTCTCCAATCAAATAATTTGTACTAAAAGGTATGTTTTAAGGGGAAGATGCATTAGTGAAAACAGCACGCAAAAAGGCACATATCAGTCAAAAGTGCTTGCAAAACATGTGTATATTAAGAGAAATGGACACTAAAATGCTGATGGATTTTGGTGAAGACTTTTAAAAATGCAACCAGATGCAGAAATGTTGTGAAGTGAATTTAAGACTGGAGAATATGAGAAGCTGAAATTGACAGATTCATCCAGCCCTAAGTGATGCATCCATTTCCTCCAGCACCACCTCCCACCAATTTCTGGCAAGGATAAGAACTCCCATCCCTCCTTGATCATCCAGCAGAAACTACTAGCAGATCCTACTAGCATCCACTTCACAAGCCACAGCAGAAATCCAATATGAACGCCAAACACATTACATTTATATCCATAAGCCATTATTATGTGCCTCTACAGCATTCAAAGCAGGTTGAGAACAGAAAATGATCCCAAATGTAATTCCAGGTTTTACAACTCCCTCTTTTCCTTTTGCAACACATCTAGTAAATACATTGTTCATTGCTAAGCAATTTGCCTTCCCAATCATTTGACCTTTAGAGAGGTTTCTCTAAAGTACAGCACTTTTACTAGGTCACAATGGATGGGGACTCAAGTGAGCCATAAACCATATTAAGCTTTGAGTAATTGTAGCAATAGGTCAGGGGTCCTGGTTTTGGCACAAAAGTTATCTTTTTTAATCAGACATGTTCTCTCTCTCTCATCTTGATCTGCCTAAGCTTGGATCCATTTGTGAGAGAAAGAGAGAAGTTTAATTACTGAAGGTATCTTTATTGGACTAGAAGTCTCATGAAAGGAGTAAACTATTATGGTACGGAAGTGATGATCTCACAGAAGTCTACAGAGTTCATGGGAAAGAACATATGGCTCCCATTTGGGGTGTGAGAGCAAGCGCCATAGTCTAATTAAAGGGGTCACTGTGGTTAATGGTTCACACATTACAAATTAACTTTTTAATTTAGCTTATAATAAAAAAGATCCATTCTGATCATTTTCCACTGCCACGGCTATCAGTAGTTTATATTTGTATGGAGTTCAATGATGAGACAAGTTTTGCCACATTGGAAGACATATCCTGAATACCTGGTAACCTCAATACCGTTGTTTGGGCTGAAGTCCCATTGGTTTCTATTCCAAAAATGCAAGAATACAGAGAGTGTAGACAACACACATACATCATATTCAGCTTGTAATATCACCTTAAACAGTACTGTGATTTCACCCACCCATCCCCGAGACCAGTGTTGGTTAATATCTAGGTCATTAATTCACAATGTAAGGATACCACGCTGCCATCATTAATACATGTATAAGTCCCACTGATGTCAGAAGGATTTATGAGTAAGTAAATGGTACATGACTGAAGCTTCAATATGCAAGGAATGGGTTTTTTTATTATGGAAATCACGACAGAAATACATTTAGAATGCTTGTCTAGATCTCTCATGTGGTGCAATGGCTCAACTACTGGGCTTGGAAGGCTAGGATGAATGAAAATGTTGCAAAATCTTTACTCACAATGGGTGGATTTGGGCAAATCCCCTATAGGCTCAGGCCATTGTAGCCTAATCTTTAAAAAACCATTCCTGTTCATCCCAATACTGATAATGCAAATATTGTGTGTCTATCAACAAAGCATGTGGTGCAAAGGCCTCTAGAACCCTGTTCACATGTGCATGTTCATGATTTGATGACAGCAGCATTAAGTTGCTATTTACACATGTAGATGATCCTCACCAAACAATATTGACACAAGACTCAGCAATGGGAAAGAGAAAAGATGGGGAGATCTAGACATAGCCATGAGCTTGTCTAAATCTCTTCTATGTTTGGGGGCGTGTTGAATAGATTGGGATCCTTTGGGTTGAAGCCATTTCCCGACACTCCCTCCATATGCCCTCAAACCAACCTGACACTAAGATCTGTTCACATGTTATACTAAACACAGGTACCAGCTTTTTCTACAGATGTTCAAGTGTTTGTGTGAAAGAGTGCACCTTTGTTGATTTGTGCAATTTCTCTTTGTGAATGCAGACTGTACACTTGTTGACTATAACATGTGAATACCCCTACCAGAAATGGATGATTCTAAAAAAGTCAGTTTCCCCCAGTTCCCCATTTTTCCGCCCTCTAAAGTTCCGTTTCCCATGCTTATGCGTCAGTTTGCTATTGTTGTTTTTTTCTAATGTACTCATGAAAATTTATCAGCATTTGGGTATCCATTTCTTCTCCTCTATATAAACTGTTGCACGCCATTTTGTTTAACATACACACTGTCAAAAACATTCTCTCCTCTAATATAATGTGTTTTCATATGTTATTTTCACTAATACATCCATTTTTATGGACACCTTTTCCCAATATATGCAATTTAAATCCATTTTGGGGGCGGAAATCTGCATCTCAAAACTTGGGAAGGGTACGTTTGCAATAGTGGCATTTCGTTTTGTACATTGTTTCAGAAAGTGCAGCTTAGGAAGGGTTGTGTGAACCAAACCAAATCCTCCCCCACCAAGATCAGAGCTCTGATGTCAGTAAGGACCATGGCTATGGATGTTTCCATGACAGCAGGAATGGGAGGGGGTTACAATGCCCTTCCAGGGGCTGTAGGAATCCAACCTTCCAAAGCAAAATGTTATTTCACATTTTCTTTTCTTTGTTGTAATGCAAGCTACCACAGAATGACCCAGGTCAGTGATTTTGTTCTTGAATCTGTTCATTACAAGATACAGTGGGTTGATTTCTTTGAATTTGTTTTGGCCAGCTCTGTTCATTCAATTCCTGGAAGTCAGAGGCTCATAATGGAAGTGTCTCCTCTGCCATATTTATGGCAGAAAACTAGTACAAAAGTGGAAGTGGTATAATTGAAATTCACGTTGAAAGGGCCGGCTGAGAAAGGTTGAGCACAGACTGGTCTGGAAAGACATTGAATGTAATGGAGCTGCAGGATTTATCCATAGCCAAATTAAAGCAGCCCATATTTTTTATCATCAATGTATATATGTATCTAGCTATCTAGCTATCACAGCCAATTCTCAACATTCTCTTTCTTGGCCGCAAACTTAAAAGCAAAAGTAAAGATGTATCTCATCCTAGAATCACACAAGGAAACCAGGTGGAGATGTGCAGACAACGATGAAAAGCTATGTAGCAGGATTGGCTCTGATTCAGTATAAGGAAATCTATCTACTTTGTTTTCTCTCACTTTCTCCTTCCCGACTCTCAAGTCTGCACATTTCAACATCCATCTGTGATTTCTTTATTTATTTTTAAAGAGTCCTCAGTGTTCTACTGCAAATTTCTCCTAACCATTTTCAAAAAACGATATTGCCGAATACAGATTTTTGCAAAGCAACTCCCCACCCACCCAGCCAAATATAATGCATTTTCACGTTGCTTGGGCTGAAGAACTGCATTGCTAAATTTGCCAAAGTGTGGCTTTTGAAGGATGGCTGTGTATTGTTCATGTATTGTTTTAGAAAGTGCAGACTGGGTAGGTTTGCCTTTAAAAAGTGAAGTGAATCAAATTTCTCCCCCCTATGCCTAGCTCTGATCTTGGCGACTGTTAGTGAACTCTATGAGATAAAAGCACTTTTCAGATATCATCCATCCCTCAAAGGTACTCAACAGAAACAGACCACGTGACTGGATCTTCTCCCAACACCACATACATCTCTGAGTCCAACCTCTTGGTGTTCATGTATTCAGCACAATGACTTGAAAGAGGTGCCTGACTATTCATAGTCGTTTAACAGAATAGGAAACCCAACGTGAATGGGATCAATGTACAGTCGTACCTTGGTTTTGGCTCTCAAATGATCAAAACCTGGAAGTGACTGTTCCAGTTTATGGAAGTTCTTTTGGAAGCTGAACATCTGACAGGGCTTCCACAGCTTCTGATTGGCTGCAGGAACTTCCTGCAGCCAATCAGAAGCTGCGCTTTAGTCTTCAAATGCTTTGGAAGTCGAATGGACTTCTGGAACAGATTCCGTTTGACTTCTAAGGTATGACTGTATATAGAAATGCCTATTTGGCGACAAAGTATGCTTAAAATCATGCACATTGAGGGGAAAATATTTTCAAAATATTTATGTCTACATGAAGTTTCATGTAGATTATTTTTAATACACAGATTAATGCAGAAATTGGATAGAATGGGCTTATGAATGAAGAGATGCAAAACTGACGGAGTCTAGAAACAGACCAATTCATTCATCCACTCACCCATCCCTAATGACTGATGGGCTGACTTTTACTTGGTGGTTCAGAAATGATGCAGGCTTACACAAGAGGAAATAAATGCATCTCAGGACCTAAGTAGGCAATAAATAAAATGCATGATCACATTTAATATTTTCTTTTTTTAAAAAAAATTAAACAGTAAAAAAGTAGATGTAGTGATCAGATCTGGACCACAACACATGGGATGGATGTCCCCATGAAAAGTTGCCTTCTTGCTATTCCCCTTGGGAGAGAAGCTGCCCTTTGTCGATGCTGTGATGCAAGGGGAATGGTTAACCCAGGAGACCTTGTTTTCAACATGATTGTTGCATTTCATTGTGGATGACCTTCCGGGAACTGCATGCCAGCAGTGGGCAGGACCAGAAGCAAAAAGTAGGTGGAGCAACAGAGATGAGGGTCACATCTGTGACTCTCATCTCTGTACAGCAGAGTAAGTTTCAGACAGGCCAAAGTCATAAGTTTCTACCTCCACATAGCTCCCCATCCGGCAAAGCAAGAGGCATGATTGTAGTTCAAGAACTCATCCGAGGCAGGCAAAAGCACTTTGGGAGGTCCAGTGAGAGGTATGGTCTGGGGGGAGTTCTGAGAATCAGATGGAGAGGACCAGCAGGGCATGAGGCTCTGTATTCTGGGTTAAGGCCTCCACTTTGGACACAGTGATTCTCAACATGATTAGAAAGCCCCATTCCTGCTGTGTGTGGGGTTTTTTTAACCCCCAGACAAGCTTGGACTCGATGGCCCTTGTGGTCTCTTCCAACTCTATGATTCTATGATTCTAAGTATGTGAAATGAGATCATCACACATCTAACACACGGTCTACCTTGGCCCTGATTTGTCCTATTTGTTCCAGCTTCAAAATATGGCTCAATTGCTGACTTTGGAAGTTTTTGAGCAGAACCCTACTCCCCCTTCCTTCTATCTATAATCCCTTATGTTAATTTAGGATTAACACTTCTTTGGTGCTATGCTGGAGAATATATGTGTCCTCAACAACAACAATAACCTGCTTTCTTCTTGCAGCCAACTCAGCCATCCAGATACCAGACTGCGGCTTGCCCGGCTGTGGCATTTGGACTTTGCTGAACTGATCATTAGACAAGGCTGGTGCGCAGCAAGCCAAGGCAGATGGAGCTTTCGATTTAATCCAGAATGTAGATGCAAACAAGTGTGGGATATGTCTTATATATCCACAGCAGTGACACAAAGTGGACATCAAGAATAGCTACTAACAAGCTGGATGGTGCTTTGAGAATGCATGAGCTCCTGTGAATTGACTTTGCTAGCTGCACATTAAACAGAAATGACAGGGCAAGAAGAAATGGAATTGCATGCTTGGAAGAGAGTTATAGGTTATAAGTTGGAAAGAAGTCCAATTCAAGGATCTGCTTTATTCCAGCTCAGATTATTCGTTCGTCTAGGCCAGTGCTGTTTGCTCAGACTGGCAGAGGATTTCTGGGTTCTCAGGGATAGGTCTTTCCTTTTAATGTGAAATGTTGAGTGCTGAACATGGGACCTTCAGCATTCAAAGTATGCGTTGTACCACTGAACCGTGGTCCCTTCTCAAGTCTACCAAAAGGAATCACCTTCTTTGGAGGTTTTTCGGCAAAGTCTAGAAATAATTCCTCAGAAAATTATAAAGGCCTTATACAGACTCAGAGCATTTCATCATCAGACCCTGCTATGTATTCTCTGCTGTGAGTGGCAGCAGAGCTCAGGGAAGTCAGACAAAAGCTCTTCTGAGCTCCACATGGGCCTGCCAGGAATTGAACCCAGGAGACAGGCCTTCTGCATTCAAAATGTGTATTGTTCCACTGAGTTATGGCTCCTCCCTTTAAACCATATTTGGGGAACCATTAGCATTCCATTATGTTGCTGAATTACAGTTCCCATCAGCCCTAGCAAGCAATGTCAATGGCCATGAATGATGGGAGTTGTACTTCAGCAACCTATGGAGGGCCAAAGGTTGCTAACACTTGTTTTAAATGTTTTGGTGGAACAGTGACTATTAATTTGAAAGTTGCATGTTCTTTCAGATGGTCGAGAATCCAGGATGGAAATATTAACATTAATTTATCCTCGCAACAGCCCTGTGAGATAGGTTAGGCTCAGAGACTATGACTGGCCCAAGGTCACACAGTTAGCATCATGGTCAAGTGGGGCTAGAACCCTGGTCTCCCAGGCCTTAGTCTCAGACTCTAACCATTACACCATGCCGGCTCTTTGGGAGTCATGCTTCAGGAAAACCTGAGTGAACAGAAAGGGCTTGAGCAAGCACCTGAAGGATGGCAGCATACATACTTGCCTAATATTAAATGGGAGGGAGTTTCACAATGCAGGTGAGGCAATGCCAAGAGGGCAACAGGCGAATGCGACATAACTAGTCCCAATGAGTGTGGTGAATGGGCATGGGCAGAAAGGGTAAGGCATTTGCCGCTCTGCTGTAGTCTGTAAACTGGGTGGGCGGGCCCTGGATTCCCCTATTACAAGGGAAGAGGTTAAAACAGATGGCGGGAATAGCTTCTTCCTCATTCTTGGATTCCATAATATAACTGAATCCCCTGCCATGAATATTGCTCTCTCTCATATACCCTGACTCCTTCCCAGTATATTCTTGCTGCACTCTGTCAAGGTAGCGCTGCCAGTATATGTCATTTTAAGCTTTTGCCATCTGTTCCAGCCCCCAATTACAGATTCACGGTGAACATATGACAGCTGAGATTACTAAAAAGTAAAAATGTACAGCTATGAGCCAAGCATGCAATTTAAAAGCCGGTGCACCTCGTTCTTCCTCTTTTTCTTTTATCCCACAAAGCATAGATGCAAGAAGGACTTTCTAATTTCAACAACAAGGGGGGGGGGGAGGAGGGTTTGAGAATAAAAAAGTTCTGCTTTTCTTTCCTTCCTGCCGCATCTCCAAAGATGACATTTCCCATGGCAAAGTTTCAGACCTGAAGGAGAATTAGAAGAGCGACAGCGTTTTAATAAAGGATTAGTGAAACGTGTTGAATGCAGCTATGCAACAAGGAGATTTTGAGTGCTTTCATATATTCCTCAAGTAGCCTGCATGAAGCAATATGCTTCACTCCTGAAAGCCTATCTCACAGACAATACCACACCTCTGTTCTCAGCTCAGGTTAATCACCTGTTGCTTGGGTAGCCAGATGCCGCTTCCAGTGTTTTTTTATTTATCCTGTTGTGTACGTGTGTGGGTTTTATTTTATTTTTTTACAAACAAAATGTATATTGGGAGCTGCTCTTGAGAAATTGTCCCTTACGATTGAGAATAGTTTGCAGAATCTGGCCTGCTTATTCCCTTCTAGAACAGGGGTTCCCTAACTGTAGTCAATGGATCACCAGTGGTCCATGGATTTCACAGAACTGTAGACTTGGAACGGATCCCAAAGGATCATGTAGACCAACCCCCTGCAATGCAAAAAGGCCTGCAGCATTAGTGAATTGAAAATTCACGTGGATTGTAATTGTATTTTCATTACTGCTTCTTGCATTATTTCGTTCTGTTGCAATTTGAATTCTGTGAAATTCAAATTGCATTACGATAAAATACAATATAAAAAATAAAAGAAGCAATAGAAATACAATTAAAAACCACACAGCATCAAGCACAGTGCATTATAAGGGCAGGGAAGGTGGGCACAATGTGTTACAATTGCAGCCACCATGATGAGCTCCAGGCTGCAGTAGTGACTTTTGTTGTAGAGACTCTCCAACGTACAAAGTTAGCCTCCCAGAAAAATCAGCTGCATGTTGTGGTCTGTGAACCATGAAAATGAGTAATTTCACTCAGCAGCAGCTGCAGTTCTCTACACCAGGGACAGGAGCAACATTTGGCTCTTCAGATGCTATTGAACTACAACTCTCATCAGCCCCAGCAAGCACAGCCAATGACCAAGGATGGTGGAAGATGTAGTTCAGCAACATTTGGAGAGTCAAAGGTTCTCCATACCAGGTCTACATTCTTACTAGAGACTCAGTTTCATTGAACTAAGTGAGAGCACGTAGGATAGCACTGTGGTAAGAGAAAAGGTTGCCAGGTACTTCTCTTCATAGCACTGCCTCATTTGAATAGAAAAGCCTCACCTGTTTTCTATGCAACTCTTGCAAGAGCCACTGGAAGTCCCTGGACCTGGCAAACATCAATCCAGTACATTTTTTTAGACTATCTTCTCAGCCTCATTTGTCTCTATGGACTGAGACACTTTTGAATTGAGCCTCTCAACTCTGTAGGTGGATAAACCACTTTTTGTAAACAGCTTTGCAATCAAGTGGGGTGCAAATTTTATGAAATAAATACAAGTAAAGACCTTCTGACAGATCCCCTGCCTGAAACCCCAGACAACCACTGCCAGTCAGTGTAGACAATACTGACCTGAATGGATGGTTGCCTTAATATAAGACAGATACCTATGATGCTATGTTGTACATGGATCTGCAAATTTCAATAATTATATCTATTTCCCATGGAACATTTGGATGTTTTCCTTCTTTCCCCGCTTTACTTGTTGAACCAGAAAGTAAATTGGGAGGATTTTTTCCGGAGAAGACCATATATGCCAAACTACATAAAATTTGAAAACACAGCGTTCCACAGACATTCTCTGCTGTTCTACAGGCATTTGCCGTTCAGTGCCAAAGGAACATGTTTCTCCCCTGCCATTCTCTCCATTTGTTCCTAGCGCATCTCTGTTTGCTTCCTCACAGCACTTTTCTTGCTGAAATCTTCAAAGGGACCCCCTGACATGACATGAATTGTGTCCCCATATGCCTTCCTTTTAAGCAACATCCTCATGAGCAGGTAACCCTTCCCAAAGCACCTGTAAAAGCAGCTTAAAGGTAGCAGCTAGCACAGCAGGTATCAAAAGACTATATTCTGCTCTGAAGGGATCACTGGTCAGAATTAGACATCACCTTTTCATTTAATGATGGCTAAAATGCTGGGGCTGGGGTGGGGGGAAAAAGGATGCTCAGTATTTCGTCTCATACCCCTTCCCCTAGAACTGCTATTTATAGATCACAAAACACAGGAAAAAGGATAAGGAGGATAAGGCTATCAATGGTTGTGTACTACATCCAGTACAGTGGGGAGAGTGTTGTTAAACTCAGGTCCTGCTTGCAGGGTTCCCAAAGGCATTTGCTTGGCCACTATGAGAAGATGCTGGGATTAGATGGGTCATTGGCTTGATTCATCAAGATTCTTCCTATGTTCATTCCACAAAGTGGCACTATGACAGAGCACAGATCATAATAGGACACAGGCAAAATAACTTTCTTTAGATATATTCAGACAGATTTGGGGTTTAGATAAGATAGAACTAATTGTAATGTAAAGTAAAGGTAAAGGGACCCCTGACCATTATGTCCAGTCGTGGCCGACTCCGGGGTTGCGGCGCTCATCTTGCTTTATTGGCCGAGGGAGCTGGCATACAGCTTCTGGGTCATGTGGCCAGCATGACTAAGCCGCTTCTGGCGAACCAGAGCAGCACATGGAAACGCCGTTTACCTTCCTGCCGGAGCGGTACCTATTTATCTACTTGCACTTTGACGTGCTTTTGAACTGCTAGGTCGGCAGGAGCAGGGACTGAGCAACGGGAGCTCACTCCATCGTGGGGATTCAAACTGCTGACCTTCTGATCGGCAAGTCCTAGGCTCTGTGGTTTAACCCACAGCGCCACCTGTGTCCCTAATTGTAATGGAGCTGGACGGTTTTAAGAAGCTTTTCCTAATATATAGACAAAATGTACTTCCTTGCAGCTTCCAACCTGTCCTGGTTCCAGTCCTGTCTTCTGTAGCAACGGAAAGAAAACCTACTCTGCAGGGCAAGTATTCAGATATTTGATGACGGCTATCAAACCTTTCCTTAATTTCTTGTCGTCTAAGCATGATTTCATGTTTTGACTGCTCCTCATCAGCATAGTCCTTAATTTCATGACCCCAGCGATCCTGGTTGACCTCCTTTGAACACATTTTGGGTTGTTTACATCCAGTGTTAGCTGGTGAGGTGGAAGGCAGAGAGTCCAATAGTAGGTGGAGCCAGAGGCACTAATAAGGATTCATTCAGATGTGGGGAATACTGTGTTAGTTTTCCAGATTATACTGTTGGTGTCTCTGTCCTGCTTTCTAATATTCCTTTCACACTGCAGCACCCACTGTGCTACAGAACTGTGGCTTTTTACTGATATGCTGGCATGTAAATTTCCTTCATTGTCAATGGCCAATCTTGCCACTCCCCCACCCTTTCTGAACATATATTCACCCATGATTCTCCCATGAAAGCAGCAGAAAAATGTATACACATTTAATTGATTGATTGATTGATAATAGAACTGAATGCCAGTATACCACCCCAAATTTTGTCACTTTACTGCTGTGATTTTCCAGGTTAAGGCGACTGCAAAGTGTCCCACCCCCTCGGAATCAAATAACATGGAAATGAGTACTAAATATGCCCTGTGTTCATTTGTTTTCTGGAAGTGGCTTTTACTTCACTTGAATGCTCAAATATAATGCAGAAATTGACAGTTAGGGAAATGTTGGGGAAATGGAATAAACTGCCATGTGGATGCAGCCTAAGTGGAGCCAGCTATTTCCTGTTTTGTTCCCATCCTTCTTCCAGCTTGAGTCCTACAAGGCAGCACTAAGGATAAAGAGAAGGAAGCTAATGGACAAGACCACATTTTGGATTAGTTGTTTTAAGTAAGAAGGCAGGCAGGCAGGTAGGGGTTGTCTGAGGGCAGACTGGGGTTTGTGGGGCAGTGCCCCATTTGCCCTAGTGGATCTGCCTCTACCATCTCCATCCTTCTTAAAATGTTTCATCCAGAACAGGTCACAATAATACTTCAGATTTATAGGAGACTGGTAGGGGAAAAATGGGACTGTCATTGGAAAATAAGGACAGCTGGAGCATCTGTTGATAAATCAACACAAGGACTGGTACACACAGATGAAAACATTCTTCTCCAAACAGAATTTTGATGGCAGATTTTTTTAATATGCTTTGAACACTTGGTGTTAAAAAAATGGTGGAAAGACAGTTGCAATTTATTTTTCATTAGCGTTTTTGGAAATATTTTTAATCACTGTTACAGGGGTTTATTTTCCAAAAAAGAGAGAGAGAAAGGTGTGATGTGCATGTTTAAGTAGATAAATAAGGAACCTACTCTTGCAAAGCTCCTATTGCTGTATTGCACTCCCATCTTGGCAATCTGCCTCTAGAGCGGTAGTAGGAAGGATGAGGCAGGAATGCTTGAGGAATTCTACCTTTAGGAATTTCCATACAAAAAGTCCTGAGCCACAGTCTCGAACTAAAACGCTGATCGGAGCTTAGCCATCCCACCGGATTTTGCACTTCTCTGAATGTTGTGACACAGCTCTTGGCAGTTTCAGCATGTCAAAATACACAGTTTAAACGCATGCTTTGAAGGGAAATACACATTTAAAAATAAGAACATGGGGATGAAGCACACATTTAAACTGTGTATTGGACTGCAAGAAGATCAAACGCATCCATTCTTAAGGAAATTAGCCCTGAGTGCTCACTTGAAGGACAGATCGTGAAGCTGAGGCTCCAATACTTTGGCCACCTCATGAGAAGAGAAGACTCCCTGGAAAAGACCCTGGTGTTGGGAAAGATGGAGGGCACAAGGAGAAGGGGACGACAGAGGACGAGATGGTTGGACAGTGTTCTCGAAGCTACAAACATGAGTCTGACCAAACTGCGGGAGGCAGTGGAAGACAGGAATGCCTGGCGTGCTCTGGTCCATGGGATCACGAAGAGTCGGACACGACTAAACGACTAAACAACAACAACATTATGGTGGTGGGAGGGGGTGCACATTAAAGGCTACATCCAAGGGGTGAATGGCTACAGATGTGGGCCACGTTATCCAACGGGGCAGCCTGCCAGGGGCCACGTGCCCGGGGTAAGTGTGGTTAGAAGCAAAAGCTGAAGAAGCAACAGGCAAGACTCTTTCCTTGGTGCAAAATGTTACATTCCAGGCACATAAAATCAGAGGTTTCTACCCACACATCTCTCCAGGAGGCAGTATTGCCAGGCAGACAAATGCCCCTGAGGAAGGCATTGAGATGTATGATCTGGGGAGAGCACCAGGGGCCAAATAGGGCTATATCTGAATGCTGGTGTCTGCTAATGGAGTAGGGGGCAAGTTCTGTCAATTAACCCTCCCCATGAAGCCCCTAGTGCCCCCAAATAATTGTTCAGAAGTGTCCTCCAAATTTCCAGACCAGATATTTGGGGAAGAGGATGCAGGGGATGGAGAGAAGTGAGGGGTAATTAACAGGAGTGAAATTTGAACTCCATGGGAAGCACCTCCCAGGAGACATGCACAGATCTACACAGTCAATTACATATATTGAGAGAAAACCCACACGTAAACAGAGATTTAAATGTTTATTTTCAAATGATTAAGAAAGAAACTCACTGATTAATAATGTGGAAACAAAATGAAATGGAATGAGGAGTGAAGATGTGGATTCAAAAGGGACACAGATGTGAAACAGACAGATTTGACCGTCCCTAATATATAAATGTGGCAAACAAAGAATTGCAGCTGAGAGACAGTGAGAAGAGTCCCCTCGCCCCTTTCCAGCCATTGCTGAATCAATCTTCCCCAGCAGTTCTCCCTCTAATGAGCAAGACTCTCCCCATGCCAGACAGAAGGTGGGGGAGATGCACTGAAAAGCTGGCAGGGAAATGGTTTGGGCAATGTTGCAGCTTTCTCCTCCACCTCCCGCCTCCGATCCAGCAGAGGATTTTAAAAGGGTAATGGTGAACTCACCAGTAGCGCATGCTGAAATTCCCTCTTTATGCAACTAATATTGTTGGGGGAATTGTAGCACTCTCTTGCTGCATAGTTAGAAATGGCCAGCCAGATCCCTTCTGAGATCCTGTGCTCGAGCAAAGTCCTTTAAGTTGGGTTGCTATTATTTTATCTTATTTCTTTTTGTATAAAGCCTGCAGTATTACCTACATCTTGCCTTCACAGCAGGACCTCTTTTCTGCTTTACACGTCGGTCTTCATCACATAGAGGGTATAATTCTTTTTGGCTGCACAAATAGAGGGACACTAGAGCCATCCATCAAGCATATGTGCCCAGCATAGGGAGCAGAGCTCCACACTGGAGAAACCGTGCTGAGTTTTTCTAATGCAACCCACCTGGGTGCAGGTGTTGTTCCAAACCAGGAGGGATACTTCCTTGGAAAGGGCTGGTGAAGTAAGAAAACACCTAGGATGCAATCTTATCTGGATGTACCTGGGAGTAAATGCCATTGAACCTGTGGGGTTTACTGATGAGTAGGCAGAAGCATGGATGGAAAGGGATGATTGTGTGGGTGGATGGGGAAGCTAGAAGCCTTAGGTTATCCTGGAGCCTTTCCCCTGCATAATACATGTCTTGAATTTTAAAGATTGGCTTGACCTTGTGCAAAAGTCTGACAGATAATGACAGGTCAAAACTTGTCTGGTCTCACTGAAAATGTTTAACTTCCCCTCCAGAAAGAATAGCATTCTGAACAAGCTCTCTGCAAGGAATTGGGATTGTTCGGTGAGATTTACCTAAGGTTATTTTTTGAAATGTTTCTGTTAACATTACAGTACAAAATGAAGAAATCTGCAACTAACCACCCACAGAATGCTTCCCTGCCCCTTACATGAGCCATAAGAACTGTTAGGTATTTGTTTACACCAAGTCCATTCATCCACCCACCCTTAAAAAAAGAAAGCAAATCATTGGAGAAACCACACTCTTTGTTCAGCAAGGAGAGAGGAAGGTGGTGACTATTCTGTGTCTTCAACTAATCAGGATACAGATTCAGAGGCTTTAAGGGGACGACGACAGTATTTAGAACATTTGTATCAAGACTTTCTTCCATTGTGACTTTCTTCAAGGTGGCTGCATCATCTTCCCATACCATGCCCTGAGACATGGTACCACTCATGTAGCAGTTTAGTCATGCTAGCCACATGACCCAGAAAGCTATCTGTGGACAAACGCCAGCTCCTTCAGCCTGAAGCAATATGAGCACTGCACCCCATAGTCACCATTGACTGGACTTAACCGTCCAGGGGTTCTTTACCTACTTTTTCCTTTTTTACCTACCACTCATAACAGCTATCTGTACCTTCCATAAGGAGGCCTTTCTCAAACTTGAATGATTATTTTCTTGGCCAGCATCATTTTCAGCCTCAGTATCAAAGGCAGGGGTAGCCAATGTTGTGCCTTCCAGATGGTGTGGGCTGTTCTGGCTGGAGCTGATTGGTACTGTGGTCGGCAACATCTGGAGGGCACCATGTTGGCTGCCCCTGAACTAAAGGGTGAAGCTCTGAAGGGTTATTTCATACACATCTGAGTGCATTCCTCCTGAGTCTTCACCTTTGCGGGTCCTGCAAAGTCCTTTCTCTGTGCTTGCACCTTTGAAACATGAGGTAGCGGAGAGTCACTCCACCTACTTTGCTGTCCTCATCAGATCTAGTAATTAGGGAGGGACAATAGCAAGATTAGGAACACAATGGCCCTTCTTCTACATTTCAGTTTCTATTATGCTGCCCACAACCTGAGCCAGCAGTCCTTCCAGAAATAGACCATTGTGTTTGATCAGATTGCCATTTCATTAGTAGTGCCAGGCTTCTGTTATCATAATAAATTGGGAGTACAGTGTCTGCATACCAGGTTCTTTGAAACGTCTTGATTAAGGAAATATCTAATATCATTTCTCCTCCTCCTGATTAATTTCCCTTTTGACCAGTCCCAGGGGGGGAGTGAGGGAGGGGATGGGGTTTCTCTGCTTATTTTGCCTGTGTGTGATATGCTTTAATCAAGGGATGGATGGCACAGCAGGTTAGGGACATGGGGACACGGCAGGTTGCCAAGTCAGAGTATTGGTCCATATAGCTCAGAACTGTCCATGTTGACTGGCAACCATTCTCCATGGGTTTATACAGGAGTGGGTCTCTCACTGCCCTACCTAGGGATGCCAGTGACTTCAATGGAACTTCTGCAGCCAAGGCAGATGCTCTACTACTGAGCCATTTCCCTTACTCAGCTACACACACACACACACACACACACACACACACACACACACACTCCTATATAGTTTTAATTACAAGTTTAAAATTATTTTTCATGGAATGAATCTGGTCCTTAGGTTACAAAGCCAACACCTGCTGCTCAAAATATAACTGCCTCCCCAGCTTTAAAGGAGACATCAAAAGGATTTGAAAAGAAATTCATCCTCATTATTACACAGCAGTGAAAAGGTCCATCAAGACTGACAGGCAGGTGGTGAAGGGGAGAGGGAAAGCCCATTGCCATAGGTAGAGCAATGCCATGCTTCAGAAGCCCAATCCTGCTCTGAATTTTGTATCTGGATCACATCAATGTGCGATTGAACATTGAGTCCTGGCTTTGATATACAAGGTTTGTATGCTGTGTGGTCTGACAATGATGACCACAGTGGCAATGGAAGCTTTATGGGTGGATAGATGGGGAACAGACGGATGCCAGCAACAACATTTGAAGATTAGCTCAGCAGCTGCAGAAGGTGAAATGGCAAGTTGTGTACTCTATAATGTTGAAAGAAAGCTGCCTTATAGTGAGTGTGACCATCAGTCTATCTAAGCTGAGTACTGCCTGTACCATCCTTCATCAACCTGATGCCCTAAGGTGCTTTGGACTATGATTTCCATCAAACCCAGCCAGCACATGGTGTGCTCAACACTGTCTGGCCATGACTTTCTGGGGTTTCAGAGAAGAGTCTCTCCCAGTCATACCTGGAATATACAGAAACTGGACTCAAGACCATCTGTCTGAAAAACATGTGTTCTACCATTGAGGTCACATCCACACTATACATTTAAAGCACTATGATACCATCTAGTATATACTGTATATACCTGCCTGAGCTCTAAGGTGATTTTTGAAGGGCCTTCTTGGGGTGCACCTGCCAAAGGTGGTGAGGGAGGTGTCTGTTAGGGGCAAGGCCTATTCACTGGTGGTGACCAGTTGTGGAATATTCTTCCCAGAGAAGTTTGCACTCTGGACTGTTTGGTATCAGCTGAAAACCCTTTTAGGTTCTATAGTTTTAGTGCTTTTTAAGTACTTTAAGTACTGTTGCTGCCTTGTACCAAACCACCTCAAATATTATGTACACCGATTGTAAGCGACTCTCGAGGCAGGATCTCTCCCAGCACATTGGAGTTGCCAGGGATCGAACCCTTATGCATTTATTATTTAACCTTCCACATTTATTAATTTAACAAAAGTTGTGTATTGCTTGGTTTTTAAATAGAAGCTCTAAGTTCTATTTAACAGAATTAAAATAAAACAAACTTCCAGATTTTTAATAAAATGACAAAGTTTAAAAAAAACAGGTTTGTTTTTTATATATAAATAAAATCCAAATATAATTAAAATCCACATGCAAAGCAGATGCTCTGCCTCTGAGCTATGGCCCTTCAGAGGACCTTTTCTGTAGCTGTTCTTTTCTTTCTTTTAATTCTGATACTCTTTTAACTGTTTTAAGATTTTGTGCTTATGTTCTTTTTTATGATTCTTCTTCAAGGTTTAAATGTTTGTTTGTGTGCTGCCAGATGATTTTTTTTTTTAATGGATTATACAAAACTCTTGCATGTAAATATAGAAATAACCATGCATTGGGGGATCAGATGCATCCATTCCTCATTCAAATACCAAGAATCAAGTTCTAGAGACCCCAAGGAAGGAAGCTCAGCCCTGGTGAATGACAGCACCATCAATTCTAAAGCTGTGTTCAAATGATCTCTCAGAAGTCTTCAACTTGTTTGCTATAGTGAAACAATATGATGCCCAGTGGCGGAGGAAGCTGCTTGGGCACCTGGGGTGGCATGCCCGGGGGGCAAGGCAAGGGCAGGGTGCACCATGGGGCTTCTGGAGTCTGCGTGCCTCCTCCCGCTCAGCCACCCTACAGCTGGGGAGGAGGCAGCGAGCGGACTGTTTGAGCAGCATGGAGCCTGCATGCACCGAAGCCACCGTGTCTCTCCCATGAGACACGTGTGGCTCGGGCGCGCTGTAGGCCCCACGGTGAGTGCTGCCCAACATTTTGTCACCCCCCCCCCAGTGGTGACATTCAGGGCGGTCTGCACCCACCGCACCCCCCTTCCTCCGCCCCAGATAATGCCAACTGGTATATTGAAATTGAGGAGACCATTTCACTGTGTTTCTCTGGGTAAAGAGAATCTTCTTCCCCTTCCTTCCTTCCTTCCTTCCTTCCTTCCTTCCTTCCTTTCTTGTTTTGTAAGTGGCAGCAGCAGCAGCTGTTTTGGGAGCAAGGCCATAATTTTGCATGTTCAGAATTACCCTGATCGTTGCTGCAAACCTTGTTTGTGTGTTTTTTCTTTTTTCTTTTTTTGTAGTGGGGGTGATAGTCATCTCTCTCTCTCTCTCTCTCTCTCTCTCTCTCTCTCTCTCACACACACACACACACACACACAATATTCTGAGGAAATTCTGCAATGCAGTCTTACTCTAGGGAGGGGTGAAAAAATAGGAAAAATCTCAGGGGGTGGGAAATGTTATTTGAGAAATTTCAGCTCAGTTCTAGTCACCCCACACTATTCTTTTTTAAACAAAGCATCTCTTGACAGTAAAAATAGGGACAACAGATGAAATCATTGTTCCTCCACTTTTAAACATGGTGATTTAAAAGTATGGTGTTAATTTTATGTTAGATGCTGTTCTGATTTGTTATTTTGATTTTGTATGTACCCCATCCTGGGACCGTCTGGTGAAGAGCAGGTTAGAAATCTTCATATATAATCTGTCATTGTGCGGCATCCGTTGGAGGATTTGTAGCACCTCGTCACAATCTTGGGTTTGGATGAGGTCTGGCAATGGAGGGGAGCAAAGGAGGAGGCAGGTTTTAGAGATGAAGGTTTTAAACAACTGCAAAGGTTTGAATAAAGTCAAGGTGGAGGGACATATAGGAACTGTGAAGATATGGGGAGGCTTGGAGGCATTGTAAAAATATGGGGGAGATGAAGGAGCGGTAAGGATATGCAGGGTGCTAAAGCAGCAGGGTGCAATGGCGGAGCTTCATGCTCCGGCACTGGGGGGTGGAGAGCAGTCCCGGGGGCGTGGTGCTCCACCCACAGGGACATGGCACGTGTCCTGGGGACGTGGTGCCCAGCACGGGCAGGGGGCAACAGCGATGGCACCCCACTGGGATCGCTCTGCCGTGGGCCGTGCGCTCCCCCTGAACTCCTCTTCCTCCACCAGTGGCAGGTTGAAGGAGCTGTGGAGGGCTGAAGGACCAGAGAAGAAACTGGAGGATGGGAGACTTGAAGGAGCTGTGAGGGGATGGGGGTTTAGGTGGGGTATAAAGGGAGGATTTGGGGTTGGTAGGGGTCATGTATAGGCCAACACAAAAAAAGTAGTGGACTGTATCCAATGAAGCTCTACTCTGGGTAGACCCATTACATCTCCAAGGATGTAGTAATAATAATAATAATAATAATAATAATAATAATAATAATAATAATCCCTTATGCTAGGCTGTGAGGCTTTTGGATTGGGCACAGGCTCAGCCAGCCTCTCATCAGCCACCAATGCAACCTCCCATTTTCACTCATTGGATGGGCAGAAAACTTGCCAGTGGAATTATTGCCAACAGAGCTCAGTGGGGCAGGCAGAGCTGAGCAAGCCCAGGATCCACTTGGCTCCCACTGGCTTGTTCAAAGAATGGTAGAGTTGGAAGGGACCCAAGGGCCATCTTGCCCGACCCTCTGCAATGCAGGAATATCAGCTAAAGCATCCATGACAGATGGCCATCCAACATCTGCTTAAAAACCTCCAACGAATGAGCGTTCTTGGTTGGTATGATGCCCAATCACTTCACCAGCATGCAGTAGGCCCAGGGATCAGGCCCAATCTGCCTGACCCTACCTTCTGCACTGCTATGAGTGGCCATTCTTCAGATGTAGTGGTAGCTCTATCATTCTGTAGAACTTTGGCAATGATGGATTTGGACTGTGATTCCTGTATGGCTGGATGTTGGATTAGATTACCTTTGGGGTCACTTCCAACTCTACAATTCTATGATTCTTTAAGTCTATGCTTTATAACAAGGATGACCCTACAAATGTAACTGAACTACAATTCCTGTCCACCTCAGTGAGCATGGGATAAAGGGAGTTCTAGTTCAGCAATATCTGGAGGATATTCACCACACCAAAGATTTGGCACACCTGCTCCATAACTTCGGCCAACTTTCCACACCAAGCGGGCCACAAGAGTACTTTGACATGGAACCTGCAGGCCACACACTGCCATGTTGAGCAAGATCAAAAATTTGATCTCCTCTGCAGCCCTCATTGCCAATGACCACCAAAAAAGGACTTGAGGGCCACATACAGCCCTCAGGTCTCGTGTTTCACTGCCCTGAACAGGCCCATGATTTTCAATGTGTCTACTGAGAGTAGGACTTAGTTGGATACAATCCAGTGATTTTCCCCACCCCCGGGATAGGTCATATAAAATAAGAATTACCCTAGACACTCTTGAAGCGTATGACTAATTGCAATCTTTGGAAACTTCTATTTTTGATACCGTTTTGGTGTGTTTCAGGGAATAGGTTGTTAGAGAGGGTGAGTGAGTGTTGTTACTGAGAATTGCTATGTCTTTAACAGGGGTGCCTTTAAGGCTGTGTAATTAATAGAGAAAGAGGCCTAAACTTCAACTAGAGATAGATGTTGGATGATGAGAGTGGAAAGGCTGTTTAACATATCAGAAGGATTTGCTGCTTTTTATATATAATCTTTGAAAAGAAATGCATTTATTAATAGGGAGTTCAGAAAGATCTAGCCATCAAAAACCAGGAGATGGTTTTATTTCCTGAAAGTAAAATCACAGACCTAAAAAAAAGGGTAAAAACCTTCAACAGTTGGAGAAGGGAAGAATCCAATTTAATGAGGGTGAAAAGTTTATTAAAATAGAATAAAAGGTCTGAAAATAGTTCTCAGAATGCCTAGACTTGTTGGTAAAGGGTTAAGAATTCATACCTAATCCATGAGAAATATATTGAGATGGTGGTTACCAAAATAGATGCCTTATTAGGATCTGCTAATCCCCTTTGGGATTCTTAATTACACACTGCAGTTCAAAGCTGGGTGCACATCTACAAAGACAAAATGAATGAAAAAGAAAACAGCAAATATAAAAAGATAATTTGTTTTGCCTTTGGAGTTTGTTGGTTTCCCAGGAGGAAACATGCAAGATTCATTTCTACCCTTCAAGTTGTGATCCACCACCTCATTTATCCAGCAGTTATTCAGTACTCCTACTCAGAGTTATATTTACCATTAGCTACATCAGGCATGCACCCAGGAATGAAACTTGGGATAATGTTATTTGAAAATCAGATGATCAATTAAAGCAACCAGGAACATTTGCTGTACAGTCCATTGAATCCGAAAATACGTTATGCCACTCATGAGCCTCAGGAACTGGAAGACACTTTTAAATGTCTCCTTCACAAATTACCCCACAGATCATTCTGAAAAGTTTCATTGTGAGATGCTTTAGACTGAAATATAAAATCTTCAACTCTGCATTTGGAAAACTGCCCAGCCCTATTTTAAGAACATGAGAGCATAAGAAAATTCCTGCTGGATCAGGCCAAAGGCCCATCTAGGCCAGCATCCTGCTCTCACAGGGGTTACCCAGATGCCTTCAAGCCTGACATGGATGCAATAACACTTGTCCTACTTCCATTCCGCAGCAACTAATATTCAGAGGCCTGCTGCCTTCAACAGTGGAGGTAGAACATAGCCATCATGGCTAGTAGCCTTGATTTCATTTTATTATACACACACACACACACACACACACACACACACACACACACACACACCAGAATCATTTTCTAGCCCTATAGATTGCATCAAAACTGCATGACTGTGGCAGAAGCTGAAAGATGCTTGCACAAGCTAGCACTCATCAAAACTTGAAAGCTTTCTGTTGTCATTAAAGTGCTTTAAGTCAGCTTGTAATTTTGTCTGTTGACTTGCAAGGGAAGTTTGATCAGTCATGGTTTTGTAATAAAAAAGAGTCAGGAAAAAGTGGCTGGAAAATGATAGGAAATAGTTAAGTCATTTCAGATAGAATTTCTTTCTTTCTTTCTTTCTTTCTTTCTTTCTTTCTTTCTTGAGACAGGATTGTATGTATGGCATGGAGTTGCAGTTGGGGAAGAGGGGTGTGTTGCAAGGAGATATGGTTGTGGAATTGAAGATTTCAAAGTTCAGATGTGAAGTGGCCTGTTCTGTACCTCCTGAACTCATGTATGAATCAGAAAGTACCATACCTGCTTCTTTACAAGCAGTAGGTATCTCATTTGAGATTCCTGCATTGCAGGGGGGTTGGACTAAATGGCCTCGGGTCCCTTCCAACTCTACAACTTCATGCTTCCATGATCCCTGTGGAACATACTGTATGTGTCTACTGAGAAATACATCCCACTTCATTATGGGGGGCTTATGCGAGGTAAGTGTGTAACAAGTGGTTATAGGATTGTCGCCTTAGCTATCCACATCAAGCCTGGATTCTACAATCAGCTTGCAGGGTATAAAAGGGCAGTAGAGTTGAGGTGCTGTGACTGCTCAACTGCCCATGTTGCTGGACCTCAGCTTGGATGCTTCAGAATCTCTGGGAGACTGTGCTTACTTTGGACTTTGGACATGTGGACTGATCCTGGACTGGGGACTTGGCATACTGACTTGCTGCCAGGTAGGCCAGGGGTTCATGACACCATTGAGGGCTTTATAGGTCACAACCAGCACTTTGCATTATGTCATGAAGCAGACCAGCAGCTAGTGCAGCTGCTATAACCTGTGAGTCACATGCTCTCTATTACAAGCCCTAGTCAACGATGCCTGACTACCTGTGGCCTTCCAGATGCTGTTAGACTCCAGATTCCATCAACCACATCCTGTGTGGCCAGTGGCCAGGGATTATGAGTGTTGTAGTCCATCAACATCTGCAAGGCTGCAGGCCCTGGATCTCCCTCTAGACTGGGGACCCTTAAGCAAAGGATCCACACAAACACCCACCATCACCAAATATGTTACTAATAAACCAATGCAAGAGGAAAAAATATGAAGGCAGTGAATTCTGGGGTGGACTGTGGGGATAAATAAGATAAATCCTAAGAATAAAAACTACATAGGGAGAAGATAGAAAAAAGCAAAATAAGTGTTGGAAAAAAAGATAGATTTGGGTTATGGGGTGAGGGAGAAAAGAAGTAACAATATATAGCACATTTATTGGAGGAAAGGGGAAAATGGGGAGAAATAAGATAAATACCAAATGGGGAATAAATCAAAAGAATGGTGCATCCAAAGGGGGAAAAATGTGTGGGAAATAAAACTTCCCATCTCTAAAGGAGATATGTGGAGTAAGACAAATCGGTTGTGACTAGCGAATACAGATGTGATGATAACAATGCAAGCAAATACTAAGAAGAAATAGATATAGAGCACAAGTGACTAGTCAAGCAACTTTGGCAGATGGTGGATGGGGTGGCACATCACATATACAAATGTTCTGACATTTATGTCTCTTTTTCAGTTATTGTATCCTGCCAGGAGGCTTTGGGGGCATGGCATAGGGCATCAGTAGACCATTTGATTCCTTCCAGGTGTTGTTGGATTCCAATCCCTTTCCTCGGCCCCATCCAACAAGGTCAGTTGTCAGGTGTAACTGGGGATTGCAGTCCAAGATATGGAGGTCAGAGCATTAGTTATTCTTGACATACAGAAGGTATATGTCATAGAAGAAAGTTTGACCTTCCTCTTGTTTTCTATATAGTGGAAACTTTGCACCCACATTTTTTAGTAGCAAAATTTCTTCTTCTTCCTCTTCTTCTTCTTCTTCTTCTTCTTGTATATCACCTTTCTGCATTATTGTGCACAAGGCAGTTTATGAGCCGCAGAAATGACAAAATGCACAACAAAGATCACACATCTCTGTGGCAACCCAACTGAGTGCAAATAAGCAGTAATGAAAAGGGTGGATATAAAAATAAACAACTTAAATTAGTTTAAGTGATTTTTAACAATTCATCTGAAATATAATGCTGCATGGTAAAATCAACTCTCAAAATCAGCAAGTGATCAGAAAATCTCTTCCAGGAATTGCAACAAATCATAATCAATCAAAACAACAGCAGAGTCACAAATGCATAAAATACCACGGGCCATGTACAGTATGTAAATGAGCAGGAAAGTCACAAAGCGTATCTAATCCACAGGTGGGCAGAGTGCTGCTGAGCTCATGTCCAGCTTGTAGGCATCAGGCCAGCCACTGTGAGAGCAGGATTTATTATTTATTTAAAAAGGTAAAGAGACGCCTGACCATTAGGTCCAGTCGTGGCCGACTCTGGGGTTGCAGCACTCATCTCGCTTTATTGGCCGAGGGAGCTGGCGTACAGCTTCCGGGTCATGTGGCCAGCATGACTAAGCCACTTCTGCCGAACCAGAGCAGCACACGGAAACGCTGTTTACCTTCTGAATGGAGCGGTACCTATTTATCTACTTGTACTTTGACGTGCTTTCGAACTGCTAGGTTGGCAGGAGCAGGGACCGAGCAACGGGAGCTCACCCCGTCGTGGGGATTCGAACCGCCAACCTTCTGATCGGCAAGCCCTAGGCTCTGTGGTTTAACCCACAGCGCCACCCGCATCCCTCATTACTTATTTAGTTAGTTATTAAATTTGTCAGTCTCTTTATCTCACCCAGGGCATCCTAAAGCGACTGAATGCTGAATTAGATGAACCATTGGCCTGAACCAGCAGGCAATCCTTATGTTTTTATGTTCACAAATAGTTGACAAGAAAGAAAAAGTTGAATGTTAGGAGATTCAGGACAGAGACAAAAAGGAAGTACTTCTTCACCCAGCATGTATTTGAATCAGGGTTCTCCAGACTTGGATTTCCAGCTGTTTTTGGACTACAATTCCCATTATCCCTGCTGGAGACCCAAGTTTGGGAAACCCTGATTTTAAACTACAGAACTTACTTTCTCAAGCTGGAGTGCTGGCCATCAACATGGATTACTTTCAAAATGTTTTAGCCAAGTCCATGTAGGATAAGGCTGTGAAGGCTACTTGGGAACTTCTTCATTCAGAACAGAGACTCTGCGTCTGAGCTACAACCCTTCCCCATTCACATTCAGTTCACAAAGGGGTATGTGGATGTCCAGGGTTAGAAAGAATCAGTTCTACTTATTGCAACACTGTAAACACCAGCATGTGGTATATAACCTAGCACAGCAAGGGATGTGTGTGTGTTTCTGTGTGGAGAGCAGCGTATGACCAGCCCACTGGCCCTGACAAAACAGATGATGTGGAACTCAGCATCCTTGGGGACAGAAATGTCCAAGCTGGTACCATCGCTCACTCAAGAGGCAGGGAATGAGTGAGCGATGACTCGCCTCTCACCCCTTATTGACAGGAGATAAATCCCAGTGCCTCCAGATTTTTATGGCATGTGTGATTTATGCCATGATGCGCCTTGTTTTCTACGATGTGCACTGCCAGCCCAGCTCCTGGGTTTCTCTTTCTCTCAACATCTCTTTACCTCTCAGTCTTATTCTCCACAATGGCTACCTAAAAGACAAGTTAATAATACCTGAGGGCATTCCAGCCTTAGGTGATTTCTTTGTATTCATTATATTTAGATTTGTAAAATTTTACCACGGCTTCAAGCCCAGTTTATAGAGACTACACAGAAACTTATAGCAAGAAAAACCACGCTAATTTTTCTCTGTGTGTGTTCAGCATGGCTTACAGTATAGTTATGGTCTTCCACAATTTGGTACCCACTATTCCACCCACCCACCTTAAACATGCTGAAACTGGTCCAGTCAGCATAGCCAGTGGTGAGGGGGTGAGGGGAGTAAGTAATCCAAAACTTATAGAGGACACCAGGTGGGGGAAGGCTGGTTCATTTGGCATCTATGGTTAGATGCAAGTCCTGATTTGGTTTTTGGAAGCCCTTTCTGAATCAAGGTGTGCTAAAATGCTATTGTAAAGCAAAATCGTAAGGAAAATAGATTCATTTTCAGAAGCTGTAAGAAAAAATAGTACAGTTAGTTAAGCATCAAGGCATATAGCTGCCAGGGTTCAGCTCTGCCATTTCTGAAAGTTCCATTTGTGGCACCGTACCCTGTAGAACATTATAGGACAATGACCTGAAAGTGGACATTTTCTGCTATTGTCCCTGTTTGTTTTTGTTTTTTAATACCCTTCCATCTGCTGGAGCAGCAACCATCAAGTGCTTCAGATGCGTCTCTTTTTGCCCAGACGTTATATGATCCATAATATGACACCCTTTGTGTTTGGGTCCTCTTCATCTCTCACAGGGGGAGTGCTGCCCAGATAATGTAGATTAAAACTCCCAGCATCCCCTGCCATTCACAGTTGCCAGAGCTGATGGGAGCTTGCATCACAAACATCTGGAGGGCACTGTATTGACAACTCCTGTTCCACTGGCTACAGCAGCAGAGGCAACAGCAAGCCAGGTGAGAGCTTCACAGCCACTGTCAAGGTGCCTGGCTATGTGCACGTGGTACTACTTGGGTACATGTGGGGTTATTTGAAAGCATGTTCCTGGATCAGGACCTGATCCAGAGAACCAGCAAAGACCAGAGAACCTGGTCTAGAGAGAACCAGCAAAGGCCTCATATAAGCTATCATACTGAACTGCTTTATTTCTAATAATCAAGCTTCTGGTTTCACATGTTTAGGTCCTATGCAAACATGGATATCTGGTGATCCAAGAAGATGAATAAATTGGTTGAAACTGGTCTACAGATGGTGTAGAATATCCTTGGATTTTGTGTGTATTATTTCATGGTTGTGCCTGAGTTCAAGTGCTCCTTATCTGTGAAGCCCTTATTACAAGGTAAACCAATTTTTGTCATAGAGCCTGATCACTGATAAGTGTGTGGATCTCTAATTTTCAGTTATCCCAGTTTCTCATTCTTGTAATCTTAAATTCGCATTTCTGAAGAATTCTGAGAATATTTTTTTTTAAAAAACCAACCCTCATGAAAATTTGTTAGAATTTCAGTGCAAATTCCTCCCAATAAACACATTCTTGCATGTAGTTCTAATATACACATCTGCAAACTACTTTCCCACAATATAATGCATCATTGTATGTTATTTTCTCTAATATGTTCATTTGTATCCACACTCCCCCTAATTCCTATAAGCATTCTTGGGTTGGTGGGATGTATGGGACTTTAAGGGAGGGGTAGTACCTCTGGTGGGGGACAGGTTGTGCTCGTTCTGGGGTAGTTTGCCCTCTTTAGGCCCTCCCTAAATCCATTCCAGAAAATTAAGGGAACCCCTAGAACAGATTTAGGGAGTGGGGAAGGGGGGGCAGCTTGGTTGCATGGGCAGAAATCCTTGCTCTGATGGAGGGCATGCCCTCCAACATTCCTTTGATGAAAATTGGGACACATGTCTTTTGGTGCTGTGCTGCCAGGGCTGTCTTTAGCAGATGCAAATATCTGCCCAGCGCCCCCAAATTACCACGGATAGTGTTGGGAAGGCAAGCTGCGTGCCCGCCAGCCTTATGGTTGGCTGGGCACAGCTGGTGGGCCTGCAGGGCAAGAGGAGGCCATCTGCAAAGCCGCGCAACTCCCCCACTTGCTGGGGCGCCCCTGAGAGGCCAGTGCCCTGGCACAATGCACCACTAAGCCCTATGAGAAAGACGGCTCTGTGCGCTGCCACACAGGTTAGCTGGCTCACATGAGAGCATGGGGTTCCACGCTCTTGGGGGAGCTTTTGGACTTGCATGAAAGCACAGCTCCACTGCGAGCACCAGCTCACCCTCTTCCCCGAGTGGAATGGTGATGTTGGAGCGGAAAAGGGGGCATTCTAAGATGAAATCAGTAGACAGGATGGCTTCTTTAATTCCAGGAATGTCCCAGGGAAATCGGGAAACTTGAAAGGTATGGGAATGTGTTGCTCAGTGCTACTTTGGTTACAACCCAATGTTAAGGATGACTGGGAAGGGGATTGAAAGTAAAGCTGCCAAAATCATAATGCCTTCATACCAATCTATGGTGCAGCCACATTTTGAATACTATGCATGATTCTCGACACTGTAGTTCAAGAAGGGTATTGGAGAGCTGGACAAAGGTGTAGTAAAGAACATAAAAAGAGCCCTTCTAGAGTAACATGCTGCTCTCACAGCTGCCAACAAGATGCCTTAGTGGGAAGTAATAAACCCCACCTAAACAGTCATACTTGATAATAATATTGGTGCTGACTAATACTTAATGATTCCCATGTAAATGTAAAGGGACCCCTGACCATTAGGTCCAGTCGTGACCGACTCTGGGGTTGCGGCGCTCATCTCGCTTTATTGGCCGAGGGAGCCGGCGTACAGCTTCCGGGTCATGTGGCCAGCATGACTAAGCCCCTTCTGGCGAACCAGAGCAGCGCACGGAAACTCCGTTTACCTTTCCGCCAGAGCAGTACCTATTTATCTACTTGCACTTTGAAGTGCTTTTGAACTGCTAGGTTGGCAGGAGCAGGGAGCGGACAATGAGAGCTCACCCTGTCGTGGGGATTCGAACCACGACCTTCTGATCAGCAAGTCCTAGGCTCTGTGTTTAACCCACAGCGCCACCCGCATCCCTGTACATTAGTCTTATTCATCTGTATACACATTCCATGAAAGGCAGTGGCCTGGAGTGCCTTCCATCAGCTTCAGATGGCCTAACTACATCCTTATCTAGACAGAAATAGCCTAACTACTATAATTTATGCTCTGGTGACCTCACAGTTAGATTACTGCAATGCATTATATGTAGGGCTGCCTCTGAAGACGGTTCGGAAACTTCAGCTAGTGCAGAATTCAATGGCTAGGTTGCTCACTGGGGCAAGGTGGTTTGAGCATATTACACCAATCCTGGTCTGACTGCATTGGCTACCAATTAGTTTCCGGGCCCAATTCAAAGTGCTGGTTATGACCTATAAAGCCTTAAACGGCTCAGGATCACAATACTTCAAGGACCACCTCTTTCCATATGAACCTATCCGAACCCTGAGATCGTCTTCTGATGCCCTTCTTCATGAGCCTCCTCCACAAGAGGTCTGGAGGTGGCCACACAAGAATGGGCCTTTTCTGCGGTGGCTCCCTGTTTGTGAAAGGCTCTCCCCAGGGAGGTTCTCCTTGTGCTTCATTATACACCTTTAGGCACCAGGCAAAAATGTTCCTCTTTAACCAGGTCTTTGGTTGTTTGACATTCAATGCCCATTTAAAATGTGTTGGGGGAGGGTTATTGGGTTGTTCTTGTTTTTATTTTGATTGTGTATTCCGTGATTTTATATTGTGATTTTATCCTGTGAACTGCCCTGAGACCTGTGGATATAGGGCAGTATACAAATTTAATAAATAATGAAATAATAATAATAATAATAATAATGCAGTGGTTAGAGTCTCAGACTAGGACCTGGGAGACCAGGGTTCAGATTCCCCCTTGGCCTTGAAGTCACTGGCTGACCTGGGGCCAGTCACTAACTCTTAGCCTCACCTACCTCACATGGTTGTTGTGGGAACTAAATGAGGAGGGGGAGAACCATGCCCTGGAGGAAAAGGTGGGATAGAAATGCAATAAAAAAAAGATATTAAATGCCAAAGAGAACTGGAACATTGAACTGTACTTCAGCTTGAAGTTGCTTCTTGCAACTTAAATCCTTTTCCTTTTGAGTCAAACTGCAGACCAAAATTTTAATATACCTTGATTGAAACTGGGTGGTGACTCACATAAGATAGTCTCATGGCAGAGCCTGATACAGCAACATTATTAAGGTCTGGGTCCAGTCAGTACCTGAACAGGAGACCCACTAAGAATGCTCTATATACACTCCCTTAAATTCTGCAGAGGAAAAGCGGCAGGATCTAAATGAAGCAAACGAAATTACCTAAGGGGCTGGATGAGGTCTGCAAACAAACAATTTTCTAGGCTGGTTTATGGATGATGGGAAAATAGGTGTTTCAGTAGGAATGGCTGATAGGTGTTTGCAATGTTGCATCATTTACGTTATAAACATAATGGCTTCCTTTAGTTAGCCTCATTCACCATTTGCTGCTGTCCCAACTATTCCATTAAATCTACTTTCTGATTTATGTATTTGTTGGCCCTGGCTGGGAGCTGATATTATGACACGTCCAAGCTTCAAAATAAACCTCTCTCTTGATACCGGGTTATTTTATTGGGTGCATCAAGCTTGAAAGCAACCTCATCCATCTTAAGAAATGTATTTTCCCATTTGCTGTATAAATACACGTACGTTCCCTTGCATCATACCACTCAGTCCGGCAGACAGATGAACAGGAACAACAGCGCTATGCTTCTGTTTCCATTCCTGTAATAAAATCGGCACTGGGGATCTTAGTGGCAGGAATAGCTTGCCTTTATAGAGGATTTCTTGGTAAAACAGACAGGTAGGGCATGGTGTTTGCCATTCTTGGCAGCTGTATTTGTATTTCAGAGAAAGGGAGGAAAGGGAAGATAAGGAAATCTGAAGGAGTCCCCTTGCATCACACACAATTGGATTACAGGGCATTAATTGGCTGGTGCTGAATTGAATTCCAACGTTTCATTTTATTGCTCATCTATAAAATGCATATCACTATGATCATCACCCATGCTCACAGATATATTTTCAATGTACACTGTACACAAAGGGAGGATTATCTCTCCCTTCTCCCAACTCATGTGTTGAAAACATATGAAAGAGTAGCAGGAGTCACACTGGGCAATCCCACTTCTCAAGAGCGACACATTCAACAGCTGTGTGAATGGACCCCGTGTGCACTAGTCAGCCAATCAGAGTTGCTCCTTGCATCAAGAAGGCTTGTGGGTGGATGAATAATCATCATCAGCTACCTGCTGTCAGGGGCCGGACTGAGGAATGGTGGGGACCATCCCCCCTACTCCTGAACCTTCCTGAGAACAGGAGGACAGTATAGGTTTAGAACAGTGGTTTGCCAAAGGGCATAGTTCAGAGGCTGCAGAGGGCAGAAGCTGGGAAATAATGGAAGAGGAAGCAGCACCAGGGGAGAGACAGCTGACAGACTCAGTATCCTTGGAAAGCATTCCTAACCCACCCTCCTCTCCCAGGACCAGGCAGCCATTGAGGGTAGTAGAACAGAGAGCTCAGTGGCAGAAAGCTTAGATTAGCCAACGCAGGAGTGACATAGTGGAGACGGAAGTGGGTGGGACTTTAATTGGAGCAAATTCTTTTGTCTCTCGCTGTGGCTATTGAATCAACTAATTGGTAAGAACTCTTCTTTGTTTTCTCTCTGCTTTTTTGCTACCACTGGGGGAGGGATCTGATTCTCCAAAGCCTGACATCCGCACCCTTCTAGACATTGTTGGACTCTATCTGCCATCAGCCCCAGCCAGCACGGTTGATGATCAGGGATGAAGAGAGTTGCAGTCCAACAGCATGAGGAAGGAAGCTTATACTTATATCTGCTCATGCATTCCCCAGCAACTGCGGAATAAGAGGCATTCTGCCTCTTATTTAGTTATTGCATTTATATATTGCTTTTCCTCCTGTGATCTCAAGGCAGCATGCATGGTCTGCCCCATCTATTTAACCCTCACAACAACTCTGTGCTGTTGGTTAGGATGAAAGATAGTGACCGGCCCAAGAGCACCCACTGAGGTTTATTTGAACCTGGATCTCAAACCATCGTACTCAAATACTCTACTCACCATGCTACATTGGGTCTCAGCCTACTGATTCTGTGGGTAGCACATAGACACTACTGCAAGCTCCGTGATTTAAAGGAAAAGAATTGGCAAACCATTTATTACATTACATTCTTCAACTGCATTTTAAAAAATAAAATAAAATAAATCACTCCTTAATTTTTGGGAAAATGCCCAAGACAACTGAAAGCTTTTCTCTGCTGCTTTGCATTACCTCTGCCATTTCGATATAGATGGCTCTTAATTGAACATCACCGTTAACTCTAATCATGTACACGACTCAATATCAAACCTGCAGACTTCCTCTGTTCATTAGCTCCGATCTTGTACCTTTCACGAACAGTGTTGGGGGGAAAATCCATTTCCAGCAAATATCTTTGCTAGAATGTGTCTGGGTGGGTGGGTTTATGTATTGATTAAAGAAAAGCTGTGATGATATTTGCAATACATTAAACCTTGGAGTTGTGCTGGTCTCTCCAGAGAAATCTTGGAAGCTTTCTGGGGCTTTCCTTGAAATTTCACATAAGTTTCCCAGCAAGAACAACCAGATTTACCCAGACAGTTTGTTTTAGGTTAAAAACAGCTTTGCCCCCCTGCATGGAGAGTTCCATCACTCTTGTGCCCAAATTGTCTTTCACGTGCCTCCCCCCAACACGCCCCCAACACACACACCATCCCCATCAATTACTAATAAAAGAAATTGTGTTCAGCAGAATAAAATTTCTTTGAATTCTCATGGGCTGGACTCACTTTTGAGCTGGCCAAATCATATCTCTGGTGGCCTGCAATATACAGTATTCCTGGATGCCTGCACTTTCTGAAAACCCAATGGTGTCCTTGACCGCACTGGCGGAGGAAGAGGAGTGCGGGGGGAGCGCACCACCCCCGGCAGTGCAATCCCAGTGGGATGCCATCACGGCTGCCCCCCCGTCCGTGCTGGGTGCCCCGCCCCCGCTGATGGCGCATCATGCCCCCAGGACGTGCACCAGCCCCGCCCCCACCTGCTCTCCGCCCCCCGGTGCTAGAACATGAAGCTCCGCCACTGCTTTCTCGTAAGTGTGAGAAGCTGGAGATGTTGTCTCTCATGTTCCTAACAGCTGTTCAGCTTTTTGTTTTCTTTTTGGTGGAGCCTTTTTACTTTTAAATAAACAAGTGAAAAAGGTTATTTATTTAATGGATTTGCCATGGATGCTTGAGTTGAGATTTCTGCATTGCGGGAGGTTGCCAGGATGACCTTCGAGTTCCCTTCCAGTTCTATATTGTTTTGATTCTATACCCACAATGTAACTTGTTGACCAACTTTGTTACATGCGTATATCTGAACCCATGTGTTCAGTGCACACATGACTCTAACATGCACTTCCTCTGAGAGGAATAAAATCTTGAGTGTAGACGTAGATGTGTGTTGTTTTAAATGCGTGCATATGTTTAACCTTCTACCTAATGAGGAACTCTCCAGACTTTAATAATAATTTCGAAAGGCAAGATGATGTGGGAATATGGAGAACTGAATTTATGGTTGCAAAATTGACAGAGTCACCTGTTCCTGGGAGCCAGCATGGTGTAGTGGTTAAGAGCGGTGGACTCGTAATCTGGTGAACCAGGTTCGCTTCCCCACTCCCCAACATGCAGCTGTTGGGTGACCTTGGGCAAGTCACACTTCTCTGAAGTCTCTCAGCCTCACTCACCTCATGGAGTGTTTGCTGTGGGGGAGGAAGGGAAAGGAGATTGTTAGCCGCTTTGAGACTCCTTAGTGAAAGGCGGGGTATCAAATCCAAACTCTTCTTTTTCTTCTTCTGTGCACACACCACCATTCAAATAAATTTGACAGTTTCCCTGGGTCCCAGCTTCTTAGTGCAAGCACACACACACACACTTAACTTTATCATGTAGCGCTGGCTGAATTTGTGTCTACTCTTTCCTTATATCTAGCCAAGAGGTCTGGATATAATCCAGGCTCCAGAGGATAACAAATTGAAAGCTTCCCTGTCCTTTCTTATTATTTTTATTGGTTCAGTATTACATGAGAAGGGAAGGGAAGCAATGTGAAATGTGTGGACCTGGTGATAATGTGTGTGAGACCTGATGCTGTATCTGGACCCAGAAAAATAAAACACTGAGAAATCAAAGTGACAAGCAGGCACATAGGCAGGGAAATGAGAAGCACTGGCTTGGCTGGGCTTTCGGAAAGCAAGGAGAATTTCTCCTTTTCCCTCAAGATGGATTAAGCAAATGCTACCAATAGATAATTTTGAACTTCCTTTGTAATGTGTTATGGTTCGTCACATCCCATGGATCCTCTGGCCTAGGAAGCAATCACATTAAAATGGGTGCTTGTTGAGGAAAAGTGTAAACCACACTAAGGCTCAGGTTAGAGTCAAAAGTCAGGGGAGGGACAGAATCCCCTTCAACATTTTATTTTTCCAATCCTGAACTTACTTCATATCTTCTTACTAGGTTTCTCTAGTGTCCCAATTCATGCTGAATTTTGCTTTATGCAAAATCAGTGGTGGCTGCAGAAATGCATTCCCTTCCATCACGTTTTTTTTTAAAAAACCAATCCTATCCAAAATGGACATGGGACGCGGGTGGCGCTGTGGGTAAAACCACAGTGCCTAGGACTTGCCGATCGTATGGTCGGCGGCTCGAATCCCCGTGGCGGGGTGAGCTCCCTTCTTTCGGTCCCAGCTCCTGCCCACCTAGCAGTTCGAAAGCACCCTTAAAGTGCAAGTAGATAAACAGGTACCGCTTTATAGCGGGAAGGTAAACGGCGTTCCGTGTGCTGCGCTGGTGCAGGCTCGCCAGAGCAGCGATGTCACACTGGCCACGTGACCCGGAAGTGTCTGCAGACGGCGCCGGCTCCCAGCCTCTAGAGTGAGATGAGCGCACAACCCTAGAGTCTGTCAAGACTGGCCCATATGGACGGGGGTACCTTTACCTTTTATCCAAAATGGGAATGAAATGGACCCTCCATTTAATGACCCCTTTCATGGGCAGAAACAGAGACATTCCTGGGACATTCTTTACCTGGGGTAGACCATAACAGAACCTTAAAGATCATCTCACCCCTTCAGCAGCGTAGCATGGGTTGCTGGCGCCTGGGGCGGGCAAGCCATCAGAGCACCCTCCTCCACCAGAGCCAAGTGGGTCCACACTGCTCTGCTTGCCCGCCCCAGTGGCATAGTGGGGGGGGGGAGAATAACTGGCCGATGTGGCACCTGGTTGCACCCCATCTGAATTTTGCACCCAGGGCCATGGCCGGCCTCCCCCCCCCCACTATGCCACTGCACCCCTTATATGCACATCCAATCACTGCCCTTCTGCAGATACCATATTGTCAGGAGGTCTATTCTGCTTGATGACGGAGCTGGACCTTTAGTCTGGTGTCATCTGCAATCTGGAATTCCCTTCCCTAGCACATCAGGCAATTGCCATGTCTATTGTCTTTCGGGACACATATTGAAGACTCTTCCATAGGGATCTGTGGAACTTTAAAAAGACTGTGGTTGTCAAAAATTAAAATGTTACACAGCCTTTCCACAAGATTTAATGTATGCAAACACACATGTGATTATATATATATATATATATATATATATATATATATATATATATATATGAGTTAAGCTGTAATAACACCCACCAAATCTGACATTGCAAAGGGAAAAAAGCAACACCTGAGAATCTGTTTTTTATGTCAGCCTGTAACAACAAGAAAAGTTGTTTTAATTTGAGTTGAGAGTTACATTAGGCGGTGCTTTTGTTATTCTGAGGTTTTAATGCTTTGTTTTGTTTTGTTTTTAACGTTAATTGCAGCACATTCTGAGTTCTGTAGAGGCAGGAAACAAATATTTAAAAAAGAAAAGAAAGAAGGACTTTATTCATTTCAGATATTAATTTATAGCCATTTAAAGCTACCAGCGCATTCCAGCTCAACAGTCCTAATATGGCAATTGCATGCAACTAGATTGTTGTGGAAACCCGACAGAAAAAGGTAAAATGATAAAGAGGTCAAGCCAAACATCAATACAGAGGGACGACAGCATGCATCTAAGGCAGGGGTCAGCAAACCTTTCCAGCAGGGTCCACTGTCCCTCACACCTTGTGGGGGGGCTGGACTATATTTTTTTGGGGGGGGATGATTCAAGAGCCCCATGAGCCCCAGTGGCTGCTTACCTGTGTCTTGTGAGTGGCAGGGGCTGGTGGTGGCGGGATGATGAGCGGCGTGAAAAAGGGCTCCAGAGAGGGGCTGCTTAAAATGGCGGCCATTCGAGCGCTGCTGCTCGCACCAACAAAGCCCAGCCCCCTTCCTCCTCTAGGCAGGGCGGGGAGAAGCCAGGAGGAGGGAGGGAGGAGGCAGCACCACCGCAGCTGTGTGAGGGAGGGAGAAGGAAAGAACGCACGCTGGCGATCCACGCGGCGATTCCAGGACTGTCCGTGGGCCAGATCCAGAAGGCAATTGGGCCTGATCCGGCCCTCGGGCCTTAGTTTGCCTACCCATGATCTCAGGCTTGGATCCTAATACCATATTCCTCATATGACCCAATGACCTTAAATGCCAAAGTAACCAACTTGAATTGGGCTTGGAGAACTATTGGCAGCCAGTATAGCTGTTTTAATATATGAGCAATATCTCCCAATACCAGCTTACTAGTCACAATATTTGCACTTGTTGCAATTTTTGGACCATCTCCAAGGGCAGCCCTCTTAGAACACATCATAGTAGTCCAGCTTGAAGGTTACGTGTGTTTGTGTGTGTATGTGTGTGTGTGTGTGTGTTGCATTGCTTTCCTTAACATTTCTTGGAAGTTTTAAATGAGCAGCACCTCCTAATCAGCCTTGAAAATGCACTTTTGATAAAAAAAATCTGGTGATCATCTAGAGCAGTGTTTCCCAACCTTGGGCCTCCAGCTGTTTTTATCCCTGACCACTGGTCTTGCTAGCTAGGGATGATGGGAGTTGTAGTCCAAAAGCAGCTGGAGGCCCAAGGTTGGGAAACACTGATCTAGAGATACGTGGAAGCTCACTGAGAAACGTTAGTACAGTCTCAGTGAAACTTCATTCGGCTGCCCCTCGAGATCCACCAGGTGTTTTGCCTCAGGAGAAAGTCACAAATTTACTTTGAACTTTGCTTTAGGGAGGGTAAAAATACCAGTTGCAGCAGCTCTGAAGTTTATTGGCGGAAGCAAAAGAAGCCTGCAAATGATGCTCTTTTTCTCTTCATTAGCATCATAAGCAGATAAAAGTCTCTGCTACTAGCAACATCCTAGGACTTTGTCTATTAGGTTGACCAGTCTGTGGAATCTGTGGAATTTAATACTGAATAAAAAGAGTGGAGACCACAGCCTGCAATACACAGCTACCATTCCAGCAGGAATGTAGTCTGGCCTTAATTAAATAATTAGTCAAGTTCTTTGAGTGGTTCAGATGAGGGGTGCTCTGTAAGAACAAAGCTGCTTTCCTATTATCATTGCTATCCTCATTGCTATCCCAACAGTGACTGCAAGATCAAAGAGAACATAACATGAATGGGCATTGGTGCAGAGTTCTGTTGTTCCTATTGATTTTTTTGTAAAGCACTTTTCATGTGTATCAAAGTGCCAGGCGATAGATGCACCAAATGATGCTGCAGATCCTGCGGCAATCAAACTCGGCAATGTTCTTTCTTTTTTTAAGGATGCAAATAACAAATCTGCCGGATTGAGAGCAAGAAAAAAATTCCAATAAGCAGTGCGAGATGCCAGGCTGAGTTCTGTAAAAGGTCTTGGCATGGGCAAAAATCAGAGAAGGAAGTATTTATGTTTGATCTTTCAGAAATATAGTGGAACATAACACAAGATGAGTGCACGTTTCTGGATATTCTGCTGCATATTTCTGGAAGTGGCTTTAACATCATGTGAAAGCTCAAATATAATGTGGAAATCAACTGTCAGGGAAATGCAATAAACTGCCGTGTGAATGAAGCCATTGTCTAAGCATTGCCACTTGTAGACCTCAGTAGGGAAGAGGATACAGACAAAACTAGAATTGCCTGTCATTGGCTCTGGTGCCATCTACTGTTCATCTCCCCACCTTCTGCCCTACCAGTTCCAGTGAGCACCAACCATTGCTGCTTTTGTGAGAGATTTTACTTTCTTGGGCTCCATGATCACTGCAGATGGCGACAGCAGCCACGAAATTAAAAGACGCCTGCTTCTTGGGAGAAAAGCAATGACAAACTTAGACAGCATTTTAAAAAGCAGAGACATCACCTTGCCAACAAAGGTCCATATAGTTAAAGCTATGGTTTTCCCAGTAGTGATGTATGGAAGTGAGAGCTGGACCATAAAGAAGGCTGATTGCTGAAGAATTGATGCTTTTGAATTATGGTGCTGGAGCAGACTCTTGAGAGTCCCATGGACTGCAAGAAGATCAAACCTATCCATTCTTAAGGAAATCAGCCCTGAGTGCTCACTGAAAGGACAGATCATGAAGCTGAGGCTCCAATACTTTGGCCACCTCATGAGAAGAGAAGACTCCCTGGAAAAGACCCTGATGTTGGGAAAGATGGAGGGCACAAGGAGAAGGGGACAACAGAGGACGAGATGGTTGGATAGTTTTCTCGAAGCTACCAGCATGAATTTGACCAAACTGCAGGAGGCAGTAGAAGACAGGAGTGCCTGGTGTGCTCTGGTCCATGGGGTCACGAAGAGTCGGACACGACTAAATGACTAAACAACAACAACCTCGGGTTACATACACTTCAGGTTACAGACTCTGCTAACCCAGAAATAGTGCTTCAGGTTAAGAACTTTGCTTCAGGATGAGAACAGAAATCGTGCTCCGGCAGAGCGGCGGCAGCAGGAGGCCCCATTAGCTAAAGTGGTCTTCAGGTTAAGAGCAGTTTCAGGTTAAGAACAGACCTCCGGAACGAATTAAGTACTTAACCCGAGGTACCACTGTATATTGCTGTGGGAATACTGACTGGTCATTGGTGTAGAAAGCACAAAGTCATCATGAAGGCAATACTCAAGAGTAACTCGTTTCAAGGGTAACTGGCAAGGGAGGAAAGGGTAATGGCAGATGTAGGGAAACTTGGAGAATTACTGGGTTTTCAGTTGCTGAAATGGAATACTTGAAAGAAAGAAAAAAACCTCAAGGCGTTTGTTTTTGCGTTGATGTTTCTTCAGCATTTTACTTGAACAGTTGAAAGGCATGGTTCATTTTTGATACAAGCAGGAGGGGTATCCCATATCTCAAGTAATAAATGAAAACAATCTGTGGTAATGAACACATTTCCTTTTCATTGAATAATCACCAAAAACATAAACTAGAGTTTCCTGCTGTGGGTGTTGCCAGTGTTATTTCTTTATTAAATGCACATCACTGCCCATAAATCAATATTCCCTGAATGGCTTGCAGGCAACACAATATTTTTAAATATACAGTGTGCCATAATTAAACCAGAACTGTATACAATAATTAACTGGAAGCATCCATATAATTAGTGTACATTGCGTATGGCATGTAGTAATACCCCCACCTCAGTTTTTCTACCCACAGATAGGATGGATGCTGACACATGGAGAGGAAAATGAATACTTTCTTGAAACTATTGAACCTTCTCCTCTTCCTTTGATGCCCAAGTGAAAGGATTGATGCAAAAACCCTGATGGCCCCATTGAGTCTTGCCATGGTCCTTCCACATAAGTGATGCTGTGTAAAATCCAGTGTACCTAATCCAACCAAATCCTTTCACATTGCAAGTGCAGCCAGAGCATACATGCAAGAGGGAGCACGTCAATTATTATAATTGCATTGTAATAAAAATAAAAATAAAAATGCAAACATTTTTTGTGCCACCCCGTCTCTGGAATGCTTTCCTTTGGGGAATTCATAATGTAGAGACAGTAATGCCTCTTTAAAACTTTTGTGTCTATCTAAAATTTAATGGTCTCTTGATTTTTACATTTTGTTTTGTTTTGCACACTGTTCCTTAATTTTATTTGTGATGTACAGTTGTGTTGAGGATTTTTATCTCTCTCTCTTTAAATGTTTTCTGACTTTAACAAAATGTATACTCCTGACTGTAAAGAAACCTCTGTTTACAGAAATATAAAACATTACAATTATCAATAAAAACAGTTAAGACAGGTGTTTAAAATAGCCAAATGATTGCTAACATCGTGAGTAGCTAAAACACAATAGAAGAAATTTCAGTGTTATATCAAAGGAAGCAGCCTTATAGTGAGTCAGACCCTTGGTCCATATTCATCCATACTGCCTACACACAAACTGGCAGTGGCTCCCCAGGGCTTCAGGCAGAGAGTCCCTCCCAGCCCTATCTTGGAGAAGCCAGGGATCGAAGCAGGGACCTTTTCCCATGCAAAGCAGATGCCTTTCCACTCATTTATGACCCTTTCCTTAGAGGGAAGGGGTAGCCAAGGTCCCAAGCGCACTCTCTCTCTCCACACACACAGACACACACACACAAACATATACATACATACATACATACATACATGAATGCATGCATACTAATAGCAACACCCTGAACTTGACCCAGTAGCAAATGGGGAACCAGTGCAGATATTTTGAATGCTGTTGGAGCAAAAGTGTCTCTAGCTCATTCATTTTCTCCCTTTCTGAAACTGTAGTATAGGAGAGTGCAAAACAGTGATTGCTGTTCTCTAAGGTTACTTTCTATGACCCATGCATATGTCAGATCAGGCAAATATTTTTTTCTCAGCTGATTTGTTTTAAGGTGAATCTCTTTTGGTAGGAAGGAAGATAATTAATCAAAATTGACTGCTAAATTTTGATTTAAAATGTGTGTTTCCTGGAGAGCGGTGGGATCCAGTATGAGTTGGGTGGCCATCTGTCATGGATGCTTCAGCTGAGATTCCTCCATTGCAGGAGAATGAACTAGCTGGCCCTCAGGGTCCCTTCCAATTCTGCAATTCTATGTAAACCACTTAGAATTTTTATTATTATTATATTAAGCAGTCTATTTTCTTTAAAAACGATAATGCATACATACATATCATTTCCCTGCAGTGTTTTCCCGAATGTGCTGGACCATGAGTCATCACTTCTCTGGAAAGATCTGATGGAAATGTAGTGCTTCTAAACATTCATCCACAGAGTAAAACCTCCTTTGTTCTCTGAGTAACTGAGTACAATCAGCCTGAAGATGCAAGAAATCAAACAGTTTTTAATTTTGCATAGACCCCGCAAAGAGATTCAAAGACTTGTGCTTCATTCTCTCTTTAAAAGGAGTTGGGCTATATAAAAAGAAATAAGACGCCAACAGCCAAAGATATGATCTTTTGAAACCAGTAGGCAAACTTCTGCCTTCTTTACCTTCATATTGCCTGTACGTTTCCTTTCTGCCCCTCATTTTCCCGCTAGGTTTTTTCCTCCTTTCAAATGCCTTTTCCTCTTTAACCTATAGGATCAGGGGTGGAGGATCTCAGGCCTGGTGGGGGGAACAATATTAGCCCCCAAGCTTTAGTCCCTTGGAACTCTTACCAGGACACACTGCTCATTGGCCCTGTTTTGCACATTCACACATGCACACACATGTTTTCATTTGTTTGTTCATAAGTCTCCTCACTCCTTTCTCCACATTAATCTTTGGGGGAGGGGAACGGGATCTGCAGCATAAACACAATATTTAAATATGTGTTTTTAAATATATATTTTCCCTATTCTGCACCAGGCGATGAGAACAGTCTCTCTGCCTGGAGCGCTAGCCAGACTAAATCCATGGCACTGGTCCATGGACATCATCAAGCCTGCTAGTGCTCCAAATTTGCTCCATATGGCCATTTTGGGCAAGGCACACTGACCTGCACACTTGTCAGGTGCAGGGATGGTAAGGGTACCACCAAAGGGCCAAAGGGTACCAGCATTTTGTAGGTGCTGCCAATGTACAAAGTTGTGTGCAAAACACATCTGATGTCTGAGTCCCCCTGAATATGCCCAGCTTGGCATGGAACTCAGCCAAAGCCAGTGCACAGCCCTAGTTTAATCCTTGATGATGACTGTTAAATTGTTACCCACCTTGTCAGTGCAACTAGGATTTGTATAGCAGCCAACTGGGAAAAGAACACACTTGTCATTTATTTGAGTTGCCCTAAAAAATATGGAATATAGCCATTTTATCTAAACTGACTCAACATATAGGTATGTATAAAGATCAACAGCCAAACACATTTGTAGAACATGATGTTTTGGAGTAACAGACAACATTCAGCTAATTTCTTGCTTTTATTGTAATAGCCAAACGTTTGTATTGTCTGTTGTGGTTCTTTCATATTGGTTCCTAATGTTAAAAATTGCCTAACACAAATCTGAGCCCCAAAGGTAAAGCTGAACATGTTAACCAGGGATGAGGAGCCTATGATCCTCCCAGTGTTGGTGGATTACAACTCCCATAACCCCTGACCATTGGTCGTGTTAGCTGGGGCTGATGTGGTCTGGCATCATCTGTAGAGCCTTGGGTTCCCCATTCCTGTTATAAACCGAAAGGAAACGGCAAATATGTCAAGTCTCTGATACTCCCAAAGAGACCATAACCTGATATCTGCCAGGCTGGTAAGAACACAGTCCCTCCAAACAGACAATCTGGGTTTTCGGTGCCAAGGTTACTGATCACTAGGGATGGGCAAATCAGTCAATTTCAGGTTCTCATTTTCCCCATCTTAAATCCAGTTCTCAATATTTCTGCAAGAATTTGCAGACTAAAACAAAAACAAAAAATTAAGTGCTCATAAAAATTCATCAGAATTTTTACACATTTTTGCAGAACAATTTCCCCATATCTAATGTATTTCTGCATGCTATTTTCATTAGTATATGTACTTTATGCAGACTTTATTCTAGTTTATACAGTTTTGTATGCATTCCTTGGCAGAAGAACTGCTTTGCAAAGAATTTCAAGAAAGGTGAATTTCCAAAGATGACAGTGTTTCCTTTCACATATTGTTTTGGAAAGTGTGAATTAAGTGGATTCACTTTTAAATGCAAACAGAATCTAATTTCCCTTGCATCCCTAGTTCCTTCCAAAAGCATTGGTATTTATACAGGACAAGTGGTACTCCCTACCTAGCTGTGCCTACCCATTTTTAGTTCTGATAACAGCTACCCCTGATACTAAGGACAAATCTACAATTACTGTCATCATTACCCATTGTACAAAATAAAATATAATATAGGCCTATAGATTTCCCACCCTTTTGAAAGCAGAGGAGAAAAAGATCCTCAAAGCTATACTCATTTTTGTTACCAAGTGCAAAGCTTCAGTTCCGATCCTATCTCAGCTCCCTGGCAATTATTTTAAAAAGTATTTTCATACCTCCCACTTGCTCAAAAGATTATGAGATGTCTTTTGAGCAGGTTTATGTTATGCAACATTGCTGAAGCTGCTCGTTGGATGGGCTAGAAGGTGTGTTGCATGTAGATCAAAGCAAGAGAGAGAGGGTGGAGCATTCCCCAACCTAACTATGACTCTTTTCAGAGGGGCAGGCGGAGGTGGGGAGAGAGGGAGTTAAAACCTGTCACATCTGGATCCGTGTTGCGGGTAGTTGTACTTATATCTAGAGCTGGAGTTGGCATTCTCTGGCATGAGTTCACCATGCTCACTTACTGGAGCTAGAAGGGAAGAAGCAGAACATAGTGCCATGTTGTCCATAGAAAGAAAGTCTTCCAACATCAGGGCAAACCCTATCATTAGACAGAGCGAACTGACCCCTTCAGGTGGCAGATGCAGGAGGACAGTGTAATGTCACCAGGTGTAGTGGAAAGCCCAGCAGCAGCATTGAAGCATGGTCCAGTTGCCAGTCTGCTCAGCTTTTGTACATGGAATGGGAGCAGGCACCAGGTTGACTTTTTGCCTCAGGCAGCATAATTCCTTGGGCCACCCTTGTGCAATATGATACCAAGTCTCATCAATCCAGAGACTTAGCGTGGTCTGCCAATTATACAGGCTGCTTCCATACACCTATTCTAGTCCCACACAACAAGGTATGTAGGAAGTTGCCCTCTACCAGATCAGTTGACCACCTAGCCCAGTTTGATCTTCTCAGAAGCTAAACTAGACCTCTCGTCTAGGATTGTCCACTCTGACTGGTAGCAGCTCTGCAGGACCATAGGCAGAGGGTCCTTCCCATCACCTGCTACCTGGTGGTTTTAACTGAAGATCCCATGGATTGAACCTGGGACCTTCTGCATAAAATGCATGCACACTGACACTGATCTTTTACTAAAGCTTGCTTCGATTCCATGCCATAAGGTTCCACAGAAATTCACCACAATTAACTTACATAGCCTTAACTCCTGACTTTCACTTGGGTCTCCACTCTCAATTACCTCCCCATCAGTCACTTGGGGAAGTAAAGATTGCCAGTCCTTCTTCAAGCTCCATGTACCCTCACAGTTCAGCAACCACAGGTGATCTGTGTAGATTGGAGTCAGTCTCTTTCTTATACAGTGGGCGCTCGGGTTGCGAACATGATCCGTGTGGGAGGCACATTCCCAACCTGCAGCGTTCGCAACCCGCAGCGCCGTGTCTGCACATGCGCGGGTCGCAATTTAGCACTTCTGCGCATGCACAAGTGCCAAAACCCGGAAATAATCCATTCCGGTACTTCCGGGTTCAGCACGGTGCGCAACCCGAAAACACACAACCTGAAGCATCTGTAACCCGAGGTATGACTGTACACAAGGCATTGTTGCTTCCCAGAGACACAGTGTATGATTGCAAGCTCCACTATTCCTCCTCAAACTCCATTAGTTTCTCATCCACCATTCTGCAGCCTGCTGACAATGATTCCAGCAACCTCTCCCCTGTAGCAATACCAACCGGGCACCAAGTTTGCTTTATAAGGGTCCCGGGCCAGGGAAGGAGGGAAGGCAGGGGGGATATACTTGCCCCTTGCTGGTTCCAGCAGTCTCCCCTCTGTAGCAATACTTGGCCAGGCAGCAAGCCCCTGCTGTAAGAGAACAGCCGACATTAAGCACTGAAGTTTATTAAGTAGCTTTCACCTGAAATTGTGGCAGGAAAAATATTGCAAAGTGTTTTGTGCTCAAGTGAACTAGATAATAATCATATGCTAATAGTAAGTTCTAATTTATAGGTGTCCATGAATAACGGCTATCTCCTCCAGCAGTCTCCATAAATAACCCTGTAATCAAAGCTGTGCGCACACATTTTTTTAACAAATAATAATCAATTGCTATTGTATGTAGTATTTTTTTCCCCTCTCCAAAAGGAACTTTACATCAAGGATAGGATTTGTGATGTTCTCCCACAAAGTCCAATATTTTGCCTTTCACCCACAATGGAACCCAAGGAAGTTCACAACATTGTCGCAGCTCTGGAATAGCTCAGTCGGTAGAGCATGAGATGCTTAATCTCAGGGTTTTGTGTTCGAGCAACACTTGGGCAAAAAAAAATATTCTGCATTGCAGGGGGTTGGACTAGAAGACCCATGTGGTCCCTTCCAACTTTGCAATTGTATGATTCTATGAATAAAAACAGATGCAACTTTTAAAAAACAAACCGATAAATATAAATATTAAAGAACAACTAAATAAGTTACCCTATTAAAACAGCACTGTTAGTGGCCAAAGGCCTGTCTAAACAAACAAAGGTAAGTTGGTTGATTTGATTGGCATCCTATGCTCTATTAAAATGCGCCGTTGAGATTATTGGGTTGTTGTTTTTATTTTGATTATGTACTTTGTGGTTTTATATTCTGATTTTATCCTGTGAACCGCACTGAGACCTGTGGGTATAGGGCGGTGGTATAATAATAATAATAATAATAATAATAATAATAATGGCAGGGGGGGCATGATATGCACAAGGCATGCCATGAGAACCCTGAATGTAATTCACTTAGTGCAGTGATGGGCAGCTTCTGTTGTCTTTGTGATCACTGGCTTCTCTAAACTGTGGTCCGAGTACTAGGAGTGATCAGCTGCGTATCAACCATGTTGGCATAAAACAGAGGTGGGGAACATATTGCTCACCAGATCTTTGTCCCATCATCCCTCACCTTTGACTATGTTGTTTGGGGTTGACGGGAGCTGGGATACAACTTCTGGAGGACAATGGCTTCCCCTTCAATGACAAACAACATTCAAAATCCAAAAGAGAGGTAGGCCATTCCAGTCCTAATGGATGAACAGAGGCTGTGTCAGCCAGTGTTCTGTGCCCACTAGCGCAAGGGCTCTTTCACTAGAAGACGGGTAAGTTTTTAAATATTGCTCAACAGAGGAATCCAATGTACAGTGGTACTTCGGGTTAAGTACTTAATTCGTTCCGGAGGTCTGTTCTTAACCTGAAACTGTTCTTAACCTGAAGCACCACTTTAGCTAATGGGGCCTCCTGCTGCTGCCGCGCCGCCGGAGCCCGATTTCTGTTCTCATCCTGAAGCAAAGTTCTTAACCCGAGGTACTATTTCTGGGTTAGTGGAGTCTGTAACCTGAAGCGTATGTAACCTGAAGCGTATGTAACTCAAGGTACCACTGTAACCAGTTGCACTAGCAGAAAACTCATTGTGCAACAGTTTGCACAATCTATCAAGCAACAGTTTGCACAATCTTTCATGCAACAAAGTTGCCAGCAATCACACAATCAATTGCTTTGGAAGAGAACTATGGGCATTTTGGCTCTGTGAGTGGAATATGGGATTCCTAACAACTCTCAGCACCCTTAGCAAACTGCAGCAACCAGTATCCTTTGGGGGAAGCCATAACTGTTTAAAGTGCTATGATACTGCTTTAAATGTATGGTGCAGATGAGGCCTTAGTCATAACATTCATTGGAACTGCTCTGAGTAATAATAATAATAATAATAATAATAATAATAATAATAATAATTTATTATTTATACCCCACCCATCTTGCTGGGTTTCCCCAGCCACTCTGGGCGGCTTCCAACAGAATATTAAAATACAATCATCTATTAAACATTAAAAGCTTCCCTGAACAGGGCTGCCTTCAGATGTCTTCTAAAAGTCTGGTAGTTGTTTTCCTCTTGGACATCTGGTGGGAGGCATAGCTGTCAACTTTTCCCTTTTCTTGCGAGGAATCCTATTCGGAATAAGGGAATTTCCCTTTAAAAAAGGAAAACATTGACAGCTATGGTGGGAGGGCATTTCACAGGGCAGGTGCCACTGCTGAGAAGGCCCTCTGCCTGATTCCCTGTAATTTGTCTTCTCACAGCAAGAGAACTGCCAGAAGACCCTCGGCACTAGACCTCAGTGTCCGGGCAGAACGATGGGGGTGGAGACGCTCCTTCAGGTATACAGGACCGAGGCCGAGTAAAGCTTAGCTGAATAATAATAATAATATATTATTTATACCCTGCCCATCTGGCTGGGCTTCCCCAGCCACTGAATATCACCCTCAGTGTTCCATGGTTCTCCTTTGTTAAAGGTTACAAAATGCCTTGGCCCTAGCTCCCCAGTTGCCTGGATCTTTCCTCTTGGCATCAAAGAAAGGCCTACTATTGCGGGGTGGGGAATATGGAGGTAGTCTGCAGGCTTGAAAGGTTAATGCTGAAGTGAACAAGACTGCAGGCCAGGGCTGGTGGACCTGTGGCCCTCCAGATGTTGGTGGACTACAGCTCCCATCATACCTGACCATCAACATGCTTCCTGAGGCTGATTGGTGTTGGAATCCAACAACGTTTGGAGATTCAAAAGTTTCCCAGTCACTGCTTCAGACTCTTCTTTCTTTGCAAAGGAGCTTATTTCCTAGAAGAAGAGCAGCCACGTCAAGTAATATCTCATGTTGTATGTGCACATTTCAAAATCTTATTGCCTCCAGCTTGTTGCCTGTAGGAAACCTGGAAAATTGCACAAAGACTTTCTTGATCAGGAAAGCTTTTTAGGGTAATTGGAGGCTCGTTTCCAGGGCGGCCATCCATGTGGCCTTCTTTACAAAGCACAGTGCTCTGTTTGAAGGAGCCCTCTGTTCGAAAGGCTACTGTTTAGATCTGGTTTATTGTAAAGGCCAATAGACAGAGGGAGCGGAAAAGGCTTTGGTTACCCACCAACACTTAGCACCAGGATAGCAGACTGAAGAGGCACATGGGGCATCTGGCTGCAGCCTCATTTCCACTGTGGTGAAATGTATCTGTAGCTCTATTTAAAGCACCACAAGTATTTCTAAATGTGAATCTGTAGAAATTGACACCAGCAAGTTTAATGCAAATATGTATATCATTTTGTCTTCATTTTTGGTTATGCATAAGTGGGGCCCCCCGCCATTTCTTTCTGCATTTTGAGTATGTTATGGATGTAGCTTGCTGTTTTATTATTTTAATTGATGCTGTTAATTTCTATTGTGGTTTTATTGGTTTGCTTATGGTTTCTTTGCAAGTTTCTTTCAGAGCCTATTTGGGGCACTAATGATGAGCACAAATTCTAGAAACAAATGGGAAGCTCTTATTCGCTATTTTAAATTCTTTTAAAAAAATTGTTGCTGTCTACTCCTCTTCACGCCCATTTTGCTTGGGGAAAAAGAGAGCCAAGAGGAGCATTCCATATAGCCTTTGAACCAATCAAATCTCTTCCTTTCCTGCTGTCACTTCCCTTTTATATGCCCAGATCCTTGGCTGTCTCTAATCACATTAGGGCTCTTCACTGCTGCTCCCTTTACACAACTGCAGTGATGACAAACTCTGGGAGATACAACAATATAAATATGTGTACGTAAATAGAGATGGAAAAGGAATCTGTTTTAAACTGATTTTTTTTTGCAAGGAATTTGATGTTTTTAATGGATCAAGCTTTGTCCCCACTGGATCACCACTTGCTCCAGCTGCTTGTGCATTGTTTGAGTGTATATATATATATATATATATATATATATATATATGAATTCATATGCATCATATGCATTTCAAATTCAAGTCCCAAGTGGTCGTATATTTCTACAACTTCATTTTATAAATATTAACACCCGTTTATACTGTTACATGCATTGTGGTATGTTGGTTACCTTAGGAAATTTAGTTTATATATTTATCACACAGAAACATTTATCTATGTCTATATGTATATTAAAAATAGTGTATAATAATGCATATACTGTGCAATAGTTGTTTGTATATTTAGCAGAACCTGTAATAAAAAGTCTCACTTCTTGTTGAGATCAAATAATCTGATAAAATTTAAAAACTGGGCAGATATGCTCAACATTGAGATTTTCGGCAAATTTCATCCCGGCTGAAAATGGTAACCAACCATGTCTGTTGTGAATGCAAATCTGAGATGCACGTCCCCACATCCAATGAACAAATTCGATTTCAAAAGCATCCAGAAGCATTAGCTGTTAGACATGTCCAGTTGCCTATGACTGCACCTGGGTCTGGGTCCAGTGGCGAAGCTGCGTGCTCCACTACCGGGGGCGGAGAGCAGGCGGCGGCATGGCTGGTGCCCCCAAGGCCATGCCGCGCATCCCAGGGGCATGGTACGCCGCCTGAGAGGGTGTGGTGCGTGTTCTGGGGGCATGACATGTTGCCTGTGGGGGCATGGTGCCCAACGCATGGGGGGGTGCGGCGCGTGTCGGGGGGGCACTGCTATGGTACCCTACTAGAATAGTGGTGCCAGTGGTGGTCCACCTCCTCCGCACTCCCGTTCCTCCGCCAGTGTCTGGAACATAAAGGTGGCACCTTTGTCTTTAAAATTGCTTTTGAGAGTAGACAGAATATTGGATAAAGTTTGGCCTTCTCACAGAATGTTCCTCTCACATCTTTCTCTACAGCTCAGAACTGAGGTCACACAGGTGGCGCTGTGGTCTAAACCACTGAACCTCTCGGGCTTGCTGATTGGAAGGTTGCCAGTTTGAATCCGTCCGATGGGGAGAGCTCCTATTATTGTGTTCCAGCTTCTGTCAAGCTAGCAGTTCGAAAGCACACCAGTGCAAGTAGATAAATGGTTACTGCTACGATGGGAAGGTAAACAGCATTTCCGTGTGCTCTGGTTTAGTGGTTTAGTCATGCTGGCCACATGACCCGGAAAGCTGTCTGTGGACAAACGTCGGCTTCTTCGTCCTAAAAAGCAGGATTAGCACCACACGCTTAGTTGCCCTTGACTGGACTTAACCGCCCAGGGGTCCTTGACCTTTACCTTATACCACAGGATACACCCCACCTCACTTATCATGCACAGTGCAGTGAAACCTTCACTAAGCTGGTTGGGGCTCATGAGAGTTATTGTCCAGAACTTCCAAGGAGCAAGGACTAGCTTGGCACTTCTCATTGTGGCTTGCCATACCAGGATGTGCCTGAACCATCTCTTGGGCATTAGTGCTTTCACGTTTAGTTCTCTACTGCAAACGTCAGTCTGCTGCACATTTTTTCCTCCAAGGGCACCGTGCATTAAAGTTGTTCTTTTTTATGCATCCTCTGTGTCGCCTTTGCTTCATGATACTTTCTGCACAGAAAACGTCAAGGGTTTCTTTGAACAAAAAGGATATTACAGAAAATCCTAATGTTAGAGGAAGGCTATGAAGTGTCTCTATATCTGTGCCTTTCTGAAAGCCACCATCATAGCTGCCTGCCTTTGGAGCCTCGAGCCAGAAGAGGAAACAAAAGAACTTCACATAACGAATTCAAATCACTTGATTCTTTGCCACGCCTTCCAAAACTCACGGTAGGTATTCTCAGTGATCCCTTCTTTTTGAGACTCTGCAGCAGGGATGGGGAAGCATTTTCAGCCTGAGGGCCAGATTCCCATCTGGGCAGCCTTCTAGGGGCCAAAAGCAAAAGTGAGTGGAGCAATTATTCATAGAAACATAGAATCATAGAGTTGTAGAGTTGGAAGGAATCCCAAGGAACATCTAGTCCAAGTACCTGCAATGCAGGAATCTCGTCTAAAGCATCCATGACAGATGACCATCCAACCTCTGCTTAAAAAACCCCAAGGAGGCAGAGTCCACAGCCTCCCAAAGGAGACTCTTCCACTGTCGAACAGCTCTTACTGTCAGAAAGCTTTTCCTGATGTTTAGTCGGAATCTCTTTTCTTGTAACTTGAAGCCACTGGTTCAAGTCCTACCCTCCAGAACAGGAAAAAAACAAGCTTGCCCGATCTTCCATGTGACAGCCCTGGAGATATTTGAAGATGGCTATCATATCTCCTCTCAGCCTCCTCTTTTCCATACCCAGCTCCTTCAACCGTTCCTCATAAGGCTTGGCTTCTAGACCCTTGATCATCCTAGTTGCCCTCCTCTGCACACGTTCCAGCTTGCCAATATCTTTCTTAAATTGTGCTGCCCAGAACTGGACACAGTATTCCAGGTATGGTGTGACAAAGGCAGAATCGAGTGGTATTATTACTTCCCTTGATCTGGACACTATACTTCTATGCAGCCTAAAATAACATCATCATCATCATCATCATCATCATCATCATTATTTACCCCTCTACAATAGGCTAGTTCCTCCACACCTCTCTCTCTATTCCCCTGCCCCTGCAGGCAAGCAAGAAACATTATTTGAGTTCATGAACACATTCTAACTATGCAAAAACACCCTAGAAGGATAGAAAACAGGTTTGGAGTGGGATGTGATTTGGGAGAGGGTGAGGCCAGAGAAGAGCCATGGAGTAGACAGAAAGGCTTGGAGGGCCACATTTTGCCCCCAGACCTATGGTTTCTTATCCATGCCCTACTGTTTCCTTTAAAAATGTCTTGGTCACAACTACCCAATCCAGGGGAGAATTAAGGGAAGAAGTACCCATGGATTTGTGATTGGAGTGGGGATGTCTGGAGAATTCAGTTTCTTCTGCATTTTAATGCGAACCTACCCAGTTCACACTTCCTGAAACAACAAGAAGGCAAAAACGCAGCTATCCTTCCAAATTCACACTTGCCATCACACCCGAAACAAGACTTGAGAGACAACATTATGGCTAAGCATATTATGTTTATTAAATATAACAAAATTAGAGAATCTGCAAACAAACTTAATTACCCAGATTAGCAAAATCAAATTCATCTGGGCAGGTGAATTATGCATTAAGGGGGTGGGGCATAGAATCCCTACCATCCCCTGGGCATGTTTACGGTCGCACACTGTGGCCATGCAGCAAGGTTTGGAAATAACTCTCCTTTGCTGCTACGTGTAGCTTGGGTGTGTGAACCCGACATGCACACCATAGTCCCACCAGTCAGTGTTCAACCTGGTGTGCATACCAAGCTGAAAAGTAACCTCACACTCCCAACTCAGAGCCCATGGAAGGTACTGAAACAAAATAATTCCTCGGGTGTTGCAGTGCCCATTTCTTAAATATTCTTACCTGCCTGGACTAAATGCAGATTTTATTTTATTTTTTTCATCAGATGAAATGTAACTTGCCCTTAAAAGAATCACTCAAGTTTCATCTGAGCAGCACCAGTTATAAGCAAGTCCTTTACTTTTGCACTGTAGCCATAGCCAATGAAGCAATGAATGGGCCATGCACCGGTTCAAAGGCAGTGCATGGCAAAATGCAAATTGAGATGTATTCAGAAGAAACAGTGGTGTTGCATCATTTACTGGCACCCAGGGTGCACTAACATGCATACACGCATGCACCAGGCAGGACCAGGGACTGGGCGCGACAAAACCCGCTGCACCAGGCCATCCCTCAATACCACTGCCAGGTGGACGGGTGCTGTGCTGCACCACCTGCCCACCCACGCAGAGGGGAGCCCAGCCAGCCCACATGGCCCTGGACAGGTGCATCCCCCCAACACTAGCCAGGTGGCCATTGAATGAAGGGATCAGAGGTGTGGCAGCAAGGCCAGGGTGGCCTCCAGGGCCAAGAGACACCCGCTGGCAGGTAGGGTGGGGATCTTTGCATGGCGGCACCTGGCTCGCACTGCCTCAAAATCACACACTTGGGGCTACGGGCCCCCCTGGCACTTCTCATGCTATGCCATTGAGAAGAAATGGCCCTCCTGTCACACTGGCAACACCCAACAGTGTGAAGTAGGTAAAAATAGGACTCACAGAGGCTAATCAGGGGTTCCTGCAAAAAAGATCCTACTCAGATATTAGCAATGCCCACACTGTAAAGGTGCCAAAAGAAGAAGGAAGAGTGTGGGGTGGAGTCAGTTTAAATATCCTGGTCTCCACATCTTACCTCATTGGGCTAGATAGCCCACAGGCCTCTCTCCATTCCTGTCCAACATACCACTCTCCTCTTCTTCTGGGGGAGGAGGGATGTAGAAAATTCCCCTCCCCTCTAGAAGGGGAGCAGCAGTCTCTAAATTTTGCATTGCAGCGCTCCAGCTAAAAAAGTGCATTAAAAATGTATACTTTGGGGGGGGGGAAGTGTGCATTAAAATGCATATGCTAGTGAAAACAACACACAACGATGCATTATATTGGAGAAATGACTTATAGAAATGTGTTTACTACACAACAAAAATATACATACTAAAACGATGTGATTAATTTTTTTTAAAAAATGGGAGGCGGGAATCACGAATGGATGCAGAAATGTGGTGAACTGGAAAAAGAAGAAGATGAAAAGCTGAAAGAAAGTTAAATGGACAGATTCACCCATGCCAAGATAGGAGAGAGAGAAAGTGGGAGGGTGGGTGTGAGAGAAAGTCTCCTGGAGCCAGGAATGATCTATAACCTCAAGCGTAATCTTGATGCTTAGTTCTGAATGCTCTTTATTCTCTCTCACACACGGAGGCCCTTGTCAAAACTGTCTGCCATCTTTCCTACCAGCACTGACAGTTTGGAGCCCTCCAGGGAATCAAAAATCAAAGGCACTTGAGAGTTTATCCCTTCTGGACTGCTTGCTCCTCTCTTATCTGTGAAGCAGCTGAAACAGGAGATTGTTGTGGTCTTGATGGATGGCCAGCTGAGAAAGGGATAGGAGATGGGGAAAATGAAACCATGCCAGCAGGTAAGGGCCCAAAGATGAGTTGTTCTCCAATAAGGCCTCCAAGGTCTAGAGTTGCTTCAAAATTAGTACACACCACACAGATGGGCAGATTGCAAGCATCACCTTCTCTGGACATTTATTTAGTTCCAATGCTGCTTTAGACCTTTTTCTTTCCATTTGAGCAGTTACGGCATGACCCCCTCTTCCTCTGTTACAGTCCACAACATCATTTGCTCACTCTGCCATTTAATCTGATTGGCTGTGATGGTCCAAGTGATTTTTTTTAAAGGTTTCTAAAATATCTAGTATTATCATGGATGTCAACAGCAAACATAAAAAATTTGGATTTCTACAAACAATAAGAGGCAATTACTTGTGTGGACAAATGGACACTGTGAGAACTGGAAGGGGGCAGGGAGGAGGTCATGATGATAATGTCACAATGATGATGCCACGATGGTGGTGATTAAAAATGGTCCTACGAAGTACAGCATCAAAATGATATTGAATGTGTTTGCATCAAGTGCACAAAAATCAGGGAGACTTTTTACATTTGGGGCGGGGAACCCAAAATGAACCAAGTAAAATCAGTTCCACTCAGACACATATCTCACTGAGCAACTGTGGGTGAGTAATTGCTTCGCAGCCTAATTTGCCACACAGAGTTGTTAAGAATGAGGTTAGAAATGAGGGACTGTGTAAGCTGCCTTGAGTTGCTTGACAGAAAGGTGGGACAGAAACAGAGGCGGCTGCCTTATGCAAAGCCAGACCAATTGTCTATCTAGATCAGCGGTTCTTCATCTTTCATCCACAACCATCCACCAAGTAAGACTGAATTAATGGTGTAACAGGAAGGGGTGTGGCAGGAAATAAAGTCTGGTAAATGGCTGTTTACTCACTCTTAGGTGGTAAGATGGAAACAAGGGGTTTGATGGAACATGAGGTGGAGGGTTCTTCAAGCTTGTACAGACAAGGGAGCAATTTATTTTTTTAAGTGCCAATTTTAATGTGGGCTCAATTTCCACTTTTTTTGAGTAGCTGTGTTAGAGTCAGCCCCTTGCACAGACCTTTCAAAGTCAGAGGGTGAATCAGCAGTGCATGCAAAACCCATTTCAGCCTTTACCTGCCCCACACATGATGTCATATGTGATGGCAAGCATAGGACAGGTGGGAATGCCCTAGATGAAATGGCCTCCCATGGGGAAGCCTCGTGGGACTAATTAGGGTTATTGGTTGGAGCCCCCCCCCCCCGGTCCTGCTATGGTAGAGCATCCAGTCCACATTGTAGCAATGAAAAAAGGTACACAATATATGAGCCTTCCATATCATGCATTAGCAAAGACGCTCCCTCCAACCTTTTCCAACGTGCCTTTGGCCACAGACAATGTTCTCTCTCTGTGTCGGAGAGCTAACATGCTCAGTTTTCATACACTTACAAAGCACCGCTATGAAGAAGGATTACAAGCAGGTTTGAGTCTAGGATGGAGGAATTCACATCATGATTTGAAAGACTACTCTTGGATTAATTAAATATTAGATTGCAGAAAGAAAGAAAGAAAGAAAGAAAGAAAGAAAGAAAGAAAGAAAGAAAGACCCGAATACATTTTATGAGTATTTGCTGTGGTTATTTTTTCCATAGCTCATGTGATAAATAGAGATGCAATTGTTGCTGAGGAAAAACTGCCTGAAGCTGAAACACAGCAGCGGATAAAAGGATTGTGCCCTGCCCTGGCCTCGGAAGATGGAACCCATGACATGCAGACTTCTTGGCAGGACTGTTCAGAGGCAGAGGAAGAATTAGATGAGAGCACTGAGCTTGATGCAGGGAAGGGGCCAAATCAGGAAATGTCCCCGTCCCTCTGGTGTCAGATGTCTGGGTACAGAAGGGAGAACTGCCCACCCTCCTTGAGCCAGCAGGATCAACCAGGGAGCCATTTGCGCCTGTATGCAGCTTGTATCAGCTTATTAAATTAGAATGGTGTAACCCAGAAGATCAAGTCCTTCTCATACTTTCAAATTTTATTTGCTTAATTCACATGCCAAGAATGAAGAGTTTACCGGATTACAATTTTTAAAAAGAAAGAAAAAAAGATTGCAGGAAAACGTCTCTCTTTTAATTAGAACCACAGTTCCTTCAAAAGTTTGTGTCAATTTCATTCTAACTAACACAAATTAGATTAAAGTAATTATACAAATTATACAAACTGAAGTCACATTGAATTACGGGATATTCATCAGTGAAATGGTGCATTTCAATGAAAAACAAGTTTGCAGGAACTAAAAACTGGGAGGAATTTTGTAAACAGGTGAGCAAAAAAATGCCCTGATGAAGGCAATCACATAGCATTTCTAGCCACACAACATTTTGCAACTTTCAATGGCTACTAGGCATGATGACTGTCAGAGGCAGTATGTCTCTGAATACCAATTGATGGGAATCATAAAGGGGTAGACTGCTACTGTGCTTAGGTCCTGCACGTGGGCTTCACATAGCCCCAGGCTGGCCACTGTGAGAGCAGGATGCTACATCCTCCCATCATCATAGGCCATTGGCCATGTTGGCTGGGATTGATGGGAGTCAGATACTTCCCCTTTGACCATGAAGTCCATATTTTAACCTACATAACAGGACTCTCAGAGACACCATCTTGCATCTGACTCTGCCCTCAGCATCTGTCTCCCCCCCCCCATCTGACTCCAGTTGGCAAACTTTGGGGTTGTAGTACCAGGAACAGCACATGACTTGTTGGTGCCTTGGGAAAATGACAATGATGCCCCACTGCCATTCCACATAACAGAAGCAGAGCAAGCATGTGGCACAAACAGTTAGTGGAAGGCAATAACTGTGTGGCTTAGGATGAACAGCAGCCTAGCTGTCACTGCTGCTTCCCAGCAGCAGCAGCCAGAGGCAGCCTCCTCACTCTGTCTAGTTATAGGGCCAGAGGTACAGCCCTATCTACTACAGAGCCAGAAGTCTGTCTGTGCCTGGGCTCTGGTAAGGTGACTCAAACATCTCCAGTATCAGAGCCCTTTCCTGACCTCACCGATTAGATCAAGAGGAAGAGCTGCTCCCAGTATAGCTAGAAGGGTCAACCACAGGCTAGTGGGTGAATCATTCAAGCCCTACTAGGCATCTGATTTCCTTCTTTTATTCCATAATTTTAATTCTTCCACTCAGATTCTGCCTTTTCCTTCTCCTATGCACTCATCCTCTTTAGCACTCAAGCCAGAACATTCATGCTACATTAAGAAAAGTCTATCAAGACCATACTTTAGTTTTTGCCCTACTTTTCTATTACGTGAGAAAAGGAGCTACATCCTCTTGGGTGAGAGCAGCAATGAGGGGCCTGCATCCCTCCATATTTCAGCCTACAGCTCTCATCCGTCCCAGCCAGCATGGCCAATGGTCATGAATGATTGGAGTTGTGGTCCAAAACATCAGGAGGGTACCAGTTTGGGGAAGGGTTAGCTGGAGTACAGATGGGGAACTTGTGGTCCCCCAGATGTTTCTGGAGAGCAGAAGTAAGTTCCCCACTCCTGGTCTGTAGCTATTAAATGAGAGAGGTATTGTCTCCATAGGCAATAGACAGTTTTTGGAAGGTCCTCAAACTGCCATATCACAATATGTAAAGAATAAGATTCAAACTTAATCTGCACAGCTTGATCCCATGATTCCCCCCCCACACACCTTCACCTTTCTATCTGCCAAGCAAACATGATACCTTCAAACTTTTCTGCAGCGAGTACTTACGATCTGGCATTCCTAGCTTCTGTAATCCAATGCCCGGGAAGGCTCTGCAACCTTCGGTGAATAGAATTTAATTCTTTCCCCCCTCTTTTCAGATCAGCGTCTGTGTCAGCAGGGTACAGTTACAACAAGAGACTTTATTACAGCTTATCCAACACTTGGCAAGTTCTGAATCTTAAGGAGAACTGTTTTGTACTACAAAGATTAATGCTCTTCACTGAATACTAAAAAAAGAAAAAGGGAAAAGAAATATAGAAGGGAAATTGAAAGAGGATTTGAAAGCATCTTGCTAAGCTTTAAAAGAAGAAGAAAATGTAGAAATGCTTCCACCACTACCCCCTCTGTAAGAACCAATATCATATGTAGAGTAAACCAGAGGCTCCCTCTCCCTCTCGCTTTTTGGTATGAAGCTGGTAATGCAATGATAGAATAGTAACAGGAAAGGAAAATGGTGTTTCATATGAGTGCTTACTAATCAGATGCCAAAGGGAAAAGGAAAAAAAGAAAGAAACCCTCAAGGCGAGATTCTGTTCAAAATGGAAATAGCTCGATTGTGTATAAAAATGGAAGTGGAAAATGTGCAGGGCCTCAGAAGCCCAGAACTTTTAAATGTAGCATCATTATGTGATGGTGCCATGTATCAAAATAAATCGCACATAGATAGATAATATTTGGCTAATCTGAAGTTTAATATAGTGCTCAATGCCAATTTAGATGTGAAATCTGTGGGCAGATCCTGCCTTTAGAAAACAACAATGTATAGCAGCCAGTCAGTTCTTAGAAACTTGTAGGCAGAATGATACATTTTGTGAAACAGAAGAGAGCCGTTAAAAGTAGTTTCTTCAAGTTGTATTCTGATCCTCTGTAACGTATAGCAAAATGTATTATATATCCGGGTGAACCTAACCTAGTATTTTGCAGACGTTGTTTGACTACAACTCCCATCGGTCCCAGACAGCATGTCTAATAGTCAGCGGTGATGGGTGTTGTGGCCCAGCAACATCTGGTGGACCACAGCTTTCCCATGGATGAATCCTCCTCCCGGACCTTTTCCAATGATATTTCAATACTATCTAAACTGGTAACCATCACAGCCTCTTGTATGGAGAAACTGCCACTGAGGTGTAAGCAATGAGCAAGGCACACTTTGTATTCATTTTGTTTTGTGATTGTGTGTTTGTGTGTGGAGTATCTGATAGGGAATTTGTGTCACTGGAAAACCTGCTTATAAAATCCCAGCCCCCTCTCCCCTTGAATATCAGACAGGCACTGTCTCTGTTGTCTTTTTGTCCCCTGCCAAAGACTTTCCTCTTTCAACAAAGCTTTCCATTTGAGGTCTTTCCCAGCCTGCATATGAATTGGTTTTAAATTGTTTTATCACTTCTTGTTTTCTGCCCTGGGCTCCTTTTCAGAGGAAGGGTGGGATATGAATTTCATTAAAAAATAAAATAAAACTTGCTTCCAAAAGCAACAAATCACAGGGGTGGAGAAACCTCTGGCCCATGGGTCAGATTGCATATGTGAGCCAAATTATGCCCACCATGCCACCCAATTTGGCCTGTGAGGCTGCTTTTGGCTGGCCATACCCACCTGTCACTCACATGATGTCATATGGCATCAGGTGCATTGTGGGCAAAGCTGTAGCTGCTAAGGAACAACCAGGAGTGCGTGGCTGAGAGTGAGCTACCGACTGTTCCTTTATAATAGGCTTCCAATTGGCATTGTTTAATAGGCAGTATCAGAGGGACCTGGCATCATATGACTGACTGGTGAGCAGTTCTGCCCATCAGTCAAATGTGGCCTGCAGAGAGCAGGCCACTTTTTTCTGTGCCCACCGAGCAAAGGTGCTTCTCCACCTCTGCACTATGAGAAGTGTAAAAGGCAGGCTGCAGCTGAGTTTGCTAGGCTCATGGTAGGCATTATTAACTTAGGAGGGTGAGCCACTTGAGGCCACTATGCCAAGGACCCATGCAAGCCAAGAGACAGCCTTCCTTTTGTCAGTGTTATAGGTAAAGGTAAAGGGACCCCTGACCATTAGGTCCAGTCGTGACTGACTCTGGGGTTGCAGCGCTCATCTCGCTTTATTGGCCGAGGGAGCCGGCGTACAGCTTCCGGGTCATGCGGCCAGCATGACTAAGCCGCTTCTGGCGAACCAGAGCAGCACACAGAAATGCCATTTACCTTCCCGCCGGAGTGGTACCTATTTATCTACTTGCACTTTGACGTGCTTTCGAACTGCTAGGTGGGCAGGAGCTGGGACTGAGCAACGGGAGCTCGCCCCGTTGCAGGGATTCAAACCACTGACCTTCTGATCGGCAAGTTCTAGGCTCTGTGGTTTAACCCTCAGTGCCACCCGCCTCCCTTGGCCCATGGTAGGCATCATTAACTTAGGAGGGTGACCCACTTGAGGCCACTATGCCAAGGACCCATGCAAGCCAAGAGACAGCCTTCCTTTTGTCAGTGTTATACATGTACTTAAATTCTAACTATCTTCTGGATGGTAGATGCCCCAAAGAAACATTACCAAAGGGGGAAAAACCTGCTTGGAGGATTTTGTGTTTTACAGTGGCACATCCTGGAAGATAACAAAGTAGGCTGCTATACTCCAGTTAAGACAGAATATCAAGGGTTATCACTGTTCATTTTTCAAAGTGGCAGTACCAGCCTCAGTGTCTTTGCCCTCTGCTAGCAAAGCGAGTTGGCAGTATAATGCTGCATTTTGTCTCTTGGCATCCTAGAACCTTGACTAGTACAAAATGCCCTCTAGACGTTGTTTTTTTTAAAAGGTAAAATGGGATGCATATTTTATTTTCTTGTCCATGGGGTTCTGAATAGAATAGCTAACAGGTTCCAAAGGGACATCTATGGTTAACTCCACTCATGATAAAGGTTTTTTAAAAATGCCACTCATGCCCCAAGCACTGATGAGTTTTCAGACTTCCTGATTTGTGGAATATGGTATGATATCCCACCGGAGCTTATTAGGAGGCCTATAGATAGACAGCCATGCACTCAGGCACAATATGCATATATGCCATTCAAAAGTTTAAAAGAATTACCTAGCAATTGCATACATCCCTCCTTCCACATCTGCAACAACAAGGTTAATAGAGGGGCTATTTTCAGCACATTGTGGTAGATAAAAGTAGTCTTTTCGAAAAGCAGCAGAAAATTGGCTGGGGAATGTTTTGTAGCTTGTAAAGAAGTACTGGGGGGATCTGTGACTCTCCAAGTACTATTGGACCACAACTCCCATTATATCTCACCATTGGCCACACTGGCTGATGTGTGGCAGGAGGCGGAGTTCAACAGCATCTGTTAAAAGGAAGTGCCAGATAAATTCACTGCACAGATTTCATCATAGTTACACTGAGCTCATTGAGTACAAACATATCAGCAAATCAAATAAAGGGCTTTCTGAAAGAGAAGGTGGAATGCAGAAGTCTGATTGGCATGTGCTACGTGGACATAGGGATTGGTCAATTTCATCTTTCTAGAAGAGGAGTGGGGACCTGTGGTCCTCCAGATTATGCTGGACTCGAACTCCCCTAATCCCCAAACATTGTCTATACTGGCTGGGATAGATGGAAGTTGGGAGTCCAATAAGGTCTGGAGGGTCACAGTTTTAGAAGCACATTCCAATTCCCCATAAAAGACACCTCTAAAACATGAGTATGGATCACCTGTTGAGTGAAAAGCACCGAGGAGGAGGAGGAGGAGGAGGAGGAGGAGAGTTTGGACTTGATATTCTGCCTTTCACTCCCCTTAAGGAGTTTCAAAGTGGCTAACAACCTCCTTTCCCTTCCTCCCCACAACAAACACTGTGAAGTGAGTGAGGCTGAGAGACTTCAGAGAAGTGTGACTAGCCCAACGTCACCCAGCAGTTGCATGTGGAGAAGCGGGGAAGTGAACCTGGTTGTCACGGTCCGGGTTACAGGCAGTTGGAGTCCTGGCTTGGTACATCAGGACCCAGGTAGAGGTCGGGAAGCAGGAATCAGCAGTCCAGGGTTAGCAGTCCAGGGGTCAGGAAGCCAAGAGTCCACAAATCAGGAAACCAAGAGTCAGGAAGCCAAGAGTCCGAATGTCAGGGAACCAGGAGTCAGGAAGCCAAGAGACCAAGAGACAGGATACCAGGAGTCAGGAAGCCAAAGCACAGCTAGGTGGGTAGCGTGTTGCTGTGGCAAAGAGCCAGGGGGAAATGCTGGTCTTATATACCCCTACCAGCCCTTGCCACCTAGTGCTACGAGTCTTCTATCAGGCCTTACCTGTGCGGCCATGCCTTGCCCTTCCAGGCCAAACTCAGGAAGGCCCCAGTCCTGCAAGGCCCTACCAGTCACAGGGCCCAACTCCTGACGCACTCCTGACACCAATTCACCAGATTACGAGTCCACCACTCTTAACCACTACACCATGCTGGAGGGGTGACTTTGATGGAGAAAAATAGTAAGTGCAGGTGCATTTTGCTTGCCACTTCCCCATTGGAAGTCCGTGCACTTCTGGTTCCATATTGCAATGGAGAAGTGACAGATGGACAATAAAAACATAATTAAATGTATGGGTCAAGCAGAATGGGTACTGTATTGGGATAGCAAGTGTGGATGTCCTCCAGATGCTTGTGGATTCCAAATCCCATCAGGCTCAGCCGTGCAGCCAACAGTCCAACAACATCTGGAGGGCACCACATTGGATACTCATGGAATAAGACAAGAACCAATTCTCTTATAATTCTCATGAAACAATGCAGCTTGATTTGGCTGAGGAATCAATCCCATAGTCTTTTTCAAATGGCACTTCCCCAAACTGGAACTTATGAAGTAACAATTATGAGAGTTCCTCTGAGCATGTTCAGATTCCATTAGCACCTTCACCTCGAATTAAGGAGAATCCCCAGGGCAAATGAACTCCAGGCAGCACCTCCAGGTTTCAGAAACTGAGTACCAACTGGATTCATTAGGTGATATTTTAAATCTACAGGACCACTATGTCTGATCCATTTCTTCTCCAAGCTTCTCTTTGTCCTGAAACGCCAAGAGTAGCTACACCAAAGACTGTATAATTCAATAGATTTGCAGATGTGTCTTGAGTCAATTTTAATTCTATTTAAAGGACAGTCAATAGAGTCCTCTCTGGGGTTTTCAGAATGGAATTTTATATTCCATTTAATATGCACTCTTATACGTAGTGAAGAAGGAAGAATGCATTTTACTGTCAATGAGGCAGAAAGGGATGGGGTTCGGGAATTGCTTTGAAATTCATCTGGTTCTTTCTTTTCAAATGCAATCTGAAATTTTCCGAGAAAGATGCTTTGCACGTGCACATTTGTGCACATGTATGTACTGTATATATCGTATTCTATTCCATTTCTGAACTTCAGAGGAAATCTGTCTGTCATTATGCAGCCGAACTGCAACTGTGGAACACTATATATTTCTGCCTACCAGTTGCTGTGAATTGCAAGTGGGGAGAACACTGTTGCATTCGGGTCTTGATTGCGGGTTTCCCACAAGCATCTGGTTGGCCTGTGACGAAAGGATGCTGAACTAGATGGGCCTTTGGCCTGAGAGGAACCAGATGACTCAAGTGAAGTCTGAGCTTAGAGTGGGGAAACTCTTGGGGGGTGGGTTACTTTTGACTGAGTCTGAGTATTCTGCAGTATTCTGAGTTTCCTTGATAATCATGACCTTTGTGGTTTCAGGTGAGGGGTATCAGATGAGGATGATCACATATTAGTAATAATCAAAGTGTCAAATCTATTGATGAGCATATTTGTCTCTGAGTTTAACAGAACATACTTCCATTTATGTCAGTTGGGCAAGATACATGTGACCTAATATTAATTTTAATCAACCAGATGCAAAACCTCTATGCACACATGCACACATATGCACATGCAGAAATATTACCTTATAGTATGGACCATGATGGGTCTCTGTTTACCTAGTTCAGCTGGTTCAGCTAGTTAGTTCTGGGAGGAGTTTGTGGCACACCCACATAGGAGAATCCATATGCAATGCAGCACTAGCCTGTTTCAACCAGTATGCATCTGGAAAGTTCAAAGCGAGAGGGTCAGAAAGGACATGAGCAGCATAGAGCCCTGACTACTGGCTATACTGTCTGGGGCTGATGGGAATTGTAGCCCCAATCAACTGGAGAGCGCCAGACTAAACATCAGGAAGAACTTTCTGACAGTAAGAGCTATTTCATAGTGGAACAGACTCCCTCAGGAGATTGTGGACTCTCCTTCCTTGGAAGTTTTTAAACAGAGGTTGGATAACCATCTGTCATGGATGCTTTAGCTGAGATTTCTCCATTTCAGGGGGTTGGACAAGATGACTCTTGGGATCCCTTCTAATTCTACTCTATTCAGTTCTAAGATGGACATGGCTGCCCCCAACCTGGTACAAGCTAGCAGTGCAGCTTCAGCTCATAAGACCTTAGGAGCAACTTTCTCATAAGTTTGAATTCCACCTGAATTCTGTCATGCAACCTGCCTAACATATTGTCTAATCCCCAAGGACTCACTGATCTGTGTTAGCCATTTCATTCACCTGCTCAGTTTACTGTCCCGCTTCCCACAGCACACACCCAGCGTGTTATAGGCCCGAAGACTGGTGGGAAGGTGCTCAATATAGTTCTACCTCTGTCACTAAACATGCACTGGCTATAGTGTATCACCCCAAATAATAAATTGTGTGGGATAAATCAACAACCACAGAGACAACTTCTGAATCACTCAGAGTCAACTCAAAAACAATAATAATTTCAATGGAAGAAGTCTACACTAGGGATGGAGGACCTGTGGCGTTCCAAATGGTGTTGGACTATAATGCCCAGCATCCCTGACATGGTCTGAGGCTGATGTGAATGGGAGTCCAGTGATTTCTGGAGGACCATAGGTTCACCATGCCCGATATACATTTTTTGGCTGAGGGCCATCAAGTGAACAGACATGAGAAATCCGCCCCAGGAATGCAGATAAACACTAAAACAAGGGTGGAGAAACTTTGATGTTCCAGATGTTCTTATCTCTGACCATGAGAGTTGAAGTTCAAGAACACCCGGGGAGCCATAGATTCCCTACCCCTATGCTAAACCTTGGACAACATATGTGCAGCCAATGATTGCTCAGTTAAGAAAATATCATCCTCTTATACTTTCCTTTGGTACTTAGTCAGCAACAAGCTTCTCCTGAAAGATACTGCCTGTTGTAAAGTTTTGAAGTCTGAGACTTAGAGCAAGTTCCAGATCTGAAGTTCACATTCTATCATCAAAACCCACACTTAAAGTCATGAGAAGCTTTGTTTTTGTTTTTAAAAAATGTTTCTCCAAATTTGCTTTCACAGGAGGATTGCCATATCCATGGTTTACTGTATGCTTGCAGTAGCAAATTTAGAATTCGCTTCCTTTAGAAGCTTTCTGTTCATTTGCCTGAAATGAAGAGCTAAGGTTGGGGCCATTAACAACCATGCTACCTCCACTGGATTGCAGCAAATAGACCAGAAACCAGGTTCCTCCCACAGGTTGTATCTCAAGCTGAAACTGTCTCTTTCTTTGTGGTTGCGCTATATATATATATATATATATATATATATATATATATATCAGAAGCTGGTTTGTAAATTTGTTCACAGGCTGGTGAGGAAGATTGCAAGGTGTTTGCCTTGAGCAGAATCTGCATGCACGATGCGCAAGATTTGTAGGTGTAATATAAACAGCTTAGAAGAACTTGGAATCCCAGAAACTCGATGCAGCAGATTGGATCAGAACCTCTTTTCTCCAAATACTGGCTAATAGAGCCTCTTTTAATTGTGTGCTCTAGCTCTTAAATAGGGTCACTCCTGGGAAGCAGAGCTGGACTGAGCTGAAGCTTCCCAGAAAGCAATTTTCTGACATATTTTTTAAAAAATCAATTTTTATTAAAAGTTTTCAACATAAAGTACAATAAAAGCCAAACTAAGCTAGAGAAGAGAAATAATAAAAAAGGAAGAATAAGAAAAGGAAGAAAATAAAGAAGAGACAAAAGAAGAAAAGAAGAGAAAGTGAATACAATGTCCTCTATCACAATTATATCTTAACCTTTATTCAAACGCAAAAGAGTGAACCCCTCCTCCCAGCTCTCACCTGGGAGCTTCCCCCTCTTCCTCCAGCCTCCCACACTCTGGGAGATCCCTTCTACCTGCCCTTTATCTTCCTTCCATCACCCTCTTGTACGTATCTTCATTAATCAAAGATGCGGAACTTCAAAAAACAAAGCATATATATAGATAGAATCAACAGAAAGGAAACAAGAATCAGAGATCATAGAAAGAGAAGATGAGAAATAAAATTTAAAAGAAAATAATAAATAAGAAGGGATTCCGATTCTCTGTCTGCCAATTATGTGTACGACAGTTATTCAAAATATTCAAAGTATGCATTATAGGATAACATTGGATTGTATTTATGTCCAGCTGTTTCTCAATCTGCTAGGCATTGTTTTCTTAATCATTCACCTTTTTCTACCCAAAAAGTCCAAAAGAAGCTCTTCATTGATTATTATCATTAAATGTCCAAAATAATCCTTCTCTGGTCCAATATGTATAATGAATTTCTCTCCAAGAGTTATTATTGGTTATCATCAATCACCACATAATTATCTCAGTGGACTTCAGTGATGCTGACCATTTGTGCACCTGGTCAGAATGTCCCTGCAGGCCCAGCCTTAGAACACAAGACCAGAAATTTGCACCCATGCTTTCAGCACATAAGCTTGTGTCTTTTGCACTAGCAGATGGGTGTGTTTTAACATTGCACAATAAAGGAATCCAATGCAGCAGTAACGCTAGGGGAAATTCACTGTACAACAGTGGATATTTTACAAAGAAATAAGTCCAAAGGGTAAGTGTCACAACAGAAAAGGGACTGATAAGGAACATCTCCTTATCTGTGAGTTGTAGTGGGTAGAGTCAGTGTGATGTAGTTGTTAGAGTACTGGGATACCGGGGTTCAAATCACCACTTGACCATGAAGGACACTGGTTGACCTTGGGCAGTCACTGTCTCTAAGTCTGACCTACTCAACAGAGTTGTCATGAAGCTGGGATAAGAGCGGTGTATGCCACCTTGAGCTCTTTGGCGGAAAGGTGGCATATAAATGTAATAATAATAATAAGCGGAAGTAGCAGTAGTCATCATTATCATCATTGTCTAATATCACTGACTGGTAAAATGCAGAGCAAAGTTTCTCAAGCTGATTCAACACACAACGGATTCCGTCCTTAGTCACAGCCTCCCAACACATTTAAAGCACATGGCCTCTAGCACAGCACCTGGGGAGCTGTAGTTTTTAAAGGTGCTGGGAATTATAGCTCTGTGCAAGGTAAACTACAGTTCTCAGGTTTCCTTGGGGAAAGTCATGTGTTTTAAATGGACATTAATTTTACCTTAAATGTATGGTGTGGATGTGACCCAGTAAGGTAAAGGTAAAGGGACCATTAGGTCCAGTCGTGGCCGACTCTGGGGTTGTGGAACTCATCTCGCTTTATTGGCCGAGGGAGCTGGCGTACAGCTTCCAGGTCATGTGGCCAGCATGACTAAGCCGCTTCTGGCGAATCAGAGCAGCGCACAGAAACGCCGTTTACCTTCCCGCCGGAGCGGTACCTATTTATCTACTTGCACTTTGACATGCTTTCGAACTGCTAGGTCGGCAGGAGCTGGGACCGAGCAACAAGAGCTCACCCTGTCACGGGGATTCGAACCACCAACCTTCTGATCAGCAAGTCCTAGGCTCTGTGGTTTAACCCACTGCGCCACCCGCGTCCCAATGTGACCCAAGATACACCTAAAAATATGCTGGATACAGGATCACTTATTCACTAAGTGTACCGACTTCAGTTCTTCTGTCCTTCACATCAGGCCCAAGAAAATGTAGAGAACTGGAAGATCAATAGCAGGAGAAAAGGTCAGTCCATTTCCATGCTCTCCTTAACACCTAAAATGGTTGATAGAATCTACAGTCAGTCCACAACACTTGGACGTCCTGCAGAGGGTGAGTGGAGGAGATGTGGTCTGGAGATGGAAAGTATTGATAAAGAAATAGGTTTGCATTTCTTCAGCTCATTTAAGAGGCTCCCTTGAGGGCTTGTGGAGAGGCTAGCATACAAAAGACAACCTCTGGTGCAGCTTAATAAATGGAAAAATTACTATTGCAAAGAATAATTCTGTGCACAATGAAATTTGATCCTAACACTCAGAGTATTGATCGCCAGATTGAATTTCATGATTGCAGTCAAAACATTAGCTTTATCAGAAAAGACTCCCACTGTACATGCCAATAAGCTCAGAAACAGATCTTCACTGTGAAACCGGGTAGATACAGACAATCAGAGCCCTCCCTTATTCCACTGCCCCAGCAAGTCTTATGATTACTGAGTGGTGCCACTCACATTGGACTATATTTTTCTGAAAGGGTAAAAGCCATCAATTCCATGGTCAACAAGCTTTCGACAACTAGCTGTTGTTGACCAACAAAGTTCCAGCACATAGATTTGACGTTTTGGAGAAACCCAGTTTATGAGATCCCAGCTAGGGATGTTGTGAATAAACTTGATTTTCTACCCCTGATATGAAAGTCATGTAATAGCTTTGTAGATGTTCACCAAAGAAGCAACAGGTATGTGTATAATTATTGTGGACTATTGTGGATAAAAATATGGCAGCAGCTCAAGACAACTGAGGAACAATTATTCAGATTGGCATTTGATCATTACTTTAAAATGGAGAGCAATATGCAGGGAAGTCAGGTCGTGCTTATTTGGGGAAGAATGTGCAGTAAAGCCTGCTCTGCATTTCTGAATTGAACAACGCACAATTAAGCCAGGACTTTGCTTTCACATGAGGAACAATGCATAATTAAGCCAACTGCACCCACAATACACAACAACAATGTGCAGTTACAATTCAAGAGCTGTCCACGTCATATCACTGCAAGGACTGCATATTTGCCTTTGTGGATAAATGTTCTGAAGATGCAAAGTTCATGTTGAGGATGACAGAAATACTTGTAAAAAGAAAGGGGAAAGTTTTGCACATTGCCAATCTGGCTGTTAAGTGCCTACCAAAGATACCGCTGATTATGGAAAATATTTTATCAGAGTCCAACAGTTGTGCCTCATATTCCACTACGGATGATCACTACATGGGTGGTGGCATTTTTTAGGGTGGCTTCTGAGCTCTCAGACTCCATGCCAAAGCCCCTGTCTCAGCATCTTTTATAGTCAACTAAAGACCTTGTTATTTCAATGCATATTTGTTCAGCATGGTCTAATTTGATTGCCTCCAGTTTTGTTTTGTTTTTTAATTGTGTCTGACATAGGGTTGTATCTAACATGGCTCTAAGTTAAAGTCACTTAGCAGTATACTTGTTCCACCGGCAAAATGTTTTGTGCCGGTAGAACATAGTTGCATGAAAGAATGCATAAGCAGGTTGCCAGTAACTTTGTTGCACAATAGATCATGCAATCTGTTATGCAGTGAATTTCCATTAGTGCATCTGCTGCATTGGATTTCTCTGTTGCACAACAATCAAAATCACCCAACTGCTAGAGCAAGAGCCCTTCTGCTAGCAGACAGAAAACATTTGATTCAGCACATTTATATTTGAGATTTCTTATATTATTATTATTATTATTATTATTATTATTATTAACTACTTTATCTGATTGTTGGTTGTATTGAGGATCCAATTTTTAGGAATTAATCAGAGCAAGGGGTGCACATTATTGGCTAGACCTAAATCTGCCTGCTACCTAGGAAACTCCTATACGTGAGAATCAAGCTTGTTGCTACATGCAACACTGCACCCTTTCATCTGTAAAACACCCAGTTTGTTCCATGATCATGCAAGCTACAGCGTGATGATATATAGCGCAAGAAAAGGTGGTACAAAACTTGCAGTCATTCCTTCATTTTCCTCTTAGCTGGCAGCTGTCATTTTCCCTTTCCAGAAATGGCCCAGAATGATGCAGAGTTGTTACAAGAGACATACTGGGGGAACAAATTGGTGGCTACAAACTTAGGGAATCTGGGAGGAACGTCAGATGAGGCTAACAGAAAAGCACTTCTGAAAGTCATAGAGCCAAATGAAAGCTGAGGGCAGACAAAAACAGGACCTTGGACAGCTCCAAGTGGACCTTGCTGGTTGAAGAATTCCCTGCCTAAAACAGATTCAGGAAGATGTCTCTGTGGGAACTACAGAGCCAACTGAAGACCATTGCGGATCAGCAAGGTCTGGAATGTTACACCTGCTGCTTCCCTGGAGGATCTATCTGAGTGGTTAAAATGGCCTCTGCCTTGTTTTGTCATTTTTCACTTTTCTGAAACTGGGGAGAGAGAGGTACTATAGGAGAAACATCCTTTGTGTCATAGGATGGTGGTCGGTTGTGTCTTCCTGCCCCAAAATGTACTGGTGAAAACCAGTGAAAACCGGTTAAAACTGGTGAAAACTGCCCCTTGTGAAAACATCCTGAACTTCATTCTAAGAGCCCTCTTCTGTGTTCTATTAGGACACCAACTTGTGGGTCATAACATCTATTAGCAAAATGTAGAAGAGGGGAGGACTTTTCATCCCTTTATTTAGTTCTGACTTCCTCAAAATCCATGTGTGTATCTGTGTGACATACCTAGATATATGTATACATGCTCTAGCAACACCTGCATTTGGCCTAAGTGTGCCAGAAAACTGTAGGCTACATCATGCTGCATTCTGCAAATTGCAGAGGTTGGTACAAAGTCTGCCCCCAAGTCAGAGCCGCAGAATGAACAGAGGCAGACTTAAATTCCACCAGACAAATTTATATGGTCTTTTTTTGTGCTAAGAAGCACTCTACAGTTTAGAATAAATTACTCTGTTACATTTGGGGGGTAATTAGCGTATATCAAAGAATTATTCAGCCAGGATAGTTACTTTAAAAATCTTGTAGACCTCTTGAAGGGAGGGGGTGAAGCACAACTGGAGCACATTTTCTTTTCTATTATGCCTTTGAAATTAAGTTATATGGCCCTAATAATAGCTTCGGCTTTTAAAAGAATGTGGTGTTTAAAGAACAAACTCTCCAATGTCGCCGGCACGGCATATTTGTCTTGCAGTTAATTTCCACTCGCTGTTGTATTATTAGACGTTAACATGGTAGTTTTGTTTAATCTGCAGCTCCGTCGCCCATGGCTGACTCCAAACTGATCACTTGCGCCCGTTGATGAAAGTCCTAATTCATCCTTGTTAGTGCAATTAGAAGGAAATTGGATAACTGTACCACTTCTCTCCAAAGGTCCATGAGAGGGTGAATCTTTCCCTTGAGAGGTTAAGCAGCCAGTGTGCTTTTGACTGGTGGAAAGGGAGAGGGTGGGGCTTGTCTTCCCCAGCAAAGGGAGGGAAGGCTGGGTGAATTTAGACTTCAAGAAGTTTTGAAGTGAATGCTGAAGGTGTTTTTCTTACCCTTTTCAGCACAGCAGGGAAAGATCTGAAAACCAAGGATGCCAGCTTATTCTCCTGCATGACACAATGAATTCCACATCTTCACATCCAAGCCCTGCCTGTTTTTTTGCAACTTTCACCAAAAGAGCTGCAGCGGTTGCAGTCATTAATTCTATTGATGGTGACAATGACATTGATTAATTAGATTTCTTACCCTCCCCTCACTATAAGTTATTGGGGCAGAGAACAACAATACTGAGATCACTTGAAACAATTTACTATCAGAAGAATAGGTTAGATTCTTTAAAAAGTATATGTATCAGGTGTCAAAGGAGGTACATCTTCAGCATATGGTGGATGCTATAAAATGATGGTGATATACTGACCACACCTGGTGGGGTCTGTTGGAAAGGAGGCATACCTTCAGATATTTGGGGCTAAGTAGTTGAAAGGCTTTAAACACCAGTTTGAGCACTTTGAATTGAGCCCAGAAATGAGCTCTAGATGGAGACATGGCCACTGCATTTTGGACCATTTGAAGTTTCCAATACATCTTCAGTGGCATCTCCATGTAGAGTGCATTGCAATAATCCATACTGCTATGACATTCTGCTATTAGGACTATATTCTGGTTGATTCTCTCTCCCCAACAAAAATCTTTCTCTACTGTTTATCTCTACCAAAAGATGAATTGTGCTGGGAACCTAATTACAGGTGAGGTGGGGTAAGTCTGCTGAATAATTTTAAAAACAAGACTGCAAACAATTCATGTTTTAGAAGATCTAATGTTGACACCTTCTTTGTCATACTTAACTCAAAACCTGCAGGCATTTCATGGTTTCAAACTTGTGCTGACAAATGCTTTCCAGGAGAAAGCACTGATGTGCGACATGCCTGTCACTTTTTTTTTAAAGGAATTGCGCACAATTCAGGCTCCTTGAGTTGCAAGTACATTATCATCATCCCTACATAGCGGCATCTATTCAAGGCATGAATTCAACATTTGAATTCCAAACCGTCTCTAAGATGCTTGCCAGCATCTCAAGCTCAATATCTCTGCAGAAGGAGTACCATGCAATGCTCTCCAGATGTTTTTGTTTTTTGTTTTTTTAAAAGACATTTATTAAAGTTTTATAAAAAAGAAGAAATTACAAAATAGAAAAAATACAGAAAAACAAATAAGAACGTACATAAAATTCAAAGATACACAAAAATTAAAATACAGAAAAAATAAAAAGACAAAAAAGTAATTAAAAACAAATCAGTTTTTCAAATCTTAAATTTCCTTTGCTTATTTCCTTGACCTCCTCACACCTCCCTTTTTTGTATTCCCATTCACATAATTAAATCAGCAAATCCTTTCCCTCTTTCTTTTATCTTAACTCGATATCTCAACATGTTATAACCTTATATTTTCATCCATTATCCATCCCTTTTTTACATATTCTTGTTAACCTTGTTACTAAGACCACTTAATTTCTAACCAACATCATTTAACATTCATTAATTTTACAATATTTCTGCAAATAGTCTTTAAATTTCTTCCAGTCTTCTTCCACCAACTCTTCTCCCTGGTCTCGGATTCTGCCAGTCATTTCCGCCAACTCCATATAGTCCATCACTTTCATCTGCCATTCTTCCAGAGTGGGTAAATCTTGTGTCTTCCAATACCTTGCGATGAGTATTCTTGCTGCTGTTGTAGCGTACATAAAGAAAGTTCTGGCCTTCTTTGGCACCGATTGGCCGACCATGCCCAAGAGGAAGGCCTCTGGTTTCTTTAGAAAGGTATATTTAAATACCTTTTTTATTTCATTATAGATCATTTCCCAGAAGGTCTTGATCTTTGGGCATGTCCACCAAAGGTGAAAGAATGTACCTTCAGATTCTTTACATTTCCAGCATTTATTATCAGGCAAATGATAAATTTTTGCTAGCTTGACTGGTGTTATGTACCACCTGTATATCATTTTCATAATATTCTCTCTTAAGGCATTGCATGCCGTAAATTTCATACCTGTGGTCCACAACTGTTCCCAGTCAGCAAACATAATGTTATGTCCAACATCTTGTGCCCATTTAATCATAGCAGATTTAACCGTTTCATCTTGGGTATTCCATTTCAACAGCAAGTTATACATTCTCGAAAGTATCTTTGTTTTGGGATCTAACAGTTCTGTTTCCAATTTTGATTTTTCCACCTGGAAGCCATTTTTTTTTGTCCAAAGCTCTCCATATGTTTTTGGGCTGTAATTCCCACTAGCCCCAGCCAGCATATCCAATGATCAGAGGTAATGGGAGTTATAGTCCAACAACATCTGTATGGCATTGTATGGGCTACCCCTGCCCTAGAGGCACACTCCCTGTGCATTTTCCATTTAATGGTTCCAGAAAAGCCACTACATGCTTCAGAAACATAATTTCCCACTTTTTTTCTACTGTTGTTAATAAGACCAAGAAATTAATGCAGTAATCATCTACTTGCTTATTTAGTGATGAACTATGTCTGCATACTTGTGTACATGTCTTTTCCAGAGGTAAATGTATTCCTGCTGTCAGTTAATAAGAATATGGAGAACATATTACTTTACTAGTTTTGGTAAAGCTCAACGTCATCTAATTCCATTACATATTCCTGAGTTTTGCATGAATTCTATACTATTATATTTCCACGGGGCATGGATGGATCTCTTGTTGTCCTGCAGATGTTGTTGGACTCCAGCCAGCATGGTCAATAGTAGGGAAGATGGGAGTTGTAGGCTAACACCTGGATGGCCACAGGTTAGCCACCCCTGCCACCATGTATTCCTGTTTGCTGCAGTGTAAGGCCCCTTGAGTCATTACTCACATGAAGAGGACAAGCATGGTCGAAGGGATTTGTGCTCCCTGTTCTCATTAACTGGAAGTAGGAATACATTTGCCTCTGGAAAAGAAAGGTGTATGCAGACATATTTCATCTCCAAATAAGTCTCTAAATAAGTAAATAGATGGTGAGGAATATGAACCTGTGTAAGCAACACTGCAAGTGGCAGAGAAGACTTCTGCCCGTCTGGGCAGTTTGCCACTTATCCTTACCCTGCTGATTCTTCTTGCATTACCAGACCATGACTAAATTGTTCAAGGAGGCAACTGAATGTACGCAAAAGCCGTTAATAATATTGCAATGTGAAAACATTAAATAATAATAAAAACACAGCCTGCACAATGTTCAGAGAACTATAAAATTCATTTAACAATCTGCAGAAGATGCAAGATTAATGCTCAATAACAAGGTTGCCAATTTTTGAACTGGCTCTTGCAGCTGGACTTTCAGCAGCCATTTCATCTACAGCTATAAGTAAGGGAATCAAGTTGCACCTCCATGCTATGAACGCTCCCACATATTTTTGCAACTTGAACCCCTGTTAGGAAGACCAGAGCAGATGAAACAAAAAGTTTTGTTTTGCTTCCTTTCCCAGCCACTTGGCAATTTTATTTGGTAAGAATGCGCAACTTGCCGAAAGAGACAAACAGGGGAGGTTAAATTGCCTCTCTCCAATTGGAGACTGAAAATAGGCAACTGTTCCTTTAAGTGGCTCTCAGCAAGGATTCCGTAATTGTCTCTGTGGAAAGTAAGAGTTCCCCCTAGTGCAGAGTGATAAATCACGGATAATAATAGCTCTTTCCAAAATAATCCTCAGGCAGAAGAAAAACCCAGCAGAGAAGGTGGTACAAAGTCAAAATGTGGCACCTGGATCTGTCGTTTTAGTGAGATCTATAAATACACCAAGTGTTGTTTCCTTTGTCACAGATGTTGACATAATGTATTATCATTACTACTACTCAGCTATTAGGCCTTTAATGCCTATATTTTGGGGGGTCGCTCTTCCCTGTCATCTTTTCTCCTGGAGCTTCTGAGCTACCACCCAGCTTGACACAGACATCCCTAAGCAACTGTTCTTTGCACCAGGATAGAGCAACGGAGGCACAGTGAAGTTTTTGTGCTGGTCTTAAATGGGATTTCTACCCCACCCACAGAGAGAAATGCTGTGGCTGATCTTGCAATCCAAAGACTGCAGGACAGGGAAGTATAAAGACTTGGGGGAGGCAGGAAAGGTGGGAGGGATGAATATTGTATGTATTCAGAAAGAACATAGGAAGTCCAGGTTTGATCCAAAAGCATTTATAGTCAGGTCAGGGAGAATCAATGGGCTTGCTGGATGGGTGGCTCTATGACGGCTCCTGGAAGCATAATGTAACTCTTTCATATTTTTCTCTGGATCATTGAGAGGCTTGCCACAAAGGGCAATGGAACCTTGTCAGGATGCAGCCTGGTTGCCCCAAACGATTTGCATAGAAATGCCAAATGGAGCTTTCAGGGCCTTCCCTTTCTCCTGCCACAGTTAAGTTATACAGTTAAGTATACAGGGGAATGGGGAAATATGCTCAGTTCATACGTTAAAGCAAACCCACCTAATTTGCATTTCCTGAAGCAAATTTGAAATGTGCACTTCTCCAAATTTTGTGATGCATCTCCCTAACCCAAATGTGTGCCTAAAAATTAATATATTAGTAAAAGTGGCATATAAAACTGTAATAAAACAGTTATTGCACATATGAACAAGATGGACAACAAAGCAGCTTCATCCATACAGCATATATATATATTTGGTAGGGAGAGCTGGTTTGATTTATGATATTGTGCTCTTTTTCTTTCTTTCATTGTATTGGATAACCTGGATTCTTCTTTTATATGTTACATAAAATGTCTAAATTCTGTGCTGTATCAGAGTTTTTAATGGATGTGTGTGTTGTTGTATATGTGTTGTTGCTTATCCTTTAAGAAGAAAAGCAATGAGTTTAAAGAAAATGTACAAAGCTGTTTTGCATTAAGGGGAACTGCTTGCAAAAAAAAAAAAGTATGTTAGGCAAAATTGCATAGAAAAATGTATACATTAAGAGAAACATACCCCAAAATGCAGGTGGATTTTCATGCAGGTTTTTAAAAAAGCAAAAAAAAAGCAAACTGATGTGGAAATGGGATGAACTCAACTTAAGGGTGGAAAAAATGAGAAACTCAAAATGACAGATCCATCCATGTAGTAGACTGGGGCCTAAACATAGCGAAAGGCACCCATTGCTGTCTTGTGTTATCTTTTTGTTCCACTATGAAGTGAGAAAGGCCACTGAAAAGTTACAGTCACTCCTAATTAAATATCCACCATGAACTCTGGAGACAGGAAATAAAAGCACAGCAAGCATGGCTAAGGCAGGTTTACTGAAAAAAGAAAAGGGAGGACTGTGAGCATACACAGCAAGTTCAGCATCTTAAACTTAAGGTCACATTATTTGTTGCTGAGGAGTGTTTTGTACCACCAATTGCTGCATCATGAAAAATTCTCACGACTCCAAAGAGCTGAAGCAAGGCACACCTGAAAGCAGTTTAATCAAGCTCCAATTTTATTCCTCATTTGTCATTATATCCTCCAGTTAAAATATTTGCTAGAAAAATAGGCTGGTTGTGTTTCAGTTTACATTTCTTCCCTCCTATTCCAGTGGCACTGGCGAGATCAGATGTGGTTTTAAAGAAAGAGAAAATAATACCTGTAAGGAAGCATGAGGCTCTGTTTCAGACTTTCTCTCTCCCTTTCGAACAAGAATGTCAAAGCCATTCAAGAACTTTCACAATAGAGAGAAAGGTAAGATTTGTGATGTACTTATCTAGTTCCAGACACCCTAGGCCTATTCAGGAGTTTAAAAATTAGGGAGTGGGGAGGGATTTGCTGGGCCTGGTTTCCTAGGCAAACTTACCTGTTGTGCACCCACTGGCCTGATGTGGATGGAGATCGGAAACAGTTCACCTGAGTAATCTGCACTACAACCAATCTATCTGAGAGCTGACTTTCATATTTTTAAATCTGTTTTCCCTACTTAAAAAGTTAACATCTGCTGGAAGAGCAGCAAGCATGACTGTTTCTGCCCACATTGAAAAGTTGGCTCACATATGCCCTGTGTCATGAAAGAGAAGTTAACGTATGTTGCATTCTGTGAAAAAGATGTTGCTGTCACAGTAGATGCTCGGCGAGAACCTTATCTCCTCTGTACAATGGTTGTACAAATCACCCCCCATCATAATGCAGGGGCATTTGTGGCCCCTTAAGAATGTATGAAGAACATTGCTGGATCAGACCAGGGACCCATCTAGTTTAGCGTCATCTTCTCAGAGTGGCTGACCAGGTGGCTGTGTAAAGCGTGCAAGCAGGACCTGAACACAACGACACTCTTCCCACTTGTGATTTTCTTTAAATGGCATTATTGAAATTTATGGAGATCTGCAGCAAGTAAAAACTTTCCGAGATAGATAGATGAAAGATAGATAGATAGATGATAGATAGATATAGATAGATGATAGATAGACAGATAGACAGATAGACAGATAGTCAGACAGACAGATGATAGATAGATGATAGATGATAGATAGATAGATAGATAGATAGATGATAGATAGATAGATAGATAGATAGATAGATAGATAGATAGAGAGAGAGAGAGAGATAGATGATAGATAGATAGATAGATAGATAGATAGATAGATAGATAGATAGATATAGATAGATAGAAGATAGAAGATAGATGATAGATAGATAGATGATAGATATAGATAGATATAGATAATGAGAGACCTCCATTCCAACAGTATGGGCTTCACCAGATCAGTCAGTCATCAGATCCATGCTTTTCTTTACCTGTTCATCCCAAGTTTTGAAGAGCAGGCCTGGCACTAGCAGTCTGCCTGGTTTGCCAAGGGCTCTGGCAACTCAAAGGGCCCCTTACCAGCTGGGCTAAGCATCAATGTTGGCCTGCCCATGAGACTGGGTGAGGCAGTAACCTCAGGTGGCAGCTGGTAGGGCTGGGAAATCTGGCCACTTGCCACCTCTTGTGCTTGTCAGCCTCCTCCCCCACAGCTCCCCACTGCTGCCTCCTCCACTGCCTCCACCTTCCACTCTTCTCTAGCCTTCTGCACCCTTAGTAGTCGCCTCAGGCAGCTATTGAAGAGACTGTGAAGGGGAGTACTGCTGCTGTGGAAGAGGAAGGCTGTGGGGAATTGCCCCCACTTTACCTCAAGTGGCAAAGTGTCCTGTGCCATCCCTGCAAAGCATTGCCACCTATCTTGGCAGGCCCCTTAGTGGCCATTTAAGTATTGTGAATAGAAGCCCAGATCAGCTGCACTGGTCACCTGCCATTTTAATTCACCTCAAATGCAATGCCCAAATGCATAGATCCCATGTGTTGAGGGGAACCTGGGGAGGCACCAAATGACTTCCTTTCACCATAGCTAGGAACAGGCTAGAGCCATCCCCAAATCCATTTTTGCTGGACGGCTGTGAAAACTGGTGGAATGGGCAGTGGGCAGACCTACATTTTTGGAGCCTGAAGCTTGAACTGTTATGATTGCTCCTTCACAGCAACACGGTCTGAAGAACCACTGTTATCTTTTTTCAATTGGGTTGTTCCATGATAGATCACCAGACCTTTACACCATCTACTGACTCTTAAACTTTTGGGTTGTTGAAATATATACAACAAAAATTAATTGGGTCTACTGACCCAAAGTTTTTAAGCAATGGAGACTCAAGTCACGTCTGGGGCCACTAAAGGATTAGGGGCCCTGAAGCTTAAGCTTCATTAGTTTTGTTAACGGAAAAATCCGAGGCCTCCCTTGGACAAAAACAAAGACACCAACCAGGATTATTTGGAGCAAAACAGCAACCTGTAGGCTTGGCCTTTATTGATCTGTTGCAACAGGGTGCTCCCCTCACTTGCAGGAGAGAGGAGAGACCCAGAAAAATGGTGTGCAAGGCCTTATAAAGACTTTTGAAATTGCCACCCTGTAGATCAAGACCACCCCCAGAAACATCATACATACACCACAGAAGGGGTGTAACCTAAGACCACCCCCCAGATACATCACACCTACATCACAGAAAATGACCACTAAAACAGAAATTTTAATATTGTTTTTCTCCTGTCCTTGTTTATCTCCTGTCTGGCAGGTTACTTGATTGGATTGCCTGGGGAGCTTGGCCAATCTTTTGTAATGATAAATACTTAGTTCCTGGACCAGGTCACAGGCTCTCACCCTCTTCAAACACAGACATACCCTTAAGACAGGATTTGTGAAGGAAAGACAATGGGGAGGCTTTTCCAGTTTGACCTTGCAGAGAAAACATTTGCTCAGTTAAGGAATCAAAATGGTTCCAGGTTGGCCTTCCTGTGCTGATCTATGTATGTGCTTGGTTGGTACACTTATGAACATTACCATATATCTAAGACCATAAAATTTCTATCACAGTTTCATAGCAGATCCACTGAAAGCTACCTTTCAGTCAAGCTACCTGAGGATGCTCACTGGTCTGACTACACTTGCCTCCTACAATGTGCCCTGAGCTTTCCAGTTGTCACCAACACATGGCAATCAAATCAATGCAATTATAGGAGTCATTTCCTTCAAAATTTGGCAACCTTCATCTAGAGGATAGTTCTCCTCTGCATGACTTGGCAGTAATCCCCAGTGGATTCAGCAAGATGTACTTTTGAGCAAAAGTGCATTGCACTGGGCCCTATTTCTAATACTCTCTAAATTGCATATTCATAATTGCAGATGATATTACTTTATTGATCTCCAGGATTGCGATCTTCATATGCAGCAGAGAATCTTAGTGCCTCAATGACCTTGGAATGAAGTAAATGGATTTTTCCCTTCACTCTCACAGACAAATGGGATTTCCCTCAATCTCAATAACTCTTCAAAAGTTTGAATTTGTTTGATATTCAAGCTCAACCATCACATATATGGAATAATGTTTCCTTAGACTAGGTTTCAAAAGGGGCTGGGGAAGCTGGGATGGGCCCCATCAGGCTGGTAATGGGTCTCTTTAGATGTCCTGGAGAGAAGAGGTAGAACAAAGAATGATTGTGGGCATTCAGATAAACAAAGCCCTTTTCAAAGTGTATTTGGATTTGAGCAGATGTCTTTAGAGCTAATAAAGGTTGGAAGCGATGACAGTGTTTAAGGGAGATTAAAGTAGTAAGATAAGAAAGAAGCTTCCTTGTCCTTGGTACATAAAACACATCGGTTTGTCCCATTGGTCAAAGAGGATTTGCATGTTGTTTACCACCAGAGTCAGAAGTTGGATATGTGTACATATATCATGCTGAGCAAAGCCTATCTTATGCCACCTCCAACACAGAGGACAACTACAAAGTTATGTGATTAAAAATAATAATACGCTGTTCTAGCCAGTCAGGGTTGATATGATGATGCCAGCAGTATTTTGCTACATGATGGTGCAGCCATCAGCAAATGAAGTCAATAGGAATGAGGTCATGCTTCTTGGATTAGTCACATGAGTGAGGGCAGCTTGTCACAAATCACGCAGTGAATAATATGATGTCACTATGCTATATGGCCAGTCAAATTTAACTATGTAATGTCATCACAGAGGCCAAATTAGGTCAGTTAAGAGAGGACATATTCATGAGGAGTGCCAGTACATCATTAAAGACAGGTATTTTTCTACACTGCCTCAGCAGTAATGTGTATAGAATTCAAGGTACAGCCCCCATCATCATTGGTTTAGGTCAGTTTTCACCAGCATGGTACGCAAAGGCACAAGTGTGCCTGCTGGTACCTCTGATAGCACCCACAAAAAGTCTCAGTAAATATCCCCTAAAAAATTCATATACATGAGATAACATTGGCTCTTTTTCCTCAGTTTCTATCTGTACTCCCTTGGACTTTTCTACACTGATCACGGCTCCTTAAACATACCCACATTTCATTGGACACCATACCCACCATCTGTTCAATGAAGGGAGAGTGAGGGCTTTCCATTTGTGTCCCTGTCTCTTTTCCTGTTTTTTGTTTTTTTTAGATGTGGCAGCCATTATGTGTTAGTCACATCTTCCCAGTACAGTGCTACCTCTAGTTACGAACTTAATTCGTTCCAGAGGTCTGTTCCTAACCTGAAATATTTTTAACTAGAGGTGTGCTTTTGTTAATGGGGCCTCTTGCTGCCGCTGCGCTGCTGGCACACAATTTCAGTTCTCATCTTGGGGCAAAGTTCTCAACTCGAGGTAACTCTTCCAGGTTAATGGAGTTTGTAACCTGAAGCGTTTGTAACCTGAGGCATTTGTAACTCGAGGTACCACTGTAGTTAATTTGTGACTGGCACACACAGTATTTTCTCCATATTCCAAATGAGGCCACTCCCCAGCCCCCAAAAGAAGTTGGTGACTCCTGCTTTAGGCCAATTCTGCTGAATTCGTTGGACACAAGAGAACAGCATTTTTTGGCAGATTGTTCCCAGCAATTAATTGTTCATTAGCAATTAAATCCCATTAAAAGTGCTGTGGGTTCTCTCTTCCAGAAGTGTCATCAAAACCAGCAGGTGTTAACATCAGCAGAGAACCTGCCTCTTGACAGGCATGCGATAACTGAACCTTCAGCAATTATCATTCCCCCAGCCTCTAGCTGGGGAGCATGTTTGTCCCACCCCAATGAAGAAGAAAGCATCTCATGACCACATCCCAAAGGATGGGGATGAAGGACTCATTTAACATGGTCTTCATTAGCCGATAGGATCAGGGGATGGGTTGCCTGAAGAAAGGTGCCTCCTCTTCAACGTCTTCCTCCTTTGTTGCATCCATCCCTGATGCAGGTTAGGTTGAGGGCACTTCACTGACCACCTCCTGTTGTTAGCCAGCTTGGGGAAGTGTTGGATCTGGTGCTCCCAGGGTGTGGCATGTGCCACTTGCTGAACACTGAACAGTAGTGGCTGGCACCTGGCAGGTCAGACTCCCATGATTTCCATTTATAGAAAAATGCTATTTGCCTCCCATCACACCAGTGTGGGTGATGGAGTTGATCTATGGTGGTTTGGCCCATAGCCATAGGCAGGATACTTTGTACGAGAGCCAGTGTGGTGTAGTGGTTAAGAGCGGTAGACTCGTAATCTGGTGAACCGGGTTCGCTTCCCCGCTCCTCCACATGCAGCTTCTGGGTGACCTTGGGCTAGTCACACTTCTCTGAAGTCTCTCAGCCCCACTCACCTCACAGAGTGTTTGTTGTGGGGGAGGAAGGGAAAGGAGAATGTTAGCTGCTTTGAGACTCCTTCGAGTAGTGATAAAGCGGGGTATCAAATCCAAACTCTTCTTCTTCTACTTATCCATGAAGGTTATACCTGTCCACACTTGTTAGATATGTTTTGTACAAGTTCTTCCTTGTGATATTTTAATTAACATAACCTTCTTACCAATTCCTGTCTTGTCAAATCTTCATTCCAGGCACGGGACAAATAACATTATTCTTTCTGAGCCCTTTTAAAAAAACTATATAACAGCGGCACAAAGAGCACCACTGAAAGCTTTGCGGTCAGGATTTTGGTGTCACTCCATCAGGACCTATGATTCGCATAAACCATCTCGTATGCTAAAAGAGATGTTTACGAGAAACCAGATTGGCCCTAAAAGCTGAGGCGGCTAGGTGCCCCAAGAAAGTCACGTTTTTCTACCACAAAGGGAGGGTTGGGGGGCATGGAAGGACTTGGAGGGCAGAAAGGCACCATCCAGCGTCTTTTATGTGTCTATCAAAAAATACAATAATAATGATGGCTATAAAAGCCATTACGTCCTAAAAGCAGAAGTAACAGTATCATTAACAATTTCTCTCTGGCAGCAAGATGTCTCTGTAGAAAGAATACTAATTCATAGAGGACATGGAACGAGAACTATTTAATCAAAACCCTTAAGAAACAAAAAAAAATATGATGTTAAAGAAAATCAGTAGAGAAACCGCATCATTCATGGCACAATCCTATGCCTGACTACTCAGAAGTAACTGATGTTGAGTTCAAACATGCTGGTTCACTAAGGTTGTCATCAGAGGTTAAGTAAGGGGCTACAAGGAGCCAGAACTTTTCTCAGTTGGTTGTGAAACACCAGCTTCAAAAAGAGTTCACCTTCAGGTTGGATGGACATCTGTCATGGATGCTTTAATTGAGATTCCTGCATTGCACAGGGCTGGACTAGATGATTCTTGTGGTTCCTTCTAACTCTACAAATATATGATTCTATGATTCTAGGTATTAGGTTAACAAATGGTCTCATTTTCCTGTGCTTTCCCTGGTTATGTTTGCTGCTAGTTGCCATGTTTTTATTTCGCTTCGATGTAAGCCTTGGATATTAAACTAGAAAGGCAGGGTCTACGTCTAATCAATTGATTTCTGTATTGGTCCAACCTAATATAGGCTGCACACCCTAAAACAAGATCTCTGAAATCGTGGCTTCTCTACCTGAAGAAAATATTATTGTAGGCCACGATCAGGTTTTATACAAGCTAGATTTGAGGGGGAAGTGTGGCTTATAATCAGCTCAATATGGTAATAAATTAGGAGCCTCAAACCAATGGAGAGCAGGCCCAGAAGTGGTTCTTGCCTTTGTGCAATAGACAGCATTCAGAGGGTTTAATAAATAAAGAACCAAGTATTTACATACATTCTGTGCAATACAATGTGAAATCAGTGTAAGAAAAAAAAATGCAAAAAAGCACAATGCTAGAAAGGAAAGGAAAAATCTAAATGATACTCATAAACTTCTCTTAATGTTGCACAGGGTCGCTGTATTATTCAGCCTCAAAGTTCCCCTGGAGACCACCCAGCTCATAAAAACTGAAAGTGTCATCTAGTTACTGGTTCTATTGAATAGCATATCTTGCTGAGACTTTATGAATAAAGTCTTGTTTTGCTGTGTACTCAATAAAAAGCTGTCCATGTGGAATAAAATGTGTCTCTTTTAATCTGTCCCTTAAGTAGGCACACTTTTGGAGTTAATTTTTCCCTGAGATTGCCAGAAACTAGACTTTAGCATACCAGCGCTCCAGAGAGGCTTCCTCTGTAAGTACTTCCAGTGTGATGGGTTAAAAGCATTCTGGCAGCCATTGAGAGACAATTAACAAGAGATTTTTGTGAACAAACACAGACACACACACACACACTTCTCCATACAGGCAACTAAAATGCATGAACACAGCTAGGCAAAAGCACTTGGGGTAGAAGCAGAACAGCAGTGGTGATGGATGTGGCTTGGGATAAGAAGGATGGGTGTCGCCTCAGAAGGGGTGTGGACTAGAGAAAGTCTTGAGGGCCAGGTAGGGTGAAATGGGGCACATGCAGCATCTAAGCCTGATGTTCCCCAACCCTGAGCTATCTATCTCCTAAGAGCACCACAGTGCTAGAATGCACATTTATTCAGAGAGTAATCCCACTAGGTCCCATATGGCTTACTCTTACTTTATTTTATTTATTTCTTTGAAATATTTCTAATCCACCTTTCCTCTATACAGATACCAGATAATAAAATAACAGATAATAAAAATAAAGACAGCCCTCCACATAATAAAATAAGCAACAATACATACTAGAATACATAGAGGGCATGTAAGAATTGTCAGACCAGGTGAAAGGCTCGCCCAAACAAACCTTAAAATGTCCGGGCAAATAAATGAATCTTAACAATGCACTGAAATAATAGCATTGATGGAGCTTCTTGTGCCTGGAAGGAGTGAGCATTCCACAGATCAGGGACCACCACAGAAGAGGCTCTATCTCGTATCACCACATAGCAAACTTCTCTGCAGCAGTTGGACTAAGGAGAAAACCTTCTCCAAAGATCTCAAGATCTGGTTGAACCAGTAAACCTACTTCTATTGCATGGAACAAGGCCCTATGGTATCCAGATGTGGATTTCCCTCCTTCAGAAGAAATGGCTGTTTCCCCACACTTTCTGATTTTAGATGAGGCCTACGGAAGTGGCTGCTTTATAAACTGACTGGCTCCAGCTACAAAGCTAAGGCTGCTGAACAGACCATTGGGCTGGAGTCTTGTTTAGGGTGCTTTGTGTCTAGGGATATGTAGCTGCTATTGCTGTTATTTTGGGATATCTTTGTTTTAGATTATTATTTACCCACAAATTGTTCAAATTGTTTGCATTTTTTATGTTTTATTTATCGTCTATGACTACATTTCTTATGCAGTGTATGGTGTGTTAGGAGAGGGGTAGTACCTCTGGTGGAGGACATGCCATACTCCTTCTGGGGTAATTTGTCCACCTTTGGCCCCCACCCTGCACTCAGCTCTCACCTGTAGCTCCTAGAAGCTGTCAGCATGCAACTATGGCCATACCCTGTGAAACAGCTGTGACAGACTGGCTAAACCAGGGGAGGGTATCTCGACGAGTTAGGGATTTCCCTTGCATGCAAAGACAGGCTCTGGTGGGTTGAGTGGATGAGACCAACTGTGGGTCAAACAGTCAAGAAGGTGGTTTCTGGACATTCTGTAGACAGAAGTGAGGGGCAGATGGGGCTCATCAACCCGGGAACGTAGCTCATCTAGGAGAAGGAAAACTCTGCCTTGCAGAGAAGAGAAAGCTAAGGAGTAAACTCTTCAGAAATCCATAATGGAGTCCCTAAGATATTTAGATGGCACCTTGTATGCCCTCTTCTGGCAACTCATGCAGCCAAGCTCTTGCCAAAAGTATTGCTCTGCCTTCTTTGAACCACATCAGCGAGGTTGTGAGTGGGTTCTTGTCATCTGGGCAGCCCAGGACCTCCATACACTTTGTCCAGGCTTGCACTTCAGGAAGGTTTCTTCGGTGTTGCTAACAAAGTTGTTTGACTTCACCCCCAGAGGCACACTCCATTGTCTCTTGAGACAGACAGATGCTAAGAACTTTTGCTATGTTGTTGTGGTGGTTTTCATTTTGTAAGGCACCCTGAAGATCGTTGAACTATGGAAAGGCAGCAAACAAATAAAATTATGTATGTATATACACATGCATGAATTATTTTAATTGCTTGTTAAGGTTTTAATCCGTCGCTTTTTAAACTGTTTTTACAGAAAATCCCATTGATTTATTCTTTTTGTAAATGATTCTGAGGGCTAGGGTGTTTTTTAACAATCAAGTGGTACATAAATTTTATGAAAGAAAGAAAAATAAATATTAGTTATTTATTTTATATTTATTTATAAAAGTATTCCTATACTGTCATATCATTGACTATCAGGTTGGTGTACAATGTTATAACATAGAACCCAATTATATTATAATAATAACTATTATTAATTTATTGTATTATTAACCATGCTGACAATGTTAAATATATAAATGCATTACCAGTACTATAATCATAGAGCAGTGCAATAAGATATTAATAGGAATGTAAGTTATATACTGCTTTCATATTTCAAATAAATCTCTCAGCAGTTTACAACATCCTGAACATATCACGAGTACAAATAAACCACGAATTTTAAAGACCACATTTAGAGTAACTGAAAACAATTAAATAAGGTATTTTCTTGCAATCCACCAGTTCTGAAGCATGTGAATCTGCTGATGGCTGCAATGAAAAGTGAGTAAAACATGAAAGGGGAAAAAAAGAAAATATATTCTCTCTGCAAGCAAGAACTAGAATCCCTGGGTTAATAAAAGTGAAATAATATTGGTAAGAGAGCAGAGCACAGCAGAAACTGATGTGAAATGTAAATGGCTTATTGAAAAGGAAGGAAGGAAGGAAGGAAGGAAGGAAGGAAGGAAGGAAGGAAGGAAGGAAAGAAAGCTTTCTGTTGACTCATCGTGCTGAGTCATGTTGCTTGCTTTTTGCCCTGGTTCAGTGATCCGTTTACACTTCAAGCTTCCTTATCTCATAGGAGCTTTCAGGTCCTGGAAACTGAATGAGAGATGCAATCTGTATGTTGTACAAAAGGGCTACTTCTCAACAGGGTTTTTTATCAGTCTGAACTCACCAGAACTCAGTTCTGACATCTTTCAGCTGGTTTCCATTGCCATTCTAAGGAGATGAGGGAAGCGTTCATTGTGAGTTCAGACACCTCTTTTTCTACAAAAATAGCCTTGCTTCTCAACAAGGTAGCTTGAGCAAGGCTCCTGGGCTAGGGAGGGACAGGGATTCAAGTATTGGTGGGGTGTGTGTGTGCTAGGAACCGATATTGACTAAAGATACTGAGATTGAGGGAAATGTTTCGTAAACTGGGATTGCTCAACTGGTAGAGCATAGGACTCTTAACCTCAGGATTGTGGGTTCAAACCCCACATTGGGCAAAAGGTTCTTGCATAGATGACTCTTGTGGTCCCTTCCAACTTTACAATTCTATGATCCCATGTGTTTCGTTCCCTGGATTTGCCCCTGGATTTAAGGAGCCCCTAGGTAAGTTGCTGTCTTTGGGGGAGAGCTTGTTACCTTGACCACTTTTCCCACTACCACTGCTTCTTCCCAACATCATCACAACTACCACTTGCTTGCCTGCTTAGCATTACCCAACCACACTTTTCTCCAGTGTCAGGATCAGCAGCAGCCCAGACAGCCCACAGCCAATTTGAAAATGGTCCTTTATTCCAGGAAGTTAGAAGGAAAGTATGCTACGTAATGTAGGTCTTTTCCCACTTCATCACAGCTCTGTTTGCAAGATGGGAGCAAATTGTCACCTGGGCTGCTGCTGTGACAACCTCCAGGATCTCAGTAAAACTCCCACTCGAGAACATGCAGCTGGATTTTAAACTGCATCCTCCCCCCCCCCCCCCGTGCTTTAAAAATCCAAGTGAGCTAGTAGCAGCACCAGTAGCCTGGGTGGCCCACCTTTGGGTGGTCATATGTTTTAGTAAACAAAGAACATTTCTCTATATGAAATCATGCTTTGTGTCTGTTTCAAGTCCAGCTCAAAGAACTTCAAGAAGGGAGAGCAGAAGAGGGTGTTGAAGCTGCCCATCAGCACTTGGATAGCAGACTTTCTAGAAATGGAGATTAGGAAGGCACCTTTTATCATATGTGGTGGAGCTGTACAGTGATAAAGGAATTCTGGGAAACGAGATACAATGAATTGAAAAAAAATATGTTTAAAATAACGTTTGTTAAATAACCAGAAGCCTTTTGGTTAGGAATTGTAGGTGCAGAGATACCAAAGGAACTGAAAAGACTGTTTATGGATGCTACAACAGCTGCAAGGATGCTTCTTGCCCAGAGATGGAAAGATGACAAGATAGGGTGCACTGGCAGATGAATCTATTGGACTATTCAGAGATGGCAAGATTAACCAGGAAAATCAGAAATCAGGAGGATCAAAACTTCAACAAAGAATAATACCTAAATATAGACGGCCGTTTACCTTCGCTAGACACAATGTACTGCAGTCTGCCTTGTTGCAGGGCACATACGCGGGTAAACCATATGCAGAACAAGTTTGCCCCTGCAGCGCAATAGAGGTGGAAACCATCTCTCACATCCTGCTATGATGCCACTTTTACAGGGATATACACTCGGTTTTTATCACCCCTGTTATACAGAAAATTCCAAGTGGGCCCAAACCTCAGTGTTTAAAATCTCTGATAGAGGACAAGGATCCAGAGATCATGTTAAACGTGGCCAAAATTTGTGTGGTTGCCATAAAACTTAGGGAACAAGCTGTGCTATTATAAAGACTAAGGCCTTAAAATCAAATTATTGATAATATTGTAACAATTAAGACTTAAACCATATTTTAACTGCTGCCATAATTGTATTATTTATCATTATATTGATTGTTAATTTAAACTTAATTTTATTGTGTTGCTGATCTGTTTAGTATGGTATGTGAGTCTGGTCTGGGACTGTAATAAATTCAATTCAATTCAAAAAAGAATGGGACAAGTGGGCCAAAAACTACTGCAAACACTTGAACTCTTTGGCAGGCTTCAAATAACTCTTGCAATGATGCATAGACTTTGGATACAATGGAGGACGATAAACTAGATAGATTTATAATATGCAGATAAAAAGTTACTTAAAGAACCCATGGAGGGGAGGAGGGGAGTCTTGAGATCCAGAAGAATCTTGGGTAAAGTTTAATATTTGTGATAATACTATTTGTGTGAATGGATTTGTAAAATCAAATAAAAATTATTTCAAAAAAAAAGACATGCAGATCACCCTCTCCCGCACTATGATGATACAGATTGTAACCTGATGGACAAATGAAGAGTTGGACACATTAGGTTACTAAATTTGAAATAAATACATTTGGGTGGGAGGACCTATAGGTGCAAGAATATGTCAAAAACACCAGGCAAAGCCTGCACCCAATAAGGTGACCAACCCCTGCCTGTGAAAATGGAGGTATGAGAGTACTGCCCACCCCCCTTTCTCAGGCTCCAGGTGAGTTAAGTAAGCTTTTCCAGCATCACCAACCCTCCAGGGTCTCTGGGCTCCAGGAGCAGTTGGCCTCAGAGGTGGTCCCCAGGCCCTATAGTCCCACAAGCCAACCTTGGGGAAATTGCCCCTTACCATGCTGAGATCTCCTTAACTCCACTCCCCATACTTAAAAGTAGCCAAATCAACCTATTCACAAACAGCAGCCCACTAATGCCACCTACTGGCTATTCAGCATGGAGTAGGTGAAAAATCCAACCCCCAGTGGGTGGGTCCAATGTTCCTACTTGCCCAGAAGTGACCAAAGAATCACACTCATCGTCAAGGAGTGAGGGTGGCACAATGGAGAGAGAAAGAGAGAGCAGTATCAGCCAGCCAGCCCTTAAAGAAGAATGTGCGACATCTGGAAAGCTAACTCCCATCAGCCTGGAAGACCACAAATATGCCCTGCTGCCCAATGCTAAACAGATCGGCGTGGCAGAATGGGACTTGTATTTTTGCATAAGGTATCATAATTATTTCTAAATGCGCATCTATGAATGCAAATTAGCATATGTCATGTTGCTCCCTTTTTCTCGTGCTTTTTAAGTAGTTGTCTTAATTCAGGGCCAGAGAGGGAATGAGAGAGCCAGGATATTTGTCTCCCTCCTCTGAAAATGGGGGGGGGGGGGGACCTGGATTTTGGTCTCAAGATCCACACCTACTGGTGTCACTGTTATGGAGGGGTTAGGCATTAAGCCTTGTTCAAGTTACCAATTTCGTTTTACAAAACAGAACCACTCTGCAGATGGTGGGGAGAGCAAACTACTGTTGTTACAACTGCTGCCAACCCTGCTATTGATTCTATTTAAAATGTGAAGCTAAGGACTGTCAGTCAATGAAAGAGATTTTAATTGGCTAATTATCTCTATTTAAATAAATCCAGTATATTACCTGTCAAATGTGAATAAATTCACATATCGCCAAAAATGGAATATGGGTACCTTTAAGATTGTTGGTTCTGCAATGACATCTCCAGTGGAAAGAGGATATCAGGTAGCAGCCATCACAAGCACCCTTGGTTTGACAGCTCTGCCAGTATGAGAAGGGAAAACTGAATGAGGTGAACTGGCTAGCCTGGCTCCCTCCTTGCTGAACAGAAGCCACCCATTGTTATGAAGCATTTTCTTTTATGTAATACAGTATTTTAGTTGTATGCTGAAAGACGTTTATGAATCAATCAATAATAATTTACTGATTTATTACATTTATACCCTACATTTTCTCCAAGAAGCTCAAGGTGGTATACATGGTTCATCCCCCTCCTCATTTAATCCCCACAACCCTGTGAAGGTATGTTAGGCTGAGCAACAGTGACTGGCCCAAGATGAGTTTCATGGCAGTGTTCAGTATTTGAACTCTGGTCTCCCATGTCCTATGGGATGCAGGTCGCGCTGTGGGTTAAACCACAGAGCCTAGGACTTGCCGATCAGAAGGTTGGCAGTTCGAATCCCTGCAATGGGGTGAGCTCCCGTTGCTCGGTCCCTGCTCCTGCCAACCTAGCAGTTCGAAAGCACATCAAAGTGCAAGTAGATAAATAGGTACCGCTCCGGCGGGAAGGTAAACGGAGTTTCTGTGCACTGCTCTGGTTCACCAGAAGCGGCTTAGTCATGCTGGCCACATGACCCGGAAGCTGTACGCCAGCTCCCTCGACCAGTAAAGCGAGATGAGCGCCGCAACCCCAGAGTCGGCCACGACTGGACCTAATGGTCAGGGGTCCCTTTACCTTTACCTCCCATGTCCTAGTCTGACACCACACTGGCAACAAGAACAACCAACATCTTATGCAAATCTTCTCCATCCATCATTACCAAAAGTCAGGGATGATGGATGGAGCCTAAAATATCCAAAGGGACACCAGGTTGGGGAAGGCGAGTCTTAGCACCTGCTCTTGTAAACAAAACGTTGACCTAGTGCAGACCTTAAACAGGCTCAGAAAGGCAATTCATATATTAATAAGGCCGAGGTATACATTTTAGGACTATCTTTATCTTTCAGTAGCTACCGTTCCATTCTGCCTTGACTCTTTTTGTTAATGTTGTCTGATTTTATTGGTCATTCATTGCCTTGAATTTGCAGAAAGGCAGGACAGAACCCTTTTACTAAGTAAATAAGATAACCATTGAACACACCGAGATAGTGCCTGCATTTTCTTAAGCTCCTTTGTTTGATGTTGGCCCTTTGCATTTCTTCCACGTGCTTCCAGATGCCTCAGTGCCTGTGATGTTTTGGTTCTTTCTGCTAATTTCTTCTTGCCGCGTCCTTTCATCCTGGGTTTGGGTTCATCACGCTTGATCCCAATTCCGGCTGTGAGACAGAGAGATGCAGAAAAGCAGATCATTTTCCCCCCTCCTTTTGGCTGCAGGGCCTCATGTTATTTCCATTTAAAAGATTATTATGACATGGCTGTCTTGGCATATTTGCATAATTAAAGGTCTATAATGTTGTGCTAGTGCTGTGAAACAATTTTCAGTTTTTAAAAGAAAAAAAACAAAGGAGAAAGGTGGGAAGAGAAGGGAGTAAGTTATTCTGTGGGGAAAGAAGTTACGCCCCACATAACTCAAGGCAGAGGCAAGCTTCCCTTCAATCTCAGGAAATATCTGAATCAGTATAGAGCTATATCCAATGCAGGATAAAATTAAAATCGCATAGTAATATACCATAAAGAAGGCTGATCGCCGAAGAATTGATGCTTTTGAATTATGGTGCTGGAGGAGACTCTTGAGAGTCCCATGGACTGCAAGAAGATCAAACGTATCCATTCTTAAGGAAATCAGCCCTGAACGCTCACTGGAAGGACAAATCCTGAAGCTGAGGCTCCAATACTTTGGCCACCTCATGAGAAGAGAAGACTCCCTGGAAAAGACCCTGATGTTGGGAAAGATGGAGGGCACAAGGAGAAGGGGATGACAGAGGACGAGATGGTGGGACAGTGTTCTCGAAGCTACAAACATGAGTCTGACCAAATAGCGGGAGGCAGTGGAAGACAGGAGTGCCTGGCGTGCTCTGGTCCACTGGGTCACGAAGAGTCAGACACAACTAAACGACTAAACAACAACAGTATACATGTTTCACAGGCAAAATGTTTTGCACCAGTGGAACATTGGTGTGCAAGAAAACACATAAGCAGGTTGATGGTCCAGCTCCAAGGGCCTTCTGGCGGTTCCCTCCCTGCGAGAAGTGAGGTTACAGGGGACCAGGCAGAGGGCCTTCTCGGTGGTGGCGCCCACCCTGTGGAACGCCCTCTCACCAGATGTCAAGGAAATAAACAACTATCTGACATCTGAAGGCAGCCCTGTTTAGGGAAGTTTTAAATGTTTGATGTTTACTTCTGTTTTTAATCTGTTGGGAACCACCGAGAGTGGCTGGGGAAACCCAGCCAGATGGGCAGGGTATAAATAATTTTATTATTATTATTATTATTATTATTATTATTATTATTATTATTACTTTTCCCCCCACAATGAAGTTCTACTAACTCAAGTGCTATGTAGGATTCTTCTGTTGTGCAAAATGAAAACTCACCCATCCACTGGTGCAAAAGGCCCTAGTGGACAAAGATCATTGGATGTAGTCCATAGGTTTCATATAATCATAGCTTTCACCCTAGGATTGATTCCATTTGTATTTTTAATGACTATTTTGTACTGTTTAGAGCATTTCAGTGATTAAGTGACATATAAGCCCGTTAAATAAATAAAATAAAACAGCTCCGCATCTTACTGCATCCCTCCAGCCTATTCCAGGTTGAGTATTATAGTACTTACTTTATCATCATTTCAGGAATAAGGAGCAGTCTATGGTGTTTTAGGGGAAAGTAATCTAAAATTGAGGGTGCCCATCAAGTTTTACACTTCGACATAAAATAAACCCCTTTAAAATAAGGGACACCTCTTAAAACAAGGGATGTCTGAAAAGAGTGTGAAACAGAACAAGCAAGGCTATATCTGGTTAAATAGGCCCAAGACTGTGGTAAAAAGATGCATTATGATCACTAGGAATGTATATGGAAGGAGAATAATATTCCTACCTTTCTGTTCCATGTTCAGAGAAAACTGGATTAAAATAATGACAAGTAGGTATATCACCTCCCAAATAAACTTCAAACCATTATTGGAAAGTATAGTCCTGTAAGTTAGAATTATGTGAAAGACATAGGCACATTTCCCCATAAATTGTGGGCATGTTCATTAGCAAAACATTGTGGGCAAATATTATCTGAAATAGTATTCTAATAACTAGGTTAAATCAGAGTCCTGAACCGCTATGCATTTTCTTAGGGATATAGCAACAGAAATTAGAGAAATGTGTCATATTTGATTGTTGCAGCATAGATTTGCCATGAAAATATTGGAGAACTGACAGAGTTCCATGCAAAAGGGAATGAGGTTTTTTCCCTCAGCAATAGCTAAACCATCTAACAATGTCAAAGTGAAGGAAGGGAGAGAGTAGGCAAGCTCCTTTGTGTAATATTAATTACAATTTATACATTTGGGGGGAACATTAAGAATATTGATGTGCCAAATCTATTACAGGTATTCAAAACTGAATAGGGTGAAATTTGTGCACCATGCCAGAATGTCGGTACTATCAGATGCACATTGGCTCTGTGCATATGCCAAATTGGGTGAATCAGAATGATTCAGGGAGGGTTCTCAGCTTTCCAAGTGACATTGTTCCATCAACAAGGTGTCTTCAGGTGGATCAGGGACTCCCTAACCTTCTGAGTGCTTCAGCTCTCAGAAAAACAAGTGGTTCTCCCCTGCCCCATCCTGAGAAACAAAACCAAGCTGAGCTGGAGAGGCCAAGGTTGGAGAAGTAGGGAAATTTTGCTTTGACAAACAAGCCCAGCTTTCAGTCATGGTGAATTATTTCCTCAGGATTCTCCAATTACATGGATTTGGGTGAGGAATTAAAGACTGCTTTGCTTTTTCACGTGGGTCTATTCCTTACCCTCTGCAAGTCAATAGAGAGATCTCCACTGTACCCTTCTGATGCCTCTCCACTTCCACCAATAACCTTTCAGGCAACTGTGTCCTAGACGTGGCAGGTGACATTTCCCCCCTGTTTCTCCAGGGAATCTTTCCTCTGCCACTCGTTCTCCTACGCAAGTCAACTGAGAGGCTTTAGGGAGCTGAAGAATTGATGCTTTTGAATTATGGTGCTGGAGGGGACTCTTGAGAGTCCCATGGACTGCAAGAAGATCAAACCTATCTATTCTTAAGGAAATCAGCCCTGAGTGTTCACTGGAAGGACAGATCCTGAAGCTGAGGCTCCAATACTTTGGCCACCTCATGAGAAGAGAAGACTCCCTGGAAAAGACCCTGATGTTGGGAAAGATGGAGGGCACAAGGAGAAGGGGACGACAGAGGATGAGATGGTTGGACAGTGTTCTCAAAGCTACCAGCATGAGTTTGACCAAACTGTGGGAGGCAGTGGAAGAAAGGAGTGCCTGGTGTACTCTGGTCCATGGGGTCACGAAGAGTTGGACACGACTAAACGACTAAACAACAACAACAACAAATCCTAAAAGAATAGGGGAGGGGCAGAAGCCTACTCATCTTCAACAATCTTGGGCTTACAGGGTCCTTGTTAGTAGGGATGACCCCACTCCAATCTTTCTTGAGGATTTTCTACCTCCCCCTTCTCCCATGTAAGTCAATGGAAAGGTATCTCTTTTCCTGAGAGAAGAGTTCCCAAATATTTGTTTGGGAGAGTAATTTATTCAGTGCCCCCATGATTCTTAAAGTACCCACCCCAAAACATTAAAGTCTGCCTTCAGAGGAACCGACTGCAACTATTATTCTAAAATTTCACAAGGGGTGACCAGATTGCATCAGAAAATGTAACTGGTATATAAAGATATGCACACATCTACAGTTTGATAGGCTTCATCCACTCTGGAGGGGTTCCTGTACCTGTAATGACATCCACTTTGGTCAAAAGAGAGGAAAATTATAACTGTTTTTAGATTTCCCTTTATACTGGATGGGGAACACAGAGCTTTGTTATACATATAGTGGCTGAGAACTTGGAACACATGTTAAAACAGAGGGAGCACAGAGCAACTCAGAAGCAGATCAGACCAACACACCAATATAGATACAAGGCAAAATCTTGGGTCCTGTACACACCTCTAGTATTTACTATTTAAGGTTGTTGTACATAATGTACAAGTAAGGATAACATTAAAATGGCTGTGGTGAAAAAATATTGCACGTACAAAAGAAATTTAGTAAATATCTGGTAAACAGGGTGGATTTAGAAGTCCCCCACCCATTGCTCAATGACCAATGTGATGGTCAACATGGTTACCAAGATAGTGGGATTCCAGAGGAAGCAGGTTGTCTGAATGGGCAGCAAGACCAGCATTCCTGGAGAAGCTTGGTGGAGGGCACTCAGGCTGCTATAAAACTATCTACTACATGTTGCAACCTTCCACTGGATCCCTATCAAAGGGTACTAAGAGGGGAGGGGGAGGGAGGAGAGCTTAGTTGTCTGATTCCTCTCACAGATAAATACGCTAATACACCTTGAGTGTGATTAAGGGCTACAGTGCCAATTTGAGCTTAAAAACACCTGTGCTCGTAACCTTTCTGAAAGATCTAAGTTCATTAGCTTGACATATAAATTGCTAATTGGCTGAAGGGCATGTGTTTTTCTTTGCACAGTTTCATCTAAGAGAGTAACTCTGTGACGGGCACTTTCTCACAGCTGCCATGATGGGCTTTTCACATGATAAAAGGTTAGATACATCCATGAGTTCCTGCCACCACTACTTCCTCATAAAGGTGTCTGTCATCCTCCCACGATGCCTCAGCTTTCATTGCTATGCTGATGATAGAGGTGGATAAACCTTGAAGAAACCTATTTCACTTATTTCCTTCTTGTGGCATTCTCAAAATGCTGGAGTAGATGGGCCTTTGACCTGGTCCAGCAATGTTCTATCACAGGCATGTCCAGCCACAGGTAGCCTGAGATCTACCATCCTATATCAAAAACTGGCAGTGATCTACCACACTCTCCCATTGTCGTTCTTCAACTTAAACATATTATATTTGACTGAGCTTAGGATAAGAATAATAACAAATGATAGTCACTTCCATAAAACCTGAAAAGTTCATCATAATATATATTTAAAAATACATACCTTGAATTCTTCTAGTAGCATAAGAAAATAACATTGAGGACAGGGTCCTAAATAATCAGAACATGATGCATGGATTGTTGTTCACAAAAGGTCATGCCATAATAAATTTGTTAAGTCTTTAAAGTACCCCAGGACTCTTGCTGGTTTTCAAATGAGTCAGGGACACATGTCAACCACAGTGGTTTCCCCCATAGTTCGAAACAGAAATTGGGTAAACTGAATTGCAGAGTTGACAGCCTTCAAGCACCACCTTAAGAACTGGATGAAACCTGTAGAAGCCCTTTCCCCTGGATCCAACCCACTCCTTCCTTTCAAGTAAACCTAAACCAGCACTTTCTCTCTCTTAGGAGTCAGCGCGCAGGGCAGTGTGTGTGTGTGTGTGTGTGCACGCACGTCTCCCCGCATGGGTGGGATGGCAGCAGCCAGGAAGGGTCCCCCACACCCTTGCACATGTTTACTCGGGAGTAAGCCTCACCGCACTCAGTGAGAGAGCTCATAGATTTACAGCGGGAAAGGCAGTCCTCTCCTTGAGGGCAGGATCCTGGAATCTCTAGCACCATCTCTTTCTCTCTTTCTTTCTCTGGACCCAAACCAGCCCTTGCTCTCAAGCAGGGCTTCTCTCTCTTGTCCAACCTCTGTCTGCATATGCCTCTGCCCACCTCGTGCCCGCTTGCTTCTGCTTCTCCTTCAAGAGAGAGAGAGAGAGAGAGAGAGTCAGTTTTCCACATGTCTGCATCAGTTGTTTTTTTTGAGTGCCCATTTCCCCTAGTACAGTATTTGCATTTTTGAAAGCAATTTCTCCCTAACATAATATATGCCTTTTTATGTACTTTCCCTTATATGTTGTGGGGTACACATTTTTGGGCTAGAGAACTGAACTGCAAAATCTGAAAAAAGTTTGGAATTTGAAGGATTCCTTATTTTGATTCCCATACTGTTTTGCAGAAGGCAAAACCAAAACTGAATTTCTCCTCCTGACTTCTTCCATTGTGACTTCTTCCTTTGCCTCCCTAGCATGATGCCCCAAGACATTTAGCTGCTTCAAGTGAGTGGCAAACACTCCCTCATCTTACTGAATCAAAACTCAGTTTTGCTATAGCATTCAGACATCAGTTTCTGCTTTCAACACTACCCATTCATGGTGCCACTCAGAGCAGGTGGCTTCAACCTGATGCATGGAAAGACCAGCCCTGCCCCCACTCCCCAAGCCATTACATTAGCATGGGTTTGGCATGGACACATGTTTATAGTGCTGGTCCTACCATTAGGCTGAATAAGGCAGCCACCTTAGTAATGGATGTGATGGCACGGGCAGAGTTATGTGTGCCACATAGTCAGCCCTGTGCCCTCTCAGCTAATCTGCTGCCCCCGCTGCAGTGGATGGAGTCAGTGAGATCCAACTGTCCTCTTGGCTTCTATACAGAGAATTGCAGAAGGCGCCATCTTTACCTTTACCTTCAGACAGCAAACCCCTGTGTTTCTGTATATTGTAAACTCATCTTGGCAGTTTGAAGAAAACTGTAAAATAAAGAGACCCCAGACTAAATCTAATGGGATTTGTGGCGGAAATAAGCTTATATACAGCACTGAGATGCCTTATATAAAGCTATTTTGGGGAGAAATAGGGGAAAGCTGCAGCGATTTCAGGCTGATAACTTTATCCATGTGATTATGCAGTTGTAAAATAACTGAGCTGTTAGGGACCCACTTTTCTGCCATAGAAAGATAGATTACCTTTGTATATGGTTCTTCAGAACTGCCCCTCATCTTGCAACTTTAGTGTTTACATATTTCAAAAATTGGAGCTGGTATGAACCCAGAGACTTGGCTGCAAATAGTGGATAAAAGTGTAAACCAATTCCCTCCATGGTATTCTCGCCTCAGTTGCAAAACTCACAAGGATGCTGTAGACAGGGGAAATCTGTCAGCTTCAGTTTCTCATTTTTCCAATCTTCAGTTTGTGATATTTGCATATCCTTTTGTGGGTTTCTTTTTTAAGTCCCCACAAAACACAAAACTGCATTAGCATTTTAGTATGGCTTTCCCCTTAATATACATGGTTTCATATGCAATTTTGCCTAAGTTTCGCATGCAATTTCCCCCAATATAACACATTGTGAGGAGTTTGGGATGCTATTTTCATTAAAATATGCATTTTATTTCTTCTCTGTTTACAAAAACTGCGTTGCAAAATTCAGAGAGGGGTGACTTTCCAAGAACAGATATGTTTCAAGAAGTCCGCTCACCTATCCCAGTGGGTGGTGTTGCAGCTGGGCAGCCAAGCACCCAACAGTAATCTGGCCGAGGCTGGGGGGTCAGAGTGTTAACACCCCTTTCCTGCATCGTCCCGGCTGCATCGTCAGTGCTGGGCAGGGCCACGCCCACTGTGGCCACGCTGACCAATCAGTGCTGGGAGGGGGTGTGGCCATGGGACACTTTAGCGTGACACGACCGGCCAGGACCCTATCTCTCACTCAAGTGGTGGTTAGGCATTGGGTAAGCCTTTGTTTGGATGAAGGGGAGGTTGTAGCCTTCGCCTGCCCCTCCTCAGTAAGGTATCCTGTTAAAGGGATCCAGGGGTGTGGATTGTGTCTGATGCCCAGACTTGGGCTAGGGCCATATCACAACCCCTATAGGGACCCCTTGGGGGGGCCTATTAAGCCACAGGGCTCCCCCTATCAGGGGTTTACCCTTAGTTGGACTCCTTGCTAATGGGTGGAAGTCAAGATATAGCCTGGCTTCCCCCAAATGCCAAAGCCAAACACCTCACATCTATGGCCTATTTGAAGCCATAAACCAAAATACTTGTGTCTGTTTGTTTATTGTGCATTAGGGAACTGTGGGTCATGGGGATCTTGGCATGAAGTGTGAATTAGGCAGGCAGGCACACACTAAAAGACAAAGTGAGCTAACTATCTACACCTTCCTCAGCCTTAGCCAAGCCCATTGTTCTCCCAGTCACAGCTTCACATCTGTAATGTGATTTTGAAAGAGGGGGGAAGCCCTGCCCTTCTATTCAAGGTTGTAGAGATAACTGAATGTATATGGAGTGTTTTGAAAGATATTTTAAACATTCTGATTATATGTATGTATAGAAAGAGTGTATACATGTCTTTCCAACACCTGGTGAAGATATTTTTATTCTACTGGGTTTTTGAATATTGTTTTGACATGAATTAGTCTATTTTTATCTCTTTTTAAATTGATGCTGATGATTTACAGCTTTGCTCTTATCCTAGCTTATGTGTTTTTGCCCTGTGATGTTCTTATGGCCTTTCATTTGTTTGTTTGTTTGCTTATTATTTACATTTATTTGTTGCCTAGGTTAACAAAAGACATATCCAATAATTCCATAAAATACATTTGGGGCTTGGCCAGATTAGTTTCAGGATTTTAGCGCTTGAAGCATTTAGTGCTTATGAAATGTGAGTTAGGCATTTGCTTTGATTAGTACAACAACAGCAGAAGTTTTTATTAAAGGATACTAAGATCCATAACAGCTTCCAAGTGGCCCATGAGGTGTGTGTGTGGGGGGGGGGTTACTTTGAGAACTGCTGGTTTTGAGGATAGTCTGGTCCTTAGTCTCTTTAAATGTGCAAAGCAGACCTCAGTTGTTTTGTATTCTAGAAAAGGGATTGAGAGTTTGAAGTACTGTAATCTATGCTCCTGCTAAGAAGGCATGCTGCCTATCATTTGAACTTAAAACAGGGCAGATGTTTAGGAGGATTTGTTCCGAGATCAAGCAGTGGGTTTTTTAATATATATATATATATATATATATATAATTCTGCCACAGGGAACTGCACATTGAAATGACAAATGGCAAGTGAACAGGGCTTCTGGCAGCGCTTAGAAAGACAAAGGCTTCCATCACTCTGCAAGAAATGCAAACAGAAGAGCTTCACCCACATTGCAAGGCAGTTGTCAAGCCTGCAGGGGGCTCCCTCGGGCTTCAGAGTAATTGTCTGGGATTGTTACTTCATGAGCAATGAGGCCACTGTGTAGATGTAGCCAATGTGGTTTCTGCGAGCAAAAATGTGTTACCAGTTGGAAGTTATTGACAAAGAAACTCTAACCTTCTGAGAAATCATCACTGGTATTTCAGAACGATGGAGCACTTCATGTGTTTACTGCTGACATTTTAATGGGGTGACATTATTGTTGTGTTATTAAGAGGACATAGGTACCAGGCAGAAACCTAGCCTTCATTCACTCATTCATTCATTCATTCATTCATTCATTTATAGGCTACCCTTCCCAAGTAGCTCACAACACATTAAAACACGAGATTTTGTCTCTAAAATAATAAAATCATAATTCTAAACACAACTCATCAACAAATATAATGGCAGAAGCAGCTAAAAATAGTATTAGCAGGTCAGGGGGGCAGATCTAAGACAGTTTAAAAAGTTGATTAGAGTAAAAATACATCTTTAAAGATTTTTTTTTTTTAGAAAAACACAATAGAAAACAGGTCATGTATATGGAATGATCCACTGGGTGCATGTCAAGTGCTAAGTTGGTAACAGTTGTGAGTGGTTATTCTGAGTGACAACCACACTTCTGAGGAAGGACTGCAGCTCAGTAGTAGATATAGTGCATTGCCCCACCAGACTCACTCTGCCCTCAGGAAACACCCAACTGCTTGCCTTCTTACTTAGAACCAACCTAGAAGGATGAACCTACAACTTTCTCCTCCTCAGTTGCAGTGCTGCCCTTGTAGGACTCAACAGGGAGGAGGATGGGTCTGGCTCCACCCACAGTTGACCTCCTTACCTTCCACCCTACCACTCAAAATGGGCACCAGCCACCACTTGTTCAATCCTTGGTGTCCCCAGTTTAAAGGTCTGGGTAACAAGTGATGGGTAAGGTGCTTCTCTGTCTGAGACCCTGGAGAGCGGCCATGAGGCAGAACAGACATTACTGAGCTACATGGACAAATAATCTGGCCTTGTAGAAGAGAGCTCCCTGGAAAAGCTGGTGCTACCCCAACCAGAAAAGAAAAGAAAAGAAAAAGCTTTAAAACAGTGTTTCAGAGGTAACTTGTGAATCCTCATATGTATAAAACAGAGGTGGAGAACCTTTTTTAGTCCAAGGGTCACATTCTTCCCCAGTGGTACAGTGGGTTAGTGCATCTGGCTGTTAACCAGAAGGTTGCTGGTTTGAGCCCACCCAGGGACAGCTGTGGGCAGGATTCCTGCATTGCAAGGGATTGGACTAGATGGTCCTACCAACTCCACAATTCTATGATTCACTTGTGGACAACATTATGGGGGCTGCTTGCCAGTTGTGGCTACGGCCAGAAGTAAAAGTGGGTGTGAAGAGAGGCAAATGTTACTCTTATCTTCGCACAACAGGGACGTGTAAAATACAGAGGTGCACACATCTCTCTACCATCCCTCCATCTAGACAAGCATGAGACATTGTCACTGTATTAAGGAAACAATCTGATGCATTAAGTAAACTGTACTAAGGAAGCACTCTTGGAGGCCAAAGAGCAGTGCCGATGAAGTATGTGGCCACCTGGAGAGGAAGTATGGCCTCGAAAGAGTTCTGAGAGCTGGATAGAGAAGTCTAGAGGACCATAGTTAATCCCTGGAGCTGAGCTTCCCTACTCCTTGTATAAAACATTTGAAACATTTCAAGGGAATCCAGAAGGGGTCTGCTGAGATGCTGTGCATCCATAACCTGGCTGCCATCTCACATGGCTGTTTTTTCTTCGAGGTATGGTAGGGATGAGGAACATGTGATGCTCCAGATGATAAATATCAGTGCATATATTAGTGAAAATAACATACACAAGTGCACAATTGCTGGGAAAATTAGGCAGAAATGGCATGTCAAATTGTGTCATAGTAGGAGAAATTTGCTCTACAATGCGGACGAATTTTCATGAGGATTTCTTTACGAAAGAAAGAAATTGCTTATTTTGTCTACGATTTTTACATTTCTGCATACACTTGAAAATAAAGGACAGTGGTTACCATGATGCAAGAAAAGAAAAGAAAAGAAAAGAAAAGTGATATGGGAGAAAGGAATTTAAGACTGGAAGAGGGAGAAAAATGATAGAAACTGAAATTGACAGATTCAGCATATACACTTCACTTCCTGTGGCAATTCTTAACAGCACTTCACAAGTAGCAAGTGAAGGAATTTTAAGAAGGAAAAAACACTCAATTAACCGTAAATGTAAAATCAGGTCTTATACTGATCTAATATCCAACAGATTAAGCATTTGTTAAATTAATCTCAATCGCCTTTTCATTCTTGTGTTTTATATATACTATACTAAGATGTTTATTTTCGTGTTAGTATAGTATGTTGGATCTCAAATATTTGAATAAAAACATTTAAGCTGGAACTTTACTCAACAGAGCCCTAGCACCGTTTTGTCAATAATCTGTACTAATTTGATAATAATTTACTAATTTGATCGCAGCTTCAAGCAATTAGGCCCAATACCGATTTCTTCATTAGCACCTCAGTGTATTGCTTTTATTTATAGAGACTGCTCTTGCTTCTAAACCCTTTTCCCTCTCTCAGTTTGCTAATGAAAAAAATGCACTTAGTAGTTTAAAGAAACTCATTCAAGTATTCTTTCCCCCAAAAAATAAAAATCTAGAGTTGGCTAGGGATGAGGGAGAAATTCAATTCCATTTTCATTTGAAAACAAACCTATCATTATTTCCTTATTTGCATTTTACAAAACAATGTACAAACTGAAGCACAGCCATCATTCAAAATTCACAGGTTTCCAAAATCCCAAGGCAATTCTCCAGCCAAGTAATTTGTTCATATATGTATACTAGAAACTTCGAAACTTCAATAACCAGTACAGTGGTACCTCCGGTTAAGTACTTAATTTGTTCCGGAGGTCCGTACTTAACCTGAAACTGTTCTTAACCTGAAGCACCACTTTAGCTAATGGGGCCTCCTGCTGCTGCCACGCCGCTGGAGCACGATTTCTGTTCTCATCCTGAAGCAAAGTTCTTAATCTAAAGCATTATTTCTGGGTTAGCGGAGTAACCTGAAGCGTATATAACCTGAAGCGTATGTAACCCGAGGTACCACTGTATACAAATAGCTGAAACAAATATTAATGAACATAACATATCAAATGGGCTATACTATGCAAAATATGGTTTCCAGAATGTGTATATTGGGAGAAATTCACACCAAAATGTTGATGAATTTTCAGGAGGACTATTTTTTAATATAAAAATGACAAGCTGGTGTAGAAAGGGGGAAACTGAATTTAAGTTTGGCAAAAATTAACAGATTCACCCACTCCAAGGGTTGAACCTGTTGGACTCCAACTCCCATCTCCCCACCCCCAGCATGACTAATGGTCAGGGATGATGGGAGCTGAAGCCCAACGACATCTGGAAGATCACAGGACAGTCAGCCCTGCTTTAGTCAATCATATGTAAATGAGAACCAAATTCATTATTTTGAGTTGGCAAATCACTTGTCCCTGCCAGGGACGGAGTTAAAATGGATGGTCCAGAGATTATTTTGAAGCCTGGGAATTTGATATCACTGAGCTGCATAACAATGGGAAATGAGAGGCCTTGGGGATATCTGTGTGCTGTGAGTAAGAATGGAATGCTGGGAATGCAGAGGAGTTTGTGCTTATTAGAACCAGTCAGATGTTTATGGATGGAAAAATAGTTGGAGAGATGGGTTGTATGCATGGATTATTGATTTATAACTAAGGATATATGTGGGCTGACAAAGTGAAGAGTAACTCTTCTTGATATTTGGGAATAGTTAAGTAAAAGTCTAGCAGGAATTGAAAAAGAGCAGCTGATGGGAAATGAAGAAGTGGACAATAGAAAAAAATAGGGATAAAATGCTAAAATAGGTTAATTTTCTTGAAATGTAATTTGGAAATGTGTGATACTGAGCAGCAACTGAGAGCGGGAAGTGAAACATCAAGGCAGAGGGACGGGAAGTCAACTTTTAAATTTGCATTAAATTTGCATTAATTTGATGTTCATCTGTTTTAAAAAATTGAAAAGCAATAAAAATTAATCAGCAAAAAAAAAGAAGCAACTTGTTCCTGCCAATTTGCGCCATTTAATCTGTAGTCTACATTGGGGAGAGGAGCCTCTACTGGCATCAATAGAGGATTCCCTCTTAATAGAAATAGCAGCATTAATTGGCACTTGGGACGAAGGGGCATGATTTTTGACTAGAACACAGGCAAGAGAACAGGGGTAAAATTCCTTCCCCAACCCGTTGAGTTCCATTGTCGTTTGGGATCTCCTGTAGCTGCTATTTATGCTTTGTAAATTGCATTCACACAGTTAACGTCACATCTAGTTTGGTCTTCTGTGCCAATGCTACATAGCTGAACATTGCCCCAAGCTACGGCTTGATGGGTGCCAAATATATGATGGAACTGAGCACTCTCAGCCCCAGGACACTGTCTGGAGAACAGAGATGCATCCCAAGAATGCACAAGTTGTCTGTCCCTCACCTAGGGAAATGTCATCATAAGGGGGGGGGGGATGTATTGGATACATACCAAGCAGGCAAGTATCCTGTATCAGAAAACAGCTATATCTAGTGTTAAGGATTAAAATGATTGATTATTCAAGAGCTGCAAAAAGGGCTACAGATCAGAAGCAACCAGCAGCTCCCCAAACCTGTAAGTAGAAAGATCAATAGACACATCAAATGGAGCCAGAGTTGATACAAAGCTAACAAGCAGACAGACAAATGTAGACTTATACTTTTTTATTATTTAGCTAGGAATACTGACAAACACTCTTCTCATATAGCCAGAGCTTAAATTCTTGCAAAAATAGAAGAAGGATTTTGACACATCTGGAGGTGGGACTTCTCATTCTGAAGACACCTTCCTGTGTTTCAGACATACTTTTCATTCAAAACTGACTTAGGTCCAGCCTCGAAGCATCATCTATGATGTCATGTAAAAATTCCCTCATGATCTCACCTTAGCTCATGCTTCCCAGTTCTGCAGATGGCCATAAACTGTCCTAACCATATCCTGATGTATCAGATTAACTTCTGCTAAGACCACTCACTTCCTGTCTGATCACTGAAAATATTTTTCTTTTCTATATATACAAAAGTTTTTCCTTGCCTTGGTATTAGTTATTTCTTAAATTTACTGAACATCTATGGTTACTTCTGTCGGGATTCAAGCCAAAAGTCAGAGCCTCCAGCTCAGCTCTTAGTCCAGAGGAATTTGGCCACCCTCCAGGTGCCCGGCTTGAATCCTTAAGACCTCCTGCCAGCGTCTGCCGGCAAGATCAAAGGAGGTCTCTTCGGCGATTCTCCTCAACGTGAAGGAGAACACACCACCACTCCCCCTCCCATCTCCAGGGGGGGGGAATGAGACAGACAGAAATATATTTACATGTCTTTATTTCTGTCTTTCAGCAGTACAGAGAAAACATGTCTGCACACTCTGCTTCCCACTGCAGAGAGAGAGAAAAAAAACTCCACCCATGTACTTCCAGTACAGGGTCATGTGCTGCTCTGAGGTAACATCCGGCTCTCAGAGCACTTTACAGACAGTCCCAGTTTCCCACGGGACAATCCAATAACATCCATATCCTGTTTACCATTCCAGCCACCTGGTGCTTGCTTCTGCATTGCTCCTTTTTCGTAACATCCTCCCCCAAAAGAATCAATGCGTGTTGCAGCAAGCAAAGCATGATCCAGAGAAGAAAACAAACAGTTGTTATACACATAACACTCCCCTGTTGTTTCAGTTCCACCCTTGGAACTCCCCGCCACTGGTTTCCCCAGTGTACCTCTCTGGTTGTCTGGTTTCCAAGGAATGAGTGCATCTGCATTACCTTGGCTAGCAACTCTCTGTTGTGTCTTTGTCTCTGACTTAGACACAGCTCCAACCTGTCCTCGGTTGTTTACAACAGCAACACATGCAACAGCTAAGTTAGCAAACTCTTTTGAGTACCTCTTGGGTGGTTGACCCTTTGTAACTCTCTCAGACCTACGTATGAGGTGCTGATCCTCTCTGCTCACTGGTCCAGTCTCAGGACTCTTTGGAGAACTAGTTCCAATGGTAAACAGTGGCTCATCCTTCAGTTGTGAAGGCCTATCTATTGTGTGAGACTTCCTCTCAATGACTGTGACAACTGAGCTCTCCGAGCTATCAGTGTCATCACTTTCAGTACAGCTGAAATCAGTGAAATCATCATCATCTGAATCGTCCTCAGTGGGAAATGTGTGTATTATCACTCTCTCCTGTTCAGGAACACTCTCTAGAAATTTTGTGAGAATCACCTGACCAGATTCAGACAAAATTACTCTGTAGAGACCCTTTTCATACCCCACAAAAATGCCTCTGGCATTCTTTACTCCACCTGGAGCTTCTGTTCTCACATGAGACCCAAAAACCTTGAAATGGGCAACAGAAGGTTTTCTGTGGAACAGTTTCTCAAAAGGAGAACTTCCCAACTCTTTTGAAACCTTTCTCACTTTCGTATAACAGAACGACATTAGAGACTCGGCCCAGTACTCATGTGGCAGATGTGAACTAAGCAATTGCGCTTCCATCCCCTTTTGCAATTCTCTGTTCACCCGTATACAGACACCCCTGTTCCACGCTTCCGCTGAAACAGAAATCTTGTGTCTGATCCCCTTCTTCTGCAGGAACCTTTGGAAATCCTGTAAAAGAAAAATCTGCTTCTTGTCTGTGAATAGACAATCAATGTTAGCATCATGCATACTCTTAACTTTGTCACAAAACTCCTGAAACCTCTCTAAGGCTTCCTTTGGCTTTCTCAACACATAAACCCAGACATAGTTAGAGAAATGATCCACACACACAAGATAATATCTTGCATTGCCTCTAGATGGTTCTAGAGGACCAATCACATCAGCATACACCCGCTGAAATGCTCTGTTGACCCCGGTCTTCTTCTTGCTCACACCTGCAAGAGAAACTTGGTTAGACACAGATGAATTACATTCCATGTAATCACTTTGTGCAAAAGTCAACAAATATAGTCCATCCTTCTGTTTGGCAGAAAGATATAACTCTCCATCTTTGTAGATCTTGCAGCTCTCAGCATCGTAGGACAGTTTCAGTCCTCTCTTTGCAATCTGCGAAACACTCAGCAGATTGAACTTCAATTCAGGAACCAAGTAAACATTGTTTATTGTCAAGTCCAGACTCTTAAGATAGACAGTCCCCACGCCGGCCGCTTCCAGCTCCTGACCGTTGGCCTGTGTCACAGTGAAGCTTTGCTTCTTAAACGATGAAAAGAGTTCTCTGTGTGGGGACATATGAACCGTCGCTGCTGTGTCAATTATAAACGCGTTCCCAACATCTGGCGTGGTTCCCTTCGCCATCAAAGCCTTTGCAGGTTTCACCATAGGCTTGGTATGACCTTTGCCTGACGCCTCAGGCTTTGCTGAGCGGCCCTTCGCTCCTTTTGGCTGACGTGGCTTCTTGCAGTTCCGCTGAAGATGCCCAGCCTGTCCACAACTGTAACACTGCACAGCATTCAAAGCTACAGCATCCTTTCCAGTAGCCTCATCGGTGGGGGAATTAGAACTCCGTTCCTCCCTCCCCCTGTCCTTTTCTTCCAGTGCAGCATGCCGGCTGTGTTCATCTAGAACCACGGCATTCAGGGGCACTCCCCCCTTCTTGGCATCCATGCTGAATCCAAGGGTCAGCTTTACACTCAATCTCAAGCCAGCTTTCACTTTTCAAGCCAGTAAAACTCCAAAAGTCTTTGTTTACTGCTTCACTGGCAGGCAAACCTTTGGGCTGTTTTTTTCAAAACCCTTGCACAGCTGCACAGATACACTTTCGATTTCCCAGGCCCTTTTAGCCATTCTGTAACTGGCAGACGTTGCCTAGCAACCTGCTCAGGACGGAACTCCTTATCTCACCACAGGAATTCCTGGTATGCAAGCTTGCTCTTTCAGAGCTGTTTTTCTTAAAATGCAGCTCTTTCTTGTGAACCAGAGAATTAAACCTTTCTGCGTTCACTTTTCTCTCTAGCCCAAAATGCAGCATACCTTTTCTGGGGCTCCGTTGCCTTGAAACACACTCCTCTCGGTGTCCAGCTGTCTGTTTCAGCTTCTGGCTGCAGGCAGACGCTTTTCTTTATCTCCTTAGGTGCAGAGGATGGCAACGATTCATCGACCTCTCACCTCTCATGCAGATTCTCATAGATCAGATATCCATCGTTCTGCTACCAGTTGTCGGGATTCAAGCCAAAAGTCAGAGCCTCCAGCTCAGCTCTTAGTCCAGAGGAATTTGGCCACCCTCCAGGTGCCCGGCTTGAATCCTTAAGACCTCCTGCCAGCGTCTGCTGGCAAGATCAAAGGAGGTCTCTTCGGCGATTCTCCTCAACGTGAAGGAGAACACACCACCACTCCCCCTCCCATCTCCAGGGGGGGGGAATGAGACAGACAGAAATATATTTACATGTCTTTATTTCTGTCTTTCAGCAGTACAGAGAAAACATGTCTGCACACTCTGCTTCCCACTGCAGAGAGAGAAAAAAAAACTCCACCCATGTACTTCCAGTACAGGGTCATGTGCTGCTCTGAGGTAACATCCGGCTCTCAGAGCACTTTACAGACAGTCCCAGTTTCCCACGGGACAATCCAATAACATCCATATCCTGTTTACCATTCCAGCCACCTGGTGCTTGCTTCTGCATTGCTCCTTTTTCGTAACAACTTCACGCCATCAAAACTCATGTGCCCAAAATATTTCTGTACCGTTATCTGTTTAATAAATTTATATGGCTACGACCTTCCTCTTGCAAGCATTTCAGTAAGATGAGGATGGGAGGGAAACTGTCTTTCTGTCAACTGCTTTTAATCAACTTTCTCCACACCACGCATAATCTTAGACACCTCTGTTATGTCCTCCTTTATGCACCTTTCTCAACTAAAAAGCCACAAATGGTGTAACTTTTCCTCTTAGGGTTTAGTTGATTCTTGCCCCTGCATGATAAACTGTACCTACTATAATTTTCTTGTATCCAGCTATTAAAAATACAAGAGTTCTTAATACTGAATGCCGTTCTCCATTTTTGGAGTTTGAGATTGTAATCTGTGTTTGAGTTTGTAATCTCTATTTGAGTTTGTAATCCTTGTCAGAATACATACTTTTGAATGGATTAGTTTTTGTTACAATTGACTATTGATTTGCGAGTAGGGACCACTCCCACTACTGAAATTGGCCTGAGTTCTTGGTGTGCTTTTTTCTTGGTATATTTAATAACAACTCCTTCATATTTCTGCAATAATTTGCATTAAGAAAGAGACCCTCGTGAAAATACTTTAGCATTTTAGGATGAATTTCTCCTAATAAACATACTTTTGCATGCAATTTTGACTGACGTATTGTTTTAGGGAAACTGCTTGCAAAAATATGCACTCTTTTGTATGCTATTGCCATGAGCACTTTCATTACTATGCACATTTCTTCCTATTTCTTGTGTATCTGAAGAAGTGTGCATGCACACGAAAGCTCATACCAAGAACTAACTTAGTTGGTCTTTAAGGTGCTACTGGAAGGAAAAAAATTTCTTCCTAATATTTGTATTTATGTAAACATTGTTTGGTTGGAAAGCTCCCTTGGAAGATTTGCATAAGAGTGAAATGCAAAGGCTGCCTGTTTTGGCTCTCAAATTGTACCGGAAAGTACAAATTTGATAAATTCAGCTTTAAATGCAAACTGAATTGAAATTCACCTCCATCCCTAATCCTGCCTACCTTTAACTCTGGTTACCCAATATTAGGCAAAATGGTGGTGGTGAGGCTCTAGGAAGATGGAGCACTAAAAGGCAAAGTAGAACAAAGTCTATTCACATCACTGAATGCTTATTTTCCCTATTAATGGTGAGCAGAGGTGTTTGCTCTGCACCTGACCTTTGCATGCTGAAGATCGAAAGGTGACTTGGAAGCATGTTTGTTGAATGTACTTAGAGGCCTCCCTGCAACTGGGAATCCTGTTTTAGGATTCCTGACCATAATGCAAGTGAGTTGAGCCCAATGCTTGCAGGTGTGTTATGCCAAATGCATGTACAAACTTCTTTCAGACCTTTCAGGAAGGATTGAGGTGGAGTACCCATGCACTGAAACATTGGGAGAATAGGCTGGCACGTAGCTACCCAGTTCTTTCCCCATTTTAAATCCCCAGGCATTCTTCTGAATGCTTGGATAGGGCAAGTGTATCATGGACAATAGAACCTCTAAATTAATCACAGAGAGACACCCATGAGTCTCACAAACTCCAGAAGTTACTCAAGTATGGAAGACCATAGGATATTTTATGGGGTAGATTTGTGAATCTCAGTAGAAGCCTGAACACAATACAGAATGCAAACCATTCTGTACATAAGCCAGAATGCTTATGACACATCTAAATTTTGCTAGACCCAACCATGGCAGAAGGCAAGCAATGTCACCCTGTTTCTGTTTTGCATTGATATTGGTCTACATGGGAGTATGAGAATGAGTGAAACTTAGCCCAGCTTGAAGAACTGCTTTAGTTTGGAACTGGAAGAGAACATAAACCCATCACTACCCATCTGCTCTTTCAAATGCCTTTCATCCATTTCAGTTCCTGAAGCATTATCACTCAGCAGGCACTGGAAACCACCCACTAGGTAAGCATCCCTGCCTTAAACCACACTTGGCATATATATTTGCATTACAAAGGTTGGGCACAGCCCCCCATCACTGCCAGGCTGTAGCAAGATTCCAGGGGGTTCCAGGTGCTCACCCAAGGTTGTGTTTCTGTTGGGAAATCAAGGCATAGCAGAGACTTGTGCCTTTAAGACATATGGTTTATTGTACACATGTTTATACCTGGGTCTACTTTGGGGAGAGTTTGCAGCATTGACATCTCAGGAGAAGCCCATCCTTCACAAAAGTCTAGCATTGGATTCCCAAACATCTCTGTGCCTCTGTCCCAGCCTGCCAGAGAGAGCCTCCCAGCCAGTCAGCCAGCCAAGATGGTTCTGGCCTTCGCAGCAGCTCATCCAGTTCTTCCCCTTCTTCCCCACCCTCTAGATTTCAAAAGGACACATTTTTCCTGGATGACATCATGCCTCCTGTAACCTCCTCTTAACTTTGCTATTTACCCAGATCTCAGACAGAGAGGCAATGAACAGCCACTGTGCTGTAATTATACCTTGATGGCCCTTCTCCCCAGGCGATTTCCTAGTTTAGCCTGCAGTTTAAATCTGGCATCTGGCATCTTCCATTCAATACTGCATATATTATCTCAATTCTACCATTTATTAATTTCTAGCATTCCCTAATTCTAGCAGTTATGGATAACCTTGCACCCTGAAACTCTTTTTACCTCAGATCTGTTAAAATACATACAAATGCACTCAAATCAATGGACTGAACCCTTCATGGCCTAGGACCCTCGTACCTACAGGACCACCTTTCCCGGTATGCCCCACGGAGAGCCTCAAGGTCCATAAATAGCAACACCCTGGTGGTTCCGGGCCCTAAGAAAGTTAGATTAGCTTTAACCAGAGCCAGGGCCTTTTCAACTCTGGCTCCGGCCTGGTGGAACGCTCTGCCTCATGAGACCAGGGCCCTGCAGGATCTGATTTCTTTCCACAGCGCCTGTAAGACAGAGTTGTTCCGCCTGGCCTTTGGCTTGGAGCCAATTTGATTCCCTCTCCCTTCTCTCTTTTTTCTTTTTCCTTTCTCCTCCTGTGATGAGGCTGCATTTTAATATTTTAATGTTTCAATAATTTAATTGTTGTATTTAATCTTGTTTTTAAGTTGTATTCATTCATCTTGTTTTTATTACTGCTTTTTAGCCGCCCTGAGCCCGGCCTTGGCTGGGGAAGGCAGGATATAAATATTATTATTATTATTATTATTACACATAAACTGCTGGGGGAGTTTTGATCCATTAGCCCAGGGAGGTACCTGCGTCTCTCCAAATGTGCTTGGACTTCTGCTCTCATCATCCTGGACCATTTGTCATGCTGGTTGTGGTTGATGGGAGTTGGTGTTTGACAGCATTTGGAGGACCACGGGGCCCCCACCTTTGCAATAGTTTTATAGTAGAGCTATTTGGTACAGATAGAAATAAGGGATTCAGAGAAGCAAGAAATTGAAACCGTTTGACTGGATGGAGGGAGACCTTGGCAATGGGGAAGAGGGAAAAAATGGAGGTCAAACAGAAAAAGGAAAGGACACAAAGTGACCTAAAGAAAATCCCTATAGCAAGCAGCAGCAGACACTTTTAAAATCCCAGCCTTAGAGGATAAAAATGTGCTTTACATCATGCCTGATCAATTTCAGGAGCTCCATGAGCTAAGAGCTCTCTTCAGCTGACTGTGTCCTGCTTCCAGCCTCCAGCTGCTTCTGAGGGCTGTGTGAGCAGCAACTGATCTTGGCTGACACATGGGGATGACGTGTGCCATGCAGGCACATTAACATGCAGGGCAGGATTTGCCTCTGATAATCAGAACCAAAAGCCAGGAAAAGTAACTTTCAGTTAAGGGGTGGGGAGGAATTCTATTACAGATCAGCTAGCTGTGAAATGCCATACCTGAACATGATCTGCCAGGAAGAATACAAAGGCAAGAGGTGGCCAGAGATGCTTCTAGCAAAAGGAAGGAGATTTCCTGAAAAGGTTTAGAAGGGTTGTCTGGAAGGAAGGAAGGAAGGAAGGAAGGAAGGAAGGAAGGAAGGAAGGGAAAGAGTGCAGAGGGATGCATGAAAAATGATGCCCTAAAAAATTCAAACGAGATATCTGCCTGAATCTGCTGCAGAAGGATATCTGGAGTTTGGGGCCCGCCTTTTCAGTGCTATGCTGATAAGACCCCAGCCCTACCTTTCCTTTTTAGCTGATGTCAAAGAGACTACCAAAGTCTGAGCACAATGATTAATTGAATATGGGCTAATGAGTTGAGGTTTATTTGTGGCCAACCAGATACTTATGGGAAGTCTGCAAGCAGCACTGAGTGCAACAGCACTCTTCCTTAGCTGTGATTTCCAACAACTGGTATTCAGAACCATACTGCATCTGGAAGTAGATGGGGAACATAGCCCTCCTGGTTGATAGTTGACAGAGATGGTGGGCAAACCTTTAGGAAGGCTTTCCTTTAAGTTCTGTGGCAGTTTGGAAGCAGGTTGCTTTGGGTGAGAAAATACAGCAGAAGTCCAACCCACAAAGAGGAATGGGTGAATATGTGTATTTTGGTTACTCTCTTTTCCCCATATCAGTCCTCCACATTTCCACTTTTTTATGTCCTTGTGAAAATTCCCCAACATTTTTATCCAAACCTCTTCTAATATACATTTATTTAAATGCAATTTTCTAATATGGACTTTCCTCCCCCCCCCAAAAAAAAACAAATTTCCCCAATGCTATGTTGTTTTGCTATGTTGTTTTCACTAATATATGCATTTGTATGTCTTTAAACCGTACATGTTCCTTGGCCAGAGAACTTTGGTGCAAAATTCAGAAAAGTTCAAAGTATGACTTCGTTTTGGTTGACTTTTCCTTCCCGAAAGTCAAATAAGGCAAGTTCACTTTAATTGCAAACTGAATCAAATGTCTCTCCCATCGCTCCCCAGAAACCAGCTTAGCAAGCTGTATTTTGGAGAAACTTGGGGAGAGGGCAAAAACATTTCTAGCCATGGAAGCTGCTGTAGTCTGACAAGCTTGTGCCAACCTGGCAAACACAGAGGCTCCCCATCCCCTCTAGGCAACTCTGGTTTGGCATAGGGGAGAGGAAATGCCCCCTGCAGAATCTTTTCAGTATGCACATAGCCATGGTGTTGTGTCTAAGGCCAAGCAAGTGTGAAGGAGGGAGGGAGGGAGAAAGAGGAAGAGTTAGATTCAGGATGCCCTGCTAAATCCCCCTAGGGACCAAATCCAAAGTGTCTGCTTTCAGGAGATAAACAGAAAGCGCTGTTCATCGTGGGAAAGGAGAGTGGCTGAGTGGAGTGTTAATCTCTTCATGTCCGAGGTCCCATCACCATGACAAAAACCAGGGTAGGGGGAAAGAAGCCTTACCGGGGGCAATGCCGTGACTGTAAATACTTCAAATCACTTGCGTGAAAACATCTCCAGTGCATGCAGTTTAGAAGATGTGCAAAGCAGGGAAATGGTCCTTAATATGTGCTTCAAGACTTGTGATGGAAGAGATGCAAGATCTTTGCTGGGTTTTATCAGGGATGTTTGACTCCTGGTGTGTTTATGCTACATTCCCTGTAGCTACTAGACACAGTGACTATGCTCTGCCTCCAGTCAGAGACAGTAAAGCTCCTGAATACCAGTTGCTGGAAAGCACAGATCCTGCTTGTGTGCTCAGATCCTGCTTGTGGGTTTTGCATGGGAATCCAGCAGGCTCTTCTTCTGTTCATAGTGCTGAGGTTAATAATAATAATAATAATAATAATAATAATAATAATAATAATAATTTATTACTTATACCCCACCCATCTGGCTGGGTTTCCCCAGCCACTCTGGGCAGCTTCCAACCAAATATTAAAAACAATACAGCATCAAACATTAAAAACTTCCTTAAACAGGGCCGCCTTCAGTTGTCTTTTAAAAGTAAAATAGTTGCTTATTGCCTTGACATCTGCTGGGAGGGCGTTCCACAGGGCAGGCGCCACTACCGAGAAGGCCCTCTGCCTGGTTCCCTGTAACCTCACTTCTCGCAGCGAGGGAACTGCCAGAAGGCCCTTGGAGCTGGACCTCATGGGGCTGAACGATGGGCGTTGGGGAAGCTCCTTCAGGTATACAGGACCAAAGCCGTTTAGGGCTTTAAAGGTTAGCACCAACACTTTGAATTGTGCTCAGAAGTGTACTGGGAGCCAATGAATTGGCTCATAGAATTGTAGAGCTGGTAATGACCACAAGGGTCATCTAGTCCAAGCCCCTGAACTGCATGAATCTTTTTGCCCAGTGTGGGGCTTGACCCCATGATCGTTGGATTAAGGGTTTTGTGCTCTGCCAACTGAGCTATCCTAGCTCCAAGTCACCAAGTAGTGTAAGGCAGGTAATCATACTTGGCCACCAAGGCTATGTCAGTGGCCGATTTTGGGGTCTCAAATTTCAGCAGCGCCTTGTGCAGCACCAAAATTCGGTGCCCTCATCTCTCACCTTCCATTCTACATCATAGCTGAAGAGTCCTCTGCAGTGCCCCCAAGACTCAGCACCCAGCAGGACCGAACCAGTCACAACTCTTTAAATCTGTCTCTGGCTAAGTGCTCCAAGTGCAGCCACATATCAGTGGAATGATGCTGAGATGATATTGGAGGAACATTCACACAGATTAGCACCATAGTGTTACTTTTGTTATGGAAGACTATTGGTTTATCTTGTCAGCAAAGCTTGTCAGCACTAAATCATTAACAGCCTCAAAGGTTGTTGCCAAGTAGAAGGTGAATTTACACAAACACACACAGTGGCGGAGGAAGAGGAGTGCGGGGGGAGCGCACAGCACCCGGCAGCGCGATCCTGGTGGGGTGCCATCATGGCTGCTCCCGCACTGGGCGCCCCGCCCCCACCTGCTCTCCACCCCCCAGTGCCAGAGCATGAAGCTCCACCACTGAACACACACACAGAGACACACAGACACACTGCTTTGGGGTGGTCAGTGGTAGAAATTGCTGCTTGCAGAAACTATTTTAAATTGTGCAGATGGTGGAATCAGAAAACCCTGTTTCAAAGCCTGATATTTTAATACTTCCTTTCCCTTCCTCTTGCAGGATCACAGCTGCCTGGTCCCACAGAGTGTTTTGTATTATTTTTTTTTGTTCCTTAATCAAACAGTCCAGAATTTTTCCTGTTAAAAAATTCCTCAGAAGTAAAGTATGCTCTAAACTGTACAGGGCCAAACTGAGACTGAGATGCCGGAAAGTTTTCTCAATACGGTCAAAGCATTGGAAATAAAGTTTGCCTTCAGAAGTCGTGGAATATTTCATTGGCAAAGCTGAATAAAACATGTTCAGGAATCGTTGATGTCTAGTGAGTCATGTTACAGTGCAAGGGATTGGAAAATAGCTTCCAGTGCACTTCTACCCTATGAAGAGCAATTTTTGTTGCAAATATTTGTAGTTAAGGGCAAATCTAAAGTAAAAGAGTAATTTGGACTGGGGTAAGGGCAAATTCCATTTTCCAAGGATGCTGCCTCAGCTGTGGAACATCCACACTTTCTGCCACTTTTTTGTGGGGTTGGGGAGGAGTTTGTATAAATTTATATATTTTTCTGTGCCAAAGGACCTACCATATCATAGAAGGCAGCAGAGACTTCTGCAAGTTTTTGCTCCTTTTAAAATCTAAAAAGAGCCTTGCTGTGTCTTGAAGCAGCCATAAAGCTATTGGAGCTTAAGGATGGTGTGTGTGTGTGTGTGTGTGTGTGTGTGTGTGTGTGTGTGTGTGTGTATGGGGTGGGCACACATGCACTCTGAAAGTACCAACACAAAATTTGCCAAAAGCTTTGGGCCACTGCTAATTTACACCCCCAGAAAGCAGCTTAATGTTAGTATGTTTTCTTTTTCTTCTTTTGATTTCCAATTCTTTATTATGAAGTTAAAATAACAATCCAGTATGCAGTGATCCATGCGACGGTCATCTCCAGGCTTGACTACTGTAATTCGCTCTACGCGGGGCTGCCCTTGAAGCTGTCCCAGAAACTCCAGCGGGTACAGAATGCTGCAGCGAGGCTCCTCACAGGGTCTCTGCCATGGGAGCATATTCACCCAGTGCTTTTCAAGCTGCACTGGCTCCCGGTGGAGTACAGGGTCAGATTTAAGGTGCTGCTTTTGACCTTTAAAGCCCTTCACGGCCTAGGACCCTAGTACCTACGGGACCGCCTCTCCTGGTATGCCCCACGGAGAGCCTCAAGGTCCATAAATAACAACACCCTAGTGGTCCCAGGCCCTAAGGAAGTTAGATTGGCCTCAACCAGAGCCAGCGCCTTTTCAACTCTGGCTCCGGCCTGGTGGAACGCTCTGCCTCATGAGACCAGGGCCCTGCAGGATCTGATTTCTTTCCGCAGGGCCTGTAAGACAGAGTTGTTCCGCCTGGCCTTTGGCTTGGAGCCAATTTGATTCCCTCCCTCCCTCTCTTTCTTTTTTCTTTTCCTTCTCCTCCTGCGACGAGGCTACATTTTAATATTTTAATGTTCTATTATTTTAATGTTGTATTTTATTTTTGTTTTTAAGTTGTAATCATTCATCTTGTTTTTATTATTGCTTGTAAGCCGCTCTGAGCCCGGCCTTGGCTGGGGAGGGCGGGGTATAAATAAAAAATTATTATTATTATTATTAATAATAATAATAATATGAAATACAGTAAATTAAAAAGTGTGTTGGGTGGGGGGATAGTACCAAAAAAACCACCCAGGGTTCACAGCCATCACTTCATAAAATAAAGTACATTCTCAAAAGCCACACCATGAATTAGATGTTACAGCAAAAAACAACCTAATACAGAAAGAATACAAAACAAATGTTATTAATGCCAAATAAAGCCATATTTCATCGGGTCTTGGTTCCTATTTTGTTACATCCCCTCCCACACAGAGGGGAACCAATTCTTGTTTGTTTTCCTATTGCTGAGTGTCAGCTTTAGTACAGCTCCTGCAAGTAGATAGAAATTTTAAATCTGGTAAACTTCTTAGGGTACCAATACTATATATGCAATCCTTACATGGGAGAAAGTCTCATAGGCAACTGACGTGCATAGAGATGTACAGAAATGTATGTCATGAAAATCAACCAGAGAGAAGAATACAACATAAAATTAGTGAAACAATGAATATTGCATGTCTTAGTTCCCAAAGCAAAAGAAATATGCAGCTATGTAGAAGTCTCCCCAAATAAACTAGCTTTTGGACAAGAGAGAGCTGAAGAAGCTGTAAAATGAAAGGAAGGAGGGTTCTTCTGTTAAAAAGTCAGTGGCTGGCTGAATCCCTTCCATATTTTTTTTATTATTATTGAAAGTTACTGTGTAAGGGAAGAACAGAGTAATCTGAGAAATGTGTTAGGACATTTGCATAGTACAAGAGGTATAAGGGTATTCACAGCTTTCAAAAGTTGGGGTGGATAAATCTGTCAGATTTGGTTTGTCTCAGTTTTCCCATCTAAAGTTCAATTCTCCACATTTCCACAGTTAGCAATTTTTAAAAAGACCTTCACCAAAATTTAGGGTGATTTCCCCTCCCCCCAATATACACACTTTTTGCATGATTTGTAGTGTTAGAGAACCATTTCACAGTGGTGTTTTGTTGTTGTTTAGTCGTTTAGTCATGTCCGACTCTTGATGACCAGAGTACTCCAGGCACTCCTGTCTTCCACTGCCTCCCACAGTTTGGTCAAACTCATGCTGGTAGCTTCAAAAACACTGTTCAACCATCTCGTCCTCTGTTGTCCCCTTCTCCTTGTGCCCTCCATATTTCCCAGCATCAGGGTCTTTTCCAGGGAGTCTTCTTTTCTCACGAGGTGGCCAAAGTATTGGAGCCTCAGCTTCAGGATCTGTCCTTCCAGTGAGCACTCAGGGCTGATTTCCTTCAGAATGGATAGGTTTGATCTTCTTGCAGTCCATGGGACTCTCAAGAGTCTCCTCCAGCACCATAATTCAAAAGTTAGGGGACTTCAATATCCATGCCAAGGCTGCCTCAAACAGGATCTCATGACAGCCATGGGCTATCTCAATCTATCACTGGCCTAATACATATGGCCGGACAAAACACCAACTTAATAACAATAACAATGATGGTATATTATTTGCCCCAGCCAATCTGGGTGGCTTCCACTGGACATTTTAGTAATGCTCCATTGATTGGGGTGGGGTGGTGGGTTCATTGTGAGTCTGTTGCCATGGACGACTCAATCCCTGGTGAGATTTGGGCTGAATATGTGGCTACTCCACTCTCTGGGGTGGGGTGGAGCATTAAGATGCTCTGCCCTCAAAGACTTGTGGAATCTGATGGATCCCTAAAATACTCAGGGAGGGGGTCTGACTGACATGGCTGGCACACATGTCAACCCTCTTGTCTCACTGTGGAATGTTGAGATTTGTAGAACCATTGACACAATATGTCACTGTGGAGCACATAGACCATGTTGGTACTCTAGTAAGCTGCATGCAATGCAACAGGAGGGTTGGCAGCTAAGAACGCAGGTGGTGAAAATTTTGGTCAGAACCTGGCCGAATATGGGTGAGGTTACATCATTGGTAACAGCAGTGATGGAGAAAGCTTACCTCTCTGCCACCATTACATCAGCAAATAGTTGTCTGGAAGAGCTTTTCTGAGTGGTGAATGGACTTTTCTCATGTGGCCAAGAAAACATTGCACTGACACCCTTCGCAGCTTATTGTAAACAATTTTGTGAGGAACTTTAAGGACAAAACCGCTCAGTTTCAGAAAGAGTTGGATGCCACAGTTACAGCAAGTCAAATGGAGGGCTCCAGAGCACTATCTGATTCATCTGTACTTGATTATTGTGGCCTGAGGATGTGGACAAAGTGCTGGAAAAAGTGCATTCAACCATTTGCTCCCTTGACCCCTGCCCACCTTGGCTTCTTAGAGCTAGCCATACGGGGTTGACCGGGTGAGTCAAGGAAGTGATTAGTGCTTCACTGGAGGAGGGGAAAGTACCTTTAGCCCTTCTGAGTTCAGGTAGGCTCATCTTTAAATGTAAACAGAACCACTTTTCTTTCCCATCTCTATCAAAGGTACGCTGATAGACCACACAAAAAAATGTGCTCGGAAATGATGCAGTTGTCTTTAGCTTTGTATAATGATGAAGCTCATTAAGGAGCTTAACCAAGCTGCCAGTCCATATGAAATATATTGCTCACTGCCATCCCAGACTCTAGAGTGGAAAAACACCCACTAACAACCTATCTCCCCTCAGTAAATTAAGACCTCTGAGCCACAAAGCACACATCAGGTACCTGCCAACTTGCCTAGCTTGGCCTCTAAGAGCAAAAGAAAAATTAATATCCTAGTCCAAATTAAAGAACCTGCCAAGCTCGCTTTCATTATAACAGCATGATGTAATGAGGGTTCTTATTTTAACAACCTCAAAGGCTTGTGTCTGTCAGCTTTTCTTACAGGCAACTGAAACCTTGTTCAATTCTCTACCCACCCCCCTCTTTTCCCACAAGCTCTGAGTTCCCCAGTGCTTGCCTTTAATCTCATTCCCTCCTTCCAGGCTGTGCTGTATTACCACCTCTTTATTTCTGCTGGAGGATTTGACAGCAAGTTCACAGTGGTGAGAATCTGCTCTTTTTGTGCTAGCAAAAGGGGGTGGGGGTGGGTCAGGAGCTGGCTCTTTTGCCAAGGAATGACTTCCGGTTAAAACAATCTACAAACTGCTAGTCTTATACATGTGACATTTCTGCCTTTGGGGTCATGATGGTGTAGGAGGATGAGATAAGTCACAGGTGCTGAATTGCTGGCTCCACCTTTGCTTAGATGTCAGGGAGCCAAAGGAAGGGGTTCCAGACAGAACATGCCAAGGGCATTATTAGGGAAATGGTGACAAAGCAACAGAGAAATAGTACATCTCTGTCCAATAGGCAGATTTGTGGAGAATAAGGCTAGCAATGAGAACTGGACCATAAATAAGGCTGATGGCCTAAGAATTTATGCTTTTGAATTATGGTGCTGGAGGAGACTCTTGAGAGTCCCACGGACTGCAAGAAAATCAAACCTATCCATTCTGAAGGAAATCAGCCCTGAGTGCTCACTGGAAGGACAGATCCTGAAGCCGAGGCTCCAATAGTTTGGCCACATCATGAGAAGAGAAGACTCCTGGAAAAGACCCTGATGCTAGGAAAGATTGAGGGGACAAGGAGAAGGAGAAGACAGAGGCTGAGATGGTTGGACAGTGTTCTCGAAACTACTAACATGAGTTTGACCAAACTGCAGGAAACAGTGGAAGACAGGAGTGCCTGGCATGCTCTGGTCCATGGGGTTACGAAGAGTCGGACATGACTAAACAACTAAACAACAACAACAAAGCTAGCAATAGCTACAAGCTATTGTTCTACCGCCATATGCCTCTGAACGCCAATTGCTGGGGATCACAAGTGAGGAGAGTGGTGTTCAACGCAAGTCCTCCTTGAGGGCTTTCTACAGGTAGCTGATTGGCCACTGTGAGAGTAGGATGGTGGACTGGATGCTATACCAATTCAAGCTATTGGCCCTAGTAGCTCAGAACAAGTTAACACTGGCTGGCAGCCATTTTTCAGGGTTTCAGAGAAGAGCCTTTGAGTACATGTGCAGCATGGTAAAGGGACTGGGGGAATCATCTAGAGTACTATAAAGGAAACCTCTTCACCGCCTGCCAGGTACAATATACTGAAGGGTGAATGAAGATGTTAACTGTAGAAAAGTCAATACAGACACAAGGACACAGTCACCAAATTATGAATATGAGGGATCTTGAAATACCTCCCTGCAAGGCTTTGAAAATTAATTGCATTTTCATGGGGTCAAGATATCAAGATACCTTTGTGTGGGCTGCCTATGTTCGACAGATCTTCCAGTGACAGAAAATCTCCAGAACTTGTCTACACTATGATACGTTTGTTGTTGTTGTTTTAAATGAATTTAGAGCAGGTGAAAAAAGGTTGCTCAACCTCAAATTCACGAAACTACTTAGAAATGGTAATGATTGATTGTTATAAAAATGCCTTAAATAAATAAACCCAGCTATTTGAGGAGAAATTGTTTTATTTATTTATTTTACTTTGTTATTTAAGAGATTTCTAGCCTGCTTTTCACACACAAAAGCCCAGAGTGCAGTGCAACAATATAAACATAATATAAAAGTATCTAAGTCTAACAAGAGCAAGAAGACATCAACATCATATACAGTCCACTGAGGGAGGAAGTTTATTCTCAACAATTAAGTAAATGACTGGGTAAATAGACAAGTCTTCAGAATGCATCTGAAGCCCAGGGTTAGCTTGTAAAACACAGCGACTTGAATCCAAAAAACCATGGGGTTTGTTACAGGGATTTTGTACTTAACAGCAAGAATGGAATAAAATGAGGCTGAATGTTGCTGATCTTTCAGCAGAGCCAATGGAAGAGATCCTGCTGTCCCATCTCTATCCTCTCTCACAGCCTGATGGAATAGCTGCTATAGGTGACAATTGAAGGAGGAGCCTGGTAGAAGTGTCTGTGAGAAATAAAATAAACATTTAATAATTAAAGAAAGGCTGGCCCCTCCTTCCCCTGAGACTCTTGCCATCTGACACATAATGAAAATAAATCTAATGAAACTGTCCAGGAAACAACAGGCCACATTTTTAAACTTTGTTTCTGCTTTAAACTAAGTTGTTGGGTTTGGTTTTTTTGCAATATGTCCTTTTTTAAAGTACTTCAAGTGCAAAAAAGAAGTGTGGAATGGCATGCTATGACTCTATTTTTGACAAGCTTGATTCAGCTGCCACCTTTTTTTTTTGGAAGGTTATTTAACATTGCACGTCTTGAAAAAAGCAAACTCCTGGAGAATGGTGTAAAAAGTATTCCTACTCCCCGTATATAATCAGCTGCTGCCCGGTTAGTAAGTAGCAAAGCCCACAGTGAGTGGCAAAGAAGGCAGTTGTTGTTGTGTTTTGTGTTGTTTTGTTTTGTTTTTTAATAGTGGAAGCTAATCGGCTGAATAAGCAATAACTGAATAGCAAAAAGAGGCTATTGCCAGCATTCTCAGAAGCATGGATTTACTCAGAAGGAGGAAGAAGATCCTATCAGGAGTTCAGCCTACACTCGAGTAGGACCCTGGCAGAGACACATGCCCAACTGGCATGCTCCCTCCCTCCTGGTCGATCGTTCGGGAGCTTCATAAGCTTTCTTCAGCCTGAACATAACAGCGACCGATGCCAACTGACACCAGCACACTTAGGGATCTGCAGAGTTTGCACATCATGCGTGACAGACCTCAGCAACTCAGTATTTTGGCTAATCTACTTTATTTACATACTGTATAAACACAGAGTACTGCAACATGGCTCCCTCTTTCTGTAGCATCAGACAGCAAAGAGAAAAAGAACAAAGAACAATAGTCCCACTTCACAGAAGACAGTAACACAAGCATCCTGTCTCCATCACTTCCCACTCTGTGGAGTCAAAACACATACCGTCATGCGAAAGACAACAATCCTATGACTGCAGTCATGGAGCAGGAATTCTAACAGATCTATGCACCCTTCGATCCCAGTCCCTTGAGGGTAAGGCTGGAAATGAAGGGTGCATGTCCTCACACCACCTTCCCCAAGCCAGCCTCACAAAGCAGCGCAGGGTTGGCCCAGGGAAGATTGCATGAGCAGTGTGCTTCCCCACAAAATGTGCCTGGGTCAGTCGCCCCAGCAGCCCTCCCCCTCCATACTACATAACTGATTCAGGGACATACTGACTCTGACAGCAGAGGTACAATAGGAGGAAGACAGAAGTGTGTCAGTTTAAGGTGCTGGTTTTAACCTTTAAAGCCCTATACGACCTAGGACCCTCATACCTACAGGACCGCCTCTCCTGGTATGCCCCACGGAGGACCTTAAGGTCTGCAAATAATAACACTCTGAAAATCCCAGGCCCCAGGGAGATTAGACTGGCCTTGACCAGAGCCAGAGCCTTTTTGGCCATGGCCCCGGCCTGGTGGAATGCTCTCTCACAAGAAACCAGGGCTCTGCGGGATTTGACATCTTTCCACAGTGCCTGCAAGACGGAGCTGTTCCGCCAGGCCTTTGGTCGGGGTTCATTCTGATTCTTTTCTTTCTGTATAAGAACAAGCATTAAAGAGGCCTCCTAGCCCGCTCACAGGACTTTTATAAGACCAATGGTAACATTTGGCCCTGGAGAATATTAACCACTCTCAATTTTACCTGTGGACTGCCATCTGTCCAGATTTTAATTTGTTCTGAACTAATTTTAAGATGTATTTTAATTAACTGATAGCCTGTTTTTATGTTTTTATGTTTTTTGTACACTGTGTTAGTTTTATGATGTTAGCTGCCCTGAGCCCGGCTCTGGCCAGGGAGGGCGGGGTAAAAATAAAATTATTTTTATTATTATTATTATTATTATTATTATTATTAACCCTTGGTGAGTCAACAGTTCCCCACTGGAGGTCCTTATTGTTCAGCTTCCATTCGCTAGCTCAGATTCTTCCTTCAAGTCCCACAGTAGATGGTGGCCATTGATAGACCACATCCTTCTTACTGTACCTTTGCTTGCTTCCATCCTTGCTGAGAGTGGCAAGAGGCAACTTCATAGACGGACATAAAAAGGCAACTTGAAACAAAAGCCTGCTAATTTTGCTTCTTTGTTTCATCTGGAGAGATCCCATTATCGAAGAGCTCATCTTCCTCTCTGCAACTTTCTCTCTCTCTCCGGCAACCGCCCGGTCGTTTGCTTTTTCTGTAATCAGTTTCACCTAAAGTATTATGAAGTGTTAATGTCTTCATTTAATTTTCCTGAGCAACATTAGTGGCGATTAGGCTAAGCAAGATAATGTTCTGCTAACAGTGTGAGCTGCTACTCCAGAACAGAAATCTTTCACGGGCTCAGCTATTCTGCATGTTAATTAAAATAGCCTTAAAAAATCCAGGCAACGCACACTACCAAACACCACATAGGCTTTGCAAACTTCAAAATATGGGCAAAATGACTTCAAATCCTTTTATTTTATTTTCGAAAAATTGAAATAAATTCTTTAGTGGAAAAAAAATTAGGATGAGTCAAAATATTAGAGCCCTGGAGAGTCTTCTCATATTTATTTTCAGTATCGGTCAAATGGCAAACATCTATCACAAAGGGAGAGGGAGGAAGCCACTCTTTAATTAGGAAGTATTTATTTTAATTCTCACAGGCATTTGTATCAAGCTCCTCATTCATTTGTCACCTATAGCAGCTATTCCATCAGGCTGTGAGAGAGGACAGAGATGGGACAGCAGGGCCTCTTCCATCAGCTCTGCTGAAAGACCAGCCACTTTCAGCCCCATTTTATTCCATTCTTGCTGCTAAAGATCCCTGTAACAACCTCCATGTTTGGATTCAAGTCACTGTATTTAACAAGCTAATGCTCAACTTGGCATGGAAGAATCTGTCTTTTGCTAGTCTATTTCACTTTCTCATGTGTGCATTCATAAACCATTTCCCCCTGGTTCTGAATTAGCCTATTGTTGCTGCTGGCATCCATCTGTCCATCCATTGACTTGAGACAATGGAGTGCACCACTGGGGGTGGATTCATACCACTGTGTTAACAGCACCCAAGTGACCTCCAAGGAGCACAAACCTGGGCAGTATGTATGCAGGTCCTGGGCTGCCCTCTCAGCTTCATTAATGTGGACCAAAGGAAAACAGAGCAAAATGTTTGGCACCAGCCTGACTGCAGGAATTGCTGGAAGGAGGCGTGCAAGGCACCATCCAACCATCTTAGGGACTCCACTCCAGATCAGTGTAGGGTTTGTTCCTTAGTCTTCTCTTCTCCTGAAGATATCCCACAAAGGTTTAGGAGGTTTAGGATCAGAGTTTTCCTCCTAGACAGGCTACCTTCCTAGGTTGATGAGCCCCATCTTCCCATCACTTCTGTCTACAGAATGTGCAGAGACTGCTTCCTTGACCATTAGACCCACTATTGGCCTTGTCCACTCAATCTGCTGAAACCTGTTTGAGATCCTTAAGTTACTCTCACCTGGTTTGAAACAGCAGTTGAAGTTGTTTCCTGGGGTATGGTTTCTGTCGTGTACTGATAGCTCCTAGTTGCCACAAGTCAAAGCTGAGTGCAGGTTGGGGAACCAAAGGTGGACAAACTACCCCAGAAGGAGCATGATGTATTCCCCTACCAGGTGTACCACCCTTCACCTAACACCCCATACACCCCAAATTAGTCTATGTAGTTTAAATAATAATCTATATAATTTAAATCATCCTCATAATGTGCATAAAATATATTGACTTATTTAAATGTTATATGCAGATTATTATTTCCATTATTTAAAATACATAGACTAATTCAGAAATGCATTTTAACACATTTTAATGGTGTTTTTCTCCTCCGGAAAACACATATGTATCCCGAAACATGTTTTGAGTCATAAACTGCATCAGAATATTCAGAAATCAAAATTCAGTGGATAACAAAGTTCCGGTCCACACATTAGTTGAGGGAATGCAGATCAGGTCAGAATTTGCAAAATATAAAATTCCTCAAGCACTGTGTCTGTTACTGCTTAAGATAATCCAAAAGAATTAGGATCTAATGTTGAAAAATCAGAGAATTCAACATTTGAAATCGAATTCAAGTTCTGGAATGTTTGGCAATTTGTAAAATTGTATGTGATGTTGTATGACTCTAGCTAGTAGCCCTTTTGCAAACTCAGCAACACAAGGAGGTAAAGCATGTTCATTCAAAGTTTTTACCTCTCTGCGATAACTTCCACTTTGACCATCTGTATTTACAGCTCACTGCAAGAACCCAAACATTTCTGGGCCTGAGCTTATGAAAAACATGGGACTCATTCTTCTATATTATTATGCTGCGAAATGTCATATATGATGATAGCACAATATATATTAATAGTAATGCTGGTAGAAGTAGCAGTAATTTATGTTATGAACTGCCCTGTGATCTTTGGATGAAGGGCGGTATACAAATTTAATAAATAAAATAAATAATAATAAATAATCCACACACCTGAGGATTTGGCCTCTAGTTTTTGCTACAGGACTTCCATTTTCATAGCACAAATTGTTGTACCATGCCAGACTAAAGTTTCCAGTGTAAATTTATTTGCACTAATGAGCACTTGGGGGTGCTATCAATCTTGCTAAACTAAATAGGTATTACTTTCCTGAGCTTTCACCCTCACGCCAGATAGCACATAACAAATAACAGTCACTTCATTTGCATGTGATGCAGGAGAAAGGTCTGTAATTAGAATATGCATGTATTTGCATTTCATATTTATATCTGAATACCTCTCCACCAGCACCAATGCATTCATTACTAGGGATAAGTAATTATCACAATGAAATAATTCCATGCTGGAAATCAACTGGTGGAAATTAGAGCCGGGTGCAAATTGTATTTATTCTAATAATTCATATACTGTACTGCTTACTGCTGCTGTTTGAAATGGCTTATCGAAATTCACTACCATATTCGCAGGCAGAGAAATTGTGTCGAGGTCATTTCACCAGCTTTCTTCAGGGACAGGGAAAATTCTGCAGCAGTTTTTTAGGGGGGGCATTCATTATGGTAGTAGCACAGATTATTTCCCACTAAGTCCCCCACCTATGACCAATGCAAGCAGCAGCAGCAACAAGTGTATGAAAAGGCGGACTACAATTTTGCAACCTGCACCATGCCCCAGACCACACAGAGTTCCATGGGTGGGGTGGAATTTCAGCCATCACCACCCCCAAAATGTTGGGAAATATTCAGAGGAAATTCCACGAAGTGGCCTAGGGGTTGGGAGAAGTAGGAAAAGAAGAATCTCATACATTTTCTCAGATAAACATGTTCTGAGCAATTTCGGTTCAGCCCCAGCTGACATTCCACAAGGAGAACTTGGCTTTTGCCCCTATATTCTTACATACACACACACACACACACACACACACACACACACACACACACCATAACCAGATGTAGATATGGCTTCAAGAGCAACCTGTAAACTCACAGACATCCTCATCTTTACAGATCATAGCAAAGCAACTTAGCTGAGTCCTGGGAGGTATTTGCTTATTGCCATCATTACATACCTAGAAAGAAAGGACAGAAAAACTAGTGCTCCAAAGACAAAAAAGCCAACACCTGCCTTGTTTTTGTCGAACATCTCAGATGACCTAATGCTCCCAGCAGCCTGAGATACACATAGGTACCAGCGGGGTGCTTTCTTCTTCTTGTTCTTCAAGAAGCAGAGCTGTTTACTAGAGGTGTAATGAGATAATAGGTTACCTGGGAGAGATTCAGACTCCTCCAGGGAAGGATAAATACCTTGAGTAAATTCCCCTTACTGCTGTGCCTTGTCAACCACTTATCTCACTTAAAAGGAACTTTCAAGATGTGGTTCCCAAAACACTTAAAGGAGAGAGTTCAGATGACTCCTGTGTAAGGTTGGGTTGTTCAGGCTGCTCATCAGAACTTTTCATCTGAGAGAGCATTTCTGCCTGTGCCTGTGCAACAAATCTCTCAAACTTAAAAACTAATAATAATAATAATCTGCACAACAATTTGCATTTGAATATGAAGTGAATATGTATTTCATCACAACATATGCATTTACACATGTGTTTTATCCTGAAATGAACATGTTTTGCCTCTCTGCTCAGGTGTTTGGGGAAGGAGGAGGCAATCTGAATTTCTGTTATTGATGGTTTTATTTGTAACTGAATTTTGTTTTCTGAAGCAGATGATAATAGTTAATTATAGTAAGAACTGATACGAGATATATTTTCTAGATAAATTTAAACACTAATATAAAAACACATACATATGTATGTGTACACTTACATGCACACAAGGAGAAAGAAGGACGTTAATATTTCAGTTTGGCAAGCATAAATGAGGTGAAACCATTACTATATTGTTTCCTACAGACTGTGTGCTTGTGCGTTATCCTGTGTCTTAGTGTAAGAGAACATGATGGAATTGCTCCATTTTTCAATAAATAAGTTCTCTGGTCGCTATCCGCCTCTTATCCTTTGAATGAATGAATAAATGCTAATGTGTTTTTGTATATTTTTGAGCCAAGAATTGTATCAGAAAATTTGACAAGTGCAAAATCAAAAGGATAAATAATTCCAAACCACACTTTAGTCTTGGATGTGGGGATCAGGTCAAGGCACCTCATGTTTCACAAAAACCAAATCAGTCACAAATCTCTCATCCACTCTCAATACTATTATTATAAAGTGTGGACCCTCTTTTGGATGATGGCGTCAGACTGTAGCCATTTATTTGATTAATCATCATTATTCTACTTTTTCTTTAAAAAGGAAGCCCAAAGCAGCAGCAAGAACATAGAATAATGAATACAGTAATATGAAAACTCAGCCAAATTATGTATTAACTGATTTATTTCATTACAGAGTAATCCCAACTCTCCCTCTGAGCTCGGCGGAGCTTTGTGGAGTAGCAGTGTAATATGTGTGGGTAACACACTGGCAAAGCCAACCCCTGCAGTCAGTAAGATTGTACCCTCTGCTCACCAATTGATGAGCAGGAGGTTCAATCCTGCTCAGTTTGACTGTGCACATGTATTCTCCTGATGGGAAGACACATGTGCAGTCAATGCCCAGTGCGGGGCTGTTTGAAATCTGTGTTCTATTCATTGCAGGAACTACATGCTTCTCTATCTTCTTGCCCAACACCCCATACCCTGATAGGTCTGCATCACTCCAGGTGATATAAGCCAGGACTGTCTCCACTTGACTAAGTCAAGTCTGGAGCCACCTGAATCAGCCCAATTAGGTTTGGGCTTCAGCCAAATTAGATGCACAGCCCTGTTATTCTCCTGTCAAATTTGGTTAAAAGTTGAGCAGTTTCAAAAGGTTCAGTCCACCACCTTGATTCAAGATAGCATCCAATGGCATCCAAACAAAGGCAGAAAGCTGCTCCTTCTTCTGTCATGCCAAAATGGGCAATGATATATTCAGACGTGTCCAAATCATCACAGTTTGGAACAGTTCCGTGTGCCATCTTGATTCAAAATGGTGTCCAATGGTATCCAGACATAAACAAAAACTAGTAAGGAAGTTGACTGTGCAGATATGTGAATCTGAAGAGCGTATAGTGAGATTTGGACATAATTCTTTATGTGTGGATAAGTGAATTTTTGGATAGTGGGCATGTGGACAGAGGGACTTGCGTGTATAAGAAAATATAGCTAGCTAGCTATTGTTTTATAGAATCATAGAATTGTAGAGTTTGAAGAGACCCTGAGGATCGTCAAGCACAACCCCCTGCAATGTAGTGATATGCTGCTGTCCCATACAGGGTTATTGGTTTGTTATTTTAATGATGTCTCCTGGGACCATGGCATGAAAGGTAAAAATTAAAATTATGCTATTACTCTTGACGTTGTTAGTTACAGTTCTTTGACGTCTCCTTCAGTTCCTGTAGAATTAGCCTAACAATGCAGTCCATTTTCAGGCCATAAAATAAATGAATCCAAATATGAAATAATGGGCTTGAACCTGCATAACTGAACATGGCATTTCCAAATTGTGTAACACATTTTGGAAGTGTATAGGCATTAGGGCATTAAATATTTAGAGTTCTATTTCAAGATGTGAAAATGTTAAACAATTATCACAATCAAAGGTTGTTAAGACAATCTCACAGGCCCTAAAACATGGTGTGGGTGGAAGTTTTCTTGGATAGGTCAAACTGCAATAATTAAGATAAATGTGTTATGATTTCTATCTCAGACCCTAGTACTACTAAATATATCATATTCAACTTTTGGAACCATTATGGATATTGAGAAAGAAGATTAGATCCTATTATTCACTCTGCTGGAAATATGTTGCTGTGAGACCCACTTTTGTTTAGTTTAGAGTGAGACAAAATGAAGGCTGGTCAGAGCAGCCTAAGATAATCTTAGGCTGAAATCCTATACACACTGACCTGGGAACCATTGACCTCAGTGGGACTTATTGCTGAGTAGACACATAGAAATACATTGCTTGTTCCACAAGCCAACAAACCAGCCTGACACCAAAAGGTTGTTATAGTCAGGGATCCACAGATAAATTCACTAGGTAGGCAGTGCTGACCTACAGTATAATTCTGGCAACCAGCAGGAAGAACTTCTAGTGCAGGGCTACCCATTGTGTTGCCCTCCAGATATTGAGGGACTCCAACCCGGAGTTAGAATCAAAGAACGCACCAAATTAAACCAGGAGCAGGAAGAATGTTACTGCCTGGGCAAAGTCCAAGTCCAAACAGGAAGCCCTTTATGATCCCTCCTATCCAGGAGGAACCAATGGCCAGTCTTGGTGGGTGGGGCCAGTCAAGAGCCCACGATCACATCTCTTCCCTGGACGATATGTCAAGCTGCAGAACTTTATCATACAGGCAAAGAGTTCCTGTTTCCATCCCTCCTGATATTGTGGAGGGAGGAATCTCTTAACAGAATACTCTGACTTTTGCTCAGCTACAGTGTTCTCTGAGGGAAGCCACAACTGCTATAACACCAGTATACCTTTGCAGTGTAGCAATACAATCCATGCTCGCTATTCCCTGCCTTTTGCTCCCAGGTGTTAGGAAGGAGTACCTCCTTAAATATCTCAGTGGCTCACACAAGATTCCTAGTAGTTTACTGTTACTGGTGTTCCAATTGTTCCATATATTTGTGTAATCCTATTTTTGTGTGTGGTAAAATGATACCTCTGGCCATTATTACTTATTGACAGAGAACAGCACAGTTCAATTGTGTCTTACGTGGACTAGTCATTGTTAATATCCCTTTTAAACTCATTGCATGTAAATGTCATGGTTGAAGACCACTCCCTTGTGTATCTGATGAGGTTTGGGCTGTTGCCCATATAGCCAGGGGCAGACCTCCCCCTTTTGTTACTAAAAAAAAAGACATATTCACCCTCCTTTCCCTGTTTTGGAGGGCAATTAGAGACAGCAGTATTCTGTCCATGGGAACTACTGTAGGCATGGCTGACTGCCCATTTTCTGGGAACTGGGAGGGTATGCATCTTCTTGTTTTCTATTTTGCATCTCATTCCCAGATTGGCCAGGGTGAATGGCTGAATGTATTTGTGGTTGCCTTGCTGAAAGCAAACACATGTACCTTGGAATCTGTGATTTAATTCCTGCAGTTTCTACTATGAAGTTTCCAGTGGGGATGGATGAATCTGTCAGTTTCTGTTTATCTCAGTTTCTCATTTTTGCAGTCTAAAATTCAGTTAGTGGTTTATTTATTTTTAAATCAGATGAAAATTCAGCCAACGCAGACCCTGCATCCTATAACCTTTTAAATGTGTTTGTGGGAAGGGGAGAGGGAGGGGATAGCTAGGGATGATGGGAGTTGTAGTACAAAAACAGCTGGAGACCCAAGTTTGGGAAACACTGCTCTAAAGTTTCCTTCCCATGCACAGCTTCATTGCTTGTTACTTCCAGGGTTGTGGAAACTCAAGAGTGCAATGGTGTCACACCATGTGCTCTGCATCAGTAGACTTTACTAGGGAGAAGCGGAGAATGAGCTATGCTGCTTCTTCTTTGGACCTGCTGTGAATACTCATTCTGCCTGTGAGGTTCATAAAGTTCCTCCAGCCGTTGACCATCCTGGAGTGCTCCTTGGATATTGCTTTGCATCATGCGGCACAGTCACAAAAATGATGCCCTCCACAGTCATTTATGATTGACAATCTCACCCCAGGCAAGTGGCAGTCTCTGCCGACACATTGCTCTGTTTTACACAGCCCACAATTTCTCATCTTTCAGGTTATAAAAATCAATTGCCGACTTCCAATTAGTGCTAACACCCATTGCAAGAGAGAGAGGGCGAAATGAGGGGAGGGGGGATGTTGAGGTTCCATACAACTTTCACTTTTCAGAAAGGTTGGCGACAGACTCTTAATATCTCTGAACACATATGGTCTCCTCATTCCGCTGAGCGCATTTTTAGGGCAAACTTCTCATCCCACTTCTGCTCTCTAGACTGAAAATAGAAGTCTGAATTTTTGGGATGAAATGTACAAGAGTTGGCTAGGGAAAATGTATTCAATTAGAAACTTCAGCTGCCAGGAATATATTATTTGGTGCATATGCTGCCTGTGATCCCATGCTTTTCCTCCCCTCCTTATTTTTTTTATATATAAAAAATGGACTTGTTTGAGAGAGCAGAAGGAGAGGCTTGCATTTTAAATTTGCACATACTTTAAACTTTTATGGGTACTTCAAACAACCCAGATTAAAATTCTGTAGCCTCAGACTCTAAACCAAGAGGTGAATGTTGCACTGAGGTCTACAGCTCATTAGAAAGAAAGTTATTGGTAGAAGGGTAGTGGTAGGCAAAGATGATGCAGAAAGCTGGGATTTGTAAAACACAGTTGGAAAGCAGTGTTGCCAGTCCTTTGGAAGCAAACCAGAAGTCAAGAGCTGGTACCCATTGATCTGGAATGAAGCCTCAGACAAATAAAGCTTAGGTCTTTAGACTATGTTCAGAAACTGCATTGCTGAAGCTTCTAACTTTCCTGTAAGCTCTCATAACCACAGCTGTATGCATAAAATCTGTATCTCATAAGAACATAAGAAAAGCCCTACTAGATCAGACCATTGGCCCATCTAAGCCAATATCCTTTTCTCAGACTGGCCAACCAGATGCCTTTGGGAAGCCCATTAGCAGGATCTGAGCACAACAGCATTATCCCCTCCTGCTGTTTCCAGGTACTGGTATTCAAAAGCATAGTGCCCCTGACAGTGGAGACAGCAGCATGAAGCCATAGAGATAACCATGAAGAAGATTCATGGGTCACCTTAAAACAAGGATGAAACATCTATGGTCCTCCCAGATGTTGCTGGATTCCAATAACAACAACAACTCCCATCAACCTCAGCCTGAAAGTCGAGTGACCCAGGATTATGGGAATTGGAGTCCAACAACATTTGAAGAGTCACAGGCTTCCTGGTCCTGCATTGAAACACTTTTCCTGAACGTTCGGTGATCTTAGGGTTAGGTTAGGCTATTATTTTTGCATATTGCTTCCCACTAACAAGTCCTAAAATTATTTAGAAGAAGGTTACCGTAAAAATACAATAATAAAATTACAAATACGGATTAAAGAGCATTGACATACTTAATACAAATATCATTTGCACTTCCCAAATGCCACCATCTTAGGTAAAATACGAAGGCCGTGTACAACAATATACATAAATGCTATTAAACATAAACTCAATACAAAATGACCATTAAAACAACTAGCTAGTCCTATCAAAAAATTTAAAGGCCTGTCAACATAAAAATGTCTTCAACAGATGCCTGAAAGTCAACAGCAAAGATCCCTGCTGGAAGAGTATTCCATGACACTGAATGCCCAACTTTTGCTAGAGGCAAGTTGAGCCTCTGTAACACAGGGGACATGTAACAAGGCAGCTTCCACATTAGGTACAGTCATTCCTTGAATGGAGCTTTTCAGACTAAAGCTTCCATGCCTGAATGGAAGATTCCTCCTTAACCAATCCCCTTTTAAGCCCTGTTCCATGCCCAATAAGCATGGGACCCCATTGTCCAGCAGCAAGGTAAAGGTAAAGGTACCCCTGCCCGTACGGGCCAGTCTTGCCAGACTCTAGGGTTGTGCGCTCATCTCACTCTATAGGCCGGGAGCCAGCGCTGTCCGCAGACACTTCCGGGTCACGTGGCCAGCGTGACAAGCTGCATCTGGCGAGCCAGCGCAGCACACGGAACACTGTTTACCTTCCCGCTGGTAAGCGGTCCCTATTTATCTACTTGCACCCGGAGGTGCTTTCGAACTGCTAGGTTGGCAGATGCTGGGACCGAACGACGGGAGCGCACCCCGCTGCGGGGATTCGAACCGCCGACCATGCGATCAGCAAGTCCTAGGTGCTGAGGTTTTACCCACAACACCACCCGCGTCCCTATAAAGGTAAAGGGACCCCTGACCATTAGGTCCAGTCGTGGCCAACTCTGGGGTTGCAGTGCTCATACAGCTTCCAGGTCATGTGGCCAGCATGACTTAGCCGCTTCTGGCGAACCAGAACAGTGCACGGAAATGCTGTTTACCTTCCCTCCAGAGCAGTACCTATTTATCTACTTGCACTTTGATGTGCTTTCGAACTGCTAGGTTGGCAGGAGCTGGGGCCGAGTAATGGGAGCTCACCCCATTGCAGGGATTCGAACCACCGACCTTCTGATCGGCAAGCCCTAGGCTCTGTGGTTTAACCCACAGCACTACCCGCGTCCCTACTGCAGCAAAATACTGGGCAAAGCTGTCCCATGAGCCTTTGCAAAGCAGAGGGGAAGGACTATATAAGGCTGGTTTCCCTGGAGCTCAGGGCCATTTTGTCTTGAGAGCTTCCCACCCTCAGGTTAGAGAGTTCACTGAGCAATTTTGGGTCACTGGGCCAGACATGATTCCCACCCCACACCTGATTGGCACTTGGTTAGTTTTTGGTTAGAACTTGCTTATTTGGCTTTCACCACAGCAAGGTTAAACACTGTTCAACTCCTATGGAACAGGTTTGGAGCAGTCCAAACCCAGCGGACCCATTCCATCAACATGGGGCTTTTCGAATAATGAACTGATCCCGGGACCCAATGCCATGTCAACCCTTTCCCTGCCTGCTGCTATCAATAAAGATTTGGCCCAATTTTATCCCATCACCATTCTACAGTCTTAATATATTGCTGCTCTCATGGGACACATAATGCGCCTGCCTGGGCAAATGTGTCGTGGGAGGCAAGCAATTTGAAATCTTGCTCATGCCCTCTCAGTGAATGCTCATTTTTCTTTTTGGAAATGTATGATCACGGAACCTGGAATTGTGATAATGCATTGCAACAGGGCATGGGAATGAATTTGCTGATAGGCAAGTCTGATCTTTGGTCTCTGCCAACTTTCCAGGGGTACCAGGGTTGTATCCCTGTTGCCACCAGGTTCTCCCCTCATTCTTGTATCACGTTTAAACATCACAAACACAGTCAAGTTGTTCCCTTTCTCACTGAGCCTGTGAACAGGAAAGCAGAGGCTTTTGGAAAGAAAGAAGTCTCTGTAAGAGCCGTTTGCCCCTTTGGCTTGATTCTGCCTGTGGCTCCAAAGAACTTTTAATAGAAATCTTCAGAACGGAATGGGCTACAGCTGTTTGCCTTGATAAATATATTTTATGCTACATGCCTCAGCTGCCATCTGTTTGCTGATATGAGCGTTTCTTCTCTGCAGCAATGGAAAAGCTTTCAGAAGAAATCACAAGAGATGATTTTAGTAGCAGGTATGGAGGGGGGAACGGAAAAACAAGCTGTGCCCATAGTGCTACTCTGCTATTTTGCCATGCCATTATTGCATGCAAAAGTACTGGCGTGGGTGGAAGAACAGGAGAATGATCTACAAGTATGAGTGACCACTATATTGTTAATTCTAAAAACTGATTTTTTTAAAATAAAAAATGCTTTCTCCTTTCATGATAGCCAAGTGGGTCAAATATTTCCAGAATGCTTGGGCATTGTTCAAAACTGCAGTAACAGAAGCCCTGCTAGAATGTACATCACAGATCAGAAAATGTACCACCATAGCCAAGAGGATGCCAGCATGGTTGATGAGCAAAGTCAAGGCAGCTATTAGAGGCAACAAGCATACAGATGGAGGTGATCTATTCAATGTTTTGTAATATGCATGTGTTTATTCATAAGTCCAATCTACACCTTTTCCATATTCACCTGTGATTTATTTTTCAAAAACTGTACAAAATTTATAATCAAATATATACCGTATCTAAATACATGTGCAAATGTATATTTAAATGTATATGTACATATTTAAATGTGAATTTTATTACAAAATGTGCATTTAAATATGTATTTTACCTCAATGTACATATTTGTAATGTATTTTGCCCCATAATATGTAATTTTTATGCATTCTTGAACATTTTTTGAGCCAATAAGTATATTGCAAGAAGTTCAGAGGATAATTAAGTTTCAATCTGTGCATCGTCCTGGAGGTGTGAATTAGTTCAGTTTACTTAAAAATGTGGACAGAATGAAATTATCTTCTACCTCTACTGTGAATACTCAATGCCAGGGAAAACAGAGGTGAATCATTATACTCATACCTTGCTTGTAAGTACTTACTGGTATTCACTGCTGTTGGAAACAGAAAGCTGAATGAGATGGACCTTGGTGTAATCCAGCAGCACAGTTTCTTATGCTTAGTGGCTTGATTTTGTGATGTGCCAAGTCAGAAAGCAGAGAGTGAATTAGCTGCAAAAATTTACACATCATGACATTGGCTCCAAGATCATCTGTAGTACCAATTCGCAGCTAGCTACATTTTACTGCTCTTGAAAGTGTCCTCAGTTTTGAGAAGAGATGAGCCAAATTCTTACAGGAGTTAAAGCATTTGATTCACAGCATCACAAACTGCCTAATGTGGAAAATGAACCCAGATTCAGATAGAGAGCCCTTGGCAGACAAGGAGATTGGTCATTCCAATCTCCAAAGAACATGCACTGTGTCCAGCATTAGCTACAGATGGGGAGGGGAAGGCCCCTTTTGGCAAGAGGCTCTCAGTGGGATGCCATTCCTGTACCGCCCAGTTCCTTCCCATTGTCACCATTGCCCATTCTCTTGCTCAATCCCTCTGAGCCCAATTTGCCCAGAAGCAGAGGGCAAGGCATGTAGATGCTGTTGCTCCCTCTCCTTGCTCTTCCCACAGCTTGCACTAGGGCCATGCACCAGCTTTGGCCAAATCCCAAACCAAATTGTGTCAAAACAGACCAGGGGAATGGTTGGGGGTTAGGGGGTTGTGCACAGCCTCAGCTTGCAAAAACAGGAGCCGCTAACCAAGGGGAGGCGGAGCAGGGTTGATAGTCTCCTACTAGGACAAGGATCTTGGTAGATGAGGGATGGGAAACCTCAGAGGTGGAGGCAAACGTGGCCCTCCTGGACTCTCCATCTGATCCTCAGACCTCTCCCCAGGTGACACCATTTACTGGCCTTCCATCACACCCTAAGGTGGATCCAGTCACCACTGACCACATGGCCCTTGGAAGGTTGCCCAGAAGAATATGCAACTCTTGGGCTGAAAAAGGTTCCCCAGTCCTGCTTGATGATGCTAATCCATCATGGAAACCCTAAGCATGAGATATGCAAGCAAACCAAAGATTATTACTGAGACCAGCTCATATTATTCCTATCTTTCACCAGAACTGTAGAAGGCCTTTGTCACTGCCAGAAACTAATTTACACATTACACCTTAACCATGGTCAGAGCTCACATTAAAATAATGATGTGTGAATAATAGAAATGTGCTGCAAAGAATGTTCAAAATTTGCAGAATGTCGCTGCTGAAGTGTGAATGTCGAAAATCCTCCAATCAATTTTCTGAATTTCCCAAAAAAATCATAGATACATCAGTCACAGTTGCCCGCATCCACTGATGAATGTCTGTAACATGGGGATGACTACAGCTGTTTTTGAACATACTTAGAATTTTATTGGGGATTATCAACAGTCACTTCTGAAAGTCAATATTCAATAGATTTTTGGGTGCTCAAAAGTTCAGCAAGCTGTGCCAGAAGTGGATCTGCAGACCTTTTGCTCATAGACTGGGAAAAGAAACAAGTTGTGTTTATAACCTCTTTGCATATTTATTTATTTAAAAATTGAATCCTGCCTTTCAATCTAGTGTTTCAAAGCTGTTAACAAGGAATCAAATGATAATAAAGCAGATTTAAAACTGCAAATAAGCATTGATAACAGCATTATACATGTGTATGTTTTTAAAGAAGACTTAGCCTAGCGCCTAAAATCTACATATTAGGCTAGGTCAAAGGCAGGCTTCTTGCCCGCCTTGAGTTCTTTTGCCTGGCTAGTATGTGTCATTGAACAGTGACAAAACCTCTGGGTATTGCATGGCTAGAACATCACCTGCTACACTAACATGTTACATTGGTTGCTCCAGCCATTTTTGCCTCTGACCCTATGCACCATTGGGAAATGGCCCCTAAGACAATGCTGTGTCACGCCCCAGTAGACCTTCTACACTCTGGCTTCCAAAACTACTTGCTAACCATAGCTACTGGAAGTGAATGAGTTTCAGAGATTGCTTACTCACAAGCAGACCCCTTACTCATAAGAAGACTGCAGACTCTCGATCCATAGGTATATACCATGTTGTTGAGGCTCTTCACCTTGGACCCAAACCTTTTGGTGCTGGCTCTCTCAAGTACTGAGGTAGCGGTGGCTCCACCCCCTCCTCTGACAGTTTCAGGGAACCAACTTGAAGGGCCCTTCAAGGGTACCCTCAGCATTGGATCCAGGTAGCCATGGCTGCTCCTCAAGGTCCTCAATCTATGGGGTGTCTAGTTCATCTTCTGAGGACTACATGTCTGGTACAAGTTCAGAACTAGGCAAGGTATGCTGCCCTTGGGAAGAAAGGATTCCCCATCTCTGATTTAGACCATATTCTGTTTCCCTAGAATCACCCAGGACCAGACATGACTCCCCACCTGAAGCATACTAAATGAAATGAAACAAACAAGAGGTAGAAGAGGACAAATTTCAATAAGGACTTCAACCCAGTGTGCAGCAGCTGTGAAAAAGGTGAATTCCATGTTAGGGTTCATTGGGAGAGGAACTGCAAATAAAACTGCCAATATGATAATACTGTTATACAAATCTGTGGTGTGACCACGTTTGGAATTCTGTGCACAGTTATGGTTGCCTCACCTCAAAAATTGTACTGTAGAGCTGAGAAAAGGTTCAGAAAAGGGCAACCAAAATGATCAAAGGAATCGGAAAGTTTGCACTATTTGGGGCTTTTTTAGTTTAGAGAAAAGGCAAGTAAGAGGTGACATAAGAGAAGTGTGTTTTGTTTTGTTTTGTTTTGTTTTGTTTTGTTTTAGAGCCTTTGTACTCCACTCTTCGGCTGATAGCCAAAGAATTGATGCTTTTGAATTATGGTGCTGGAGGAGACTCTTGAGAGTCCCATGGACTGCAAGAAGATCAAACCTCTCCATTCTGAAGGAAATCAGCCCTGAGTGCTCACTGGAAGGACAGATCCTGAAGCTGAGGCTCCAATACTTTGGCCACCTCATGAGAAGAGAAGACTCCCTGGAAAAGACCCTGATGTTGGGAAAGATGGAGGGCACAAGGAGAAGGGGGAGACAGAGGATGAGATGGTTGGATAGTGTTCTTGAAGCTACCAGCATGAGTTTGACCAAACTGCGGGAGGCAGTGGAAGACAGAAGTGCCTGGCATGCTCTGGTCCAGGGGGTCACGAAGAGTCGGACACGACTAAACGACTAAACAACAACAACCCCACTCTTCAGCCCAAAAGGCTCTCAGAGTGGCTTACACACAATAAAAACAAAACAGTCCCTACCCTCAGGCTTACAATCTTTAAAAAAAAACTACATGCAAGGAAAAAGGTACAGGGAGGTAAGAGGGAAAAATCAAACCTCAGACACCAATTTATAAACAGTTGTTCCTGTAACGACCATCTGGCATAGTGCGCTTTTAGCAAAGTTGGTGAAATGAGCCTTCCTTGAGCTGTGCACTCATAAAATGTTATTCACACGTAACATTCAAGTGTATAATATTTAGCATGGCATGAAGAAAGTGGATAGGGAAAAGTTTTTTCTCCCCATCTCATAACCCTAGAACTCATGGATATCCAATGAAGCTGAAAGATAAAAGAAAGTACTTCTTCTCACAGAACATAGTGAAACGATGCAAATCACTCCCACGGCAGACAGTAATGGCCATCAACCTGGGTAGCTTATAAAAAGAATTGGACAAATTCATGGAGGAGAAGGTTATTGATAGCTACTAGCTCTTCCTCTACAGCTGGAGGCAGTGATGCTTCTGAATACTAGCTGATGTTAACCACTGGAGTGAGGCTCAGGTCCTGTTTGCAGGCTTCTCACAGGCTTCTGGTTGGCCACCATGAGAATAGAATAATGGACTGCATTGACCATTGACCTGATCCAGCAGGCTCTTTTTATGCTCTTGTGTTCTTATCAGCTTGAAAAGCTAGACATACAGTGGTACCTCGGGTTACAGGCGCTTCAGGTTACATACGCTTCAGGTTACAGACTCCGCTAACCCAGAAATAGTACCTTGGGTTAAGAACTTTGCTTCAGGATGAGAACAGAAATCGTGCTCTGGCGGCGCGGCGGCAGCAGCAGGCCCCATTAGCTAAAGTGGTGCTTCAGGTTAAGAACAGTTTCAGGTTAAGAACGGACCTCTGGAATGAATTAAGTACTTAACCCGAGGTACCACTGTATAGAAGTTGAGATGAAATCCCACAGCATCACTCCAAATGTCTGGCTTTCAGGTACAATGCAAAAAGACACAGAGAGAGAGAGAGAGAGAGAGAGAGAGAGAGAGAGAGAGAGATGGTAAAAATTAAACTAACCCTAAACATGCACCCACAGCTTCCCTGTAGTATTTCTGAGGCCTGGTGACTATATATGTAATGGCAGTAACTGGCTTCTGCAGGATGCTCCAGCTCTTACTTCAGTTTTATTTAACTCTAACAACTTGCATTCTCCCTTTGTAAGGCAATATTCTCCGCTCCCCATCCCGCAAAAGGAGACCTTGCTTTATCTGCAACAGGGTGCAGTTAATTGCCACTTCCAATAGCCTTTCCAGAGACCCAGAGTAGAGAAAATAGCACTGAATTAACCTTGAATGTCAAAGCAGAGGGAATAAAACAACTTCAAAAAAATCAGAGGTGGGAAATTACCCTTAAATAGGCATTAATGCCCCTTCATGGATCACTGCCTTGCCGTGGCGAAGGGGCTTGAAGAACTCAGAGAAGCTATGAACTACGCCGAGCAGGGCACACAAGATGAACAGGTCATAGTGGAGAGTTTTGACCAAACGTGATCCACCTGGAGGAGGAACCGGCAAGCCACTCCAGTATCCTTGCCAAGAAAACTCCATGGACAAAGACAACAGGCATATAAAAGTTATGACGCTGGAAGATGAGCCCCTCAGGTCGGAAGGCGTCCAACATGCTACTGGGGAAGAGCGGAGGGCAAGTACAAGTAGATCCAGAGCTGATGAAGCGGCTGGGCCAAAGCCGAAAGGACGCTCAGTTGCGGATATGCCTGGAAGCGAAAGGAAAGTCCAATGCTGTAAAGAAAAATATTGCATAGGAACCTGGAATGTAAGAACCATGAACCTGGGTAAGTTGGAGGTGGTCAAAAATGAGATGGCAAGAATAAATATTGACATCCTGGGCATCAGTGAACTAAAATGGACGGGAATGGGCGAATTCAGTTCGGATGACCATCACATCTACTACTGTGGGCAAGAAACCCGTAAAAGAAATGGAGTGGCCCTCATAGTCAACAAAAGAGTGGCGAAAGCTGTACTGGGATGCAATCTCAAAAATGATAGAATGATCTCGATACGAATCCAAGGCAGACCTTTTAACATCACAGTAATCCAAGTTTATGCACCAACCACTGGTGCTGAAGAAACTGAAATAGACCAATTCTATGAAGACTTACAAGACCTTATAGAAGTGACACCAAAGAAGGATGTTCTTCTCATTATAGGGGATTGGAATGCTAAAGTAGGGAATCAAGAGATAAAAGGAACAACTGGCAAGTTTGGCCTTGGAGATCAAAACGAAGCAGGGCAAAGGCTAATAGAGTTCTGTCAAGAGAACAAGCTGGTCATCACAAACACGCTTTTCCAACAACACAAGAGACGACTCTACACATGGACATCACCAGATGGGCAGTATCGAAATCAGATTGATTATATTCTCTGCAGCCAAAGATGGAGAAGCTCTATACAGTCAGCAAAAACAAGACCTGGAGCTGACTGTGGCTCAGATCATCAGCTTCTTATAGCAAAATTCAAGCTTAAACTGAAGAAAGTAGGAAAAACCACTGGGCCGGTAAGATACAATCTAAGTCAAATCCCTTATGAATACACAGTGGAAGTGACGAACAGGTTTAAGGATTTAGATTTGGTGGACAGAGTGCCTGAAGAACTATGGATGGAGGCTCGTAACATTGTACAGGAGGCAGCAACGAAAACCATCCCAATGAAAAGAAAATGCAAGAAAGCAAAGTGGCTGTCCAACGAGGCCTTACAAATAGCGGAGGAGAGAAGGCAAGCAAAATGCGAGGGAGATAGTGAAAGATACAGGAAATTGAATGCAGATTTCCAAAGAATAGCAAGGAGAGACAAGAAGGCCTTCTTAAACGAGCAATGCAAACAAATAGAGGAAAACAACAGAATAGGAAGAACCAGAGATCTGTTCAAGAAAATTGGAGATATGAAAGGAACATTTCGTACAAAGATTACCATAATAAAGGACAAAAGTGGTAAGGACCTAACAGAAGCAGAAGACATCAAGAAGAGGTGGCAAGAATACACAGAGGAATTATACCAGAAAGATATGGATGTCTCGTACACCCCAGGTAGTGTGGTTGCTGACCTTGAGCCAGACATCCTGGAAAGTGAAGTCAAATGGGCCTTAGAAAGCACTGCAAATAACAAGGCCAGTGGAAGTGATGGTATTCCAGCTGAACTATTTAAAATTTTAAAAGATGATGCTGTTAAGGTGCTACACTCAATATGCCAGCAAATTTGGAAAACTCAGCAGTGGCCAGAAGATTGGAGAAGATCAGTCTACATCCCAATCCCAAAGAAGGGCAGTGCCAAAGAATGCTCCAACTACCGCACAATTGCACTCATTTCACACGCTAGCAAGGTTATGCTTAAAATTCTACAAGGAAGGCTCAAACAGTATGTGGATCGAGAACTCCCAGAAGTGCAAGCTGGATTTAGAAGAGGCAGAGGAACCAGAGACCAAATTGCAAACATGCGCTGGATTATGGAGAAAGCTAGAGAGTTCCAGAAAGACATCTACTTCTGCTTCATTGACTATGCAAAAGCCTTTGACTGTGTCGACCACAGCAAACTATGGCAAGTTCTTAAAGAAATGGGAGTGCCTGATCACCTCATCTGTCTCCTGAGAAATCTCTATGTGGGACAAGAAGCTACAGTTAGAACTGGATATGGAACAACTGATTGGTTCAAAATTGGGAAAGGCGTACGACAAGGCTGTATTTTGTCTCCCTGCTTATTTAATTTATACGCAGAATACATCATGCGAAAGGCTGGGCTGGATGAATCCCAAGCTGGAATTAAGATTGCCGGAAGAAATATCAACAACCTCAGATATGCAGATGACACAACCTTGATGGCAGAAAGTGAGGAGGAATTAAAGAACCTTTTAGTGAGGGTGAAAGAGGAGAGCGCAAAATATGGTCTGAGGCTCAACATCAAAAAAACGAAGATCATGGCCACTGGTCCCATCACCTCCTGGCAAATAGAAGGGGAAGAAATGGAGGCAGTGAGAGATTTTACTTTCTTGGGCTCCATGATCACTGCAGATGGTGACAGCAGCCACGAAATTAAAAGACGCCTGCTTCTTGGGAGAAGGGCAATGACAGGTCTAGACAGCATCTTGAGAAGTAGAGACGTCACCTTGCCAACAAAGGTCCGTATAGTTAAAGCCATGGTTTTCCCAGTAGTGATGTATGGAAGTGAGAGCTGGACCATAAAGAAGGCTGATCGCCGAAGAATTGATGCTTTTGAATTATGGTGCTGGAGAAGACTCTTGAGAGTCCCATGGACTGCAAGAAGATCAAACGCATCCATTCTTATGGAAATCAGCCCTGAGTGCTCACTGGAAGGACAGATCGTGAAGCTGAGGCTCCAGTACTTTGGCCACCTCATGAGAAGAGAAGACTCCCTGGAGAAGACACTGATGCTGGGAAAGATGGAGGGCACAAGGAGAAGGGGGCGACAGAGGATGAGATGGTTGGATAGTGTTCTCGAAGCCACAAACATGAGTCTGACCAAACTGCGGGAGGTAGTGGAGGACAGAGGTGCCTGGCGTGCTCTGGTCCATGGGGTCACGAAGAGTCGGACACGACTAAACAACTAAACAACAACAAGGCATTAATGGGGAAAGGAAAGGAGTTGAACACAGGGTAAAGCAAATTGTCCCTGGTTGGCCTTTAGTGCAATGGGGCTTCCTGGGGTTGGAGCCTCCATTTGCCTGGATTGGGAAGTAAAGGGGTTGGGGAAAGTTTGGTAAACAGCAAATGAGACTCACTTTGTTTGTTGTTTTGGGTGCCTTTGCACATGCTGGAGCACGCACTGCAGTCATCTGTTAAGACAGGACAAAGGAAGGTCATTCCTGTTTGAAAGGCACTGCCAGAGGGTGTAGTGAAGGCCACAGCTTTAAGAGAGAAGTAGAGGGGAATATTTTCAGTCCAAGAGCTGCATTCCCTTCTGGGCAACCTTCCAGAGGCAACAAACCAATAAGGTTGGGGCCAGAGGCAGAAACTGACAAGCCAACAGATCCAAATTCTGCCTTTGTACAGTAGGGTAGTTTCTACACAAACTTACACCTCTCTATCCTCCATCTAGGCACTGCAAGAGGCATTATCAATGTTCAAGACACATTCCAACCTGTTAAAAATACTCAAGGAGGGTACAAAATGGGTTGCTAGGAGGGCTGTGGAGAACCTTAAAGGCCAGATAAAGAGGCTTGGAATGCCATAGTTGGTCCGAGGTCCCACAAACTCAAGGTGAAGAGGGCAGTCAGTGACTATTGGTCATTGATGGCTATTGGTCATGGATGGCTGTATTAAACATCCATGTTCAGAGGCAGTAGAGGGGAGAAATTCTATTCAGTTCACATTCAAATATTAACCTACCTAATCTGCACTTCTCTTCCCCCCCCCAAAAAAAAATGCAAACCAAAATGCAGCTTTCCTTGAAAATTTGCACTTCTCTTATTTTTGTAGTGCAGTTCCTCAACCAAAGAATTTGCACACCAGGGGAAAGTGTGCACATATATATATATATACAGAGAGAGAGAGAGAGAGAGAGAATTTGGGGGAATTTCTAGCAGAAATGTGCATATGCATATGCATATACTATAATAATAATAATAATAATAATTTTTTATTTATACCCCGCCCTCCCCAGCCAAGGCCGGGCTCAGAGCGGCTTACAAGCAATAATAAAAACAAGATGAATGATTACAACTTAAAAACAAAAATAAAAAACTACATTAAAATAATGGAACATTAAAATATTAAAATGTAGCCTCATCGCAGGAGGAGAAGGAAAAGAAAAAAGAAAGAGAGGGAGGGAGGGAGGGAATCAAATTGGCTCCAAGCCAAAGGCCAGGTGGAACAACTCTGTCTTACAGGCCCTGCGGAAAGAAATCAGATCCTGCAGGACCCTGGTCTCATGAGGCAGAGCGTTCCACCAGGCCGGAGCCAGAGTTGAAAAGGCCCTGGCTCTGGTTGAAGCCAATCTAACTTCCTTAGGGCCTGGGACCACTAGGGTGTTGTTATTTATGGACCTTGAGGCTCTCCGTGGGGCATACCAGGAGAGGCGGTCCCGTAGGTACGAGGGTCCTAGGCCGTGAAGGGCTTTAAAGGTCAAAAGCAGCACCTTAAATCTGACCCTGTACTCCACCGGGAGCCAGTGCAGCTTGAAAAGCACTGGGTGAATATGCTCCCATGGCAGAGACCCCGTGAGGAGCCTTGCTGCAGCATTCTGTACCCGCTGGAGTTTCTGGGACAGCTTCAAGGGCAGCCCCGCGTAGAGCGAATTACAGTAGTCAAGCCTGGAGATGACCGTTGCATGGATCACTGTGGCCAGGTCGGGGCGGGAAAGGTAAGGGACCAACTGCTTGATGCAGCAAAGGTGGAAAAATATACTAGAAGAAATATACACTAAAATGTTGCCAAATTTTCATGAGAAATGTTTTTTAAAAATTCAGATGTGTGGAAATATGATGAGGTCTACTTCAGAGTGAAAAAACATGAAAAATAGAGAGATGCCTAAATTTGTCCATACTGAATGAAAACCTAATTAGTAAAAATCAATGGTAGAGAAAGTCTACAACCTTCATGGATTGTGTGTGACCTTCTTTGAAGCATCTTGATTAGCTAAGATTTTGGTCTTCTCCAGGAAGGCTCATCTTACATTCTAGTTGCCCACATTCTAGTTGTCCCCTTGGTCTGGTTTTCATTTTCTGTTCCATTTTTATTTCCCAGTCTTCCTGGATCCTGCATCTCTGAACTAGGAAGTGACCATTTTATTTCATTCAGTGGTTGGAGGAATTCTTGCGTTTCTTACGAGATGCTACACGAAGGCCTGGACCCATTTGAATTTTTTGGAATGTTTTCCTCCTTTTAGAAACTTTTCATCTCTTTTCCGCCTGAGATGCTCCAAGCTCGGAGCCACAGACCATCTCCCATTAGGGGGAATGCCATTTAAGTGAGTTTCATTATATTACGAGACATTTCCCAGTGCAAATCGGCAATTTACGGTAGCTCACCTTTACGTTAAATGAGTTCTCATCCCCCTGAGTTATTAATAGAATGCCCTTTTCCATTAGCCTTGTCCTTTTCCAGCTCAAATGCCCCTCTCTTCTTACTTTCAAGAAGACATCATCCAGCAAAGAGTCTTTCAAGAGGACAGTATGGCTGCATGGTGGGAAAGAGGTGTAGGACAAAAGAGAGGTTGAGAAGAATTAATAGGAGCACGTTTCCCTTGTCTCCCAACAGAGGTCATCACACAAGGTGACCAAAGCAGTGGCCAAAACCAGATCTAAATCCTAATTGAAATGAATCTAGAAAATCAGTTTCCTCCATAAGTGCCTGGATCTGGTCCACAACCTCCTCCTCAATAACCTTGCCCAAGTAGGCGAGACTGGCAACTGACCGATAGTTACTTAGATGTTCTGAATCCAGGGAAGGTTTCTTGAGTGGTTTTACCACTGCCACATTCAAGCAGGCAGAGATCACCCCATCTCGCAAGCAGGCATTAATCACCTCTTTGGCCCAGCCAGCTGTCCCCTCCCTGCTAATTCATATCAGGGGGGCAAAGGTCCAGAATGTAAGTGGTAGCCCTGACTGATCTATGCACCTTGTCCATATCCTCAAGACTTACTAACTGAAACTCATCCAATAAAACAGGACTAGACAGTGCTCTGGACACCTCTTGAGATTCAACTGCTATAACAGTGAAGTCAAGGTCCTGGTGGATGCAAGCAATTTATCCTCAAAATGCTTTGCAAATCAGTCACCTCCTTGGGACCAGAGTATAAAAAAAAGCTCCACTGGGCAGCAGAATGAGGATGCAATGGAAGCAGCAAAGTATGCCTTCTTTGCTACCTTCACTGTTACTGGGTATGCTTGATGATGTGCCCTCACCAGTGTTTGATTGCATTCAACTGGATTTCTGCTCCACTCATGTTCAAGCCATCTCCCAGCTTCTTTCCTCACCTAAGCTCTGGAGTATACCAGGGAGCCAAACAGGATCCACAAAGTGGGAGACTGCTCTCAGAGGCAATTGTGTCAATGGGTCAAGCCATTTGAATGTTCCAGAGGTCCGCCAGGGCTTCAACATCAACCAGAAAATCCCCCAGAGACACCTAGAAATTCATTGGATTCATCAGCCTCCAAGGGCAGACCATACTAATAGATCCCCCACCTCTACAGAGAGAAAAAGGTGCTGAAAGCCTAAAACTCAACAGGAAGTGATCTGATCATGACAAGATACTGATGTCAATATCCCCTACTTTCAGATCACCTTCTTCCTGCCCAGTCGAGAAAACAAGGTCCAAAGAGGATGAGAGAGGCCCATTGAGCTTCCTGTTATCCCCACCTTTCTGGTCATTCAAAGCTTCTCTGACAATTTTCCATATGAATGCAACCTGATTTAGTGGAGGAAAGATCACTAGGCAGGTAGCTTGATACTGCAATAGGCTGAATTCAGTACCAAATATACTCTGAGAAGTGACTTTCATACGCTCTCAGGAACATTATCTCATTTTCTCAGGCTGTTATTTTCCCTCTCTTTCCCTCTTCCTTCTTCAAGACCTATATTCTTCCCAACCTGTATTTTCAACCCCTATTCATGCCTTCCTTAGCAACTACCACCTGCGTCTGGGGAAAAAAAGAAGACATATCTCACAGCTTGAGAACTAGTGTTGTTATATTCCATCGTGATGTTTCGGCCAAGAGCTCCTGAGTTCTCCCTTTGTAGGATGGATGTTATATGTCAAAAACCTCAACCAGGATGGGAGACTTCACTTTTTAAAGTTCTGGTTGATGTCCCCAGGGATTAGAAAACAACATTTTTAAAAACAGATTTGACTGAATAACAGAATTAGGGTTGCACTGAATAGATGCCGGTTTCAATGTGAGGTCATAACTTGCTCAGAGGATGACATAGATGAGGAATCTCCATCTCCGCTACCAGATCTTTCCAGACCAAAAGACATGGCTTTCTCTTCAGATTCAGAAGCCTCACTTCCAGGGCTGCCCTCATTATCCCCATGGCAAAGCAGCAATGGCCGCAGTTCATTTTGCAGCTTGCTGAAGAAAGCAACCAGTGCTCTGCTCAGAGTTCTGACTTTGCCTCACCTCAATGTGACATTGCCTGGCCTGAACGTGACTCTGCCACATCTGTTGCTATGCCGCCATGCTAAGAGATACCACGAGAGTAGCCCATTTCCCTCTGACCTCTGAACTCAGCCAGGGAAGGACAGGACACCCTCCTTTCTGGATGGGTAATGCCAACCAGACAGGAATCATGTAGTAAATGGGATGGCATCAGAGTATTTTGAGGCATCTCTAAATAAAGCATGAGACTCTTAATCTCAGGGTTGTGAGTTTGAGCCGCATGTTGGGCAAAAGATTCCTGCATTGCAGGGGGTTGGACTAGATGATCCTTGCAGCCCCATCCAACTCTACAATTCTACGATTCTAACTTTTTTCACCAGGAGCTAAACAATACCCCAACCCAAAAGTCTGTTCAGCTACCTCAGCTTTCATAGCTGGTCAGTCAGAGTCCGCCCTCCTAGACCAAGAGGAAGAGGCTGGCAAGTCAGGGATCAGATCCTCCAAGATGTATAAATATTAGGGGGGGGGGGAATTAAACAAATTAACAGGTGTTTCCTCTGACTTTAACTTATGCCTTATCTCTGACCTTGTTTCAGTCTGTGCATCATCTCCATTTATTCCCACCTTTGGCACACTTCCCAAAATCCAATTTTGTACATTTTGTACTCCATTTGGGCTGATTTAATTGAACTTATATTATCCCATAAACAAAGCATTACATAGTGGAAAGCGGAACTAACAAAGTAAAATGGCTGGCTATTCCCAATGCTCTCCATTAGATAGACAGGACATTAGTACTCAGTTAGGCCTGCCAGGTGCCAATCAATGCTCAGCACTATGGGTGGTCATCAGGGAGTGCAGTCCAGCATTGGCTTTATATCCATAGCACAATCTTCCCTTTTGCTTGTTATGAAGCTAGATGGGCTCTGGGGGAAATGTCAAACCTTGATAAGGGTCAAGCTCCAGGCAGGCAGATTCTGGAATCTGTGGGGAACTGGCTGTCAGTCCATGTGGGCCAAAAGAAATGGTCTAGTCAAATGAGATAATAGTCAAGATCCAAAGCAGCATTCAGGGGAGGAGAACAAAGCTTAGCAAGTGCCCAAGACTTCAGATGTGCTGCCCAGACTCAGGGGCAAGTTCTGGCTGGGAGCCATGCAATTGGTGTGGAGGCCTCCAGTACTATGATTAATACATCAAGGCTGGGAAGTTCTGCAAGAACAGTCGGTTCATTGGAAGCATGGGCAATTCTATGGTCTTCTGGGGGTGTGTGTGTCTGTCTTGCTTTCCCCGTGCTTCCGGATTCCCTCAGCATGGGGGTTTGGGCAAGATTGGACCCCAACACCTTCTCAACAGTGCCAAATCTTGGGTCTGCACATTACACTTTCAGCTATAGCCCTAAGGCATTTCAAGTGTAAAGCATGAATGTGATAAATATGTTGGCAAACACATGGATCTCATGAGTACATCTACCAGGCATCCATGATTAATTGACTTGGGACTCAGCCATATTAGTCAAAAAACAGCATTTTGAATTCATTCTTCACATGCAACACCAGATGGTGATGGAGAGCAACAAAAAATATTTGCGATTTTCCATAGCAGTTTCCCCCCCCTTTTGTTACAATTATTTAATTTCAGACTTATTTATAGATACCCTTGGTATCAGCAGAGTCAGGATGACTCTGAAACAATCTTTAGAAGGTTACAGATTCCAGGACTACAGGGAATATCAGAGGGGTACAAGTTTTGATGGTTGTGTTCTACCTCCAGCATCAGAGACAGCATACATCTGAATTCAAGATGGTTGAATCTGTCAAGTTTGGTTTCTCTCAGTTTCTCATGTTTCTAGTCCTAAGTTTAGTTTTCTGTATTTTGCCTTTTCCTTTCTTAAAAAGTCCTCATGAAAATTCATCATGATTTTAGTGTGATTTCTCCAACTAGACACAATTTGCTATGCAATCTTGCCCAGTCTAAACATTTCCGTAATGCAATTTCACTTTAATGCAATTTTGTATGCTGTTTTCAGTCACATATACATTTTTTAGCATCTATATGCATTTTTGTATGCAATGTTTGGTGGGGCTACTGTGTTACAAAACTGAGAAAAGTATGGCTGTGTTTCCTTTTGTGTATTGTTTCAGAAAGTGTGAATTAAGTTGGCTCCCTTAATTATTATTTTTTGAAATAATTTTTATTTCATTTTTTACAAATTCATTCACACAAGTAGTATTATCAAAAATATTAAACTCTACCCAAGATTCTTTCGAATCTCAAGACTTCCCTCCTCCTCTTCGTGGGTTCTTTAACTAACTTTTTAAACTGCATATCATGGATCTGTCTAGCTTATCATCCTCCATTGTATCCAAAGTCTATGCGTAATTGCAAGAGTTATTTGAAGCCTGCCAAAGAATTCAAGTGTTTACAGTGGTCTTTCAAGTACATTATATATTTATTCCATTCCTTGTTGAAGTTTTGATCCTCCTGATTTCTGATTTTCCTGGTTAATCTTGCCATCTCTGCATTGTCCAATAATTTCATCTGCCAGTCTGCCCTAGTCATCTTTCTATCTCTGGGCAAGGAGCATCCTTGCAGCTGTTGTAGCATTCATAAACAATCTTTTCAGTTCCTTCAGTATCTCTGCACCTACAATTCCTAACAAAAAGGCTTCTGGTTTTTAAACAAACGTTATTTTAAACATGTATGATATATTATTGGAATGGGATACTAAAGACGAAGAAATAAAGGAGGTCATGACAAAATGGGCAATGGACTTGGGATACAATATAGAATATGAAAAGTGGTCGAAATTATGGGGAAATGGAATGAAATTCACGGCATGTGTCACACTCAGAGAAAATTTAGAAAAGATGATGTATAGGTGGTACATCACACCAGCTAAATTAGGAAAAATGTACACAACAGGAGATAAGGCCTGCTGGAAGTGCAAAATCAAAGAAGGCAACTTCTACCATATGTGGTGGATGTGCAAAGAAATGAAGAAATTTTGGGATTTGATTTACAATGAGTTAAAAAAAATATTTAAATATACCTTTCCTAAAAGACCAGAGGCCTTTTTACTAGGAATTATTGGGGATGAAATTAAAAAAGAAGATAGGACATTATTTCAATATTCGACAGCAGCGGCCAGAATACTAATTGCACAAAATTGGAAAAGTTCGAATACCCCAACGGTTAGAGATTGGCAAATAAAATTATTTGAATATGTTGAAATAGCAAAAATGACACAAAAAATTAGAAACCAAAAAAATACAAAGTTTATTAGTGATTGGAATAAATTTATGGTATATATTGAAGAAAATTACAGAAACTTAAGAACTATAGCAGGTTTGATATAAACCTTACGATGCGCAAACCATCAAAAATTATTAGCTGCAGAAAAAGAAAATCTCTTTGTATTAAGAAGCCTGAAATCAGGAGAGAAGGAGGTCAATAGGTGCGTAGAAGAAAGATCTAAATACCTAAAGATATAAAGATTTAAAGAATAAGATAAAGAACTGTAACAGAAATTGATGCTTTTTTTGGGGTGTGATGTATGGATATTTTTTCTTTCTTGTTTTTTTTCTTTTTTCTGAAACTGTTGTCTCGCTTTTTGTTTTTTCTTTTGGTTTTTTTCTTTTTCTTGGATGATTTAACTGAAACTCAATAAAAAGAATTTTTTAAAAAATAAACATTTTTTTTTCAATTCAACGTATATCATTTCCCAGAATTCCTTTATCACTTTAAGTTGGCTCCCTTAAAATGCATCCCCCCCAGCCCTATTCTGAATCCCAGTTGCTGGAAAATGGGGAGAGTGTTGTTACATTCAGGTCCTGCATGTGGACTTCCCATAGGCATCTAGTTGGCCACTATGAAAACAGAGTTCTGGACTAGGTGGGCCTTTGGCCTGATTCAACAGGGCTCTTATGTTCTTGGGAGACAGAGCAGCCTACCCATGAGGCAGGATGAAGTGCGTGCCTCAGTGGTAGAAGCGAAAGAGTCAGGGCTCTGCCCGTCCCTCTTCTAGAGCCGAGAGAGGCATTCCAGTGCATGGTATTCCGCCACACATCACTGCCACTCGTTTTCATCGCCTCAGACAGAGAAGCTGAGCAAGTGGCAGTGATTTAAGGAACATCCTGGCTCCCGCCAAATTTGGTGGAGGTACGGCAGCAGAATCGGGGTGGGGGCAGGAGATGACAATTCCTGCTTCACCTCAGGTAGCAAAACAGGAAGGACCACACCTGTTAGGAAATCTCAGGCTTTTCTTTTTCCTAAGAGTGTGAGATCTGAATGTTTTCTCTGATGCCCCTTGCCATCAGAATCTGAGCATCAGAGATGACACCTTGTCTTCCAGTAAACATCTCATCATTGTGATTATCACCCGCTGCACCAATCACTGTCTACGCATATCTGTCCATTTCTTCCCTGCACTCAAACCTCACTCAAGAGTCCTCCCTGCCAGAGGTTGCTGAACACAGGTGCTTGTTATGTCGGCGAACATAAAAGAGCCAATGAATTATTCCTTTCACTAAAGCCAAGCCGAGAGTCATTGGCCTGTGGTCTTGTAAAATTAACGTGCTCTGCAATAAATAATGACACTGTAATGGGTTGTCATTGATGGCTTTTTGGAAAAGGCTTGGTGCATAAGAGCAAATGTTTCAATGGCCAGTAATTGAAATTAAATGAAACCCGTCAGTGTTGGGCTTCCGGTGACCCACGCTAGGACAAAAATCTATCACGTACCGGGGGGAAATATGATGTCTCTCAGGAAGGATACAGTGAACAGAATGCTCTTTGCCTGCATGTGGCTTGATTGGTTGTGGCTTAGGGCAACTTCAGAAATTTAGCCAAATCAAGTGATGTGGAATGGCCACTTTGGGCTGCAAGTCAGTGGCTGCATTTTTTAAAAAAAACTTTTAAAAAAATCTTTCATTTGACCAAAGATCTCTGCACGTACAAATACTGTGAGATGTAATCTATTGGTGCAGTCAAATGCAACATTCCTTATATCCCTAGAGTGGGCACAGGCAGGGGGACATCCAGTCAGTGTAACTTCCTGTTCCACTGGTCTGGAGTTTCCTCCTCCTGCATGTGATCTGGGAGATGAGCGTGGCCCTGCCTGACTCCTTAAAAGAGCTGAGTCATGCAGCCATTTTCTCAGTCTCCAGTTCGACTTGATACTGCTGTTGTCTTGTTCTATCTTTTGCTGCCATGCTACTCTCCTGCAGCCATTTTGTGTTCTATTAATGTAATTTTTGCTGTCTGCTGGCTCTCAGCCAGCAGCACATGAGTTCAGTCTCCCTATGAGATTAACTCACAGTTTCTTTGTGTAACTACCAAGTAAAGCCTGCCTTTCAGGGATCATATCGTGAACTGAAATGTGAGTAAACTTTTTGTTACTTTACTCTCATGTCTTTATTCTTTTAAGAGGGAATAAAGTGGACACTTAAGAACAGGACACTTAAGAACAGTCCTGTTTACGAACGATTCAGTTTACGAACTCCGCAAAACCAGAAGTAGTGTCCCGGTTTGTGAACTTTACCTCAGTCTAAGAACGGAATCCAAATAGTGGAAGGGCACTGGTGGTGGGAGGCCTCATTAGGGAAAACACACCTCGGTTTAAGAATGGTTTCGGTTTAAGAACGGACTTCTGGAACAGATTAAGTTCATAAACAGAGGTACCACTTTATAGGTATCCCCCATCCTTAGCTGCAGATGCTGGAGGTTGAACCAGAGACCTTTGCTCCACCACACACTGCATCCAAATGCTCTATTTTTCAAATGCTGATGGGGTTTTCACAAGTCAGCATGATCAGGTATTTGTCGAGAGCCCTCTGGACCCTCACAGGCTGCTTCTTGAACCAACCCCTCACTCTTGCAAAGAGGGAGCAAGCAGAGTTCTTGCTTGTTCACTGATTCTCTACATGGTAAATTAGCAGGTGCTATCAGTAATGATGAAGAAGAGCAGCAGAAGCAGCCAGTGACGATGGTAGTGAGGGGGCTTGGCTCATTGAGGGAAGGGGACCCTTTGATGGTTTCTCATCCAAGCCAGCCCTTCCAAAACCCAGAGCCTTCACTGCATGCAACCACCCACACTTCCGCTACAACTGAGATAATACAGTGGATGAAAACTTTGCCACTCCATTTTTGCTGTTTGTATAAACAGGATCTTTGTTTATCTGTATATTCAACGCATACGACACCTTTCCACTGTCAAGGACGTTTCAGGCATTCTCATAGATCTACCACAACAGTGAAAGGACCAAAAATAGCACTGAAAACATTAAAATGAACTCTGTGACAACACTCGAGAACAACAGCTGCAGGTATGTGCATCTCCTGCAAAGGTCTTGTAATGGAATGGGAAAGTCCTGAGACACCAAGACGGATCCAGCCTAGAGCATTATCATACTGCCGTATTTGGATGTGGAAGTCACTGTAGTGAAGTAGTTAAGAGTTTGAAGCTAGGAGCAGGAATGCCTCAGTAAGTCCCTCATTCTGACCCACTTCACAGAGTTGTTATGACGATATAATGGAGGGTGTAAGAGAGAAAATCTTTTATGCTGCCCTGCCCCTTTAATTGAGATTTCCTGCATTGCAGGAGGTTGAACTAGATGACCCTCAGGGTCTCTTCCAAACCTACATTTCTATTATTCTATGATTCTTGGAGAGAGGATGGGATAGAAATGTAAGCAGTAATATTACATTCAGAGCATGTGAGCATGCTCAGTGGATCAGACACACGCACTGAGTTCTCGGATCTTATTGTTATCAATCTGAGAAGGGAGAAGTAGGCTGTAAGTGAGATCCATCTAATCCCTGGATCCAGCAAGTGTTAAAATATAGTAATCCAGGCTAGCTTGTGTGTTGAGGTGATTACCTGGGTGATGGACCATTAAGAGAACAAAGGACAGGGGGCTTTGTGCAAGAAGCTTTACCTTAGTATATGCATTTTTTTGTATACATTACTTGGCTTACCTGGATGGAAAACTACACAGCAAAATTGGGGGAAGGGCAAATTTTGAAGGATTTGTGTTTTTCAGTTCCTGTATTGTTTTGGAAAGTGCTGATTGGGTAGGTTCACCTTTAAATGTGAGCTAAATTTATTCCCTCCATCCCATGGCAGTCCCTAGTGTTTAATGTATTTGTATTTCCTTTTCCCCTTCCCTGGCCCTAAGCCTAAAGAGCAATGTCTGTTAGATATCTGAGGAAGCTGCCGGATACTTACGCCTGGCTACTTGCCCATCTCTCTAGGTATTGTCTACTCTGACCATCCCAGTGGAGGTTGCTGTATTAAGGCAAATGGAGCAGTGCTCCAAAAACCACAGTCTGCCCTCGGCCAATTCCCACCTGCCTGCCTTCTTACTTACAACCAGTCCAGGGGGTGGCACTGCCTTCAATTTCTTCCTCCTCCTTAGTTTCAGTGTTGCCTTTGTAGAACTCCACAGAGAAGATGGGAACAAAACTAGAATTATTTGGCTTTGCCAGTCATGGGTTCTGGCATCACCTACTGTCTGGGCTTCCAGCCTTCTACTCCACTAGTCCCAATATGCACCAGCCACCACTTCCACCAACACTTCTAGGGTATCAGGAACAAGTTTTTCCCATAATCACTCTACATCATTTTCTTTTTAATTGCCATGGATTGACCCTGGAGTTTGGAGGTACTAGTAGGAGAGCGCAGCTATCGTATACCCTTGACCACAGAACGGTATACTCCTTCCATCTGGGGTGGCCGTCCTCTTCCACCAAGCGCACAGCTTTGGAAGGGACACACATGGAACGGTGAGGAAGGAATTGGACACTCACCAAGCCAGCCAGATCAGCCGAATCAACCCTGGCAATCAATGGGATGACAGATGTCGCAGCCAGTTCACCCTCACATCCAAAAATTCTGACATGCTTTTTTATACAAAAGGTGGCAATCACATACCATCAGCACTTGAAGTGTTTAAGCTAAACCCCTAGCACCGTTATTATATGGGGCTCAGATCTGGACCGGCACTCACCTTGGATCTACAGAAGCTGTTCCATCTAAGTTCCTAAGGCAATTTTTTTCCTGTTCCATCCTGTGTTCCAAATGCTTCATTACACTTAGAGGCTAATCTCCCCTCTGTTGAATTACAGATTTGGTGTAGGACGTTTAATTATTGGCTTCGCCTAAATTTAAACCCCACTGGTCTACTACCCTTAGTATCGCAAGATTGTCATGAGAGCACTTGGACTAAAATAGTCAACCAAAAACTTTACTTTTCTGGTTTATCACCACAACAGTTATGAACACTGGGTTTCAGTAAAGCAAATAATTTCCTTAGACATGATACTGAGTGACAGAATCATTTGACCACAATAAGGAAATTTTGCCCATGGTATGATTATTTTCCACCTAGTCATTTTGACACTTTGGCACCCTATTTGCAAAATTTAACCATTCCAAAATACAGACACGCTTTCACTTTTGCAAGAATGAATAGGGAGGCCCCATTAGCTAAAGTGGTACCTCAGGTTAAGAACAGTTTCAGGTTAAGAACAGACCTCCAGAACGAATTAAGTTCTTAACCCAAGGTACCACTGTATTTACATAGTGCAAAAGGCTGCAATTACTAATTTTTATTGTTATTACATAGGGAGAGCTGTGGTACTAGGCACCTGATGTTAATCAGTAGATCTTACTTGGATTTCAGAACACCCACCTCAGAACAGAGATAGCATGCTAGCTCACTTCAGCAGCTCTTGCATAAGCAGTCCTCCCTGATTGTTTAGCCTTGCAGCTGCAGCTCTCAAAACTCCCACTGGGATGAGACTCTTTGGGGCTATAAGTGGGTCTTCAGAGAAGTTCGCTCAGCCTACATCTGCATCCCCAGCTGTCTTCTCAACCGCTATGTCTTTCCCTCCTGGAGAACAGGCCACAATCCCCCGATGTGAGTTTAAGAGCTCCCATGCAGCATTGCGTGTGTGGCCTAATTGCATGTAACAAAACACTGGCTCTCACGAGAGAGAGGGGTGTTTTGTAGCGAATGCACAGATGAGGGAACCTCTCCAGGAAGGGCTGATTAATCTTGCTTTCCAAGCCACAGGGAATGCTCCTTGAGAAACAGTTTTGACTGTTCAAAAAAATGTACACATAAACATGGAGGACAGGCATATGCTTCAGGACTTCGTTCTGAAGGGCAAGGGAGCAGGCAGATTGGGGAGCAGGGAGGAGGAAGGAGGCAAATGTATTCCTAACAGGCTGTGGCAATTTCCAGCCACTTCAGAAAGGCAGAGCAAAAAAACACACCCATTTCATTATCCCGGAAAAGAAGCTGAATGCACGGCACAGTGGGTCGTTGAAAGGATTAATATGGTCTAATTATGAAGACTGCTTTCCGACAGAGGGTTTTGAGGCACTTTATAAAACATTAACTAATCAGGCTATGCAGCAACTACTCCTATGGGGTCAGCCAAGTTAAATCCACGATGCCATCTGGTAAACTGAGGCACGCCAAAGTGGCAGGGGCAACTAAACAACAGAAGAAAGCGGCCATGTAAAACAGTCTATTTTTAATGGAAAGGACATAACACATCATTGTCATACCCCACAACTGTCCCAGGAAAGCTGGGACATCTTGTTTATTCACATGAGAGCACAACAGCCATTTTGGGTGCCACAATCTCACCCTGAAAAAAAAGCCTCTATTTTTTCAAGGTCGTGATCTTGCATAGGTCAAATGACTTGTCTGGGAGTGTAGCCCGGAAGACACGCATCCTGGGTTTGGGCTGGACATGTTGGAGGATATACAGTGGTACCTCGGGTTACATACACTTCAGGTTACATACGCTTCAGGTTACAGACTCTGCTAAACCAGAAATAGTACCTCGGGTTAAGAACTTTGCTTCAGGATGAGAACATCGTGCTCCAGCAGCGCAGTGGCAGCTGGAGGCCCCATTAGCTAAAGTGGTGCTTCAGGTTAAGAACAGTTTCAGGTTAAGAACAGACCTCTGGAACAAATTAAGTACTTAACCTGAGGTACCACTGTACATTGCTCTCCTCACTTCCCTAAGTCCTATTTACAACAATAAGTAGAGGGGTTGGGTTTTTATTTTGCTTTTTTTACGAAGGGGCACATCTGCATTTCATTTCCCTGCCCTTTCCCCTGATAAGAGTGATTTCTTAGCACTTTGGCAAAATGTGGTAGAAGACTGGAGTAAAGTTCTGGGAGGGCGTATGTGTCCCAAGGCTTTGCTTCTTGACATGCTTTTTAAGGCATGCACGAAGCATTCCATCTTCAGGCCATTAAAAATATGGCCTTCCTTTATTTGGAGCTGAAACAGTACACTGCAGTATTCTACAGCCTCAGTCTGCTGCCTCCTCTTTCTAGTTAATGGGTAAAGGTAAAGGTAAAGGTAAAGGGACCCCTGACAGTTAAGTCCAGTCGCGAACGACTCTGGGGTTGTGGCACTCATCTCACTTTATAGGCTGAGGGAGCTGGTGTTTGTCTGCTTCTGCAGACAGCTTTTCTGGTCATGTGGCCAGCATGACTAAGCCGCTTCTGGCAAAGCCAGAGCAGTGCACGGAAATGCCATTTACCTTCCCGTCAGAGCGGTACCTATCTATCTACTTGTACTGTGTGCTTTCAAACTGCTAGGTTGGCAGGAGCAGGGACTGAGCAACAGGAGCTCATCCCGTTGCAGAGCCTCGAACCGCCAACCTTCCGATCGGCAAGTCCAAGAGGCACAGTGGTTTAAACCACAGCGCCACCCACATCCCTTAGTTAATGGGTAGAATGGCTCTAATGTTCTGGTTCTAATGCAGTAAAACAGCTGGGGAATCTTTTGCAGCTTGTGGGCCGCATTGTTTCATAGGCAGCCTTCTGGGGGCCACATGGCAGTGGTGAGCTGGGCCAGAGCATGAGGTGCACCTGTCACCTTTGAATAGTAAAATTCAGAGGTTTCTACATACACCCCGAACCGCCACTTTTCTAGCCTCCATCCAGCAAGCAAGAGGCAATATCACAGACTCTCCAAGTGTCCCTATTTCCCAGGGACATCCCTGATTTAGAGAAGCCATCCCGGTTTCTGATTTGACCCCAGAATGTCCCACTTTTCCTTAGGATGTCCCTGTTTTCATTGGCGAAATGTTGGAGGGTATGATAGGATTTTCATTGGAGAAATGTATGGCGTTATCCAACCCCCAAGCTGTCTGAAGGCAATCCTGCACAGGGAAGGGTTTTTAAATGTTTTATTATGTTTTTATATATGTTGGAAGCTGCCCAGAGCGGCTGGGCAGTAGGATGTGTGGGGTAAAAGTTAAAGGTAAAGGGACCCCTGACCATTAGGTCCAGTCGTGGCCGACTCTGGGGTTGTGGTGCTCATCTCGCTTTATTGGCCGAGGGAGCCGGCATACAGCTTCCGGGTCATGTGGCCAGCATGACTAAGCCGCTTCTGGCGAACTAGAGCAGCGCACAGAAACGCCGTTTACCTTCCCGCTGGAGCGGTACCTATTTATCTACTTGCACTTTGATGTGCTTAAGTAAGATGTGTGGGGTATAAATAGTAAAATTATCATTATGGAATGGGACATCCCTATTTTCATTGGGGAAATTTTGGAGAGTATGATATCACAGATCAAGGACGTGTTCAACACACTGAGGAGGGGGCAGAGCTGGGCCATTGAGGGGTGCAGTTTGAGGATAGGGGCATGTCCTGGAAAGAGGTGTGTCTTGGAAAGAGTCTTCAGAGCCAGATAGAGAAGCCTGGAGAGCTTCACTCAGCCCTGGGCCTCAGTTCCCCATCCCTGGGATAGAGGAAGCAGAATGGAATGTGTCAGTGCTTGAGCACCACACCCACTGCATCCATCCTGCCAGTGCTCTCCATTCTTCTGTCTGCAGCTTTGAAACAGAACCAGCATCCTATGTCCCGCAGTCTCAGCTGAGTCCCGTAGGAGAAGCAGACTAGCAAAGAAGAGGCAGAGGAGGCCACAAATAGTAATCAAGTGAGCAGGTGTGTGTAGCAGGCTGTCAGGCAAGGCTGAGACTTTACACAGTGGGGCTCCAGAACAGGACCCGGCAGGATCTGCCAGTCAATCCAAGCAGGCCAAAAGCAAAGCTCTAAACTGATGGAAGTCACGTTCCAAGGCAGCAATCAATTCTCAGGAGTTCCAGAACAGCTATTGGGAAAGGGAGCATAGCAGTGCAACTGGGTAAGTGAAGATTCTCCATTACAGGGTTTCTCAGAGCTTTCCCTCTTTCTCTGCAAGGTGTGTGCGACTCCTCTTTAGATCAGGGGTGAGGAACCTTTTGGGCTCCACATGCCAGTTCGTTATCAGGATCTATCTTTACAAGCCAAATTTGAGTGATGAGCAGGGTTGCTTACCTGCTAATCACCTGAGGTCACAATGGCATCACGCAATTGAGCAAATTGAAGTCCCACAGTCAGTGCTCAGGCAGTCTGATGGTAGCCAAAATGGTACATTCAAAGGACAGAACTGTCTTGGACAGCCCATCAGGAGAAAGAATGCATAAGGCACTGAAGACTGACTGAAGGTGAGCCAGGTGAACTGTTCAGTTGTCACTGAGAGACAGCCACTTGGCTACCCTATATGACAGTGGTAGCTCATGTGCTGCTTCCCATCACCTGACCATTGAGCTAGCTGGCTGTGGCTGAGGGGTTTTTAGCCTGCACTGTCTGGAGGGCAGCATGTTGACTACCCTTGCTGTATGGCTCACACCTAAGAGCAACAGCAGCAGGCCCAGGAGTTTTCAGGCAAGGAACAGGGGAGCGACTGATTCTTCCTGAGCACCTGGCTTTGCCTAAGAAAGGTCTTGCCCAGAGAGAGCTCTGCCTGATATATCTTGAAGGGCTATGCAGTTCCTTCCTCTGGCTATCCCTCCTGCTGTTGCCTTGAGCCAAGGCTCCCAGAACACTTTCATTGATTCCCTTGGCACTGTACAACCAGGCCAATGAATTCAGAGTCTGAATCATTAGCCGCAACCTTTAGTCAGGAATGTGATGCAGTGAAGAAGTAGGCGGGAGGGGGAAGGGGAGGCGATGAATGGGGCAGGCATCTCTTTCTTCCCTTTCCCACCCAAGATCCCCATCAATCACTGTGCTGATTTCCCCAGGGACATCATCATTAAGTTCAAAAGTGCTGAGTCAGCATCGACGAGCAACCTTGTGGGGAAGAAGGAGGTGGTAATCAACCCTGCAGGCTCCTGCTGCAGGAGTTATGTTACACTACGACATAGTCCTTTGCTGGCTTTTAAACCATCCCCGATGAGCTGAAGGTAGCAGCTGTATCCCACAGGGAGCCACAGTAATGTATCAACTACGTGCTCATTCCCTTCGGTGCCAATAATCCTCTAGCACCATGCATAATGAATTCCAATAAGGACAACAGAATGCTATGAGCCAGGTTTTGATATGTGCTTGGGTTTTGCTTTTTTTTTATTTAATAAACAAGTTGGAGATCTAGAGAGCTTAACCTAGGACCCCAGGTCCAAAGGTTCACAGGAAACTGCCGTATACTGAATCAGATGAAGGGTTCATCTAGCTCAGTATTGTCTTCACTGGCAGGTAGAAACTCTCCAGGATTTCAAACAAGTCTCTCCCATCCCTATTTGGAGATGCTTGGGATTGAACCTAGGCCATTCGGCATGCAAAGCTACAGCCCTTTAATGCCCTTTAATGCATTCAGAGTCATTCAAAGAATCTACTTGAATCTACTTTCAATCCACATTGAACCATGGCTTGCATTCCCAGTATAAACAGGTTACTCTGCAGGTCAGGGAAACTAGCTAAAAAAAATAAGCCAATGGGTGATTTTCTACAGTGTGTTATCTGAAGTAGCCAGTGGTACACTGCAGGATCCCTTGCAAAGCTTTAAAGGAGTAGTTCCAGGGTGACATTTAACCCTTGACAGCAACATGGCTCCACTTCTAATTCAGGCTGAGTCAAACCTTTTCTAGACAACCCTTTCAGTTCAAAAGTGAGCTTCTGCTGTTATGCAAGGTATACACATACACCTTTGGTGGGAGTGTAGGATAGTAAGTTTTGGGATAAGGTTCTAAGACTTATTTCTGATATTTTACACTTTGAAGTTGAACTAGATTTGGGACAGGTTCCATCATCTTTATTTGTGTGAGGAGCAAATAAAGGTATTCTCTGTAAATTGCTAACTATCCATCTCTTCACAACTGCACAAATGAAGACTGCATTTCCTGGGAACATGAATAACAACCTACCCTTCAATGATGGTATGACCCGGTATGGCTGGAAACTTTATCTGTCAAACTTAAAGGTGAAAGGTAAAGGGACCCCTGACCATTAGGTCCAGTCGTGGCCGACTCTGGGGTTGTAGCGCTCATCTCGCTTTATTGGCCGAGGGAGCCGGCGTACAGCTTCCGGGTCATGTGACCAGCATGACGAACCAGAGCAGCACACAGAAACACCATTTACCTTCCCGCCGGAGCAGTACCTATTTATCTACTTGCACTTCAACATGCTTTCGAACTGCCAGGTTTGCAGGAGCAGGGACCGAGCAACGGGAGCTCACCCTGTCACGGGGATTTGAACCACTGACCTTTGATAAGCAAAGTCCTAGGCTCTGTGGCTTAACCCACAGCGCCACCTGCATCCCTCTGTCAAACTTACCCAGCAATATAAACTACCCAAAGTTGAAATAAAAAGTGACCAGTTTCATGAAGCCCGCATCCTTTGTCTCTCGTATATTAATTCCAATTTGGGAGGACTTTAGCCATCTGTCTCTCATGTTTCCTTTTAGTGAGGTGAGATAACATAAGTGGGACAGTGTAATTTCTTACTGTGTCCCACAGTGGTTCTTTCATTTTCTTTTGTGTGTGTGTGTTATCTATATAAGCATGCTTATGTAATATACATGTTGGTTTGTATGTTGTTTTTGTATTATTGTACTGATTTTTTAAATCATTTTTTTAAAAAAGATTTTTATGGGAGCTTCTTGTGGTGGTGGCAAATGGGGAGGAGGTTTCCCAATCCCAATCACATTTTTCATTGTCTGTTTATGACATAAATGTCCCCCGTTCTGATGCTTTTGGTTATCACGGTATCTTGGAGTTTAAGTAAAGGTAAAAGTACCCCTGCCCGTACGGGCCAGTCTTGCCAGACTCTAGGGTTGTGTGCTCATCTCACTCTAGAGGCCGGGAGCCAGCGCTGTCCGAAGACACTTCCGGGTCACGTGGCCAGCGTGACAAAGCTGCATCTGGCGAGCCAGCGCAGCACATGGAATGCCGTTTACCTTCCCGCTAGTAAGCGGTCCCTATTTATCTACTTGCACCCGGGGGTGCTTTCGAACTGCTAGGTTGGCAGGCGCTGGGACCGAGCGACGGGAGCGCACCCCGCCGTGGGGATTTGAACCGCCGACCTTTCGATTGGCAAGTCCTAGGCGCTGAGGCTTTAACCCACAGCGCCACCCGCGTCCCATCTTGGAGTTTACATGTACCAAATTTCAGGGCTCTGGTTCAGAATCTGGCAGCTGGTTCGCAAGCCTAATATTAATAAACTTGGATGACAGTTCTCCTGCATGATGACCTTTCAAAGCATTTTTGAATTTTTATCCATGAATGTTACCATAGTGCACCTCCAGAATGTGTCATGCATAATCGGACATTCTTTATCCACCCTGTGCATCACAATGTCATGTCTCATCCTTCTCTGGTTGGTCATTATCACACATACTTTGTTTACAGTGATAGACTGACATGGAGCCACAAAGTGGGGGAAAGAAGGTCTATCCATGAGTGAGAAAGAAACATTGAACAAGAGGTGTCAGAATCTTCCATCATGAATGATTGTTTCTTGGTTCTAGATCCAAGCTTTTAAACAGGTTGGTTTCTTTGGCCAAGAGTAACAAAAGGGTTAATGTGAAATATTGCTGAGCCTATGCAAACAGCTGACATTTTCATTTATTTCAGCAGCTAAGGAGTCACAAAATGCACAACATTTGAGTATGTGCAAAGATGATGGAGTTTGGCTGCATGGTCAGACTAGGCACACAAACAATTCAGATTCAGGGGGGAAAGGTTAGCTTTTGAGACATCTTGGCTATATGGGGCCAGCCCTAATGCCAGTTGCTACAAATCATAAGTGGAGAGACTTCCTGAGGCTTGTCATAGGCATCTAGTTGGCCAATATGGGAACAGGATGCTGCCCTGATGGTCCGTTGGCCCAGTCCAGTAGGTTCTTCTTATGTTCTTAAGACTGACCAAGTAAGAGTTTCAAGAGCTCCACTACTCATGAAATGACTTGTTCACAACCTGAACAACAGGTTCACCTGCACGTCTCTAAAGATGAAGAACCAGTTTATTCCTATTTCCGTTGTGTGCCCAGTCCAACTGGGGCCAGGGAGTGTCATAAATTTCTCTTGAATGTCTGCTTGCTTGGTGCAATAGCTGACCTATAGAAGTTGAAATGCATTCCAGTAAAACTCTGAACAACTGTCTGGTGAGCCCCATGGGGGACTGGGAGTATTTGGCAGTACACCCAAAGAAGAAGAAACGTAGAAAGTTATTTCAAACCACTTGGGACTGGAGGGGGAAAAACACCCAGATATCAAAATCTTGCCAGAACATCATTTCTCGTGGTGCTTTAACATTTTAGAGATCAGCCTGGTGAGCGCAGAGACATCTGTAAAATAAAACCAAGGAACAGTATGTCTCATCCAGGCTCTTGGGAACTAGCGAGCTGCTTGCTTTCATGTTCATGGTGGTGGTTTGATGTTATTCTTAACAGTTCATCCAAGCCTTACCTGAGACTGTACAGTCCCGCATTGGCTCATTACCAAACTCTTATGAAAGGGGAAATATCCCAGGAGGAAAAAGGAGCAGATCATGGGAGATCTGTTTTATTGTATGCATTCTTCTTAATGTAGGAGGGTAAGAGAGGTGTGAAGAGTTGACACCTAACCTTCCACACTGGATAGTGATTTGTGTTTTGGAAGGCGGAGGAAGACAAGCTGTGCTCTCCTCTAAAGAAGGTGAAAGGACCATAGCTCAACAGCAGAGTGCAACTGTTGCATGTAGTGCATCCCAGGTTCAATCCCTGACAGGTCCAATTAAAAGGATCAGAAAGAAGATAATGCAAAAGATCTATTTCTGAAGTCCTAGACAGGTCCCCCTGCTCAGAGTAGATGGATGAAAAGTCTGCCTGGCTTAACTAGGAAGGCAGAAGCCTACATGACTGCAGAAATTCAAGGTAATTTGCCCTTGAAAATCACATCCTCTGGCCTGGTTTATATGTTAACTTCAGTGGTGCTGTTCTTGCCACCTCTGGGGTTTACTCCATGCCACTCCAAGTAATGTGTGAGGCAATTATGGTTTAATGCCCTAATTAAATCCTGCACAAGGTCTCCAGTTTGGTTTGGGACCTGGATTTGAGTTGGCCCAAGTTGGCCCTAGACCTTCTCAGGTTAGACTGGGGATACTCTGAAAGCTGCCCACAAAATGCATACTATCTAAATGCAGAAGTTTTGTGTGTTATTTAAAAGAATCTGCACAAAACAGGTTGGAATGGCAGTATGATTGAGTGGCAGCAAGACTGAAGCAGGATAGAATTGGGTTGCTCGGTTTCACCTCTAATGACTGATAATGTTTTGCTAGCCTAATGTTGTGGGTGGGTTTTCTGGAGTAGAGTGAGAGCAACAGATGTGGTGGTAACTATTCCATTCAAGGTGTCAGGCTTTAGGGAATCTGATTCCTCCCACGTGGGCAGCCAAGGAGTAGATAACAGGAGTGGCTGGGGAGACCCAGTCAGATGGGTGGGGTATAAATAATAAATTATTATTACAGTGGTAGCTCTAGTTACGAACTTAATTCGTTCCGGAGGTCCATTCTTAACCTGAAACTGTTCTTAACTAGAGGTGTGCTTTTGCTAATGGGGCCTCTTGCTGCCACTGTGCACATGATTTCTGTTCTCATCCTGGGGCAAAGTTCTCAACTCAAGGTAACTATTCCAGGTTAGCGGAGTTTGTAACCTGATGCGTTTGTAACTTGAGGTACCACTGTATCATTACAGTGGTACCTCGGGTTAAGAACTTAATTCGTTCTGGAGGTCTGTTCTTAACCTGAAACAGATCTTAACTTGAAGCACCACTTTAGCTAATGGGGCCTCCCACTGCTGCCATGCCGCTGCTGCACAGTTCTGTTCTCATCCTGAAGCAAAGTTCTTAACCTGAGGTACTATTTCTGGATTAGCGGAGTCTGTAACCTGAAGCGTCTGTAACATGAAGTGTCTGTAACCCGAGGTACCACTGTATAGAAGAAGAGTGTCTACCAAGTCCTTTAGTCACTATTCACAGAGAGAGTCTTTGAAAAGTCCCTCTACGTTGCAGTAACAGCATTGCTCTGAGCAATCTCCTCCCCACTTTTACTCTCAGTCACCAGCAGCTCCACCCCTTATATGGTGGTTGCAAAAGACCCTTTGTCTGTTTGCTTTCTGCTCTCCCACTTTCACAGCCCTCCTGGTTCTAGGAGAAGGGGTGTCAGCCAGCTGTTTTGGCTCTGCTGCTTCCCCCTCCTCCCCTTCCATTATCTCCCAGCTCTGCCCTTCTTCTGTCTCAGAGTCATGACCTTCTGCAAACCACTGTTGTAAATCTATACTGTCCTCTTCTTCTTGGAAAGGTTCAGGAGGGGGGGAGGCAACCTCCACCATTCCTCTTCAGTCCAATCCCAGACACAAGGTCACGTGGAATTTCCCCCCTCAAAATTCATCCAGTCGGTATATGTTCAACAACAGGAGTCTTCCACTTATTCAGAGCTGGATCCCACCATTATCTGCAACTTGCAGCGTTGAACCCAGTTTAATTTGTCTCTCATTCTCTTCTCTCATTGTATCTCTTTTGGCTTTCTTGGGGCATATCTGTACTGCACTTGTTTTACAGGAAGTACTTCTCTAAGTAAAGACATACAATACCAAATGCAGTCATAGCATAGAGTTTTCTATCTTTCTAAAGAGCAAAGTTTTAAAGAGCAAAGTTGGTAGTGGCATGTGTCAAGTGGAAACCCACTTGAGAGTCCTGCCTCACAGAGTGGAAAATCCAATGTATCTGTCACTTGATAAATGTATCTGAAGACGTGTGCATGCACATGAAAGCTTATGCAGTGGTACCTCAGGTTACATACGCTTCAGGTTACATACGCTTCAGGTTACAGACTCCGCTAACCCATAAATAGTGCTTCAGGTTAAGAACTTTGCTTCAGGATGAGAACAGAAATCGGGCTCCGGCGGCACGGCAGCAGCAAGAGGCCCCATTAGCTAAAGTGGTGCTTCAGGTTAAGAACAGTTTCAGGTTAAGTACGGACCTCCGGAATGAATTAAGTACTTAACTCAAGGTACCACTGTACCAAGAACAAACTTAGTAGGTCTCTAAGGTGCTCCTGGACAATTATATATATAATAACTGTGTCAGACCGACACATACCTGAATATGTCACTTGATCATTAGGGCTTTCCCTCATATCTTCTTGTCCTGTACCTAGAACGCATAGGTCTGAGTGGTTTCCCCTTGCCCTGCTCCCTTCCCAGGGAAACGTGATCTTTAACTCTAAAATGGAACAAATGGCAATCCATAGAAACCCAATTGCTCAAAACCTATATCAGAATACATTTAAAACATGCATTTGGGGAATAAGTATTTTTAGAAATGTGCATTTTGAGAGAAAAGGAATAACAACAACAACAATGTATTGTTTATTGATTTAAGGAATTACAGATCATTGCCTAAAGAAGGCAGAAATGATTTATAGGTGAACACATGCAAAAGATACACAGACTGGAAATAGATTAACGTATTTTTCCATGTATAAGACGCCCCCATGTATAAAACGACCCCTGTTTTTTTAAACCCCAAATTAAGAAAATAAGTTGTTTAGCTTTTTGGGTGGGGTGGGGGAGGCCACTTCCGCCAATCGCTCACCCGCTTGCCTGCCACTACTGATCACACACCTCACCACAGCAGCCAGTTCTCTGCCCACTCGCTGCCACCAACAGCCCACCTGCCCGCCCACTTGCTGCAGCCGCCAATTGCCTGCCTGCTTCATCACAGCCGCCAATCACCTGCCCAATTGCCGCAGCCAGTTGCCAGCAGGCCTTGCCGCAGCCACCAATCACCCACCCAATTGCCGCTGTCAATCTCCTGCTTGCTGCTGCCATTAATTGTACGTCCCCGCTCTGCATTCACTATCCGTGTATAAGGTGACACCCATTTTTTGCCCCCCCTTTTTTAGCAAAAAGCATTGTCTTACAGATGAAAAAATACGGTAGATTGCCTATCCCTACTCATAACAGGAGGAGGAGGTGATACAGTTCACACTGTATCCTGTCCATTTCACCCATTTCCCAGCGACAGTGGCACAACCACTGGCAGTAGCACAGTGACAATGAGAGCTCTTCCCAGCAGCTGTTGGCTGACAGCCAACGTTTCCCAGCCCAGACATGATCTGGGAGCAATGCTACATGACAATGTAACATTTCCCAGGGGTGTTGGTGTGTTTCACTTCCTGCATATTTATTTAAAAAGAAAAATATAGGCAGAGCTACATGTCCTGTGCAACAGGGGGGAAAGTTATAGTCATGTTCCAAATCAATGCAAATTTTGTGCCATTATGTCATGCATATATATTTTTCCCCAAATTTCACATTTATATCTGTTTGTTTGGTTTGAAGGGCGCTGAAAATTCTGGATAGTCCCCATAGCCCTCACCCAATCACTAGACAGTGACTTTGAAGGAGAGCAACCACTTTGCAATTCTGGAATTTCCAGGCAGAGTTGGGAAAGGCCCCTGCCTGAAACTATGGCAATGGGAGACTTTGGGATCACAAATTTCAGCGGTGTCCTGTGCAACACTAAAATTTGTTGTGCCCCCTGCCACTCTTGCTACGTTCTACAGCATTGTTATGGAGCCTCTGGCAGGGCAGTGCCCAGTGAGGTTGAAGTGGTTGAGTTACCCTAAAACCAACCAGTGGAGAGACACTGCCAGTGTGGTCCTAGAGATGTTGGAATAGTCCATCAAAAACAGCAATGGGAACCAAAATTGCCAGTGTTTGCTTATTCTTCCCATGTCTGGAACAGAAATCAATCCAGCGATCGCTTTTCACTGTTCTGTTTGGTTTTAGTCCTTAAATGATACACAACAGATTATGCCACACACACACCACAATTTGCATTGTGTTTCCTTTCCATTGAAACAAATGGGTGGGAATACGATAATGGCAACATGACTTATGTAGTCTATGTTATTAATTACACAAATTACTTAAATGGTGTAATTTCACCACAGCAGTCATGCCATTTTTGGCAGAAGGCAAACTGCAGCAGAACATAAACAATGCTGTATGCAACAAATACAGGGGAAATGGAAAACAATTCCTTCTTGCAACCCCAGTGGTGTCCTGCAGATGTTATTGGACGACAGTTGCGCATCGAGGTCCCCAGGGCCACCCCAATAACTCACACATCACACAGAAATTTTTGTTTAAGGTTTTTGGCATAATTTTGGCCACAACTTTATTAAAATACAAAAATGTGAGTGGTTGCTTAGGCATTGGTTGTGACTATCTGCCCCCCCATGGGGGACAGACTGACATTCCGCATACCTGCGAAAGTCAGAAAAGGGGAATACACTTGGGAGTAGCGACGGAGCAGGGAACCTGCCCTCAGCCCTCCCCAAATGCAACCAGGAGCTCTTGCAATGGCCTGAGCCCCCTTGACAGGGTGGACAAGCAATAGTTAGCCCCTGATTCTTTTAATGGAATCCCTTGCAGCAGCAGCATTAGAGGGGCAGGCACAGCCGATCCATGCCCCTCAACCAACCAAACCATAAACCAATGCCTAACCGCAACCTTACAAGTTGTGACGATTTGCTACACAGTTTGCAAAAACCAAATGGCCCCAGCCCATCAGCCAGATGGACAAAATTCCTACTGGGGCCCTGCCCCAAGAGCAGACGACCCCATGACAGGCATAGCAAGGTCAAAGCGAACAACCCTAAATATAGGGAGGGGGGATGGGCAATCTGATGCACAGGCGAAAAGAGGAAGCCCTAGACTCATGCAAAGAGTTTTAGCATTTTTGGCTGTCAATCAACAAATGGCAACATTAACTTCTTCCCAACAACAAAGGAAGCCCAATCGCATCAGTGGCCAACGATCAATTAGCCCGCCCCCAACTTTGGAGGTTCTCCATGAAGGAGAACACACTTTGCAATCACCCCAGTCAGCATGGTCAGTGCCAGGAATTATGGGAGCTATAGTCCAGTAACATCTGGAGGGCCCCACATTTCCAATTCTGAGCTAGAAAAGAGCAATGGCCTGACAGCTTCCCAAACTTGAGGCTCCCAGGGCCTCAGTGTGACCAAAGTACTTTGCTCCTCATACAGAGTTACCATTTTGTGCAGCCTGGAAAGAAGCATACTTTCTCTTAAACAAATGGAAGGATGGCAGAGAATCAGCTTTTAAAAGCATTGAGGAGTTTTGTTCCTTTGCAAGAGATTGTGAATTCAAGGCTGCCTTTGTTGCTTCAGAGACTTTGCTGCATTACTGATGAGGCTGGGAGACTAAAGGTTTTACAAGCGAGTTTCATTCTCCTCCCCCCAAAAAACCCTTGGCTCAGTAATTCCTTGTTAACATGATAAGATTAAACCTGTGTCCCAGTCAGAAAGTGGTGATTTGACTGTATTGCTTCCATCAAGTATTCACGTTTGTAAGATTTATTTTTTTTAAGATGTTGTAATCTAAAGATAAGTGTAACTGTCTGCAAGCTTCCCAATTCTCCTCAATCTGATTACAATGGCAGTCAAAGGACAGGAGCTAATTAAAATGCCAATCAAGGAGAAATGGGATTCCTTGGTGTTTTAAAATACAAACATTTGTAGTTTCTGCAATTTTATTCTTGTTCAACTGGTGGAAGACAACCTGCAGTTCTATCCTTGACTACCAAAATTTCAAGAAATGCAGTTATGAGCATAGAAGCCAATTCCTAAGGGCCATGGGGGCTTCAGCCCCCACAATAAAATAGTTGAGGGGGCCAGGCCCCTGCAAAGTTGATGGGCATTCCCATTCAAATGCTGTGTGTGCACTGAGGCATGTGATCGATAACATGGAGCAGGGCTTACCTGGGCCCCCACAATATTCTATTCAAGTTGGCACCCCTGATTATGAGGATGTGCAACTTGCTAATAGTGTATCATTTCTTACCAATTAGAGTAATTCAAGGAACACCTGTACTCAATGATACAATGAATATTCAGAGGTCCACTTCACTTTAATGGAAATGAATTGCAGGGGGACAACTGAATATCTAATGCTTCTTACTTTTGTAACATGCTCTTATCCTTGCAAACATTTATTTTAATAGCATGTTAAATAGAGTTAAAAGGGAATTGCTTCTTCAACATTGTCCATTACTTATTTTGAATATTTTTCAGTTATTTTGGGGGTGTTTGGAGCTCTGCAGTTTATTTGCTATTTGAACTTCATATCTTCCAATGTTCGTTTTTCATATTTGACAGCTAATATTAGACATGTTTTGGTGATGAACAAATTTGATAGTATTTACCAGCTGGTGTGCAATTGTGTTAGCATTGGATGGTTGACACTCTATAGTATAGAGTGTGATAAAGTTTTTCAAATGGCATGCAATGGTACATAGCATTTGACTGTTGACTGCTTATGCGATGCACACCTGTTGTAAAATCAATACATGCCAAACTGTTTAAGGGTCTAACTACATATTCCATTGAAAACATAGTTTGCAATGATGCCAAGAGGTGTTTTTTAAAAGCAGGGGGTAGTTTCTGTCAGCATCACAGGGCATGGGGAGGGGATGTTTGACTTCCCTCCCCCATCATGATTCCATTGGTGCCAATGGAAGCTTTCTTCCCATAGTTCTAATTGCAGTGTGGGGGTGGTTTTTTTAAGGAACATGGTGGGAGAGTGAAGGGTTAAAGTCCTTCACCCCATGCGCAATGGTGCCCATGGAAACAGTGGTCCCCATGCCTAGAGTTAAAGGAAACATTCCCTGATGTGGTGGCAAATGTTGTATGTAACATAATGTGTAGTTAGGCACTAAAATACTCACATTTGTAATCTGTCAAATTCAAAGTTACATAGGCACAATCTGAGAGGGAAACTTGGGAGTAACATAAAACTTTGAATATTTGGGGGGATATATGTATACATTTCAGCTCTTAAAATCACAATTAGCACATGGAACCTAATACAATATTTGTTATATCTTCCTCTCATGAAGAAGCAATAGCTTCAACTTAGAAAACCAGTTTCTCAAATCAGATTCTTCTTGATATTAGATCAATGGTACTGTCACCAATCTTTTTCTTTTTCTTTTTTTTAAAAAAAAACAAAACCTTTATTGAAATTCATAGATATCATACAGTATTTTAAATCCACACATAGAAAAAAAATAACCTTACATAAATTTACAGTTAAATATTAAATTACTCTTTCCACTTATTTTCTAACTAAACTAAGATAAAATAAGAGAAACTAAAATAAAATAAAGTAGACTTCCCATCATTTCCCAATTAAATTGACATTTGTAATATTGAATGTACTTAGATTTACTACCTTACTCTTAATATATTTTCTAGTACTTTCTTACAACATGCCGTACCATTTTTCCTTATTTCTTAATATTTACTTTACACAAGAGTCATTCGAACGCTGCCATAGATGTTATATCACTGTTACATTTTTGTAAATATCTCTTGAACCTATCCCATTTTTGAATAAATGATTGTTTTGTATTACCCCTTAGTTTATTTGTCAATAGAGCCAATTCTGCGTAATCTAATAATTTGTTCTGCCATTCCCTTAATGTTGGTACTTTCCCCCCTTTCCAGTTTGATGCACTTAGTAAACGGGTGGCAGCTGTTGCGTATCACCAATCATCATCACTGTTATATTTAGATCTTTCCTGCACTTCTTGGAACCACATATCCAAATAGACATACCGGTAAATCTGGCAAACTGGTATCATACATCATGGTTCTCAGTGCAGAGTTCCCAAGGGGGAAGTAGGTATTCTTTATACCAGAAAAAGGGCCAAGCAAGGGAACTCTTGAGATCAGGGGTGGGGAAGGCCTCTAAATGTTTCTGGATTCCAAGCTCCTATCAGCTCTAGCTCCAGTTGGAGTTGGAGTTTGACAGCATCTGCAGGGCACCACATTGGCTGCTCCTGGTTTAGGCACATGTGCATTCAGGGGCAATGAGGAGGGGAATCTGGAGAGTTATGGGGGCCAGATAGAGAGAACTGGAGAGCTGCATTTGGCAGCTGGACCTGAAGTTCCTCACTTCTGAATCAGGAAGTTGGGCAACCTTGCAGTTTCAATTACCAATGGGTCCTTCATACAGGTGCCTGGCTCTTCCTGGAATTCAAGTCAGGAAGGTTCAAGTGTTATAAACAAGACGTACTGGCCACCTGCACGTTCTCCTTTGATATTGGCTTGTGGAGTTGGTTTGCAATGTCCAAAGAGGAAATTTTGTCAAAAAATTGTGTAGGTTCCACAATGTTCCAGTACAATCTCTCCTTTCAAACATCACAAGCAAGCCCTGCCAGCCAAAGGGGGCAGAGATTGCCCTTGGCAGCTGTTGGTGCTTGTTTGTAGCATCTGAAGCTGCAAATCCAATTCATGAAATCAGGGATAATGTTTAAAGTTCACACTCTAGCCTGATGCAACTCCATTTGGTAGTAAAATGAAATTTGTATAAATTGGCAAATATGTTGTTTACATGCTTGGGCTATGCTTGAGTTTTGCCCATAGCAAATGCAGACAGTAACTTTGGTTTCTGTATAAATCATGATCTCATGTGTCTAGTATATTTTATGCATAAGCGTGTAGCTTTATTGGTAAGTTACAATGGTATTTTATTGTTCAAGTGAAAAAGCGTAAGTGCTCCTAAGCATATGTGCTCTGAATTTCCAAGCCATTCCCTCTGGGTTCAGTGGGACTTGCTCGCTAGTAAATGTGCGTGGGATTGCAAACTAACTACTAGTTTTCAGTTTGTGGTGCTATGAGAAATTTATCGAAGTATAAGACTTTGCCAAAGAAAGAGGCCATAGTGCAGAGGCAGAGCAAATTCTTTGCATTCATAAGGTCATGGGTTCAGTCCTCAAAGTCTCCAGTTACAGAAAATCCGGTCACAAGTTGAATAAAATTCCCTCTCCAATGCCACAGAGAACCATGGCTAGTTCAAGCCATTGTTGGGGTCAAGGTTTTTGGAGTACACGACCCCAAATTCACTGGTTGCCAGGGCATTTCTGGGTCCAATTCAAAGTGTTAGATTTCATCTTCCAAGCTCCAAAGGGCTTTGGATGTGTTATTCTATGGACCGCCTACAGCCATATAAGCTTGCCAAGGTATTAAGAGCTGCCTCAGATACGTGTTGGCAAACTTGGGATGGCAAACTTGAGAGAGAAACATATGGGACCTTTTCTGTACTGGTCCCTAGTAGGTGGAACTCCCTCCCCACAAGGTGCATATAGCTTAGCACCACAGGTTTTTCAGCGCGCCTGAAAAACCCGTATTTTTCAAACTTCTTTCTCTTAAGGAAGCCTATTTTTCAAAAGCAAATTAAGGAAACTTAGGCCTGTTACCTATACTGTGGTACCTTGATTGTCAAACTTAATCCGTTCCGGGAGTCCCAGAACTGTTTGAAAACCAAGGTGTGGCTTCCGATTGGCTGCAGGAGCTTCCTGCACTCAATCCTAAGCTGCAGAAGCCGCATCAAAAACCATTCGCAAACCGGAACACTCACTTCCGGGTTTGCGGCGTTTGGGAGCCGATTTGTTCAGGAACCAAGCCATTTGACAACCAAGGTACCACTGTATTATAATTTATATTGGTGTTTTAAATTGCTTTAACAGACCTATGTTTTAAATAAAGCACAGGGAGCCTGTGACCCTTCATTCTTTTCTCTTTTGGGGAACTCCAGCTCCCTTGAGCCTCAGGCAGTTTGACCAATGGTATGGGATAATGGGAGTTATCCATCAAACATCTGGGGGGGGCACAAGTCCCCCATCCCTGTTGTACACCTGCAGGAATTTCCATTCCATCGACTGAGATATGCAGGTTGTGCTATACAGCCTTTCCTTTGCCTGTCCTTCCAGAATAAACTAAAACTCTCCGTTTTGACATTCCACTCATGTGTTATCCCCCAGGTCCTAGCAATGCCAATTAGGTCACAGTTTCCTTCGTTCCTTACAACTTCTCACTCACAAGGGACTGTGTATCTTCATTTTGTCTCTCAGAGGGCAAAAGGACACTTGGAAAGCTAATTAGCTTGATCCTCTGTGGACTGCAACCATTTCTTGAGTTGAATCAGAGCATTTTATTAGACGTCATGTAGGAACTCCTGGTGACAGGCTGGAGCAGGGAGTTCACGCTAAGATTTGACTGATGGAGAGTCATTGGGGTAAAAAGTCTCCATAGAGATATTCTATGTGGTTATAAAATGACCACACTGAGCAGTCTATGGGATTATGGCATATATAGTGCCTCCCATCACTATTCTGGAGGCAGTGCAGATAGTAGTGAAAGGGAATTTCACCCCCAAGCCCGCATTCTAGCTTCTTATGTTACTTCATACTTGCTTTCTCTCAGAGATGGAACTAGACACAGGCAACCACCTGAGGCACTAGACTTTGATGGGGAGCAGGGGAGCTACCATGAGCTTTCTACTCAGCCAGCTATTCAACAGGTGAAACAATGATGGCATAAATACATACACTGTCATGTGATAGACAACAATCCCATGACTGCAGACATGGGGAATGAATCTCCAACACAGAGATCCTCATCCCTGCTCAATGCAGTCCTCCTGTGGTGATGGTGGTCTGTTTGTTCTCCTGCTCCCTTTTATCCCCTTACTGAAGTAGGTATTTTTGTGACATTGTCATATATTCAAAGGACCTGTTGTCCTGCCTTAACACAGTATGGATCAGGAAGTTCCAAATCACACAGGGTGTCTACATGAGTAGAGGCAAGATCCCTGCTGCAAATGGTCATCCTTCAACTTGGCAGTGGGGAATGACAATGGTACTAGCAGAGCTTGCACACCCATCTTCATGTGTTACATTTCCTCATTAATATAATGCTTGAATAGAACTATAGTCAGTGCCCTATTAAACTTAGCAGCTCCATGGCATTCAATACGATTGGGTCATCAATCATTCCTTCGTACTCTTGTTCTGCAGGAAGATCCTAGGAAGCATATTTACTTTAAAATCTCACTGAGTTCAGTGGGATTTCATTCCTGTTAAGTGACCTTAAGGTTGCAGCTTCAAACACTTTTCCTGGTTATCAACATTTTCAGTATCCTCTTAATATAAGTAATTAGTCTTTCTATAAGTAAGCTATATAAGTATCTGGCCCTTATCAGCATTATTTATTTATCCTGTAGAATGCAGCAAGAGCAGAACCCTGAGTGGGTAGGAGGGTCAAGCTTCCTTGCCATGTTTGCATAAAACAAACTGTCATCAAATATCTCTTGTTGCCTTCTCATACTTGCATTGCTCCCAGGGACTGCCGGCTTGTCTCTCCAAGTCAGCACTGTCCCCAACACACTGTCTAATAGCTTATCACATGCTGCAAGAGAAGAATTTTTGGCAGCCATCCATGCACAAGGGAGATCTCGCTTGCACCCCGTTATCTATGTTTTCTGGAGGTGCCACAAGGAACTGGCTCAGTTTCAGATATTCTTTATGCTGAGAATATTATCACAAGAGGCAACATTTGCAGAACTGGTGCTTTGTTCTAGCAAACCCAAAAGGTTGTTCTGCACACTCGCTTCTTGGAAGACCTGTGCAGAGGTCCAGCTGTTCCTACTAACTGGCAAACACATTTGTGCAGGCTTCATTGGTGTTAAAAAATATGACTTACTTCTGATCCAGTGAGGTTCAGGGTGCAAGTGAGGCTCAGGGTGCAGGGCTAGCCAGAGCAAGCCAAAGATATTTTGCTACCTAAGGTAAAAGACAAGATGGTCTCCTTCATCCTCTGCAGATTCAGAAGCTACCTGTATTCACATTGGCATTGAAACCATCAAGGCTGCTGATGGGAAAGCAGTCTCCACTGAACCTGAGGACAGCAGGCAATCTTCATGTCGGGGTGCAAGGCAGGTTGTGCAGCATACACAGCTCTGCCCTCCAAACAACTTGCTAGCGAGTACTATTCCCATCTGCTGTTGTTGAACTGCAACTTTCATTATCCCTGACTATTGGCTATGCTAGCTAGGGACTTGAACTCAGCAACATCTGGAGGGCCACAGATTCCCTATCCCTGGTGCATAATGCCTCTTTGGATATATGCCTTTCCAGACCTTGGGTTGTATCTAAAGTTAGTCGCATTCAGAGAAGACCCAGTGAATTTAATGGGCATGACTAACTTAAGTCTTCTGTCTGTTGCTTTTAGAATAAATCTATGGGGGTTTTAGTACCTGTTGTTGTTTTTACGCTTTTGTATATTTTGTATAGTATGGAAACCATGCATTCTGGTATATGTGTATCAACAGGTTGGGAGGGGATTTCCCCAAAAGAGCACCATTGCAACTAAGCATGCTCAGTGGTCACAGAATGCTCAGAGGCTGTATGGTGTGTGTGTAGAAAGTGAAATGGGATGAGGGGTGGAAGGCAGTTGCTGGAATCCTGCACAGCTGTGCTCTGCCCTGCAACAATTTAGGCACACACAAAAAATCTGCTTGAATGAACTCTCTCTCTCAGCCATGTTGCACACAGAAGTCAGAATACTCTGTTGTTTTATTTCTCAAGGTTTAGAAGCCTGACTCAGACATGACTCAGCCACTGGCAAATATTAACCATCAAAACAGATTGCGTCCACCTACTGAGAATACAACAGAAATGGGAAAGCTCCCACTTTGTAAGAGACACACATGGCCAAACAGGGATTTCATCAAGGCTGGACTTTGGGGGCAACAGTCTAGGGCACTCACTCCACAGATTGAGCAGAAGGGTCATCCTCAAATGCAAGAAGGCTGGCTGGCTGTGTTTTGAAGTACTGATAAGTCACAGCTTACAGTAAGTGCATTTAACTTGTGCACATTCAGCTTTCTGCACTTGACAAAAAGGGGGCAGGAGTATGGAAAAAAAGATTTTGGGTTCAATGGCGGGTGGGATTGCCAATGTGTTTTGTCTATAAACAATTTTGGCTTCAGGTACTATCCCTGGAACATCACCCCAGCATAAGTTCATGCCTGTGCATGAAGCAGTAAACATTATCTGAATAGGTCCCTTTAAGACCAATGGACAGTGCCCATCAGTTCCAGGTTTTCCACTTGTAAAATGGAATTACATTCTCTTTCCTTCTCTGCATGCTCCCTGCAACCTAAATCTGCCCCAGCGGGTTGGGAAAACCCATAGAACAGATTCAGGTGGTCTGCTGGGTAAGGGGAGAAGGAAGAAGTTCTGTTGTGCAAGTAGAAAGCTTTTTGCGGACAGAATGTGTTAGCGGGCTATTGCCCATTAAGTCCAGAGCCTAAACTTCCTTAACTATGCCACTGTTGTTGTGTCATGTGCCTTCAGGCTATATACCCTGGGCCCAAATGATACAATACAAATTCATGGAGCACAGGTCTGACAATTGCTACTAGTCATGATAGCTAAATGGAACCTCCAGATTCTGAGGCAGTATATTACTAAATACTAGCTGTGGTGAGGCAAACAATGGAGAAAGCTTGTTGCCTTCATGCCTAGCTGGTGAAGCCATCTAGCTGGCCACTTTGAGAGGGAGGATACTGAATAAAATAACCTTTTCAGGAGGGTTTCTCTTATCTTACTTTCTTATATAATTCCGTGTCAATGGGGTAAAGACTGTTTCCATTTGCAGTACTTGGCCCAATGGTGTGCAAATCCTCAATCCTGTACACTCATGAAACTTCAGCCATAATAGGTTATAGCTGATGCTAGTCCTACCCCAAGTAGACGTAATGAAAATACTTATATTCATTAGTTTCAATGGGTCTACTCTGAGTAGAACTTAGTTGGACACAACTTAGTGTAGCCATGTCAGAGACACTGCCTGGGTAATATGAATTCTGTGGGTTCTGCATAAAGACAACATATTTTTCGGATGGGTTATTTTAAGAATCTGGCGTATAATTGTAGGTTATAATTTGCAATTCTTATTACCTGAAGTACTTGTAGTGCATACAGAAATTAGATTTTATATAAAAAATAAAACAAAACTGAGAAAGCTCAACCAAATTCACAAGTTTATTTTCACAGGCAGAAGATATCAAAATAGTCCTCACTTTGTTTAACAGCTGTTTTGCTGTGTGTGTGTGTGGTTCCTTATACTATACATTTTCTTGACAAATACATAGACACATAATGTAGTATTTAAATTGGATCATTGGTAAGACACACCCACCCACCTACCCACATCCATTTTAAGAGGAATATTATGATTTGGGCGCTTTATGCTTAATGCCAAAGCATTTAGCAAAGATTGTATGGCATCCAGGGCTCACAGGATACTAGCCACAGTGGCCATGTTCTACCTCCACTGTCAGAAGCAATATGCCTCTTTAGGCCAGTTGCTAGGATTTACGGGTAGAGAGACTACTGCTTTTGGAACAGAATGCCATACTAGGCTGGCCTTGCCCTGATCCAGCAGGGCTGTTTGTATGTTCTCATCTGTTCTTGTTGTCTAAGGGCAGGAAGATGTATTTGACCTTGTAGGGAAAGAGTGGGAGAACCCATGTCTGAGCCCCTCTCTCCTCAACACTATGACTTCTTGAGCGCCAATGAGAGAGAGCAAGAGACAGAGAGAGAGAGAGAGAGAGAGAGAGCACACCAATGTGGTGTGTAGTGGCTAGAGTGCTGGACTAAGACCTGGATAGACCAGTGCTCAGATCCCTCCTTGGCCATGAAGCCCATTGGGTGACCTTGGACCACTCACTGCCTTTCAACCTAACCTATCTCACAGGGCTGTTACAGGGATTAAATGAGGAGGAGAACCATGTATGCCTCGTTGGAGAATAAGGTGGGACATCAATGCAATAAATAAATAATGATAATAAATAAATGTTGATAGGGCCAAAGGGGGTGGGGAATGTCAGGGAAAGAGAATGTTGGGAGGAAGATTGGATACAAAGGACCTTGTCCTTTCACAGCAGCCCAAAATGCCTCTCAAATTTTGGAGAATTCCCCCCCCCCCCAGCTCTGTTGATGGAATAAATCAGTCTCTTTTATAGTAATGGAAGGGGGGAAATTGTGGAGGAGGTAATGTGGCCAGGACAGAAGAGCGTTCCTATGTTGTCAATTTTGCCCTGCTGGCAGGAGAAAACTGCCTTCAAATAAATTCTTCCTACATCAGCATTGCAGTCTTAAATGTTTGGAATCATTGCAGGTGGTAAGTTTGCTTTATTGTGATAAAACCAAAGAAAATGGATATATTTTGTTTTCAATCCAGCATTTTAGCCTTGTGAACTATTATTTCTAGCACATGATGGATGGAAATGTGTGGGCTTTTAAACATGTCTTTCACGTTTGTAACTCGTTTGCTTCTTGCAATTATAAATTGGATTTGCTTGTTTTATATATAGCCATTACCTATGGCTTCTAAGCACAGAACCACACATTAGTTAGCAGGTAGAAAACATGGGAGGCCGCAACTAGCTTGTGCAATAAGCTGTAAAATAAAAGTTTACCCCAGTCATTCAAATCCAGCTCATCTGTTAGATGGCTGGCACTTGTGGGCCTGAAAATGGACCTGCCAAACAAGGCACTGGGAAAAAGGAGGTAACATGAATTCTGGGAAGGCAATGGAAGAGGAGAGCATAAACCAAGGGTTGGAAAACTAAGGCCCGCGGGCTGGATCTGGCCCAATTGCCTTCTAAATCCGGCCCACGGATGGTCCAGGAATCACCACATGGATCGGCGTGGATCTGATCGTTTGGGCTGTGCCAGCGTGCTCGTTCTTTCCCTCTCTCTCATACAACGGCAGTGGAGGTGCCTTCTCCTTCCCTCCTCCTGGCTTCTCCCTGCCCTGCCTAAAGGAGGAAGGGGGCTGGGCTTTGTTGGTGCCAGCAGCAGCACAGTGTGAGCGCTCGAGCGGCTGCCATTTTAAGCAGGCTCAATTGGGGGTTTGTTGCTGCCAGCCCCTCTCCAGAGCCTTTTCACGCGCCGCTCCTTGTCCCACTGCTGCCAGCCCCTGCTGCTTGCAAGACACAGGTAAGGAGCCACCGACGCTCGTCCAGTGCTGTGGAGAAGGGAGGGGAGAGTCGTGGGGGGGGGGAATGGCTTACCTGAGTAGAATGTGTCCTTTTATTTAAAATGCATCTCTGGGTTATTTGTGGGGCCTGCCTGGTTCTCTTACATGGAATGTGTCCTTTTAAAATGCTTCTCAGTGTGCATAGAAATTCGTTCTTCTTCTTTTCAAAATATAGTCCAGCCCCCCACAAGGTCTGAGGGACAGTGGACCACCCCCTGCTGAAAACGTCTGAGGACTCCTGGCATAAGCAAAAGGAAAGGTGCTCTGTCCAGGTTACAGTGGTACCTTGGGTTAAGAACTTAATTCGTTCTGGAGGTCCGTTCTTAACCTGAAACTGTTCTTAACCTAAGGTACCACTTTAGATAATGGGGCCTCCCACTGCTGCCGCACTGCCACCACCCAATTTCTGTTCTCATTCTGAAGCAAAGTTCTTAACCCAAGGTACTATTTCTGAGTTAGCAGAGTCTGTATCCTGAAGCGTCTGTAACCTAAAGCATATGTAACCCGAGATACCACTGTATTTGCATATTTTAGGGCCATAATACATGAAAATACAGGACACATGCTATACAGGAGTTGTAAGCAGAGACATGAAATAAAAAGACCAGTCAAAAGCTTTTGGGGTAAACAGTTGTTGGGTAGTGCCCAAAGTGAGCCTTGCCCTGACCTCATCTGCAAGCTGCAGGAACCAGCATTCACCTGTAAACGTGGCCCAAGGTGCTCATCTGCTACTCCCCCCTCCAATCTCTGGAAAGGGATCAGGACCCAAAATCAGCCTACTTAAAGACCCAATCCCGTCTAATTAAATAATCTCCAAGGGTATCAGTATACAGTGTGTGTGTGCGGCTGTACTACAAGCCAATAGAAATGTACAGCAAGAAACTCCTGTAAACCAATTAGAAGTTTTACTGGAATCAAGCAATATATACATTTTGTTAAATAAATACAGTGGTACCTCGGGTTACATATGCTTCAGGTTACAGACTCCGCTAACCCAGAAATAGTGCTTCAGGTTAAGAACTTTGCTTCAGGATGAGAACAGAAATCGTGCTCCGGCAGTGCAGCGGCAGCAGGAGGCCCCATTAGCTAAAGTGGTGCTTCAGGTTAAGAACAGTTTCAGGTTAAGAACGGACCTCCAGAATGAATTAAGTACTTAACCTGAGGTACCACTGTAAATGAAGTGTCATCTAATCTCCCTGCAAACAAATAAAAACAAATGCACATGGAATAGGCAACGTTGTCTAACCTCCCCATGAATGTTCTACAGACAAATCAGGATGATCAATAAATAGGTTATCAATATAAATATTTTGGATTATACTCAGAGTAGATATATTGGAATTAATGGACCAAGTTAGTGATGTGCATTAATTTCAATATGTCTACTCTGACTATATCTAACACTGTACTAATCTACACTGGTCAGTTAAAACATCAAAAATGTGTTATAGAAATGTGACACCAGAGGGATTTCCCTACAAATAGGGATGGGGAGGAAGTCTATTTAGTTCACATTTAAAGTCAAATTTATGAAATTCATAGGTTCTGAAAAAAATATAAGATTGCAAACTCAACAACACTTCAAAATTCACATTTAGCTGAATTTTGCAATACAGCACTCCAATGTTTACCAAAGTTCCAGTAATAAAGTATTACTGAATATAACATAAAATGCATTATGTTAAAGTAAATTGCTTGCAAAAATGTGTACATTAGTAAAAACTGCATACAACCATGTAACTTATTGGAAGAAAATTGCACTAAAATGCTGAGGAATTTTTAAAAGAAAAAATCACAGATTGCTGCAGAAATGTGGATAAGTGAAATTAAGAATGTAAAAGAGAAACTGAGAGAACCAAAATTCACAAATCCTTCCATCGCTAGATCTAAATAATGGCAGCTTTTTTCAGGTAGATCTAAGAGGGCTCGACATTCTTCTAAACTGATGGAAACTGAACATTGTCTTACAGAGTCAGGTGATGGTTTAATCTAGCCCAGCACTGCCAACTCTGATAGTGTCAACTGTCTTCTCCTCCACTCCAGTTTAGGTTAGGGAGATGAAGGCTGGATACCCCCCAAATCCATGGGTTCGGCCTTGAATGTACATTGTATCATATACAGGATATTCATGTACCGTGTTTTTCGCACCATAGGACGCACTTTTTCCCTCCTAAAAAGCAAGGGAAAATGTGTGTGCGTCCTATGGAGCGAATGCAGGCTTTCGCTGAAGCCTGGAAAGTGAGAGGGGTCGGTGCTCACCGACCCCTCTCGCTCTCCAGGCTTCAGGAAGCTATCCGCTAGCCGTGGGAGACCCAGCTCTCCCACGGCTAGCGGAGCGCTGCATTAATCCCGAAGCTTGGGGCGTGCGGAGCTCAGCGCGCCCCAAGCTTCTGGGTGCCGGCAAGGTCTCCGCTAGCCGTCTAGACCTTGCCGGCACCCAGAAGCTTGGGGCGCGCTGAGCTCCGCAGCCCCAAGCTTCAGGATTAGTGCTCCGCTAGCCGTGTCTAGGCTGCGGATAGCAGCCTGCTTCCCGGAGCGTCGGGCGCCCTGAAAGCAGAGCGCCCGGCGCTTCGGAAACACATCCGCAGCCTAGGCAACCCTGCGGGAGCTCCCGCAGGGATGTCTAGGCTGCGGATAGCAGCCTGCTTCCCGGAGCGTCGGGCGCCCTGAAAGCAGAGCGCCCGGCGCTTCGGGAACACATCCGCAGGGTGGGGAGCCCTGCAGGAGTTCCCCGCAAAGCTCCCCACGCTGCGGATAGCAGCCTGCCGCCCGGCGGGCGGGGCGCCCTGAATCAGAGTGCCCCTCGCGCCGGGCAGACATCTGCAGGGTGGGGAGCCCTGCAGGAGTTCCCCGCAAGGCTCCCCAAGCTGCGGATAGCAGCCTGCCGCCCGGCGGGCGGGGCGCCCTGAAGCAGAGCGCCCCTCGCGCCGGGCAGACATCCGCAGCGTGGGGAGCCCTGCAGGAGTTCCCCGCAAGGCTCCCCAAGCTGCGGATAGCAGCCTGCCGCCCGGCGGGCGGGGCGCCCTGAATCAGAGCGCCCCTCGCGCCTGGCAGACATCCGCAGGGTGGGGAGCCCTGCAGGAGTTCCCCGCAAGGCTCCCCAAGCTGCGGATAGCAGCCTGCCGCCCGGCGGGCAGGGCGCCCTGAATCAGAGCGCCCCTCGCGCCAGGCAGACATCCGCAGGGTGGGGAGCCCTGCAGGAGTTCCCCGCAAGGCTCCCCAAGCTGCGGATAGCAGCCTGCCGCCCGGCGGGGGGGTCGCCCTGAATCAGAGCGCCCCTGGCGCCGGGCAGACATCCGCAGGGTGGGGAGCCCTGCAGGAGTTCCCCGCAAGGCTCCCCAAGCTGCGGATAGCAGCCTGCCGCCCGGCGGGCGGGGCGCCCTGAGTCAGAGCGCCCCGCGCGCCAGGCAGACATCAGCCAGCCCCACAAGCTCGGGGGACAGCAGGGAGGCGCAGCGCCACTATCCCGCTGTTCCTCGACCTGGTTCGGTTTCCCTGACCTGCTTTTGGGGGGGAAATAAAGGGAATTTTTTTTTCCTTTATTTCCCCCCAAAAAAACTAGGTGCGCCCTATGGTCCGGTGCGTCCAATCGTGCGAAAAATACGGTAAATGTAAAAGGATCTGAGGAAAGACTGGGATAGTACACACACACACACACACACACACACACACACTCTTGAGGGCCACACTCTGAGCAATCTTCCAAGGGTCAAATGCCAGTGATGGCTGGGAAGAGAGGCCAGAGTAGTAAATGTAGATTTTATCTTTGCACAGTGTGGTAGTTTCTATACATACCACACATGAGTTCATCCAGGCAAGCAAGATGCATTATTAGGCTTTCAGCTCACATTCCACTTCGGATGCTCTAAAGCAGGGCCAGAAAGGCCTGGGCAGGGTGTGTAGCCTGAGGAGGGGTCCCCAGGGAGTTTGGAAGATGGAATGTGGCTCCCAGACCTGAGGTTCCCCATCCCTGCCTCAGAGAGTCACCCCTACTCAGCACAGACACCACTGGCAGCATGGGTCAGTAGCCTGATTTAGCATAAAATTATCTTCATGCATAAACTCAGGAAATGCAAAAACCCAATTGGAGTCACATGCATTAAAAAAGCCATCTAAAAACCGTATTGAAATGATCTGCTGTTCCAACATAAATTTGACTGCAACATTGTTTGCTGGTCTCATCATTACCTCCCCAAGATGAACTGTATTTGCTATGCACCATTGCCCAGATACTCGGTTAACCTAGTCCCTGTTCCTTTGAGCTAAAGGTTGCACCATAAATAGATTTTGCATTTTGGACGCATTGCTGGTTCTGTGGCTCTTGATAATTTCAGCTCCAATTTACCCATGTAAATCCACAATAGCTCTGCTGAACCCTTACTACTTTCTATATGAGTTGAACGCATAATTTGTCTCCATGTCTCTAATGGGTTCCTTGGATTCCTTATTCTTGTGTGCGTTTTGTTCCATTTCATAAAAGCAGTAAGACTTCAGGCAGCTCATTACTAGGTGATTATTACTGTGCTCAGCTGGCTAAAGCCATTCAGCCATTGACTTCCTGGCTTGTACCAGGATGAAGTCATGCAACAGGCCCAAACCTTTTGGACTAGAACCACACTGAACATTGGTTTCACTTGCAGTTGTTGAATTTGATCTCTATTCACTACAAAACATTTTATCCTGAAAAGCAGAACTGCCACCTTTCCTAAAAAAAGAGGGGCTGGAGAGACCCCAGTCTAGCAGCTTGCTGATATATGCATATACATAAGTTCTTTACATATTTTTTTCTCTATCACATGAAGCCTCACAGTTGAATATTTAGTTAATCTGCAATGAAAAGTGTTATGTTGGGAAAAGGTGCTTATTTTACAAGAGTTAACATCCAAGGTTGCCTAAAAGCAATTCAATAAGTGAACCTTGAGGACCATCCTCAAGGACCAACCTTGAGGACCATCAAGCAAAATATTTGAGGGATTTCAAGGGAAAACCAAACAACTGATAAGGATCCTGAAATTTTTCATGGGTAGTTCAAACACTGTCAATGCGATATGAACACACCATAAGTGTGGTATTTGATCAGAGGCTGACAGGAGCTGGAGTCCAACACAAGTCCCTCTTCCCCGCCTTTCCATGTTGGGTTCCACCCAACTTATTATTAGTAGAGAAGCTTTAGATGATCAGCAACCAATCTCCACATTCCAGAAAGGAAGGTACCTGCTTTGAGAAATTATGGTGAAGCTTTCTGGTAGCAAGACCCTGTGTCAACTTTTCCATGCTGAGTGTCCAGTCCAGAGGTTTGTGTTAAGCTTCCTACTGCTTGTATTTCAATAAAATTACCCTACAGATGAGACACTGCCAAACAATCTGTGCCAAATTCACACATGTCAACTTGATAAGAGGCAAAAAATAACAAAAGTTTGCCTTGTTGAATGGGCACCTCCACCAACCACAGCTTTCCACACTCTCCACTTGGAATGTACTGCTAAAAATCTTTCTGCCCTCTAGCTGCTGCGAGAAGACCAGTGTGAGTGCTGAGCGCAGCCTTGGAACACGTATTGCAGTTCCAAATGATTCTCCAAAACTCTGTGAAAAGGGCCCTGCCATCTTCCTCCTGCAGCAGCAGGAGGTAGCAGCTGTCTAGATACTGAATGCTAATAGGAAAAACTTGCAGAGGAACAAGAAGGCTGCAATGCATCAACTTTTTTCACCTATGTTTGGAAGCTATCACCACTGACATGAGTAGGGCACCTTAATAACTTCCTGATCAGGCTGCAGAATGATAAATGCCCATTACCACTTTTCTTTTTTAATGAAAGAGGGGACATTTTCAGCTGTACATCATCTTTGGCCTGGTAACAAGGAATGCAAGGAGCTCACCGTCCAAGTCAAAGTGGGCTCCCCCACCCCACCCCATTCACTAAAAATAAAAGATTTAAGGAGTTCAGAATTGTTCTCATAGACTCTGGCTTTATGCTGCTCCTCTTGAAGGGACTTTTATGGTTTTCATGGATTGCTAGATGTCTGTTTTTATTGGCACTTTATTGATTTTGATCTTTATGATGCTTTATGCTGTTTTTGCACACTGCTTTGAGATTGTGATGGACAATCATCCTAAAAATAGACTGCATAATAATAAAGTGAACCCCCATCACCACCACCCCCTACTGTTCTTGAACAGCACTGGATGCCTCCATAACATGCACTGTTGATCTCAGTTGTTAATGCACCAAAGGGGAAGCAGGGACAAACTTGGCAGAGTTTGCTTCCAGATGTTCAAGAATGCAGAGATGGCAACAAGGGAAGATGGGAATGGCAACCGCAGTCCAAGTGGGAAATGAGAAGCAGCCTTGTGTTACTTTGCTCCATGGGAGTGGCAATGGACCCTGGCCTAGTTCACACAAATGGCAGATGAGGCAGCAAAACTATTCCAGGCCTGTACCATTCCAGACTGCAAATGACAGTTTCCTTGGCTGAGGTTGCCTCCAGACTGTCAGGGAGGAAATTACCATCACGTTATGTTGAATGTTCCATCAGCACAAGCTTTTCAGCTTCACAAACAGAATGACTCCAGCTCTCCTCCCCACATGTGATGTTCTGAGGATTCTCCCAACCCTGCACAAAGCCAATTTCAGGGAGTATGGGAGGGGAAAGGGGGAAAAGCTGCATTGTACAGTGAAAGTCTGCGAATGCGGTTTCCACTGACAGGTGAATCTGTCCTCAGTATTTTGCAGGAGAGTCTCAAGTACATATTGGAAATTTAGATTTGCAGAATTAAAGTGCATCAAAATGCTCTCTTGCCCTGGTGCAACACACACACACACACACACACTTTTTTGCAATTAGGAAAGTGATGGGGAAATGCACTGATAAGTGTGGGGTGAACAAATGATTAGCCATTGCATAGCCACTGTGCGAGCAAATCAGGAGGGATGCTCATGGGCATATAACCTTCCTGCAAACAAGTCAGACCAAATGCTCAACAAAGACGAGACATAGTCTAGCCTCTGTGTAAGCTTTGTGCAAGCAAATCAAGATGAATGTTCAATAAACAGGCCACCTGAAGGAGTCAAGAATCATCCTCTTTGGAAAGAAAACTCCCTACAACACCAGAAAAAAAGATGACAGGAAGAAGAGTTCTAGCCTTCCCTTCCCTACATAAGCTAGTTTTGTATATGTATCTCCCATGGGAAAGCCGACCACCATGCAACTCCCCACCTGCACTCTAAAGTTGCACAATGCATAAACAATTTTACCACCTCCTTTGTTGTTTGTATAAGATAGTGCACATGCCTCAAACTGGTCCACAGTGCACATCCAGGCCCCACGAGAACGGTAGGCAATGGTGACTGCAATCTAGGGACTGAGATCTGTGTAGTAACAAGAACACATGCAATTCAAACTGAGTTTCTGGGCAGCCATTAGGGGTGGGATCCAGAAAAAAAGAGGTAGCTTTAACTTTCTTCCTCTCCTGCCATTCCCATTTCCTGGATTGAAATCTCCCCCCCTGCCTGAAAGCTGCTGCCAACTGTGTACCTGTTATTGTACCCCCAAATCTACTAGCAACATGGAGGATTTAAATTAAGAAAATGGAATGAGGGAGAAGGGGGAAGGGGGAAGGGAGAAGGGAGGACACCCCCCCCCGAGAATGGTGGCTCTCTTACAAGTCAGACACAGACACACACACACACAGCTTCTAACAAAACTAAAGTATGCTTGCATAATCTCCAACACTGTGCCTAGTTTCACTATTAGAAAGCTTGTCACTTCCATGACCGAATGCAGAACCAATCGCTTGCTGTGAAAGAATCCTCACACAGGTTTTTGGACAGCAGGAGCAGTTTGTGCCGGTATACAAAATAGGAATACTGGATGAAAGCTTACAAAGAGGAAGTCCCAGGAAGTTGGGAAGCCAGAGGTGGGGTGCTTGCCAGGAAAAGCCAAAGAAGACAATGTCCGGGGGGAAAGCAGGAGCCTGGGGGAAGGGTTGGTTACAAAGGAGAGGAGAAGCAGAGGAGAAATGGTAGGCAAGCATGAGAAAACTGCGGAGCCTCTGGAGAAAGAGGGGCAGACAGAAATGCTGGAGAGGCTGGCCAAGAGTTTGACGGCAACATGCAGAACGTACTTGCCTGTGCAAACAGTAGGGAATGGATTGATGGGGATATACACAGGAGGGTGAGAGGGACTCTGTGTGGGAGATAGAGGAAAACGCATCTCCCAGGGTGGGAGGCTGGGGAAAGAAACAGAAACACCCAGGTGAGAGCTGGGAAGGCCCACTTTTCTGTAGATGAATAAAGGATATGGTATAATAATAATAATAATAATAATAATAATAATAATAATAATAATAAAAATAATAATAATAATAATTATTATTTATACCCTGCCCATCTGACTGGGTTTCCCCAGCCACTCTGGGCAGCTTCCAACAAAATATTAAAAATACAATAAAACATTAGACATTGAAAACTTCCCTAAACAATTGAGATAGAGTGTTTTTATATCTATTTCTCTTCTTTATTGTTGCTTTTTCTTTTAGATTAGCTTGGTTTTTGTTGTATTGCATGTTGAAAACTTTCAATAAAAAATATTAACAAACAAATAAAACAGCAGGTAAAAGAGGCATGGAGATAAGTGTTGAGAACTTTCCCTCTTTTTTGTTTTTTCTTTTCTTTTCACTAGTTATTCCTCTGTGACTGGGAAGCGACTGTACTATCGTTGTCAATGTCATCAGATTTATTACCCTCCCTTCGCCAGCAGGTCTCAGGGTGGGTTACAACAATTTCAAAACTCAACATTAAAAACGGTTTGAACAGATCACAATCACAGAGTGGGCTCTGAAAACATGTGTCTCAGGCATCAAAGGTCAGGGTAAAGAGGTGGGTCTTCAGCATTCATTGAAAGCTGTACAGTGAAAAAGCCTCCAAAATCAGAGTACAGTATTTTTCATACCCAAGGGCCTCTGGCGGGGGCAAAAGAGACAGTCCCCACTCACCCTCCAGTGAACCATTATTCCCAATATTCTTTCTTTTCTTTTTAAAAGTGTAAGTTTCTAGCATTTGTAGAACTTGAAACATGAGACAAAATGTACAGGGGTTATTCTCATTCTTCAGTGAGAAATTAGCCTGCTTCCCTTCCTTTTCAGTGGTTTTCTTTGCTTGCCCCCTAACCCCACCACCGCAACCCACACAGAAGCTCCTGCCCACACCCTTTACAACTTGCACAGAATGAAATCTGAGGTGGCAGAAGTCTGAGTTAATTGCACTTGGGGCCTTCTTTCCAGTTTGGGTTTTTGGCGGGAAAATTGTGAGGGAACATTCTGAGGTGTTTCACTTGTGACTGCAGTGGGCAGCAGCAGACAAGATGGAGGCAGTTTCCTCACAGCAAGTCACACCACTGGTCTATCAAGGTCATTATTGTCTACACTGACTAGGCAGCAACTTTCCAGGGTTTCAAAAAGGGAACATTCCCAGTCCTAGCTGTACTTGCTGGGGATTGAACCGGAGACCTTCTGTACACAGAGCAGATACTCTGCACTAGGTTATGGAAGAAGAGGGAAGGGCTAGTCTTGAAACTTGACAATTTCTAACTTTTCATTCCTCTCCCTGCTCTGTCTCAGTGGACAATTGGCACCTTTTAATCGGTTCCATGCCCCTATGTCTTTTAACAGTGGCCAGACATGTTGAAATGGAGTAGGGTGGGGTGCTTTTCGCAGCACATGCCCCTTTTGGTTCTCTGCCCCAAATAACTGCCATTTCAATGCCACATGCTGAAGCTGCTGGTTAGTTGAACCAAATTTGTGAAACATACTTTTATTCCCTGAGCCACACAATTTTTTGGCCTCCCCTTAGGATGGAATCATATACTTATCTGCCTGGGAATGAGCCCAGTCAGTGAGATTTTAAGAAATGCCTAGGACTGCACTATATAGGACTACACTATAATCTTTAAGATTATAGAAGGGAATCTTTCACAAAGGCAGTCAGTCCATCACACACCCAGCAGGATTCCCCCATTCTCTCATAAACCCTGTCTGCCAATTGTCTGCCGCTCAGAGGGAGGAGCAAGGAAATTAAGGTTGCCACTTGCATCTTTGTGGCAATGCTCCTATGCCCTGAACTGCTGTACTAAAACCAAAAAAGGAACAGCTTTGTGTGGTTGTTTCCCCCAACGCCACCGGTCTAGGCATTCAACAGAGGAACTTCATTTTTGCTAGATTGTAAATACATGGAAATGATGGGAGGACAAGAAGGTTGTCCAGCAACAGGAAAACAAGTAAGTGGAAGGAAAAATTATTTCACTTTCTGGATGTATCATTGGGCCATCTTTGTGCCTGCGGATCCCACAAAGGAAAAGCCAGGAAGTGCATTTTTTCAAAAATCTGTTCCAACTCCCTGGCTGCTGCATACCATAAACATAAGGCACATTTAAAGCACATGACTTCGCCTCAGAATCTTGACTGCTGTAGTTTGCTAAGGGTACTGGGACTTACATCTCTGTGAGAGGTAAACTACAGTTTCCATGATTCTTTGGGAAGTCATGTGCTTTAAATGTACTGCTTGTATTCAGCCCCATTATGGGGATGGAGAACCTGTGGTTCTGCAGCTATTGCTAGACCACCATTCCCATCACCCTTGACCATTGGCCATGCTGCCTGGGGCTGGTGAGACTTGGAGTCAGACAACCTCTGGAGAATAATAAATTCCCCTTTTCTGCTCTGCACTATTACACTGGAAAAAACATACCCATCAGCTTTTTCCTTGTCACAGGTACCCTCCCCTTTCTTAACCTGCATCAACCATCACCAGTCTTCCATATAATTTGACTACAACTTCTATCAGTACCAGCCAGCACAGTTGTAGTCTTAAACATCTGGGGGCACCAGGTTGGCGAAGCCCTCTAGAATTAGGGATGACCCACAAAAACAATTCCCAACCAAACACTCCCTGATTAAGAACATAAAGTTAATAACGTCTCCCTGTGTTCTTTTTTATATATAAAGCCGCGCTATATTAACCGTATACATTTATGTTGATTATAAAAAGTCATTTTCCAAATTGATTTTTTGTCTGAGGAGATTTAAGTGTCTGCAAGAAAAGAACAGGCTGATTTATAATCTACAAGATGCCGAGGTGTAGGGATTAGCACACACATCAGACAGAAATGTGACCTTTACTGTTTGACAAAACCCTACCCCTCAAAACACAAATAAAATAAAATAGATAACTGCTTCTTTCCATATGTCAATCCAGGAACCCTTAAATCAAGGGATCTTGTGGCCCTGCAGATGGTGTTGGTCTCTAGCACACAACATCCTTGATCCTGACCATTGCTCATGCTAGCTAAAGAGGACAGGAGCTGAATTCAGGCAACCTCTGGAAGTTCACCATCCCTGCCTTAACTCAAAGTGGTTACTCTCTGGGTTAAATATTTTGCCCCTGCACAATTTGTGACTAGGGCATTGGCAGTCATCTAAATGTGGAAATCTTAACCGATTTACTGCATGGCTTTTAGTCAATTAACTATTTAATTAAAATTTGCATGCAAGGAAAACAACTGATCTAAAGCAGGAGTGGCCATCCAGATGCTGGATTCCAACTCCCAACATACTCGTCACCAGTGCTGGATTTACGTATAAGCTAAATAAGCTATAGCTTAGGGCCCCATTCTCTTGAGGGTTCCCCAAAAATAATTAAAGGAAAGAAGCCTGGATGCACATTTCCAAAATATAAGATAACAAATAAAATAGCTTTAGATACCTATTAAGTCCATAAATTACCATATAGCATATATTCAACACAAAAAACAGTGACAATTTGTTGTTGACAAAGGACAGCTGGACATATAAAGGGCCCCATTGCCTCCAGTAGCTTAGGACCTCATCAAACCTAAATCCGGCCCTGCCAGTCACCATGGCCAATAGTCAGGAAGTTGGTGTCCAAGGCACTAGGTTGACTATCACTGATCTAAAGCACTCTGTCTGTCTCTGTCTCTGTCTCTGTCTCTGTCTCTCTCTCTCTCTCTCTCTCTCTCTCACACACACACACACACACACACACCATCCTTTGTGCTGACGCACGTTCATCAAGTATCCTTAGGAGACTCATCCTGTTCTGCATGGGGTAGAAAGCGGAATACATATTTTAAGTTCATGCTCATTAGGTGTTTGGTTGTTAGTTAAAGTTGCTTCTAGTATACAAATTATTCCTTTTAAAAAAAATCAGCCCAGTTAATTTTTTAGCTGATCAATAGATTTCATAATTGGTTAATCTAACTAGTTACTTGATTAAGCATTGCACCACCAGCCATATACTGTGGCCTCTCATATGCTTTTGAAATCCATTTTCCTCCAGTCCTTGGCAGGCATAAAATTCAGGAGGTTGCTAGGTAGATTTTGTGGACTGGCCTAGATGGCAGATGGCATTCATTCTGACATGTCACAAATTGTGAAGGTCTGCTTTAAGGTTACATGAGAACTATGAACATCAGAAGTAATCTTATGTCAAGTCCATCCAGTTCAGTATTGTCTACTGGCTTGCAGCGGGTTTCTAGGATGTGAGTCCTCCTGAACCTTACCTGGAGATGATGGGGATTGAACCTGGGACGACATGCATGCCAAACATAGGATCTACCACAAGGCCTTTTCCCTTTCCCCGATGGATTTTGTTTTGTTGTGACAACACTGTAGTAAGAAAACCTGCAGTGGCTGGTGAAATATCTATTAACATTATATTAGCCTTCACCAATCCGGTGCCTTCCCCCCACAGCCCGACATTTCGGACTGCAACTGCCATCAGCCCCATGCTGGTTAGAGTTGATGTGAGTTGTAGTCTAAAACATCTGGAGGGCAAAGGCTGCAGTACATGAAAGAGGAGCTCAGTTGGGTCTAGACTGAACAACTCTACTCCACAGGATCTCTCCTAATAACAACCACACACATACTGAATTATAAGAAATAGCATCTGGTGAAGATATATATATATATTCCCAGCAGCTTTCCTACAACTCAGAAATTGCTTTCCTGTGGAAGCTCATCTGAGTATATTTCAGAAATAATGTTTTTTTGTGTTTTTTAAGGACATTATTTCACTTTTCTCTTACGTCTGCCAGTAGAAACAATAAAGAGAAAGGGATAAATGAGGACAAGGATTACATAAACCCTTATGTGAAAAAAATCAAATAATTATTATTTTGTTTTGAAAAACACTCTTCATTTAACAATAAGATTGCAACTCAGGTGTCAAGACTTGCTTAAGAAATCAGAACAAGCAGTACTTATATAACCATCCATATACCCTGCATAATAACAGAGAACTCCCTTAATAAGTGAACAAATTATTATTTTGCTAAAGAAAATTAATAAGTTTAGGATTTAAGTTCTGATGGTATAAAAACAATAACCAATAAAATAGAAAAAATACAGGGTGTGTACTTACCATCTACTCTCCCCCCACTCTGCCACCAAGTACTTCTATGTGTGCTGGCTTGCTCCATGGCAGGTCAGAAATTCAACGGGTAAATCTTTTTATGGCATTGAAATACCAGGATAGTGGTTAACATTATCTGTTGATTTTTTTCATCTAGTAGAGCACCTGAGATCTAGTTTTTTTTTTGTTGTTTTTTTTTTAAAAAAGACAGGGAGAAGCTGACAACCATACACAGCCAGTAGGGCTTTGAAGGCTGGGACAAGGGTAAAATCTGATTCAGTTCACATTTAAAAGCGAACCTACCTAATTTGCAGTTTCTGAAACTACACACAAACCAAAATGCAGCCATCATTTGGAATTCTTGCTTCTCTGAATTTTACACCGCAGTTATCCAGCTAAGTAGTGTGCAAAAATGCACATACTAGGGTAAAATGTGCATAACAATACTGTTACAAACATTATTCTGTGTTTTTTATAGTTTATTGAAAACAACATCCACAAGGCATTATATTTAGGGGTGGGGGAACTGCTTTGCAAAAATGCATATATTAGGCAGAATTGCATACAAAAATGTGTTCATTAGGAGAAATTCATGTTAGAATGCTGAATGAATTTTCATGAGGACTTAAAAAATCTTAACTAGTGTGGAATTGTGAAGAATTGAACCCTAAGATTGGAAAAACGAGAGACACAGAAATTGCCCAGGGAGCTTGAGCTCCAGGACCTCTTTCTCTTGTCGTTTTTTTAGTTAAAATGCTGTTACATTTTCAGGAGGAATTTTTATAAAGTATATGCAAACGTCTGCTAGGGGCCTGTGCCTTAAGCCCTTTAAATACCTCACAATAACTTTTCAGACAGCTTCCCCCCCCTCCTCCTCGGCAGCACTGCTTTCCAGGAAAGGTAATCTTCAAGAGCTCAGGTGTTAGTCTCAAGAGTAATCAAGCAGGTTATTCACCTGCCACCCTTTCCAAGAACTTGCGGCATTAAGGGACTGTAGCGCTTTGCGCTCTTGATAGCTGTTTCATTTTGAAGTCTTTCCCTTTACAACCGGAGAAAGAGAACTTCGCTTAAAAGCAAGTAAGGTGGGTTCTTTACAATGCAGGCTTATTTTACTCAGTCGCAACTATCAACCATCCTTTTCCTCTGTTTTCTGCCTGGGATCCAAACTGTAGCTCAGGAGGATTGCCAGCTTCTTTACTGGCGCGTGCTCTTCTGCTTCTTAGAACCATCTTGCATTCTATATGGAGGGAGCGAAGTTGCACCTGCTAAAACATCCTCTCTCTGTTGCGCGGTTCTGAAAGGCATAGGAGCCCGCGGCATTTGAGCCACCGTTCCCTGTCCAACCTTATACGTACATGCATGCTTCGAGTTTTCCGTAGAAATTACTTTCCAGTATGTGTGCTCAGAATAGGAATCTCCGGGTCTTTTTTCTTTTGTGCCGGGAGCTGCGTGTCTATGCGCTTACTTGCGAGTAAGTTGGGCTCTCTGTGGAACTTTCTTCAGCGTAAACCATGTATTAGATCAGCACGGCAAGGCTGCCATCCGAAGCATATACTGTACACCTGGCAGCAAGTCTCATCGAAATCTATGGGACTTAGTTTCCAGAGCAAATAAATGCATGCATATGATCGGGCTGCAAGATTCCCTTTCAAAAGCAGGCAGAGGGGGAAGGGAGCAGGGTGGGGAGATGTTAATTTCATTCCTGTAGAAGAGAAGCCTTCCTACCAACCCTTTACAGCTGCAATTCTATGCCCACTTACTAGAGAGTAATCCCATTGACCGCAGTGGGTTTGCTTCTGAGAAAGCACTCCTGGAATAGTCGCGTAAGGGCCGTTTCCTCAGAAGTAAACTTCAGCGTTTTCCGCGCGAGATTCTCTCCGGCAGGTGTGCGGGTGGCACAGGCAGGCTTCCCTGAGCTTGGCGATTCATTGAATTCAGAAGGGGTTTGCTTCTTCTGAGCAAAACATGCGCAGGGATCGGGCTGTCTCAGGCTGCACTAACAACAACAAAAAATATTACTTGAACTTGTAATCATAGCAGCACAGATTTTGTAAAGGAGGACGAGGCGAAAGAGGAAGGGGGAGAGAATAACCCCACCGCCCTCCTTCTCTCAGGTTGCTCGCAAGTCGTTCCTCTTTAAAGACTACTCCAGTCGGCGTGTCAGTCAGTCCAGGCAGCGGCTGTGGGAGGAGCTCCTCGGGAGGAGGCTGGCGAGGCTGAGAGAGCCAGGGAATGGAGCGGAGAAGAGCGCGTACATGAGCGAAGAGGAGGTAGGCGCCGGGAGAGCGAGCGAGGCTGAGCAACTAAACTCCATCTCCGCCTTAGCAGCAGAAGCAAGAGCCGCCGCCGCCGCCGCTATTGCTGCCAACCCAGCGAACGCTTCGCCGGTGTGTAGGAAGACGGCTCCGGCAAGAGAAGAAGGCAGGCGAGAGCACCGGGAGGCAGATACAGCTAGCCCCCGAAACTGCTTAAGCGCGCAAGTTCGTCTCTCTTATTTCCCCGCCGAACTCTTAAGGAATGAAAGCTTTTCAGACAGATCTCGTCCTCCTCTGCTTCTTCCTCTTCAGTCAAGGTAGGACCCATCTATATATGTTTCTCTCTCTTTCTCTCTCTCTATTTCTTTTTAACTTTCCAGGTGGGTTGGGGATGATGATGGTGGTGATGAAGGCATTTGCGGCCAATGTGTCTCTCGCAGCTGGGCAAAAGGAGGAGGAGGAAGGAACTCCGATGACTTTTGTTTTTGGAGCTGGTTTCCTCATCCCCCTGCTATTCCTCTCCAGCCCCCAACCGCCGCTTCTTCTTGGCGTATCGCTGTTTCAGCTGGAAGTGAAGGGTTTAAGCGGCTGGTGTATGTTTCTTGTAAATCTACCCCCACCAAAAAGAAAAACGGGGGTATGGACGGGCGGAATGAGTTTGCTATTGTTATGCTTTCAGCTACTGTTCGGGAGGGGAGATCTTGGCGTGTATTATTTATTATTATTATTATTATTATTATTATTAAAAAAAGCTTCCAAATGTTTCTGTTCCTCCATATATAGCCAAACCAGGAGGGGGTGCTTTTTTCTTTTCTTTTTTTTGGCTTCTGGGGCGTAGGACTGAAGAGGAGGTGATGATGAGTTTCTAAAATGATGATGATGAGAGGATGATAGGCAGTCCGAGCCTGTGCGCGTTTACTCGGAAGTAAGTGCCGCTTAGACCCTCCCAGCAAGCGTGCATAGCGGCGCAGCGGGAAGGTGCGTTACCATTCCCTCTTAGGCATTAGTAATTATAGTCTCCTGATTGTTTCTGTTCAGGTATCTGTGTCCATTGGATACATAAAGGCTGCACACAGAACAGTCGTGCATTTTTTCCTGGGGTGTCACGTTGACTTGAATTTGACTTGTCTGCTTCTACAGGAGAGGGAGCAGTAGGTACACCCAGTGAGATGATTTGGGTTTGAAGTCCATTATGTCCTATGTTGAAACACTGTGCAGAGAACTGATGGGCAGGTGTGTTTTTTTTCCCTTTAGGGTCACCTACATGCATTGCATCTTTCCACAGCAACTGTTCCTGCATTTTTATAGATGTCTGGAGAATAGACCCATAAATTATTCTGGGTTATTATAATGTTGTTCATGGCTGCGGGCAAAAGCACTCACCTGTGGAATAAGGGGAGTGAGGATAACTCAGCTTTCCATGTGCCCTGGAAACACCCACCATCACCTTGTGCCAAAGCTGAGTGCCATCTGTGTTTTGCTCACCCACCATCCCAGCATAGCTCTTGGGGACCAGTGTGTGTGCTTTGTTTTTCAAACCGAACACAACAGGTCCATCTGTTGATTAAATTAAGAAGAAAAGTTAGTGCTTTGGTGCTTAATCGAGAAATTGCTTTTGTACCCCATCACATTCTCTTTTTCTGAAAGCATGAGACTGTGCAGCTATCAGTTTGTTTACAACTGCTCTAGTTTTGCTGCCTATGTTGTATCATAGTGCCTTTTCTCCATGCTGCTTCTCTTGCACTTAAAACAAAGAATTACTAAATTGATAAGCCCGCACCAAAGCTGATGCTTTCTTTGTAGTGGAGATTCAGGTCCTTTTGCAATATAGAACACTTCCCCCCTTCTTTAAAAGAACTAGCAGTTTCCCTTCATACCCTTAGATACCATTGGGAATGGATATGTAGGGGAGACTGGAAGTTTGAGTTTCTTTTTTCCACCTTATTTCTTCTTTTTTTAAAAAAGTTGGTGCTCTGTTAAAATAAAGATGATGGTATTTAAAAGCAGCTGCTTTGTTCAGCATGGTTGGATACGATTCTCCTGTCCAGTGTGCCTCTGATAGCTCCTTAGTGTCTGGCGAGGTGATGGCAAAGTCTCTTTTTCTCAGAGCTGCTACTGCTCCTTCCTGTAGAAGAACCTAATTTCATTGGTGTGCAGCTAGGTTTGATGGCATGAAACTGGGTTACTAGCCCACTGGAGTGTAGCTGGCTTCGATACAATTATTACATCACTGCTTAGATCAGCTTGGTGGCTAATACCAAGCCGGCACTTGAAGCCTACTTTAAAGGAGTTAGTGGGATGAGATGTGTTCAGAAAGCTTTCTCCTTTCAGCTGCTGCATACAGTCCCTATTGATGTTCATATTGACTTCTGTCCATAAGTAGACGTGTATCCGTAAAGGCACTATGTTTCAACACTTAGGTGGTGATGAAAATATGGATGTAATTTTCTCCTCTTACTTGCCTTGCATTATGAAGTGACTCCCACAATGTCACAACAATGGCAAGTTGTTTGGTGTCCTGCTCAAACTATATGTGGCTTTTTGTGAGTCCTATGGGATCTTGTTAGAATTTCAGAGGTCTCGATTAACAAATTGCTTGGAAACAAGTACGTTTCTAGTCCTTGTAGCTACATGACAAGCTCCTAAGGTCTTGTCCCATGTGAAGATCATCCAGTATCTTGCTGGCAAACACAAACACACACACACACACACACACACACACACACACACACAGAGCAGCTTGCTTCAAGAGTATGCAATTCAATGTTTGAGAGTCTGGCCTGAAGCCAAATAGGTTTCCCTTCAGATCTGCAAGGAACTATTGTGTGCACACAAGAGATGTGGATAGAAGTACAACATGCAAAATGTAGTGGAGGTTCTTTATGTAGGTGTTTGAGAGGTCTGCATGATGGCTATCCTGCAGCATCTTACACTTGGCCAAACAAGTGCACCTGTTCATTTCTTTGCATTTGTGGGATGTTACGCTAGGAGAGAGTATGTCTGGTGTGTGTGTGTGTGGGGGGGAGAAACTTGGCACATAGCCCCGACCCATATTGTGGGAGTCTCTAGTCCTTTATTATTATAATTGCTTCCTAAGCATGTTATACTTTTGTGCGTTCTCAGCTCTGGCTAAACAGGTATCGGTTTGACCTGTCTCAGCTGGCGTTTCACTATGTAAAGTGCAGCTACCTTTTTGGAGAAGAGCCTGCTAATACATTTCTGCTTCCCCGCCGAGCCTTTTTAAAGCCTCTTAGCAGAATAATTTTCAGACATGCTCTTCAAAGCCAGATTTCAATCGTATCTACAACATGTAAATGTCCAGTGGCAAATCCACTGTGCCAACTTCCTGGTCTCACTGCCCCCCCCCCCGCGCCTATGGTCTTAAGAGAGGTTATGAAATAATTAAGGATATGATCTCTAAAGACTCAGATTTAAAATGCACTGTTGTGAACAGTCGGGCTCTGGCTTCTCTTAAGATGGCACAGGGAAAGAAACCTCTTCTCTGTGACTTTGTGTGGCGTGTTGGGAGGTGGGGTTCTTGTCTCTATAGTTGGCAATGAGAAAAGCAGGTCCTGGCTCAGAAATTTGACAGCTGCCAGTGTTGCGTATATTTGGTCTCTGTGTGTTCCTCCCTCCTTTCCTGCTGGTTGTTTTTCCTTGTGCTGCTGCTTTCCCTAAGCTGTCAGGGCTATAGTGCTTCACAAAAACTGGTATAATGTCACAAGGCAATTTACCTCCTGCTAGCAAGAGGCATCAACCGTGTGCCTTGGTGGAAAGAGAAGTGACCCTGTCATAGAAAAAAGCTTGAAGTTCTTGTTTGTGTATGTGTGTGTTTGCTGTAGGGTCCCCCCCCCCCATTGCCCTCTTATTTATCTCATTCTCATTCCTTGGTATGAAAGTATTTTTAGGATGGGAACAACAAAAACAGAGAGGCCCCCTGCCGTCTGTCAGATCTGGAGTGTGGTGACGTCCGGTCACAGCTGAACTACATCCTCCTTGTGCCCCTGAGTAGAACTTTGCTGTCACACACACAGGGAGCCCCTGGCACTGCTGTGGTTGATCCTTTGGGGGGTTTTCTTCTGTGACTCATGACTCTAACTCTGATAAAATGAGCATACTTGGGGGGGGGGCATGGGTTAGCATTTTTCCAGTTCCACTTGAACACCAGAGAAAACAACAACCATATATTGAGAGTCGGTGGCATGGAGGTCTAAATCACACCAAGTTGCAAAACAAAGGAATTTGTATAGGCATAGGTACATCACGTTCATGTCAGATATTATGGGCTGTGGTTTACCATAAGGACCTCATTATAGGTCCATTTCAGTGGTGTCTCCAGGTTTTGGAAGCCTACCACCCTGGGTGGGTTCACCACCTCCTCCCTGCTGTTGCCTCTGCCTATTCCAGAGGTAGCCATTGTCATGCCCTCCAGATGATGATAGGCTTCTAACTCCCATCATCCTCAGAGACCATGGCCAATGGTCAGGGATGATGGGAATTACAGTCTAACAATAGCTGCACTAAATATCCCTAGCTTATTCATTTGCCATATCTCTTGGGGCCAATTTCCACAGAGGGAGAGGGCAGGGGAGCAAAGTCTCCAGTTGCTTGCTCCTGCCACCATTCACCTTTGAAGATTTAAAAATCCCCAAAGGACAAAGGAATGGTCTACTAAGCAACTGATCAGGGATCAGGATGGAAGAAAGAGCCCCCTTCTCACAAGAACTGTGATACATGCACTTTTGTTTCTGTATAAGTTGGAGTGGAACATGGCCCTTCAATTAAGCTCTGATTATGCAGGACTTAAAGCCCACATTAAGAGCCCGATGTTTCTTAGGACTTCCTTGATAATGCTGAAGTGGAGCTAGGACCGTCAGCGCTACAGAGTTCTTATTCCTTAGCCTGCTGTCTTTGTGTTTGATATTTGGTGAGGAGGGTGTTGCAGGTCTTATAAAGTATTTTCTTTTAGTCCTTAATGGAAGATGTGCTTCCAGAAGGAATCAAATCCCCAGCGCAAAAGAGGGGATTCATTTCCGCAGTACCTGCATACTTACATCAAGTCACAGTAAGTGTAACTAAATCAAAGAGACAATGTTTTGACCCTTTTCCAGGTTTTCATATGGGAAAACTCCAGTCTCCTGTGTAGGGGAAAGTTCTAAGAATTGCAGGATAGGGGTTACATGTATGTACTGAGCATAAAGCAGTTCAAAAAGAGAAGTAATGCTAATGCTGCTCACCCCCCAACCCCCATAACTCCATGGCGCCCATGGCGGTCAATTTTTGCTGCGTGTACTGTGTTACTACAATGGAATTTCCTACAGCAAATACATGAAAGAGTGAATTGCAGCCCTGATTGAGATACACTGCCATACTAAGTACTTGGTGTGCACAGGTCAGGTACACTTGCAGCAAGCTGTAGTTACCATGCAAAATTCCAGATTGCTCCTAGGAAGCTAATGCTCTTGCAGGGCAGGCAGATGACAGAGTTAGGAAAAGGTATTTTGCATAAGACAGTGTACTGCTTTGCCCTGTCTAGCTTTAAAGTACTCTGTTAACAGGGTATACAATATGCAGAAGTCGACTTTTCTTTCCCTTTTCGTGAGATGCACTTCAGAAAAGAAGAACTTCTGAAGTGCAATCCTTCTTGACATGCTTACATTGAGCTACTGCTGCTTCATTCTTAAGCCCATTCCTAAACCCATGGAAGTAAATGCCATTTATTTTGGTGTAACTTACTTCCCCTTTAATTTCTTCTTGGAAGAATTCATTAATTAAAGGAAGAATCTTCATGGAATCATATCTGCTGCTTTTGTGCATCTGATTCTTTGCAAACTGGGCTATGCCTTTAATTCAGACTGTTCCAGGTCTTCTGCCTTGTCTGGTACTGGAGACAACTTGATAGCACACAGTGCAAATAAAGGGGAGAGACTTGTCCACTGGTGCAATGAGGTGAAACAAAGTTAACTTTTGAGCTTTTTAAACAAACCAATAACTGATCAAATTTGAGGACACTTGTAGCAATACACCAGCTTATTCCTGGTACATTTGCTGATAGCCTTAAATGTAATCTTTGCAATATTCCTTTGAGCATGGTTGGCATCAGCATTTGACATCCTTGGGCACCTGCCAGTGCTTTGGTTCCCTGCCTTTGGGGCCCCACGCTTGATACCTCACTTTGCAGCAGGGGACCTATTTTTCTGACCTAGTCACCACTTTAATGTTCACATTGTCCCTGGTATTGTGAGGAAGTAAGCTGCCCTGTAAGCCTACTACTGTCCTTATTATTTACATTTATATACTTCTTTTCATTGAAAAATCAACAACCCATAACAACTACAGGCCATAAAATACAATTACAGAATTCAACAGCAACTCACTAAAACTTTTCAACAGGGATGGGAAACTTACTCCCTCAGAAGAGGGTTGCATTCCTTTCTGGCCAACCTTCCAAGATCCAAACATCAGACATAGGTGGAGCCTGAGGCAAAATTGGGTGGAGCAATGAATGGGGAGGGGAAGCTTTTGTACACTAGGCTAGTTTCTGCAGCAAAGAGGCATTGTTGGATTTCAAGGACGCATCCCAGACAGGCAAAAACACGCAAGAAGGGTGTGAAGCAGAGGTAGTAGGGGTTGTGGTTGAGGGTAGTGGCCCAGGGAGAGTCCTGAGGACCAGACAGAGAGGTTTGGAGGGCTGCTTTTGGCCCAGGGGCCTGTGGTTCCCAACCCTTGCCCTATAGAACAGTACTGCAGGAAATATGAAGCTAGGGATCACTTACGAGGGGTGGCACCAGCTATTTTCTCACCTCCACCCCAAGGCTGAAATCCACCTTGCTCTTGAGCTCTCTTAAGAAATATTAAACAGAACGTTGGAAGATCTCCACAAAATTGTTAATTTCCCACTTTGAACCCATAGGTGGGCTTTTCCTTGTGTTTGTACGTTTGGCGACAGTGCAACCTTCCTCCCGCTGCCTCTTATTGTGAGGTGCATTCTTCAACATGATTCCCCTCCTTACCATTACCCTCTTCTGCAACTTAATGCTAACATTTTCAGTTCTCTAAAGAACCAAAGAGGAAGCAAATGTCGATCCAGTATGGTTGTGCCCCTGGAGAGCAGAGACCTCCCAGGTCCTCCTTATATACCTGAAAATGTTAACATCCCTTCTGCTTGGTCAACGACTCCTTGAGAGGCTGTTGTAATGTGTCAGAACATGTCACACAGGTCTTTACATTCCCACCTAGATGCACGGTGTCTGCGCACATTCAGCAGCTGGGGCTATGGAGGTGGACCAATTGACTACAATTGTACCAACCAGCTCTTTGGATTGATGTTGGCAGCCAATTCCAGCAATTAACTCTGTATGTACTGAGGCTTGAGTTCTAAGGGTTTATCACATTTCTCATGGAAGCAACCACAGGTTTGCAATGCACGTACACTTACCAAGGAGTTGCCTGCACCTTTTTGTGCTGAACACATGTTTGCCAAATTTGCTCTTTACTTTGCTGTGCCTTAGAAGTTTTAAACATTTGATGCAGCTGTTAGTTTTTCAGAAGCAACTATTATGCCAGTTCCCTGTCTAAAACTTTCTGACATGTGTTAAATGTCTGCTGTGAGATCACACTTGCTAGGTTCTCATGTGAGAAGGTATTTTCCCCATTAAGTACAATCTTCCAGTTAAATACTTTTAGCAGTGCTTTCTTCCAGGGGTACTGCAGGGGTACCTGCACCTTTCTTCTTCTTCTTCTTCAGATGTTAAAAGTGTGTCACTTACTGTAACTACTTCGTGGTGAGTACCGGCACCTTTCTTTCCTTAAAAAATGCACTGCTTTTAAGGCATTATTGTTCCTGAGTTGCTGAATAGCTTGCATTAATGTTAATGAATGGAATCTATGTTAATGATTTCAGAAATAAGTATTAATATGGTTTCCCCTTACTTAATTGCTTTAGTAGAGTTCATCACTCTCCAACAAATACACTCTACATGTGTGTGGTTGGGGTTTTTGCATAGGACAAAGTCTCTACCCATTTCTAACACCAGAAGACACCCCCTCTTGTTTTGTTTTAGAAGTGAAACTCATGACTACTCACTGAAACACTGTAGTGTGTACAGACTTTAATCTTGTAGTTCGGCCTTACCACAACTGGTGCCCTGCAGATGTTTTGAAAGATAGTTCCCACCATCCCTGGCGGTCAGTTATGTTAGCCAAGGTTGATAAGAATGGAAGTCCAACAACATCTAGAGGGCACCCAAATAGAGAAGATTGTTGTACAATGTACTAGAATCAACATATGCTGAAGTTCCATGTTTTCTATATATTACCCTATTCACATGATTATCGAAGTGTGTAGCAGTGAAAGGCAAAATATTTTGCAAGTTGGTTCTAAGTTTTGACCAGTAAGTTCTGTGCCATGCACAGGATTCATCTTCTAAAAAGCCAACATGAATACTCAGCAAGCAGTTGTTGCATGTGCTGTTTCGAAAGCAGCACATGATGGTAGATGAACACAATCAGCTCATTATGGGCTGGTAGCCAACATGCACAGGCTTTCCCAGTGTCCCCAATCCTACCCCCCGTGGCTATTCTATGCTTGGTGGGGCACATTAATATGCACTGAATAAGAGAATGAAGGAAGAAATTAATGGTGGAAGGGTGTGTTGTAAATCTCTTTGGTAAATTTAAACATGAGTACATTCAGTGTAGTTATGTACACATCATGATGTTGATAGTGCTATTATTGGAGGCATGGTTAAAACGATCATGCAGTCTACTCAGATTTGCATTGTTGTATTCCCCAAAAACATTTTTAGGCCCAGCCACACTGATGTAATTATAGTACCTCTTAGTGAAAATTGAGTGTAATCTATAAGAAGTGAGAGTTAAATTCTCTGTATCTTGATAAAATATTTGATTCTTTAAATGGAATGGTTATAATTTTGTAGTCTAGATACAACCATTTTTGCCACCTTTGTTTAGCACACCCCCTCCTCCCATGTTAGCTTTTTGAGGTACTGATTAACTTTGATTCCAAGCAAGGAAATTGGACTTTCTATCTCCATTCTTGAAGAAAAGGAAAAAGAGTATATCTAAGTACCAAAACTAGCATTTCCCTCTTGTGTTATTACTGGCCCTAACTGCATCACCTTCCTTAAACTTCACTGTGATGTGAACAATGATTAACTCACAGCCACGTGTGATTGAACTTGTGCTGAAGGAAAACTAGTGACCATTTGCTTACTTGGCATTGGGTAAACAATGGGGTTGATCTACAAACTTTTACCCTGCTGCCTTACAGAAAGCCATAAAAATTGCAGGGGTCCTATCTCCTTGAACAGAAGATCCAATCCAGCTCCATGCACACTCAGCCGTTGGCGCTGTGATATATGGACCAGTTGGATGCAATCAGTTATTTGTCTTGATGTGGTGGCCAAACCCAGTCATCTGCTTCCCATTCCAAATTGCCAGTCAGTAGTATTGCAAGTATTTGCCAGGCTGTGCATATATAGCTTTGGCTGCCACATCTTGCTGGGAACCTTATTTGTGCACACGATTTTGTCCAAGTTTAAGAAATGCATGCTAATCATTCTTCCATGTACAGATGATTCTCCAAGCCCATTCCCTCCCCATATACTCCAAGGAAATAGAAAGCATGTTACATTACATAAAATCTATTGAGCTCTGCCACCCTGCCCTACTATGCAGAGCCGGCTACTTCTCACTGATTGTCTTTTGCTGTTGCTCTCTAAAAAGAAATAAAAATGAAGAGCCTTGCTTATTTTTTCTACCACAGACTCTTTCCAAATATATTCTATGGCACAAATGAGAACATAGACTATATACTGCCAGGAGTCAGTAAATGTCAATAATGGCTAAGTGTTTCCTTTATATCACAGCGATTTAGCATAAGCTTCTTGGAAACAAATGTCTTCCATAACTGTGCAATATTTAAGTACATAGTCAACAGTGCTATGAAGATTAAATAAATGTCAGTGCTACTTGGGTGCTCAGTAACAAGCTAGATTGACTGAACTTGCATAATGACCAGTTTGGCTGAAGCAGATCTCCTTTCGGAGGGGAGCGGGGGGAATGGGAAAGAGAACAAGGGAAAGCAGTTCATTTCATGCAATCTTCTCCAGGTTAATTTGTATGGATTATCACCATCATGTTTGGATCTATATAATAGGAGATAACTCAAGAACAGCCTTTCCCAACCTGGTGCCTTCTATTATATTATTATTATTATTATTTATTTATTTATTTATTATTTATTTTCTTACAACTCCCACCATCCCTATCCACGGAGGATGCTGGCTAGGACTGATGGGAGTTGTAGTCCAACAGCATCTGCAGTGCACAGGGTTGGGGATGTCTGCTCTAGAACAGCAATTGTGAAGTGGTAGTATTTAAGCTGTCAGATGTTCATTTAGAAGAGTGGGTTGCTGCTATTAGTAGATGATGGTACTTGAGCAAGATAAGTGTACATTCATTTGTAGTTTAAGTACGTGGACTGACAGGACAATAGTAGGTTATGTGGGTGGGACCGCCTCAGACTCCTGAAAATTTGGGAAGGAAGTTTGTAAATCATGCTGTGGGGTGGGAAAAATATTTTAATTGGTGTTGTAGTGTTTGATGATTCATTTTTTGGATAGCATGAAAAGTGTGGGGTAAGAAGTTGAATTCTGCTGCCATTAAACAGTGGATGGCTTAGCATATGTTGAGCTGTTTTGAAACACACACAACATAAAGGAATTGTACTGCTGGGTGGGCCAATGTGGAATGTTCTGTATGAGCATAGAAAATACTTGTATTCCAGGTGAAAGGGATGATAGAGAAGATTGCTAAGTCATTCATGATTGTTTTTGGACAGAAGCCAACAGGCCTTAATGTTCTTGCATGAGTGCACAGGTGGTGTGTTTCAGAAGATGCCTATTTGCATCAAAACCTCATCAAGCTGAGCTGGAGGTGTATTTGATATCCTCTTCTATAGCAATTTCAGCATCTGGCCTATGTCTATATTTACAGCTCAGTCTGGGTGGGAGGGAAGAGGACTCAGTGCATGTCTACGGGAAGCCACTGGGCCATGAAGACAAGTGTCCTAATTCTGCAGTAGTTGATAAAACAATCTTTCTGGCACGGTTAATTCAGACACGTTGTTGGGAGGGGTGTTGGTTGCTGGGGAATTTCCTTTCACAAATGCCCTGGGAAGCAGCTGTTCAGATGTGAATAATAGATTTGAGATGTGTGAAAGTGTCCATGTTTCTGCCTTGCCAAAAAGTGGCATTGCATTGTTCCAGACATTTATCTGCAAAAGTAGATTTTCAATTTTCTGCAATTGTAGGATTTTCCAAATGGCTAGCTAACATCCTAGCAGAAATGGGTATAATTCCCCATCCAAGTGCTGTCAGTCCGGCTATTGCATTTGGGTGCTCAGCTACAACTTTTCACCCTGTGCATTCTGTGGTTAATTGTGCAACAAAACATGTATTCTTGCCCCTATCCTTTCTTCAGAAAGTACAGTGTAAAGTGTTATCTTTACTAGAAGCATTTACTTGTAGTGGCAAATACATAATCTACATCAGGAATCAAAAATTCTGAGACTTCTGGGTATAGGGTGGTATATAAATTCAATTATTATTATTGTTGTTATTATTATTAACAACAACAACAACTCCTATTCAAAAGGCTTCTACCAAAAAAACAGCTACCCACTCACCAGCATATAAACATCCACTCACCCCATTTCTTTTCAATTCTGGTTCATGATGTGACAATTGTAGAGAGCAGGTGGACTGGAAGAGGAGTCTGTATTACAATAAGTTCAGATGCGTCATATAAATAGGGGAGTGTACCCTTTGCAGGGGAGGGCCAAAAGGGAATGAGTTCAATATCCATTTTGACCTGGAAGGCGGGAGGAGAATTTTTCTCAAATGGAGCAATCAATCATCCCAAGGAACCATTTCTGAGCACATCTGTGGGCTTCTACCATACATCCTGTCTCCCTCTAATTGTGGCAATTTCTGAAGTCCTCAGTACAGTTTTTCATTAAGCCCTTGACAGACAGAGATCCTTGTGCTTTAAAGGATAAATGTTGATAGCTCTATGTCATAATTGAAGCTTTAGTAACTAGTGCTCTTTGAGTGAACATCATAAAAGTCTTGTGGCTTTGCCAAAACAGATGAGAACTTCTCACTGGGCTTTTTTGTTTTTGTTTCTAGCTTGTGAGCACCTTTAAAAGAAGTCCTGCATAACTTGAATCCAGCCAGTAATATAGTGTGACTACTCCTCAGACAGGTAGCTAAAGCCAAAAGTTCATTGCACCTTTCTTGGACTTTCCTACATGGCTGGTAGACTGTGTTGTGTTTAGCCATGTGTGGTAGACTTGGTTTTTATAAATGGCTTCCTTATGTGAGGCACCCAGAAAATGTTGGTCAAAATGAGTGTTTGAGCTTCTTGTTGCTGCATGGATAGAGAATTATCTGTGGTGCTTCTGTTTTTTATTTTGTTTTTTCATAACTTGACTTGGAAACTGTGTCCCCAAGTCAGGTGCTATATTGTCATATGTTCTCTGCTTTTGATTCATCTGTTTCATGGTGCACAAGGCATATGCAATGTGACTCTTGTAGAAACCAAATGTGTCTGTGGGAAACTGCTGGAGGCCTCTGCTTAGTGGGCACTGAATGTCTGCTTTCTTCCAACAGTATTGGCAGATGATTCAATGGCTTCCAGCTTCACAGCAACTTCTTGGTTCAGAGATGGGGCACTGTGAAGGGCCTCTCGGTAAAAGGCGTGTTGCATGAATTCCCTATGCAGAGATTTCACATTCCACATTATGAAGTCTGTGCAATTTCCACTGTAGATTGCAGGTGTCTTGAGTTGCACTGGCTGCACATTGGATCTAGTTTTCAATTGCAGGGCAAATGTGTTGCAGATGAAGTGTTGGATTTGAACTGGGGAGACTTGGGTTCAAATCCTGCATCACCCCTGAAGTTCAGTGATTAGCTCAAGGTCACTCAGTATGTCTCACCCTAACCTAACTCACATGTCTGTTGTTAATGATAGGACCTCATGTATTGCTGTCCAAAGTTCCATGGAAGAAGAGCAGGATGATTTACAAAGGGTGGAGAACGTGCAGCCCTCTGAATGTTGTTGAACTACAACTCCCATCAGCCCCAGACAGCATGACTAATGGCCAGAGATTATGGGAATTGTACTACAACATTATCCACAGAGCCATAGATTAGCCAGCCCTGAGACAAAAAAGATGTGGGAAAACGGCCCCTGGTTTGGCAGCATTAATGTTAGGCCATTAAGCCAAGATGCTATTTAGCAGACAAAGCCCCTAGCTTCCAGTCTCCTGCATAAGAGCCTGTAAGAATTTCATAGCTGCCCATCACTTTGCATCTCCATCAGCTGCCCTGTGGTATCATTGGTTGCTATGTCTCGGCTGGAGCTTGTCATTCATGAGCTGAGAAAAATAATGCGAGGGTTGGGGGTGGGGGAGAAAGACACACACACATAGAGGGACGGAGGGAGGGAGGGAGGGAGAAAATGAAACCTATCAAAATGATCTTACATTTCATTCTTGTAGATACAGAACTGCTTCTGTTCCAGCTGATTGCAGTCTTGACATCTGCTCAGCTGGGCCAGAATAGCTGCTGCCAGTGCTGTAGAGATTAGAAGTGGAAAGACCATTTTGGGCTTCCTAATAAATCGTTCCTGACTCCCAGTTGCATTAAGCCTGTTTCCTTCCAGCATGTCCTTTACTGCTGTGCTCTGTCTGCTGCAGCCCTTAGTGACTCAAAGAATGTTTCCTGATTGGGGTCTGATTGGTCACTGCCCACCATTAAGGGATTTGCAGGCGACTCAAATAGCCATTCCCCAAAACTGAGCTCGAAATGATCGGCGGCTTTCCCCCCAGCTGTGTACTTGCTGGCGCTAGAAAGGAGCCCAGATACAAATGTGGGGTGCCTTAATAATGCAGGCATATTGAAAGGAGGGAGATTGCTCTCTCCCCACCATCCCCTAAATAAAACACATGCATTTGGAATATTAATTCAGCTTGCAAAGTGGTAGCACTGCTCTTTTAATGTTGGCCTTGTGGTGGCAGCAGCAGCGCTTCTATGGGATTGAACAAGTTGCTCTGTGTGGAGAAGGCGGGCAATCAGATGAGGCTTGTTTTCTGGCTCCTGCAAAAAGGAGGCAGTGATTTGAGCTCTTGGCAGGAAGGAACATTGCCTCAGACCTGTGACCAAAGTTCTGGAAAGCGATCATGAGAGAGATTAATGTGGAGTGCCCCAGTATGTTTTAGTGGGTGGGTTCACTGTTTATTGGGAACCCCTGAAAGTTGGAGGTTGGAATTCCTTCTTGTTGCTTGACTCAGGCTGACGGCCTTATCTCAGCAATGCAGTACCGTAATTGTTGGTGTTGAGTAGGGACAGGGGATAAATTGGATTCAGTTCACATTTGCAGGTGAACCTACCTAATTCACACTTCATGACACAATGTGTGAACTGAAACATAGCCATCCATGAAAATTAGCACTTCTCTGTGTGTTTCTACCAGGGTAATGTGAGCATAAGAATGTATGCATCAGTGAAAAATAACATCCAGAAATACATTATATTAGGGAAAATTGCTTTGGAAAAAATGTGTATAATTAGACCACATTGCATACAAAAATGTGCATAATAGGATAAATTACCTTTAAAATGCTAGTGAATTTTCATGAGGACTTTAAGAAAGGAAACTGCAATGTGATGCAGAAATGTGAAGAACTGAACTTAAGACAGGCAAAGTGAGAAATAAAAAGCGACAGATTCACCATCCAAAGTGCTGAGGCAAAAAGGAGAATAAGACTGATCAGGCTTGCAGTTTATATCCAAACTGTTTATTTTTGACAATTCCATTTTCAGCTACTGCTCTGACCCTCCTGTCTTTCATTAGGGCTGTGCCTGATTTATTTAATTTATTTATTACACGCATAACCCACCTTTCCTCCAAGAAGGTGGTTCCCCCCTCTGTTTTATTCACATAACAATCCTGTGAGGTAGGTTAGGCTGAGAGACAACGACTGGCTGAAGGTCACCAGTGAGATTCATGGCTGAGAAGGGATTTTTAACCTTGGTCTCCCAAGTCCTAGTCCAGTACTCTGAGCTTTGAAGAAACCTGATCTATAATTGGTTCATCAAGCAGGCCAAATCTCTCTTCAGATTTTCCACACATCTGCCAAGATCAAACAAGGGGAGGACTTTGGTCTTTCAGATTTCAGTGGCACACTGCGCAAGGCCAAAATTTGACATCCCCCCTGCCTTCCATTAGTCTTCCATTCTGCATGTGCAGAATGATAGTCTTCCATTCTGCATATGCACCATGTCATAGTTGTGCAGGGGCAGAGGAAGGGTGTGGGCTGCCCTGGGTGTCACCACTGGGTGTGTGTGACAAAATGCTGGGCAGCACTCACTGCAGGGCTGCAGCGCACCCAAGCCACACATCTCTCCTGGGATTGACGCAGTGGTTTAGATGCCTGCAGGCTCTGCGCTGCTCCAAACGGTCCGCCCGCTGCCTCCCCCTCAACTGTAGGGTGGCTGAGTGGCAGAAGGCAGGCAGACTCCTTGGAGGCCCCGCAGAGCATCCTGTCCCGGCTGGCCCCACCCCAGAGGTGGCTGGCCCCGCCCCTGGGTGCAGGGCATGTGCACCGCCCCAGGCGCCCGATCAGCTTGCGCCACCGCTGATCCTGTGGTGCCTTTCTCATCTTGATGCCCAGTGTGGGGAAACCAGTTGGGCTGCCCTAAATCTTCCTCTGAGCAGATTTTTGCAAGACTCCCATGGCACAGCCACAGAACAGCATAAAAAGCTCTCATGAGTGAATTAATTGGTTCACAAGCCAATAAAAATACAGGGCAAGTGAAAGTATGGGTGGCCCCTTCATCTGTTCTTCATCTGCCACATCCTTGCTGCCTTACTGATTTCTTCATTGTTATATAACTCCCCATTGCTCATTGACAGTCCATTTCCTTTCTACTCTTATCCTTGCCTTGTTGCATCTCTTCCATACAGCACCTACTACATAAATAAAGAGCAGCAAGTTGTTTGCTGCGACAGGTCTGCTTCTTTGTTTTTGTTTGCTTTTTAAAAAACCAGGTTGATGCTTTGGGGTATTTCTGAAGATAAGTGTTGACCAAGGCTTGAGCTAGGTGGCCAGCTTTGCCATATCTGCTGTTTAAATTGTTCCTCCATAGTTCATGCAGTAAAATGCTGGATATTTTATAACCTCTTCTTTTTTTAACCAGTCCAGGCTGGTGCTCAAAGTTAAAGCTTCCTACTGCTTGTGAAAGGGCTGAAGTGTTGTTGGCAGCTCAGTGTCAGAAGAGCAACTCGTTTACATTTAGAAGAGAAGTCAGATGAGGCTTTCCAGGAGATCAGAAATGCTTTTGCTCTCGGGCCCCATGATAGCTGAAATGTCATCCAATGCTGCTTTAATAGCTGTAGCACTGTTCAGTTGGGTAAGTGTCTGCATGCTGTATAACACACTCTCTCGTCCTCTCCATGTCTTCAATATTTTTTGCATGTAGGCAGCCTCCATCTCCTGAGCTAGGAACAATTTCTGAAAATGTTCTCTCTCTCTCTCTCTCTCTCTCTCTCTCTCTCTCTCTCTCTCTCTCTCTGGTCATGCTCCAAATATTGGTTTAAGATGTACATTTAAGATAAAACTAGGTAATGTGGAGTTCTTTCAAGTCTTCAAAGCCCTCTTTGATCAAATCAGTTGTCTTAAAGGAAAATTGCTGGTCACTTGGATTTCTGCATTTGAGGTATAAAAGACCCTTCTAAATTGTCTTCATTTCTAACATCCCCTTCATCCTTTTCCTCTCTCCTCCCCCTGACAAAGCCTCACAGTCTATCAGTGCTTTATCGCTTGCTATATATGGGTTCTGTATTTCCACTCTGCCTCCATTGTACCTTTTTGATCTCTAAAATGCTTATCTTTTTAATACAGTGGGATCATACCAGAGGGGAATAGGCCACCCAAACAAAATGAAAAGTATTGTGCGTGTGTGTGTGTGTGTGTGTGGTGGGGGGAAGCAGCAGTCAATGTACACCATGCGTGGGGAGAATAAAAGGCTGTGTGATTCTGCAAACTGGCTCAATGCCCTTTTGTTGCCTTTTGCAATGGTGCCTACAGCCTCCTTTCATCCTGAGACAGAACGCTGCAGCCTTTATATACGGTATATATTGTCACTTTACTCTTCTGTGGGTATTCTGGAAACATCTTAAAATGGAATGTCAAATCATAATACAAAGTGACCTTGACCTGGATTCTTCTTACTTTGCTTTCCGCTGCCCCATTTGTACTGCCCACTGATTTCCACTTGCCGTCCAAAACATCTTGCCTACAGAAAACCAATGATTTGTGTGTGGGTGCTATTCTTGGATGCTTAGTTTGGCATAGAGATGGAAATGATGAGCTGCTGGTTATGGATATTGTCGTTTTCCCACTGCAGCCCTGGTTATGTATTTATTGTGCAACCTACCATGCTGAATTACTAAGCAAATCCTTCCATTGATCTACATGAAGCAATCTTTCAACAACCTTTATTTTAGCAGCTGTAAGCATATTGTAGTTTGGCAAAGGTGTCCACTTGCACATGTTTAAATATGTGCATTTAGACAGTGGCCTAAGCATAGAACTGGGATCATACTTTGAGGGGGGGGCACACAAAAGTGGCAGAGCGGAAGTACTGTCAATTACCTCCCCTGCTGCTGCAAGCTACTCCAGGGGGACATCTTCCCTCTTCTAATAATAGTGAACTCAGTTGGCGAGGGTCAACATAATTGGAGCCACTGAGACCCAAGAGGGAAGGCATCAACATGCTCAGGAGAATAATTTAAAGCCTATAGGAGCAAATTCCTATTACCACCACCTCCAAAATTTAAAAATACAGTGGTACCTCAGGTTAAGAACTTAAATCATTCTGGAGGTCTTTTCTTGACCTGAAACTGTTCTTAACTTGAGGTACCACTTTAGCTAATGGGGCCTCCTGCTGCTGCTGCTGCGCTGCCGGAGCACGATTTCTGTTCTCACCCTGAAGCAAAGTTCTTAACCCGAGGTACTATTTCTGGGTTAGCGGAGTCTGTAACCTGAAGCGTCTGTAACCTGAAGCATCTGTAACCCGAGGTACCACTGTACCACTGAAGAGTGAGCATGCTCAGTAGCCATTGAACATCAGTTGGAAAATGGGGTGGAGGCAGACTCCTGGAAAAGAATATGGCTGGTTGGAATCCTAATTGGAGCTCTCCTTTTAGGTGAAGATACACTGCAGGCAGTGCTATTTTTCTAGAAAAAGAGGTACCAGAACTCACCATGAACACTTCCCTCATTCTCTTAGAATGACAATGGCACACACTTTAGCAGTGTCAGAACCCACCTGAGAGGTGCCGGAACTGAGTTCCAGCTGAAAAAAAACCCCGCTGACTGCAGGATTGTGGTTTGTTAAGTCCTACATGTCCACGCTTGGTGGTTCGAATCCCCGCGATGGGGTGAGCTCCCATTGCTCGGTCCCAGCTCAGCATTGCATGTTTTTCTCTTCCCTCAAAACCACTGTGGTTTTAAAAGAATGCACTTAGTCCAGGCCTTTACACCGAACTTTCCTTTGAATCCTTCCAGGCTGATAGAGACAAATGTTGAAGCCCTGTTCTTGCCTATAAGAAAATTAAGCCATTTCAACCAGCACAGTGGACTTCATGTCTCTGGAACTATATTGCGAACAAGCTGGCAATAATGTCAGACCAGCACAAATTGCAAGATGAGTTGATGAAAGTATTTATCGCTAGGCTCTATGGCACTCAAACTTTAAATTCATAGTAGATGGGTGGTAGATTGCTGTGGTAGATTGCAGTCAGCTGAACCCAAGATACAATCTTAAATAAATATTTCGTCTAGCATCCTGTCAACTTTTTTGCTGCCTTTGGATTTTTGTGTGTTTAAAAGCATATTTACTCCACCATTAGCCAAGCTGTATTCTGTATGGTGGAGTTGGTGCAGAGAATATATTTAAAATGAAGTTGGGGTGGGTGTTGCTTTAAAGGTGGTGAGGTTCAATATGTATGTGGGGGAAGTGGATGTCTGCATGGGTGGATGAAGACATAGTCCAAATTGTAAATGAGGACATTAACCTAGACTGTGGCTCAGTGCTAAGAGTACTTGCTTTTCATGCAAAAGGTGCCAGATTCAATCCCTGGCACCGTCCAAGTAGGCTTGGGAGATGTACCCATCTGAAAACCTAGAGAGCTGCTGCTACTCAAGTGTAGTGAAAGCAATACTGAGATAGGTGGACCCAATGCTCTGACTCACAGCTTCCTATGTTCCTGCAAGAGAAGTGTATTAAAATAAGGGCCATTTCTAAAATGGAGAGCAAACTTGTAGATTTAATTGCATTTCTTTAATTAAATGGTTTGATTCTCTCCCCCCTTCCCCACCTAAGCTATCTTGGAGATCCTTCTCAAACAGAAGGAGGGGTAGAAATTAAGTATTCCTACCCTTGGCTTAGGGATGTTTGTGTTTTGCCACCTGCTTTTGTTTCCTTCCATTCTGCTTTGATAGATTCATTTCTGTCAGACAATGCAAAAGGGAGGTGTGACTTGCGTTTCTCTCTCTTTGGAATGAACCCTTAATCTGCTCATAATTACATTAGAAATTCCCAATGATTAAAAAGGTGCTGCTGACATTCATTTGGCCCCCGTGCATTGAGGAAGCAAGCAGAGGTCCTGAGAGGCAATAGACCTGATTGATGGGCAGGAGTGTACAGAATAGCAATTTTTTTTTGTCTTGTGTGTTTAATAAAGTGGTGATTGATGACAAAATACGGGCCAGGGCCCCCCGGCTAAGAGGCCAGGAGAGGCAGTTAAGCACCGAAGCTGCTTAACTTAATGAGGCCCTGCAATAAAAATGAGGCATAATGAGTGAAGTATAATAGTGCTGTTATGTTTATAACTCCGCTTCATTGGCAGAGAGCTGACTCTGTGGATATAGAGGAAGGATTTCTGTTGGGTGCAACCTCTGTGGATGGCCAAATCCTATAAATCTTTATTCAATTGCAGTGGCAAAGAGGGTATAACAACCAATCATTGTGCTTTGCCAGTAAGGCGCTTCCTACAGATATCATCTCATCAGGAGGTCCATTTCCTATGATGTAGGAATTAGGCCTTTAGCATGGTGGCACCTAGCCTTTCACAGCTCCTTCCTAGTATATATTAGTCAGACACCATCTCTGTTGACTTTTCGGCTCCCATTGCAAAACCCCCCTTTTTCAGCAAACCTTTTAAGTGGGGATCTTTTCCCATTCTCTCTCTGTTTTGTGTGTTTTGGATCTGAAGTTTATTTTAGTTGTGATGTCTTTGTTTTTATTGTTCAGATTGTTTTTATAAATGAAATGGTACAATCGTTTCTTGCTGTGAATCAGTTTGATATATTTTATGGGAAACAATTCATAAATGGAAATCAATAAATAAAGGTGGGGATTGATGGGGGGAAAGTATTGGTCACAACTAGGGATAGGTAATTGTGTCAGTTTCTCTTTTTTGTTTTCCCACCCTTAAGGTGTGTGCATAAAGTGCATTTGCTGCCTTCTTTAAGTGCATTTTTGGATCAGTGTACTGTAACATATTGTTAACTTCGTGTTGATGGTATAATGTTCTTTTGGAGTTTTGAAAGCACAGTTATAAGCCCCCTTACATTTTGCAATGCATCCTGAAGCGCCCCTTGCCTTGGTAAGGAAACTGAGAGCACATTCTCTGTGAACCATCTATTGGGGAAGGTCTTATTATGTTGTTGGGCTGCAGGTTCCACTACTAGTTTGCTCTTTAAAAGGGCATGTGGAAACTGCCACCAATAACTCTCTTCTGTACTTGAAAACAATGGGAAAGGGGCTGGCTTCTGTCATAGCATTTATTCTTTTTAAGTACTTTTCCCAGTTCATCCAAATCCCAAATAGTTCCCTCTTTTCAGAAGAGAGCTAAGCCACATAACTGCTTCACAGTTCACAGGCTACCCCTTCCAATGTGACCTTTGGTGGTGGCAGGGGGGTGGATGGGTGCTGAAGTGGGAAACTTAACTTTGGATGGCCTGCATCATGTATACTCCAGCATATCCAAGTAGGGCTGGGAGAGAACCCCTTTTGAAATCCTGGAGAGCCAGTGCCTGTCAATGTGATAGTACCAATGGCCTAATTTGCTATAAGGCCTCTCTAGTGCAATGGTGGAAAGCTCTGCATTGCTGGAGCAGTCAAGGGCAAAAAGGGGGGTGCATAGCTGTGCTGTTGCTGCTTTAGTGCAGATGGGGGGCGGAACCTATGGCCCTCCAGGTGTTACTATACTACAACCCTCACAATGAGCATGTTTGCTAGGACTGATGGGAATTGTAGGTCAGCAACCTCTGGAAGGTCAAAGGTTCCTTGTCGCAGCTCTAAAGGCTGATGCACTTGAAGAAAAGAGGGCTGAGCAGATAAGAAAGCAAAAGATGAAACCATGATCATAGTTCTGAGCTGTGGCTAATCCAAACTATAGTTTGACATGAGTTTGAACTGAGCATCGGGGCAATCACAAGTTAGCCTCTATGGAGTGTGAGGAATTGCCTTTAGTATTTCTAGACTAAGATATTGTACAAAGCTATGGTTTTCTTACTGATATAGGGGAACTAGTTAATTCCGTTAGAAAAGACGTGGATTGCACCTATAGTATGTGCCAAGACTGAGTGCCTGAGAGGTGTTGATTCCCTCATAAAACCAGTGTTCAGATAGTATCATGACAATTGCCGAGGAAACAACCCATTGTCATATTTCATTCCCTTGGTGATAGGTAAGAGAATTTCAGATGCATGCAGAAGGTGTGTGTGTGTGGTGGATTAGCACAGTCATCCTAAAGCAGAGTCTTTTAAAATGCTGTTAGTTAAACTTCAATGACTCCTATTCTAATAATGAGGGGAAGAGAAACTAGCACTCTAAATGATGCATGTCGCTCTTGAAATGTGTGCTAATTGAAAATAGATATTTACTTCAAATGAAAATGTAATACAATAAAAGGATGGGTTTGGGAACTCCACGCATGAAGCAGCAAGTATTTCTGAAACCTCTTCATCTGATCTGTAAATGTTTTCAGTTCATGTGTGGAGGATCAGGCACCTGCGTGTATACCTACATCAAAGTTCTTATGGGGGAAGGATAGGAACTCTGTTGTGGAGAACATGGTTTGCATGCTAAATCTCAAGTTCAGTCCCTGGTATCTCAGGTTGAAGACCTGTGGTAAAGGGACTGCCTGAAGCCTTGGGAGACCAACTGGAGTGGATAGGCAGATTTCTTAACTCCTTATAAGCCAATTCCATATGTTCTCCTCCATTTCTTTGGGGTTACTGCTTGAAGACCAGTTTCCACAGTACTTGAGGGAGGGCTGTAGGGCTATCAAATAGCCGATATAGCTGTGGTTAGACACTGGCCAAACATAAGTATTACATTTTAGCAGTGCTTTTTTTCTGGGGGGACGCAGCGGGACACATACCCCTAAACATTTTGTGAATCATTGACATTTTGGCCTCATTGAGGGGCAGTGTTTCAATATGAGTAGGGAAATGAGAGTACCTCTAAACATTTTTTAAGGAAAAAACCCACTGCATTTTAAACAGATTTTATATATGTATATTGTTTTAATTCTATTAATGTTTATTTGTATTTTTCTGTATTTAGTCATGCTTGTTTTTATCTGTAAGCCGCTTTGAGTCCCACCAGGGGGAAAGGCAGGGTATAAATAAATATATAAAACAACAACAACATTGCTTTGAAGAAAAGGTGGCACAGGGGAGCTACAGTCAAGTTTCTTAAGGGCACAGGGAGGGAGAGAGAGTGAAAGAAAATGCAACCAGTCTTGACAAGGAGCCTACTACCTGTTGCATTAATTGTGTGGTTTGAAGCTACATCAGGGGATTTAAAAACAATACAAAAACCCTTAGCATAGGAGGAAGGAGGGATATTTCTATTTGGACTACAGCATATGGGAAGGGGAGGTTTTAACCCTTCCCAGGTGTGATCCAAGCACACCCCCCCCTCTCTGCTGTAATTAGCAATAGAATAAAGCTGTGTTCATGCTGGTGAGCATCCTTCCTCCTGACCAGAACTATTTTCCTAGTTTATATTTTGCCACTATAGTGTGTGTGTGTGTGTGTGTGTGTGTGTGTGTGTGTGTGTAAGAGAGAGAGGGAGGGAGGGAGGGGGGGAGAGAGGTGCATATGTGTATCCTCATTTGCACTATCAATGCACGTGGAACAGCTTTGCCTCTGTCCTTCCCACCTGTCAATCAGACTCCTAGAGGCGATAGCAGCAGCCTTTTCAAGCCAGTCTGCATCCAAAGCTGTCTGATATGTGACCGGCTTCCAATAAAGGTTAAGCTGTCAATGCTCCGAAGCAAAAGGTCCCACCCTACAGAGTGTCTTCCACTGCACCCACCCTGGATTGAAACTGAGCTGATTCTAATCCCATTATGCATAACTCCCTTGTTTGTTTTCTTCTTAGGGATGCATTAGTATACATTTGCATTGATTCCGTCTGATCATATGCACAGAATTCAAATTGAAATAGGGTTGAATAGATTTGAATATTAACAAAGCATTTCTTCTTCTTCTTCTTTCTCTGTTTCCATTTGGAGTTTGAAATAGCAGGCAGCATTATGCCGGAAAGAAGTCGAGTTTCTGTCAGCAGAAGTGTCCTTCTGTCCTGCTAGAGATACTGCAGGTTCCTGCCCTGGGATATGGCTGGAAAACAACCCACACAGAGCAGGTGTCAATATTAAGTAGTAGTTTTCCATGGAGTAGATTAAGGGATGGCAATCTATTGGCCCTATGTTTGCAAATAAGAGAAATTGGCTACTATAAAATACTTCTTTCCAGCCTTATTTCAGCTCTATGGATGCCCATGGGGTCACATCAACATTCCCTGGGACAGATGAATGAACAAGCAAAGAAATTCTATTCAAGATAGATAATAGTGGAAGCAAACCTGTAGCAGCAACACATTACTCAGTAGAGAGCCCAACCACTAAGAAACGGTTGGGATAATTTCTTCTCCTCTGGATAATTTTTGCAAATAAAAGATCCTCATAAGTTTTCTGCTCACAAACAAGATGAACAGCTTTGAGACAATTTTGTGTGCCAGCTATAGTCGAACGAAGGTTTGTCTCTCAATCTACTGCTGGTTTGTGCATGTGTTATGCTAACACTAGTATTGTGTCGTGTCTCCTACTATGTCTGCTTTGAGTTCATCATAACAACTTCTTATGCTGGCACTCTTCCTAATGAAACACATTGGTAAATGTGTTCAAGTGTTTGGAGACTTGGTCCCAATGGCTCCTGCCTTCTGGGAGTCTTCTCTGCAATTACTCTCTCTCTCTCTCTCTCTCTCTCTCTCTCTCTCTCTCTGTGTGTGTGTGTGTGAGAGAGAGAGAGAGAGAGAGAGAGAAATAATGATGAATCAAGTCCCAATTGTATAGTACATCTGGGGAGCTGCATCAGTAGGAGAAGCAATATTGAGCTGCCTGTGTCCTTCCTAAGCCTGTCCAGTGCAGACATTCTCAAAGCATGTTGAAGAGTTTGTCTACCATATCCTGATGGCCTTCAGCCTCTCTCAGCTGTAGGACTGCAGCTGAGCTCATTATTAGGCAGTTTTCCATCACTTGTTCTTCAGCTGTTTCAAAGATCCATTGGGACTAAGATGAGGTGTCTTTGTCTTGGGAGCTCTCCTTTCAGTAAGCACTGAAGAATGCATCTATTTGTGCCATAAGGAACTTGCAGAAAGCCCCTTGGTATGATAGGTGACACATTTGTGTGGGTAAAAGAGAGTTTATAGATAGCAGTGACCTCTTCCTCCAGAGGTCACTGCTATTTCACTGTTCTCTCTTTCCATCCACCCCCTTCCTCCCCTCTTCCAAGGGCAGCACTCTTACATTCTATGTAGGAATAAATGGCAATCATTCACTTGTATAAGAAAGTGGGGAAATGTATTTGGATGCCATTGGGGTTAGGATACCTCTGGAGACCTGGGTGTTGCTAATAACAATCAAGGGAGCGGATGGCGCTGTGGCCTCTTGAACTTGCCAATCGGAAGGTCAGCAGGTTGAATTTGCACGATGGGATGAGCTCCTGTTGCTCTGTCCCAGCTCCTGCCAACCTAGCAGTTTGAAAGCATACCAGAATGAGTAGATATATAGGTACCGCTGTGGTGGGAAGGTAAATGGCGTTTCCATGCACTCTGGCTTCTGTCATGGTGTCCTGTTGCACCAGAAGCAGTTTAGTCATGCTGGCCACATGCCCCGAAAAGCTGTCTGCAGACAAATGTTGGCTCCCTCAGCCTGAAGTGAGATGAGCGCTGCACCCCATAGTTGCCATTGACTGGACTTAACTGTCCAGGGGTCATTTACCTTTACCTTACCTAATAACAATCACATGAATTAAGCAAGGAGCTTAATTCTTATTTGGCTGTTCCTGGGAACTGTTTTTTGAGAACAACTATTTACCTGGATGTTGTAAGCTGATACACCATTATGTAGTGCTTATTGCTAATGCAAAAATTGCATGCATTGCTTTCTTTTTGAAATGGTAAAAGCTGCCTTTCCTTTTTTAGTATGCAATTTAAAAAACTAACTTCTTGGCTTTTATCTATGGTTCAATAAATCACTCTTAGTCTTGCTTGATCTCTCTCTCTCTCTCTCTCTCTCTCTCTCTCTCTGTCTCTCTCTCTCTCTCTCTCCCTCCCATTTCTTTTGTGCCCAGAGATGCACATGATCTGAACTTGGGTACAAACACCTAAAAGTCAAGGGAAATGTTGCATACTGGGGAAAAAAGTTTGTTTAAATTCTTCATTTTATTCTAGAGGAAGTTTTTCTTTGCAGGCTTTGTTAAGAATACCTATAGGACTTGGGGTCTTTGTTCAAGACTCTCTAGCTTGTCTGCCAGCTTTAGGTTTTATCCCACTGACAGAAAATTACATTTTCTGGGTTGATTTTTCTTCTCATTGTTCATCACATTTCCCTCTAATGTAGCTGCAGAAACCATCTGCGGCTGCATTTATAGTCTGCTCTGCAGCATTCTTGCTGCTTGTCTTCTCCCTTTTGCACACAATAGGCATACAAAGGACAAAATGCATTTTGCAACTTGATGCTGACAAAGTACCATGGATCTTACTTCTGCCAACTTTTGAGTCAAGGATAAAAAGCCATGCTGAACAAGAAAACCAAATGTCTCACTGTTGGAAGCCTTGAGCCCAAAGTGTATTTTTCTCATCAGTGAGAAAAGAAATAGCATGGAATTCAAAAGGGAAGAGGAAATGGTGAAATTCTGGTGCATGGGTGAAATTCCCATTTTTGAGAATTTTTGTTGCATTCATAAAAACAAGACAAGCCTGGTGGATCAAGCCAATGGTCCATCTTGCCCACATCCTGTTCTCACAGTGGCCAAACAGATGCCTGTGTGAAGCTTGCAAGCTGGACATGAGCACAACAGCACTTTGCCCACCTATGATTCCCAGCTACTGATATATTGGCTAGACTTTCCAAAGTTCAGGAAGCACAGAAGCTGCCTAATGTGCACCTAAGACCTGTTAATTGTTTTTAAGCAATGTACAGTGGTACCTTTAGTTGTGGACTCGATCCATTCCAGGGTGCCATTTGCACCCCCAAAAGTCCGCAACTAGAGTGCCGCTCCTGCACATGTGCGCGGCATGTAGAGCGCTTCTGTGCATGTGCGAAGCAGGCAGATCTCTTCTGCACATGGTTTACCATGTCTGTAACCCAAAAAGATGCAACATGAAGTGGATGCAACAATAAGGTATGACTGTATTCTTACCATTAAAGAAAACAGTGCGTAAAAAATAATGCAAAATCACTGATGTTTTACATATCCTCTAAGGGCAGTCCCCATGCACAATGCAGTTTAGTAAGGAAGTCTGGATGTTATCAGGGCATGGATGGCTGTGGTGTGGCTATCTCTGCATAAAATAGGCTACAGGTGACACATCAACCTAAGATGGAGAAAGCCATTTCATTCATTATAGAAGCAGATATTATTCTTACACTGATAAGTCTGATTCACCCATATTTAAATGTCATTCCATGGGGCAATCCCAAAGGTATGCCCCAAAGCATATGGACCAACATTACCATTGGAACGTAAGAAGAGCCATGTTGAATTGGCCAAAAGGCCCATCTAGTCCAGCATCCTGTTCTCACAGTAGCCATCCAGATGCCCATGGGAAGCCTGCAAGTTGTACATAAGCATAACATATGTCATTTATGATTGGAGGACTCTTCCACATGGAAGATTTTAGCAGCCTATTGACCAGGTGAAGGAATTAAGCATGGTGATAGGTATGGCAATGACATATTTGTATCCACCCTTCTTTCCCCTTTTGCTTAACTACCATTAGGACCCACTTTCCTTCTGTGAATTAATCCAGATCTGGAAATGCCACTGACCTCAATCACAATCCAAACGAATGACAGCCCTCCTCTGAGATTGAAGGGCCATTAAAAAAAAAAAGTCACAGGTCTTGGCGTTTCAAGAGAGAATGCTGCACAGCAAGCCAGATAAGCTCATTTGTTTTACATTTTGCAACTTAATGAGACAGAAATCGCAAGACAGTTGTCATACGTAACAGAGATTGCTGGCTTGTGTCTAAATAAAGTATGAGCACTCCTGCAGCAGTTGACACCATTCACAATAACAAGAGAAGGGAATGTGACATCTATTGCCAGGTCTTTAAAATGCTGTGATTGGGTAATACTGCATGGACAAGTGCTCCCTATTTCTGCTGATTAGCACAGATGGGCCACAGCACCCAGTCAACATGCTGTGCTATCATGGAGGAGTAAATGTTGCTGTGTTCCATTACTTTCCCTGGGTACATATTTGACATTAGAAATGGCAGCCTTCAGAAATGAGATGGGAAGCCTTTCAGTCTTCTTGAACTGTGGCTGGACTTAAACTCACCATAGTTTAAAGTCAGAGGGGAACTTGAGCATGAAGTTGCCCAAGTCAATAATACATTAGCAAATCAGTATTGTAATGCAGTAACTAATGTTGTGTTGGCTGATTGGCTCAGCTGCCCTAAAACCATAAAAAATGTCTGCATGGGGACAAATGTGCTTAGAAATGCAAATTATCAACCTGTGTTATCTCATTCAGATACAGGCGAAGATCGCTGAGCCCATGAACCCTTTCTTAGGCAGAGCTGGGTCATTGGTACATCTAGTCCAGTATTTGGCCATGTGGCTGGCCACTGTGACAACAGAATGCTGAACTAGATATGCCTTTGGTGTGATCCAGCAGGGCTCTTAGGTTCTGAGTTACTTAGGAATAGACATCTGGTCCTTAGTGTTTTCCCACCTGGCCATAACATCACACCTGAACCTTCTCTTGGATGTTGTTTTAGCCAGTAGTCCTGGATGGAGCATCATGTACTGTATGCCTGTTTTTACATACATCTCTGTGCTGCTAAACAAAGAAAATGAAGTTTTCTGAGTATTGCACATAAAAACCAACATTAAATCAAAAGTAAAAACATAAAAAGGCAAAGCTCCAAAGAACATAGAAGCTGGGTCTCATGGCAGGGTAACTTGTGTAAATAAAAGCATTTTAAACTGACATCTGAAACTAAACACAGCAAAGATGCTTGCCTAAATACTGAGAGGGGACTTTCCCCAAATATAGGTGCTGCGATGCTAAATGGTCCACTACTTTTGGCTGCCAAACAGATGTCATAAGGGTGAGCCATTCCCAATGTTTCCCCATTTTGAAATCTGGGCAAAAATGGAGGGAATAATCATTTCCTAAAAGGCGCTTTAATTATTGTCATTTTACAGTCAGTTTCCTGCAATTTGTTTCCTTCTCTTCTGCTTCAGTGCCATTTTCCCCCTCTGGTTAGGACTTTCAAGTCCTTACAGGTTAGTCCATCCCAAAATGCTCCCAGCCAATCAAGGAACATGAAGGCTCCAAAGGGCTATGTAAGCCATCAGATTTAGCAATATTAAGTTGCTGAGGGAAACCTAAACTACCAGTAATTTGGAGTGAGTGCAGGGCTTCTTTAACTGGTCATATGTGTTTGTAGGAGGGGGTGTCCATCCAGTACAGAAGCTGCTTTATTCAAAGTCATACCATTGATTCATCTAGCTCAGTATTGTCTACACACTGACTTACTAGCAAGTTCTCCGGGTATTTAGGCAGAATTCTTTCCCAGCCATAGCTGGAGATACCCAGAATTGAGTCTGGGGCCTTCTGTATGGAAACCACTAGGCTACAGCCATTTCCCTGTCTCTGCATGTGTCAAGTTCTGCCTGCAGTCTCTCCATGACCTTAAAAACTGAAACTTAAGAATGGGAAGCCAGTCTTTTAGCTCTCATTAGTATGGTTGCTATTCAAAGCTTTCCTGAAGAACTCTCTATAGGGTTGTTCAGTTTAACTTTATACTACCTATACTGTAATGTCCCAGTATCTGGAACATAATCATTTTTATTTCCATCAGCTCATTTGCCAGCAATATTCAAAATGAATATAGGAAAAAAACATGTAACAGGGCTGTTTGTTACCACCATTCCCTTAACAGCTTTCCTTTTGTCTTCACTGCGTATTTAACAATTCTTTAGCTTTGCTAGTCCAGGAAAGACAGCTGTATTGTTCCATGATGTGATATTTATGGAGCCATTCTCTGTTTGTTTTTTTCCCTTTTAAAATTCCCATCTTCACTTTGGCCATATGCAAGGATGTAATACAAATTGCTGCTTTAGTTGAACAATATCCTGTTGCATTCCCTTGCTGAAAACTAGTGCTTTTTGGTGGCTTGTTTTCAGGCTTTGCTAGCAATTGGATATTCTTTCAGAAGTGGGCATAAAGGGCTTGAGTTTGTCTTTTGGCAGTCTTCCTGCTCCCTTGGGTTCACTCCAAAGGCAGGTACTTAAAGAGAACACATTGCAATAAGGAATGGGCAGCATACTGTGTAAAAAAAAAGAACGACAAACCATTAAGATAAAGTGGGCAATATTATGATGCAATATGGAGAACCACGCAATAAGTTTGTGTGTGAATTTCACTTAGCTTAGTTTCTGCAACTGTATAATATTTCTGCTTCTGGATTTCAGCAAGGTTTAAAATGATGGTACCATGTGTTGAGTGGAATATAGACCCTTCTGATTTATCTTTTTGTTTAATTTCTAGATTCACCCTTCACCAATTCTTGATCCCAAGGGTGGGTTACAACATAAACGTACAATACCAATTTCATTAAAGCAACCAGAATGAAACAGTATTACAATTAAAACATAAGAATAAAAAATATACAATCTTAACTAAGCAACAAAGAGACTCCCATTATTCTGAGTCAACTTCCAGCAAAGGCCTAGCTGAACAGGTGTGTCGTCAACCAGTGTTCACACATAAACTGTGATGGGGCCAGCTGCACCTCTAAGGAAAGGAGGCTCCATAAATTGGGTGTCACCACCATGTCACCTCACAATGAAGGACTTCCTCTGCAGATCCTAATACATTAGCAGCCTATTATAGTAGGAGGCACTTCAAGTAATCTGAAGTATTTTTAAACCTCCCTCATGCACTGGGAATCTTTCTCACATTGTCTTGTGTGCTGAGGGAACCCTGGATGTCTGTGGACACCCCAAGTGTGTTGCATATTCTGTGACAACAGTTTCTTTGGTACATCAACAAAGCCTTTTGAACCTGTGAACCTGCAATATACATGGAATTATCCCAGCAGTTTCAAGGAGAAACTGGTTGTGGAAGACAAGCTGTCTCATTTTTTCAGTGAAGTTTGGCCACATATTTATGATCTCTTCATTGAGGAGCATCTAACAACACTCGATGCAGGTTGCATGTGTATGGTCTGAAGGAACCTTGTGTTAATGTTTGGGTGAACATGCTTACAAGCCTTCATGCATTTAGGAGCCCTGATAACAAAGGGCACTGAAGCATGTGGGGATTTCTTAAGTGTGTTTGACTGAGTGCACTTAGAACTTCCCACCCTTCAGACTTTCCCACTTAGTGCATGAAAGTTTGCTGGAGTTCACAGTGGGGAATGCAGGGAGTTGAATTGTGAACAACTTCCTGCATCCCCTGCCCTCAGTTGCCTGAATAGGCCTTGAAACTAATGGGATTTGCTCAGTTAACAGGATTCGCTTATTAAATTTTAAGTGTTTGTGCCAACATTGAAATCCCTTGTTGAGCTGATTCCTTGATTTCTATTGTCCTATTAGCCAGTATTATTTTACCTGTATGACTGTTTATCATCATATGACTATGCAATTGGATATCCCTTTAGCTCCAGAACATCCATTTGTTCCAAAGCTTGCACAATGAGAAACAACTCTGGCCTGGATATAGGAGAAATTCATCTGGTTGAAATCGTGATCTGTTGTTGGTTTAATTGCTTAGCAGAGGTGGCTAACCATTAGTAGTACAGCAACATCTGGTGGACCAAGCCTTGTCATTCAAATTGATTGGACAGACTGGCTGCAGCTGATGGGAGTTTGAATCCAGCAACATATAGCAGGCTAAAGGTTAACTGCCCCTGTTGTACAGTAGAAGGAGAAGTTCAAAGCAGACCATCTGAATAATGCTGTAGGAGACAGCTCATACATCTGCAGTGTTTTCTATACTAAGCAGCATGGTAATGCAGTTAATTCTGCACAGATGGAATGATGTAAGAAAAGGTGATTTTTGCAAGTAGTTTTTCTAATAAAAAATAGACTTTCAAAGTGAAGTGCCTATGCCCCTACTTAAGGCACATCTTAGAGTGAAATCTGATATCCTCAGTTCCTGCTTAGAGATAATGGATCCCCCTCATCCAGGTTCAGAAATAGTTCAGACTACTAAATTATTTGCACAGCTGAACTAAATGCAAATTGGCACTGTGAATATGTGAAATAATATTTTAGACATCAGAAATAACAAATATGAAAGTGGACAGCTTTACAAGGGGAGCAGACAAACTTACGGATTCTAACAGAGCCTAATGCTCCATGGCTGCCATTATGACTATATTACCTCCTCTGTCAGAAGTACATGATAACTCTGGTTGGTGGAGACATAAACAGGAAAGTGCTGCTGTTCTCATGCCTTCCTTGCATGCTTCCCACAGGCATCTGGCATATTCATCCATTCCTAATTCCTGAAACAACATATAAATAAAAAGGCAGCTATCCTTTGACATTTGCACTTATCTGAATTTGGTGATTTGGTTCTCCAGCCAAACAAAGTGAACAAAATTGTATAGGATAAGGAAAATGTGCGCAAATGCTAAAGAATGTTTATGAGTACTTAAAAAAGAAGGAGCAAACCATTAGCCCACTAGTTTTAACTACCCATTAACAAACCATTAGACCATTAGCTGTAACCACCCATTAGCTTTAACTACAAAGTTGTCAATCTGGCTGAAACATTGTATAATCAGCCCATTATTTCAGCAGCGACCTGCATGTTAATCAGTCTTTGTCATTTGTCACTGATTGCACGTTATTGGGCATGTTGACTGACTACCAGTTGCTCCTGGTATGTTGGTTTTGGCCTGTGCGTTTTGTAACTCTTCCTGTACATGTGCATCTTCTCAATGCATGTAGAAGATTGTGTGTGGATACACCATTAAGTACCAGCTGAGTAGATTCCTGAGTTTCTGCAAAGTTTCCCACCCCCTCCAAATCCTTAACATGAATTCGTTCCTACTGGATGCCTAAATTATTATTATTTATTATTTTATTTTGCATTTTGTGCTATCCCCACTGTAGAATACAGCAGGGTCTCTACGCTCAACTCACTGTGCTTTATATCTATTTGAGAGCTCATACTATATGAATTATAGCTATCCTGCACATCAGTTCTATTGGGGGACTATGAGTGCTCATATTTTACCTGTAAGATGAAAATTAGAGGGAGGCAATATGCTGAGGTTGGGAGAACCTGACAGTGTTGCACACAAATCAATATTTTCAATCTGACAATTCCCCTCCCCGCAAGTAGTAACCCTGGCTTATTAAGATCTCTGAGAGCTGTGAGATGCTGTGTGTGGCACCACAGAGCAGCTGACAGGATGTCAAACTGGTATCTGCTCACTAGTTTTTCAACACACTTTTTCTTTTCTTTTTTTGCAATTTTTACTTTACACAATTTAGATATTTAAACTTTCAAAAACTATTCCTCCCTCCCCCACATGGCATTGTCAATCAAACTAATGTCTTGCGCTGACATATGTGTGTGTCAAGTAGATTTGTATCAGGGTTTTCAACTGCATGTGAATCAGGGCTGTGCTTTCCTCTTAGTGCATGGATTGATTGATTGATTGATTGATTGATTCAACTAACATCCGGCTTATACAGAAATCCCTGGATTTTGTACAGTAAAAATTAAAAACATAAAAACCCTACAACTTAACCACTACTTAGGAACTTTTAAAGCTACCTTATACAGTGGTACCTAGGGTTAAGAACTTAATTCATTCTGGAGGTCCGTTCTTAACCTGAAACTGTTCTTAACCTAAGGTACCACTTTAGCTAATGGGGCCTCCCACTGCCACCGCACCGCCGCCGCCCAGTTTCTGTTCTCATCCTGAAGCAAAGTTGTTAACCTGAGGTACTACTTCTGGGTTAGCGGAGTCTGTAACCTGAAGTGTCTGTAACCTGAAGCATCTGTAACCCAAGGTACCACCTACAGCCCATCTAGCCCAGAAAATGGGATGGGATAAAATGGAATGAAAATAAATAAACAGATAATAATCTTTGTATTCATTCTTCCAAACTCTTAATAAAATTTATGCTTAAAAAAAGGAGGATGGAGAGAGAGAGAGAGAGAGAGAGAGAGAGAGAGAGAGAGAAGGGATGGGATGGGGTACCTAGATCTTTTCTAAAGCAGCCTAAACATTTCAGTCGAAAAAATGCTCAACCCACCACTATTGATCATCTGGTGCCTCACAATCATTTTTAAGATGGCAAAAGCAAGAGATGGCTAAAAGTCAACCAGCATGCTCATGATAAGAAGTCACCATCCCTTAAGATTAAACAGGGAATCTGCTTTTGTGGCTGTGATAAATATATTCTTTTGTACATGGAGAAAAAGCAAAGGTGGGCTGAAGGATAATGCTTTCCATATGTGTATAGATCAGGCATGTGGGTTCAACAGGCCTCTTACTATGTGTGGCAATTAACAAAATACCCATAAAAACCATAAGTGTTATTAAGGCATTGCCGTTTTCAACCTGTACTGTGTGACTGGGACGGAATGCATCAGCCTCAGTTTTTCCCTCGTGTGCTGTTTCCACCAATCTTTCTGCATTTGAATGGTAAGGTCTGAAGGGGATTTGTAAGCATGTTTACTCAGAAACACCCTTCAGACCCTCCTAATCAATGTAAGAAGGCTAGACTAGAGCGGGCAGAGCTCATGTGTAGCTCCTACTCATGTTTGGATTCCATGTTCAGGATTAATGTCTCAACAGAGTGTTGGGTTTGCTGATGTCCCATAATAGAGTTCAGGTTTTCTTAGAATGGAAAGCCAAATGTCAGGCCAGCCACAACATAGCTGCCATGGCCAGTAAAATTCAGCTCGTCACAGAATCAACAAGCAGGTTCAAGGAAGAGGCAACATTCTACAGGAAGGATCTGAATACCAAGGTATGGTAACTATGATGCAGTTTGACTGCTAGCATGTTAGGGATAGTATACCATTATTGTTTAAAGCATTGGCCAGATATGTAATATCATATCTAGATTGACTCTTTCTGTTCACCATTAAGATTTATTATCCCTTAGGATGATATTGAGCAAGCCTTCACGTCACTCAATATTCCTCGCGCTGGACAATAAATCATGATGTTGTCCTTGGCAAAAATCAATGGCTCCTTAGAACCCCAGAGTCTCAAACTGTGACAGATCCCTTATGGGTCCATCACTGTTTCGGCTATAAATCTTTGCCTGCTAGAATTTAAACCCATGGCTCCAGAACTTTCCTAGGGAATAAGCTGGTATGCCTGACTTTCTTTTTCTTTTTCTTTTAGCAAACTGTTTTATTTCAAGAAAATGTGCAAAAGCCAAGCATAAATATAGCTCTACATACAAACACCAACAATATTTCTTTCCAAATAAATTAAGCAATTCCCTTTTTGGATGCAGCCAACATAGGGACAGTTCTATATCCACACTTATACTCTGTGCTATTCCAAAGGTTCTTCCACCAACCTTTCTACAGCTCCAGGACAGTTTCCAATTTAGGCAGGTAAGAGATTTGCCAGCATTGACATCACATGGGCAACGATTCCTGCGTTGCAGGGGGTTAGACTCATGATCCTCATGGTCCCTTCAAACTCTACAATTCTATGATTCTATGAAATCTAGCTATATAACATTCTGATGTCTCACTGTCCTGGACCCTGATTGACTGGGATCACCCCTGTGAGTAATGCAAAAAAGAAGAAATTGGGAGCAGGAGGAAGTACCGAAGCAGAAAAAGGCAGGAGAAATACTTACTCTTTGAGCATTTGGGGAAAATATTTCTGTACATACCCACCCCTGGAAATTGGACTGAAAATAACAAATACCTAATGGGATAAAGTTCAATGCAGCCTTAGTTCCCATCACCAAGTGAGCTGCATAGCTTGTGATAACAGTTGCCATGTTATAGTGGGTTGCATTGTATATAATGTAAGTAACCAAACGAAACCTATGACTCAAGTTAGTTATGACTGATTTCAGTGGGTTCACTCTGCATATGACTCAGATGTGTTTCTTTTTATATAGTGCCACCAGGCTTACACAGATAATTACGGAAGTGTTAATGTATCTCTGGTGATTTGTGATTTTAATTTTACGGCTTGCAACCAATGCTATACTCAGAGTAGATCCATTGAAATTAACAGACATGGCTAAATTAGGTCATTTCAGTGAGTGTACTCTGAGTGCATGTTAGTTGGATACAAACCTATGCATTTCTTATTGTGTGTATATATATATATATATATATATAACTGCAGTAAACTGCTTTGATTTTTTTTTGGTGAAATTGTGGTATAGAAGAATTTATAAAATAAATAAATACTAAATATATAATTTGGATGCAGCCCAATCAAATTATTATCTGTGAGATGGATGTAACATTTTAAAAGCTGTTGCTGATTCAAATAAACTGTTCTGGGGCAGATAAGGCCAATTTCAACCTATGTGCTCAAACTTTTATACGTATGGGCTTGCTTGTGGCAAAATGGTGGCTTGGGAAACATTACCCTGGTTTTTTAGTAGAAATACCCCAACACTGCTTAACCTTAGAACTGCCATCTTGATTCTCCACCATGATTTGATTGTCATCTTCCTGCAACTTGAGAAATCTGCATAGCATAAAATAAGGCACTCCCTTTGGCATTTTCACTGAAGTGATTTATCAGCTGAACTGGTAGGGAGTTTGATGAAGGAAGCCTGAGTTGGTGTCTGTTCAGTGCACCAGGGAGGAATTTGCAGTCTGTTGGATGAGAGAGAGAGAATTCTGTGACCACCTGTGGCTCTTCAAGACTCTATGTGTTGGAACAGAGAATTCCATCTGTTCTTTCAAGCATATGTTTGTATTTTTCTTCTCCACCTTCTTTTGGAAAGCATCCATTGACAGGAACTCCAGGGTGCTCCAAGCTGTCATTCATATTATAGGTATATGTCCATAGCCCTGAAAATCTTTAAGAAATCAGGGCAGCCTTTTGCAATTTTTGATAATTGCATGAGATAAATTGTTTGGATTTGAAAATATTTCCTACTTTATCTTTGATGAGCAAGGGAATGACACTGGGAAGCTTGGGATCAGTAGCAGTTAAGATGGTGTATATACAACAGCTTATGAGACAATCACTCAATAGTGTTGAATTAATATATTTCTTTATCTGATGATTACATTCTACAATGAAACAGGGCTTCACTGGCCTTCCTTTTTGCCTTCCTGTAGCAGTCTTTCTCTTCTATTTCACCAGAGGTTCTTGCTTCTAACATCAACTTTTCATCATTGTCTGTTCTCTCCCCATCCCACATCTTTCAACTGAACAAAGGTTTGAATGGGAAGACATTTTGATTAAGCATTATGAGTCATTCCCTTCTGATCAAAAACAAACAACAAATGGCTCATTCACTCACCTCCTATGGGCAAATATCAAAAGAGAGTTGGGCAGAATCTTCCCAGTATTAAGCATTACCTCTGCTTGCTTCAATTTTGCACGTGCCTTTAATATGTGCATTTTTTTACATACTGCTTGGCTGGAAAACAGCATTTCAAATAGAGGTGGGAGGCAGATAGTTATTGGGCTATGTTTGCTTTTCCTGACAAAGTTTTTTGTGGTTCTTAAAACAAAATAAAAAAAACCCCCTCTGGTCAACTCACATAGAAAGACAAGAGTAGGCATGGGTCCCTGGCATAATGGTGCAATTTTTGTTTTGTAGAACATGGAATAAGTAGCATGCTTATAGGAGGAACATAAGATCCTGCTGGAGCACTCAGTGGCCCATCTAACTAATAATCCTGTTCTCACAGTGGCCAACAAGATGCAAGCAGAATTTAAGCACTTTCTCCTGTGGTTCAAGCTATTTACTTCCTCCAGCTATGGAGGCAGAGCCTAGCCATCATGACCAGTAGCCACCAATAGCTCCTTCCTCCATGAATTTGTCTAATTCTCCTTTAAAGTCAACTAGGTTGGTGACCATCACTACCTGCTGTGAATATGAGTTCCATAGTTTAACTATGAGCTGCATGAAGAAGTTCTTTCTTTTATCAGCCCCAAATCTTCCAGCATTCAGCTTTACTGGATATTGAAGAGTTCTAGTGTTGTGAGAGCAAGAGAAGAACTTTTCTCTATCTACTTTCTCCATGCCATGCATAATTTTATAAACTTTTATCCTGTCACCAGTTACTTTTCTCTTAATTTAAAGGTCCCAGACACTGCAACCTTTCTTCACAGGCAAGTTGCTCAATCCCCTTGATTATTTTAGTTACCCTTTTCTGAAACTTGGATAAAGTTTCTATATCCTTTTTGAAGTGAGGCAACTAGAATGATATACAGTATTCCCAATATCTTCTAAGATCTGAGGTCTCATTCCTGGTCAATCATTACCAGCTCAGATCCCTGAGCATATATATGAAAGCAGGCAAGATTATGAACTTTACATTTTGCTTCTTCTTTTTTTTAAGTTTTTGTCATATCTTTAGAAAGTGGCACAAGTTTGGGGGGCCAGACAGAACCAAATTCATTAGGTGAATTTTGCTGTGTTGCTACTGAATACCAAAGCAGTATTAGGTCGTGGTAGAAAATAAGTGAAATAATTTTTAATATTCTGCATGATTTTTGTCTACCCCATGCTAAGATGAAAAAGTATTTTTGTTTGTTAGAAATGGGAATAGCATGAAATTCAAAATATAAAATAAAATGTCTTTATTAAATATATAGAGAGAGTTTCTCATGAAGGCAGATTTATGCCCCACCCCTCAATCCTGTATAATTCAGAAGTTGTTGGACTCTAATTCCTATCAACCTTACCCAAGATGGCCAGTGGTTAGGGATGGTGGGAATTGTAGTTCAGAACATCTGGGGGCACCAGCTCTGGAAGTCTGGCATAAAGGAACAAGGGAAATACCTGCTTTAGTTGCTCAGTATTTGTGGCAGCAATCCAATGCACATTTAGGAGTAAGCCCTATTGAACATAGTGTGATTTATTTCTGGGTAAAGATGGCATCGTGAATGTCCTTTTCATTTGGAGTGAATGTCCTTTTCATTTGGAGTTAGCCATCTTGGATGAAGTTGCTTGATCTGTGCATTCTGGAACCCTGGCATATATCCTCCAAGGGGGAAAAAGCAAGGCTGAAAAGAAAAAGAGCCAGCCTAACTATTCAGTAGCTGCCAGAATTGGGCAAACGACTCACACCCACTCTTGGCATGTGAGCCAAACAATATCCGGGGGAAAAGAAAGAGGCAAAGCTTGTGAAAATACTGTTGCACTCCACCCCAGTTTCTGGGTGGTGTGAGATTCCAGGGGTTCCAGGTGCCTTATCTAGGGTTTGTATTTCCTTTCGGAAATAAGGCACAGCACAGACTGTGTTGTCTTTGTGATATATGGCTTATTTACACATATTCAACTTGAGCTTATAATGGAGGAGTTCACAGCATCAACATCCCAAAAGGGTCTTGCTTCTCCCATAGCCACAGCCCTGGATTCAAACAGACCACAACCATTGCTTTAAATTATTATTCTGGTTTCTCCGTCAACATCACTGTTTCCTAACCTAACCTTCTAACTCACATTGCTTCTAACTATGTACTCTAACCTCTGGCTTTAACTGTTAAGGGAAGGGCCTCACTTATCTGATGTCTTCCACCAAGTCCCTTTGATCCTCTCTTCTCTTAATGGTCCATCTCCCAGGGTATCATCTCAAAATGAAACTAGCCTGTCTTAATTAGCTTTAAAAGAGGTCTAGCACATAACTTAGCACCCCAGGGTAGCCTGGCTATTTCCCTGGAATTAGAAGACTTTGATTAAATTCTAACACCATCTATGTCAGGGGATTATAGTGGTCTGGCACCCACAAACTCATAACAGTATAAAATACATATGCTACATAAGAAGTTTCTGTTCTCCATGCTATTGATGTTAAACATTTCATCTCAATCCATTTGGTAGATCAGGAATCACATAATTCCTGTTTGATGTTTCTCTAAGATTGGCAGACTAGGAATGTGGGAAGGACCCCTAGAAGGGATGGAACACCTGGTGCTGTCCAGATGTTTCTGGACTATAACTCCCTAATCTGCTCCTTGTAAATCTAAAAAAAACTAAGATCAAAGGCAGAAAAGAGTTTTGTTGGAGTTTCTTAGGAATTTGGTTGTTTTGTAATACCACAATGTATTCTTGAAGTTATGGATAGAATACAAGGATAAATGAATCTGTCGATTTCACTTTATCTCAGTTTCTCATCTTTCCAATCTTGAATTCAGTTTTCAACATTTTTGCATCAGTTTCTGCATTTTTTTAAAGGCCTTGTGAAAATGCACAATTTTTATGTGCCCTTTACCCTAATATATGAATTTTATATGCATTATTTAGTGGGAGAATTGAACTGCATCACAAATTTCAGAGAAGTGTGAATTTTAAAGGATAGCTGTATTTTAGTTTGTATAGTTTTTGGTTTTTTTTGGAAAGTGTGACTTAGGTAGGTTTGCACTAAAATCCACACTGAGAGTTGAATTCCTACCAATTCCTAATGGAATATATTTCAGTTGAGATGCCAGATAAGACTAGGCAGAGAAGGCTTATGATTTGTCATAATGAGGCAGAAACTACTCTGCTTCAGTATTGGATTCCACTCCTATGGAGATTCACAAGCTAAACCAAAATTCTGTAGCCATTAAGCTATCTCTCCCTTTTTGCCGCTTTGCGGGAAGACAGCCAACTTAATGTAAGTATTTTTATTCTTTTGTAGTTGACAGTTCAGATGCTTCTTACAAAAGAGGGGGAGAAAGAGAAACCCTCTGGCATTGCCTTGTATCTTTCTTATCATTCGTCCCTCTTCTCCTGATTTCTGCCTTCCAGAAATAAGCACTTTCTGGCTGGCTGGATAAACATCCATCTGCCATCCCTCCCGCCATGGCCAATAAATCAGCAGTAAAAAACAAAACTATATCAGTTGTCCTGTTTTCACCTGTATTCTGCTTTCAACAGAGTACACCAATATTCCACATTCTGTCAGTGGTTTATTTTATTTATAGACTAGAAGGATTCCAATTAAATACTCATGAGCAGCACTTTCCCCCTCTTCAGACACTGAGTTAGGGTAGCCTTTTCATATAGTACATGTCCACTATATATTCACTATACGTGAATCACTGGACTAGTTCCTCACCTGTCTGCATTGTGAAACAGTATGAGTAAGTGTCAGTATGATGTAGTGGTTAGAGAGTTGGACTGGTGCCTGGGAGACCAAGGTTCAAATCCCCTCTCAGCAGTGAAACTTACTGAGTGACCTTGGTTTAGTCACAGCCTCTCAGTCTAACCTACCTCTCAGGGTTGTTGTGAAGATAAAATGGGGAGGAAGAGGAAAGTTGGGATATAAATGCATTACATAAATAAAACAGAAAGGATGTTGGGAGTAGGCAGTAGCTTTTGTGTGATCCATCAATCTATTGCTTTCTAATTGGAGGCTTCCCATGTTGTTAAAACCGTGTTTATGGAAGACAATCATACTCGGCTATGAGTGATCACCAAAGAAGAAGAAGAAAGAAGAAGACACCTATTATAATTATAATGCATCTATTTATGCACAGACATTCTTGTGTCATCAATGTAGCATGCAGGTCAAGAGCATGAGTTCTGAGTTGGGTAATTGCATCCCCTCCCACACAATTTTAGTTTAACTATGAAGTTCCTGAGTGTCATGTTCTCTTACACAAGTAGAGAGCTATGATTTGAATTCATCTCTTTAAAAACAAAACAAATAAATGTTAAATTAGGTGTAGGGGTCTCATCAGAACCATGGTTTTGGGAGAAGAGGAGCTTAAACATTTCCCACTATGACTACTCAAAGCTGCTACTAATCCCAGTGAGGGAATTTGTGGTAGTACAGGATGCATTATGTTGGAAATATAAGGCTGCACCTTCTTGCCCCTACCTGACCTATTTATCTAGTAGAGGAATGGATAACCTGTGGCTCTTGAATATTTGTTTGACTCCTGTCAGCCCCAGCCAGCATGCTAAATGATAGGGGATGATGGGCATTCTAGTCTAGCAATGTCTGGAGGGCCACAAGTTCCCCAACCCTGATCTAGTACACAACAAAAATTCGTAATGGAGATGAACTCATTCTCCCCCCATTACAAAGTTCTGTATATGCCTTATATCTCATCTTCTCCAGATGATATCTGAATACTTGAGTATTTTCTGAGTATCTGATACTCAACTTTGACATCTGATGACATTTGATTTTGGTATTTGATAGCTGGCATACAATATTACTTAGAATTTCACTGTTCTAAACCTGTCTAAAAACCCACATTCTGAAAGAATATGTAACTTAGATATGACTTAGAAATTTCACGTTCAATACTTGAATTGTGAAATTCGGCCAAATTTCTAATAACTGTGAACATTTGTTTTAGATTCCACATGGTGGAACTTTCATAGCTGATATAAATGCAAAGGATTAATATTGAACTGCCTTTGTAAAAGTAAACTGTCTGATTTGCTTCGGACATCTCTTGGAGCTCAGGTTTTGATTCATAACAGAATTAAACATTTAATTGTCAAGCTACAGCTTGAGAGAGACATGCATGTATTGCTACGGGCTCTAATTCACGCCAGTAAAATAACATCCTACAAATGAAATGTAGTAATCAATTACAATGTTTCCTGTGATGAAACTCTCTCTGCCTTGATAGCTGATGGATTGATTTCTCCCCCTTCCCACCCCATGCGCTCTCATAGCAACAACCAGAAGGAGGAGAGCAAAGGTGGGGGAGAGGAACAAGAAGAACATTTTTTTAATAAAAAAAATAGTTTCTCATTTTTTAAGGATGCATGAAGGAGCTGGATATATGATCAAAGATACCTGCAAATCAGAAAAAAATTGCAAATAGGCAATTGAGCTGGCACACTGGAAAGAGCTGAAAAATAAACAAATTAGTGATTTGATGTATTGAAGGAAGAGAGTGAAAGAAGCCCACAGCCACTGTACTCTTAAAAACAAACATTGATTTCTGCCATCACTTGTAAGCATTACTACAACAATGGTGCTCCAGGAAGGTGTCCAAACTTTGTCCTTACAATAGTTCAGTGGGTGTTATTTTATTTCTTTTGTTGTTCGCAAATTGAATGAAGAATCTCCATTACAGTAAACACACACACTCCATGTTCGCATCCGCATTCTCTCCCTCTCTCCCTCTCTCTCTCTCTCTCTCATTCTTACACTCCCCCATCCTGAAACCATATGTCATTAAAATGCTTAGATGAGTGGAAAAGGGACTGATGGAAATCTGGGGAGACAAGGGAGATGCCAGCAAGCTGAGACTTTGTCAGATGGAATGATTTTGACATTCTAAACACTAACACAAAGAGAAAGATACAGAGATAAGGAAGGGGATGAATGGGTAGGTAGACATAAAGCGACAGAAGAGTTGAGAGGAGCAACACAAGGCAGAGGGACCACAGCATAGAGATGGAAATTGTTCTTAATGGCCTAATAAGGCAAAAGATTGCAAAGATCTTCAAGTCATTGAGAGCAACAGGGGTCTGAGAGAAAGGATGCACAAATCTGTCCATTTCAGTTTTTCTCATCTTATATTCAGTTCACTACATTTCTGCATACATTTGTGATTTTTATTTTTTAAAAAAAATCAGTTGTCCAAATAAAACTTTATATTTTCTCCTAATATATATTTTTGGATGCAATTTTGCCTAGTATATTCCTTTTTTCAAGTAATTTCCCCTTAATATATGCATTTTCGTACACATTATTTGGTTGGAGAACTGCATCATCAAATTCAGAGAACTGTGAATTATAAAGGAGAGATCTAGGTTTTTGTTCCCATATTGGTTTGGGAAGTTCATATCTGGCAAGATCGCATTAAAAAGAACTGAGCAAATGTCTCCCACATCATTATTTGAGAGTTGTGCTTAAATTGAAGCTAACTCTCTTGTGTGGTTTCCCATAAATCATCTGTACTTTTCACTTGATTACTCTCCCTCTTTTGCTCTTTAGGCCCGTTTTCTCCCATTTGTTATTGTTTAGGGGTATTGTTTTAAACCAGTGTACCTCAGACTTCTGATCTATGAGATACAGGCACCTTTTTTGGATTAAAATCCGAAGCCTGCTTCATCATTACACCAAGAGATACCATATTCTCTGTTAGCCTCTCTCTCTCTCTCTCTCTCTCTCTCTCTCTCTCTCTCTCTCTCTCTCTGTGTGTGTGTGTGTGTGTGTGTGAGAGAGAGAGAGAGAGAGAGAGGGGGGGGGGGGGAGGGAGAGAGAGAGAAAGAGAGAGATTTCATCACTTCCAAAACTGTTTTAAGAAGACGGCAGTTTGTACAGATGAAAGTCGAGAATCTAGAACACATTTTTCATATTCCCCAGAAACACTTGGTGTGGAAAACCAGGAAAAGGGGTTTAATGTGAAGTTAGAACAACAGTGTGTAAATCAAGCAGTTACACTCTCTCTCTCTCTCTCTCTCTCTCTCTCTCTCTCTCACACACACACACACACACACACACACACACACATAAACACAAACACCAACAAACTGACAGTTTAAAAGCAAAACAAAAATCTCCAGTTTGCTTCAAAATACCAACACAACATAGCTCTTTTATTGAAACAACAGTAGGCAAATCCCAACTGCAGTAATGTCAGGGAAGGGAAGATCTGACACTGGATAACATGCAGAAAAGGATAGGAAACAGAAAGTAAAAGCAGCCTTTGATACACAGCAAAATGTTCTGTTTTCTTATCAATTGTTTCAAAGTCTTTTGGGGGAAGAGAAGATTAATGCCAAACTAGAAGTTCAAGTAAGCAACACAAAACCCATGAGTGTATTGTTCCTGATTGTGTCTGGGGTTTTTCTTCTTTAAAAAAACCCAAACAATTTGGGGAGGTGTTGAGTTGGAATGGGAGAATTTCTTGAAGGAGAATGTTTCCTTAAACTACTTGATACTGCCTATTCTTCTAGTCAGAATACAAATTTATGCTTCCTCAGCTGCTCTTTCAACCATGGGAAGATGGGACTCCCCAAAAGTGTTTCTGGGAGTGATTGAATGAGCAATTGATTTGATTGGAGTTGGGTGGGCTGGCATGTCTAATGGGGTTGCCTTGCTCTGCCTACCACTAGGTTCAGCTTTTGAGTAGCAGCTCCTGCATTCTGTGAATACAGTATCTCTTAGTTTTTGGAAACTGGAGCTCAAACATTGGGAGCCTTTGAAATTAGATTGCTGTATGATGGCAAAGCAAGACATCACAAGGCAATATAAAATGGCATCTGAAAAAAAAGTTAAGGAAAGGCATTCATTTGTAAGGGGATTACTTCAAGCAGCAGTGAACATAAGGGGCATTATCAAGAAGTGAAGTGTTGTTGTTTTTTTTATTTAAAAATGCTAACATCAATCTGGTAAAAGTTCATATGCAATGACAAAAATATGAATTGACTACATTCTCCTGTGCCCCAGGTACAGATACAAATCCAGATATGTTATTGATATTTCTTGTCTCTTTTTGGGGTTTTTTTTTGAAAAATTGCCTTCATTTTTGTTTTGTTTTTTGAAAAATTGCCTTCATTTTTGCTCTGGTAAACCAGCCTGTCATCTTAAAAAGCCAATGCATTTCTAAGCCTAAGAAAACACACTGTAGATCAAAATAGGTTTGTCGATGTGCAAAAAATGGGGCGGGGGAATGAAAATGGAATGGCCTGACAAAGCGAAAGACAGGAAGGCTGGAGGGAGGAGGGAGGAGAGATAGTATGGAAAATGAGACTGAGAAGCTGTGAAGGTGTCAGAGTCGGTTTGTCACATCCTGGATCAACTCAAAGTGAAAGAGTAATGGAGAACCAGAGGCAGACAGTGTCTGTCAGGGTGATTTAATTTGTCTTGGAACTGAACCTCAGTTACAAGAGGCTGCTATGGATGGAGCAGATAGTGACGAGGGCGGGGGAGCAGGGGGAAGGCTGGACACACTGGCATTTTGGAATGATCCAACTTGGTTTGGCTTTGGGGGGAAACAACGGAGGAGAAGACTTGATGCATCCATCATTCTCACTTTCAATAAATTGGAGAGAGTGGAGGGGAAAAGGGCACACAGAATATTATAACAGCTCCACAACAGTCTCCAGTTACCTTGCATGGATTCATCCTACAGTTCTTGCATTGCAAACCGCACAGTAGTGTGCTCTCTCTGTGTGGCTGTTTAGTAATAGCCATGAAGGGCTGCAGCTTGGTGATAGAGCAACTGTTCTGTGTGCAGGAGGGTCTCCGGTTCATTCCCTGGTGTCTTCAGGTAGGACTGGGAGAACCTCTTTCTGAAACTCCAGAAGAGCAGCTGCCAGTTAGTGTAGTCAGTATTGAGCTAGATGAGCCAATAATCTGACTCAGTCTAAGGCAGCTTCCTGTGTTCCTGTGTAAAATGCCCTACTCAAACTTTTCTCCCCTGAAGAGGGTGCATAATTTTGTGCACAACCATGGATAAAACACATTATTGTTGAATAAAGTAATAGTGTTCTCCTCTCTTAGCCCACTGTTTACTTCATCCACCATTATCAACTTGAGTTGTTAGTATTAACTGCCCTGAAATTCCTCAGAATACTGTCACCTCAGTGGCTGCTCCAGTTTCACTGCCCACAAATACTGTGGACAATTTTGGGAAGCCATTTTTCCCCCCTCAAATAAATACCTATCAAAGACTTAGAATTGACTGTAGTTGCCTGTTGAGTGTGTACCGCTGCTGTACATTATTGCATAACATACTTGTTGAACTTTCATGGGGGCGCACCATTCAAACCTAAATAAATAAAAAAAAATCTTGATAGTCTAATTCCTCATGACTAATTTAACACCAAGATGCTTTCTCTCCCCTTCAGTACACTTGCTTCTGCCTGGATAAAAACAATACAAGGGTCCCCCCCCCTTTCTCTCTCCAGCAGGGTTTCAAATAAAAAGATTTATAATTAAGCGAGTAGATTTTCTTTTGCCACACTGTCCTAGATTATGAGAGAGTATATTTATATGCAATTATGAAATGAACAGTATTTCTTACCCAAGTGAAGCTTTAAAAGTCATTATGATTCCATTAACTCAGCAGACCTTACAAAAGGCTTTTTTTCTTCATCTATTGAATTTATTTTAATTTGAATCAGATAAGAAACTTTCACCCATCTTATACTTTAATGCTCCCATGCTGTGTTAGGAAGGGGCCACGTAGATCATTCCGCAGATGGCTTAATGTGCCACGTTTGCTGCTGATGTCAATGGCCACACAAGAAGGTTGGGGCACTGCACTGTGGTAAAACATTTTCCATTATAAATATCAGTTATGAACATTCATTATATAAATTTCTTCTGTAGTTTGGCTTTTAAAATTTGCTTTTATGTCTTCCTATAACCTCCCTGTGAAGACATCTTAATGTCCACCTTTAATTTCGGGAAAAGAGGGGCTTGTTTTGCTGAATACATCGGTAGCATTCTGATTCATACCAGCTGAAGACGTAGGAAAGTTAGTTCTTGATGGGAAGCCCCACCCCCACCCCATAATGTTAACAACAACTGTCCCATTTAACAAATCCAATGTGTTTTTCAAAACATAAATGTGATATGGGGGGAATTTGTTGTTAGCATCCTTCCGTCTCGAAAGACAAGAGAGTGCTCCTCTGGGGGTGAAGTGAAATTGCTGCATTAGCAACACCAAAGTGACCTCCCTGTGGCACAAGCCTGGGCAGTGTGCAAGCAGGTCGTAAGCTGCAGAGATGACAAGACTGCCCACTCGGCCTCATTGATGTGGACTGAAGAAAGGCAGAGCAATATGTTTGGCATGAGCTTGGCTTCAGGGGTTGCTGGAATGTGCCAAACAAGGTGCCATCCAACCGCCTTAGGGACTCTGCTTCAGATTTGTGTAGGGCTTATTCCTTAGCCTTTTCCTCTCCCAAAGATATCCCGCAAGGTAGCAGAGGTCAGAGTTTCCCTTCTCCTAGATGAGCTTCCTTCCCAGGTTGGTGAGCCCCATCTGCCCCTTACCTTCCTCTATAGCACGTGCAGAAACCACCTTCTTGACCATTGTACCCACTATTTGTCCGCTCAATCCACCAGAGCCTGTCTTTGCATACAGGGGCAATATGTGGAGTTATTATTGGAAGCTTAAAGTCTGCTCTATTTTAATATCCCCACCCCCTTTTACAACTGCATTAAAAAAAATACAATCTCAATGAGTACAAAGGAAAATAAGACAATGGCATTGCCATCAGCATTATCCATTGAACAGATGGTGCATTTGTCCTGAGTACTTGCTTTGAAGTGAGCATATAGAAGGTAGCTACTGGGTGTTCTCCACTTCTGTGCTTTCTCATAGAGGCTGTTCTATATTCCTAGCAGGAGTAGATTGGGACTCACTGACTTGTTACATTGATGTAGGTTTTCTTCTTTTTTTAATGGTTGTATGTCTTCCTTTGTTCTTATACTTTGGAACGCCTTGCCTATTGATACATTAGGCAGACACTTTCATTCTGATGTTTTTGACACTTGTTAAAAATGTCTTTGTTTAGGCAAGCCTACCGAAACATGTAATTTTATTAGGTAGAATTGGCTTTTAAAATCTGTTGATTTTTCTCTGGTTTTTCGTCTACTATTTTTAAAGACTGTTTTGATTGCTACATTTAATGACTGTTTTAAACAATTTTAGATAAACTGCTTGGAGTTTTTGTTGATTAATTGGTATGTGAAATATTGCTTAATAAAAAAAAGAAACAAAATTTGTAGTTCAGTTGGGTTCTATTTCACTTACTTGCATAATGGAGTAGCATATAAATGTCATAAATAATTATTTTTCTGATGTCACAAAGTGCGAAAAGAAATGGCATTCAGAGAAAGGCCAGTTCAAAATCTCCCTCCTTGGTTTCCCAAAGATATTTATTTCCTGTGAAAAGAAGCGGGCAGTTTTCTGGGCCGGTTGAAAAGTATAAAAAAGGAAAATTCCCTGACATTTTTGAGGAGGAGTTGTTTGGTTACCTTACTGGGTCTCATCAATAAGTGTTGCCTGTTGGAAGCTATGGAGAGAGCCTTGTGCTGCTTCACTCCAGCCACACTTCCCAGAATGCCTTGGGAGTGTTGTGATGTGCTGTGATGTAACCTTGTTCAGTTTCAAAGTTGAGGCACCACAGCGGAGAAGGCTGTGCTGTGCATTGTTGCCCACTGTTCCTCTGAATTGAGAGACAGATCTTAATGACTGAACAAGCCTGCATGGGAGTGAGCAGTCTTCCAAGTTATCCAAGCCTATTGTTGCATTTAGGATTATTCAGATTTTTGGAGTCTCATTGATAAACTATTATGTTATGATTGAACATGGCTGTAGATCATGGCTATCTAAGAGCTACAGTTTACTTCAGTGGAACCTATAGGTTCAGGGGAACCTATGGCCCTTCAAATGTTGTTCGATTTCCATCAGCCCAGTCAACATAGCCGATGTTTAGGGATTATGAGAATTGTAGTTCGGCAAAATCTAGAAGGCAATAGGGTCTTTAGCCTAGGTTAATATCTTGTGCCTGCCACTAGTCAAACGTTTGCAGTCATTCAGAAAAGGAATCAAACTCCATTTTGCCTTCCTTTAATCAGTATAAACCCAAAGTGAACAGGGCTTCTATTGTATATGAACATTTGATTATTTTCATGAACATTCTTAGCAGTATTCCCTCTCCCTTAAATATCTAATGGGTTTTGTTGTATGCAGACCTCATTTTAGTGTCACCCCCCAAGTGTGCTCCACATCCATTCATTGAAGAAACTAATTAAACTCTTAATGGTTGGACAGCTTATTTGTGCCTGATGGAGATGAATTATGCTTCCTTCTTTGGTCTGGGATGTAAGCAATTTTATTCTCTTGTTTTCCTAACATCAGTGTGCAGTCAACGGCTTGCTCCAAGCTCTGCAACATAAACTCCTATAACCTGCTGTCCTCCTGCTTCTCTCCACCCAAATCTTTACATTAAGGAAATTGGCATTCGCTACAGTAGAACCAGATAGTTGAGGGCTGGAGACCCTGCAGCCCTCCTAATGTTGTTGGACTCCAACCCCTGTCACCTACAGCCAGCATGACCAATGGTTGATTAAAATGGGAGTAGTAGCCCTACAACATCTGGTTTTCCCTATCCCTGTGCTTGGTAAAGTGCTTTGTGTAGCTCACCACATATATAACAAGTCAATCAGCAATGCTACATGATGCATCTACCCTGCACTATAAAGCTGCAAACATCAGGGTGGAATTGAATTTTTGAATTCCTCCACACATTTAAGAGAGAGAGAGGACATTCCTTTCATGCACATAACCTGCATGTTGGAGGAGCAGAGTGTAGAACCTTTTCTCTAATAGTGTGTGAGTGCGGGCTTTTCTCCCCATTAAACACTCCCCACTTTTTTGCACGAAGGAAGCACTCACATTTTCAGACCTCTGTAGCCTCTGTGATAAAGTGCAACAACTTCTGGAGGGTCACCAGTTCCCTGTTCCTGATTTTACTGATATTTAAAATATGCCAGATTATGCTAACATGTTGAACTTCATCTTTGAGAAATAGAGAACTCAGGTACGGCAAAAGCAATTCTGGTTTGGATGGGTATCTGCCTACAAAGATTAACTTTGTCATGGTGGGGAAGTGTATTGAGGCAGAAGCAGAGAACACAGGCTAACAGTGGCTATAGAAACACACTGTAGCAATTAATGGCCTCGCTGCATATCTACAGTACAAATTTATAGTGCAGGTGTAGGGACTTGTGTATTGTGCCGAAAGTTTGTTCTAGGTGTGCTTTTGATCACTCTTCATGCATTAATGGGAAAAGACATCAACATTTGAAAATTATCAAAGGGGAGAGAAATATTTGGTAAAATCCTTGTGACTCAGGTGCATTTTTTTTTAATACTTACCTTGCTTTGGAGGTGGCTGTGGAATGTTTGTGAGTGTCCTTTCTTTCATTCTACAAAGTATCTTGCAGCCTCCCTGGGTGATTGCACTTCACAGTCTAAGTCCAGAACAAGACATCCTTCTGTAGCTCCTCCCATGGGATTCCCCCCCCAAAGGGTGGGGAGGAAGCATGAGCATGGGCATGGGGTGAAATGCAAGGTGCAGAATATAAGAGAGAGGTGGCTGCAGAAATGGGATTGGGAGGATGAAGACAATTTGGTAGTTGCTTGGGGTGAGAAGGGGAAGCTCTAGGGCAGCCTTGGTCCCCCAGGTGTTATTGAACTACAACTTCCATCATCCCTGACCACTGACCATGTTGGCTAGGAATGGTGGGAGTTGCATTCCAACAACATCTGGAAACCCAAAGTTGAGAAAGCCTGCTGTAGGGGATTAATATGGGGAGGAATGGCAGCAGGGTTGGTGAGAGGCGAGGAGTCCTTAGTACTTTCATAATATTTTGGAATGCCTGTGTTCCAGCCCCTTAAACCAACCCTACTGAAACTCATACAAGTTGGAAGAACTCAGCAACTTTTTTTTTAAAGGATCAGGCCTGTCATCCTGCAGACTCTTTTCTTCCAGAAGCATAGTGAAATGTGACAGTGGGTTTGAGAAACAGAAGAATCTAATTTCCTTGCTCATCACTCTCTGCACACATAGATGCTTAGGAACACATACTACATTGGTAGGCCACTGGCACGCACCTCAGCTATCAGTTTTGCTTAGCAGTCAATTAATAAGAAATTAATAGGGGACAGTGTGATTTATTACTTGGGTTCTTAATTATTATGAAAGGCCAGTTTTGTAAGAGAGGAAGCTTTGAAAGGATAACTGCTAGCATCTGTCTCTGAACCTCTTTCCGCTCCAAAACTTTTGAAAAGCATTGGGGGGGGTGGAGAAATAATTTCATTAAAAATGGATTAGAAGCATTGAGCTCCCCCCACTTTTTTTAAAGAGAGAAGTAGAGGCTGATGTTGTTTGTGCAGCATGAATCTAGCCTAAGTAGTATGACACGTTTGTCTGTTTTTGCTATGCTGTGTGTTGGTTGCAATTTCATTTTAATAGTTTAGGACTTCGAATATAGAGTTAGAAGCGACCATGATTGTCATCTAGTCCAACCCCTGCTCAATACATAATTTACAATGCAGCAGAACACCTCCAGCATCGTTGTCAGATGGCTGTCCATCATCCACTTAAATCCCTCCAGCGACTTCTTCCTGAGACAGTCAACAGTGCTTACTGTGAGGAGGTTTCTCCAGGTGGTTAGACATAACCTGCCCTGTAACTTCCACCTCTCACTTAGGACTCAGCTACATTGTTTAAGAAAAAAAATATTTTATATGCGTTATAACACTGTGACACCAGATGATGCTATGGGGTCCTGTCTTTCGCCAACGGGATTTCCATTTATGACGTTTACAATGCGTTTAACTGAATCACTTTTTTGATGTGTCTGGATCCAGCCTTAGTGGTGGAGCATCTGCTCTGCCTGCACATGGTCCCAGGCTCAGCCCCAGCATCTTCAAATGGGGCTTGCAACCCTGCAGAGCTACTGCCGGTCACAGTAGGCAGTACTGAGCTAGATGAACCCAATGGTCTGATTTGATATAAGGCAGCTTCCTATGTTGCTGACATTGTGCTGGCTTTGCACTTATATCACACTGGCAAATCATACTCAGCTGTAAAGGCTTTTAGGATCAAGACACCAGTGTGTGAAACTCCTGTCATGCATGCCCTTCCCAGATCTGATCAGGTTTAGCTTTAAATGTTAAGCAACATCTGTTCCTTCCATCCTTGCAATGTTTCTGGTGTGTTTTTGGCACTCAGAAGGCTGTGCGGGGGAGGGTGGGGATGGGGGTAAGGAGATAACTCAATAGATAATTTGCCTTGTGCATGTTTTTTAAAGCTCCTGTTTCAATTGATTCAATCTCCCAAGGTTTTAACCACTCTTAATCTAGACTAAATTCTCTGCCTTTGGCTGCAGACTCTCTTAGCCCTTATCACGAAGATGCAAATGTTGAGAGGGGAGTAAAAGATGGAGATTCAAGACGAGACAGCTGGCTACTCTCTGCATATTTGCTTCATTTTCTCAGATGAACACTTATTTAAATATTTATGCAGAATTAAACCTGCACCTCTTGAAATGCCTTTTGGCTCAGACCCTTTTCCCTCGTCACCCCACCCACTAAAACACTGTCTTCCTCACTATTCAAAAGCCTCTAAAGTACCAGCCTGTTTCTTAGCAGGAGAGATGTGCCTAGCATCCAAACAATGCAATGTCAGTGTTGTAGAAAAATTTCCACTGAGGGCTGTTACAGGTTGAAGTAAAGCTAATCTATGAGGCCTTCCATTCCACTATCAGGAATGGGTTGTGCAGATTGTATATAATATTTAACTATTGTATAAGCAGCTTATGCCACCTTCCCCCTCATGCATTGTGTATTTAGAGCAAAACTGCTACCGGGTGGATTGCAAGCTCATTGCATTTTTACATTCTGGACCCTAAAATCATAGATGGGAGCCACTGGAAAAGCAGACAATAAGCAGGTGAGCTTGAAATTCAGTGTTCTGTGGATGTTCATTTCCTTGTTTTTAAAGCAAGCATCTATTATGGCTGAGAAGATACTGTTATATGATTATTGACCAACCATTGCTTTGTTAAGCAGTCCACTGTCCAATACATAGCTCAGGGTGTGCAGCTGATGTTTCATAAACAGAAGTTGATGGGTAAACAGAAGATCTCAAGACAACTGGAAAGATACCTGTTTTTGAACGAGATACCCTACTCTCAATCAAAGCTTGGAAAAGCTATCCCCATCCAGCTGAGGGGGAGAGTCAGGCTTGGGAGCACAGAGACATCCTGCAAAGCAGAAGCCACCCCCTCCCTGGGAGAAATTGGGAAGTCCAACAAAAATGTATCCCAATTGAAGAGAAGTCCAGCTAAAAGATCTCAACTCCCATTCTTTACTTGTATGTTTATAAGCAAGCTGAATGGAGCATGGAGGTACGTGTGTGCATAAAAATCTCTGTTTTTGTCTCTGACACGTGGCCTCTGGAAGTTTCACCACAAGAGAATGTGCCCCTCACTCTGAACACTTTTCATTTCCCCTCTTTACAACCAGAAGAATATTTCTGGATCGATGGGATGCTGCTCAGTGTGTTGTTGTTGTTTAGACATTTAGTCGTGTCCGACTCTTCATGACCCCATGGACCAGAGCACGCCAGGCACTCCTGTCTTCCACTGCCTACTGCAGTTTGGTCAAACTCATGCTGGTAGCTTTGAGAACACTGTCCAACCATCTCGTCCTCTGTTGTCCCCTTTTCCTTGTGCCCTCCATCTTTCCCAACATCGGTCTTTTCCAGGGAGTCTTCTCTTCTCATGAGGTGGCCAAAGTATTGGAGCCTCAGCTTCACGATCTGTCCTCCCATCAGGGCTGATTTCCTTAAGAATGGATAGGTTTGATCTTCTTGCAGTCCATGGGACACTCAAGAGTCTCCTCCAGCACCATAATTCGAAAGCATCAATTCTTCGGCGATCGGCCTTCTTTATGGTGCTGCTCAGTGTACTAACCCACAAAAATAGTCTAGGAAGGGTGTTCTGCAGTTTTTAATCATCGGGTTCCATGCATTGCACCCAAGAGAAACTTATATGTCAGGTTAAAAGTGAAGGGTAAAGGATGGGCTGTGTGGGAATGATGAAGAGTGTCTGTGACATGCAAGGCGCATGAAAGAAATAGGGGAAGGCAGTCAGATAGACACCTTTAATCTTTCACATTAACTGTGTTTTCTGGCTGTGGATTTGGGATGTGGCTGGTGCCAGCGTAGTTCAGACTGCAAATGAAAAAGGGGGAAGGATTGGGGGGAGATCATCAGTGTTCTGAGTGGATAATGCTTGTGTTGGGTGTGGGGAGGGAAGCAAGGAAATCACCGACATCTGCTCTCCAATTCAATCTTCGCACTGATCTCTGCTTGAACCTGACAATCCTTTCTCGCTCATCCCTAAATCCCACCAATCTGCCATAGTCGGCCACCCTTAAACTACATATCCACATAATCTGCCTATCTACTGAAGTCACCACGCAAGCACACACATGCACACACACACACACACACACACACACACACACACCCCACCTCCCCTCCCAATAACAGGCAGGCTTGTTGGCTTACTCCAGGCAGCTCAGAGGCTTTGACATCTGCTTTTGTGTGTCATTGCTCCAATGGGACGTGGTGTAGCAGACAATATTGATGGCATTCAGGTTGGATCATGCATGCACGTGCTAATCAGAATAAGCAAGGGCCAGTGGGAGGGGGAGACATTCAATTACACCATTTGAATTATGATGAGTGATTGTGTTGCTGGGAGGTAAATAATACATTTGTGAGCTGACCTTCTGTACAGACCGCTCTGGCTGCTAGAACAGAATGTTCTCAGCAGGCAGAGTAAAACAGGAGTGGAAGATGCAGATTACATGTATTGCTGTCTCCTCTTTTGCCAAGCTTGCTTGACCTTCTGATAAATGTACTGAGCTGATATATGCAACCAAGATTTTGTGGCATGTCTTGGTCTAAGAAGCATTTGTATTCAACTAATGCCCTATCATGACAGCCAAATCTGGATATGTTTATGGACTTCTGCTGTCAGAATTCCAGGGATTTCAAATAAGGATAAATCAACCCAACCATTTACAGCCCAATGGTCACATCCCTTCTGGTCAATATTCAAAGGACCACCCACCCCATGGTGGGTGGAGCAAGAGACGAAAGTAAGCATTTCGCCTTTGTACAGTAGGTGAGTTTTTTCACACTCAAACATCCTTCTACATCCTCCTTCCAGGCAAGCAAGAAGTATTATCTGACTTCACAGACACATTTTTCTTCCAGCAAAACCACCCAGGCATATGATTTTAGTAGGTATAGGGTTTTAAAATTACAGTTTAAAAATTCTTTTTATAGGGTTTTTTATGCAACTTGTTTTCAGTGTTTATTTTTTATTGGCATTTTAAATGAATATTTTAGACTGTCTTGAAAACTGCTTAGAGGTCTTTTGTTCCAGAAAGCAGCACATCAGTTTTGTTAAATAAATAAAAATAAAATAAATAACATTGAAAGCCAAGGTAGCTTATATGGTGTTTTCAGGCAATTTTCTTCAAGGCTACTTAGCCAAAGCGCACTTTCCACACAGCCAAGATCAGCCTAGATTGACTACTGGGACGACTACTACTACTATTGTGACTACTGCTCTACTTGTATTCATTAATTGTTGCTCACACTTCAGGCCCAAGTGGACTAGGTCCCACTCATTCACCTCTGGGCTTCACGCCAAAGCACATTGCCTTTCCTGGAAGACATAATTTTGTATTTTAGGAATTATGAACCTAAGGCTAACATGTACATTAGGGTTGTTCAACTTTGGGTCCTTAGTTATTGTTGGACTACAACACCAATCATCCCTAGCCAGCTTAGGCAGTGGTCATGAATTATGGAAATTTTAGTGTAGCAACACCTGGGGACCTGAGTTGAACAATGCCGATGTAAAATACTCTCTGGAGCACTGGAGGAGCCTCCTTGCCCAAGGCGCCTGAAAACTGGAGAAACGTGATATGAACTCATCATAAGAGGTATTTGGTGTTGCCCACCCCCACTTCTTGAATACTATGTGTAAAATCTTCTGCTGCACTTTTTAATTATGTTGGAGAAATGTAAGTCACAATAAAATAAATGTTGTCCCCTTGTTGGGCATAAGAACCTAACAGGGTGGTTGTCTTGGCAATATCTTCAGTCTTATTAATTCGTTCCAGTCATCTTCTCTTCCACGCCGCTACATTCTTTGCAGCTGTAATCACTGCAAAATTGTTTAAACCTCCTTTTTGTAAAGGTAACCTTTGCAAATCTTATGTACAAGCCCAGCAAGTAAGAGAGTGCATGTGGGGCCGGGGGGGGGGGAGAGGACGACAGAAAGATTCATTACTTATTAACTCATAAAAGTAGTAATATTCAAAGCTACTTTAGTACCAAAGTCATGTTCTCTTCAGTTATTCTGCATAATTAATTATAAAGTGATAATTTGTACACCATGATATTTTCATTCCAACATGAAAGTGAAATACTCCAACTTGTAACAGCCTTGGGCAGGAGAGGAGATGAGAAGGAAGGGGGGTAGAGAAAGAGAACTCCAGAGCTGTCTCACCATTGAATGAAAACCTGCATTAGAGGCTGGTCTGTTCAGGGTGGTGGGGCACTGCTCCACCAGCCTCGGTTAACCTCCACATGACAACCTTCTAACAGCCAGTTGTGTTACAACCAGGGAGGAGACATTGGCTGTCAGCCTCCTCTTCCCCCTACTTAGTCTCAGCATTCTCCCCTTGTAAAACTGCAGGGAGATGGATGGGGACACAACTAGAAATAGCAGGCTCTGCCTGCAATTGGCTCTGGCTCTACATCCCTGTCTTCTGCCCTGCTGGTCCCAGTCAGCACCAACGACCACTGCAAACCTGGCTCCAGTGCCCAGGTATTCAAGGAAGGAAGCGGGGGCTCAAAGTCTCTGCTCAGATTATTAAGGCTGCAATCCTATACTCACTTAACCCAGGAGTAAGCTCCATTGAACGCAACAGGGCTTGCTTCATAACGGACATAGGGGGGATAGGATGGCCCTGGAAGATAGTCAGCCATGAAGTCCCTGGTGCAAATGCTAACCTTGTGAATTGCTGGGTGGCCTGAAGGAAGCCTCAATCACTCAGTGATATAATTTGAGGGCAGTATACGTCTACCTTCCATAGCTGATGTTGAGATTAGTGGGAATGCATGTGAAGTGCTTTGAGCATGCAGAATATCAGTATATAAATGGTTGGTGGTGATTAGGTTCATGATCCCATTGTGGCAGAGACTCCTTGGTTAGAGAGAGCATAAAACCCCCCAGGGTTAGCACTCTGAGCCTGAGGGAGGAAATCCAAGGCCACCTTCCTTTCACTTTTTTTTCTAAAGCAGAGAACACAACAAATTGCAGTTAATGCTTTGCCAGCATTTTGATATAACTGGCAGTGCCCACTGATAATGATAAAATGCACTTTGCTAAGTAGGTGGTTCAGAGTGTCCCAGTCTAGAGTTCAGTGTGCTAAGATGGATCTTTGCTTCTTACTCGATTGATTGCCCTTTGCCCCCTTGGTTACTGGAGGACAATGTATTCCATTTGCAGTGCAGACTGTAAGTTACTTCAGTGTGATCTTCTCAATACCCAAGATTTATATGTGCCCTCAAAAGAAATTCAGGGACTGTAATTGATTAGAGGGATCCTAGAAGTGTGTATAGATAATAAAGAGGGTTGTGTAGAAACTTGCAACCATCAGTGTGTATTTTCAGCTGAAAAAGCCTCCCTTGTTTGACTTTTTTTTTGCACTCCTTGTAGACTTGTTCTCTTTGCCCTCACTTTTCTTAAGACACGTCAAAGATAACCAAATCTGATTGGATATTGTAGTATCATGATGTCATCCTGACTAATCCCTGAATGAGGTTGACCTGCCATGTGATGAATCCTAGAAGCAGCCAAGGGAAGAGTGTTGATGAACAGTATTTTAAAAAGAGTGCAAACACGTGTGTTTAATTGTTTTTTTAGAAGAAATTTCCATCCTGACATGACTTGTAGCTTTAACCCTAAATATTGAAAGTGGAGCCCTTTTGGCACAGCACTAATAAGTGTTCTCCAGCAGACTTTTAATCTGAGTTGCTGACTGTTGCCCCAGATCTTGCTATCCCACATTCGAGGCTGGCCTGTTATCATGATAAAATAGGATTTGCAATTATGATAACGAATGGGCCTGTGGCAGCAAGCCCTTTTATCACCATGATCTGTTATCGCACCAAGTCCCAATGGACTCTACTTCAGAGCAGGGTGACAACAGGAGCTAAGAGAGAGAGTGTGATAATTAGGCTGCTGGTAAGGTTGGGGATGGGGGCGGGGGAAGGGGAAATGCTTTACAAGAGTGCATGCTTTCTATCCAGCTTTCTATCCTGCTTTGTATAATCGACTAGATAGCAAAGGATTAGGAGGAGAAGTCTTTGCATGTGCTACTTCAGACAGAATAGGGAATATGTTTGTTTTCTTAATTTTGGAGCTATGTCTCCACTCCAGATTTGTGTAGGGTTTTCTTCTCCCAAAGATATATGTATAAATAAACCTTATATCATAAAGACACCACAATCTCTGCTGTGCCTCATTCCAAGAGGAAACACAAACCCTGGGTAAGTGCCTGGACCCTGGGAGTGTCGCATCGCTCAGAGACTGGGGTGGTAGGTACCAGTATGTTGCTGAACTTAACAAGTGCTAAATTGTTGGTCTCTTATTGAGCATGTAGCATCTTTGCTGATGTGCAAAATATGTTCTGACAAAATATGGTACTGGTACTGATTGCTGCTGCTATAAGGCGACATATTTCCCTTTGCCACCAGGTGAAAGTTGATTCTGTGTGCAAACAGGTAAATCTAAAAAAACAACATCCATGCCAAGGAAACACTGCCTGGAGACAGAAAATAATATTTAGAGAGATTTGAGAGAAGCACTATTCCCCACTATTTTTATCCTCCAGTTAAACAGGTTCTGGAAAAAGAATGAAACCCTGTGGGAAATCTGTTTGCCAGAGGTAAAAGTGGAACAGAGTATGCACATTACATGAAATGCTCCTCCTCTTACATATAATCTTCAGCTTCATTTATTGTTTATTTTCTTTATTTATGGTAGTTCACAACATTTATACACCACTTGTTTTGTAGAGTGGTTTGCAAAAATAATCTACATCAGGAACAAGTGGGAGTGGGAACAGAAAGATCATCGTCAGGATTTGCTGCCCTGGTGGACCCTGCTGTCCGAGGGACCTTGCCAACCCTGTTTCTTTGGCGCCCCCCCCTCTCAGGCAACAAAACTTGTGCTAAACTTTCAAAAGTTCAGCAAAGGCCTAAGGTGGCAGGGGAGGGGGAAACTGTCTGCAACCACTGGTGGTGAGAGTTCACTAAAACATCTAATTGGTGTAATCTGGGTGCTTGCCTTGTTCCTTTCCTGGAACAGCACACATACAGCCTGCTGGCTCATACAAACTTCTGACGGCCAAAGCATTGGTTGTGGCAGTGTGTGTGTGTGCATGTGTGTGTATACACTCACATATATGGTGTGTGTGCACGTCTCTGTGTGTGTGTACACACATACACACACACACGGTACTGTATTAGATTTGCTTTTAATTAGACTATATAATTGTTTCCTTCATTCACTGAAGTTGTTTCTCCTGGTGTTTATCACTGTCCCATTTTAATGTGGAATCTGCCTGGGGCAGCTGTGAAAGCGTGTTAGATATTTAATGAACCTCTTTAGAGTGTGTTTCCTTTTTTTCTCTTTTTGAAGGTAAGGGAGTTCATGTTTCCATCAAAGGCAATTGCTGCTTTCCTTGTTCAGGGATGGTAGTAGTGGGGGCTAACCCTCGTGAAAATGATTTCCTTTGAACCACAGTGATTAATTGTGTGACTTCTAATTGTCCTGGCATTTTTCCGGAATTTCAGGGGTGGAGGGTGATTGCAATCCCCATTGATGGTTGCCTTCCAGAATGTCTAGGGAAAATCATGTATTTGGAGTAGGAGGTGGTGGTTCCTGGAATTACCAGTGACAAAAAAGAGGGAGAAAGATTGTTTCCATAATTGTTAAACTTCCCCAATGGTTTCACTACCCTCCTCTGGAATTTGATACGTGAATGTCACCTGTCTTACAACTGCAGGCCAAACTGCATTACTGATAACTTCCAGCTCTTCATCTTAGCCTTACTGTACTTACAAAGTCCAATTCTGCCCATGGATTGGCTATTTTGCAATTGGCCTTTTGTGCAACATTCTCAAGGATAAGGTGCCATTTTAGGATGCCTTTTAGCTGTGCTACAGGGTGTCCTGCTTGATTCAGATATACAGCCCATGACACAATGAGGTGGCACTACTTTAATTAAAACAATATGTTTCCTAGATCCTAACGGACTATTCATTTAAAAGGATCAGTGAGAGAGGAGGAAAGCTGGCAATTTGTTAGAGCCATGATGTCGCTTGGAGACCACAAAGCAGCACAGATTTAGTGCTCTTATGCCTAACCTCTAATATTCAAGGAGAGCTCACAGGAGCAACAGACTCTACAGCCACCTCATATGGTACTTTAATTGACATAAAGAACTGCCTTGAACTATGGTAAAGTTTTCTTAGAAACTCTGCTTCATCTGCAGAACTTCGCTCTTTAGTTCAGAGAGTCATCAGTGTTTCCTGTCCATTCGTCTACTACATAATGAGCCTATGCATATATTATATTGAGTTAAATGGATTTACTCCCAGGAAAGTGTGTACAGTGGTCCCTCGGGTTAAGAACTTAATTCGTTCTGGAAGTCCATTCTTAACCTGAAACTGTTCTTAACTTGAGGTACAACTTTAGCTAATGGGGCCTCCCGCTGCCACCATGCAATTTCTGTTCTCATCCTGAAGCAAAGTTCTTAACCCCGAGGTACTATTTCTGGGTTAGTGGAGTCTGAAACCTGAAGCGTCTGTAACCCAAGGTACCACTATATATTGTTGCAACCTTGATGTTCAATCTTGAAGAGCTGCTGCCAATCAATGTGTACACCAGTGTGGTCCCCTCCAGTCGATGATGGACTACAGTGCCTGTAATCCTTTATAACTGCCCATGCTGGCTGGGGCTGATGGGAGTTAGAGTCCAACAGCATCTGCAGGGCACAACATTGGCTACCCCTAACACACTAAGCTATACGGAGCAATTTATTGTAAGGCAGTTTCCTATACACACTACTGAAATATTTCTTTTCAGCCAAATAAAGATGGCCATAGAAATAATAGGAAAGGTTTCACACATCCATAGAAGCAAGGAAAGAGCAAATGGCCAAATTGTAAGTATGCTCCAAGCAAGCTCCAGGTGAGGTGAGGTAACCTGTGGTGTTGAGATGTCCCATGTCTCATATCTGAGTTGAGCATTTCTCTCTTTAGTCTTTCTTTTATACTCCTCCAACTTTTCTCTTTCTAATCAAAAAGCGGAGGCTTTGTGTATCTGTTAGGCCTATAAGCTAAGGGTGGAGGTTCTCTTCCCAAAGAGCTACTTGGTATTGCTTCGAGGGACCTTTCTGTTGTCAAGGGGAAATGTCAGCCACCTCACAGACAAGTCTGAGTGGGCAGTTGCTTTGAAAAGAAAAGGTGCTTGAGGAGCGCAGTCAGTGTGGGAGGTTGCTAATTAAAGCTGTTTGGGGAGTGGAGTCCAAAAGACTGAAATGAGAGAGAAGGGAAATAACTGCCCATCAACATGCATTTCTAAGCTTCTTTTTGTTCTTCTCCCATGGAGGTGCCATGCAGTTGGATTTTTAAACAATGTTTAAATGTAGGATGTCTACAGGGAGTGGGGCTAGGGTGACAGAATGCCAGGAACCATGTTAATGCTCTTTTTCTTTATCTTAAGCTTGCCGCAGCAAGAAGGCAACTACCTAAGCTTGAGTTTTCTATGTCTGCATTTGTGCTGCAATGCATGGGGGAAACCTGAAAAAATCTGTGGGGCATTTACCAAGCATCAAACAAACAATGTGATTCCCAACGTGCCCTGTATTCTGTCTCCAGTAAAGGATTAGGCTGCTCTCTGCTAGAGGTACAGGACTCTTGAGCCAACAAGTACACAAGTACACAGCTGGGCTTAACTGAGATAGGGAAGAAGAGAAAACATGGAGCATCAACCTAATTTACTTACATTATGTCATCATTCCAGTAGAGACAAAGGAAACTGTCTTATACTGAATCAGGCCATTGATCCATCTAGGTCAGTGTTGTCTACACTGACTGGCAGTAGCTCTCACAGCTTTCAGACTGGCTTCCTGTCCTACCTGGAGAGGCTGTTGATGCTACATTTATGTCTTAGTAGAGGTAGCTGCTGGATTGCCATAGTCAGTCCTTGGCATAGCCTATTATTACAAGCACTCTTCAGGTATGAAGGCAAAACACATGAAAGCATGAACTGTGTAGAGCATTCAGGGCTACCTATGCTGCCTTCCTCCAATATCCCCAAATGAACCAGCGTCTTCAACTCCAGTCCTTCCCATGTCACACAGCGAGGTCTAGAGAGCTTTTCAATAACGTATGGCTGAATGTTTTTAGAAGCTTCTTGAAAATCAGGAATTCCTATAATGCAGGGTTCCCAATAATGGGAAGACTGAGTGCATTCAGTTGAATGCATCCCTTACACCAAGTATGAGAAAACTATGGTCTTTAAGATGTTGTTGTTTAGTCGTTTAGTCGTGTCCGACTCTTCGTGACCCCATGGACCAGAGCACGCCAAGCACTCCTGTCTTCCACTGCCTCCCGCAGTTTGGTCAGACTCATGTTTGTAGCTTCAAGAACACTGTCCAACCATCTCGTCCTCTGTCGTCCCCTTCTCCTTGTGCCCTCAATCTTTCCCAACATCAGGGTCTTTTCCAGGGGGTCTTCTCTTCTCATGAGGTGGCCAAAGTATTGGAGCCTCAGCTTCACGATCTGTCCTTCCAGTGAGCACTCAGGGCTGATTTCCTTAAGAATGGATACGTTTGATCTTCTTGCAGTCCATGGGACTCTCAAGAGTCTCCTCCAGCACCATGATTCAAAAGCATCAATTCTTCAGCGATCAGCCTTCTTTATGGTCCAGCTCTCACTTCCATACATCACTACTGGGAAAACCATGGCTTTAACTATACGGACCTTTGTTGGCAAGGTGATGTCTCTACTTTTTAAGATGTGTCTAGGTTTGCCATCGCCTTTCTCCCAAGGAGCAGGCGTCTTTTAATTTTGTGACTGCTGTCACCATCTGCAGTGATCATGGAGCCCAAGAAAGTAAAATCTCTCACTGCCTCCATTTCCCCCCCTTCTATTTGCCAGGAGGTGATGGGACCAGTGGCCATGATCTTCGTTTTTTTGATGTTGAGCTTCAGACCATATTTTGCGCTCTCCTCTTTCACCCTCATTAAAATGTTCTTTAATTCCTCCTCACTTTCTGCCATCAAGGTTGTGTCATCTGCATATCTGAGGTTGTTGATAATTCCTCTGGCGATCTTAATTCCGGCTTGGGATTCATCCAGCCCAGCCTTTCGCATGATGAATTCTGCATATAAGTTAAATAAGCAGGGAGACAATATACAGCCTTGCCGTACTCCTTTCCCAATTTTGAACCAATCAGTTGTTCCATATCCAGTTTGAACTGTAGCTTCTTGTCCCACATAGAGATTTCTCAGGAGACAGATGAGGTGATCAGGCACTCCCATTTCTTTAAGAACTTGCCATAGTTTGCTGTGGTAGACACAGTCAAAGGCTTTTGCATAGTCAATGAAGCAGAAGTAGATGTCTTTCTGGAACTCTCTAGCTTTCTCCATAATCCAGCGCATGTTTGCAATTTGGTCTCTGGTTCCTCTGCCCCTTCGAAATCCAGCTTGCACTTCTGGGAGTTCTCGGTCCACATACTGCTTAAGCCTGCCTTGTAGAATTTTAAGCATAACCTTGCTAGCTTGTGAAATGAGTGCAATTGTGTGGTAGTTGGAGCATTCTTTGGCACTGCCCAAGATGTTAAGGCACTGCCTTAAGATGTTATTGGACTCCAATTCCCATCAACTTGTAGCCTGCTATGTACTGCTATACAGAATGACCCCACCACCCGTACACCCACACACTATTTGACTTGGGAGGGAAGCTCCTGAATAGTGGGGTGGGGGATTTTCATTCAGGACCACAGCACACCAGAAAAGGCTTTAACCCCCTTCCCTGCATACCTCAATTGTGATTACCCCCTCTGTGCATGTATACATGCACTCACACCCACCTGCTATTTCAGTCATGTGTAGTTTGGTACAAAATGCATGGTATTCACTATGTTGCTCTAATCCAGCACAACAGTCCCGGCATTCTAGTTCCTTTGTGTCTTTCTACCATGTGTGTGAAATTAAGTGCACAGCAAAGATGCTTTTACAATAGCAAGCTGCTAAACTCCTTTCTGGTTTTATCCTGGTGATTAAACTACAGTCCTAGCATGGCTTTTGAACTAGTGACCCTGAAGCTTAGCAGCAAGTCCATGTCCATTGATCCATCCTGACATCTGATCATTACAATAAATGACCATTAACGTGACTTTGGGAAGCTGCTTTCTCTGTGTCTAGTGGTGACGGATTGTCTGTGATTTTTGTTTTGTGTTTTTTCCCCCCTTTGGAGGGACAAGGCTATGATACGCTGACAGTAATTATCAGGTGCCCACAGGGGCATGAAACAATGGGAGCCTTTAGAAATGTCAGACCTTGAAGGCTGAAAACAAAATGAAGGTTAGCGTTTTGTGAGCAGCTTTAAAAATCGACCAACTCCTATTTCAGTGGTGCATTGGATACAACCATGAAATCAGGAAGCAAATTCAGTGGGACTTTCTCCTGAGTAGATCCTGCTTAAGATGCAATTGTCATTTTTTTGTTTAATAGGGAGAGATGTTAAACTTGCTGCTATTTGATGCCAACTTTCAAATTGAGGAAGAATCCCACTGCAAGTTTCTTTACTCAGCAATTTTTTTGTGAAAATACTATATTCCTTCTCAAACTTTGGGCAAAGTCCTGCTAACCCTCTATAGTTGCTGGCTCCCTTGAGCTCTGGGTGCCTGAGCACCCACAAAATTCCTCATGAAGGGGCTGGGCACCCACAAATTTTGGTGCCAGGGCCATGCATGCTGCATGGCACCCACAGCCCCGGGCACCTGTGGTGAAGAGGCCAAGCTGGCACTCCTGTAATCCCTTTCTGTGTAATTTCAGTAACATGGAGAGAAACAACTGAAGGAATGTGTGATGGCTACAACCCAACCACTCTGGATCCCAGGCCACCTGGGGAAGGGAGCCCTGGCCACAACAGATAGTACTTCTCTCATATACCCTGCCTTTCTCCATTTGAAGTACTTTTTGCCATCAGATAGGATATTGATTATTTACCAGGCTGCCCCTTATCAAGAAGCCTCCAAAAGTTCCATCAGGTTTCTCTGAAGCCTCCTGAGGTAGCATAACATCACAGCAACAGGCATGAGAGCGTTTAGAATAAGCTGAGGCCGCACAAGTTTATGAAACAAGAAATAAGTTTATGAAGATGAAAAAGAGACATGTAAAAGTTTAAGAGAAAGAAACAGAATATCCCCCATTTCCCTTTGGAGCAAAAAGCAAATTAAAATTAGTTAAAAACATCTGCTTGCCCTAGCCTAGAGCATCATAAATTTTAAGGTTTTTAACAGGATTTCTTGCTCACAAGTAGGCCTTTGTTCCTTGAAACTTTTCTGCTAGGCTTCCCCCATACTTTGTACATCAAGTGATATCCCTTCAATCTGCCTGTGTCCTGTCTGTTTTTATAGACCTCCCCTGTCAATCATGGGATACCTGCTTAAGGAACTTTAGTGCTTTTAAATTCTCCATCCTTGGAGAGAGGTGTGTGGTTAGACTCACCAGCTTATGCCTTGATGCTATATTAGGCTCTGGGCACCTGACAGAACTTCAAGCTGTTCCTATGCTCCCTAAATAAGATCCAACAAGGTGGTTGTTGGCATCCATCTGTCTTGAGAGAGAATGGAGTGCACCTCCAGGGGTGAATTCAAACTGCTGTGTTAGCAGCACCAACGTGACCTCCCCGGGGTTCAAGCCTGACCAGTGTGTATGGAGGTCCAGGGCTGCCCATACAACAAGACACCTCTCCTCAACTTTGCTGATGTGGTCCAAAGGAAAGCAGAGCAATACGTTTAGCACCAGCTTGGCTGCAGGAGTTGTCAGAAGGAGGCGTACAAGGTGCCATCCAACCATCTTAGGGAATCCACTCTGGATTTGTGTAGGGTTTACTCCTTATCCTTTTCTTCTTCCAAGGATGTCCCACAAGGCAGCAGAGGTTTAGGGCCAGAGTTTTCCTTCCCCTAGATAGGCTGCCTTCCCAGGGATACCTTCTGGCAAGGTATAAATTCTCATAATATATGCAAGCAATCCATGGCAGTAAAGTCCATTTCTATCACAGGGAGCTTTAGTGTGCAGCGGATCCACCACAAAGTGGATTTTAATTAAATCTACTTCTGAATTCAGACCACATTTTCTCCCTTTGACAGAACCCAAAAAGTAGTCCCAAATCCTGTTTTAGGCTGTAACATCCTTACTTCAAGAACCATCTGGGACCTCAACTGTTTTCAACCAAATGTGTTCATTAGAAGCATAGCTCCAGCAGCAAAGCAAGAGATTTCTTTAAATCTTGAAGCATGTATCCTCTCACAGCTGTTACATCTTGCTTTGCTAATTTCAATTCCTGTAGCAATTGTTCAAGGGAGTGGCACTCATGGAATCAAAGGATGCCTTCTAGGTACAATCTACTGTTGCACTGCCTCTGTAGCAGGGATAGCTATATAAAACTCTTTCCTATTAGATGGGTTTGGGGTCTTTTGCTGATCTCTTTTCATGTGTCCAGCTATGAAATCCTTCTTTAGTTTTTTTAATGATATGATCTTCTTGGTCTATGTTAAGTTATATTTTGCTGGAAAATCCAAATTCTTTCTGGTATGCTTTGACTAGGAAGGATGGTTAAGGAATTCAATAGGTGTGAATTCCAGTAAAAACTGGCCTGATCCACGGTAGGGATTTTTTTTTGGGGGGGGGGGATTGTTCAATTACATATTAGTGCAAACTTACCAAATTTTCGCTTTCCAATTTGTGTACAAAGACACAGTTGTCCTTTTAAATTTGCACTTCTTCAAGTTTTGCGGTGCAGATTCTCAACCAAAGCATGTATACCAAAAGGAATACAGTGGTACCTCGATTTTCAACATAATCTGTTCCAGAAGACCATTCAAGTTCTGAAACATTCAAAAACTGAAAACTCAATAGCCGACAGCTAGGCCTCAGGATCTTGTACTCAGTGGAAGCCACGTGGCATGTTCAACTTCCGAAGGGTGTTCAAAAACCGAAGCATTTGCTTCCAGGTTTATGGCCTTTGAAAACCGAAATGTTAGTGAAAACTGGATATAAACACTAGTGGAAATAGCATATAAAAGCACATTCTCTTGGGGGGAAATGGCTTGCAAAATTGCATATATGTGGCAAATGTAAGTATTTTAAGATAAATGAGCATGGAAATGCATACCAGTTTTGTGTGGATTTTAAATGAACAAGCAAGTCTCAAATGTATGCAGAAATTGAAAAAAATCAGAAACTGAGAGAAACTGAAATTGATGGTTTTGTCCATCCCTAATCCACATCTGCTGGACTAATGTACAGATCCAAACATAGTTATCCAGCAGCTTTCTCAGCTCTCAGAATGATCCAACTTGGCTTAAAAAAAGAAAAGTTTCAGAATATGCTTTTAAACATTTTTTTCTCAAAATGTACATTTCTAAACATTTGCCCTCCTAATATACATTTTTAAAATGTGTGAGGCACAAAATAAGTATTAAATTATTGTGGCTTAAAAAAAGAATTGCAGATTAATTCAGAAATGGGATTGAGAACACAAGTGAAAGAGACAAAGACAGGAAATCAGTCATCTCTGCTTTTTCATATTTGCAATTCAAGTCTGAAATAGTTATGTAATAGAGCTATGTGTTGCTAGGGTTTTACTTTGGAGGGAAGTGGATTTCTGAGGTGTTCTAGAATTTGACCTAAAAACAAGCTAATAAGGGATGAACTTCACTGGGGGGGGGGGAGTTTACAGAAGCTCACACCTTGTAACAGAAACAAACACTGAATGACAACCTGCAAGCACAGACTATTAAAATATATCAGGCATGTATGGTAAAGTAACGCAAACACTAACACTGAGTAAAATGATATCAACATTCTAATAGGTGTCACAACGTGGGGAAATGCAAAAATGTCACAGAAGATCACAGAAACCTAGTATAAGGACAGTCCCATGAACTCAAATGCAATAAAGCCCAGGCCAAAAAGTGGGTTGGGGGCTTATCTGGAACAAACTTGTAACATGCCCCTCTGCTTGCCTATCTTGCAGACTTGACAAGGAAGATTCTGCATGTTTTGAAACTGAAGGATTGATTGGCAGCAGGGTATGAAAATGCATGTAGAAGTTGCCCGTTAGGTCATAGGTAGTCAAGGCTGTAGAACTTGTTGATTTTTTTATTAAATAGATATATTGTTGTTGTTAATATTAGTAGTAAATAGCAGCTTTATTGAAAATGTGCATCACACCAACAAAGAGGCACATTGGGGTAGCCATTGTGGTGCACCTTAGATGTTTTACAACACCTCATATGATCCCTATTGGCCATATTGTGTGGGAATACGTGAGTTGTAGTCCACACCCTCTAGAGGGCACCTTGTTGGCTGTCCCTGTTACAGAGGCTTGTTCAGTTCTCAGTGACTCGTTTTACCAGACAAAATCAATGGGCTGCAAATCTTAGATACACTCATAGGAGGCAAAACCAGCACTCACCCAAGTTACTGGGTTCACTTTTGACCCACTCAACCAAAATCGTCCCGTAGCTATATAATAACCCACTTATGTTTATTCAGACCCAGACAGAAAAATTGGGAAGAGGTATTGAGCTCTTTGGGTTCTTGCTGCCTGTGGCTCTTCAGATGTTCCTGAACTCCTAACTTCCAACAGCCCCTGCCACCAACATAGTACAGTATATGGTTGAGGCTGGTGGGAGCTAAAGTCCAACATTATCCAGAGGGCCCAAGGCTACAATGTTTTGCTACTACAAAGTTGATCAAAACATTTTCTTTCTTTTTTAAGTGACTTGTTTCAACTTGGAAGTGGAGGGATGGAAAGCTTTATGTTAACCTCCAGGGGGAAATGGGACATAATGAAGAGAAAACTCTCAGAAAAATGTTAATAAAACTTCTGCAGGGCAGACATAAAAAAGTAAAAGGATCTTCTTTTTTTGTCTCTCCTTTCACAGCTACATGCTAATAACTAAGAAGCAAGTGTCAAGGGATGTTCACTGCATTATTGGGCACCTTAAAATACATCTGCCTTGAAGTCTGCCAGGCGTTTTGTTCTACAAAGCATATGGTTTAGCAGATAAAATGATTTTTGACCTGGAGACCTGAACTGACAACTTTGAAGGCACACAAAAAAACAGGATGGCTCTGTCTGTCAGTCCCATTTCATCTCTGTGCTGCTTACTGACATTTACGTGCTTGCATCGGGGAAAATTCTGCATCAGTGCCCCAGCCCCTTTGCAACACTCTCTTGGCTCACTGAGGTTGTATGTGCCGTGTACGGCAGCTTGGCAAGAAACCTGTTCTGATCTCTTGATTTCTGGATAGCTGCTGTCCATTGGATGTAGAGAAGATGCCTCCTGTTTTGCTTGCATCCCTTGTGTGGGGGCCTCGTGAAATGGCTGCATGCTGCTTTAATGGATGCAAAGGAGATGCCTGCTGCTGTATACATAAAGGGCCACAGCTCAGTAGTAGAGTATCTCTTTTTCATGCAGAAGGTCCCCAGTTCAATCCCGGGCATCTCCAGGTAGGAAACTCCTGGTGAGCTACTGCCAGTCAGTGTTAGACATTACTGTACAGTACTGAACTAAATGGACCAATGATCTGGCTCTGCATAAAGCGGATTCTTATGTTCTTGTGCTCCTTTGTGACCACAACCACCCCATACATTAAAAGCACACTTATGCCCCTTTAATAGTCATTTGTCATCTGCCCCCTGTCCCAATAATCCTGGGATTATGCCAATTAGCTACTGAGCTAAATTGAAGGTGCTGGTTTTGGTGTATAAAGCCCTATGTACCTTGGGACCAGGATATCTGAAGTATCATCTCACTCCTTATATATCCAATCAGTCATTGTGCAGGTGAGGCCCTCATTGGACAGGTGTGATCTATGTTGTCTTTTTAGTGCCTTCTGAAGACCTTTTTCTTCCAACAAGCCTTTCAAGATGAGATCCTTCGGAGTCTGCATCTGTGTTGCAATTGTTTTAAAGATTTTTTTAAAACAAATGTTTTAATATTTGTTGTTTGCCACCCTACACTCCTTTTGGGAGGAAGGGTGGTGTATAACCATAATAAATAGATAAATAAGAGTTTGTTAATGGTACTGAGCACTGTTAGGAGACTCCCTCACAGAGCTGCAGTTCCCAGCGTCCTTAACAAACTACAGTTCCCAGGATTCTTTTGGGGAGGCAAGTGGTATAAGAGTGCTTTCAATGTATGGTGTGGATGTGACCTCTTGCTGAGATGACAGGTTCCACCTGAACTCTTGTGGTGAGGCATGACTACACCAGCAGTCTTGGGCACATCCGCTGTCCACCTACAAGTGTATGCAGTGCTCCATGTAAGGGATAGCATTGTGGATTTGTTTGTTTTGTTTGTGTTCCTATAGTAGGGTGGATGGCATGCAGTTATACTGGACCCAAATCAGAAATGATAAAATAAAGCAATCCACTTTATAGTGTTCCCTTTATCGTGCAAAAATATGTACATGCCTGTGCACACAAAAGCCCTAAAAACTTAATAGCAGCAATAGCAGCCAAGCAATAACAATAAATCTGCATTACTTGCCAGAGAGTTCCCGCTTCTCTCTGGTTTTTTGGCATTGTCTTATTGTTGACATGCCCCCACAAGGCTTAAACCATTATTACAGCACTACAGTTCTCCTCCTCCTCCTCAGTGGCTGCTTCCAGGGAGGTAGTAGGGCCATCCCCACCTTCAGGATTATATAAAACTGATTCAAAACCAGACACCTCCTTAACAAGCTGTTCTCTGATAAGTAAAAGGGCTAATTCTACTATGCCACAGTTACTAGTGTTAAATGATGCCTTTGTGCATATAGACATATATGTCCAGGCACATTGCAGATGTACCTGTGAACATTTGTACAGCTGGAATGTGTATACAGCTGGAGATGGATAGTTACATAATTGTATTATTTAGCATTTCATAAAATATTTACACTTTTATGGGGGAGGCTAGTAATGAACAGGCAAGGTGTGGCATGAGTAATATGGGAAGTGCTTAGCTGAAGGAGTGAGTACAGAGATGGAGGAAAGGGTTGTTTCCTCATGTTCTTTCCTGTCCACAAATGGGAAGTAGCCAGGCAGAAGTTGTGGAGGAGTGGAGAGAAAATATGGGCTGCAAATGAATTAGGAGGTGGACATTTGGAGTCAAGGACATTTCAGAAGGACAGTCAAAGTTCTCAGCAGGGCAAAGCAAGATTCACAGCAAGGATCAAAGGTCTGCCCTTGGATGTGTCAAAAACTAAATTGCAAAAAACTAGTCTGTGTTGGATTTTTCTTGATGCCCCAAATAATTCAAGTAATGTATATTTCCAACACAAGCACCTCTTTTTTAAAAAGTGGAAAATTTGTCCTTATTGCATATAGTCTAGAACACCAGGTGTGGTTGGGAAGGGGAGCGGACTCTTTTAACTGGTACATCTGGCTCTCAAGCCTTTCAAAAATTTGCACCATGTGAACCATGGCATAGTGGCCCATATTGTGAGCCACCCAGAGGACACAGTTGATTGGGCAGCATAGAAATAAATAAATATGTGCAAGATGATTACTTGCAAGGGGTGATTACTCCTAGTGCCATCATTGGTTTGCCCACAGATTATGCCCTGTGCTCCCACATTCCCATTTGGGGGTGCATATATGCAACTGAAAACTCCTATTGTGCAGAACTGCTGATTATGCATAGAGGAGTCTGCACATGTAGAGAATTGTGTTTATAGGCTCCCTCTTCAAACCTTTCTCTGAATGCATGGAAGCCAAGGGGTGGAATGAAAAGGGATGTTCATGTTGGGAGTAGGGCCAGCTGGCTTTATATTTTCCTTGAATATGTGGTGCAGGGATGGGCCATGGGTCTCCTAGATGCTGTTGGACTCCATCTCTTATCAGTCCTAGCCAACATGTCCAGGTGGGCTGGGAGTGATGGAAGTTGTAGACTGAACAGTATCTAGAAGGCCACAAATCTGCGGTCCATGAAGTAGTGCGTGGGTGGCTAAATTGAAACTTTCCAGTTGTTGTTGGACATCTGGAACTCCCATGAGCTGTAGTCAGCATGATCAGTAGTCCAGCAACAACTAGAGGGCCACTGATTAGCCACCCCTGATACAAAGAGTTCTTCTGAAGAGGGCATCAATCTTGTCTCAAACCATATACATATTCAGTGGGTGCCATTTCAGAATTTTAGGCTAGAGTAAGATGGAAAAAAATCAACACATTTTCTTGTATGCATTCAATCTGCATCCATTTTGTGTGGTGTGTGTGTGCGGGGTGTGTGTGGTGTGCATTAAACCCTCAAAACTACACGGTGTTGTCAACATACGTCAAACAGGCATCCTGTTTTGAGCAAAAGGAAATGTTAGTTCACTGTCATCTTTTAGCTGTTTACAACATGAGTCATTCAATGGGTATAATGAGTGTGTTGGCAAAGAGATACAAATGCTGCTGCAGAATAATCATTTTTGGTCTGAAACGTGGAGTTTGGGGTGGGCCTCCGCTTTGGCAAAATCACTGGCTTCTGACAGCCATAATGCAAAAGGTATTTCCTACACTGCATTCTAAAGCTGGCAAGAAATGTCTGGTGTGTGGCTTTTGAAATTATATTACAAACATCAATACACAGGAGGTAATACATATGCATAAAAGTAAGGTAAAGGTACCCCTGCCCGTATGGGCCAGTCTTGACAGACTCTAGGGTTGTGCGCCCATCTCACTCAAGAGGCCGGGGGCCAGCGCTGTCCGCAGACACTTCCAGGTCACGTGGCCAGCGTGACATCGCTGCTTTGGCGAGCCAGGGCCGCACACGGAAACGCCGTTTACCTTCCCGCTAGTAAGCGGTCCCTATTTATCTACTTGCACCCGGGAGTGCTTTCGAACTGCTAGGTTGGCAGGCGCTTGGACCGAACAACGGGAGCGCACCCCGCCGCAGGGATTCGAACCGCCGACCTTTCGATCGGCAAGCCCTAGGCGCTGAGGCTTTTACCCACAGCGCCACCCGCGTCCCAATATGCATACCTTACCGTAAAGCGGAAAACAAATAATAATGGTTAAAGATTTCAATGCTGTTTCCACAGGGGAAACAAATACAGTAAGCCCGCAACTTACATGCAGTTAACAGGTTTATGCACATCACATTAAAAAAATAATAATGATGAAATGGGTGTGGGGTTCCAGGAAAAATGACTTTGGCAATCCCACCCACCATTGAACCCAATGGGTTTGGACTATAAGCATTTTAGCTTCAGGTACGATCCCTGAAACGTAACTCCTGCAGAAGTTGTGGCTGTAGTGTATTGCAATCTGACCCCCCTCTTCTCTTTATTACAACTGCCAAATCAGGAAGCAGAAGAACATGAGAAGCTTCCGGTGACTTCCAAGGACAATCTCGGTCCTGTATACCTGAAGGAGCGTCTCCACCCCCATCGTTCAGCCCGGACACTGAGATCCAGCGCCGAGGGCCTTCTGGCGGTTCCCTCATTGTGAGAAGTGAGGTTACAGGGAACCGGACAGAGGGCCTTCTCGGTAGTGGCGCCCGCCCTGTGGAACACCCTCCCTTCAGATGTGAAGGAAATAAGCAGCTATCCTATCTTTAAAAGACATCTGAAGGCAGTCCTGTTCAGGGAAGTTTTCAATATTTAATGCTGTACTGTTTTTAAGATTTGATTGGGAGTCACCCAGAGTGGCTGGGGAAACTCAGCCAGATGGGCGGAGTAGAAATAATAAATTTTTTATTATTATTTATTATTATTATTATTATTATTATTATTATTATTATTATTATTATTATCTGTAGCTCAATGCCAGGACATGTGTTTTGCATATGGAATGCCCCGTCTGAAGGAGATCTGGGGAAACTGCCCCCCCCCAATGTTGTTAGATTACATCTGCCATCACCTCTGAGTCCAACACCAACTGTAATGTCACTGATTCCCCAGTCCTGATTCAAGCAATTTCATTAGCAGGCCTGATATAAGCCTCCCTTTCTCTGTCTTAAACGCTTTAGATCTGCTGCCAGTCAGAGTAGACAGTACTGAGCTCAATAGACTAATAGTATGATTAAGTAAGCATGCTCTCCCCCCATTTATTTATTTTTTATCTACACCAGGGGTAGTCGACCTTTTTATACCTACCACCCACTAATGCATCTTTCTTGATGGTAAAATTTCCTTACCGCCCACCAGTGCTCGATGGAAGAAGGATTCAGCTTGTGCCATAGAACCCCCTACCGCCCACCTAGAATCCTGAAATGCACACTAGTGGGCGGGAGGGACCAGGCTGACAACCCCTGATCTACACCTTTCAGCTTTCTATATTCATCCTGCATTGCCCTTGTTAGTAGAACCTTGTACTGTACCACTATAGAGTTTACACATAATAAATGTCTGACATATTGGATGCTTTTAATAATTGTTTGGAGTCAGACATAAATATATTTAATAGGCTGTTATCTATTTATTTATTTATTTATTTATTTATTTATTTATTTATTTATCAGCATAGCCACTGTACTATCTAAACACTACACATGTTTCCTTGTCTCTTTTCCTAGCTAGTGTTGTATACATCTGCCATTGGAACATCATTTTTCAGGACATGTTAGCAAAGCTGTGTCTAGCTGATTTATAGCTTATTGCTTGTCAAAGAATAAGCCTATATTTTTTGCCCAGTGGGATGCACATTAAGGACAGACATTGACAATGGTTTGAAGCTCTGGGTGATAAGCCCACCCCACCCCACCCCCAACCCCTTACTGCTTCCCAGAATAAATTCCCTTCACCCAGATGTCCAGCCTTCATTATCCCTCTGATATGCACCAATCTCTGTATGGGAGTGTTTGATAAGTTCAGTCATTGAGCAGATGATAGCTTTAAGGGGGGGGGGCGGTGGTGGTGGTGAGGAATTACTCACACATCCCTCCCACCCCCCTTATGACAGGCATACTGTATTTATTTAAATCTACACCCATAAAGCCAGTGGTATCAGAGAACAGAAGCTTTGCTAAGAACTTTTAAGCAAATGTTATTAGATATGACCTCTTATTTATGAAAGGCTTTGCATCTAAAAATCTGCTAGACTGCAATTGCTGTAGCAAAAGACCTGCATTTCCCGGCTGCAAATATCTCAGCTAGCCATTTGTCTGATTAGACCTTAGGGTGACAGCGGTAAGTATCCAAAAGCTCGTTTTAACCAAATAGCACAAAATCAAATAATAAGTTTCAGGCTGGGGGTGTGAGAGGAACAAGATGGAATGGCCATAAAAAGGCAGAGCTTTTTTTACTTTCAATATTGTCTTAAGCCATTGCAGTTTCTGCAAACTGAGCTTTGAAATTCATCATCCAGTGTGCAATGTCCGCCAGATATTGCTTGATATAAACATCCTGGGGTATTTTACTGTTTGCAAAAAAATATTTATATGGGTCAGGAAAGGAGGGGGGGAATGGAGCAACTTTTCTTTTCTTTCAAAATCAGAAACAGATTCTGCAATCTGCTCCCTCCCCACATCCAACACAGACTTTGCCAACCTGGTGCCCTTCAGATGATTTCAGGCTACAACTTGCATCAGCACCAGCCAGCGTGGTCAGTGGTGAGGGATGATGAAATTTAGACTTTCACAGCATCTGGAGGACTGCAGGCTTATTGGTTTGGATGAATCATTGGTGGCACGTTCTTAACAGACATTGTCAGTATCTGCTCCTCAGATCTGGAGTACTCAACACATGTACTCCACCACAGATTACTCCCTGCATACACATACCCCAGTCATGTGATATTTTGTCAACTCCAACCAACCAACCAAAGAACTCGTTGCAGGGAGAAATAAATCAGATGCAGCAACACAGATGGAAGGCAGGGGGAGATCAAAACATTGTAGGGTGGGTGGAAGCAATCATCATCTTTGTTGAGCTTTCTAATTCATTAGCAGTTTTGGTTACTCAATGCTTAGGCCTTAATCTTTAATTAAACACACAACCAACATTCTATCTGGGCTAGGCTGAAAAGAAGTGGTCTCTTCTTAATAAGTACGTAACTATGTCCCCTGCATTGTTAACAGAAAATACGTTAGACTTCAAAAGTTTGTAGCAAGTGTTAATTGCAAAAGAGACTTTGTGTTGGTTTTTTCTTCCTCTTGTAAATGCACAGTAGAAGGCTGTAAGGCTTTTCTTTTTTAAGAAAATAATGTCTTAAACCAGAAGCATATTTATAGTGCCCAAATGACACTTATTCTATGTTTGCTAATTAGTCTACGTTGGGGACAGAGTATTAGAAAGTTTACTCTACTGAATAAAAAGCTCTGTGCGGGGCTTTTGACTTTATATAGCTCCACAACTTTTTGTGGAGCAGTTTTAACATATTTTACAGGGTTAACGGTAACGGGACCTCTGCCCATTAGGTCCAGTCGTGGCCAACTCGCGGGTTGCGGCGCTTATCTCGCTTTATTGGCCGAGGGAGCCGGCGTACAGCTTCTGGGTCATGTGGCCACCATGACTATGCCACTTCTGGTGAACCAGAGCAGCGCACGGAAACACCATTTACCTTCCCGCCATAGCAGTACCTATTTATCTACTTGCACTTTGACATGCTTTCGAACTGCTAGGTTGGCAGGAGCAGGGACCGAGCAACAGGAGCTCACCCCGTCGCGGGGATTCAAGCCGCCGACCTTCTGATCAGCAAGTCCTAGGCTCTGTGGTTTAACCCACAGCGCCACCCGCATCCCTGGGTTAGCTAATAGCAATTTGGGGAAGGGCCATAGTTCAGTGGTAGAGCATCTGCTCTCCATGCAGAAGTTCCTGGGTTCAATTTCCATCATCTCCAGGTAGGGCTGGAGACACCCCTGCCTGGAATACTGGAGAGCTGCTGTTAGTATAGACAGTACTGAGCAAGATGGACAAATGATCAGACTCAGTGCAAGGCAGCTTCCTATATGCATAATTATATAATCCTTTTTGGAGATCTTTTACTGTGGGGCCAGGAGCCGGTATCTGCCAAAATGAGCTGAGCTGTCCTCTGAAAAGGTTCAGGAAAAAAGGGTTATGGAGATTCTCAAAGATTCAGGTCTGAAAGTACTTCTTCACTCCCACAGGAGGCAGTGATGGTCACCAATTTGAATGGCTTTGTTAAAAAAAATTGGGCAAATTCAGGGAGGATACGATGGCCATGCTATTTCCTGCTTTCACAGGGCTGGCTCACCTATTCACCAAGTGGCTGCTGTAATGGCAGCAAGGCGGAGGGCTGACAAGGAGGTGGCAGATCTGCCCTCCAAGGAATGCACTGCAGCCATTGCTGCCGCCTCGGTGGTGGCGGCGGCAGCTGCAGCAGCAGGGAATGCACATCTTGGAGTCAGGAACTATTGCCCCTGTGAACCTGCCACCCCTGACGGTCTTCTCACCTTGCCTTATGGATGGATTGGCCTTGCTTCTAAGTACCAGTTGCTGGAAACCAAAGAAGGGGTATGTGGAGAGTGTTCTTGTGTTCGAGTCCTGCTTGCAGGTTTGCTACAGGCAGGTGATAGTTGAGGAAGAGGAGGCCTGACGGAACTGAACTTTCAGTAGAGCAACTGATGGAAGTTGATATTATTATTTATTAGATTTGTGACCTGCCCTTTGTCGTATAGCCCCAGGGTGGGTTACAACAATATTAAAATCGGTCAAAACAATTTACAGTTAGAATAATAGGGTGAATCTATCCACTGACCTAACTTTCTATCTACATAACAGCTGTCAAAGGCCATGGTGAAGAGGTTTGTGTTTAGCATATTACAAAAGCTATGCAATGAAGGTACCAGGCACATCTCTGTGAGGAGGGGATTCCAGAGTTTAGGGGCTGATACAGAGAATACCCTATCATGGACCACAACCTCCCAAGTTTTTGAGGGCAACAGAACTAGGAAGGCCTCCGCTGCTGATCCTAGGGAAGGAGATGGCCTTCAATATATTTGAGGGCTGCTTGCAGTAGCTTTACTTAGCAAATTTTACTTTTCTCTGCCAGCACCCAAATTCCTTGGAATGGTGCTTTAGGAACGGGGAAGCAACTCCACTGATTACCCCTCTACACACACACACACACACACACACACACACACACGTATCACACTGTCAAGAATAATTAATATTATAAATCATGGATAGGCAACCTAAGGCCCGGGGGCCAGATGCGGCCCAATCGCCTTCTAAATCCGGCCCGCAGACAGTCTGGGAATCAGTGTGTTTTTACATGAGTAGAATGTGTCCTTTTATTTAAAATGCATCTCTGGGTTATTTGTGGGGCTTGCCTGGTGTTCTTGCATAGGAATTCGTTCATTCCCCCCCAAAAAAAAATATAGTCCGGCCCCCCCACAAGCTCTGAGTGACAGTGGACTGGCCCCCTGCTGAAAACATTTGCTGACCCCTGTTATAAATGAATGAATGACAGCCACATTTATCATGCAAGCAATGACTAGAGGACCCCTCTCTCTCCCTCCCTCCCCCCCTCTCTGTGTGTGTCTTTTTTTTTTTAAGGGAAGCGAGTTTTCAACATTCTCAAAAGCTACCTCGCTGTGCCTTTAGAAGTCGCAAAAAGCCTTTTTCTTTTAAAGATGGTTTTTTCCTTTGTCAGCTTTTCTCTTGCAGAAAGAGAAAAGTGAGTTTGAAAGGAATATTAAATGGAATGCAGGAAGCATGAGCTGACTGTGTGGGGTGGGGGCAGCTCTCCCCATCACCCGTTAGGGCTCTGTGTCCCATATTTCTCTCCTTAAGGCACATCCTTTCCCCACCCTGAGTTGATTTACTTCCTCCCTGCTTCTTCCCCCCTTTCTTTAAACTGTCACGACTTCCCAGAATAATTAGTTCTTTGCTCCCCTTTCCCCCCTTTAAAGTTTCTTTTTAAAGCCTGTTGTACGCATTTCTTCCACCAAAAGTACTCTGATGGGGCTCAGTATCCCTAAAGGTATGTAATCAATACAAAGCCTGAACCCATTGATACATATTTCTGTCACTTAAATATCATTACAGGAAAGATTTCAACAAGATCACTGCACATTATGCTTTAAAGTTTGACTTTAGAAGAATGCCTGGTCTTTGCTGAAAGGCACCAGTAATGGGTTTCACTATCTTCTTGAGCTTAATTTATTCTAAAGAATTTGGGGCCATTATCTTAAATCTCTTCTCATGCCCCCAACTCCAAACTGGGGGGGGGGGGGACAACGAAGACGACAAAATAACAGCCTTCTGAAGTCCAGAGCTTCTGAAGAACATGCCATTTAATTACTTTTTTTTAAAAAAGAAAGAAATAAAGGTTACTGGAAGTTTTAAAAGTTTAAGTTCTGTATTTAAACTGTATCCTGTACTGATGCTTTCTCTCCCCCCCCCCCCGTTTTCTATTTTTTGTTCTTCCCTGTATAAGTCTATAACCAAAACTTGATATGATTACAGTGGTACCTCGGGTTAAGAACCTTAATTCGTTCCGGAGGTCTGTTCTTAACCTGAAACTGTTCTTAACCTGAAGCACCACTTTAGCTAATGGGGCTCTTGCTGCCGCTGCGCTGCCGGAGCACAATTTCTGTTCTCATCTTGAAGCAAAGTTCTTAACCCAAGGTAATATTTCTGGGTTAGTGGAATCTGTAACCTGAAGCGTATGTAACCCGAGGTACTATTTTTGGGCTGGTCTCCTCAAGCAAACTTGCGTTATTTGGCAAACCTGTTTCCGAACTGCACCTCTTCAAACCACTTCAATTTTGTTGCATGTTTGCTCCCCACAACATTTCCTCCCAGTACCTAGAAAGCTAGCACGTCAGGGAGAAGTCTTTGCTAAAAGTCTTCTTCCCGGCACGTAGTTTATACTTGAAGGAGTGTTGCATGTGGTAAAGTTTGGTCCTCCAATCACAACACCTGCTGTCTGAAGTGATCAGTTGTGTCACAAGATCTGCCTGTTATATTAATGCTATTTAAAAACAAGTTCCCTGCAAAAGAGGCTTCCATTGTCCTTTTTCACTCTATGGGCACTTAAAGCTTACCTTTGAATTTCAGTCTCTGCAGCGTTTTGATCTTACCACATCATTGTGATGTGACCAAGGATGTTGTGTGAGTGTGTATGTTCCCAGTTAATATTTTTCCGGCACTCTGCAGCTTTCCCAGCTTCCTGCATTTCCTGATTTGACAAAGTCCAATGGGGCAATTTGCATTGTGATGCCTTCTCCTGGGCTTTGATTGAAATTGAGGCACACAGGAAGGCTGAGACCACTGGTGAGATAATTTGTGGAATGTCAGGAAAATACACACGTAGATTGCAACCCTTAGCAACCTGGAAAGTAAGGTAAACTCGACAAAATCCCTGCAACTCACCCATGAGAATTTCACTGAAATATTCTCTCCTCTTTGATAATTTTTGAATGCAATTTATTTTCTCATTAATTGACAGAGAATGGTCAGTGGGGGAAATGCAGAAAAAAAAATTCGGTACAACACTAATTTGTATAGACTAGCCATCCGCGTGTCAGGAATAGGGAATGTGTTCTTTCCTTTTTTGCTATTTAGTCTAATTTGACTTAGGGTAGACTGTTTTGAGATGCCTTCACTGTGTGCCTCACTCATACCTCAACCCATATTATAAATTAATTTGAACCAGAGTTCCCAGCACACACACACACACACACACACACACACACAGCCTCAATGCAGAATCTCAGATCTGGAATATATGAAATAAATGTAACAAAAATTGCCTCTGAACCTTTACAGAGTGTGTTTCCCTTGCCCCTGAAGAATTCTAGCAGCATCAATGACATGGAAGCAGTGTGTGTATGTGTGCACCCAATGGCAGCAACTTTGTGATAACTTCCATTTGTGGAACAGCCATCACCAACGTTCTCCTGCTGCCTCAGATACAATGCACTGAAACTGCCAGGTTCAGTCCATGGCATCTCTGGGTCAAGGGTGCCAACTTGAATAAAATATTTTTTGGGTGGGGGGAAAACTAAATGCCACTAGGGATTATAGGAGTTCAACACATCCAGAGGGCACCACATTGGCAACCTTTAGATGGACTGGTGGTAAAAAGGTAAAGGTAAAGGACCCCTGACAGTTAAGTCCAGTCACGAACGACTCTGGGGTTGCAACGCTCATCTTGCTTTACTGGCCGAGGGAGCTGGCGTTTGTCCGCAGACAGTTTTTCTGGGTCATGTGGCCAGCATGACTAAGCTGCTTCTGGTGAAACCAGAGCAGTGCACAGAAACCCCATTTACCTTCCTGTCGGAGTGGTACCTATTTATCTACTTGCACTTTGACGTGCTTTTGAACTGCTGGGTTGGCAGGAGCAGGGACTGAGCAACGGGAGCTCACCCCGTCACGGGGATTCGAACCACCAACCTTCCGATTGGCAAGCCATAGGCTCAGTGCTTTAGACCACAGTGCCACCCGTGTCACCACACCATCACCATGCTACCTGGTGGTATGACTTGATAAAAGGCTGTTTCCTAGCTAAGGGTTGGAAGGTTATATCTGCTAAAGGTTATAATCCCTCTTGGTTTCTTTGAAATTCTTTAGCAAATGCAATTGACAATCCATTCTCACCTAGTAATAATCAAATAAATGTGGTGAAGATTTTGCTAGGGCTGAAGAACGATTCCTCCCAATTTTTGTGCTTGGGTTTTAAAGTTGAGCACTTCAAGGCTGCTGTTTTGTCAAACGGATCTCGCTTCCTCTCCTCTGTTCTGGGTAGATTATAGCCGTAAAATGTACAGGGAAGAATGGGAAAATACCCCCAGCCAAACTTGCTTTCATTGTCCCAGTCACATTTTTGATATTTGCTGTAAGCCATGTGCTCTTCTGGGAGAGGGAGGGGAGAAAAAGCATTTGCAAGATAAGTAAAGGGAAAATGTAATCCCTGGGTGGAATGAAGGGTGCTTTGAAATGAATGGGGGATAATCCTTTTTGTTGTCGGTTACAAATGCACTTTATTTCTGCATTATCTGAGCGGTTAGAATACCCTGTTCACCGAATCTGTCGCAGCGTTTTCTCTTTGGTATTTTACAAAACTCAAGTAACATAACAGTGTTATGGACCTGTGAACTCCTCATTGGTGTGACGCCAAGAGGGTCCTTTCCTTTCTTTTTAAAAATAAACAAACTAGTGAAATGGATTGCAGCCATAACCAGGAAAATAAGCAGAGAGAAGGCAGGTGAACAAGATAGAACATGGACCACATTTATTGTATTTGTCTACAAAGCTCTTCGGGGTGACAAATCTGTGTGGGTGTAATAAAATTCTATTAACTCAGCCAGACTTGTCCATGTCCCAGGACAGTGGTAAGATTTGCTCCTTCCCATAGTGCCATCCTTTCTGTTGGGTAGGGATGCTTTGCTGATTTATCCTCTCTTGGGGCCCCACAACTCTAAGCAGGTGGTAAAAGTTAGCCCCAATGCCAATCCTTACCCTTCCAACAGGCCTCCTAGCCCAGAAACCAAATCTTGTGACAAATCTTTCACTGTAAAAATTGCCTAATGGTGTTCAGCTTAACTGTAACTTGCCAAAATGTACTTGGATAAACCTCATGAAAGGTTGTTACCACTAAGGATGCTCACCAATCCCCAACTATTTAGCACTGGGTAGGTGAAAGACTAGCCAGTTGTGACAATCTGCAGATAGGTTAAAAAAAAAATCAACTCTACTCCTCTCCAAAGGCAACTGGCTAACACTGCATTGCATAAAGGAAGGGAAGGGTACTAAAACTGCTAAGACACCAGAGCTGGTTGGGGGACATTCTCTCACTGATGGGACAGATCATTATTTCCCCACCCCTGGAGGGCCAAATTTGTCAGGTGGGATTGTACTCCACTCAACCAGTTAGCAAGCAGAGAGTGCAATCCTGCTGACTGCAAGGGGAAATGTACTGGGAAAACAGATACCAGCAAGTCTGAATAATGTCTTCCAGCCCATCAGTTGGCTTTACTCAGTGATCTCAGCTGATGGACAGGTAGGCATGGTTTGGGGGGAAAGGCCTTGCAGGCCCCCTTGTAGGCCAAGACTGGCACATGGGCTGGAAGTTCCTCACCCCTAAACCAAAGACAGCCCATGCCTCTGATAGTGCTGTACCATATGCCTTATATGCCAACTTCAGTTGCCCTTCCTACTCTTCCCCAGAAGGGCCGAAAAGCTGGCCCCTGCTGGCTCCAACAGGAGAAGCCACAGAATGCATCTGCTGTTATGGTAGGTGATGTGGGCAAGGACAGCAAAAATAAAACAGGAGGGTGGGGCACAGAAAGCTGAAATAATTCCAAAGGAGAAATTAGTTCTCAAAAGTTCCAGCCAACTGTTAACATTGTGTGTTAACAGTGTGTTTCAGAAACAATGTAAAGATAATTAAAAATGGGTAGAAACCTTGGACATCTAAGTGAAATACTATATAAACTGGTTGAAAAATTTGAGACATCAGTTATGACTAGTCTTCCCTCAACATAGTCACCTGCAGATGTTTTGGATATTTCACCATAAAATTGTTTTGGGGCAGAAAGTGATAGGTAGAGGAGAAAGGGAGGGTGGGAGGAGTGAAAAGTTTTTTTGCTTGGATTCCCAGAAGATATATCATCTTCACCACTGTTGTGGGAGCATTTGATTTGATGTTTGAAAAGCTGTTTGATAGCTTTTCACAAGTTGAGCATCGTTAAGCAGGCTTGATTGTCAAGAAATAAAAAAGGGTGACAGAAGGAAGCAGCTTCATGGTGTGAACCCTAGGAACAACTTCAGAGAGTCTGCAGGCGCTAAAAAGGAAGTTCCGTTTTTCAAACTTCAACCATCTCAAGAGGATCCGATTTTGCGTGACACCAACTCACATGTCTTAAAAGTAAGGGCCATGCTATAGTAATTTTTTTTCAGATCCTCTCTCCAAAGCAGGTGTTAGATAATTCAGTAATTAGTATGCACATCTAACTCCATCACAGCCTCTGTTGATCTCTCAATTATAGTTAGCTGGGTCCTCTGCCGTTTGCGGTAGTTAATTAGAGCATTATTGAACAGCCAGGCTTTGCAGCCAAGCTTTGCAATCAACTGACAGCTCAGTCCTGTGTACTTAGAAACAGTTTAGTCCATGACCTGTGCATATCAGGTTTGAATTGCAGATCCTAGAGGGAGCGACTCAGATCTCTCCCTGCAAAATAAACCCAAAATGTAATGCTTCCATGAAGAAAGAGCAAGAGTATATTTTTTGAAAGCAATTTTCAGGGCAATCCCATTGGATGCTTTCATCCTTGACTTTGCAGGATGCACCACATGCTTAAGAAGACGAGGCAGCATGAATGTTAAAAAGCAATGCGAAAATGACAGCTTAACCTGGTCTCTTTGGGCCTGGAAAACTTATTCACTTGGCACGATCTGCAGCACACATTGAAGGTGATTTCCAAGACTGGATATGCCCACAGAAGACCTATTGAAGTCAGTAGACTTAAGTGTAATAATTTCAGTGGACCCACTCTGTGTAGGACTACGGATTGTACCCAATTTTAATCCTACCAGAGGAAATGCATTGAAATTAATAGACTTGACCAACTTAGGTTCATTAATCTTCATGGATCTGCTCTGAGTAGAACTCAGTTAGATGCAACCCTAATATTGGCTGTCACTCAATATACCGTATGTGTGGGAGGGGTGCTCCTGGATGTCATGGACTGGTTGGATGCAGAGGAATGGTGGGAGGCACCAGCTGGGGAACCCCCAGGAGAAGAAGGCTCAGAGCCAGGGGATTGGTGTTGGGACAACTATGAGTGGTCAGAGGGAGAAGAAAGAGAAGACTGGAAGGAGGAGGCGTCAGAAGCTGGAGGGGCAACAGGGGTTAGTGAGCAGGAAGAGTCTGTCAGAGTCGGATGCAGACTCTGAGGCTGAAGCAGAAGCTGGAGAGAAAGGGGGTCAAGAGGCTGCTGCAGAATCCAAGGAGTCTCCCCCACCTGCTGTGACCAGCTCCCCTCCCCCTGGTCTCCAAGAATGCAAAGAGAAATGAAAAAAGCAGAACAGAGATTAGCTGTGTGCAGGCTCTGTTTGAGACTGTGTGGGGAAAACCCTGGAGAGGAGGAGACTTAGAGAGGGGTGGGAAGGCAGGGACTTTCAGTCCTCAGAACTGTTTCATTGGGTCAAGGCTTACCAGGATGGGTTGCTGAGACCACTAGGCCTGAGTTTATTTTTGTTTCCTTGAATAAAGAGCTAACTTCATTGGCACTGGTGACTAATTGCTTTAATGCTGACCCGCGCCTGACTCCAACCCTAACATTGTGCTTCAGATCACAAGTGATTATCACTCAGATATGGCTTTGAGATTGGTTTTGCTCAACTAACCAGCTCTCTCTCTATGTATAGAGAGAAAATTTTTTTCTCTAACATTGATGCTGCTGGAAGTATGGGTTTAAGGCAGGAGTGGGGAAACTGAGGCCCAGGAGCCAATGTGGCCCTCTAGCCCTCTCTGTCTGGCCCATGGGACTCTCCACAGGCAACACAAATTCTCCAGCAACACTCTCTTGAGGAAATGTAGACCTGGGGTAGTCCTGAGGGCCAGATCAAGAAGTCTGGAGGGTACTTCATTCCTGACCCCCCTCCTCGCCTGAGGTTCCCCACCCCTATTCTAGTGAGAAAGATTCTCACCCACGTTGCCACATTTTAAGAAGACTGTGAAGCCTTGAGGAAATATAAGTAAAAGAAGATAAAGAAAAATAAAACTGGTGAAGATTAATATAGTACGGTTGAAGTATCTAGTCTAGGCATAAGCTGCAGGAAGGTGGTGGTTGATTTCTACATCATCCCACATTGCCTCTAGCTGAGAATGCATTCAAATCAAGTTACTCTTCTACCCTGCCGAGGCCCTCGAAAGAGCGCTAAAGAGTGACAGAGGAGGCACGCAGAGAATTAGGGCTTTGACGTCTTGCATCAAAAGGGCGTCAATTTCAAGTAGTTTTATCACTGACCCACACATGGAAGTAGCTGCTATTACACACTGGAAGCAGAGCTCGGGGAAAGAAATAAACAAAGAGTGAAGATTTAAGAAATTAAGAAAGCAATTTAGAAGAGGATAATTAGATCTCCCTTTTGCACCACATTGGGAAAATTAAATTACATTTTTATGAAGGTGTATGTATCCTCTCAGAGAAGTATTGTGGAGAGATTATATTTTTTAATATTCGTTTTCCTTCTACTATCCCATCTTTCTCTTTTCCTTTGGCTTCCAAGGAAGTGGCACTTTTTAGCCTTCAGCTGTTGCAGGCGTTCATCTTCAATAATTGCATTTGCTGCATAAATTGCGAACAAATGCGGAGAATAAAATTAGTTTTAAAAAACGAGCCCAAACGGCAAGCCTCTAACAAATATCAGATGGAAGGAACCATTTGCTTTCATTTCAGAAACAGATAAAAAAGGCAGGGAATAAGCCAATTTTATATTTTGAATTGCTGAATGTAGTCGGAGGTACCCTGGAAAGGCAGGGCCATTTTGGGCAGAAGGGATGCAGCAAATCCACACTCAGTCATAACCCAAAGTGCAACATGATGAGCCATATTCCATATTGTCATCTTCAGAAGTGGCATCCAATGTTCCTGAGTCATTGTTACACAATGCAATTCTATGCACATGCACTCAGAAATCAGACCTACTGTGTTTTATGGGACTTAGCTCCTGGTAGATGCAAATAGGGTTGTAACCTTCGTTTCCCAGAACCTACTTATGGCTCACTCTTTCCCCAGGGTAAACCTAGGCAGACAGGAGACATTTAACACTTGGATAGGCCAAACTCCACATTTTTGCTTCCCTTGGAGCTACTTTAATAAAACCAACCCTTTGAATGCTGTCATCATCACACTCTCATCCCAAAACACAACAATAGCAACTCTTACTTACAAATAAAGAATATATTTTTTATTCAGACTAAGAGTGGTTCAGGCACAGCAGCAACCACAAGGTCCAGAAGGCAAGGTCCCAAGATACATGAGCAAAGGTAAAGGTAAAGATAAAGGACCCCTGGATGGTTAAGTCCAGTCAAATGTGACTATGGGGTGTCCAGCAGGCCAAGGGAGCTGCCGTTTGTCCACAGACGGCTTTCTGGGTCATGTGGCCAGCACGATTAAACTCCTTCTGGCACAACGTAAGCCATGACGGAAGCCAGAGAGCACAGAAATGCCATTTACCTTCCTGCCACAGTGGTACCTATTTATCTACTTGCACTGGTGTGCTTTCAAACTGCTAGGTTGGGAGAAGCTGGGACAGAGCAACAGGAGCTCAGCCCATTGCACAGATTTAAACAACACAGGTTCAAAATAAATGGAAGCTATGAGGATATCGCAACAGTTGACACACCCCTGCTGCCAAGCTTTTAATGATGAGGCAGGGCAGGCTCACTTGTGGGACTCTCTTGCCCTATGTGCCTACTGCACACACCATCAGACTGCACACACATACTCCATCAGGGTAGTTGCATCTGATTCCATCTACAAAGGTGGTGCCTGGTTCTCAGGCACAAGACTGACTCTTGCCCTTCTGCCTTCGACTTTGATGCCATTTCCTCCTGTTCAGTTCCTCCCTCTGGCTGGTCAAATACCTCCACGTTCCCTGATGAGGCTGTGTGCTCCACAGGAGGGGCAGGGGAGAGAGCCAGTAGATACACTGCCTCCCCTCTGACATCTGCTTTCCCTGAATGCCCACCTTCCAGTCCCCCATCTGCTCCTTCTCATCTTGTTCCTAGGCCTGCCAAATCATGCCAGGTCCTACCAAAGCCAAAAGGCCCACAACAGTAACCATCTCTGTTCCTCTCCCTGTGTTCAGCCATGCATAGAAATGTGGATGGTTGGTAATAGCTCCATCCACATCTATGGATGGAGGAGAAATATGCAAACAGAAATGAGCTATCCTTTGAACATCACCCTTCTCCAAATTTTGTGATGGAGTCCTCTGACCAAGCAATATATACACAAATGCATATACTGCTTGCAAAACTGCATATGTTAGCAAAAAATGCATATGAAAACATGTTAGGAAAACTTTGAACTAAAACGCTGATGAATTCGCTGCAGAAATGCAGAGAACTGAATTTAAGATTGGAAAGAACCTTGGAGAACCAAAACAGGCAGATTCTTCCATTCTAGTCAACTATGATGGCTTAATTGAATGTCTACATATGGAGGAAACGTCTTGTTGAATGCCAGAGACAGGGGGGAACAGCAGGGAATTTTCATGAACTTCATGTCCCATTTGTTGGCATCCAGCCAGATTGCTGCCTACTGTTGGATAGAGGATGTTAAATTTGACAGACCCTTTGCCTGGTCAAGAAAATCAGGGCTTTTGCTGATTTGCAGTTGTGAGTGGGACACCATTTCCCAACCATTCTCATTGGCCTCTGTGATCTCTGTGGTGCAATAGGTTAAAAGGTCTGGCTGTTAAACAGAAGACTGGTGGTTCAAGCCTGCCTAGGGCTGCCCAAAGCTGGATTCCTGCATTGCAGGGGGTTGGACTAGATGTCCCTTGGGGGCCCTTCTAACTCTCCAATTTTATGATTGTATGAAACACTAGGAAAAGTAGCAATCAGGTCCCACTTCCTATACCTCTCTCTCTCTCTCTCTTGCCTCCAACTCCTCCTTTATTGGATTTCCAAGCTGATTTTGCTGACTTTTATTTAATGAGGTTTATTGTTTGCTCTGCATAATTTTCAAAGGCTTGTCACCCACTTCGAGATCGCCTTCAGATCTTTGGCTTGCGGAAGGGAGGAGGAATCTTTGAAGCTACCTTCATTAATTCAGTATCTAGTTTCCGTATTTAACACCGCACGTGTTTTGAAGCCACCGTGGAAACATCTAAGAAGATTCCCCTCGATACCACACGTTACAAAGAGCACTTATAAAATAGCTTGGCTTGCCATCGTTGGTTGCATTGTGTGTGTGTGTGTGTGTGTGTGTGTGTGTGTGTTATATGAATATGAAAAATATTGCTGTGCCACTCTGATTGTGGCTTCCCACAGCTAGAAATGGCACAGAACAAAGATTCAATTTTAATTATCAGCAGCTCAATTTCCCCCCACTAATGAAAGTGACAGATGGAAAGAGGAAGGACATACACAAAATAAAGAGCAAAGGCATTTATAAAGTTGTCTCTTCTGGTATTTGTAACTTGAGCATTTGTTGCTTCTAATGGAGCACTATGGTCTTTGATTGTGCTAATACTTGTGTGTACTTGTTTGCAGTTCTCTTTCACTCTTCTTTTCATTCCCTTCATTTCATACACAAGCTTCTTTGAATATCCATTTTAATAGGGATGAGTGAATATGTCAATTTCAGTTTCTCTCAGTTTCTCCATGGTTACATTCAGTTTTCTGCATTTCTACTTCAGTTGTGGGGGTTTTTATTTAAAAAAGTCCTCATCAACATTTTAGTGCACATTTCTCCTAATACATATCATTTTTTAATGCAGTTTTGCCTGCAGTGGCTCCCTGTTGACTGCCAGTCCCAATTCAGTGTACTGTTGCTTACTATTAAAGTCCCAAAGCACTCAGGCCCCCAATGTGTCTCTTCCCATATTCACCTGCCTGGACCCTAAGATTGTCAGAAGATGCCCTTCTCTGTGTGCCATCTTTAGGAGAATTACATTGTGTATACACAAAAGAAAGGGCCTTCTTTGTGGTGGTATCCCCATGGTACCACCTGGTGCTGAAACTATAGTCTTGTTGGCTTCAGGTTAAAACATTTTTATTTGGCCAGGCAAATAATTGGATTTAGTTTATTCTACATTTAGCTGGGTGAATAGATTTATCCCTCTTAATTTTCTTGTATTGTTTGTTTGTGCCACAGTGATCCTATAGTGTTTCTTTGCATATTGCCCTGAAATCCATATTTGGGTGAAGGGTGGTTTGTCAGTCTGTCTTTCGATCTTTAAAAACATAGAGAGCTAGAGAAGGAATCACAATAATAGATTTTAGGTCTAGCAGCATGCGTAATTTCCAAGTCACCAGACCATCACCCCATAGTCCCTAGCAGCAGGTTCATAAGTCTTCATTTGCTGAATCATGACCTAAACATAGAATCATAGAATTGTAGAGTTGGAAGGGACCACGAGGGCCATCTAGTCCAATCTCCTGCAATCCAGGAATCTTTTCCCCAAAGTGGGTGTGAACCCGCAGACTTGAGATTAAGAGACTCATAGCTCTACCGATTGAGCTACCCCAGCACAACAGTTGCACTACATGACCCTTGGAGTCCCTTCCAACTCAATAATTCTACATGGGCTGCACCCTGATCTAAAAGGTAGGTCAATACTATTGTCCTGTTCTTCCACCACTCCCTCTCTTTTTTTAAAAAAAGGGAAGAATGAAAATAATGTAGGGGAAAGATGGAAGGAAGCAGAAAAGGTAAGAGGAAGAGAGTGAGGAAGTGAAAGAATAAAATAAGTAACCAGAGTAGGACAAATGTGGACATAGATGTTTGTTTGCCCTCTCCCCTGCTCTATGGCAATCTGCAACAATGTGGAAGGATGATTTGCTTTTAATAGTTGCTCTGTAACTACCTTTTAAACCTTGCTGCTATTCCATATTGCCAGTAATCCTTCCATTTGGTGGGTGAGTGTAACATACTCCATATCATTTTCTGTGGGGTTATTCTCAGTCATCAGCTACTGTATAAGGGTTCCCCCACACCAATTAAGTTTTTTTTAAAAAAGCTTATGTCAAATATATTCCACTGCCCTGTCACAACTCTTCCTTGCTAATTCCTGCAGCATGTTCTTGGAGCTAGCTTGCTCTTGGGGCACTTTTAGCATTAAGAACAGATGTTTGTGAAAGTGTATGTCCCAAGGCACTCTGCTGATGACATTGAAATAAGCCCCTGGTATTCAGGTGCTGCAAACACAACTTGTAGTCAATGGAATGGAATGGTTCATAGCCTCAGCTTTGTTGGAGGCTACTTGTAACAGAGTTGGGCTAAATGGTTTTAGCCTAGGAGTTTCCAATGTTCTATGCCAGCTGTTTCCAATTGGATTTGAACACACTGATAATTTTTGCTGGTGTTCATGGAGGACTCTGGGGAAGCTAACTGACAAAGGTTGCAGAAGACAATGGTGTTCAACATTCTGATACATGCTGATACATTTTTAAGAGCCCACAACGGTACGTAAATTACGTCTACTGCTGCCACCACTCTGGTAAATTTCACTTCCTACTGGTTCTGAGTATTAATCATGCATTTATTTTATATACAGTACCTCGGCATTATGTAGCAATTAGCAGACGTGCTGCTAATTAGTTTTACATTGTAATGCAAGTCCCTCTAAACTTTTAAGTCATAACATTTCAAGCAACTGATGATTGCAAGGTCAGTTTTTTATTCGGCACAATAGCCTTAATACTAATGAACGCATTTGATATGCAGCAGAGTATCGCATGTTTTCCCTTGGTGGTCATTAGCATTTATCATTGGACACTTTGTTTAAATTGTTAGTGAATTCTGTGTGGCCAAGAAGGAACACATAAATACTCCCAATTAATTTTAACTGAAAGCCTGTCCTAGTGGTAACAGTGATTGTCTGTGGCTGATGCTGGCATTCTTTACAAAGACTAACCTTAAGGGTGATGTTCAAGTTAGCTTTACTCCTAGCAGACTTAATTAACTTAACTTAGTCATCTTAATTTATTTCAATGTGCCTATTTTGAATAACTTAGTTGAACATCTCTCTAAGACCACAACTTCATTTATAGGTAAGGGCCATAGCTCAATGGAAGTACAGAAGGTCCCAGGTTCAATCCCCAACACCTCCAGGTAGGGCTGGGAGAAAACCCTCCTTGAAACCCTGGAGAACCACTACCAGTAAATGTAGACAATGTAGACATGGACCAATGGACCAATGGCCTGATTTTGTAGAAAGCAGCTGCCTATGTTCCTAACCTAGAAGATCAACAACTGTAAATGGACCTAGTGTGCTATTCCTAACAGGAAAATTAGAAGGTGTCACTTCATGCATATATGCAAGTGTTGCATCACCTCCTTCTCTCCATCATATCTTACAACAAGTTGGAATATATATATATATACAAAAAAAATATTGTCCAGTAGCACCTTAGAGACCAACTAAGTTTGTTCTTGCTATAAGCTTTCGTGTACATGCACACTTCTTCAGATGCATTGAAACAGAAGTCACCAGACCCTTATATATAGTGGGAGGGTGGGGTGGGGGTTTTCCTACTACCCTCCTGAGAAAAACCCCACCCTACCCTCCCACTATATATAAGGGTCTGATGACTTCTGTTTCAAAGCTTATACCAAGAACAAACTTAGTTGGTCTCTAATGTGCTACTGGATATCGACTACGTCAGACCAACACGGCTACCTAGCTGAATCTAGAAACAAGCTGGAATGCACTTGTTAAGGGTTGTTCAAAAATCTCTACCAGGCCAACGTATTACGTTGCCCAAGGCAGAACAACAAATGTCCCCCACCCCTACCTCAAGTCAAGGTACATTATATCCAAGTCTTGTCATGTTATTTTATCATCTGAGTCAGAAAATACAAGACACAAGATCCATGATGGGTGGATCTACTGTAAAATTAATGAAGCTTGGGTTTCAGGGCCCCTAATCCCAGAGGGCCCACCAGAAGCAACTTTAGTCTACACAGCTTAAAAAATTGGGTCTAGTAGACCCATTTAGAGTCACACAACTCAAATCTCTTAATTTTTTGTTGTATATATTTCAACAATCCCAAAGTTTGGCACAGATGTTGTAAAGGCTGTCATGGAACAACCCCACTGAAGAAGACAACAGTGGCTACCCAGACCTCGTTGCTAGTTGCAAAGGGGGCCTCATAACAGTTCTAGCTTCTGAGCCCCCAAAATGTGGGTCTGCTACTGCCCACCGCTGCAAAATTACAAACAGTGTAGTAACTCACAAATTGTTGCCCTTTTATTACAACCAAAATGAACTGTTTGAGGAGGCTGTTTCATTCTGTCTAATGGTGAGGCCTCCAAATAGCTTCCTAGCACAGAGGTGGCTGGTGCCTATTAGGACTGGGGGAGGGGGCATAAGGTGGAGCCAGAGCCAGTGACACACAGAGCCATCTCATTCAAGGTTTACCCCCATCCTTCTCCCTGCCAAGTTTTACAAGGGTAATACTGGCATGAAGAAGGAAGGAGCTGACAGCTGGTGCCACACCCTGGACAGGTTGTAAATAAGGAGGTGGGCAAGTGGGAGCTGGCAGAGGATAGACTGAGCTTAGTGGGGCAGTGCCCCATTCATCCTAATGGACCAGTCACCATTGCCCTAGCAAAACATCCAAGGGTGCAGGAGAGCTTAATCCTTTTTATCCCCCGCTTAATAGGGTTCTTTTGTGCTCATTGGAGTTCCCATTGTCAACAAATTCAATTTTTTCCATCACCCTTGATATTTGTACAGATTTCCTCCACCTTCATTCCTTCTCTCTCCCATCTAATCTACACCCTCCCCTTATTAGCAAAAAACACCCTCTAAAATTTTCAGCAAGTTCAGTGGGCCATTTGAATAGGTTCCAACTCAAGGAAAACCTCTGGGGCAGCTTTTATTGCTTTTCATTCCTCTTTTTACCCAAGGGAATACTTGAGAAAAGCAAAACAAAATGAGGATATATAAGGAAAATATCACCACGTAAGTGGCAGCGTTTGCATGCTGGTTAGGCCATGATGACTATTTCACAGGGCAGTTGTTCTGTTGAATAGTTCAATGTGGGACAACAACTTAAAAGGTCATGAGATGTGCAAGAGATTAATAGAAGGGCTGTCTCTTTCACAATATTTATTTCCCAGCTGCATCTTTGGAATATCTTCCAATTCGTCACCATAATTATGAGGATTATGATATATTACGTGTCAAAAATATTTAGAAATGCATAGCAGAAATCATTCAGTGTGAGACATAAGGGTTAATTCTTAACCTTAAATCGGTAGGTCTACCAACTTAGAGGGAACAGGCAGAGATGTTGCATAGCAACTAGGGAAGGTGGCATGACCTTTACCAAGGTGCTCACATAGATTGTCCAGCTGAGGGACTTTCCTTGTGAATGATAAGCTAAATCTAAGCCTGTAAAAAAAGGCAAAAATCCTCTGATTCTTTGTGCTCAAGTTGTATACTGGATTTTCCCCAGTTTGTTTAGTAAATGTTTACCAGGATTTTCTTTCTGAACTTTGCTGCTTTATTCCAGTACCTGAGGGAATGTATTTCCTGCTACCATTGTACCATTGCTCTTGTTCCTGCCATTTCATTGTGCCATCCACAGTAGAAGCTAGAATGGTGATGGTGCCATGGAAGAGGGAATTCCTGGTGGTGGCACCCTGTCTATGGAACTCCCTCCCCGGTGACATTTAGTCTATCCTCGCAGCTGACATCTATAGCTAATAGTTCAGGATGTTCCTCTTTCTCCAAGCATTTGGGACATGAAATGTATTGTTTTTAGGGTTTTGTATGGTACAATTATCTTAGATTTCTGTTAAGTTGCTCTGTGCTCCAATATGGAGGAAGGATGAGGCATTCAAATATGAAATAAATAACATTTGGTTCGAACGCATGGTTGTGTTTGAAGAGGAAGGAAATGCACAGGCCTCAGACTTGTTGTGACTCCTTGTTGTAATGCTTAAACCATGGTTTAGTGTTATACATGAATGCAGCCAGTGTCTTCAAGCAAAATCAGCACACATGCATGCAGTGTTGTCAATAAACTGGTCCTGCAAAGTGGTACCAGCCACTTCCATGAATCATGAGATTGATGGAGCTACAAAACTGAGAAGCACTTTCTGTGTGCTTCTAAATGTGGAAATAAAGTCTGCCCACCTTGACTCTTGGCACAGAAAATTAGGATTAATTTGCAGTGCATCTGCTGTCCTCATCCCCTTTTCCTTCACTCTGTTGCTGCATTTATCTCTAACTCCAAGGAAGTTGTTTAAATGTAAGCATTGGTTGTCTGGCCTCTTGCTGAAGAAGTCCACTTCCCTTTTGAGTGCCTGTTTGTTTCACCCTCTCTTTTTTTAATCGTAGGGTGCTACTCGCCTTGTTTGACAAGTGCTTTGAGATGTTGGATGAAGGGTGCTGCATAAGCATAAAGTGTTACATGCTAGTTCCTTAGATGTTTGTAAAGCTTCTGGGGGCATCTGATTAAACATACCTCTGTATTTGCTCTTCCCTTTCTTCAAGGCTTCCCGAAATCCACACATCTTTTATTTGCAGCCCATGCTGTGCCTGCTTTTTGTCTCCAGTGTTTTGTGTGTGTGTGTGTTTGATCCTCTTCTTCTCTCTCTTCTCTTTACCACCCCTCCCCTCCAAAACCTCAATTCCTCCTTCTCTATGGACTTGAACTTTTTTGATTAGTCTCTTTCATGAAACATTCCCATTTCCAAACATGAAAGGCCTGATCACAGCTGCTCTTTGCCTCTTCTTTTAGTAGAGAGCCTTGAAGCTTCGCTCCTATCACACAACCTTCTTTCCCTGTGTAGTTTGCTTTTTGATACTGTACGAGTTCTGTGAAACCAAACAGTTTAACCAGAACTGCAAAGTTTGTGATGCAAAGTCAGGTCTGACCTTATGCCCCAACTGGAAGAGACTGAGTTGCCACTGATATGTCTTCTGCATTAGGGATCACAAATATGGTGCCCTTAGGCACCAGTCTCCTTCTCAGTAGCTTCTATGTTGCCTGTAAAAGGTCTCACTAAATATCCCCTAAAATATGAATGATGTACAACAGACTGCTCGGATCCTATTTGCACTGGTTTGACATCTCTTACTTTGAACATGCCCACATTTCATTGGATCCCAGGACTTGACACCCACTGTCTCTTCTCTTCTGAACAAAGGAGAGGTGCAAAAAAGCCTCTCTTTGGGAGTAGTCATGTTGGTGACTGATAACTCTATCAGTCTTGGTAGATCATGGGAACGCTGTAAAAATAGTGTATCTTGATTTCAGTAAGGCTATTGACAAAGTACTCCATTATATTCTTGTGGAGAAGCAAGTAAAATGGGGGCTGGATAAAGTAACTATTAGGTGGATTTTTGCTTACTAATGTTTCCTTGTCATCGGGGGGGGGTGACAAATGGGGTGCCACAGGGTTCTGTCCTGGGCCTGTTGTTGTTCAACATCTTTCTAAATGACTTGGATGAAGGAATTGAGTGAATGCACATCAAATTTGCAGTTGACACCAAACTAGCAGAGGTAGCAAATGCTGCAGAAGACAGAGTCAGGATTCAAGATGACCTTAACAGATTGGAGAATTGAGCCAAAACTAACAAAATGAATTTACACAGGTTCTACACTGAGGCAGGGATAACCAGCTGTACTACCAGGATTGCTAGTAGTACACGTGAAAAGAATCTAGGAATCATAGTAGACCACAAGCTTAACATGAATCAACAAGCTAACACCATTGTAGGCTGCATCAACAGAAGTATAGTGTCCAAATCTAGGGAAGTAATGGTACTGCTCTATTCTGTCTTAGTCAGACCACACCTGGAGTACTGTGTCCACTTCTAGGTGCCACTATTTAAGAAGGATATTGACAAACTAGAATGTGTGCAGAGGAGGGCAACCAATATGGTAAAGGATCTGGAAACCAAGCCTTATGAAGAATGGTTGAAAGAGTTGGGTATTGTTAGCCTGGATAAGAGGAGACTGAGAGAGGATATGGTAGCCATCTTCCAATACAGGCAGCAACCATTTTAGACACATCCAAATGATGCATGATTGCCAACATGTGGGTCCTTATTGAACCTGGAAGAAGGAAGAATGGGGGCATAATAGAGCAGGGGGGGAGACAGAATTCCCATGCAAAATGGTTGTCACCTGTATCTAAAGATGGAGCAAGCTTGTTTGCTCTTAGGGTAAGACCTGAACCAATGGCTTAAAGTTACAAGAAACTGTCATGGATTCTTTAGTTTAGATTTAGTTGCATTGCAGGGGTGGACTAGGTGACCCTCGAGATCCGTTCCAGTTCTACAGTTCTATGATTCTATGAAAATCCCAAATGTGCCCACTGTCTCAAATGCAGTTGGTTGCCCCTACCCATCTACTAAGTGGTAACATTGCTCCAAGCTTCTGTAACATCTGCCAAGTGTTAGTGAGAATGCTATCTCTGCATCTTCCTCTCTGGATTTCTAATTGGCAGTAGATACGTCCAGTGTGTGTGTGTGTGTGTGTGTGTGTGTGTGTGTATTATTAGATCAAATTACCTTACAGAGCATGAACACTTTCTTGTTCTCTATATGGATATGAGCAGCAGAACAAGGAGCATCTCCCATACAGTGCTAGCGGTACCTTATTTTCCTCTATCAATGCACTACCACAGCTGTCCTGTTGTGCCAAGGAAGTAGTGGAGATCCTTTTTAACACACCTAAGAACATCCAGCAGTCTGCTCTTTCTGTGTGTGGCTGTATCCTGCCTTCTTGGAGAAATGTTGTATGCACCAGGGGAAGAATGAGATACTGTATGTTTGGCTGGGAGAGGTTCTGCTTGACATAAACTGCCTGATTGCATCTGGCCACATCTGCAAAGCATAAGGCATGGATCAGGACTATATTTTGCCACCTGTAACTAGACAATAGTGGTATAAATGAAAAAAAAAACTGCCCTGACTAAAGGCTATAGATTTAGCAAAATGGGCTTCTGTGATTTAGCCAAATTGTCTCCCACAAGAGAGACTGCACTGGGTGGTATTTCTTCTTCTTTTTCTTCACAGATAGAACTTTTCCATTAACTCTGTGTCAGCTTTGAATCCTCAAAACATCGATTAATGATGAGCCACTCTGTACAACATGAGCCTTTTGGATGTGCTGTTCTGTGCAGTGTTCTACGTTCTCTTGCTAGTAGAGGCCACATCTCTCTAAAGCAGAAAGCAATGTCATACCTCTTCTTCTGGCATGTGTTGCAAAGTCTAATGGAGCAAAAGCCCAGCAGTAGGCTATAAATGCGATCTGTTTGGAACTTCATGGTGAATTTTTCACTCTTCCATGCAAATGTGACTCAATCAACCTTCATTCTTCTGAATGATTGTACCTATGTCTGCAGGCTCCTTACATCAACTCCCTTGAACCCAAGGACAGTCACCAACAATCTATGTGATCCAACACTTCAGTTCATTAATAGCAGTAGCCCTCTGTGGTTCCTGTGTGGTTCCAGTGCTTTGATTCATTAATCAGAGTAGCCCTCTTCAGGCACTGAGCCTTACATACAAGGACAAAGAATGGGTAGGGGAGTGTGGATATGTGTACCTACTCTGCCCACAATGTCCCCATGAATACCAAGAATACCTGCTCCACCCCTGACCTTCCCACATTAAGTGGTCAAGAGTGGCAACAATGGGGCAGCATCAGCATCAAGGGGGTATCATGGTCAGGCATCTGCCAGGGCCCACTTCACAGGAGGGGACCCATGGACAAGAGCCCTCTGGACCTGCTGCAGTGAGGAAGTGGAATCACTGATAGAGGAGGGATCTCTGGAGGAGGTCTTGTTGAAGGGCCCTCCAAATCCCAACATGCACAGGGACATTGGGGACCAATGCACATGCCTCTTGGCCTCCTGAATACTTTCTACCCCTGCATGTCTGGGCTGAATGCTTGAGAAGGCTTCACTCACACAGCCCACGCAGAGTGTAAAATTGCAGCTGAAAATAAGAACAGAAAGGCCTATTAGAATGCTCCCGGTTGTAATTCCTGCATACCATAAATGCTGCTGGCTCTTTTTCCATACATAGGCAGGTCCATTCCATTTGTATTAATAAGATCTCTGCTTCTCCTCCTATTAGATGCATTGCAGCTGGAAGGTGCTGGGGTAGAGGGAAATAGCAAGTGTGTCAGTTAGCTGAGCACTTGCTGTCAATGGGCCCATCAATCCCTTTTTGCTCAATTGTGATTTTTTTCCCTCTTCATATGTGTGAGTGGCAGCTAGAAGGCTCTGACATTTTTTTGGCACAAACATCCAGCCTGTTATTACGCTTCCATTAACATTTTGATAAACACATGATGCAGAACCAAGAAGGGGAAAGGGGGGAAAGTAATTACATGCCATCACATTGCTGCCTCATCTAAGAAAAGTTTACTGTGTAATTGTGCTGTGATTTATCCAGGTATAATGTGCACGCCACTCTGCAAAGGCTCTCTCTACCTCACTCCCCTCTCTTTCCAAGTTTACTTATAAAGATGCAAAATACTCTCTCTCTCCCATGGGACTACATTGGACTAAAATAAACCTGGCAATATAATTTAGCTTTCCATAAATATTCGTAGACATTACGGTGGAGCACTTCTTTGCATAATAGTTATTTAATGCTTAGAGTAAATATGCTGTGTGTTATATTGGCTAAGCTATCAAGCACAACTTTCTTTTGACGACGGGGACAAATAGCATTATTGTTGTTACTTAGCTTTCTACATTAGCAGACGAGGCCCTCTCTGCTCTTATATTTATTTCAGTGCTTTTCACAATGACATTTTACAATAAAGCGAGTCTTGCTGAAGCACCTCGCCAATATATTGGCTCTTCCTCTCCTCTGCTCTTTCTAAAGGACTCTACTCCTGTGGCGATGGGAGAGGTATTGTCTAGAAGAATAGAAGTAATTCCAAATGGGATTTTATTTTCCTTTCTACAAGAGCCAAGCATGAAGGAGTAAAAAACAACGACAATCTCATTCATGTTCATTCAATAGGCCTTCCCATAGCAATGAAATATTGTGAGATGGGAATGAGAGGGAACACACTTGTGTAGTCAAAGAAAATCACTGAAGGAGACTATTTGTTTGGAGAAGGGATCTGTGTTAAGTATGTCACCAAGTTTCACTGCAGACTGCCACCAGGACCAAACCCTTTCCAGAAAAGAGACAGGGCTGCTTCTGGAGACAGCCAGAGGTCTGCTTTGATTCCACAGCCCAAATATTGTGCAGCATTATGAAGGTTGATTTGTAGGGTAGTGGGGAAGAGAGACTCCTGCTTCAGTGCAGGAGGTTTGGAGAACTAGATAAGCCTTCCTCCAAATGTTGTTGAACTCTGACTTCCATCATTCCTAGGCAGCATGACCAATTGTCATGGGCAGCATGACCAATTGAGAGCCAGTGTGGTGTAGTGGTTAAGAGTGGTAGATTCGTAATCTGGGGAACTGGGTTCGCATCTCCGCTCCTCCACATGCAGCTGCTGGGTGACCTTGGGCTAGTCACACTTCTCTGAAGTCTCTCAGCCCCACTCACCTCACAGAGTGTTTGTTGTGGGGGAGGAAGGGAAAGGAGAATGTTAGCCGCTTTGAGACTCCTTCAGGTAGTGATAAAGCGGGATATCAAATCCAAGCTCTTCTTCTTCTTCTTCAGGGATGATGAGAGCTGCAGTTCAGCAACATTTGGAGGGCGTCCCATTGGCTACCCCTGCATTAATGCTCTATCAATCAGTTACTCATTGTATTATGCTAACTAGAGAAGTTTCTCCACTGGCATCTGCCTCTATTTTATTGTGGCTGTATACCTATACCCTGGGTTATCATGTGGGATGATGGGAGTTGTAGTCTAAAACATATTGAGGCCATCTGATTGGGGGAGCCTCCACCCCCTATTGCTGCTGTGAGAGACTAAAGAGAAGGGAATCCTCTATCTCTGTCAATGCGCAAAGAACTCAACTCAGACCAATGGTCGGTGTAGCCCAGGTTGTCTTTCTTAAGTTACAGTAGCTTTCTAGTCTCAGATGGAGATCTGTCCCAGCCTTATTAGCAAAGAGCCTTTTAGCTGAAGATTGGACCTGAAACCTGTGTCAGTGGTCTCCAGCCTGTTTAGATTCAGGATGAACCATAGTTCAGTGAAAGAGTACGTGCAGAAGAGCCAACTAAGGTACAATGTCTCTGCCCAAGACACTGGACAGAGCTTGGCAGCTCTGCCTGTTGGAATTGGCAATATTGTACTAGATGGGCAAATGCCTTGCACTTCCATGTTTTATTCACTCAACTTGGAAGCCCCTTCTGACTTTTTGCATATATGCCATCTTCTCTTTGCACATCTATCTCCTGCTTTCTCTTTTTCATCTCCTCACCTTAGATGGGGCAAGACTCGGGGGCAGGGCGGGTTATGACCTACCAGTTGAAGCCTAATGGTTTCCAGGACTAGCATGCACAATACCTTTGAAATGTAGCCCCTGGGTGCATTGCAGCTTCTGTAAAAATAAGTGAGATATTTACTTTTCCCAGTTCTAAGGAATTACAAGCAACCCGGGAGAGAATTGCTAGCAATAAAGCAGCTAATATAGCAACTTCAGCTGCTTCCTTGAAATGATGGGTGCAACCAAATCACATCTGGTGTATAACCACATTCTTCAGTTTATTCTAGGTGCTAACTCTTGTTTTCATGCAACATCTCTTGACTGGGCTCCCTGTCCAGAAGAGAGTGAGCCTGACAATGCCCTCTGCACAGACATTGACAGTAGTAGTGGAGATTAGAGCTGACTGCGATTTAACTGCATGCATGGAAGTGTTAGTGGAACGGGAGGGGCACAATAAGTAACTCTGACCTTGTTCAGCCAGTGCCTTTGGTAAGATGTATTAAAGATGAACCGAGTGGTGTGCATTTTCAAGTGTGTTTAATGGTTTGGTAATGCAATGTTAGTATATTATTAATCTTCTAAGAAGATTGGCATTAACTCGGCTTTAACAACTAGCCTCAACAAATATGTTAACAGGATGTGCCCAGGCTTGGGCACAAGAACATCTGTGTTCGACATCTGTATGTTTGTTATGATTATAGGCTTGTGCCCTATATACAGCTCCGTTGAAATTAGATCTGGTATTTATACCTTTGCACATCTGCAACAGAGTAAATCCCTAAGCCCTGTGGCCAATGATAAAAAGGAGAGAGCTGGAGATAGGGTGAAATCATGTGTAGTGCTTGAACACTTTCTGGCAATTCTCATCCTGTTTTTGAAAGTCGTGGAGCTATTGAGCACACACAATAGATTTTGTCCTTATTTGTTTCTGGTTCGAGTGAATCCTTGCCCAGCAGCTTCAGTGAGTCATACCTATATGGAATAATAATAATAATAATAATAATAATAATAATAATAATAATAATAATATCCCACCTTTCCTCCAAGGTGCTCATGGAGCTCAAGGTGGGGTACATAGTTCTCTCACCCTCTCCGTTTTACCCTCACAACAACCCTGTACAGTAGCTTAGGCTGAGAGACTGTGACTAGTCCAAAGTCACCCACTGAGCTTCATGGTCAAGTGGGGACTAGAACCCTCATCTCCCATGTCTTAGTCCAACACTCTAACCATTACACCACACCAGATCCAAAGACCATGGGATGCTTTCAGACTACATGTTAACTCAATATAGGGGAGATGTGGTGTCCTTCCCAGGCTCCTAGTTTTCCTGTTGCTATTCTTTTTCTTGCATTGACGTCCCCTTGAAGAAATCTCTATTGCAGTTAATTAATTCATTAGTGAGTTTGACTGCAATTCCTCATAGTTTGAACAAGGATTACGGGCCTCTCTTTCCTTACGAGAGAGGTAATTGTTTCTCATTTGATCAGCCTGCTATAATGCTACAGCAAATATGAAGCCCCCACCCCACCCCATTATTGTGCAAGTTCTAATCTGGTGGACATATTACAAACTGCTTAAGCAGAGATGGAAAGAGGGAGAGAAGATCTAGGGTGAGGTACTTCTGTCCGAACCCACCTTTCACCCAAGGAGCTAAAAATGTGGCATATATGGTTCTCCTTTCCTCCATTTTAATCTGCATGACAGCCCTGTGAGGCACCTTAGGCTGAGATACTGTGGTTGGTCCCAAGGCACTCACCAAGCTTCATGGCTCCGGAGGAATTTGAACCTTCGTCTCCCAGGTCCTAGTCTAACACTCTAACCACTGCACCATCTCTCAGTGTTGCATTATTGTTGAACACCTATCCGTTTCTAAAGTCACTAAAGCCTGGAGTGCCACTTCACTTTTCAGCCTTTGTGCTGTTCCCATCATAAAGGGACACCTGCTATTAATAACTACTGGTCCCAGGTGCTGTTTCTAAGCCGGATTTATGTCCTGCCTCCTTCCACAGTCTTCACAGATCTAGCAGTGTGGTATAAATGTGCCTCCTGACATCACTAAGCTCAACATTTAGAAGTTTGCTATACCCATCTCCCCAGTGACACCCCAATCTCCCCAGCAAGCCATTACCAAATTGCTGCAGATAGAGGATTTATATTTTTCCTTTTGTTACAAAAAAAAGTCTCCTTACCTAAAGTCTTTTTTTCTGGCAGCAAATTTGCATTTAAATGTGTGTTACTTTGAAAGTATTACTGAATTGCAGTGTGGTATCTTAAAAAAGGTTCAAAATGCATTTTTCATATACTTTCATCCTGCTATTGGTTTGTTTTTCTCCTATTCCCTCACTAAAGAGACTCCTTAAAATACTTTTTTTTCCCCTAAGGGAAATGGAGTCATTTCTTAGGGCTCGGAAACACTCCTGCTGGAGATATATGCTGTTCTAATATGGTCTTTAATGGTGGTTTTAATGTCTTTGTTGCCTATTTTTGTATCTTTGGTTCATTACTTGGAGAGAGAGGTCTATACATTCTTATATCAGTAGCATCCTTTTAGCTTAAGATGCTATAAACTAAACCTACACCCTTCTACAGCCAAAGCATGTGCTCTCCTCCTGAGTTCTGGCAATTCCCAAGCTATATGGCAGGTGGGAAAATGGCTCAGTTCCTCAGTTCCTCTGCTCCAGTTCCTCTGCTCCAAATTTCCACTGCCCCAAGCAGCTTTTTAAGGGAAAAGGGGGGTCTGTTGGACTACCATCACATGAAATGAGGTATTTGGTCCTAGGGAAGTCAGCTGTGAACCAGAAAGTTCTTGGTTCAAATATAACCTGAATCATAATTTTGCTTCAGTTGCCTTCTGTCTGTCTATCTATCTGTCAGTCTCACCCCATCATTATACTATATGGCACTGGTAATGCTGTCCTGCCTTACAGGTTTGTTGTAAATGTTTCTTGAGAGATAATGCACATGAAGAGTTTTGAATGCTCTTAAACAGGTATATAAATTCTAAATAGAATGATTATCTTTACTGGGAGTTATGCTAACTGCAAAGATCTTCATTAAGATTGGACCAAAATGATGAATGCCACCTAGAATTTTTTTAAAGGCTTATTGAACTTCTGCCCTTCTCTCATAGTTGCTCTTCCCTCCCTCCCTCTTACAATGACAAGCTTGCAAGTAAAGTTGGAATGAAAGCACATGTAAGAGCTGGCCCCCTTCATTAGTTTAGCCTGCGTTGCTGTCCAAAATGTCTGTGGAGGGCACTGGGGTTGCAAAGGCTGCCCTAGAGTAAGTCCTTGCAGCTTTTTACAAGATTAATGTACACTGAATGCAAACTATAATGAAACCACTGCTTTATTTTGTTGTTATATGATTGTGATGGATTGTTTGTTGTTTATGTGCTGGTTGGTGTGTTTTTTAAACAAAGTAATAGTTTAAATAGTTTTTTTCTGTATTGTTTGTAAGTTTGTGTACTCTCTGTAAGCTGCTATGTTGGAGACACATTTCTAAAAAGGAGGATGCAAATATATTAAAAATAAATGAATTAAAAATAAATGAATGAACAACCTTCTTTTGTGGTGTTGGAAATCATTACAATTAATTTATTAAAGTGTGATTTACAAATATTAACAAAATTAAAGAAGACAAAAAACCTAAAAATAATAATATTACATTCATATTAAAGACCCATCTAACAAGCAGGGAAAGCTTGTAGTAACAAAATTATCTTCACCTTTTTTCAGAAAGTGGAGATAGTGAGTGCTTATCACATCTCAACAGGGATTATATTCCACAGATTGGTTAGGGATATACATTTTGTTCATAGGCGCCAACTCTAGGGGGCCAGGGGCCATTGCCCCCCAATAATTCTCTTATGAGGGCCCAGCACCCTCAGTATTTCTCCCCTACCCACCCACCGTCCTGCTTCCCTCTCTCCCTCACTCAATCTGCTGCCTCCCCGCCCCCAACTGGTTGCTACCCTCTGCTTCCGACTTGCCTCCAGGACAAGCAAGGGAGAGAGCAGTAGCCACAGGCCTGGAAATGTGTGCAGTGTGTACCTGACTACCCCCTCCCCACATAGCTGCCAGTTGCTCCTTCCTCTGCTTGCTCCCTTGCTCACTCCATGCAGCTTGGCACGGAGCAGCCCAGCAGGATTGCACAGGCAGGTGGGCAAACTAGCAGAGGAGGCGCTGTCCTGTGGCAGGGACAGCAGCCCCTTCGGGGACCACCAGCCAAACTACCACAGTAGCTGCCTGAGTGCCAATGAGCATGTCTGACCAGGGGGCCTAAGAGAATCTGGTGATATTCTGTGGGGAGGCAGCTGACCAAGGGAGGGAGGGAGAGAGAGAGGCAGGCAAAGTAACCATGGTGCCGCTGTTGCTGCCACCACCCAACTGTCTGTGCTCACTGTGCCTGCCTGGGCACATATTGGCCCAACCCCCAGCTTAGAAGGAGCAGGGTGTGGCAAGGGAGCAGAAGCGGAGAGTGGGACAGGGCAAAGCGGCCCCCTCCAATGTTTCGTTCACACTGGCGCCACTGATTTTGGAGGCACTGATTTTGCTCATCTCCATGATACTTAAACATAACCCAAACTCAGGGCTATTTCTCTCCCTCCACCCTGTTTTCTCCCAAGCTTGACTCGTAAGCTGAACTTCATTATGTTAAATTTAAAGCTGCCCCAAATGACTACATATGAGCCTTCTTCAGATGTTCAAGCTTCACATGAATAGGGGGAGAGCAAAGATGAGCCTGCTAGTTACACACACACACACACACACACACACACACACACACACACTTACACTTCTCCATCCCATCATTTTTGTGACCTCTGTTGCCTTCCATGTGTTTGGAAGGGAACTACTGCAGCAGGGAGTCTGTTATACTGTACCAGTGCGTAGCGTGGGTTGTCAGCACCTGAGGCAAGGCAAGTAATTTGCGGCCCCTAACCCGTGGATTTGCGCCCCCTAACCCGTGGATTTGCGCCCCCTAACCCTAACCCCCAGATGTTGCGCCCGGTGCGGCCGGCCCCCCCCTGCACCCCCCACGCTACGCCACTGTACTGTACTCATGTATCCCCCCCCCCAAGGATAATAGGATCTGTAGTTTGTTAAGGGTGCTGGAGAGTATAGTTTTGGGGTAAACTATTGGTTCCCTGATTTTTTGGGGTGAATTGTGAAAGGTAAAGTGGTATGAATGTGCTTCAAATGTATGGTGGTGCGGATGTGACAAAAGCCCAGAAGATCAAGATATCAAGATCAAATATGGATGAGTGAATCCTGAAATGTAGAGAAGTTTAGAGAAAATGTTGGTTGTTTAAAACAGCAACAACCTTAAATGCAGGCCTTTGTGGCACTTGACTTCTTTTTAAAGGTCACTACAAGTTATTGATTTCGGGAGAGGCAAAAGACAGCTTTTAACAGGGCCCTCAATGCACCTACCACATGATAGCTAGTTGCTGATGGGGTGGGGAGTTAGGGCTGTACCTAATTCTCTAATTTTGGTGTTTGTCTTAAAAGCAACAGAGCCTCCAAAATAAGGCTCCATTCCCCCTTTGAAATAATGATACTGCCACCGCCCACTTTCCCAATTAACAATGGTGGTCCATGATTATGCCTTCTCTTTGTGTTGTCCTATAGATCATGTTTATTATGTTGATACAAACCCTTTGATATTGTAATTGTGATGTACACATTATGAAGACAAATGTGTTGAGCTTAATGAGAATGGATTGCCAATAAAAGCTGAAAACAAGGAAAACGTGTTCGTTGTTTTTTTTTAAGCAGTAGCCATCTCATAGGGGAGGGGAGGGATGGGTTTTTTTAGAAGAAAAGGGTTTGGGATAGATATTTTGGAAGAAAAGCACCCTGAATGCAAATAGTATATTACTAGGCTGGTGGTGCTAAATTATTGACATCAGTAGCTTCTTAATTACGAGAAAGAGAGAGAGAGAGAGAGAGAGAGAGAGAGAGAGAGGTCACCTTGAGTAGCTTCACATGGAAACCGCTGTGGGCTCAAGAAAGATGAGAGGAAAGGGCAGTCACTTCACGATAGAGCACAAATTTGGCATGCAAATGAACCCAGCATCAAACGTTGGCATCTCCAAGTGGGGATGGGAAAGACTCGCACCAGTTAGCTTGGATTGGATTTCCCCAACCTGATGCCCACCAGATGTTGCTAAACTTCAACTACCAACATCCTTGACCACTGGCTATACTGACTGGGGCTTATAGAAATTGAATTCCAAAACATCTGGAGGGCACCAGGTTGGTTCAGACAGTTTTGACCTGGATGGGCCAGTGTTCTCACTTGGGAATATAAGAAGCTGAGAAGTAGTCCTGCAGTCTATGTGTTTTTGTTCCTGGGGGATCTGATTTTGCATAGGCCACACCCTAGACCAGTATTTCTGGAGAAGTCCATCTGCAAAGGCCAGTTCGTTTATCTGCTCCGAGCTTTGTTTGTCAGTGAACAGAGGACATTTCATATGCTAGAACAGGACTAGTAAGGTTTCGGTTGTTGCGTTTCCATATGGCACCGTATTTGGGAAGCAACATTATTTTCATCCCACTGCTCTTCCCGGTGGACTGCAAACATCTTTGTTTCCTGTTGACTAAAGAGTGCCTCGTTTTGTTTGGTAACACCTGTTGTGGGGATGCAGACGTCCCCTGCCTGTCTCCTGAAACTTGGCAAAAACTGAGGAAATGGGAATCCCTCACATGCTGTGTTAAATAAAATGTTGAGAAGAAAGGAACATGATTTTACATGCAAACCTTAAGTGTCCATTAGAGAGAGATAAATGCATGAATCTGTGTTTTTGTGGTCCTTGTCACTTTCTCTTGTGTACATGCCTAAGCTCATTTCACCTGTTTCTGTGTGAAACAGCATTTAAATTTGTATTTAAATATATATATTTAAATGTATTTTTTTCACAAAATATGCATTTCTGAGTGCCTCTCTTAATGTACTCATTTCTAAATGCATTTTTGAACCAATAACTATATCCCAGAATTTAGAGGAGATTAAATTCCAAAGGATGACTATGTTCTGATCCACTAATTAGCCTGAGAACTGTGGATTGGGTGTGTTTGTACTGGAATTTGCAAATAACAAATTCCTCAAGCAGCTCCCATATAGCCCCATATGGGGACTATATGGGAGATTCATGGGCTTCTGAATGTATCTGAGCAGAAATGGTGACTACAGTATTGTTGTTTTGGAGACCCTTCAGTTTGCCAAGAGTTGCCTATTCAAGCAGGCTACAGTGCTGATGCTGGTGGTCATTAATGTGAGCTAGAAAGTTCCTTAGTTCAACTTCAGTCCGCCATTAATTTATGATGTGGTCTTATCCGGGACCAGGTGTGGGGAACCTTTAGTCCTCTAGCTATTGCTGAACTACAACTCGCATCATTCCTGGCCATTGGCCACACTTGTAGGGGCAGATGTGAGTTGCAGTCCAGAAACATCTGGAGGGCCAAAGGTTAGCCACACTTGACCCAGGCAATCCCTTTTATTTTTCTTTGCCTCCAGTAACCTCATCTGAAATATGGTGATAATTATACAGTGGTACCTCGGGTTACAGATGCTTCAGGTTACAGACGCTTCAGGTTACAGACTCTCCTAACCCTGAAATAGTACCTCAGGTTAAGAACTTTGCTTCAGGATGAGAACAGAAATCACGCAGCAGGGGCCCGGCGGCAGCAGGAGGCCCCGTTAGCTTAAAGTGGTGCTTCAGGTTAAGAACAGTTTCATGTTTAGAACGAATAAAGTTCTTAACCCCAGGTACCACTGTACTGGCCTACATTACAGCTGTTACCTGTTTGTCAGCTCTGGGGAACTTGGACTCTGTTTTGTGTTTGTTTTGAAACATGTTTCTAGACCTCAGGATTAAAAACAACAAAATTAAAGGAAAAGAATGGGGAAGGAATTAAAACGAGGCAACTGAGGCCAACCATTGGAGTGCTAGCAGACTGGATAAAAGCACCTAACAACCATTATTTCAATTCAGTAGGAGAGATCCATGTAATCATACAGGGTTAGTGTTATTTATAGGCATTATTTCTAGGTATAAGCCTATAATCTTAGAACAATTATCCTTGGTATAGAACTTCTGAGTGTGTGAGAAATGTAGGTGCTCCTGATCATGGAAGAGGGGATAAAATGCCACCTCACCTCATTCTTCCAAACCATTATCCTAAGAACCAAACTAACTACATGTTATGTTAGCTATGTATCATTTCCTGCAAGTGTAGGAGATTTTTTTTAATATAGAAAATTGCTAATTTAGCTGGCCCTGTTGTGATTGAGACCCTAGCAAGTGGTGTATGGAGTCTTCACATGCTAAGTTCCCAGTTCAAATAACCCAATTCCAATGCTCCAATTGAAGTGAATGTGATTTTTCCCCCTCAGTGAAAATTGCAAGTCTGAGGCCCCTGATTAGGAGGGGCGAGGCCCCACAAGGGGGGGGGGATAAAGAGGGTTTTTTTTTGTTTTTTTAAACTAACATACATGCTAGGGTCCTGATTTGGACACACCCCAATTCTGGTAGTTTTTATATATATATAAAACCTTCTATGATATGCTTTCTTTTTTGAATTGTCATATATTACTGGAAATCAAGAAATACTTAACAAAATAGTAATGCCTGCACTTTAAAGCCCAGCTACATAATAGGTGCAATTTGGTCTCAAGTCTTCAAGGAATGGTGTATCCAGCCGGTTGGACACAATTTCCTTGCCCCTGTTTCAGAAATAAAAGTTGCATCTGGTTATCAGGCTCAGGATGAGGCCCATTCAGCATACAAAATGCAAGCTGCACCATGATTCAAGGAGTCTTCGCAAACCTTCTATTTTTGCATTCTGTGCTTCCCTTTGCTTCCATCCATCTGCCCACCCAGAACCACTTCTTTTTTAGTACCTTGTAAAAAGATGCACTGGTAATTACCTAAAAAATTGCTCTCATTTAAGTTTCGTATCAGGAGCTTTTTGAGTGTGTGAGAAAGAATAGAGGCGGTTACGTTAATTTGCAATAAAAAGTATATGGTTGTTACCTTTTCTGCAGCAGTCCAGAAAGAAACACATTTGGAATCTGCGCGTTCAATAAACAATTCCGGCTTGCCTGGAAATCTGTTTGTTTGATCTAGTAGGCAGCTCACCTGGAAAGTTTAATGTCATGTTTGGCCTGTACTTGACTCTTTATTCTTTTTACTCACTTTGCCAGTCCCAACCTTGCCCCCCTCCCCACTCTAAAACGGTTGTGTTATGTGAATATCCTTGACTTAATTTGCATTGCATTAAAGTAAAACATTTTAAATTTCTTCACAGCAGAAGTAAATCTGACAGACTTTATGGAGCTATTATACCTGCAGGTATTTTATACTTTTTAAAATACATTCTTGTCAAGCTATCTTAATTATATTATTATATGTACTTTTGAACTCCTTACCCATTCCTGGGTGATATATGTTGTGCTTTTGACAGCCAGTCCTAAAAAGCTACAATTTATATCAAAGTTCTGTGGCTGAACAAAGATGTATCTATTATGCATTCAGGGGGAATTTATTAATTTTACTGTTTTTTGGAATACAGTTACTCATTGACGCAGCTTTTGAGCCTTAATTTTCTAACTGCGTGATTATAAGGAGGAGTGGGGAAATAATTATGCGTATTCAAAGCTTTTTGGGGAGGCTGCTTTGTGCTCAGGAGTTGAGAATGCATTGCAATGGATGGGTGACTAACTCCAAATTCAGTCTAACAGAAATGCTGACGCCCTTCTGCAAATATTGATGAGCTATACTGTCAGTGCTGTGGTGCTACTGATACACGGAATTGCCTGTCTACAGCAGGTCATCTGAAGACAAATGCTGAACTTCCAGGAAGGATTTGTTTGCATGGTGTTTTGGGTGAAGAAGAGAAGAGTTACTGAATGACTTGTGTAGTCTTTTTGTCGAATCTTGGAATCCTGAGCTCGGTGTTTTGCAACAAGTTTATAGGCCTCGTGATTATCTATAATGGTAGAAACAAAAAAGGGAGATCAAACACTGATGTCTCATCAGGCTAAGGAAACTCAACAACTATAGTCCCAATTCAGCAAGAGAAATACATGTGCATTGCTAATCCTTTTCAGATTCCATGTTAAGACCTTGGTGGCTGCTCCCAGATCCTGGAGCTCCCTCCCTGGAAAAGCTAGACTGGCTCCCTCCTTGTTATCCTTCTGGCAGACATTTGAAGACCTTCTGACAGACATTTGAAGACCAAACAGGCTTTTGGAAAGTGACTGCTGTTAATGAAAGAAATGGTGCCCTGCTGTTGCAAGCCATCAGGAGTCCCATCAGGGAAACAGGCATGGAATGAATATATATATATTCATTATTTATAAAATTTGTATAACCCCCTTCATAAATCTCAGGGCGGTTCACAACATAAAATTACAGAATTAAAAACACAAAACACATAATAAAAATAATAGCAAAAACAAACAAGCAGCAGCAGCAACAATAAATACCTACGGGGCTGCTCCTCTGAGTGCACATTGCCAGAATGATGTTGGTTCAAAGAGTCCGTTGGACTCATTGGATATATGTTTTAATGTCATTGGAGAAGCAACAGCATCAAGAGATATAGGCTTTTGCATATTAATAGTGGCCCATGACCTGAAGCTAGGCCAGGGTCAGGGTCCCTTATAATGGTTGTTTTCTTCTAGTTATTTCCCTGGTTATTTCCCCAGTGCTAACTGGGGAAACATACAATTTTCGGGACACTTATTCACATGGCAAATATGCACTGGTTGATTGATTGATTTGGCAGTGGAGAGTCACAGACATTTGCAGTACCTTTTATCTGGAATTATTGAGCTGGATTTCTTAAAACCCCAAATCCGAGCCAGCATGCTTCATGTACTCTGTATCACTAAACAGCTTTCAGCTAGCAAATGCCTTCCATGCCCAATAGTGCTGGATCTGAATCAATAGCTTTGAAGTGAGAGGTTTTATCACTAAAGGTTTTTTGTTTTTGTTTTTAAAGTTCCCCAAGATTATGCTGGGCTGTAAGGTTAGAACTTTCCAGACGCCAAGGAGGTCTTGCCAGCCCGATTGCTGTGGTATCTCTTTGGTTTCCCCATTTCCATTTAGCAGCAGGTGATTGCATGGCTATGCAGCCGCTCATAGACTCATTATATCTCCGTCAGCTTCCTGGCTGATCGGTTCCAGTAGATGGGAGGTTGTTAACTAAATTGGCAGCAAGGTGACGAAAACATCTGTCGGTTCAATTGTAAGCTTGCCAGCCTTGGCATGTGCCTCTCTTTGTTGGTTCCAGAAGAGTCTTGAGTGTAGAGAATTGTGGAGTGGCAACGAGGTGAAGCTGTCTACCCCCCCTTTTCTGTGAGTTTCCTGGCACAGCAAAACAAAAAGGGGAGGAAGCCAGTTACCTTCTCTGCATCAAAGCCAACTTTCTTTCTTCCCTCAGGTTGTGAGGATCTATGGAGCTGAAGCTTTGCCGTGCCTCTCCTCCTGACCAATGATGATTTAAAAGCATGTTGCAAGAATCAGTTCTTCTCTATTTTTATTGTCCATTGTGGTCAGTTCACAAAAAATAGTTTTTCAGTGCACTTTGAAAAAATTGCTGTGCAATGCAACAAATGGCGTAGCAGAGAACTAGGATTCACTCTTGGGCTGCATTCATGTGGCAGTTTAATTCATTTTCACTTGAGCTTTCACATGATGTAAAAGCCACTTTTGGATTTATAATGGAATGCAGTGCAAGTTTAGCTTTCATTTCCATATTATTTGCAAATGGATTAGGCTATGTACACACCATAGCTTTAAAGCTTATTCACAGCAGTTTTTCAACTCCAAGAATTCTGGGAACTGTAGTTTACCCTCACAGAGCTGCAGTTCTCAGCATCCTTAGCATATTCGAGGATTCTTGGGGGAGGGATGCTTTGAATGTGCTTTAAAAGTGTGTATGCAGCTACAATGAACAAAGCTCTCAATAAACAAAGTGCATTAGTGCTCATGTTTCATCATGACAACCCTTATTTCTGTCTTTGTTAACAAGGAATAGGATGTGAGAGATGGTGCTGTGTAATGAGTAAATCCATTTGGCTCCTATGATCCAGAACTGACTCCTCTGATGGTGGTTTCTCCAGACCTCAAGTAAAAGTCTTTCCAGTGCCCTCTAAACGAGATCCTGTTAATTCATTAGAGGAGGAGAATGCCTTCTTGCTTTCTTAGGCCACATTTTCATCAGCATTTACAGTGAAAGTTTCCATTCCTACTGACAATGCCATCTTTCCCTGAACACATGATGCATCTGGAACATCCAGTCTCTACCTGCTTGCCTTCTTTCTTACAATTAGTCCAGGTGGTGGGGCATGGCTGTCACCTTCCTCCTTAGTCTCAGACATACCTGGGAGAAAAAAATGCATTGTCCCTTACTTTTTCTAGAAGCTAGTCACAAAGACCCAGCTGAGCCAGTTTTCCATCGGGTTGGCTGGCAACCCAAGTTGCCTGGCAAATTTGGATGGCAGGGTTTTGAAAGGGCACCTCCTTTTCATGCACATACATGTACTTAGTGGTTTGCTTTTATTTTCTGCACATAATGAAGAAAAACTAGGAAGTCATGACAGAAAGTTGTAAATGATATATAAAATGAACAACAAAAAAGCTTTTTCAGCACACATAGCACAAAGATGTTATAGGCAAAGCAGGGGAACTAAATATGCTCCCTGACCACTTTTGTTACAAGCAAAGCTTTGGGTCCAGGGGCCATAGCCAGGCAAAGGGGGAAAATCATTCTAATTTTATTTCCCCCAGGTTCCATTTAACTCACTCCTCTTCTCTCCCCAGCCAAAGCTGACATATTTGGGTCAGGGAGGCATTCCATACATTACCAGTGGCTCCATTTCCCAAAGGAAAATCCTCCCAATTAAGTAAGCTTAGAAAAGAACTTGACAGCTCAAGTCATTCTTATTCCCCCAGTTGGCTGTAAGAGCCCCAAGCCAAGCCCATGCTTCAGGTTGTTCTCCAGTCTAGCCAAACAAGCAAGTAGTTGTGACTGTACCTGTGCACAGGAAGTCTTTGTATGAAAGGTTACAGGAGGAGGTGGTTTGTTCACACCCAAGGGCTTGTCCTGAGCCAGAAATCAAGCAGTGTCTCCAATGAGCTACTAGGAAGTCACACACACACACCCCTACCTCTCTTGGATATTACAACCCCTTAAAATCCTGGCATTGATGTAAGACACACATATGCGCATGCATAGACACATCAGGTTTCATTATAACCAAATAGAAGGTGTGATTGTTGAACTGTAGAATTGGAAGGGGCTCTGAGGATCATCAAGTCCAACCGGCTGCAATGCAGGAATATGCAGCTGTCCCATATGGGGACAGAACCTGCAACCTTGGCATTATCAGCACCACACAGTCTAACCAATTGATGGAGTTTTTGAGTGCAGGTGACACAATCCAATAACTGTGATTTTGATTGGTTTGCTTTAAAATGTAGACCAAACAAAATTATCCATCCCTAGTGTGTGCCAGCAAAATTCTGCATCATTTGTGTGTGTTCAAGCTACATTTGATGAGTAGCACTATGATGGTTCTTCCCAATGCTTGTGTTGTTATTTTTAAAATAAAAACCAGAGAACCTCAAGTTTATTTACTCCTTGGAACTGGACAGAGAGGCTTGGAATTTCCAGGCACTTGAACAAATAACTACTCAACTATTCAAAACTTATTCCATGTGCTGCTTATTTGGGATATGCAACTTTTGTTGCAAGTCCAGACTATTTTTTCCCCCCAATCCTTAAGCAGAATAGAATATACATTTTTTGGGGTTATGCTTGGTTATCTCCTGGACCATTCCATTATTTTAAGTTCCATGGGTGAAGAAGGGATATGTACCACAGTAGAAAGTATCATTTTTGCAGTATATCTTATCTGCTTCCTGCATCAATAAAGCAATACAGTAACCATACAAATTTGATGTGTAATGCTGATGGATTAGCACTGAGTTTAAAAAGAACTGCTCATATGGCAGGAAGTAATGCTTTCTCAATAAAAGTATGGTTGTGCATTAGGGTTCAGGTTAAAAACTTTGGGATGTAGGAACTGTGTGTGTGTGTGTGTGTGTGTGTGTGTGTGTGTGTAAGTGGTACACCGGGAACGCGAGTGGCACTGTGGTCTAAACCACTGAGCCTCTTGGAATTGCCAATCAAAAGGTCGGCGGTTCGAATCCATGCAATGGTGATGAGCTCCCGTTACTCTGTCCCAGTGTCTGCCAACCAGCAGTTTGAAAGCACACCAGTGCAAGCAGATAAATATGTATCACTGTGGCAGGAAGGCAAACAGGACCTGGAAAGCTGTCTGTGGACAAACGCTGGCTCCCTCAGCCTGAAGAGAGATGAGTGCCGTACCCCATAGTCAAGTTCGACTGGACTTAACCATTCATGCGTCCTTTACCGTTTTACCCACACCAGGGGATATTCAGTAGTCCAAGCATGGTCTCAGCATTGAAGGAATGCCAACCTCAATCAAGGCAACAATCAAACCATAATAAAACAAATTCAATTAATGATGATGATGATGATGTATTTTGTGGCTTTTACCTTTTTTTTCAAAATGTTGTGGACTGCCCTGAGATCTATGGATGAAGGGCAGTATACGAATTTAATAAATAAATTTAATTAATTTAATATTAATATTAATTAATTAATTTTAATTTTAATTAATTAATTAATTTCAATAATAAAAAAATAAAAAGGGGTAATACTTGTTCCTCCTGTGACCATACTGCAAAGTTTGGAGGCTGCAAAACTGCCAATGGAAGCAGAAACGGGACTTACCCTTAGCTCAGACACATCTTGCTAAAGCAGAATGCCTGGGCTATAGGCTATCTGTCAATGTGTGAAGGCTGGTAAATGAGAAGTTGCCAATGGTATAAAATAAGTTGGGTTTTTAATTCAAGTTAAAGTTATCCCTCAAGATGAGGGGAAATGTTAATTAAATGTGCTGTTGCCATCTATTTAGCTATTGGCAATATCTAGACGGGTCTATCAACGTGCTAATGGCTGCTGCTTAGAAAAAAAAAAGATACAGGAATGGTGTTTGCCAAGTTTCACAGGAAAGAGCAATCATTATTTGTTGTAATTCTAGCCTGATTTGCACTTCACACCTTTTGTCAATGGTGATATAGTAATTAGTATATTGATATTGCAGTTTTTCAAAGTACTCATCTCAGTAACCTGTGCAACAATCCCAGGGGTTGGCCAGCATATTAACACCACATGTCTCCCCCTGGGAGATTGACCTGGCACCTACATTTAGATCCTTTCATTGTCAGGTGAGGACCTTTTCATTCTCCCAAGCCTTTAAAAACTATGCTGTTATTGTTTATGCCCTTGAACCAGACTGCTTTTGCTTGTTTTTAAATGCTGTTATGGATACCTGTGCTGGTTTTTAGACAGTAAACTGATTTTTTAAAATGTTTTAATTAATGGCTAATGCTGCCATTGAACCCTCTCCAAACGCTGTGTGAACTGTGCAGAAGTGTTAGTTGGTTGGGTGGTCAACAAATGTTCTAAATACAAAAAACAAATATTTTAGGTGGGAGGCGCCACCAGCTGTGGGAAAAGAGACTGAAATCTAGTGTTTTACTGAAGGGCAGTGTCTGATGAGAAATAAGAGTACTGGGGTTGTGCTGAATATTTTGCTAATTTTGGTGTTCATTTCAAAGCAAGCATGTTCAGCAAAGCTAAACCAATCACCCCAAAAACTGATGACGCCACCCAACAATTGCATTTGGTGTTTATCAGGCAGGGTGGGGTAATGTGACCCTCCAGTTCTACAATACCCATCAGTCTGAGTGTGCATGGTCAATGGTCAAGGGTGATGGGAGTTGTAGTTCAATAATGTCTGGTAGGGGCACAGGTTACCTAGCCATGTTCTTGAATACCTCCTGCTTTGTTTGTTTTCTTCCACAAAGGGACTACATGCACCAGTATAACTTAAATTCGTATCATCCAAACAAAGTCAGTATGAGAACCTTTGCCTGCTTTATCTGCTGACCCAAATTAGTCTGCAACTTTAGGGCTGTAAAAAGCAATATGAAAATAATAGAATTGTAGAGTTGGAAGGAACTGTGAGGGTCATCTTGTTCAACTCCCTGCAGTGCTAGAATCTTTTGTCCAACGTGGGGCTCAAACCCACAGCCCTGAGATTAAGAGTCTCATGATCTAAAGGGTGTTCCAGGAAACCCTAGAGTGCTTTGAAAGCTGATCAGGTCAGCATTCCTCCATGAGAAGCCTGGTAGTGATGATTTAAGTTTCTAGGAAAGTCTGTTTACCCACCACAACCAATCTTCTCTACATTAGAGTGTTGGGTATGGGCTACATCCCTGGGAGGACAGGCGCTGCCCTGTAGATGTTGTTGTACTCCAACCCACAGCGTTCCATTGGCCATGATAGCTGAAAATTGCCACCCAAATTGCCACCCAAAACCTATGGAGGGCACCTCTTGAACACCCCTGCACTAAGTGATACAACAGGAAGGTCTAAAAGACTGTGTGCCATAAAACATACCCCAGATTAGAATCCACAGCATAATAACATAATTAGAGCCCTGCTGGACTATATGGAGTGTCCATCTGCTCCAGTGTCTTCTCTTCACAGTGGCCATACAGATGCGTATGGGAAGGCCGCAAACAGGACATGAACACAATAGCAATCTCCCTGCTTGTGAATCCCAACAGCTGATAGTGCCTCCGTCTCTGCTTTTGACATTCCAACAGTATGCAGGGTTTATGTGGAAGATAAGGCAAAGTTTGAAACACATTGCTTTAGACCTTTAAAAATGTTTTCCTAAGCCTCCCCCCCGCCCCACTTGCCAGAAAGTGGGAAGATGGGAGGACCCGAGGAGTGAAATCATGTGAACTCAGGGGGTTGTATATATATTTTTACCAGTCATTAAAAATGAAAAGAATCCTTTCTCATTAATGTTGCAAATTACAAGCCATAGATAACTCATTTAGATGACAGTTCACAAAATCAATAAAAACCCAGGTTTGTTTTGAAAGCTGTATTGCCTAAATGCCAAAATACATATTTTTTTAGGCAAATTGCTTGATTTACATTTGAAAAGATCAAGCCTTATTCCTTCTGAAAGCTGAAAGGTAGGGTGTGGGTAGAAACACACAAAGCAATTTAAGCCTCCTTTTTGCAGTTCTGTATTGTGTATAATTTGATTGAAATTGATAGCAGGCAAAACTCTCTCTTGAAAAAGAAAAGAAACAACATTGCTGCGGGTATAGCAAATCTTTAAGCTTTTTGCTAACTTTGGAGTGCTAACTTAATTCTCCCTGAGGAGTACTATCCCCCACCAGAGGGAACATTTTCATTTCTGATGAGGATTTGTAGAAGGTAAGTGGTAATAGGCTTGTGCTATAGAAATCCTATCTAATTCAGCCAACATAGTCTTCCTTTTCCTGGAAATCTTGTCCCTCCCCTGCCTGCCCCCTGCCCCCTGCTAGAAATCTACAATGTGAAAATTATTTTTTCCTCATTAAACCCCATAAATCATAAAGATTAAGTATTAATCTGATAATATCTGTGAACTGTGGGGTTTTGTTTTTGTTTTTTTGCAAAAAAGAAAGTGAAATCCAGGAAGATATACTATGAGGTCAGCCATCAAGAGTCCTTAGGAAGATATAATATGAGGTCAGCCATCAAGAGTCATACCATAGCTCCTTCTGGCCAGGTGTTTTGACACTGACTGGCAGCAGCTCTCTGGTTTTCAGGCAGGAGGTTTACCTGGAGATGCTGGTGACTGAATCTGGAGTCTTTTGCATGCAAAGCTTGTGCTCTACCATTCAGCGACAGCCCTTCCCCACTCAAAGCATGCAAACATGAGACTCTGCAGTGGTTGAAGCATACAGTGATGGGGAATCAGGCGTCCTTTAAAAGTGGTGTTGGCAAGAGGAACACAGTGGCTGTGAAAAACTTGTCATTAGGCCAAAGGGTTACCTAGTCTTGCTATGTTTCAAAAGCTGGCCTGGGTCGACTGCCTTCTGTTAGTACATGCAAGCACTTGGAATATTGGTGAAACAGCTAATAGTCAGCAGTTGCCTACTCACTCATTAACGGGCATAATTCATCTGTAAAAAGCATTTAATTCATTGGTCTTTAATTTATGGGACTCCATGCCACAAGGTATGCTTAGCAATGCACAAGTGAAAGCTCCCTTTTGTGTGTCCTGAACCTATTGCCAATAGGAAATATTGGACAACACCAGGTTCCAGTTATGTTGAAGAATTGAATTAAGAATTGCTGCTGCATCGTCCATGAATCAGTAAAGTTATTTCAACTTTGCACACTCACTGTCTATGTCTTCTCAGATGAATTCAGTGGGGGTTATTTCTCCCATAATCCATACTCTAAACCTGGGGGTGGCAAACCAGTTTTTCATACCCTCTAACATTCCTCGGATGAAAATAGGGACATTTCTCACACCCCCTGCAACTGCCTTTGCACCCTATTCTTCGACACCCTTTTTTTGCGCCCCCTCAACCCCTGCAGAGCATTTCCTATCAGAAGAAGGGCAAGTGCCACCACCACTATACCAATGGGACACAGCACACACACCTTCCACCGTCCTAAGAAAACCCCCTTTTGTGTACACAGGCTGTACAGTTGTTGAATGTCACACAAGAGTATCTGCACTAATGTACAGCTCAACCATTCACATGCACAGGTACGAAGAGTGTACACTCCTTGAAGGTAGCATATGAACACCCTTTAAATGGTCATCAGATTCCAGCCCTAAGGTATGTGAAAGGAGCTTGAGGTTTCCTCTCCAGGCAATATTTTTGAGGAATTTCATGGAAACCCTGAAATGTTTCAGTAAGGTTTTAGAAGTCTGTTGGCAAATTTGCTTTCAGAGTAAATTCAGAAGTTCATGTCAGACATGAGTAGGTCTTTTGCGCTCTTAATCTGTGCGTGTAGATGCCCCTTGCCTGTGTGGTGCTGTGCATACCTACAGTTCCTTCATTCAAACTCACTGCCTGCTTGAAAAATGAAGACATGAGACTCCCGCCAGAGGGAAATAGATTGTTTTTGATTGCTATTCATCTATTATTTTAGAAAGTAAAATGAATAGAACTTATGCAGGTCACAGACATTAAAGGGCCTATTTTATATCAGTTTGGGAGCACTTGTCAGCTTTGATTTATTAAGTCAGGTTCCTGGTCTGGCCACCAGTTTCTGTGTTAGCAGTCTTTTTGATAATGGATAGGCCTCACAGCTGAGTGCTCTGTGATTAGACTCCTCAACTATATGTTCTTAAATAAAGGCATCACTTTTGGAGAGGTGGGGGACACTGCTCATTTTCCTCTCTCAAACTGTTTCATTTGTCATCTCCTGCCGAGGTTTTCCCCACTTCTCTCAAGTTTGTTTTCACTGGCAGTGTCAAGGAAGGTAAATGGAAGGCATCTTTAAGGGTTTTCGTTCAGAGCCTGCTACCAACCTACCTTGATTGATTAAATGTCACAAGGGACAAAAATAGATGAGAAGGAGTGATCTAAACAGCATTTCTGAGAGACCTGGTTTGCTGTGCTGCATCTTAGAGTACTACTCCCTTGCTCCCGTTGTGTCAGCATTTTTATCACCAGACTTCATTTCTTAGCTGGGTATATGTGCAGAGAACATGTTTGCACAGTCCACCAAAGAGAAGGAAGGTGGATCATGGTTTGGACTATCACCTAAATGCATGGCTAGAGATGGGGGGGAAAGCTATCCAGGTTGCATTTAGAAGTGAAACCAAACCAATTCACACTTTCTGAAACGATACACAAAGTCAAATGCAGACATCCCTCGAAATTTGCTCTTCTCCAGCTAAATAATGTATGTACAAAAATGCACATACTAGGGTAAAGTGTGCATATATTAATGCAAACAACACACAAAAATGTAGTAGGGAAAACCGGTTTGCAAAAAGGTGTAGATCTGGCAAAAATTGCATTCAAAAATGTGTAGATAGTGAGGCAGCTGTACTAAATTGATGATGAATTTTTATAAACACTTTTTTTAAAAAAAGAACAATGCAAGCTTATGTAGAAATGTTGAGAACTGAACTTAAGACTGCAAAAATGAGAAACCGAGGGAAACAAAATTGACCATCGCTATTAATAACCTTTGCAAATGCTTATCTTGATCTGCCTTACAATTGTAGCATAATGGCTAGGAGACAGAACGGTGAACCAGAAAATCCCCGCTCTGACCTTGTCTTTGTCAAGGACTCTTAACCTTTACTAGGTTAGGCTATTTGTCTTTCTAGCCCAGCATTGTCTGCTCTGACTGGAAGTGGCTCTCCTGGATCTAAAATGAAGGTCTTTCACATTACCTGCCATATGGAACTTTTAGACATGAGATTGTTAGAACTGAACTTTGGACCTCTGCAAGCAAAGCATGTGCTCTACTGCTGAGCTATTTCCATTTCCCCACAGGTAGCCTTAAGAAAGTTGCTGGGCTGTATTCAACAAACCTTTCTGTCAGTGCAAGGACTTCTGGCTGTGCAATGGAACTTCCCCTCCCTCTGACCCCCCCCCATGCATGCCTTAAACCTGTTCTGAAGGTTCCCCACACTCTCCCAGAGCAGATTTGGAGAGGGAATGGTGTGTGCCACGGGGAGATGAGGGGTGGGGGATTCAGTTGCACAAGCAGATATCCTTTCACTAATGGATCAGAGCACTGGCTACTGCCCACTGCCTTTCAGCCTCATCTGTAGTCTGGGAAAAACAATACAAGAAGACTTTATAGGGTTCTTGTAAGGGAGATGCAACATGTTTTGCTAAGTGACTTCCAATACTGAATCACTTTGTATAGTAGTAGCTGTAACAACATTGCCATTTGTCTAGCACTTTGTAACAATTTATCGTATTTTTCCTTGTACAGTGGTACCTCGGGTTAAGTACTTAATTCGTTCCGGAGGTCCGTTCTTAACCTGAAACTGTTCTTAACCTGAAGCACCACTTTAGCTAATGGGGCCTCCTGCTGCTGCTGCGCTGCCGGAGCATGATTTCTGTTCTCATCCTGAAGCAAAGTTCTTAACCTGAAGCACTATTTCTGGGTTAGTGGAGTCTGTAACCTGAAACGTATGTAACCTGAAGCGTATGTAACCCGAGGTACCACTGTATAAGACGAGGCTTTATTATTATAAAGAAATGTTAAAAATGTGGGGTCGTCTACGGATAGTGCAGAGGGGGTTCAGGCGATTGTTGGCAGCCGTGAGCAGGAGATTTCCATTGGTGACTGGGCAAGTGATTGGTGTCTGCAGCAAGGGCTGCTGGCTATGGGCTGCTTCTGCAGCAATTTGGCCGTCGATTTGCAGCTGCTGGCGGTGAGCGGGCATACGTTTGCTGGCTTCAGCAAGGCGTGCGATTGGCACTGGAGGTCAGGCGGGTGAGCGCTTCTTGGCAATCCCCCCTCCAAAAAGCTCTGCAACTCTGGGCAATCTCCCCCCACTTCCTTGATTTGGAGTCCCAAAAAATAGGGGTCGTCTTATACACAGGGATGTGTTATACACGGAAAAATACAGTATGCACTCCTTGGTATCTAATGTACATGAAAATTCAGGTATTTAGTCCCCATTTGTATGTAGGTAAGTATTTAATCGCAACATTATTACAAAATTTGGAGAAGTGTGACAAATGAAGGATTATTGCATTCTGATCTGCATGTTAGTCTGAAAGGCAGTCACATTATACCAGAATGCACAGAAATAAAATTCCTCAAGTATTCCTATCAAATAGAAGGCAGGCTCAGGGATGTTCTGATGCTACGCAAGTTATTAGCCCTCCAAAAATTTTAATACATGGGCTGAGGTACTAAGTGTTGTTTACCCTTAACTTTCATCAACAGGGCTGAGGAACTTGTGATGCTCCAGGCATTGTTGGACTCCAACTCCCATCAGTTATTCAGCATGGCCAAAGGTCAGGGATGATGGGAGTTGTAGTCCAACAATATCTGGTTTCCCATCCCCTTTCAGAAGCCTTGTTTTGCCATGAAATCTCATACCTCTCAAGGCCATATTCCCGCTGAGCCAGAGATGAGGGTAGCAAATAAATAATTACAACAGAACACTGTCCCTCCTTACCCTTCTTTTTCATAGGACAGATCTGCATCACTGCAGTTCCAGATGTGTCTTAATCGGGAACTATTGCAATGCCGAGAGGGTATTAAGAGAAATCCGGTTCCTTGCTGAAAGAAGATTATCAGGGGTTTATCTGCAGCTGATAATGACACTTTGTCCTTCTCTAGCACCCTTTGGTTTGCTAAGGCATAAACACATTCAATTAAATATTGTAGGGCTTTCTATAGCAGCTTGTAATTAGTGTTCCTAAAGCAGGTAGATGCACGATAGTTATTCATGTGAATAATGGGGAGCTGGATAGAACCAGATTGGTGGACTTCATATTGGCTTCATATTATTTAAGGGCACAATGAGGCATGGAGTTGATCACTGTGTATTGCCAATATAGAAGTTTAACAAATGCTTAATGTGTATTTATGTATCTGAAACATGTAAACATATTTTAGAGTGGTCAGGTGGAACCTAGATCTTGGAGAATGGAGGGTATTAGATGAATAGAATACAGTGGTACCTAAGGTTAAGTACTTAATTCGTTCCGGAGGTCCGTTCTTAACCTAAAACTGTTCTTAACCGGGGCCTCCTGCTGCCACCGCACTGCCGGAGCACGATTTCTGTTCTCATCCTGAAGCAAAGTTCTTAACCTGAAGCACTATTTCTGGGTTAGCAGAGTCTGTAACCTGAAGCGTATGCAACCTGAGGTACCACTGTAATAGAATCATACGATTGTGGTGGTGAAGACCAGACCACCACAAACATTAGGAAAAGTCAGGTATTTGATATGGTCTAAGTCTGGTTTGGGGACCAGCCATGTGTGCCACCAGTTTTGTGATGAAATGGGAGTCCAGAGAGCGCTCTTAGTTTGCACAGAACCTGTGTGAAGTGAGGGTGCAATTGAATACTGTACTTTGCCCTCATGGCCGATTCACACATTCCTTATTTATTTATTTCACAACATTTATATACCTCTTCATTGTACTAAAACCAGTGTGACTGTGTCACAAACCCACTGTAATCCTGTAGGGTAGTTTGTATATCATGGGTAGCCTGAATAATTTGAGTGCTTCCTTTGTTAGCATCATAGGCCACTGTGACTGTAGAATGCTAGTGTGAGAAGGATACATGAGCTTTCAGCATCCATAACTTACTGATATAAAACAGGAAGCCAATCCCATAGGAGAGACTTTGCAGAGAAGTACGTAACTCTTCCATAAAGTCATCATGTGAATGTTCTCTTCAACTTGTCCATGAATAATTTCTATAAGTGCTTTTCAGGGTCTTCCAACATGCAAATCCTACATAACAGTGACTTGCTTCATTATGGCAGAATACAGGATTTGAATGTATCCTGATTGGCAATAGTCCGTATGGTTCAATGGGGAAGGGCCATAGCTCAGTGGGAAAAGCACACTATTTGCATGCAAAAGGTCTCATGTTCAGTCCCTGGCATCTCCAGGCGCGGTTGGGAAAGAAACTGAAACTCTTGAGAGCTGCTGCCAATTAGCAGTGTAGATATTGCCCAGCTAGATGATCCACTGGTCTGCTACATTATAAATCATGCTCCTGAAAACATGATAGGGCTGTACCCAACGTTCTCTGTCTGCTAGCACTACGGCTCTTGCACTAGAAAAGGGGTGAGCTTTAACCCTGCACAACAGAGGAATTCTGTGCAATAATTATGCAACAACTATCAGCAATCTGCTTATGCATTCTCTTGTGCAACATTGTTTCAGTGGTGCAAAACATTTCACCAGTGGAACAAATATGCAGCTAAATTACGTTAACTTAATGCTATATTGGATACAGCCAATAGTCTTGGATAAGCAGCATAGGTTCTTAATAAGACTGGCTGGTGCCCTTTGTTTACATTTTAAGCTGCATTTTAAACTGTAGTCTAACTCATATTTTAATCATATTTTGTTTTGGGGGGTTGTTTTTGTTTTGTTTTGTTTTTAATGTTTTTACTGTATTTATTTTCAGTGTTAGACACCCTGAGCCCGGTCTTCGCCTGGGAGGGCGGGGTATAAATAAAGAATTGTTGAGTTGGAAGGGACCCTGAAGGCCATCTAGCCCAACACCCTGCAATGCATGAATCTTAACACGCTGTCCCCTATCCAATTTGAAACCATACTGGACCCTGCTTAGCTTTGCAGATGTGCTATCAATTTTATTGCTGCACAAGTCGAATCGTTGAAATCAAAGAATCTAACTTAGTGATATCCATTTACTATAATGAGTGTATTCTGAGTAGGTCTAGCAACCCTATGTGCTTTCATTTTACCCCAAAGAAATGTCTAAAAGGGATGATAGTGTCTGTAACATATGTTGAAGAATGCAAAAGCATATGTAAGTGATGATGATGATGATGATTACTGCTCTGTTTTCTCAGTGCCTAGCTTTTACCATAACAGATTTCTCAGTATGGTTTTCCCTAATGAGTAATTATACTTTAGAGCTGTGTATTCTTCCTACCTTCATTCCTTCCTTGCTCTTTTTTACTCTCTCTTCTGTAATGGAAAAAAAAAGCTAACTAAGAAAAAAACCTCCCTAAAAACCAGGAAGCTAGAAAATCCTCTTTGAAGTAATAGTGTATGGAGAGGATTTATCCTTGTCCACTTAAATATTCATGACAGCTTGCATTTCTGTTCAAAAAGACACTTGTTTATTTAGATAAGATTTAATTTATTCATAATTTACCTAAATTTGCAGGAGCGTGCATGTACATTTTAGCTTATAAGCAGCATAATACATAAAACATTATTGAGGCATGCAAATTACACAAAAACACCATTTGAAACTGCCGGCTTGTTTTAGGCAGATAACTAATTTCTTAGCTCAAGTAGAGAGAGAAACACAATTGCAGGGGACTGTTGCCTGGGATGCACCAATTCAGAATTATGCTTCTTTTAATGGAAGAGGCACGGCTTTTTAATAGGGTCGCTCTGGAACCTAGATTCATGTAGCTTGAGCAATATTTATTCTCTAGTCCTTTTGTTAGCTGGAGGCACAGCCGGGACTTCTAGCCTTTTCTGAAGGGCTTGAGTTTGCGTCAGTAAAGCTGGTGCATCAGGGCTGGGTTTTCTAAGGACAAGGTACCCACAATGAACAACAATTTCCCCATAGGCAAGGCTGCGATTGAAGAGGACTCGGAAACTTCAGCTAGTCCAAAATGCAGCAGCCAGATTACTGACTAGGGTTCCATTTAGATATCATATAAACCCTATGCACTGCTGCACTGGTTGCTAGTTTGTTTCTGGCTCCAACTAAACGTTTAGTGTTTACAGCCCCAAATGACTTGGGTCCAAAATACCTGAAAGACGGCCTCCTTCCCTATAGACCCATTTGGGTGCTTAGATCAGCAGAGGGGCCCCACCTTGGTAGTTCCACCCAGTGGTGTAGCATGAGGGGAGTGTCAGAGGGACATTGACCCTGGATGCAAAATTCTGAGAGCAACCAGGCGCCCCCACAACAGGCTCCCTCAGTGTGGCTGAGCTCCTGCCACCTTCCAGAGCCACAGGGAGGCAAGTCACACCTGAGAGTGGCCTTTGGGCCTGGGGCAGCAACTCCTTCTCTGCTTGGCTAGCAAACAGATGCCCATGTGCACCCCATCCCTGAGCTAGCCAGCGAGGTTGGGCCAGGTCATTCTTCCCTCTGTGTGGGTTCTGAGCTTCCCCTGTGGCTCCACCCTAGCTGCCCAGTCCACCAGGGGGCGCAATGCTTGCCCCTCCCCAGGTGTTGGCAACCCACGCTGTACTACTTGCTCCACCATCCTCAGAAATCTGTGTTGCTTTTCAAAGAAGTTGGTTCACACAGACAGCTGTGAGTTATCCAAGGTAGGGAAATCAAGTGCTTTTGTGAACCAGTCTAAAAATTCTTCTTCGGCATAAGTACCAGATTCACAATGGAAAGTTTGCAAACTCCCCCCCCCCCTTTCTCTAAACCATCAGAGATTCAACACTGCACTGCTCTTTACATTTCAGTTATTAATTATCACTGTTGCGATTTCCATCTGTTTGCTTACGTATGGACAAATTGACATCTACTGTCACTTGTTGTTACAAATCTAATTCCAAACCTGCATGATTGTAATAGGAAATTAACTTCTCTGCAGAGAGGTTCCATTTTGTTTGACAAATTGTGCGTGGAAAGGAAAATGATACATCTATATGTTTATTAATTGAGAAATTTATAAATGTGCATTTGATGATTTTCAGAGTATTGGTTTTTTTCTAATGATGGTCTTAAATTATACAAGTCCTTAAGGGATTTGGCTAGAATATAGAGATGTAGTTGTGTGGTATACAAAGTGGTAAGTGTACATGGGCAAAGATACCTTATGGTATATGGCCATGATGAAATTTATTCCAATAGAGATGTTGGGGAAACATAGACTATTGATTAGGCGTGAGTTTTGGGTTTTTCTATATACAAAAACGCAGCCTCTTCTGTAAATAGCTTAGGGAGAAAATATTGAACTTACTCATTCGGCTCTCGGGGTTCATCCCATTTATTTTCAATTTGTCAAATGTGGCATTGTTGCTGCGATTGTGTTTGGTGATTTATTAGGAATTTTCTAAATGGGGCACTCTGTCATTGGAGTTAGTTTAGCATTGTGTCTTTGCAGTATGATTGGTTTTTTCTCCTTATTTTACAAGCTCATGATAGGAACCAAAGATTTTATTTATTTATTTTTGAAAAAAGAAAAGAAAGAATGGCCCAGACTGGGTGAGCAGGGAGTAGGGAATGAAAAAATCAATGTGCTTTAAATGTGATGACAGGATGAGCTGTTTAAATTGCCTTTGCGAATTGATTTAAAACATGTTGGTAGAAACGTCTATTTCATTAACCATCTTTTCCTTCATTTCAGCAGCTGGAGTCACTGTCCCCTCCTGTCTCTCCCAGACATAATAAAAATACCCATGTAGACATCTTATTACAAGCCAGCTACAAAAATGCAGCAGCTACATGACTTCAGGGCGGTGAGAAATGGATAGGAAGACATGGGGGGGAGAAGGACCACCATCACTCAGTAGCTTGACTACAACTCCCATCATCTATCACTAATAGCCATGCTGACTGATGGGAGTTGGCTGGACCCTGCCCTTTTTGTGCCTCCCATGAAATATCCCCCTTTCATTTATCAAACAATGCATGTACCTATTTATTCTGTCATTGCATTTGAGTTTGTCTTTACTAGGACAGATTCAAAGTGAGGACTCTGGGGTGACTCATACCAAGAGGGAATACCCCTTTCTCTTGGGTCTGGTGGGACTTTCCAAGATGCATTTCCACCTAATAGAAGTAGCACCTCCAATGTGTGTGCTCACCCAAGCAAACTGCACAAACATGGTTCCCCGAGGCAAGTATATACTGGGTTGGGTGGGGGGGAAGATGCCCCTTGTTGTTCCTGGTTTGTGGCAATGTCTTAATGTTTGTTTTTTAGAAAAATGGAAGGGTATTTGTTGTGTGACACATTTCTTGATTGTTCTGAAAACCTATGAGCAGAGAATCACAGTGGCTTTTATAAGTGCTCTTGAGTGATCCTGTTATCCTAAGATAACAGCAGCAGGAGGAGAGAGGGGGAAAAACACCCACTAGCATCCAAAGAGCATTCAGTTGATTTAGGAGATAGGAGAGTGGCTTTATATTTCAAAATTCCTGACTGAGTTCAGTTTTAATGTAAGGCCCTTAATACTAGTTGTACTTTCACAGAAGCATCTTGACATCTGATCGGACCAAGACACAAAAGCAGAGAGAGAAAACGTTATAACCCACAGTAATAAATAACTGCATGGAAAGAAGAAATGCCACTTCTCTCTAGAGCAGGAGTGGGAAAATCTGTGGCCCTCCAAATGTTGCTGGGTTCCAGCTCCCATCATCCCCTGCCAGCATGGAGGGCCACAGGCTCACTACCCCTGTGCTAGGGAAATAAGAAGTTGTCGTGACGGGAGTCAGACTAGTGGCTCATCCATTAGGTTAGCATTTTCTGCAGTGAGTCACAGCAGCTCTCCAGGGTTTAAAACAAAACTCTTTGCAAGTCCTACCTGTAAATGCCAGGGAATTGGACGTGGGACCTTTCACATTCACACTTCAAGCATGTGTGGTAACAATGAGCAGCCACCTTTCCTTCCTTGATAATCTGAAAGTTGTTGTTTGCTTGCTTGTGTAGCCTACCCTTCTTCCTGGAAGGAGGGGGGGGCAAGATAGCTAACAATCAATATTAAAATGCAAATCAGCATAAAATAATAACTAAAACCAGTATCAATACAATACACTGCAGCAGAGTGTGTTACTTGGACTGTTAACTTCCACTCCAGCTGTAAAGCAAAGTCTGATCAAGCAAATATGTTTTAAATTGTTGCCTAAATGACAATAGTGTGAGGGGCAACTAGATTACCACTGGGAGACAGTTAATCTTTTCAGTATGTTAGATGCAAATATATTTATTATTAAGATCTGTAATGTTTGGATTCCCCCCTTTTTTGTCTTGGTATGAGTTAGTGTCAAGTTGTCTCTAGACATACTTCGGCATTACATGTATTACATACATAACCCACCTTTCTTTCTCAAGCTGGCATACATTGTTCTCTTCCTCTCCATCTTATCTTTGCAACCACCCTGTGAAGTAGGTTAGGTTAAGAGACAGTGACTGGCCACTCAAGGTCATCCAGTGAACTTCAAGGTTGAGTGGGGATTGGAACCCTGGTCTCCCAGGTCCTAGTCTAACACTCTAACCAGTGCACCACACTGGCTCTCATATAGGGCTTTGCCATGTTAATCAAGGAGTCCTGCCAGTCCTGCCACTGACATCATTACCCGTTTTAGCAGCAGCCACATGTTGTATCTGGTTTTCTATAGTAAAAATCCAATTTGTAAGCAAGTGCCTATGAGTAGAGGCTTGATGCAATCAGGGCATGTGATTGTACAGGCATCCCGATATCTTCTTTTCTATCATGGAACCCAAGGCAACATAATATTGTTCACCAGCAGTCTCCCATCTAGGCATTGACCAGGCTCTGAACTGCTTGACATCCGTATGGTGGTGGCTTTATGTGCTTTTAAATCATACCCTGCACCCTACACTTTAAAAAAAAAAAATCAGCATGTGTAGTCTGGGTGCATAAGGATGATAGAGCAGATATTATCTGGGCATAGACCACGCAAGCTGAGACTAAGCAAATTTGATTTTACATGCATAGGCTCTATTCAGACTGGATGCCCTTGCATGGACATCTATCAATTTCAGCGGGACAGTGGGAGGTACATTCTTTGCTCCCCACTATGTGGATGAGCAAATGATTCATAAATGAAAACCTATACTCAACTGAAGATTAACGTCCATGTGGGGAGAGGCAATATGAGCTGATACGTATCATCTTCCCCACTGGACATGCCTGCCTGACTCCAACTACAAAAGCTGAGACTGCTGAACAGACTCTTGAACTGAGGTATCTATTGTTTATGACTACTTTTGTTATGTTTGTAATTACAGTGGTACCTTGGAAGTCGAATGGAATCTGTTCCGGAAGTCTGCTCAACTTCCAAAACATTCAGAAACCAAGGCGCAGCTTCCGATTGGCTGCAGGAAGCTCCTGCAGCCAATTGGAAGCCATGGAAGCCATGTTGGATGTTCAGGTTCCAAAGAACACTCACTTCCGGGTTTGTGGCATTCAGGTGCCAAAATGTTGGACTTGCAAAGCGTTTGGGATCCAAGGTACAACTGTATGCACTCCTTCATGTTGTAAGGACCTTGAGCATGGGTTTAACTATGAAAAGGCGGCATACAAATAAAATTGTGTCTGCCTGTTTACCATATGCGGATGCAAAAAGAAAAACCCACATGCAGATGTAAAAATAAAATAATATATATATTCAATGTTTGCAGGCCTGAATTGTTCAGTCATTAAATAAAATCCAGAAGCGCCAGTGTCATTTAGACCTACACATGCTTGACTTGGTTAGTGCATTTCACCTGCCATTATTGATATTGGAGCCATGTAAATAATGTAGCAACTATATTTACCATGTAAATTACCTTATTAACCTTGCTGCTTATACAGTGTTTTGCTAAGCAAAGCTGTTAAAACTCCCCATTAGTATCTCTATTTTTAAAAATAACTTTATACTTGGTTGGGTTTCCTCGATGATGGATATGTAAGCTTGGACTGCCAGCAGGGATGAGGGAATCTTTTGGTCAAATTCATGCTGTTGTTGTCAATGGAGCTGGCAAGAGCATACATTATCCAGGGTCAGCTCCCAGTTTTGCAAAGTGCTTGAGCCCTTTTTGGGTTCCCCTCCCTCCTCAATGGTGTCCTCCCCATTCCCCTTCATTTCCCTTATCCTTCTGATCCCAATCCTCAAAAGTGCCCAGAGAGTGAGTGCAAAAGATGTGAAGGGTGCTGCTGCTGCTGCTTCTCCTCCTCACTCTATGCCATCACTTGCATCCTCAAAACAAAGCAGGAAGATAGGAAGAAATAGCCAGGGCCCTCTGGGAGTTGTCAGTGAGCTCTTTACATGGGTGTAGTAGGCCTTGGCAGGAGCCCCAAAATGCCTACCTGTGATGTTGCCCCAGACCATGTCTACTCTGCCCTCTGTGTTATTGAGACATTGTTGGATCTTATGTTCCTTACTCTTTGTAGACTAATGCCCAGTGTATCAATCATACTCAACCATGGTTAACCCTAACCATATCCTCCTTGGATGCCCACATTACCTGCCAGCTGTCACAAAGGATTTAGTATAACCATGGTTAACCCTAACCATGGTTGTTGTTTTCCCCCTTAACCCTGGGGAAATGGGTTGGGTTCAGAAATAATGCAAATCATAGCTTCGCACTGCATGTATGAGGCTCCTCTCCTTCCTTTTCTTCTCCTTCCCTTATGCAGGCTCAAGTAGGAGACTGGAAGCATCTTTCTCCATCTTCAGTTTTGGGAACTGCAATCAGTTTTGGGAACTGCAATCAGTTTTAAATGTGGTCTGGATTTGGTTTGTTCAGATAAAGCAGAGTTAAGAAACGTAATTGCAGTTTTCCTGGTCTAGGCAAAAGAACAAACAGTAGCAAGGTGAAAACAGAAGTGGACTCTTCAGATCTCCTCCCAAAGAGAGTGGGAAAGGGGAGGGGGGCAAGTGCATGAGCCTGAGGCTGGTTTGTATGCATAGCACTTAACTATGGTTCAGTGCTGTGTACAAATAAAGCCAATGATTTAGCTTGCTCAACTAAACCCGTCTGGGTGGAGGGTGTTTAAGGGAGACATTCATGAATCACTTGTCCCAGTGTAAGTAAACAACAGTTTGCTCAGTGCAGACATGGGTTATATTCAATGCTACTCCCACTCAGAGAAGACTACTAACAGGTTCATTAATTTCAATGGGCATTCTCTGAGAAGAATGTAGTTGGATACACTCCATAGCAATCACTCTTCACAAACCTGTTTTAAAGCACAGTTTGATATTCTGGTTTAAGGCCAGTACTACACCATGGTTTAAATATTTGTTTAAATATCTGCACATTGTTTAAATAGTTAGACATAGTGCTCTATGTAATGCACAAAACACAGTTAAGTATTATGGCCACATAGGACCTAAAATTGTTGTTTCCCGCATCTTCATTGCACCATGCATCTGTCTTGCTATCCAGTTTTCATGTCCCATCCCTTAGAAACGTTGATGTTATCTGTTATAGTGTGCAAGAGATAATGGATTTTCTCAACATCTGTTTTCATTTAAAATGCCTGAGCTGCCACCCCCTTTGCACACAGATCTCGCTCCCTACTTATGATGCCAGAGGATGGGAAGTGGCAGGCTGGAGCCAAAACCAAACCCTTACTAATGAACATTTGCAGCTGCTGGTGGGACTTGGCAATTGTCTGCCAGCTCTGGTGACAGAATTCATCTTGTAAAACGTACCTGTGATAAATATCAACTTGCAGTGATTAAGCGAGAGGTTGTTAATTCATGAATGGGCTTTGCACGTGAGCCAGAGGGTAATTTGATTTCCAGCGGCTACAGACTACATTATTTTCTTCCCACCCCACCGAGGAAGCCGGATGCCAATGCTCGTAAAGCAGCAACTGTTGCAAATACTCTCTTCTTTTTTATGAGCCTCAGCTGGCTCAGGCACAGGGAAGGAAAAGTCTTGGCAAAAGACTTGAGTACAGCAGCCCAAGCAATGAAGGGCACAGTGAAGGCTGATGTGTCCCTCTTGGACACTTAGGGGGAAAATGAGGAAATCCGATGGTCTGGCAAGATGGCAGTTATTTTGTGTCACGTTAATAAGTAAGTAGGAAAAGGGTTACCGTGCCACAAAGCAAAAAGAACGTGAAAGGAGAGATCTGTATTATGATAAAGCTTTCTTTTGTGACCTTGATAAGCAGCTTGTTGCTATGCAATGCCAGACATCTATTTTCTTTTTATAAAAGATATACAGTCGTACCTTGGAAGCCGAACACCTTGGTTCCCTGACAAATCAGCTCCCAAATGATTGAAACCTGGAAGTGAGTGTTCAGGTTTTGAACAATTTTTGGAAGCCGAATGTCCAGTGCGGCTTCCATGGTTTCTGATTTGCTGCAGGATGCTCCTGCAGCTAATCGGAAGCCACACTTCCCCCCACCCCCAATGGTTCTGGGAGTCGAATGGACTCTACCTGTATGGAACCTGTATGAGAGGTGATTCTTTCCATTTCAGTTTCTCCCAGATTTTTCCAATCTTAAGTTCAGTTCTTCGCATTTCTGTACCAGTTTGCTTTTTAAAAAGAAGTGCTTGTGAAAATTTGTCCCATTTCTCCCTATACACACATATTTTGTTTGAATTTTTGCCTATTATATGAGAGCAGCATACAAGGAGAGGAAATGTCCATGTGGCTCTGGGCACCAGGAAACAATGGAACATGCCTTTTTCCATTGGCAGAATTATATAGACATATGGGCCAGGTTTATCCTGCCTGTCCTACATAAATTCCCAGGATGTACAGAACAACTCAACATCTCCCTACTACTCCAGGATGAAAACCCAGATGCCACATAATCAGTTGCTAGATTTTGCGCTGCCATGATGGATATTCGCCGAAGGATGGTTTGTGTTACAAACCAGTCCTAAATTGAAGGCCCATATTGCAAGACCTGTATTCCCTTAAGTTCTACCTCTTATAGTTGTTTTAACTGCATGCCTTTTAGTTCTTATCTGTTTTAATTATCAGTTTTTATACACCCATTATCTGTGTTTAAACTCATATTCTATTCACATGTTTGTTGCTTTGTTCTTATTTGCTCTAACAATTATCTGTTTAAATCCTAACTGCTATTTTATTCATATGTTTTTCTTATGCTGGTCTGTGACTGTAATAAATTTCATTCATTCATTCATTCATTCATTCATTCATAGATAGGAGAGCAATTTTCTGTAGCCTAATGCATTTTGTATTTTGTTTTTACTAACATGTGCATTTTCATGCACACTTTCTTCTAATATCTACACATTTTTGTGCACAAAATTTTGGTTGCAGAACTGCATCAGAGAATGTGGAAATGCAAGTGTTGACCAAGGATAGCTGTGTGTTTTGGTTCATGTGTTCTTTTATGAAGTGCAAATTATGTGGTTTTGCATTAAGATGGAAACCAAACCAAATTTATTTAACTCTCGTGATATGTGTGAAATCGGGACGGAGGGAGATCAGTAGCCTTGCTAAAACCTTTCTTTTGACACCTCTCCATTCTTTTACTTGAGAAGAAACCACCATAATTGTCTCAAATATCACTTTAGATCTTGTCCCAGATCTTATAAACTTCACCTCACTCTGTCTAATGATAGGGTGGGCCCTGTTTGCTTGAGGATGAGCCATGGGAGAGCAGCACATCACTTTGAAGTTTAATTCAGGTATTCTGTATCTCAGAAAACTGAGTGTGTGTATGTAGATCAAAGGTGATGGATGATGAGTGCTTAGAATGGGCATCTGTTGTCTTCAACCAAGAAGCATTATGTGAATTTTCAGGGGTAGATCCAGCAAATAAAAAATGAGGTGGGGGGGGGGAGGCTTTCTTCTCTATAGACATTCATCAACTCTATTGTTTTTAGACATGTAATGAAAACTCATTTCTTCTTCCAAGCTTTTTATGGTCCTTGAGCTTGCTGTATTTTCACTCTGAATTGCAGCCAGTAGTTTTAGGTTGTTGGTCTTTTTAAAAAAAAGTTAATTAGGGAAGCATATTCTAAGGTAAGGACTCGCTCTCCATTCCAATGAATTTGGATTTTGACTTACATAATGTTGTTGGTAGTGCAGCAAAAAAAAGAGTTTAAGGCTGAGGCAAACATTAAAGCTGTCTGAAGTTTGGGTCAAATTTTGAAAAATGAGGGGATGAAACCAAGTGAATGAAACCCTCTTTTGCATTTTCAGGAGATCTAAAATAGCCCCCAATAGCAGTTGCCTTGTGGTTTGTTTTTTTAATCACAAAGCCATTTGATGGGTAGCAGCCTCTAGTAAATCAGAGCTATGAGAGAGTTCAGGTGAGTTCTTCCTGTAAAATTCCAAAATCTGCCACCAACATGCAATTTCAGAGCCTACAAATGAGGCTCCAAGGTTGTTGTTTTTTGGTGTGAGAGGTACATTTTGGATCCAGGTGTACCTTACTCTTGGATGTCGGACTTCCACACTATTTGTGTATGTATTTAAAAGATTTTAGGCCACCTTTAAAAGTCAACCCCTTTGAGAGTTGCTTCCGATGTCCAAAAAGCACAAGCTATACAATCAAAACCAAATGTGACCATAAGTCTCCACATAACAGTGATGGGATTAACAATAACATTCCAATAAATCAGCAGTATCACTAGCAGCAGCAACCTTCAGCCCAGCATCATCAGCACTTAACAGTCCAAACAATGTTGTGCCAAACAGAAAGATAAATCCTTCGAAGAGAAAACAGTTGCAAAACAAGTCTGCCTTTCAAGCCCCTTAAAATGCTTGAAACAATGGGGAAGGGCTGTAGTTTAATGTTAGAGCACATGCTTTTCATGCAGGAGGTCCCAGGTTCAATCCTTGGCATGTCTAGGTAGGGAATATTTCCTGTCTGAAAATCTAAAAAGCTTCTGCCAGCGAGTGCAGACAATATTGAGCTACATTGTCCCAGTATCTCTCTCGGCTTCTTGGTTATACTAGATTGTGGCACAATGTTGCAAACTGGTTTTTATGGTTCCATAAAATAGCCACCTCTTATTGAAATCTGTTGTGTTCCCAATTTACTCAGTTAACAGGTTGTCCTTGGCAGCAGGAGACTTATTGCAATGTTCAAAACCTTGCTCTGAATCTAGCCTGGCAACAGACACATTCTCATGATTAGCTCTCCCCCACCTTGCCACCCACCCACCCACCCTGCTCCCATTTAAAGTGTAACGCCAAAACTTGGCCCTGTAGTGGGTGGAAATGTCTCTTTCTGTTTTCCATCTCCAAAAGTTGTGTCTCAATGCAGTGAAGAGAGAGGAGGCAGATTTGATGCTTACCAAGTGGGTTCTGACAGCTTTGCACCCAGGGGAAACCTGTGCTTCCATTTCCAGCCCTGTCCCCTCTGGGCACAGAGAGCTGAGCAGAGGAGTTCACAAGGATCAGCGTGCAAAAGGAAAACAATTTGATGATGGGGCCCTGGAGTTAGAAGCATAGAGAGCTAGTCTGGTGGGGCTTTTCAGATTAAATCAGCATCAAAGTTTGGTGCTGTGGTGTGATAAGTGTGTGTTTGTGCACACACAATTTTCAAAACACTGTCTAGCACTTCAGACAAGTTTGTTCTGGATCCTGGAAGGATGCAGTTAACCACTAAAACCATGCATTTATCACACAGACTAACATAACAGATATTAAAGTCTTAAAACATGTCAGCTAATGCCATCTTCAGCTGCTCCAATGTGAATTGCTGATGTGGATCAAAGGGCATGGCGGCCAAGGTTGCAGTTATGTTTGCATTGTAAAATCCAAAATGCCTACAGGGATCTCCAAATGAGATTACTTCTGGCTAGTCACATGGCCTCTATTTGTTCTGGCTGACATTTTTTGCAGAGACATACCACATGATGATTGAATATTACCCTTCCTTTCTCACATTTGTGAGTTCAGAAGAGTGTCATCCCTTTGCAACTTAAAGGGAAGCTTTCATAGGCTAGTTTTAGCTACAGTGGTACCTTGGGTTAAGTACTTAATTTGTTCTGGAGGTCCGTTCTTAACCTGAAACTGTTCTTAACCTGAAGCTAATGGGGCCTCCTGCTGCCATTGCGCCGCCACTGCACGATTTCTGTTCTCATCCTGAAGCAAAGTTCTTAACCCGAGGTAATATTTCTGGGTTAGTGGAGTCTGTAACCTGAAGCGTATGTAACCTGAAGCGTATGTAACACGAGGTACCACTGTATTTAGTTAAAGTAATCCAAGATGTTTTAAGGCAGACTGGATTCTCCTAGTATTGCCCCCTTTTGTCCCCCGCAAAACAACAATCACACACAGTCTTGTAAAAGGTAAACATAATATTTACTCACTCTGTATGCTCATTGAAGAGTAATAGATACAGCTGCTTTGGTCAGGCAGACTTAAAATGATAATTCAGTTATAAAGACATACTTAAGTCTAGTTTAAAAATGGAGTCTTAGCATGGAGCTCAGACATGCAGATGTTGTCACATTGCTGGCTTGGTGGAGAAGCGGAAAGAGAGTGTGTCCAGACAGGCAGGAGGATATATAGTAAGGTGCTAGAATGTGAAACTGTGACATTTTAGACTCAAAGGAGGGCTGTCAATCCAGTGAGAGGGTGTGATGTATCTTGACATCCTGATATGCTAGTTTTCTGTTTGCTTTTATGTGCTGGAAAACTCAAAAATGCAAAGCGACATTAAATACATCAAAACCCACCCTACTTGCTGTATTAAGTGCATCAATTTGCGGGTCCAGACACAGTGAGCCGAGGCTTGTGGGTACCAATAATGACAGGACAACAGCTTGGGATTGAAATGGCCACAACCTTTATTGATTATAGATGTAAGAAGGCTTTGACTTAGGCATTGGGTAAGTATCCTGAATCAGCCAAGCCTGTTTGCTTCATTTTTAACATCTTCCTTTTAAAGAAAATGCCCTTGCTTCTTCATGTGGTCCAGAGATGTTGTATTCAGCAGCATGAGGGGAGATGCTGGTCATTGGCCATACTTGCTGGGGCGGATAGGAGTTGTAGTTCAGCAACAGCTGGAGGGCCGAAGGCTTCCCACACCTGTTCTAGATGCACTGTGGGGAAGAAAATATGGTCCCCACCCCACTCCCATAACTATCACTGAATAATGCTCTTCCTATTTTGCATCCTCTGCATGGGGCAGAAGTAGGAAAAGTTCTCCTTGTCCAGTTGCAGAAATATTACATCACTATCTCAGCTCTATTGCATATCCTGTTTTTGAATAGTGCTGTGTTCTTGGCTTGGCGTCCCTTTTGGCAAAGCAGAGAGTCAACCTGAAGACGCTCAGCTGGGGTCTGCCATTAAAACATTGTCAGGGCAAGAAAAAGAACCAGGCCTGTCATGTTCTAAAATGGCTTGTGAGTGCCAAGAAATCCCTTTCTCCATTAAATCTTGGCCACCTTGGTTCCCACTCTCCAAACCTCAATTTGTTTCCCATTAATACTGGGCACATATATTTTAATAAGATCTCCAGCCAGCAGCAAAAGTTGAAAATGACTGCTTCATTGCATGCCAGAAGGTTTATTTGTTTCCCCCCTCCCTAATATTGTTTTGTGGTTCTGCAATAAAAAAGGGGGGTTATATTGAGGGGGGAATTACCATTCTTCAGACTGCATGCTTATTTGACATAGAGCAATGGTAAACCAATCTACTGTTTCCCAGCAACGTATTATATTTATTTCAAAAGCTACTTCAGGAAAGTCATGTTCATTATGTTGGTAAATATCATGGAAGCTCCCACCAGTGTTGATTAGGACCACCCATGAATTCCTGGATGCAGTCCCAGAACACATTGGACAGGGCTTTGGTTCTGCAAAAATTGACTGGATGGAATAACAAGAATTGGGAAAATGATGGAATTACGAATGTAACTGGAGTTTGGCCTCAAAGAAGGCAACATGGCTGAAGAATATTATTTTCCCCAACATGGCACTGTGTGGCACAAAATAAAGCAGTAGCTGGGCTAATCCAAGACATTTTACTGCTTGGGGCAAAGGGGAAGATGGTGCCTCCTCGTTCCATTTACAAAAGTTGAACACTCTGACATTAGCGGTGATTCAATCACCATTCAATCCTGGAGATGCAACAGAGTCCTCCATTGCACTCAAGGGCAGTAGACTTAACTTGGGCTGCATAGGGCAGGCCAAGAGGTACTCACTGCACTGTTTGCTCTCCACCCCTCATCCTTTGCTGTCTAAGGTGGCTACCTGACCCTGCCTAATGATAGGACCAGCCCTGAGTGGTAGAATGCTGCTATTGTGCCAACTCCACTCCAAACTAGATCTTCCTGGTTTGAGAGGAAAATTCTGAGATTCTAAGCATAATCACTTGGGAGTGCTTAGAATGCCCCTTCAGCCTTTCCTTCTCAACACAGAAAGGTCTGAAGTGGAGCTGACGCATGCAGGACCACTGGGAGTAGGAAATGCAAGCAACTTGCCTCCCATCTTTAAGCCTACATGCATTCACCTCTAAAAGCTTGAAATAAGGATGGGGAACAAATTCTGTTCACGTTGCATTTACTGTGGACCTAATTCGCACTTCCCAAAACAATATGCAGACCAAAATGCAGCTATCCTTCAAAATCTACATTTCCAAATGTTGTCATGCAGTACTCCAAGCAAACACATGTACAAAATGCATATGATATGGTAAAGTATGCATCAAAGAATGTATTCCGTATTGCTGAAAATAACATACAAAAGGATTATGGGGAACTGCTTTGAGAAAATGTGTTTAGACAAAATTGCAAACAGAAATGTATCCATCCTAGCCCTACTCAAAGCAGACCCTTTGAAATTGATAGACATGGGTTATTTTGGTCCATTCATTTTGGTGGGGCTATTCTGAGTAGAAGTTAGTTGACTATGCCCCTTTGTGTACTAAAATGTTGGTGAGAACTACTTTATTATTATTAAATGCAAACCAATGCAGGAATATTTCAAACTGAACTTAAGACTGGGGGGAAATGAGAAGCTGGAGGAAACCAAAACTGACCAATTTGTTCCATCTCTAGCCCAGAGAGGGCTTGTCTCCAGATTTGTGTTGTCTCTTATGTAGGTGCAGGAGTGCATATGCTCACCAGGAAAGAAACACCACACCAAATGAGTCTTGAGGCAAACATAAACCATTAAATCAGTTTTTTACAGTTTTAATAATAGATATACAAATCAGGTGGTGGGACGTGGGTGGTGCTGTGGTCTAAACCACAGAGCCAAGGGCTTGCCAATCAGAAGGTCAGCGGTTCAAATCTCCACGACAGTGCGCTCCCATTGCTCTGTCCCAGCTCCTGCCAACCTAGCAGTTCAAAAGTACATCAAGTGCAAGTAGATAAATAGGTACCGCTCCGGCGGGAAGGTAAACAGCATTTCCATGTGCTGCTCTGGTTTGCCAGAAGCAGCTTAGTCATGCTGGCCACATGACCCGGAAGCTGTCTGGGCTCCATCGGCCTATAGAGTGAGATGAGCGCACAACCCCAGAGTTGTCTGCGGCTGGACCTAATGGTCAGGGGTACCTTTACCTTATGCGTATCAGTAATATAAAGTGGGGAGGTTACTAAAGCCCCTGTGTGTCTCCCCATAAACAGCTGACGGCCAAAGATGCTCCCTTTCCTTACCTAGGTGCAGTGAAGGAATTATGGAGGGTGGTTTGGCTTACTTTTAATTGCACACTCCCTAATTGGAAGAGAGCCTGGAAGTGCCATCTATTAATTCAACCAATGAAAAATTATGGAAAATGGCATCTTCCCCACTGATTGGCAGGCACCCAACCCCCTTCTCTGCATAGCCTATTATGATATTAAACTTCTGAATATGGATATTTGTACATGAATGAAAGCTAAATGATATCAAGACTCTGCAGTGTCCTTTTTGATTTGAAGTTATCTTTGCCTTCTGGAATAACAATGGGACAAGTTCCCAAGGGGGGTGGCACTTAATATCTCTTATGCAGAGTCAATGCTGAGACATAAGCTGAGAATCCATAGCAATGAGGTAAAATGCATTTGCACGATATTCCTCTGTGCAGCTTCACCTTTAGGAAACAGAACCTCAGATTTTTGCATTCAGGAATACTCCCCACAGCCCCAGTTAATCCATCAATTCGTATATTGGGTCATTCTACACATAATGAAATTCCCATTTGTACTGCAAATAGAAGGGAAGCAGAACAATGTGGTGGATCTTCTGTTATTAACTGTTTTTGTTTTTTAAAAATGATACCACCTAGATAACTTTCTTTATTGGGCAGCATATAAATATTGTAAGCAAGTATACAAGCAAATAGGGCAAAGTTATCTAATTTGCACTTTCCAAAACAATATACAAACAGAAATACAGTTCACCCTTCAAAATTTGCACATGCAATGCAGTTCTGCAGCCAGCTAATATGGCCTCATAATTTGCCATGGCAGCTTCAAAAGTGTTGCTAGTGTTGGTGCCTGCTCTATATTCTCTGCTAGCTCAAATTTTCCTCTGTCATTCTTGTGTAGACTAACGGCACCAGCTCCACTTCTCTCTCTCTTTAGGGAGTTTAAATGCTGGGACAAGGGCACCGACTTGCCCCCCACATTGCAGGGGCGCATCATGTGATGTGTCACATTACACATCATGTGACATGTCCTGCCCCCACCTAGCACATGTTCAGGGAAGTTTTTAATATGTGACATTTTAGTGTATTTTTCATCTTTGTTGGAAACCGCCCAGAGTGGCTGGGGAAACCCAGCCAGATGGGCGGGGTACAAATAATAAATTATTATTATTATTATTATTATTATTATTATTATTATTATTATAATATGCAGGTGTCCTACCACCATGATGCCAGATGGGAAATGGGGAGCATGGAGCTGGCCTCTGCACTTGGCTTCCTCTTTTCTGCACGACATCAGGCCGGGAGGTGGAGTTGGAGCGGGGCCACAGGATTTTGGGGGAGCCCAGCCCCCTCCTTGAAAAATTGGGGGACCTAAAGACCCCTCAGCTCCCCTTTGGCACGCCTGTGTTGAGAAGCTGCCACTGTGTGCCCTACCTCTGTGGCTACTGCCGCTGCTTTAATTATTCAGCAGAGTATTTGCCTTCACACCAATTCAACCAAAGCAACCAGTCCTCCCATTAAATAAATGTGCTTTCCTTTTGTGCATCTGATTATGCATGGGGGAAAAACAAACCCAAGCATGCCATGCCACAGTACCTGTAGGAGTGACTGAAGTCACAATAATATCCCCTGTGTTCCCAAAAATTCTAGTCCCTTTTATTTTTAAAATGAAAGTGGTATGGCTGTTGTGCTGTTATTGGTGAATATGTAACATTTCAAGAACTTACTACAAAAGAGAAGTCAATGGGTGTCAAGAGTATGGGCTGTTTACAGTCCACAGGTTCAAAAGCTTTTGTGTTAGTGAATGGCAGATCTTAATATTGCAAATAGTGAAGGAATCCAACACAACAGTCACACTAGAGGAAATTATTGTGCAGTAGAATGTTCAATCTCTTGTGCAGCAAATTAACCAGCAACCTGCTTATGCATTCTCTTGTGCAACAACATTCCACTTGTGGAGACTAGTATTCTGCTAAGTGGCTTTAACAACCCAATAGTCCACATTGCCCTAGGACTACTGAACCAAAAGAACATATATTAAGTCTCCTGGCAATGGCCAGAAGAGCAAGAGAACCACTGGGAGGTTGTGCCCAGTCATCATATCAAAGGGAAGACCAACCTGGTCCCATCCACTGGTTAGTGAAAGAGCAGCTGCTGCCCAGTTTTCTTTCTTCTTCCCCCTGCAATCCTTTCCCCCTTTGGTGTTATAACTATTAGACTGTGAACCAGTGAGTAGGATAGGATTTATCTTTTATTATGTGTACAGTACTTAGAACTGTTATATGCTTTGTAAGTGATTATTATTTATTTAACTATAAATAAGTGAAATAACAACAACATATACTGCCTCTACTGTTGGAGGAGACACAACTCTGAATAACGGTTGCTGGGACTCACAAGTATGGAGAATGCTGTTGTACTCATGTACTGCTTGTAGGCATCTGGTTGGTCATTGTGAGAAGAGCTTATTGGACAGTATGAGCCTTTGACATGATCTAGCGGGGCTCTTCTTAAGTTCTTATGATGAATAAAGATGCCATGGCAAATGTGCATTGAATACACTTATAAGACCACCAGTTTTCTTCCTTGAGGGCAGAGATGCCTCAGTTGCTGGAGCTCCTGGGTGAACCACATTACCAATGCTCCTATGTGCCTCAGCATGCTATTGGTCAGCCTGATGGAGTGAGATGGGGAACACTCCCTCCTCTATTCTGCCTCCACTGCTGCACCCACCATTGATGTAAGAACAAAAGAGGGGGTGCAACACAAATGGTGGGGTGGCAGTTGTGGGTTTTGGGGGTGGTGAGAGCAGCAGAGATGCACAGGTAATCTGATGCAAGCTTCACAGAGCTTGCTGATTTTTAGTTGTGTTTTCTCCAGATCTGATCCATCGTATTGATTCAAGTTCTTTGCATGCACATCCCAGCTTTAAGGCTTTTTATCTGATCTGTGCTAAACCTCGAGAATGTTGGCAGCCTCCGTTTTGCGCTGATTTACCTATAAATGCTGCACAGTGTCAATTATTATTCCATAATCCCTTGGAAGCAAAGCTTTGGGCTGCTACAAGAAACTGCGCTGTAAACTTCATGAGTTCTCTCTTCTTCTTTTTTGCAGAGTGCAACCATTTGTAATTTTGAGATCAATGTGATGATGTGCTTTGTGAATTTTAATGAATAAACCGCATTGGTGTTTGTTTGTGTTTCCCCACTTTCTGATACTTTAACAAGTAGCTGTAGTGATAATTACCAAATCTCTTCTGTATTTATAGGGAAAAGAGGGAGGGAGGGAGAGAAACTCTGCATCTTTCATAAATATCCAACTGGGCAATTATCTCCATACTGTATATGTTGTTGTTTTTGTTGGGTCCCCCCCCCCATAAATGTTGAAATTCAGTAATTATCACAAGAACAGGATGTGGCATTTCCGCAGTAGATGCATAGCAAATAGGGATGCCACAAAGTCATTAAAATTCAGATATCTTTCCATCTTTCCTTTGCTTGATTCCTTCTCTTTTGTTTTGTACAGAATGCTGCTGCTCCCAATTAAAATAGTTTTGTTTTGTTTTCTTACTCTTCCTAAGGGTTTCATTGTCCTCCAAAGGATCTAGAATGATTGCAATAGGGCGTAGTGGGCTGTGTCCAATACTAGTCCTACTCAAGAGTAGACCCATTGAAGTTAATGGATATAGCTATCTTCGCTCCATTAATTCCAAACAGCTGCAGCTAAACTCAGCAGCTGTTTCTGAAGCTTGATCTCATCTTCTCCACCAGCTTCCTTTGGGTTACCAGAGAATGTTACGCAAGCAGTGGTTGTAGGTGGCCATAAGAAAGGGTAGAACAGAAGGCAGAGAAGCCAATAGTATGCAAGCCAGAGCCAATGACAGGCAGAGCCAACTGATTTGAATTTTAGATTCAGGTAGGTAGCCGTGTTGGTGTGAGGCAGTCAAAATATATATAAAAAAATTTAAAAAAATGTTCAGTAGCACCTTAGAGACCAACTAAGTTTTTTCTTGATATAAGCTCTCATGTGTCAAAGGCCTGGAAACGATGCCTTATGAGGAACGGCTAAGGGAGCTGGGCATGTTTAGCCTGGAGAAGAGGAGGTTAAGGGGTGATATGATAGCCATGTTCAAATATATAAAAGGATGTCACATAGAGGAGGGAGAAAGGTTGTTTTCTGCTGCTCCAGAGAAGCGGACACGGAGCAATGGATCCAAACTACAAGAAAGAAGATTCCACCTAAACATTAGGAAGAACTTCCTGACAGTAAGAGCTGTTCGACAGTGGAATTTGCTGCCAAGGAGTGTGGTGGAGTCTCCTTCTTTGGAGGTCTTTAAGCAGAGGCTTGACAACCATATGTCAGGAGTGCTCTGATGGTGTTTCCTGCTTGGCAGGGGGTTGGACTCGATGGCCCTTGTGGTCTCTTCCAACTCTATGATTCTATGATTCTATGATGTGCATGCACACTTCTGAAGAAGTGTGCATGCACACAGAAGCCTATACAGTAGTACCTCAGGTTACATACGCTTCAGGTTACAGACTCCGCTAACCCAGAAATAGTGCTTCAGGTTAAGAACTTTGCTTCAGGATGAGAACAGAAATTGTGCTCCAGCAGCGTGGTGGCAGCAGGAGGCCCCGTTAGCTAAAGTGGTGCTTCAGGTTAAGAACAGTTTCAGGTTAAGAACGGACCTCCGGAACGAATTAAGTACTTAACCTGAGGTACCACTGTACCAAGAACAAACTTAGTTGGTCTCTAAGGTGCTACTGGACAATTTTTTTTATTTTTTATATGATTTGAGTTTTGTCCCCATCCTCCTCCCTATTGGTTCTATAAGAGCAACGTTGATAGTAAGAAAGAGGAAGCTGACAGGTAGTGCTGCCCACTGGTCTGCACCCTTGCGCAAATTAATTGAAACAAACAATGTAGTTTATTATACAAAACTCACATATACATGTACAAATCTCACATATACGCTCATTAGTAACGGATATGACCTCCACTATTTTTAAGCAGCATTTGAACACTGTTTGGCATGGCGTCTACTGGTTTCGAACAGTCACTGTTGATTTTTGGATCCCTGTACCACACTTGAATCAGTGCCTGAATGAACTTCTCCATAGTCGTACAGTCTACAGCACGGAGACTTTTGCATATAGCCCACAAATTCTCAATGGGATTTACATCTGGGGAATTCCCTGGCCAATCAAGTACCTGTATTTGCTGCTCTGTCATGAATTTCTTCACCACTTTCGATGTGTGACAGGGGGCTAGGTCCTGCTGCAATATCCCAGTACCATCAGGACACCTCTTTTCCAGCTCTGGAATAACTCTCTTTCGTAGAACCTCCATATATTGTGGTGAGCGCATCATTCCTTCAATTGGCTGCAGGCTTCCAACACCATAATGATCAACTGACTTTTCATGTTTGAGTACAAGATTACAAGTAAGATAGAAAAAATGCTTGGTTTCAATTAATTTGCACAAGGGTGTAGATTTAAATAAGAATGTATGCAGCTGGGGGCTGGTGGAAAACAAACTGGGGTTTAGTAGGGTCCCATTTGTTCTGGTGGACCAGCCTCCACTGTATACAAGCACAGCTTATAAAATGCCCAGGCTCACATCCACCCTCAAATCTTACCCATTAGCTTAGGAACTTTCCCCCTAATCTTTGATGTGTATTCATGGATACAGATTGCATTGCTCATAGCCAAAGCCAGCATAATCCCTTAGATTTGTGGTGCAGGGGTTGGTTTTAGATGGTAGGAGGATCAATCCTGTGATCAGTCAATTATATGCAGCTGTAAGTGGTGCTGGAGTTACTGAGAGGTTCTTTTTGCACACCATCTGCTAAAAGGATGCATACAATGCCATGCTGAATGAGCAAGGGTTGGGAGGTGCCACTGGGAAACTAGTCTTATGCAAGAATGATGAAAGGAAGCCTTCAGCTATGTACTCATGTCAAGGAATCCTCACCTGTGTTAGCAGTGGGGATGTGTGCAGTAAAGAAAAGGGTTGAACTCTAGACAAAAGGTTCATGCCTAAAAACTGAGACTGCTTAAAGCAAATTGCAATAAATACATGTTTGCTGCCACTGATACACTACAAAGATGTTTTCATATGCGCTATTGAAAGGAAGGTTACACAACTTGCAATGAAGCGTGTCCAGAAGGCAAGGTCTCACACTGTGTTTTTCTGCCACTTCATTCCATTTATGTCACAATTTATTTCATAAAATTTCTGTACCACTTGATTGCAGCAAAAACCTCAAAGCGGTTTACAAATTCCATGCGGTTTTTGTATTTATATGGCTTGATTGTACTTTGACATTTTTATTGTAAGCTGCCCAGGGAACTCCAGTTATGGAATATGCATTCTATTAATACCCAGTGGTGATGAGAAGCTGAGACATACATACTCAACGATCTCTCTCATTCACACTCACTTCCTCATTGTTTTTCTTTACATGGTCCACAGCTGAACTTTGGCAACAGAAATCTAAATTTTCCAGGTTGTTCTACACCCTTCTCCTATATTCAGTGCTTTATAAAAAACAACAACTCACCATGAAGTTCTTACAGCAAGTGCCACACTTCTAACATTTAGGGAGGGGGGTGAGGTGTCAGTACTGCGTGCCCTTGAGTACGACTAGAAAAAAAGCACTGCATATATCCCCACTGTGATCTGTAAGAGCAAGCGAGTCCAGATGTTCTCCTGTCCATGCTGGCTACAAACTTGTGCAAATGTTACACTCGCCACAAGGATGCCAGCAAAAAAAAAAATGTCCTTCCTATTACAGTTGATCTCCATGCCAGATGGAGCACTTAAGAAGTTCTTGCTGTGGGTGTTGCTGCCATAATATTCACAGTTTACCACACTAGCACTGGAAGCAAGTTAGTGGAAGCAAGAAGACTCTTAACCAGTTATATGGAATAAGGTTTGAAAGTCTACAGCAACTCTAAAGAGGATTGTAACATAGTTTATCTTGGCCTGGTTTTAGTGGTTCAGGGTACACTCATATGTGTGTGGGGGGGGTTAGTCTCTCTCTCTCTCTCTCTCTCTCTCTCTCTCTCTCTCTGTGTGTGTGTGTGGTTACTATAGTTAATTCCATCCTTTGAGTGTATAGTGGCATAACCTATGCAGAGATTGTTTTATTTCTGGCCCAACCTTTTTCTACAAAGTGTATGTTCACAACACTGGGCTTGTCCACACCTCTGCTTGTCTTATGCTTTCTAGGCACGAGTATGAGTTGTTTTTTGTTTGTCTCACTGCTTTCCCTGGGAAACCTACTGTTTACGGCTACATTGGAACAAACACCAATCTGCAGAAAAAATGATTGACTTTGTTCTGCAGTAAAACGCAGGTTTCCCGGGGGCTAAGCAGCAAGACAAGTGGAAGTATGAATGAACCCAACAGCTCAGTGGTAAAGCATCTGCTATGCACACAGAAAGTCCAACCTTCAATCCACAGCAACTCCAAGCAAGGCTGGGAAAGGTTCACTGTCTGAAATTTTGGAGAGCTTCTGCCTGTCTGTGTGGTGAAGTCAGAACTCTCCTCATCCTCTCTCCAGGGAGTCTCGTCTGACACCTTCATTATATATCTTTAGGCAACAGGCTAAAGTCATAAACAAGCTGGTCATCACAAACACGCTTTTCCAACAACACAAGAGACAACTCTACACATGGACATCACCAGATGGGCAACATCGAAATCAGATTGATTATATTCTCTGCAGCCAAAGATGGAGAAGCTCTATACAGTCAGCAAAAACAAGACTTGGAGCTGACTGTGGCTCAGATCATCAGCTTCTTATAGCAAAATTCAAGCTTAAACTGAAGAAAGTAGGAAAAACCACTGGGCCGGTAAGATACAATCTAAACCAAATCCCTTATGAATACGCAGTGGAAGTGAGGAACAGGTTTAAGGATTTAGATTTGCTGGACAGAGTGCCTGAAGAACTATGGGTGGAGGCTCGCAACATTATACAGGAGGCAGCAACTAAAACCATCCCAATGAAAAAGAAATGCAAGAAAGCAAAGTGGCTGTCCAACGAGGCCTTACAAATAGTGGGGGAGAGAAGGCAAGCAAAATGCGAGGGAGATAGTGAAAGATACAGGAAATTGAATGCAGATTTCCAAAGAATAGCAAGGAGAGACAAGAAGGCCGCCTTAAACGTGCAATGCAAAGAAATAGAGGAAAACAACAGAATGGGAAGAACCAGAGATCTGTTCAAGAAAATCGGAAATATGAAAGGAACATTTCATACAAAGATTACCATAATAAAAGACAAAAGTGGAAAGGACCTAACAGAAGCAGAAGACATCAAGAAGAGGTGGCAAGAATACACAGAGGAATTATACCAGAAAGATATGGATGTCTCGTACACCCCAGGCAGTGTGATTGCTAACCTTGAGCCAGACATCCTGGAGAGTGAAGTCAAATGGGCCTTAGAAAGCACTGCAAATAACAAGGCCAGTGGAAGTGATGGTATTCTAGCTGAACTATTTAAAGTTTTAAAAGATGATGCTGTTAAGGTGCTACACTCAATATGCCAGCAAGTTTGGAAAACTCAGCAGTGGCCAGAGGATTGGAGAAGATCAGTCTACATCCCAATCCCAAAGAAGGGCAGTGCCAAAGAATGCTCCAACTACCGCACAATTGCACTCATTTCACACGCTAGCAAGGTTATGCTTAAAATTCTACAAGGAAGGCTCAAGCAGTATGTGGACCGAGAACTCCCAGAAGTGCAAGCTGGATTTAGAAGAGGCAGAGGAACCAGAGACCAAATTGCAAACATGCGCTGGATTATGGAGAAAGCTAGAGAGTTCCAGAAAGACATCTACTTCTGCTTCATTGACTATGCAAAAGTCTTTGACTGTGTCGACCACAGCAAACTATGGCAAGTTCTTAAAGAAATGGGAGTGCCTGATCACCTCATCTGTCTCCTGAGAAATCTCTATGTGGGACAAGAAGCTACAGTTAGAACTGGATATGGAACAACTGATTGGTTCAAAATTGGGAAAGGAGTACGACAAGGCTGTATAATGTCTCCCTGCTTATTTAACTTATATGCAGAATTCATCATGCGAAAGGCTGGGCTGGATGAATCCGAAGCAGGAATTAAGATTGCCGGAAGAAATATCAACAACCTCAGATATGCAGATGACACAACCTTGATGGCAGAAAGTGAGGAGGAATTAAAGAACCTTTTATTGAGGGTGAAAGAGGAGAGCGCAAAATATGGTCTGAAGCTCAAAAAAACGAAGATCATGGCCACTGGTCCCATCACCTCCTGGCAAATAGAAGGGGAAGAAATGGAGGCAGTAAGAGATTTTACTTTCTTGGGCTCCATGATCACTGCAGATGGTGACAGCAGTCACGAAATTAAAAGACGCCTGCTTCTTGGGAGAAAAGCAATGACAAACCTAGACAGCATCTTAAAAAGTAGAGACATCACCTTGCCAACAAAGGTCCGTATAGTTAAAGCTATGGTTTTCCCAGTAGTGATGTATGGAAGTGAGAGCTGGACCATAAAGAAGGCTGATCGCCGAAGAATTGATGCTTTTGAATTATGGTGCTGGAGGAGACTCTTGAGAGTCCCATGGACTGCAAGAAGATCAAACCTATCCATTCTTAAGGAAATCAGCCCTGAGTGCTCACTGGAAGGACAGATCGTGAAGCTGAGGCTCCAATACTTTGGCCACCTCATGAGAAGAGAAGACCCCCTGGAAAAGACCCTGATGTTGGGAAAGATGGAGAGCACAAGGAGAAGGGGACGACAGAGGACGAGATGGTTGGACAGTGTTCTTGAAGCTACAAACATGAGTTTGATCAAACTGCGGGAGGCAGTGGAGGACAGAAGTGCCTGGCGTGCTCTGGGCCATGGGGTCACGAAGAGTCGGACACGACTAAACGACTAAACAACAACAACAAAGGCAACAGGCAAAAACATCCCCCTTTTCCTAGGGCATGGGTAGGCAAACTAAGGCCAGCGGGCCGGATCCGGCCCAATCGCATTCTAAATCCAGCCCGCAGACAGTCCAGGAATCAGTGTGTTTTTACATGAGTAGAATGTGTGCTTTTCTTTAAAATGCATCTCTGGGTTATTTGTGGGGCATAGGAATTTTTTCATATTTTTTATAAAATATAGCACCCCACAAGGTCTGAGGGACAGTGGACCAGCCCCCTGCTGAAAAAGTTTGCTGACCCCTGTTCTAGAGCTTTTGCTAATTAAACATCCCATGACCTTTTAAACTGTGGGGGGTATTGTTTTGTTTGTTACTATTATGTATTTTTGTGTTTTATGTTTGAAACTGCCCTGTGATCATCCAGTGAAGGGTGGTATAGAAATTTAAATATAAATAACAACAATAAAATACTGAGCTAGATGGACCAATGATCTGACTCAGTATAAGGCAGCTTCCTATGAGTGGTCGGCCTGGGGCAAAACTGATTGCTTTGCATCAGGAAGGATAACTTGTTTGGCACTGCCACTAAACAACTTTGACATTACCTCACCAGTCCTATAGCAACAGTCACAGTGTTCCCCTCCTCTCTCCAGCCAATAGAAAGGTTGCATCTTTTATCTGTACACAAACACTTTGAATATCTCCAAATAAGTTGCTTTTTTAGCCATGCAGGCATTAAGGTTTATCCCCCAGCATGGCACGTTTGTGTTAAGGTGAATAGGAATTAGATGTACGAATACTTCAAGGGGACGATGAGGCCCTTGTGTTGACTGCATTATCATTTATACTAACAAAAAGAGCTTAAAACGTTAGCATATTCTTTTGAAAACAGAGCTTTGCATTCTATTAAGAGAAAGGAAATAGAACCCACAGTACATTATGTTTCCAAGCGCCTGTCAAAAAATGACGCCTGCTTAAAGAGCATCCGACTGTAGGAAAATATTCACAATTGCCTGATCCTTGTGCTGATCCCTTGACTAAGAAGTGGCAAAGTCACTTCAATTAAAATCCCAGCCAACCTGAAACTTTTCTTCGACAACTTGCAGTTCTGAAGCTGGAAACTTCTTCATGACCTCCTTCCCTCCCTTTCTCTCTCTTTCACATACACATACATGCACACTCCTGCTTCAGCCTTTTCTGCCACATTTTTCCTGGTGTTTTTGGCTGGGCTTAGAATCGAAAAATACTGGAATTTAGTACGCCGGCAGACTTTGGGCAGGTTCATGTTTGCAATCTGTGGGCAGGTCAGATGTCAGGAACTGGCAGAGTGGGTGGGTGAGGTAGTGGGGCCAGGGGCTGATCCAGAAGAAGGGGGCAGCAATTTATGGAGGTTTGTGAAGGAATGTCCACCAGGTGTGGAGCACACTTCCACCCATAGACAAGCCACAGCTGTCTGAACATCATCTATCTTACCTTTGCTCTCTTAGTAGTCTGCCATGCCCTGTCTGTGACCTTTGTCTCTTACAATTAAACATTGTTCAGGGGGAAAGTGACACGGTAGAAACAGGTGCCAAAATAACTTTGTACCACCCTACGATCGCGTGATTGGAAAATGTGTAAAGGGCACAGTCCCAAATGTATCTGACTGGTTTTGCATATTGTGCTAATAAAAAGAGCCTCGGCAGAGCTAGCTGGCAGCTTGCTTATGCACTGCTCACCTGCATGACCAACTCCTGTCTCATGTCCTTCACTTCAGGTTTGTGTCCCGCATGAGGCAGGAGTCAGAGCTGGAGGATTGGGAGGGGTCTGAGTAGTCAGAGATGGGGAAGGAGTCAGGATGTGGGGGAGAAGCTGGAGGTGAAGGGAGGACAGGAGGTGTCAGGAGCAGAGGGAGAGATGGTACCTGAAGGGAGATGAGCAGCAGCATCCCTGCCACCCCCACCCTTGCTGGAGGAGTTTGAAGAGGCAAGCACAGTGACAACCTCCATGTAGAAGAAGTTGCAGATTGCTTGCACTCATGTCGTCAGATGAGGGTACTTAAATTTGGGTGTGGGCAAGGCATATTTTACTCTCACTAATATATGTATTTTTATACACACTTTACACTAGTACATTGGTACCTGGGATTAAGTACTTAATTCATTCTGGAGGTCCGTTCTTACCCTGAAACTGTTCTTAACCTGAAGCACCACTTTAGCTAATGGGGTCTCCCACTGCCGCTGCACCACCAGAGGCACAATTTCTGTTCTCATCCTGAAGCAAAGTTCTTAACCCGAGCTAATATTTCTGGGTTAGCAGAGTCTGTAACCTGAAGCGTATGTAACCTTAAGCGTATGTAACCCAAGGTACCACTGTATATGCACATTGTATGCATATATTTGGTTGCAGAACCACGTCACAAAATTCAGAGATGCAGCTATTATAAAGGATAGCCTTGTTTCAGATCATATATTATTTTGGTTGGGTGCATTAACATCTGAACAGAGACAACTTTGTCCCCCATCCCTGTTGCCCACCTGTAAAGTAAGCATGGCTTCCAGCTTTCATTGATGGTTTGGTTATATTACTTATGGCTTGTTGATTTGGGGTGATTTTGTTTTCTAATGTGATGGCTGGTTTAATTTTCAAGTTTGAAGTATTTTGTTTTTCTTAAAACATTGAATGTTGTTTTCAGCAGAGGTTGTAATTAATGTTCTTTCAATAAATATCTAACTCTCTTTAATCTGCCTGACTCCAGCAATCTAGCAGTTTGCCTCCCTGGAAGTTGTTTAAGCAAAGGTTTATAGACAGGGGATTTTTCTTCCCCTCACAATTTTGTTTCTACCCTGTGGGAAGCCTGGGAAACTAAACCACCTGCATCAGATGTATAAGGGGGTGTCAAACAGGTAAAGCCTTTATCTGCTTCAGAACCATTAACTTAATTGAAATCTTATATTGATTTGGGGTTTTTTTTTTAAGTTGATGAGCATCTTCATCTAATTATTAGCAGGAAAACTGCATTGCAAATCCACATTGATCATGTGTATCAGCCCTTGGGACACTTTTACACTATTAAAACAAATTAGCTTTTTGTCTGTAATTACCAAGTCAAAATGTCAGTGAAGATAACAGATCGTAGAGACTTGGATCTGATTTTGCTGGGAGTCAGGATCCTAAACGATAGCAGGATCAGAGCCCAGGGTCAGGATGGAGCAGGCCATGATTTTCCTCATAAGTTCCCAGTAAGAAGATTTTAATACAAGTATAATAGAATTTTTTTTCCAGTGCTCTAAATTATCTCTCTATTGGTTTATTCATATGTTTTTTAGCATACTTTGCGAAAATGCATTTGTGTTGATATCATCCTTTAGCCAAATCTGAATGGCTCCATCGCAATGACAGCACCCTGTTTCACTGTGTGATGTTCCTTATTGTTCCAGCCATGTAACTGATCCAGGAAGGCAGAAGCAGCAACTGCAACCGTGTGTGTGTGTGTGTGTGTGTGTGTGTGTGTGTGTGCGTGCAGTGATGTCGTGGAAGCAACCATCAGCAGCATTGAATAAGACTGGTGTCAAGGAAAATGTGAATATATTTCCAAGTGTGTCTGGCAAAAATTGCTAGATTTTACACATTAATCAGAAATAGGGATTGAGAAGAAAGTTGTTCCCTCTGCATTTTAAAGTGAACCAACATAATCTGCTGGTTCTGATCTTACATATTTCTACAAATTTTGCTGTACTGTACAGTTTTGTTTTTCCAAAAAATGTGTATTTTAGGGGAGAATGCATTGGGGGGGAAATATAAAAATTGGAAATTGGAAAAGAATGTGTATAAAATTTGTAGAAAGTGTCTGCAATTTAATGTGATATTTAAAAGAGGATGGAACGATGCTGTGTTTTAAGTGCATGAAAAACTGACACGCAACAGAAATAAGCTGCTCCATCCATCCATAATCAAAACAGAGGATATTCTTTTAGCTCCAAAGGCAGATACTGGTTTTATTTTTTGCCTCGTAAGTTTTGTCTGTCCATGTTTGTCCATGTGTGTTCAGCCTCTGCTTCTACTACACACACTAAAGTTGGAATCATACATATTTTTTAAAAAAAGAAGAAGAAGATGTCCAGTGTCCCCCCCCCATTTTTAATGGTTGCAAAACTGTACAGCCAGGATATTCCTAATACATGGAAGGGCTTCTGCCTTTGCTTACTCTGATTAATTTGTTCTTTCAAATCCAGCAAGCCGCAAATTTGTCATCTTTCTCTTTCTGGTTCTCTCAATACATTCTTGAACCCTTATTTTCCTTAACAGCCGTCTTTTGGGATAAACCTAATATCCCTTTGGGTGGCTGGACCGCTTTAATATTCTGCACACAATCCTGCACTAAGACCCTGAGTACACCAAGGCAGGAAAGTGCTGTTCGCTGACAATCCTGAATCCCATTTTACAAGGCTTTGATGGCTGCTTAGCTTCAATCCACAAGCCAAAGAAACGTCCGAAAATACTGCAAGCCGTAGACACTTCAAAACCAGAGTTATCTGCGAAGGCTGCTTGGGCTTTGAGCTTACAGGGTGGGGAGGGGGGAAATAAAGTATTTTCTGCTTCAACACAAGGGAGGGGTAAAGTAGGGGCAGCAACAATGAAGTCCACTAGTGTGACTTTCAGCATGTGCAATAAGATAATATATGGTAATGAGGACAGGGCTGCAACTGCTGCAAGGGAATGTTACTGTAACAAGAACTTATCACCACCTTTGGCTGTTGCTGCCTATTTCTGGGATTCAGTCTAGCCAGAGTGGCATGAATAGAAGATTTATATTGTATTGTTAGACTGTCAAGCCACTGCAGAGCTACAGCTTCCAAATGATAACTTTCCCGGCTTACAGAAGTTGTGAATTACATGCTTTTAGATGCCAGCAAGCAGAGCTGACAGCTGCTCAGCACACGAATCTTCCCTTTCTTTTTCATCACTCCTCTCTCACTCTCACTTTGCTAGCCCAATATGGCCAGTGACTCAATATCATACCCAGAGCCTTCCCACTACTGCCATTAAGAATGGAAGGAACTTATTTCTAGCAAAGATACAAATGTGAGATAAGGAACACACAGGTTCATACGTGTTTCTTTTAAGATACATAATTGTTGCAAGGAATTTCTCCTTATGAGAATGCATTTTGGTAAATGATTTTCACTAATACATGCATTCCTTGCACATACTAATACACACATAGAAGTGTGATTTTCAAAGGGGCCAAGATCTCATGTATTGGTTCATGAAGTGCACATTTCATAGTATCACATAAAAAATGTGAGCTGAATGGATTTCTTCCCCATCTGTGTACAACTATGTACACACAAACACACACCCTCTAGCCAAGAGGGAAGATGGAGTGGCTGCTTTCTGCCACTCTAGACCAGGGCAGCACCATGTTTATGCAACACCAAACACTCACCAGCAACAATGATATTTTTTATTTTATTTTTTGCATTTTTCAGCGCTGAGCCCCTGGTAACAATTATAATAAAGATGAATATTTCCAATTTGTACAGCACCAAGCACTCACTAGCCCCCAGCCAGCATGGTCAAACATCAGGGATGGCATGACACTGAGAAGCCATGTGGTATAGTGGTTAGAGCGATGGACTAGGACCTGGGAGATCAAAGTTCAAATCCCCACTTGGTCATGAAGGTCACTGGATGACCTGGGCCAGCCTTGCTCTTTCTGTTTAAACCTATCTCACAGGGGTGTTCTGGGGATTAAATGATGAGGGGGAGAACCCATATACACCACTTTGAGCTCCTGGAATAAGACTATAAATGCAATGAATAAATTGTAGTCCAACAACATTTAAAATATGAAGTCCTCTCTCTCTCTCTCTCTCTCTCTCTCTCTCTCTCTTGATGCCTCCTTCCTTTCCAGACAGGAAGTCCCCACCTCTCCAGTCCTTGTTCCCTGCATAGATTCTCCAAGCTCACAACACCTTTATAACTGAGTCAGAGCACTGGCCCGTCTTACTTAGTATTGTTTGCACCAATTGGCAGTGGCTCTCCAGCATTTCAGGCATAGAACCTTTCCCAGCCCATTGAAGAAACGGGCAGGGTGGGTGAGAGAGCAGGCAATCAGAGGAGGCGAGTGACTGAGGGAATGAGCAGGCAAGCAAGGAGGCAGCAGCAAACCTATTTGTTGAGGCCACCTGAAGAGCTGCAAGCCTATAGGCTTCCTGGGTGGCCATGATGAATATGCTTGCTCCTCACATACATATGAGAGCAGCAATCCTATTCACCAACGTTGCATGGAAAGAGGCAGCACCTGGAGGGGGAGGCAGAGGAAAAGAAGCCATGGCCCTACCCCTGCTTTACACAGTGGCTACAGCAACCCTGCAGTGTAAAGAAGCAGTGCAACAGCTTCCTCTTCCTCATCTTCCCCCTCCAGGTGCTACCCATCTCAGGTTGCACCTGAGGTGGCTGCTTCATGCTGCCTCATGGGCAGGCAGGCTCTGCACCAGACCATAAAACAATAGGTGAAATATCTAGCACATTAAAAGTTATAAATTAGCCACTTGATGTCTGGCAAGTGAGAAAATAAGACACATTAAGGAAACATCCATCTGCCTATAGAGGAACTGAAGGTTCACAAATATCCAGTATTTCCCAAAACATCAAATTTGGCCACTCAGTTTTTGAACACAGAATTTCAATTTAAAACCTATACTTGTAATGTTAAGTGTTTAGCTCAAAATTGTAATGTAAGTGTTTAGCTCAAAATTAGCTCAAAATTAAGAAGAATGTTTTGTTGGGGTTTTTTTCCTGGCACAAACTGATAGTCAGTCTATTCTAATCCATTGCACGTTCACATAACTACCAGGGATAACTTCATGGGATAGCATAGCCATTTCAATTTTTATCTCTCCAGCTGTAGAGATTGCAGGTGATACCTAACTTAAATTTGTTGTTTAATTGATATCTTGTATGTAGAATAGATATGGGAACTCTCAATTATCGGCAAGGAGATAATGGCAAGCCTGCCCACCCCTAGTAAAATACGTTGAATAATCCCTTATCCCCCCAGAAAATATGGTGAACCAATCCCCCAAATTTCTATGATCACAAATAGGGTGGAGAATGTTAAGAGGCCATTGTCACACAGCTCTATTCAGAACAGAATTCAAAGGGATGGAATCAAGCATAAGGAGGAACTGGGATATTTGTCTGCGCCAGTGGAACTCCAGTTATTTCTGGTAGGTTATTGCAGCATTCATTCTTTGTCAGAAGACAATTTCCATTATGAATGCCCTGCTTGGTGGGTGGGAGTGTTCTGATTTTTGTGTTTCTTTTGGAAGCATGCCACTTAATTTGCTTCCCCTGGAGCATATCACAGGCATGTTTGGTGAACATCAACTGTTTTCTTATTGTAATACACTCCACTAATTTGGAATGTGTTGAGGCAGCTTTGCTTGGGCAGATAGCTGGATCAGAAGTACTTTCAGTTGAGAAAGTATTTGCGATGTGAGAAAGCTCTGTAAAATAATGCACCATGTGCCCATATTTTGGATGCTGCACCAGGCCTGGACACAGCACGAAGAACAGTCAGGCTTAGTAGCACTTAAATAATGATGCAGTGGACAGAAGCCAAATCTCAGTGCTCATACTACTCAATCAGCCTCTCTGCAGCATGTTATTTGGTTGCCTATGGAGTGCTGCTGATCTACTGCCACAATACAGCTACAGGAAAAGACACTACAATTGCTTTCCATAATTCTCCCAAGAGTGTATTCATGAGCTTTATAGGAATTAACTTACTGCATACAAAGCCCAATACGTCTACAGGTTCTTGCTATCATCTACCCAAGATCTCTATGCCTCATTATGCCTCAAAGTTCCAATTGCTTGAAATCACCAATGGGGAGACTTCTGCTGTATTCATGTCCTGCTTATGAGCTTTCCAGAGGCATCTGGTTAGCCACTGTGAGAACCGGATAATTCACTTGAAAAGATCCAGCAGAACTCTTCTGTTCTTATGCAATTCTTCCATTTTTTAGCATAAGAACGCCTGCTGAGTGGATGTTATACATGCTAGCTATTTTTCTTAGTCATGCAGTGATGCAGCGGTTTCACCCTTGAAGCCCTAGTGAGGTAGACTCCACACACAAGACTTTGAAGATGACTCTTTACTTGCAGGATATCTATTAATAAGTAGTAGTATTTATGGATATCAAGGCCAATACAATGTTTTTTCTCCCTTGAGCCCAAGAGAGGGTCTTCTTGTTTCTAAAAAATATTATTATTATTAAAAACCCCTCAAAGCAGTCCATAAGTTATCAGTCCATAGCTTGTCTATCCTCACAAACTCCTCCGGACACAGCATCTGCTTGAAGTTTCCACACTCAGCAAAATAACAACAAAAAAACCGCCTAACCTCCAACTCCCATCCTTCCTAACTAAGACACACTCACTTTTAAAGGGAGTTAGCAAATTAACAAGGCAATGATTCAGGATTTCTGTGGCCTTAATTGGAGTCACAAGATTTTGCAGCTGTTACATATGCTTTCTTTCCCCCAGTACAATATATTATTTGTAAATTCATTTTCTAACAAACACAGTACAAATACTAACAATGCAGCTTGTACATTCCCTCCCTGCCAAGATGTCAGCAATGACACTTTATCTTCTAAATACAAGCTGGTCTTTGAAGAGCACTAGTTGAATCTGAAAACTCAAAAGAGAGACATGATTTGCTTCCACTCTGAAACATGGAGCTCAAAATAGTTCTGTTCCATTGCTCCAACAACTTGGAATGAATCATGGCATCTGGGTATGTGCAGAAAGGTCTTCTACATGGCAAGGTATTGATGGTGTCACATTGATTTCTCACTAGTGCTAGGGCCCCTGGCTATGCAAGATGGAAGTCTGGTATTTGCCTTGAATTCTGCTGAGGCAGAATTAATCCCCATCTCTGTTTTGTCCACCAGCCTTTCAGTCCTTATTTTACATTCCCACTAACCATGAAATACAAAAGTACAGCTTAAGGTAAAAGTCGTGCAATTCTGTTAGAATCCATAAAATTCTGAGGGGAAATGGCCATCGCCAAGTGATGGAGCTTTGCATGCTGAACATCCCTGGTTCAATCTTTGACGTTTCCAGGTAGGGTGGGGAGACACCCCTATCTGAGACCTTGGACAGTTGCTGTCAGTCAGTGTGAATAATATTGAGGTAGATAAACTAATGGTCTGATTCAGTACAAGGCAGCTTCCTATGATCCTGTCCTTTTACAAATGTCTCCTTTAAAGAGAACCTGCCATTTTCGGCTGTACAGCCTAGAAGAGTAATCAGTGGAGCTTTTCCACTAGAAGCAATAGAGTGGTGCTCTACTGCTTCATCCATGTAATCATTGTGGTAAACCTAACTCAGAACTGAGTTATTCTTTCTTGGAAGTGAGATAAAAAGGGAAGGTGGAAAACTAAAGCTGTGAAGATGAAACAATTTAGAAGAATGGAAGGAGGGTCCCAAGGTTTTATGATTTGAGGCACCTGAGTTTTGATCGAGGTTCTAAGGATATAAAAATAGTCTGGGAACATGAAAAGTGTAGTACTCAAAGGAAACGTCTGCACATCAGTCCTGTGGACCTCTTTCACTAGGGAGTGGAACACTTTTGGAATACTGCTTTGGAAACCTATTTGGCTCACAGGGAGATGTTCAAGCCCTGGTCCGAATGGCCCCCATTTTGTGACCCTACAATTTGTGATTGGAAAGTAGACACTGCAGGGGATTCTTCCGTGAGTGATTTTCTACTATTCTACACACATAAAATATGGTCTGCAACTCAGCAAAAGGTCATGGCCAGCCCAATATGTGTTGCTGCCCAAGATGAAAAAAATGATAGCACTCCCTGTAATTCTTCATACAAAATCTGACAAGACTAGCAACGGAGTCTTACTTCAACAATGGTTCCCTCCTTCACACCTAATGATCCCAGGCTAGTTTAGGAGAGTCAGGAGAAGCCATGTGATGCACACAGCCCTCTCTTCCAACATTTCACTGCCACTGCCTCCCCACACCCACATCTGCCACCTGAAGTAGCCACACCACAGTGTCTAATGATAGGGATGATTTGCAAAAGATGCACACTATGGTTTCAGAATGCTCCAGGTAAAAACTGTGGCATCTGCCATAAGACAGAGAACTATTTGGCATGGTGGCATGGATTATTCCTCCCTAAACCTTGTTGTTCCCCAAGGCAGGAATGCTGAGTGCCTTCATTGACTTTATCCTGCTTTGTCCCACTCTCACACCTGACCAGTTGCATTCTCTGGGAGCAAGAACCACTTAGAGCCTAACTACACTTAACTCTATTAAGTAAAATAATTTTTAAAATAATAATTGATTGATTGATTGATTGATTGATTGATTGATTAAACCAAGCATGGGATGGTTAACCCTCCCTCTCCCACACTTGGTTTTAATTTCTTTTTTAAGGCTTGTTCACACACTACACTGAACACAGGTAGAAGTTATTTCTATACATACTATTAAGATGTTTGTGTGAAAGAGTGTACACTTTTTGATATGTATCTCAACAGTACACAAGTTGAATGATACTGATGTGCAGCTCAACTATCTGGGTACCCAGATTGTACACTTGTTGAAATTATTTAATTAATTAATTCACCATTACGGTAATTGGATCTTTATTAGATGGAGTCAGGAATGTGCACAGGATACAGTCTTCTAGAGGGAGGACTCTAGAAGTGGGCAATTTTTTCACAACTCCTGGTTGTTATTGTTCTCTTAAATACCTTCCCAGTTCTTCTCTTCTTTTAAATTGATAGAAACTTAACATCCTTTGTGGTGCCAAATATCATTTGCTGGAGGTGGCAACCAGATATTCTCCTTAAGGCTGCCAAGATGGCACACCCTCCAACATTTCTCTGATGAATATAGGGACATCCTTAGGAAAAGTGGGACATTCTTAGATCAAAGCAGAAATCAGAACAACTTCTGTACTTCCAGGACTGTCCCTGGAAAATAGGGACACTTGGAGGGTCTGAGATGGGCCTGGAAAATAAGTGTGAAATGTCTGCAGAAAAAGAGCCTGCATGATACCGAGATAAATCTAGACTGGGGAGGACTGAGTTCAAATCCCCATTAAGCCACAAAGTCCTCTGGATGATTTGGGGTCAGTCAATATCAGTGGTCTGAAAGGATTGGCATCAGTGCTCTACATATCTCCTATTCCCTGCCTAGGATATTGTTACGAAGGTTGTGCACCACCCCCTAAGTACTTAGTCATGATTTTAGAACTGTGTGCTCAGGAGCAGAGTTGAAAACTTTTATGCTGACATTGGGCAACCAAAAGAAAAAACTGGAAGGGGGTTGTTAAATGGGCCAAGTAACCTGATCCTATGCATGTTTGATTTGAAATAAATGCCATTGAACTCAATGGGCCTTTCTCCCAGCCAATTTTGCATAGAATTGCAGTCTTGTTTATAGCCTGATTAGCTCACTCCCCAAGGAAGGCAGACTTTATGTGTGCTATTGAATTATAATCTTTATCTTGCAAACCTTGATTGTGACAGTAGAGTAGCCTTACTCTTCCATTCTGAAAATGCTAAGCCTTATTTATGAAACAGATAGAGGCAATAATAGATATGAATATATATAATGAGTGAAAATACCATAAGAAAACCCTGATTAAATTGTGTTTGCTGACCCTGTAATTTTGTTTAAATATTTGTATTTGGATGCTAGTTGTGTGTGCGCGCAATTTAAAAAACATATATGTTTAGCAACTTACCAGCTTACGAATTGCAGAATTTGCGCAACACTCCTTATCTCTCCTGCAAAACCACTGAGATGGCAAAATATATTTTCTGTCTCAACAATGCTGTCTCTATTTGCATGAGAAAATTGGAAAGGAAGTTGTTTTTCTTCGTTTGCATGACAATACCCCAGCCGCAATACAATTCTCCATTTAATTTGAGATAGTTAGAGGGTGAGGAAAGGAAGGCTACACAATTTGGGATCCGTTTGGCTGCAAGTGCTATTGTGGAGAGGCTTTGTTGTAATTAAAATTGATTTGTACCTAGGAAAAGACTTGGAATACCTGTTTGCTCAGCAAACTGCAGGTAGTGGTGGAGGCAGGGAAGAACATTGTGCCTGAGGTCATGAAAGTTAAAGCAAACACAAAGGCAACCTCATAGGATCAATCTTGTTCAACTCTATTGGGTCCTTATTCACACAAAATTCCCACTGATGCACAGAACACTTTAGCTGAAGACTGAACTGGATCTTTTTGAACTCTTTATCTTAGGGCAGTGGGTGATGGATGGGTTACTTCTCTCAATACAGGCAGCAGGAATAGGATGTGTGTGCAAGGATGAAGAGATCACGCATTCCGGTTTGTTTTTATTGCAGAGATGGAAACCCATGGCCCTCTAGATTTTGCTGACCTACAACTCCCATCATCCCTCACCATTGGCCATACTGGCTGAGACTGATGGGAGTTGGAATACAGCAAGATTTGGACTACCTCTGTATTGCATTCCGTTCTTCCCGAATTCCAATTTAGCTAGGAGAATGTCTATAATGCATTTAGGAACTGGAACACGGCCAGTTTATCACAGCTTTCAGTCCCTTCCATTTATTTGGCTCTCCCCCACAACATGCCTTAAAAATGCACATGTGTAAATCAATAAAATGCACATGTGTAAATCAATAAAACTCTCTTTAAGAAAGTAATCTTGATACAGGCAGGCAGGCAAAAGTATCAACATTACTTCTTTTTTTGCAGTATTTTATAAATGTGCCCAGTGCAGATAAGCAGCTCACCAAATGGTAAATTTTTTTCACCCTGGATTCATTTTGGTGCTCTGCATACTGACAAAAGTGTATTGAGTGCTTCCCCCCTCCCCCCGACCATGTATTCTGATGGGTGCTAAAGTCTGAGGAGTCAAAAATCATGCAATGTGAACTGAAAGCTACTGCAAACTGTGTCACAACCTATTTGCAAACTGGAAACTAAAAGAAAAAAACAAGTCAGTGGAGGATTCCACTTTGGAAACAAGATAAGATAATTAAGAGTTGGGTCAGAAGAATGCTTTTAAAACATATTTATACTTGGAATTTGGTGGCTCTAACCCAACTGAACTTTGCCAGCATTGGACTGTACCTTGGATCAAATATCTGCTTATGTTTGAGTCACTTGTTCATTGTTGTACAATATTTAAAATAAAAATAAAACACCCAATTAATTATATGGAAACCTGTATTATATAAGACAGTGGTACCTTGGTTGTCGAACTTAATCCATTCTGGGAGTCCATTCAAATTCTGGAACCATTTGAAAACCAAAGCATGGCTTCTGATTGGCTGCAGGAGCTTCCTGCACTCAATCAGAAGCTGCAGAAGCCGTGTCGGATGTTCGGCTTCCGAAAAATGTTCACAAACTGGAACACTCCTGGGTTTGCGGTATTGGGGAACTGATTTGTTCAGGAGCCAAGCTGCTCGAGAACCAAAATGTACTGGTAATGCACCACTTCATTGTAAAAAAACTCAAAGTGGTTTAAGGTAAAGGTAAAGGAACCCCTGACCATTAGGTCCAGTCGCGGCCGACTCTGGGGTTGTGGCGCTCATCTCGCTTTATTGGCCGAGGTTTACAAAAAGATAAAACAATAAAATCAAGAGAGAAAATCGCAACCACACTTTAAAACATGCAAAAGTTAAAATACTAACACAGATTAAATTACCTCATTTTCCTGGGTAAAGGTACCCCTGACCATTAGGTCCAGTTGCGAACGACTCTGGGGTTGCGGCACTCATCTCGCTCTATAGGCCGAGGAGTGTGCAAGGCAGGAGCTGCTACTGCAATCTGCTGCCCCCTCCACTTGCTCAGTGTGCCCTGTTTGTCGGAAGAGGGCTATCGTAGAGCCTGAAAAAAACACAAGTTAACCAAGTGCTGTGTCTGTTTGATATCTCTGGGAAAGCTCTTAATGAACACAAAGCCAGCAGATCTTCAAACTAGCCTGTGCATTCAAACATAATTGCATTTGTGATGTCACAGCCTCATTCTCTGAAACCCTTTTTAAACTTTTAGTGAGACGGTCCCCACAGTGGATTTTTTTTTGCCCTTTGCAGGGCAGTAGCTGTTGATAGGTCTGCAATTTCGGCTGAGTGAAGCAGCTGCTAATAGCTGTCATGAGAGAAACTGGGGATGCTACTTTACGGAAAGCATGTTCTTTTTAGTTACTAACTTTAGCCTGGAAAGTCAGGTCCCCAGGAGAAATAATTGTGACCAGGAGTAAGTCCCAAGTGCCAAATAAAGAGGTTCAGCCCTGTGCCCAGCGTGGTGTTTAATGAACGCAAATGACAACGCAATCAAAATCAACATGGGGGAAGGCAGCTGATTAAATTAAACGTTTTGCTGCTGTGCATTTTTATACTGCTACATGGATAGAAGTTGCTGGAGGTGGGATTAGATGAGCAGATTCAGGATGAGCAGCATCCAGGCCATAAGCGATCCCCCTATGATTCCACTTTTAAAAGGTGCTCTATCAATTAAGGAGCTTTAATCAGAAAATGGAGCTTCCGTTGCGGCAGCGCATTTCTGCTTGCTAAGCTTATCAATGCTGAGCAACAATAGCAATGGACGACTCTCATCCTTGCAATTACCAGCTGAGTGACACAGACTTTTTCCTCCCTCCCACCCACGTCTCCATGTGGCCCTGGGCACTGGCAACCCACGCTACACCACTGGGGCTAGGACTGGAGAAACCATTTTCAAATCCCTGCTCTGTCATGAAGCTCAGCATATGACCTTGAACCAGTCACTACCTTTCAGCCTAACCTACCTCACAGGGTGGCTATGATGGTAAAATTGTGAAGGGGAATATGTACTGCTGCTATTACCTGAGCTGCTGAGAGGAAGGGCAGATTATAAATAGGTTTTTAAAAAATACCCTTCCAGAATTCACAAATTAAAACAGATGCTCTAGTACTGTTAGGTTACCAGAAGAAGGGTTCCTAAGTGACCTACACACTATAATATAGATTGCTGAAGGCCCTTTTCTACTCATATCCAGTATTCATTTATCCTAGGATAGCCTGTCTTGCAGTGATTTAAATGCAAATTAGGTGTTTTGTTCCTTTTGGTTAAACATACTTTAGAGAGGGGGACTGTGACACAAAAATTATCAGCGTTCAAAATGAGCCACACCATTTGAAGTATTTGAAATGGCAGGCTGCTCAATGTGTTGCTCTTTAGTGTTTATGTGCGTTGATTTCCATACTAACTACTTCACAGGCATGGGTGCATTCACACAGTGCACTTGTATAAAGCTGGGAGGGTATAAAGTGTAACAATTTCTGCCTATGGCCTTCCTTGTACATTTCCATTCCAATTGCACAGTATAATCTTTTGGGGAATAATATCCTTGAAAAAGGTGTATCCCACGTACGATCTCTGTCAAAGAGTCTTAGGCAGTTTACAATGCAATTTAAAAACACTGGGTTATACTGTTGGTCCATCTTTTGCAATCTTGTCTACCGTGACCGATGGTGGCTCTCCAGAATTTCAGACAAGAGTCATGTTAACGAAGAGCCGAGCACTCATCTTCATTTCTTGTTCCTGTTAAAGGCGCCTCAACTCTTCATACCTGCAAATGCCTCAATTTTTAACCCCAAATCACACACATGTGTCATTAAATCAGTACAGAGAGGTACCCGTATCCTGCATCAGTGCCCCTCAAAACCTGTCTCCCAGGAAGGTACTCTTAAGGTGATGCCTTATAAACAGCACTCTGAGAAATCGTTTTAGAGCGAGAGAAGGAAGCACAACTTTCTGTTTATCACCATTTACCTTTCACTGTAATGTATTTAAGGAGGAAAATTGCCACTTACACTTACCTAGCAAATTGGCTTATTCACAGTAATAGGTTTCTCAACTCTCACTCCTGCCTGCAAAAGGTCACTGCAAAAACTTCTGCACTCCATAGAACTTACGATGATCTTGACAGCTAGTGGGAAAATCACACGGTCTCAAACTGTAATTTCCTCATTGCCTTGAGACCTCCACGGTCTGTGCTCCTCCCTTGCCTGGTTTATTTGCTATCAGTGCCACCTGTGGACAGGCTGGAATGTATGAAGGCCCTTTGGGGTCCCTTGTTAAAACCATGCCCATGCACCCAGGAAGCCTCCTGGTTTCAGTTGAGAGGATTCGTTTTCCCTTCCTTCTGGGTCAATTTTGCTAGAGCCTTGCCAGGCAGCTGTGCTCCGTTCTGTAAAGGGGACGTTGCTGTATTTTGCCTCTCTTAACCATTGCCTTAGCAACAAATCTGTCTCTCTGTTGCATTTATGGAGGTAGCTATTGGTGGTCCCCAAGGAGTCCTTACCTCAGAGTGCATTCAGCTGGCAGCAAAAACAGAGAGAACACAAACACAAAGAGGTCAACAAAATAAAACAAGTACTTTTTTTTTTAAGTCCACAGAGATTTGTGGTCCTATAGCCAGCTTATGCAATGATCAAGATGCTAACTTGGAGGGGGGGGGGCCTGCATGAACAGCTTCTTTTAGGTTGATAGCAAGCAAATACAGTAAACATTGCTTCCTTACAGAGTAAGTAATGATTGTGTATGTATCTGTATCTGTATCTGTATCGTCTATTATATATGTATACAAACACAAATAACAGTATTTTCATAACTTTCTTGCCAAGGTGATGCTTTTATATGTTGTAATATCCGGTTTTTATGAGCCTCTAAAGCACTAGGTTGCAGGTAGTAGAATTCCACATTTTATTTACAATATACCAAGTACAGCGGTATTTTCACCCATTTATCTAATGACTGCAGTATAAATTTTGCTACAGTGTGGTAATGAATGTGTATGTTGGGTAAGTTGAGTGTGCAAATTGCTGCAGTTCAAGGTTGTTGTATAGGTGAATCATCCATACTGCTTCAGCTGCGCATCTTTACTTGAGTGATGTTCTATGGACGTATTTAGTACTCCCATTTTCCAGAACTGCTAGATCTAGATTGGAGAGGGATGTGCGCATGCCTGCACAAACAATAACAGAATTCTCATAATTTTCATGCACAACTAGAGCCTATCACCCCTCATAGCAATTGGCTAAGCTGCTGTGAAGTCATAGAGGTATTTACAAGCATTTGAATTGCCTCTTTGAGATACTTATCTGCAATATTTTTATTACCTTCGATTTGGCAAGTTGAAATTTACAGATATCTGTAGCACCACTAATTAAAATTGAACTAAGGCAGGCTAAAACAATAGTCCTGACACCAAAAAGCTACCCTAAGATCATCCAAAAGACACTTGAGCTTTCTTGGATGATGTTATTAAAACTTATAACCAGTTACCTTTTAAGATTAGCTTTGCTAGAGGTTGCAGTCCTCATGCTATCTAACATGTGTTTTGGGCACTAGAAGACTAAAGATTGATGGATTTGCAAATTTCCATTTGTCATTTCCGGGGTTTTTTAAGTCCTTGTGAAACTTCAATGGCATTTTTGTGGTAATTTCTCCTAATATACAAATTTATTTGTGAATTTGACTAATATTCATACTTTTTTTGCGAAGCAATTCCCGCCAACATAATGCAGTGTAATATTATTGTCACAATTATATGCTTTTGATACACACTTTATCGTAATATATGCATTTTTGTACACATTACTTGGCTGGAGAACAGCATTTGTTCTCCAGAGTTCAGAGAAGTGTGAATTTTGAAAGATGGCTGCGTTTCATTTTGTGTATTGCTTTGGAAAGCATGAATTGGGTAGGTTTGCCTTTAAATGCTACCTAAATTGAATTTCTCCTCCATCTCTGTAGAAGACAAATGAAAAACCTTTAAATATCCTGCTGTTCATACAGGAGAGCTACACCTCTCCCCCATCAAAATTCACAATAGAGCCAGCATAAATGTTGTCCCATGTTCATTATTCTGATGGTAAAATTTGCAGGTCAAAATGCCATAAGATAATATTTTGAGGCTTTAAAGTAAGGAGACAAAAGTCAGGGGTGGCAGCTCCTGATATTCAAGATTCCTAGCACAGCAGATGTGGAGTGCAAACTTTTCCAGATCTACAAATGGAATATATTCTCTGATGCTTCACGGTGGTTGAATAATAATCAAGGTATCTGAACCTTTTGTACCTCTGGTATACTATTCCTTGTACAGATATCTTAATGAGCATTTTTTCTTCTTCTCCCTTCTTTTGTCTTTCAATCATGGATTCATCATTTCCTGCACGGCATAGAAACTCTGGGTTGAGAGAAAGTGGCAGAGTTGAAAGAGTAGTGATGGTGCCCTCTGAATGGGAATGTTGCAATGTCTACTTGGGTTGTGGTGTGGGAATCAGCTTGTATGACTGAATAAAAGATGATAGCAGACAATGGCTGAAAGAATGGAGATCCTAGTACAATAGACAGTGGAAATAACTTCGATTTTTGAGTTGCTGGGCAAATTGTTAGATAGCTTAGGCTTCTAGGTGCCTCTGTTGTGACTGCAATCTTGGCAGGCTCATGAGAGATGGAACCTGGCACTGACAGGGCTTATAACCAATCTTCTGCAACCTGGTGCCCTCCTGATGTTCCTGGACTACAGCAGCCATGACGGCTGGGACTGATGGACTCATGGGAGTTGCTGTCCAACAACATCTGAGAGCTACAGGTTCCCTACTTCTGCTCTAGCCCAGACCACCACCTCCTGCCTGGTGCTTGCCAAATGTTGTCGGACTAAAACTCCCATCATTCCAGAACTGGGCGACAACATCTGGGTGGTACTAGGTTGGGAAGTCTATTTGAAGAATCCCAAACTGGAAGCCTTTTACAGTCATTCCTTTCCAGGAGGGCTGAATGTCCTGCCCTGAATGTCCTGCCTTGAAACTGACAGTACTTTGCTGCCCAATGAGATGCTTGAAGCTTCAGTTCTGTGGCTTGTCACATGGGGCAGCGAAACAGAGCTGAGAGTTCTCTGCATCTGGCTTTCTGGTGTCTGATGCAGACGCATCAGCTTATCAGATCACCTGTTGTATATACATTTTACTGTGTTTGCATTTTTTTAAAAAAATGATTAGTTGCCTTGAGTGATGTTGATATTTATCATAATACAGTGGTACCTCGGGTTAAGTACTTAATTCATTCCGGAGGTCTGTTCTTAACCTGAAACTGTTCTTAACCTGAAGCACCACTTTAGCTAATGGGGCCTCCTGCTGCTGCCGCACCGGAGCACAATTTCTGTTCTCATCCTGAAGCAAAGTTCTTAACCTGAAGTACTATTTCTGGGTTAGCAGAGTCTGTAACCTGAAGTTTTTGTAACCCAAGCTACCACTGTATTTAAATCAGATCAAGGGACATTGAAAAACAAAACACTGAGTCAGCTGTAAATAAAATTTGCTCCCCCAAGTTTTATGGTTTAAATCCAACAGATAACAGGGTCACTTATATTTCAAAATTAATAATTCCAGTCCAACGGCAGGCCTTTCAGTTAGCCCGACTCAACATTTTCCCCTCAGCTGTTGGCAAGGGCAAATATTTAAACATCCCCAGAAACGCTAGACATTGTGGATGTTTTTTGAATGTGCAAGACACAGTAGAACATATTCTTTCCTACTGTCCATTGTACAACCAGCTACACAAACTCGTGCTATCCCCTTTTCTGGGTAGTCTAACATCTTGGCACAATGAAAATATCAGATTCTATCTGTCTGATATTAACCCAGAAGTAACTGCAAGGATGGCTGAGTTTTTAATCAATAGTATCTCTTAGAGTGGTGAATTGCAATATTTTGCAGGAAGAAACTCCAATGAAAATCCTTGTTATTACATATTTTTACATGACTGTATATTTGTATATATTTTAAAATTTTATATATGGCTGTTTTATGATGGCCTATATTTGTAATGCCTAATAAAGGTCTGGCGAAGTAAGAGTGATGCTGATCAAAAGATAGGACACAAATTAGCGAACAGATAAAAAGCTTCTAGATATGACTGTTCCTGCATGAACTAGCCACATGATTTCTACTGAATCCAAGATGATGGTCTGGACAATATATTTGTTCCTAGATCTAACCTCATCCCATATTTGGTGTAGAAAGCTTTCTCTCCCCGCACATCATAGAATATGTTTTTCATAGCATTTCCTTTGCTGTTGGGATAGAGGAAATGGTTTTGATGAGCCATGAGGTCACTTTCAACTATTTTGCTGTGTTATAATGGGATTTTGATAGCTGCCTGACACAAACTTTATGGCACAAACACCCTTCCATGCTTGGAAGCTGGCTGGATTAAGTTGAATTTTATTCTTACATTGGCAATGGGGTAGCATAATAATATTATTTACATCACTTTGTGAGATGCGTCTGAAAAGTGGTATATAAATAAATAACTAAATAGTATCTTTTGCTGTACCTGAGGATAGCAGGCTAGTGAAGGGGTGAGCTCCTGTTGCTCTGTCCCAGCTTCTGCCAACCTAGCAGTTCAAAAGCACACCATTGCAAGTAGATAAATTGGTACTGCTGTGGCAGGAAGGTAAACGGCATTTCCGTGTGCTCAGGCTTCCATCATGGTGTTCTGTTGCAGCAGAAACGGTTTAGTCATGCTGACCACATGACCTGGAAAGCTGTCTGTGGACAAACGCCGGCTCCCTCGGCCTGAATGCGAGATGAGCTCCACAACCCCATAGTTGCCTTTGACTGGACTTAACCGTCTAGGGGTCCTTTACTATAATAATAATAATAATAATAATTTATTATTTATACCCTGCCCATCTGGCTGGGCCTCCCCAGCCACTCTGGGCGGCTTCCAAAAGAATATTAAAATACTATAATACATCAAACATTAAAAGCTTCCCAAAACAGGGCTGCCTTCAGATGTCTTCTAAAAGCCTGGTAGTTGTTGTTCTCTTTGACATCTGGTGTGAGGGTGTTCCACACGGAAGGTGCCACTACCGAGAAGGCCCTCTGCCTGGTTCCCTGTAACTTGGCTTCTCGCAGTGAGGGAACCGCCAGAAGGCCCTCGGTGCTGGACCTCAGTGTCCGGGTAGAACGATGGGGGTGGAGACGCTCCTTCAGATATACTGGACCAAGGCCGTTTAGGGCTTAAGGTCAGCACCAACACTTTGAATTGTGCTCGGAAACGTACTGGGAGCCAATGTAGGTCTTTCAAGACCGGTGTTATGTGGTCTCTGCGGCCGCTCCCAGTCACCAGTCTAGCTGCCGCGTTCTGGATTAGTTGTAGTTTCCGGGTCACCTTCAAAGGTAGCCCCACGTAGGGTAAACCCTTACCTTTACCTTTTTACTTGTGCAGGCTGTGCGACATGTATAGCTTTGATCTTCAACAGAGAAGAATAGTAGGGAGGGGGCTCAAGAGGAACAGTCAGGAGACTGCTATCACTGCCCCACTGCAGAATCTGTCACTTGAGGCCATTGTATTACTTTGCCTAATAAAAGGCTGACACTGGATGTTGCTTTTATGTAGGGAGCTATAACTAGTTGGGCCAGTCAGCAAGGCACCTTCTATGTAGTAGCCGGATGAGGCAGGGAAATCCCATAACCTTGAACTAAGCTAGCCTTGAAGTGTTTCTGAGTTCACTTTTATCTGGTGCTTATTCATTTATGCCCACTTAACAAAATCACCTTGTTGCCGAGCAAGATATACTGTGTTGTTAGCAGACCCTCTTAGCATGACTCTGGGAACACTATGATGCTTCATAGTAGTTTCTGCCCGATGGAATGTATGTTTGCACAATCCCAATGTTATGAGCAGAACTCTGGTTTAACTAACGTGGACCTAATGCAAATGTCGGTCAACTCTGCATTGCTCTAAACAGCATAATAAATGGCAACAGCTTGGCTGATGTGATTTATTATTGCCGGCGTGCATAGAAAAATAATAAGCCAATATAATAGTTTTGCAAGGGAGGGATGAAGCTTTTTTATATAAATATATATATTATTCATGCTTCTATTGCTTGTTTACAGGACAGAAATGAAGTTGGCTTTTCAGGCAGAATGGGTGATGACACCTGATCTGCAGCTAGCTACGTGATATGAAATTATTCATTCCCTATGGACAATTAAAACTCACAATTTAATTATTTTTAGTGGATCTTTTATGCTCCTGGTGTCTCCATATATTTAGCAGTGATTCTCAGCCTCTGCTCCGTGTGCTCTAACAGTCTTAAGGATTTGCACAAAAGTTTCCTTAATACATGGTGAAGTCAGCTAGACTTTATTTTCATGTTTTGTATTCCAGGGTCTTGTGAACGCAGCAACACATGCTGAACTGCAATGTGAACAATTTGGCAGCCTGGGTTGAACTGCAGATTGTGATTGTAATTTGTGATCTAGCATGTAGTGGAGTATTCATATAAAATTTTCAGCTTCATCTAGGCAGGGGGAAGTCAGTTTGTTTTAACTTTCTCTTAAAAGTCAATGAGGAAAATTGTATTAAGGAACATTATTAAGACATTGTCATTATACTGTTATCATCCCCGCCCCTGTCAGTCACAAGTTTCATTAGGTGTCGGCTCACCATCTCTCAGCCTAACCTACCTCACTAGGCTGTTGTGAGGATAAAATGGGAAGAGGGAACCATGCACTCCATCTTGAGCTCTTTGGAGGAAAACTGGGCTAAACTTGGAATTAATGAATGTACAAACGTTGTTGGCAACATCTACTGATTATTTGGAAAACCCGTACCTGAAGGAAATGGATTCATAGAATTATAGAGTTGGATGACCCCATGTGGGTCATCTAGTCCAACCCCCTGCAATTCAGGAATCTTTTGCCCAACGTGGGGCTCAAACCCACAACCCTGCGATTAAGAGCCTCATGCTCTGCTGACTGAGCTATATTGATGAAACCATGCATCCTGCATATGGTTTGGGGATTCAGGGATCAGATTGGAAGCTGGTAAAATCATTGACAACTGTGCAGATAACATGTAGGCAATGCCTGCTGTTTTGGGGGTGGGTGGGGGGAGCCTAGCTTCCTTGTGTTTGTGGATTGGGAGTCATGTAGCCAGAGGGTATATATATTAGGGAGTCAGAGGAAAGGATGAGTTGATCAAGGTGTGAACTCATGATACGAGGGAAACAGGCCAGGCTGGAGGGCATAAGAGATGGTAATGCTGATGCAAATCCTTAGTTTTAGTGACTGTGTCTATATAGGGAAAGCTGGATTGTGTTTAAATCTACATTTAGTTTGATGTACTTTTCCTGCATTGGAAGGAATGCTCTGTGTGCATGTAACCATTCTTATGCTAAAAATATTTTCCCTAATAACTGCTTTTTTATCCTTCTTAGAAAACTTTTAATCTTGTTTCATAAAACTGTTGTGGTCTTTACATAACATCCCACATCTACTGCCACATTCTATGCAACCTTGAGGGTTCTCTAGGAGATGCTAAAGTGGTTGGTGAGGAGCAGTCTTTGAGCGGGGAAAGCTCTTTCACCTGGTGGTAAAAGGTAAAGGGACCCCTGACCATTAGGTCCAGTCGTGGCTGACTCTGGGGTTGCGGCGCTCATCTCGCTTTATTGGCCGAGGGAGCCCGCGTACAGCTTCGGGGTTATGTGGTCAGCATGACTAAGCCGCTTCTGGCAAATCAGAGCAGCTCACGGAAATGTTGTTTACCTTCCCGCCGGAGCAGTACCTATTTATCTACTTGCACTTTGACGTGCTTTCGAACTGCTAGGTGGGCAGGAGCTGGGACAGAGCAACGGGAGTTCACCAGTGAATACAGTAAGCATGCAAGTTATGTACATTGAACTTGTGCACATTCAGCTTTATACACCTGGCAGACAAACAAACAAACAAACAAACAAACAAAAGGCAGAAAGGGGGCAGGAGTCCAGGTAAAAAGACTTTGGCAATCCTACCTGCCGTTGAACCCAATGTGGTTTGGCTATATGTGATTTTGGTTTTAGGCGTGGTCCCTGGAACATAGCCCCCACTTCAGTTGTGGGCTTACTGTATTCTTTGTGAATCATGATGGAAATTTCTTCTGAATGTATATGCACATATAAACTTTTTTATCCTATTTTTTTACATTGTTTTCCCTGTCTGCTCCTCCCCTCTCAATGATGTGTCATGGGTGATCTTTTCCAATCTCAATGAGTCATTTCAGCTCAGGCCTAGACAGAACATAAAGGCCTTTTTCAGAGCTGATGACAACCGAGGCCTGGTTGATGGGTCTACAGAGCACTGTTAGAGCTTTAGCTAGATATCTGTGCAGAGGGTTTGCTACTCTGGAATTAACAGGCTATTGGTATCTGAAGAGTCAAATTAATGAAATGAAGCTTGGAAGATAAGCAGAAACCAAGCAAGACTCCTTGTTTCCCATCTCAATTCTTTTAACTTTAATCCAGGGAGGGGAACCTGTGAGCTTCCAGACTTTGTTGCACTCCAGCTCCCAACAACCACACCCAACATGTTCAACATCTGGAGAGCCACAGGTTCCACATCCCTGCTCTACTAATTTCAATGAAATTCCGGTAGATCTACATCAGCAATCTTAATTATTGTGTTCTGCTTGATATTTGTCTCCCAACAATTTGCTTATTTTAGTGAAAATATTATATATTTTTATCTTGTTTCCACAAAGAACAATAGCAAAAGAATTATGACATGGGAAAATGCTTCCTCATATTATATCCCTGAGGATGGATCAGGTTGGCCATTATCATAGCAGGGGTCTGCTGTGTTCCAGTAAAATAATCTAATGGACCTTTGCCAATATTACCTCCAAGAGTGAGAACATAGGCTGACAAGGTCTCTTGGGTAAATTGTGCTCCCTCCCCAGATAGAAAGATTAATAGACTATGTAAAGTTTCATGGTACGCTTGAATAGAATCTACTACGCAGTGGGAAATTTCAGCTAAATGATTTTGTTGAAAGGAGGGGCTTTTTCCTCAGGCAGATGTTTGAAAGGTACAAGTCTGCTGCATTCTTCCAAAATGCTACCCATCGTTAACAGAAGAGAAAGCTAACACAGGAGTTAGGAACCTTGTGCAGATGTCAGATGGTGCAAGTGGTTTCAATTGTGATTTTACATGGAACTGCACTGCACATGTGCAGGTATCAGAAAACACAAATAAATCTGGAGTGATCAAATCTTCATATGCATATGCGTTGTATATATGTACAGCTTTGTGAAGCATGGTAACTGCATATGCATATGCAAGTTGTCTATTCAACATATGTTGGTGATTGTTAGCATTTTGTAGCAATTGCTACATACCTGTTTTCTACTGCTGAGAAACAGACTGAGGACCTGCTTACATTGGCATGTGTAATGAGGTGAACAAATAAGTATACCAGAGAGTGGGAATCCACTAACGTGAGTACAAGGAAACAATTCTACACTGTACTGATTGGGTGTGTATGATAATGTTGCATCTGATTAGGGTAGGTTCATGAATGGTTTAAAGGGATAGGATTGTTCTTAAAGAGGAAACGACACTGGGTTGCATTCAATGCCCTTTTATTTGTGGAAGAGCTTTTAATCTAATGGAGGAGTCTGCTAATGGAGGGTTGTGGATAATTTTTTGCTGATTTCCCCTTCCTCCTTCAGCCTTATCCTCCAACCAGTGTACATCTCAAAGACACCCAGTTGGCTGCTCTAGGTTCTTCTTATGGACAGTATGGCAAGTGGGAAAGGCCTCAACTGGATCCAAAACTCTCCCCCCCTTTGGGGAGGGCAGCACTGAATACATTGTTGACTTTGGGGGAAGATCGGTTGAGTTTTTGTTCACTTGGGGAACATATCTGAATGATTTGAAGTAAGATATATACGTAAGGAGTTAACCATAACCTCCTCACTTGCATAGCATCCTAGTCTGGTATGAATTTCATTTTCATCCCCCCCCCCCATTTCATTTTTAATTTGTATGGTGCCGCTTGACCTTGCTATACACAAGCTGCATAAATGACAACACAGACAACAGAGGTCATTCTTTCTGTAAAAATCCCATCCAATGAGTCACAATGAAAATAAACAACTTAAATCAATTAAAGTAATATTCAGTAATCCATCTGAAATATAATGTTACATGGAAAATCAACTCTCAGAATAAGCAAATCAGAACTAATCTGTAAATATGGATGTGTGCACAGCACACAGTAGAGAAATGGAACGTGTCAAGAGTCATGCAACATGAGCAGAATGTGGCTCCGCTCTTGGATATTTTGACCCATGTAGAGCAGCACCAGATCCAGTGGTGAACTATATCATGGGTTGCAAAAGCCATGGATCAGAGAAAGCAGCTGCATGCAGGATGTAGTATGTTTTTCCCCCTCACAAGGATAGGGACATCTTGTTTTGCTGGGCTTTGGAATTATACCTCATCAACTTGCAAAGAAGGCTCTTGATTGCATTATGCGGAGAAGCCTGTTAGAGGTAGCTGGGACCTGTTTTCTTTATTACAGTTGTTGACAGCCGAGAAAGGCTGATTGTGCTCCAGGGTGTCTCACTATTAAGAAACACTTCATATTTGCCATTGCTTTTCCTTTACATAGAGGCCACACAGAGGCAGTAGAACATCCTTTCCCAACCTGCTGCCTTCCAGATGTTGTTGGACTCCAGTTCCCATCAGCTTCAGTCAGCATAGGCAACGTTCAGGGGAAATGGAAAGCTCTAGGTTGGGAAAGACTGCAATAGAACATTGATGGCAAGTTGGCATGGGTGCCACAATTGGTACAGGTGGCAGGAAACTGTGGTATGGGAAAGACTGCAATAGAACATTGATGGCAAGTTGGCATGGGTGCCACAATTGGTACAGGTGGCAGGAAACTGTGGTATGTCTAAACCAGAGCATGAAAGCCTGTGAACTGGCTTATATTGGTGCTTCCCTTCCCATCCCTTCCCTTCCCTGTTCTGTTGCCTGTTCCTGAGCTCAAAGGTAGGTGTGTTGCAAAAACTTAAGCAATAGCATTTTCAATGCTAAACACCTTTGCTTAGTTTCTGCTAGGGGGCAGCACAAACTTCCTCAAGTGTGCTGCTTAACCCAATTCTGCACACGCACACACAACACACACACACACACACACACCCTGCAGCCCATCCTGCTGCCAAGGAGGTGAAGCTGTATTAACAAACTGACCACATTTTGAGGGGGAGGGAGTTGGATGGAAACAACGAACATGTTTCAAAAGCAACTTAACTTTGCTTAATAGAGCGTTTAGTCACACAATGGCATCTAAGCCCCCCTCCCCTGCCCTCCAAGACCTATTAGAGGCACCGCATCATCTTCCAGTAGTCAGAACAGAGAGAGTTATTTACAAGGGACAGACACCAGAAAAGATGAGCTATTCCTCGTACTTTGGGACAGTTGCAGCATATGGCATTCGCGCCAGCAATAAACCCTCTGCAAAGCTGACATTCCTTTTATAAAGGCAACTTGCTGCTGACATCTGCCAACTGCTAGTACATTTTTCGGTGAATGGTTTTGGATTTCAGACCTCTCCTTTAAAAAAAAGTAGCCAACTTTGCTTCCCTACTAGAGAGCCATTCTTGAAGTAAAAGGCTAAATTGGATTTTAACTGGATTCTTCCCGGGCTCATTCTATAGCTGATGAACTCCTGTTGAAACAACTCACAGATGGCCACTGAAGAGGATGGGACTTGAAGGCTGCAGTCCCACAACCCAGTTACTCCTGAGCAGCCTGATTGAATTTACTGGGACTACTATGGAGCAAATAGCTTGCAGATTGCAATCAGGTTCTTTCATCCGCAGTGCCAGATTTATTTTTATTGAAATTCATTATCCAGATACCCAATGAAACTGGAACCGTGGAGAAAGAAAGAAAGAAAGAAAGAAAGAAAGAAAGAAAGAAAGGAATATGGACTTGGTTTTTAAGTCTCTTGTTTTCTATTACTAATTTCTGTCTACATCAGCACCAGAGTTGTTTGGCGAATCTGAGAGAAAAGGCCCATTAACACTCCCAGCTCCTTCCTAAGGGAGAATGATTTCATCCACATACAAAATGATTTTGCTGCTGTTCAGACTTATTTTTCTTATGTGGAAACACAGAACAAATATGAGTTTTCAGCTGAGAGAGTCCTGTGGACGTGTGGTCTGTGCTTAACTAAACACAAAACAGTTACCTTTTGGAAAGGAAGAACATAGCAACTGCAAAAGTAAAAGCCACACTTGATTTGGAACAGTTTCAGTTGTTGTAGTCTGAGGTTGTGGACAAGCTGACTGAAGTGTCCTCACAATCCTTCCCCATCGTGACTTACAAAAGCTAGCCAGAAAAGTGTGGTTGGGTTGTGTCCAGGAAAAACTCATCATGGAGGGGGATGCCACTGGCCCTTCAGGAAACCTTGGCACATCCTGTTCTCAAGAGAACTGCCTTGGACTCAAAAGTGTTGCACAGCTAGCACATGACAAGGTTCCCCATGACTTTTAACACCTATATTAAGTTGCTGGGACATGTCATTAGAGGATTTGGAGAGTGGTGATTACTTGGAGATGGTAATAGGCTGCATATGGACCAATACAATGAAGCTGAATCCAGATGAGATATAGGTGTTGTATGTCTCGGGTTCCTGAATTTGGAAAGCAGCCTATGTTTAGTGTATCTGTTGCTATTGGTATTATGTGAGACATTATTTTAATAATATGTGTGCAAATTGCCTTGAGAAACTTGAAGTTTGGGGTAGAAATGCTGAAAACAAATAACAGCTGACTGAGGAACCAAAGGGATTGGTTCAGGCAGGATGCACTGTCCTAACCTTGAAAACAAGCCCAATGGAACAGAACTCCGGAAAGCTCCAAGTGAGCAACTTCCTCTGACAAAGTCTTAAGAGTGGAGTGAAGCCTTTTATGTTTCCAGAGCTAGAGCGACCCTCCATGGCTCCACCTGTTCCTTGAGAAGCAGAAGACCTTGAAGGCGCAAGCCTCTGGCTTAGGCACCTAACACTCCTCCTTGTCAATATCTCCTTCCAGGCCCTTTGTCTTTGCAGATAAGGCAACATGAGGATGCAGAGAATGAGATGGAGACAGTTGAGGGGTGCAGGCTCTGATGATATGGGCTCCAGAGGTCCTGGCCACAATGGATGTTGGAGAATTCCAGTGAAAACAGAAGTGGGAGTGGAAATTTCCAATGTCCACTTATTTGTTCCATGTCGTGAAAAGAAATGAGTCTGATAAATACTATTGATGCTCAGTGTTGTTGCTGCAAATGATATGCCTGCAAATGATATATACTTCATTACACCCCCACCATTTGCATTATGTTTCCTTTGACTTGAAATGAATGGGGTAGAATAATATAATCACAGTGTAAATTACATAAGTTATGTCACTTAACCACAAGGAAGAGTGAGATGAGTAACATAATTTTTAGCAGAATATGAACTGCAGCAGAACAATAAATAGTGCAGCATGCAACAAATAGAGGGCAGCACAGAAAATTATGCCTCCTTCCATGTCTGCTGACCACTCAGATGTCCCTGTCTCAAGAGTCTCCATGCTGATGTGTTTGGGCTCAGCCTCTGTTATGGTGCTAGGACCTTGGGTTGGCTTCCAGCACCTCTGCCACTGACCTGTGAGATCTATCTGGTTCCCTCCTTCTCTGAGTCAGATCCCAGGCTGTTGCTGTGGGTGAGGGTCTTGTCACAGGATCTGGAAAGCTAAAACCGAATGAGAAGCAATGTTGTAGCAGTACTTGTTTAGTAAAGGCTGGGCCAAAGCGACCCAGGCAAAGAAAGCAGCAGAAATCACAAATCAAGTTAAGGTGCAGCAAGGGAATTCTAACTGGACCTGCCAACCAGTCGGTTAGTTCCTTTCCCCTTTTATAGGGATTGTTGATGGCCATAGAAATAGTTTGCTTTCCAAGGAAGGGAAGGATGGAGGCGATATTCCTTACATGGGCGTTTTGAGATGGCTTGCCATGATTTCTTCAGCAACATCTTTTTCTTATCAAATCCACATATTGCTTTGCAATATGTTAGCAAGGATGGCTGTTGTTCCTCTTTAATTATTTTTTGGCATGCAACGGTAATGAGAGAATAATAAAATGTGCCGCCTAAAATGTTTCCAGTTATTGGAGGGAGGGGGACAGAAACCTTCTCCCAAAGCATAGACCTTCCTGTTATGCTTTCATGTTCATCCCCTGCAGATGGTGGAAAATGAGCCATTTCAGCAAGGGACAATAAACCAGTTCTATTGTTTATTGATTGGTTTCATTAATCAGCCGTTCGTTCCCTCAGCTGCACATTTCCATAAACATAGACTGCCACTGTTGTTAGGATGGATCCATTCCTCCATCTGCCTTTGTTACTGCATGGAACTTTAAAAACATATACACCGAGAGCCAAAATCTTGTCTCAAATGAGAGGAGACAATTTTGCAAACACACGCGCACACACATATTAAAAAAGAAAAAGAAGAAGAACTCACCCCATACAGAAACCTGATTTCTTTTAAGAAAGCAAACGCCAGAACAATAGCTGCTCTTACTTACTTTATCTCACGTTGGCAAGTTTTTGACCTAATTTTGTTCTTCGTTTCCAACACCTGGATGCTTTGTAGCTCATTTATTATAAGTGGATTGTTTCAAGGAGGGAGGCTCTCCTCCAGATTGCTGCTTGAATGGAGTGAGCAAAAGGAGGGCTTTTAAATGAGTAAAGAACAGCACAAGTGAGTTCAGTGTCAGGGGGGTGGGAATACCCAACCACCACCTGCAACTGCCAGTTATGCTTTGGGGAATCCGTGCTTGTGGGAAAAGGTGAGCCCAAGGGATTGCCAAGGATCAAGAGAGGGAAACAAAGGGACAGGCTGAGGCCAGAATTCAGTGGTGGCAGATGGATTAGTGAGGAGAGAAAGCAACAAATGGGACCTGGGAACTAAGGGAGGCTTAATAAGAGCTTGAAGTTCCAGGCCTATGTGCAACAGCAGTAAGGGTGGGCAGGACCTGTACATTGCACTCTTAATTGGCTTGTGGCATAGCAAGGAATTCTGAGGAAGTTCAGAGAAGTTGATGGAGGGTCCAGAACCACTCACAAAGTTGCTCAAGCGCTACATGTGCAAGTTACTCTCGGAGAACTTGCTGCCTAATGAAGTATGTTGACAATGGTGTCTTACATAAGCAAGGGCTTCATAGGCCCCAAGACTAGCCAGACCTCTTGGGTCCAGGCTATAGATTGGTTGATTGATTTACTTGGTTTCTATCACACCTTTTCTCCAGAGAGCTCAAGGCAGTGTCCCCTTCTCTATTTAATCCTCACAAGAACAACTCCTTGAGGCATGTTAAGCTGAGAGACAGTGACTGGCCCCCAAGTCACCTAGTGGGCTTTATGGCTGAGTGGGGTTTCGAACCTTGGTCTCTCAGGTCCTAGTCCAGCACTCTAAATACTACACCATACTGGCTGTATATTATCTGTATTATCTGGCTAGATATCACACAAACTTAAGCACTTGCTCTTTGCTACTCACACTTAGGTGAATTAGATACAGGCAGGGTACAAGTGGAGATGGATGAATCTGTCCATTTCCAGTCTGTGGATTTCATGTTTTTACCCATTAATCCATTCCACGCACACATTTATAGATATAAAACAGTAATCCCAATTCCACTTCTGAGGCATTCTAGGACAACATGGCACCCAACTTTGAATTAAAATTAGGAACAAACTTTGCTCTGAGGATTGCCAGTGTTTTTGTGCCAGTGGGGCACATTCGAAATGTTGAGGAAGTGCTATGGGCAGTAATCACAAAACGGCTGCAATGCAGGTGTGTCACAATGGCTGCTGCCACATCTAAAATAGGATGATGTGGGTATTCCCCCCCCCTTCAGCTGCTCTCTCAATGAGAGATAAGGCAACCACATAAGGCACTGCTGCAGTTGCAGAGAGAACCTGTGTACCAATCAGAAGAGATGAGAGGGTGGGCATGCAATCCATTTATCCAATGAAAGATGGACATGTTTCAGTGGACATATTCAGTGTAGCACAGGCTGGGCTAGTGCAAACAGAAATTGAGTAGAAACAGCAAATTGTGGATTTTTAAATAGGATATTTACTCAGAACTTTTGCAGGTTGCCATAGGAAGCTGGTGACCTCTATCTAACTCCATTGAACTTCTGGAACTAAGAAGCAGCCTATTGCAACTGAGAGGTCATCAAGCCACTTTTCATTGCTATAATAGCTGAGACTGCTTTTGTTATATGCAAAGCTACAATCAGTCCTGACAATAAAAACTCAAGAATGGATAATTTTATGCAGGACATAAGATTCCAAGCGAGCTAAAGAACCAAGCAAGCAACCTCCAAGATTCCCAACTGCTATGACATCTAAGCAAGAAGTACAAAAACAACAACAACCCTGGAGAAAAATATTTTTAATTTAAAGCAGCTCTGTGGGAGACACAGGGAAAAAAAGCAACAAGACATGTAGCTTTCAAGTTAGTTTTGGAAATTAATTACTACTGAGGGTAATTACTAGAAATGCAATATATTTACTTTCATCCCCTCAAAATGGGGGATGGGGGAGGGGTGGGGGTTCAGGTTCATTTTAGGGCCATCCAGAACCTTATACAGTGGTACCTCAGGTTAAGAACTTAATTCGTTCTGGAGGTTCATTCTTAACCTGAAACTGTTCTTAACCTGAGGTACCACTTTAGCTAATGGGGCCTGCTGCTGCCATCACGCTGCCACCGCACAATTTCTGTTCTCATCCTGAAGCGAAGTTCTTAACCTGAGGTACTATTTCTGGGTTAGTGGAGTCTGTAACCTGAAGCGTCTGTAACCTGAGGCGTCTGTAACTTGAGGTACCACTGTACAGCAAGGTTAGCCAACATGGTGCCCTCCGGAAGTTTCTGGATTTGTACTCCCCTGATGTTCTTATTGGTTTTTCAACATTTTGGGCAGTTTTCTCATACCTTCCAAAATTCCAGCATGCGGAATGTTGGAGGGTATGTTTTCTCGCTGTGCAATAAAGACATCCTTAATTAGGGGCTAATTGTGCTGTAATGGAGACTGCTAACTGGTTAGTGGTCCTGTGCTTTTCAGCTCTTTGGTCACTTTCAAATCTGGGCTGTGTCACCAAGAATTGCTAAACTCTTTGGTGGCTGACAAGCAGGTTGATCTTCTGAGCCAGTTGGGTGAGTCTCCCTTATCATGATTGACATTAATTGGGCCGCATCTTGTCACTCCTGGGAACAAAGATGAAGGCTTTATCAAGACGGTTCTGTATATCTTCACTTCTTTTTCACCTCTTCTGTTTCACCTACACACACCTGAGGTGTGTAGGAGGCTGGAAATTATGTTGCTAGTGTTAAACTGCCTTGGAATAGATAAAGTTCCTGAAACTCATCTTACCTGAATTTCATACCAGCACTGACTTTTGTAAGGACAGGAAGGCCTTCCTGGGATGAGTCCTCATCATCAGTGTGTTGTCCCATGCCAAAGGGACAGAGCTGAGTGGTACAGCACAAGTTTTGTATGCAAAAGGTCCCAGAGGAACAGCAGGTTCAGGTGCCAAATGTATCCCTCCAATCCTCTCTATCTGGTCCTCAGGACTCGCTCCTTACTACACTCTCTCTCCTGAGGCCCTGCCCAGTCCTACCCTTCACCAGCCCTTCTTTGCTTTTGCTTGTCTGGATGAAGGAGAGAAAGAGGGATTTGTGGAAGTGTGTAGAAACTAGACAGGTGTACAATGGTAAAAGGAGTTTCTTTTGTACTCCCCGTTTTTGCCTCTGGCTCCACTTACAACTGGTGTGTGGCCCCTGGAGAGCTGCCCAGAAGGAAATGTGGTCCTCAGACTGAAAAAGTTCTCCAACCCTGGTGTAGGCAGTACTAAGCTAAATGGACAAAAGGGTTAAATTCACCTTCCTACGTTGCACATGTGAATCAATGTCCACTACCTACCCATGTCATAAAGTCTGTTTTCTACCTTCCAAGGATATGCAATATAATATTGGAGACTGGAGCATGCTGATGGGCAGGGAGAACTTCAGGCCTTAGCCACAGGAATGGGGAGATTACTCACTATATTCCCTTTCCTCTGTCACTCCCAGTTCTCTTTCCCTGACCTCAGAGAGGCACAGAATTCCTTCCTCTGTCATTTACATGGAGCTTTCAAGCTGCACCCATGCCCTTTCTCCTTTGAATTACTTGTCAAAGGCCATTGCTCACAAGGCAGTGAAATGGGATCATAGGGAGCTGCCTTGTGTTAGGTCAGGCTATTTGTCAGTCTAGTCCAGGCTTCCTCAACCTCGGCCCTCCAGATGTCTTGAGACTACAATTCCCATCATCCCTGACCACTGGTCCTGCTAGCTTGGGATCATGGGAGTTGTAGGCCAAAAACATCTGGAGGACTGAGGTTGAGGAAGCCTGGTTTAGCCCAGTAATATCTACTCTGACTGGCAGCATCTCTCCAGCCTATTGGGCAGACTTCTTTCTTATCACCTGTTACCTGGCACTTCTTTTAAATAGAGATGCCAGAGGTTTTCTGCATGCAAAGCATGTACTGTACCACTGAGCTATGCCCCCTTCCAAAAGAAATATAATTTTGTCTCATGTCCACCACCTCTCATGGACCCTGTTTCCATATTTGGGATTGGGAGCAAGGTGGGAGTTAGGGATATAAGAAAATGCCTTTTCTGTTCCACCCTCTATTTGTCACATGAAATTTCAACCAAAATTCAGTTATTTGTCTTGTTGTCCACTATGAGGAACTTATGTAATTTTTGCTGACATCTGTCTGTCTTGGGAGACAATGGAAGTGTGCACCTTTGGGGGTGAGGTCAAGCCATTGGAAGATAGCAGCACCTGCTGTGTTTGTAGAGACTGATGCAGGAGAGACATGTTTTGTTGCAGCTGGGGCAGATGAAGGCATCCAGTAATGCTGATGCAGATGCGCCATGGTGTTTCTTCTCTCTGCACTCCTCCCAGCGGTCATTTCTCCTCTGGTCACTGCTATTGATACATGACTTGACTGCCTGTCTCCAGGCACTGCGGTCGTCTGCAAGGGCTTCTCACATGGCAGGGCTGATGTCATCAGCCTTCATGTCACATTTGCAGACATCTATGTAATTAATTACATAAATTGGTTTGTCATTATGTTATATACCATCCCATTCATTTTAATGCAAAGGAAATGCAATACAAATTGGGGAGGGGCGTAATCAATTGTGTATCAGTTGTGGACTGAAAGCAACAACAGCAAGTATGGATTGTATTCACAGGTTGAATTCTATGCCAGACCTATGAATAAGCCAACAGCAATAATTTCTGCTTCAGTTTACATTTTTTTAAAGGAATTCTCTGACATCCCTAGTGAGGATGCTACCTGAATCTTCACCATGCGTCTTGGATGATGGTTCTCACACCCTATTGAAAAAGCTCACTTTATTTTTAATCAGGGCAATGTAGCCATTACCTTTAGCAATGCTAATTGATTTATTGTTTAATTAACAGATTTTATTTGAGACTAAAGCTGAGCCATAGGTTTTTTTTTGGGGGGTAGCCAACCTTGATATACTAATAATAATAAATAATAGTAAATTTTTATTTATTCCCGCCCTTCCCGGTTTAAAAACCTGGCTCAGGGCAGCTAACAGCAAATATAAAACATTGATTAAAATGTGACTTTAAAACAGCATGAAACACAACATAAAATGCAGCATCAATAACAAAAAAAAATCAAAAATTCAGGGGTCACTTGGGGGGGGGGATCCCAGTCAGTAGACATCAAATGATCACCAGGGCTAACTGGCCAAGTTGGTCCTAGTAGGGCCAGCAAGGAGACCAGGGAAGAATTTAAATGTGGGGTCCCAGAGACGGTTTCTTCATAAAAGAGGAAAGGGGAAAGGGGAATAGAGGATCAGGCTAATTCAAATTGAAGGCCAGGTGGAATAGCTCTGTCTTACAGGCCCTGAGGAAGGAGATCAAATCCTGCAGGGACCTAGTCTCGTGGGACAGAGCATTCCACCAGGTCGGAGCTGTCACTGAAAAAGCCCTGGCCCTGGTGGATGATAGTCTGGCTTCCTTAGGGCCTGGGACCTTTAAGCTATTATTATTCATGGACCTTAGGGTCCTCTGTGGGACATACCAGGAGAGGCATTCCCGTAAGTACAAGGGTCTTAGGCCGCATAGGGCTTTAAAGGTCAAAACCAGCACCTTAAACCTGGCCCTATACTCCACTGGGTATGTAGCATTGGGATGTCATCCTGCTTCTGACATGGTCCTCTATATGCTGTGACTAATGTAGAAAGGAAGCAGCAGCAGCAGCCATGGGAAGCAATGGCACCAAACCAGGTTGAGAAAAGGGGAATATCTACACAATCTGTGGTCAGGGGCAGGGCTGGACTCAGACTTTGGCGGGGTTTGGGGGTGCCTTACATCTGACAACTCCCCCCCCCCAACTGCATGCTTTCTCTGTTGTTGCACCTCTCACCACTTTTCTTTGGGCCTCCAAGCATGCTTCAGCAATGAATGGGTGGCAGAATTGGAGCTACATTCAGCTCCCATCTATCATAGCCACTTGTCATCTTAAGCGATTTAGATTACAGATCTGCTTCATAGATCTGTGGGCTGGCTGTGGGCCAGGGCACTGCAACTTAAGGTGGTAACCACAGATAGGATTAGAGCTTAATTCAGAAGAGGTGCTGTTTCCTGCCACTTAAAAGCACCTAGAGCCCTAGCAAATGGCAGCATGGCCAGATCAGGCTAGTGATGGGCCCTTGGGAACCCATGGTGCCTTCAGCCAGTGCCCAATCTGGTTGACTGCTGGCACTCGGCCCTGTTTAGTCCACCAAAGTTAGTTTAACTCTAGTCTTGTGCTGTCCTTCACTCTTCTGCAACTTTGCTTTGAATAGAGCAACAGAATCCTAGAGTTGAAATAGGCATTGAAGGTTGATTAGAAAACCAGTGGCTACAGGTGGTCATCCAGCCTCTTCTTAAAACCCTTCTAATGAAAGAGAGTTGATCACTTGTTCCAGTGTCAAAACAGCTTGTGGCTGCGGTGTATGTATCCCGTTAAAGATCTGGTGTTCCTACTTTTCACGGAGGCACATTTTACAAGTGGGAAAAGTAATTCCTGTGGATAAATTGGTAAAACACTGTAAATGGAAAGCAGCTCTATAAATGCAGACAGTTTACTTGTTTACTTACACTTTACAGTTTACTTAAATCGGGTGTGCGCGCGCCTGATTTAGTTTTTAACAACCCATTTAGTGCCCTTGAGTTTGATATTCCGCTCCCCTCTTCTCTTCCCCACCATTACTTCCTTCCCCCTTCGTGACATGCCTTTCAGATTGTAAGCCTGAGGGCAGGCTCTGTCTTGCTTGTTGTTGATCAAGAGCGAGCTTTTAAAATCTTTAAATAAATCAAAAAAATGCCTCATCCAAATGAGAATATTCTGACACAACATAATAAATACTTGCATTGAAAAATCTGTTTTGTGTGTGTTTGTTTTTTAAATCAATGCCTTTTTAGATGGTGACAAGTTGGTCACAGGTGGCAAATCGTGGGCTGTGCCAAGAGCTTAATTTGGGCCTGCGTTAGAGGGAATTTAAGATGTCAGGTTGTACAGACCTGGTTAGAAAGAACTAGCTAAGCAGTTACCTGCAAGGAACATGATGCACAGTGTTCCCTCTTTTTATAATTATTGCTGTGTCCTTTTTTAAAAAGGGCTTTTTTAATTGAAGCTTTAGAAATCTACACCTGTGTTCCAATTCCCCTGTAGTGATGAGTCATGCATCAGGTCTTGCTGAACTTGGATCATACAATATGAATTGGCTTTAATGCGAGGGAACATCTGCTAATGTAAGCAGTCTCTCCTTACATGAGTAGTATAACATGGGAGAAGCTGATTCATGGAAGGTGTGCCTTCTATGAGCAGGGCACCCTGGGGAATGCAGATGTCTCTGCTCTCAAAAGCAGCAACTGCGTTTTCAATAAAGTTAATTTCACTGATGCTGCTCTGCTTACATGATAATTTATTATGTTTTGATCAGACTCTTCTTCCAATAAGCTCAAGGTGCCTCTGTTGGCCCATATTTGTTATCTTCAGCAATCTGTGGGGTGCAAGGTCACCTCATGGCGGTGAGTCTCATAACCGCTAACCTGAATAGCTTTAAAAGCAGAGTAGACAAATTTACGGATAAGGCTAAGTTCTGCCACCACTATTGCAGATAGCATGCCTCTGTATTACAGACAGTTGTGACTGGGGAGATCCCCCCACTCTCCAATCAATCAGTTTAACCACTATGCTAGTGTTTTTCGAACTTGTGTACATGTATAGTACAAGGCAGTGTTCTTCAGGCTTGGTTCCCTGTGCGTCGTTGAGCTACATCACCTCCTGTTGGTGTAGCCAGTGGTCAGGGAAGATGGGAGTTGAAATCCAACATTTGAAGACCTAAGTTTGAAGAAGACTGCACTACACCAGAGTGGATCTCATGAGTAAGCCACTTATACATATAATATCGTGGAATGTGCACATTTCTTTTCATCTGATGAGAAGTCTAACTGAAACTTTTTGCTTAAAATCTTTTCTTATCAGAGGCAGACTTACACTGGTGCAATATGAAGCTGCCACACCAGTGGATTATGGGTGCTGGCAAAGTATTCATCCACATATGGAAAGCCAGATTACATCTCAGCATGCACTGCATGGCATCCCTGAGAAACAAGTTTGGCACAGCCATCCACATCTTCATGTTTGCCTGGAGGATTGGAGAAGATAAATAGCCCTGCATGACTATAGATGCCACCATTGATTAAGTGGGCTAAAGGAACATGAGACAAAGGTAGCTCATCACCTAAAACTAAAGTCAATGTGAATTTGGAAGAACCCGGCTAGGCAAAAATAGCTGTAGGAATTTCAAGGCGAGTCTATATTAATTTTGGTAAGATTAGTTACATTTGGGTGGTGGTTGTGTGTTTCTAGGCAAACTCTTGAGATAATAAATGTTCAGGGTATATCTTGCAATAGCAAAAGGTGTCAGCTCCTTCTTGTTCTTCCTTCAGTAAACATGGAAATGAAGGTGGCCAGCCTGTGTATGTTTTGCATCAATGCATTCACTTGAAATGTTGTTGTGAGAATAATCCAGTGGCAAGTGCTTAACCCCTGATGTGAGGGGGTTAAGATGCACAACAGCATTTCAGTATGCATTTCCCTGATGTCCCTTTCAAACTGAAGGAGAGAACTGCCGCTGCTGCCTTCACTGCCTACCACACACCCATCCTAATCTCTAGGCACATACATGTGAACTCCAGACAAGTCCTAAAATTATATATATCCATTAACAAGAGTCAGGGTGTTGGTGGCAAGTCTAAATCTGTGTTCCCTACAGAGGATGTCTAAGTATGTGTGTTGGAGACTGCGAACTAATTTATTGCCTGTGTGGACTGCCTGCTTCTAAACAGGAATTTTTTTGATATTAAAATTTCTTTCCCTGGAGAGGCCTGGTGAGAAAAAGGAAAGGCTGGGTGGGAAAGGAATTCACCCACCCAGCACCCACCTTCTCCTGCAAAGATGCAGCCACCTAGTAGATCCCTTTTTTGCCATTTCTCCTTCTTCCTACCCACACCTGCTTCTCCTTCTTATGTCCAGGTTGCCCCTAGACAGTCACAGATCACTTTGGGATGCCCAATATAACCCTCAATGATCTGTCTCAACCTGACTAGACTGATGCCTATAGTCCCTAAAATCAGCCCAATTTGATTTGGAACTTGGCCAAATGCAGTGCTCAGACCTAATATGCAAGTACACTGCAGTTGTGCACTGCAGGATTACAGTGGAGCTTGGCACAATGTTGCCATTCCTGCCCTGTGCTCCTTCATGGGATACCCAAGTTTATCAAAAAGAAAGGGAGGTGATCTCAGAGTCACCCAGGAGCAAATGAAGAATCATTTGCACCAAGCAGGGCTTCTGGTTTAAATGCAACCACTACAGGCACTTCAGCTTGGAAAGTGTTCCCTAAGAGGCAGAAAGTTTGAATGGGAGGAGACAGACACTGATTTAGAGCAATGAGCCCAGCACAAACAAGGGTGGGTGGGAAAATGCCTCGCTTCTGTAACACTGTTAGAGAGCACAGGCTATTTGCTGCACCACGAAATCTCATAATCTGATTTTAATGGGCATATCACAAAACCCCGAGTGTTTGAACAATGTCGTACATGTGGGCCTTGGAGCCTTTATTCAGTTATTTTTTTCCCTCTCTCACTCCTCTCCCTTGCCCCACCCGCCATGAAAGGAAATGAAGATGAACACACATGGCTGCATCCTTGTGGAAGAGGGAGGGGGGCAAATAACCCCCCTGAGTCCCAGATCTCTTCCTCCTCCTCAACCCTCCTGCTTCCATTTACGTAGGAGTGAGCACGCTAATTCTGCAAAGCTGTCATTACCGGAGCAGCTTTGACAGGTCCATATTAAAGCACTGGAGCTGTCAGGAACATCTGATGGGCTGCCTGCTGTGGAGTGCCACTGTTGGAGTGATCCAGTGAGGATGTAAGATGGAGGAAGAGAGCAAGAGAGGGAATGGAAGTCTCTTAACTGTGGGTATCGAAAACTCTCTAGCATGTGGCACAGGCAGCAGGAATTTGTCGCATGCCTGGGCAGGGGCTGGAAATCCCATGTGTCTCAGTGTGAAACATTATTTATTATGGCCATATATAGCCCACCCTTCAACACATACCCCCAAGGCAGCTAACAAAAGAAATTTAAAATAATAATAAAAAGCCATGGACTGCTATATATCCTAAAAATGTAACATAAGATTAAAATCAAACCATGAAAGCAACACCTGTTTAAGGTGAGCAGTAAAACTTATTGAGAGAAAATAAATACATTTGTCTGGAGTAGGTGGGCTGGAGTAGGTGGAGTGGGTGGTGCTGTGGTCTAAACCACTGAGCCTAGGGCTTGCCGATCAGAAGGTCAGCGGTTCGAATCCCCGAGACGGGGTGAGCTCCCATTGCTCAGTCCTAGCTCCTGTCAACCTAGCAGTTCAAAAGCACGTCAAAGTGCAAGTAGATAAATAGGTACCACTCCGGTGGGAAGGTAAACAGAGTTTCTGTGTGCTGCTCTGGTTTCGCCAGAAGCAGCTTAGTCATGCTGGCCACATGACCTGGAAAAACTGTCTGCGAACAAACGTCGGCTCCCTCGGCCAGTAAAGCGAGATGAGTGAATGCAACCCCAGAGTCGTCCGCGACTGGACCTAATGGTCAGGGGTCCTTTACCTTTACCTTTCAGGGAGGACATTGAAAAAAGTGTCAGGTGAGCCTCACTGGGGTAGGTAGTCCAGAGGTAGGATGTCACGACTCACGGACCCCTCTTCCTGGTAGCCATTTGCCACACAGCCCACACCTCACTTAATCAGTGCATACAGAGAATTAGGTTAGTTTAGAGCTAGTCCAGCCCACTCACTTTGCAGGCTGTTTTAGGGAAGCATTTCAGCAATCCTCTTTTGGGGATGGAGGGAGGTGGAACATGGGAAAATGCGAAACAAATTACTGCAGCTGCAAGCAATACTTGAAGCTGCTGTAGCCTGGAAGCAACTCTCCCATAATCCTTTAGTTTCACTCCCATAATTCTCCTCTGATTAGCACTGCATCATAGGAGAAAATGCCAGTCATTGGAAGAAGACTCACTGTTGCCATTTAAGTTGGCAGTGCAACAAACAAGCCGAAAGGTAATCACTGTTTTGTCCTTGGGACATTACCCTTGCCAGAAAAGGTTGCCTGTCAAAGCTTTATTGCCAAGATGATGGTGTGCCCTGCTGGACGCTATAGTGAGTGGAAAGAGACCTTGGATTGGAGGTCAGAGACCCATGGGAGCAAAAAGATTACAACCTGACATGGATGTAAGCATCACAGCAGAATCAAAGAGCCTGCTTTGGGGGTATATTCATGATTAAGTTGCAAATCAAGCAAAGTATTTTAAGAGCATTTGTGTGGGTTACTTTTAATATCGCATGATAGCCAAAGATAGAGCTGTTCCTGAGAATAAACCCTACAGGAGGTCCAGAAAAGCAGGGAGCTAGTGCCTCTCCCTCTCCAAATGGTGCCCCAGAAACAGCTTCCCCTTCCCTTCTAGAAAGGATGAGCCCACCAGGACTCAAACTGGCACCTGCGGAGGGAAAAGACACAGTGCTCTCCAGCTGTCTCAGCAACAGATTCAGAAATTCTGCATTTATCTAAACTGTTTTGGCATGGGGGAGGGGAGCACAGTAGCCGCTCTTGAGTTGATATTTGCAAGGTGTGGTGGTTCTGGCCTATGCCAGGGATAGCCAAGGTGGTGCTCTCCAGAAATTGCTGGACTACAGCTCCCAACATCCCAGGCCATTGGCCATGTTGGCTGAGGCTGATGGGAATGGAGTCTAACAACAACTGGAGAGCATCGTATTACCCCAGCCTCTGCACAATCATTCAACTCTGGCCAAAGGAGGAAACTGCAGAGTGAGCTGTGAAGGAACCCTCCTAGTATTGATTTGCAAACTAGCATGGCCACTGGTCAGGGATAATGGCAGTTGTAGTTCAGGAACATCTAGGGCAGCCTTTCTCAACCTGTGGGTCCCCAGATGTTGTTGAACTACAACTCCCATCACCCCTAGCTAGCAAGGCCAGAGCTCATGGATGATGGGAGTTGTAGTCCAACAACATCTGGGGACCCACAGGTTGAGAACCGCTAATCTAAGGCATTATCTCCCAAACTTGGATCTCTACCTGTTTTTGGAGTACAACTCCCATTGTCCTTAGTCAATGATGATGGGTGTTGTGGCCCCAAAACAGCTGGAGACCCAAGTTTGGAAAACATATGTGATACCTTGTTGACAACCTCCAAGCTACAGTGAGGCAGGTGTTACTCCTAGATTCTCAGTTCAGATCACATTGTCATATACAGGTCAAACCTGCCTATGATGCTGTCTGGCTGCTGGGTCTGTCAGCAGAGCAGAAACTGGTGCTATTATTGTCCTCAACTTTGCATACCAGGACACCAAGCAGCGCCGTTCATTGTGGCAGCCAAAGCCATTTTTATTTCTTATATACATAAAAATGTGTGGCTGTTGTCTGCCTGCAGTGTGATGATGGGGTGATGACAAGGTGGCAGGCAGCCCAGGTGAGCTGTCTGATGGAAGGGGGAAGCATTCCATAGAGCTCTTTGGCATACCACTCTGTAAAGTGTTAGCCACCGCCTCCATGAAACATGGTTGCAATGAGGTTTAATGGAGGGGGGAGATGCTTCAGAAAACAGCTCTATGAAGAACTTCTCTTCTTTAAAAAGGAGTAAGGGGTGAACTGTGAGGGGATGGGCTTTGGGGAAACTGTGAGGAGGTGACAAGGAGGAGGAAGAGGAAGTGATGAGGTTTGGTCAGGTGTAAAGGGAGAAGGGGTTGGTCAGGTGTGGGGGAAGAGGATTGGCAAAGGGGTTGGTGGGTCAGTGAGCAAATGTATGTATGTATGTATGTATGTATGTATGTATGTATGTATGTATTTGTAACCATGGCTGCATCAGTCAGAAAGAAAGCCTGTAGTACGGCACTGATGGAGTTAAACTAGATTGCAAATACATTATTTCAACAATCTGAATATGCCACAAGATTTGTTTTTTCCTGTATGTAAAAATTGAGATACTGCCTCTTCAGGGGATTGATTTTCACCCTCCCCCACCCCCCCTCGAATTACTCTGTCTTTGTCTAGGCTCGAAGTGAAATGATGCTTAATGGCACATTAATGAAAGCATATTAGCTAATAACACATTTTCTAACATACTTCATTGCTATTTTTGCCAGAACTCACAAAGCCTCTAGGTATGTGTTGCAAAACAAAAAGTACAATCCATCTCTTTTTGGTGTTCGCATTGCTGCCTTGCATAAATCTTTCTTTTTGTTCTTTTCACCCCAGTGGTAGCCAAGTTCCCCAAAATACTCTCTATGTGTCATTATTATAAAAAAACAAACCAACACACACACTGCAACACTTCACAGCTTCTTTTTAAATATATATATACCAAATATCAGTGCTTTTTTCTACAAAAATAGGTGCCGGAACTCACCATGCATGCTTCCCTCATTCTCTTATAATGGCAATGGCACCCACATGACAGGGTGCATTCCAGTGCGTTCTGGCTGGAAAAAATCCATGCCAAAGATATTTTAAATGGACACTTAAACATACACAAAGCGTGAGCACTCAGTGTAAATTAATATTCAGTGGCCATACTGGATTTGCCTCCATGTACTGTGTGACATTTTATTGTAAAAACATAAGCAAAGCCCTAGGCTGGACCTACCCTGATCTGTAAAACGTTATTAAATATAACATTAAATAATTCTCAAAGCAGTTTTCCATTCCCAAAGGCTCACTGCTCTACAGCGCCCTCTCGTGTCACGTTGTAATAACACATTCCTAATGTTATAAACGACGAGTGTAGATCGGTCCATGGCCTAGTGTCCTGTTCTCACAATGGCCATCCAGATGCCTATGGGAAGCCCACAAGGAGGACCTGAGCACAACAGCACAACTCCACGCCTGTGATTCTCAGCAACTGGCATCAGGAATACTGCCTCTGACAGTGGAGGTAGAACCTAGCCACCATGGATAGTGCCATTGATAGGCTTCTCCTTCATTTATTTTGCCCTTCATTCAAAGAGATCAGGGGGGTGTAGACACTTCCCCTTTCATCTGACAACTCTGTGAAGGGGACTACGCTAAGAACTAGCAACTGCCTTAGGTTCAGTTGTGCAAGCCCTGCACTGACTGCTATGTGAGCCCACAATCACCATACTGTTCATATTTACCAAGTCAGTATCTGTCTGGTGGTATCTGTTGCTAGTAAAACATTGCCATAGTTTTGCCCTTGTCAGGGATATCCACTTATCATGTTCATTGTTTGCACATATGTGTGCTTAATATCTCTGCAGATTTCATCCCTCTTCCACAAGCAAACAAATAAAATATCCCTTGGGGGCGGAGGGTAGGTGATACATATTGACTGTGCACATGCATCTAATTATAAACGTACACCAATAGCAAAAACATGCCAGCACATTGTTTCCTTTCCATATCTTGCAGAGCCACCCAGAGTGGTTGGGGCAACCCAGTCAGATTGGTGGGATGCAAATAATAAAATAATTGTTGTTGTTGTTGTTGTTGTTGATCCTTAAAATGGCCTGTTTATACATAATGATCTCAGTCAAATAGCCATGGCTTATCAGTCTGGAATAAAGTATATGCCTCAGCACTCCCCTCATACCTGGCTTTGGCCATGATATCCTGGTTTCTAAAACCACACTTTGCCTGTCGAGGTCCCCAAGACACCCCCCAAGAAAACACAATTGACACTTAATTTTTGTTTAAGGTTTTTGGCATAATTTTGGCCACAACTTTATTCAAATTACAGCAATGTGAGTGGTTGCTTAGGCATTGGTAGCACTAACTGACCCTGCACGGGGACAGCTCTGACATTTGCACCCCCTGCGAAGTCAGCAAAGGTAAGTCACCTGGGGAGAGAGACAGGACTGGGAACCATGCCTCACCTCTCCCCAGAATGCTCCCAGGGGTTTGCGTGGCCCTAGCCCCTTGCCAGGGGGTTTCGGACAAAAGCATGAGGAGCCCCTGGGTTCCTTTAACGGAAAACCCTTGAAGCAGCAGCAGCAGCGTTTTGGAGGGGCAGGCACAGCCAAATCCATACCCCTCCACCAACCAATTCCAAGACCAATGCCTAACCGCAAACCTTACAAGTTGTGACGATTTGCTACGCAGTAGGCAAAAACCAAGTGGCACACACTAATCAGCCAAATGGACAAAATTCCTACCGGGCCCCTGCCCCAAAGCAGACGACCCCATGACAGGCATAGCAAGGTCAAGCAAACAGCCTAAAATTAGGGAAGGGAGGGCGGGTGATCCGAAGTAAGCAGCAAAAAGAGGAAGTTTGTCGCTGCGAGCATTGTATTTAACAAATAGGGCTGTCAATCAACAAATGGCAACATCTAGATTTCTCCAGTAACAGCCCGCCCCTGCTTAAAAGATGGCCAAACCATTTGCCTAGCAACAGTGAGGTGTCTCTTCAGCCCCACCTGCAACCTGTGCTCTCCATGAGGGAGAACACACTTTCCCACGTTGCTGTGTTTAAAGAGCTCCACGCACATCAAGATATAAAACCTCAATGACATTAAGTTGTTTGTTTTATCTTTATTTTTTGTTTTTCAAATAACAAATGTAAATTATTTCCTAACACAAACAGGCCATTTAAAGTTGCAAATTGCTGAGGGTATTTTGCTTTAAATAGAAAAGTATGTCAACAAGCACCTGGAAATAAATAATAAATGGATGAAATCAGTATAAGGCAAGCTGTTGCAAAGTATATTGGGGTAGCCAACTCCTATCATCCCTAACCATTGACCATGCTGGCTGTAACTGATGAGAGTTGGAGTCCAGCAACATATGTAGGGCATCATGTTGACTACCCTTGGAGTATATAAACATGACACACAGAAGGCAAAGAAGGTGATGTCAGCAGTGAGTAGTGGAGTGTGAGAATTCATTAATTGATATTAGGTGTGAGAAAAATTGAGCCATAACTGTGGGATAACTAGCCTTATATAACCAACATGCTTAAGTTTAATTAATACATGAATGGGTTAAGGCCACAGAGTAAGCTGTTCTGCCAGGCTTAGCTTGCTTTGGGAGGAAATGAGCAATCAAGCATATTGTTCACCCTCCTGTCTACCAGAGAACCTTAATGTGTGAGGAAGTCTGAGCTGGTTGCTGTAGCTCAGACTGCATGGCTCTTACAAGCTACTCTTGAGTTCCTATACCAATGATTTAGCTACTTTCACCACTGTAGCTAAACCAAGTTTTACTGCCTGTGCAACTTTTTTTTGAAAGGTGTATAGAAAAACACATGAATCTGTCCTTTGAAGAGTTAGTAAGTAAACCAATTTAAACTTACCAAATGTGTGGTCTTTTTCTATGCTAGGGGAAGAGGAAAGGTTTGGAAATCTCAAGAGAATATCGATATTTGCTGCATATTTTGTGATTTTAAATCTCTCGCCAAAGAGTAGTTACACCAAACTTAGAGCCTGGCATCCAGGAGTTAATGTGTATAGGTGTGTATGTTGTATGTGTGTGTGTGTATACAATATATGTATATGTGAGCATATAAATATACATACATACATGCATACATACACACACACACACACCTATTTTTTCCTTGAACCAACAGCAAGTATCATCTGTGAAACTTGGAGGGCAAGGGACATTGCTGTGTGTGTGCGTGCCAGGAATTCAGAGCTAGGTAACAGAGAGAAATGCACAGGAGCCAAGAAGAGCCTGGGCAAGCCCCTTCCAAAGTGAGAAGCCTTTTTCTGCCCTTCCTGTCTCAGAGTGAATGGTCCAACGGCTAACCAAGGTGGGTGGAGCCAGTCCAGAACCTTGCAGGAAGTGAAGTTCAACACGTGGGGCAGCTACACAGAGAGTCTTGATATCTCCTAATATTCTACACCACAGGAAGGGTAGGCTATACTGGCAGAAGTCTACTGGCTTCTGGTTGCACCCAGATATATATATATATATATTTAAAAATTAAAAGTCAGCTGCTTGAGTAATGGGAGAAATCCCTATTGTGCTATTCCCTTTCCACCAGAAGTGTTCTGTTGTATATATAATGTTCAAGACGATGTTTTTGTTCTTGTTGATCTGAGAACCAGGCAGCAAAAAGGAACAGTAGCACTGTGGTTGCAATATTTCCTCTCCCTGCTGTCCACGCCATGCTATAATTTCCTTTCTTGCCAAGGGGAAAGTAGGTGGTATTTTAGGAGCAGGGTGGGGAATCAAAAACCACTAATTGGAAATTGTATTTGCTCTGACTTGAATACCTTTTTTCTAAATGCTTAAATGCATGAATAATCTTTCCCATTAATTAGAGATTCTGAAATATCAGTAAGCAAATGCTGCCCCGCCTCCCCTTGCCCTCGTGAAAGGGTAAAGGCAGAGAGACACTTCAAATGGGTTGACGGGGCTGGGAATGGAGGCAAGAAGACGGAGCCCTCCTCCCCCCTTGACAATTCAGAATGTCAACTGGAAAGAAAGCATTGTTGTTTAATGGCAATTTCTGATTGCAAGGCCTAAGGTGTAGGACTCCGGCCAGCCGCTGAGTGGGGAGGAATGTAAGGGGGCGGCGTTCCCTCCCCCCATTTCTGTGCTTTTAAAAGACAAGTGTCTAGACAAGCAGCTGTGTTGCATCCTGCAAGCCAGGCTGCTGACTACCTGGAGGGCTGCCTGCTTGAGCCAGATGAGGACCACCTCTTGGCTGACTTGGGTTGACCTCTAGAATGTATTCAGCAAGGACCCAGAGGTGTTTTGTAAGGGCAGTGATACTCTGCTGTGCCCATTGTTGCCATGACAGAAGTCTGCAGGTGAATTGTTAATGTGCCTGCGCTATGGACATGCATGAGTTCATTTCCCCAGGCTTGAGATAAAAGCAACGGGTCTGTTCTGTACATCATGTTTGGGATAATGACAATCAGTGTGCAAGCCAGAACTGTCAGGCAGCTGCCAAAGTCTCAGCATCACAGAAGGGCCCACTAGTAGCAACTCTGAATGTGCTGGTGTTTACAATTTACCCACGCAGCGTCCAAGGTTAAGAACTGAAAGACAAGTCCTTCTCAATCAGACCAAAGAACCTGTCTCAGGGATGGGAAATCTCAGGGCCAGGGACCAAATCCAAGCCACACAGTCTCCTGAGTTCCGTCCTTCACCAATCCTGCTTTGCGCTATCCTTGAGTGTTTTTGCCCTGGCTCTCTTTCCTGCTTGCCTGAGTGAGACTGGAAGAGGGCTTATCAGTTTCCCATAGACATCTGGTTGGCTACTGTGGGAACAGAATGCTGGACTTTATAGGCCAGGGATGGGGATCCACTTTCAGGGTAATCCGAGGCATGAATATTGCTAATTGATAACTTTCTGGGGCCCACAAGGCAATGGTGGGTGCAGAGGTGTTTTTAGGGTAGCACGACCGGTGTGGCCACCTGGGTATAAAGGACTGAGCTGCAGCTCTTCCCCACTACTTAGGTACAACTGAACATCTGAACTGTGTGTGTGTGTGTGTGTGTATGTGTGTGTGTGATCACATAAGTATGTACATGTCTGGCTATACTGTCTGCCCATCCCCCATTCCTTCACCTAACCCCACAGTGTTCCTGAGTTAATATACTCTTAGCTTCATAAATCCATATATGAACCTGGCTACTCTTCCCTCAGGCTGCTACAAATTGATTTTTTCTCCCCTTTCTCGGCAGTGCTATCTAAGGACACCATCAATCTATATATTAACTTGGGCTGTCAGCCTTCAGGGTGTCATAAAGCCACAGACAGCCATCTCTGTCCACTCTGAGTGAGAGAGCTTTGTTGACTTAAGGATCATGGAAGGCTCTCAAGGAAGAAGCCATAAAGCTGTGAAGAGCTGAGCTGAGGCCCAGATCTATAGAAAATCCATCTTGAGCTCCATTGCCTCTATGCTCCCTGCCCTTAAAGTTCATCTGAGGTACTTGAGTGCATTCTCTATGATTATGTTGGCACATAATGAACTTTGCTTAATGTGGGGTGCTTAGCATATTTCAGCCTCCATTTGGCATGCAAAGTCTGGGTGCTAAAACAAGTCATTTGCAGATGACTTGCCTTACTCAATGAATACACACTCTCAGGTAAGATAGGGATGAAGGAACAATTTGTTCCATCCACATTCTGAAGTGAGCCAACCTAACTTATCAGTCCTTGTGAATGAAACAGATTATGTACTTTTCTGAATTGTGCTTTGCAGTTTTGCTTTTTTTAATGTGCATTTCATTGGAAAATGTGTTGAAAAACATACAAAGATGTGTATTTTAGCAAGATAATGTGTACAAGATGTGCACATTTTACATTTGAATCTTTCAGATTTTTTTTTAATCTACAGAAACATGAGTCAGAACAGATCTTATGTGACACAGTATAGACACAGTATTGCTCATCTTTGCTTATACCACTAGTGTGTACGTGTGCCCTGAAAAGTATGTCCCATTGAGTTCAGAGGGGTCTACTCCCAGGAAACTGGACATACGATTGCAATCTTAATATCTGCTCACTAATGTGAGTACAGAATTGAGGGGTAACACCTTCTCTGGCTTAATTTATCTGTAATGTGTGGTTAGATTCTGCCTCTGATTCTTTATCTATATTTGGCTGGTGTGCTGCTGACTGTGTGTCCTGGGAACTGGATCTCATCACTTGGTTAGTGTGCATAATGAATTTTGAAATGCTGGAAATATTAGTATTTGGGGACTGAGATGTTGGTGTACAGATATACAAAATGCATCAATTTAGGAGATCTAAATGCAAAAATGTGCACTCAGGGCTTTAGGGAAATAAATGCTTCTGTGGGATTTCAAAAAGTTTTGCCATCAAAACACATCTAAGTGTGTGCGTTTTGGCTTGTTTGCCATAATAGAGCACCATAGTTTTTCACATAGCGTGAACTCAGGGTTTATCTACACTCATCTTTTACCCACTCTTTCCAGTTACAGGTCTGTACTTTAAAGCTCTAGGTCCCAGCATTGAGGAGTGGGCTGGGGGTTGTCCTGGAGATTTCCCAGCAAAAACCCACTCTTTAGCACTCACTCATTTGGAGCAGACATCAGTTCAGGTTTTCCATAGATCGACATTGATAATCAGATTGATAAACCCTTAGTGATTACGGCTTTCCCTCCTCCCTCTCAAATGTTGCAAAAAGGGTAGGAAAACGCTACTGCTTTCAATAAAACCCCTAGTCCTCATACAGCAGTGGTTTTCAAACTTTCAATCTTCAAGGAACTGTTTCTATGGCTGCCAGTCTTCCAAGAAAGAACAGGGCTCATATTTGGCACCAAACCTATAGAGCAGGGGTAGGTGACCTAAGGCCCCGGGGGCCAGATGCGGCCCAATCGCCTTCTCAATCCGGTCCACGGGTGGTCTGGGAACCACCGTATTTTTACATGAATAGAATGTGTCCTTTTATTTAAAATGCATCTCTGGGTTATTTCTGGGGCATAGGAGTTCGTTCATCTTTGTTTGTTTTTCAAAATATAGTCCGTCCCCCCACATGGTCTGAGAGACGGTGGACTGGCCCTCTGCTGAAAAAGGTTGCTGACCCCTGCTATGGAGGCATCAGATGCAAGCCTCACTTGCTAAGGAACAAACAGGAGTTTACCTTCAGGCTTCCAGTTGTTCCTCTGCATCCCTTTACCTATCTCGTACCTGAGATCACACATGACATCAGGTGTTAGATAGGTGAGTATGGTTTTAGGAAAACGGCCTCACGGGCCTTGTTAGGAACCATACTGGGCCAAATTAGGCCTGCAGGTTTCCCACCACTGATATATGCATATAAATTAGTCTGTGTATTTTGCATGTGTAAATATGCAAACCTGGCTCCTTTTTTGTGTCTCCCCGCCTATTGTGTGATGCATTTCCTCTCTCTTTTGCAATGCATGAGTTCCTAGCCACTCTTGTTTTTCTCTCTTTCTTTCTTTGATTTTACTACTTAAGCACACAAACTAATTCATTATTTTCACATATAATATAAAAATCCCCCCAAACCACCTTTCAATTCAAGACATTTTTCACTACAGTTTCAAACTTACTAAAAACATTTTTGCCCACAGTGTCTTTGAATGATTTTCTGCCAGGGACTTTTTGGGAAATGAGAATAGTGGTTCCAAACCATCTAGTGTTCATCACAGGTTTGCTGCTGCTGCTGTCTGCCACCAGGCCAGTGGGGCTTACCATTTTAGATGCGGGCTCACCTTTGCCAAGGGTCCCCCAAACCTGTCACTGGCTCAAGACCAGGTGTCACTGGCTCTGCCAAATAGTACCCACAGTGCAACGTGGCTGGCAAGTTTAGAGAAAGGCTATATAGCTCATGGTAGAACACCAGCTTTCATTCAGAAGGTCTTAGGTTCAATCCCCAGCATCTGCAGGTAGGGTTGTGAGCAGGGCCAGCTCAGAATGTTTCACTGCTCCAGGCAAAACACACACACACACACACACACACACACACAGTCTCCTCCTCTGCAGCTACTGCCACCTGAAGGTTGCCCAGGGTGGAAAAGGAGGCTAGAGAGAGGTGGATGGCAATGCACACATGGGCAGGTGGGCACACAGTGTCAATGCCCCTCCCAGCAATCCAAAGCTTGCCACCCTGAGGTGAGCACTTCACCATGTGTCATGGTCAGGCCAGCCTTGTTTGGGACAGACCCTTGCCTGAAATCCTGGAAAACTTCTGCCAGTCAGTGCTGACAATACTGAGCTCCATAGACCAGTGGCCTAATTCAGTACAGTGGTACCTCGGGTTAAGTACTTAATTTGTTCCGGAGGTCCGTTCTTAACCTGAAACTGTTCTTAACCTGAAGCACCACTTTAGCTAATGGGGCCTACTGCTGCCGCTGCACCACCAGAGGACGATTTCTGTTCTCATCCTGAAGCAAAGTTCTTAACCCGAGGTACTATTTCTGGGTTAGCGGAGTCTGTAACCTGAAGTGTATGTAACCTGAAGCGTATGTAACGCAAGGTACCACTGTATAAGGCAGCTACATTCCTAAGCTGCCTGCTTTTTGTGGGTCCAGGGTGTGGGTATAAGGAGCCTTCATGAGCATCTCACTTGACATAACTTATTTTATTATTCCCTCAATATTCCTCTAAAAAAGGTCTTGAAATGTTGCTTCAGATGATGCCGTGGCAGCTTCAATTAAAACTGGCACCATTCCTGTTTTCACACGTTTCATCCTCCAAAAAGCCCTATATGAACACTCCAATATGAATTCTAAAAAAAAATAAATTCTATTTTTGCTTGACTTTTTTTGACTTTTGCGAGATCCCCTTGTTCCTTACAGCACAGCAGCAAGAACAGGAAAGCTCGCTTTACAACTCAATCCCTGGATAGCTTGAGCAAGAAGACTGAGAGAGCAAACTGTGTTCTCCTGCTGATCTCAGGCTGCTAAAAGCAGGTGCAGCCAGGACACATCAGCCATGTGGAAGCTTCCCATCATTTTTGCCCTTCAAGAGCTGGAGCTGTGTTCCATTACCATGGCACGTAGCAAAATCACTCTCCCATCAGGAGCCCCCTGAAACAAAATGCTGTTAAACTCTGTGCCAACAGGGGAGAGAGTCTAGCTAGTTCAGTTTGAGTGCTGGCCACTGTGAGATGTCCATAGGCCATTCACTACTTTTAAGCTTTTGTGATCAATAATTGACACACGTTGGGTATGCGTCACATCAACATCACCAAAGTCTTCATAAATCCAGAAATGTGCATTACCTGGACACTGTGCAAGCCTTTCTTTCTTTCTTTCTTTCTTTCTTTCTTTCTTTCTTTCTAAATTGTACCCACATGAAGAGAGAGAAAAATGCACCCTTATTTTAAAGTAATAATTTTCAATGCTATATTCAATAAATGGTTTCAAGCTTAGTAAAAAAAACACCTTGCCATTGTATATTTCTCTAGCCATTGCCTTTTTCTTGTACACTTAAGAAATATGCCAGTTTTGCCATTAAAGCAAGAGCTCATACTTTTTCCTATCTGTGCCCTTATTATCTGTATTCTCTGTGATTCTTCATTCCTTTGCAAGATTTTTAAGCTAGAGAAGGGTGACTTTCACATTCTCAGGGGCCAGCTGATTCTCCAGAAAGTAGCCTGGGTTGGTAAAAGCATATATTGCCCATTATACAAACCATTTCATGGCTCAGCACCACTTAGCAACAAGGATTTCACAGGTGCTGGGATATATGGGGAAGATCCACACCATATATTTAAAGCACATTTGGCATCTGAAAGAATCCTGGAAGTAGTAGTTTGCTAAGGGTGCTGGGAATTGCAGCTGAGTGAGAGATAAACTACAGTTCCCAGGAATCTTTGGGGGACATCATGTGATTTTAATGTGCATTAAATGTGCTTAAACATATGGTGTGAATCTGGCTGCAAACACTTACAGGTTATTGTGGCATTCAATATACAATTTAAAGAGAGGTGTAACATTGGAAACTTGTATTGAGCTGCATATTACAACTTTTTTTAGGGGTAGGGTCATATTTGTGAGAGATTCTGCTTTATGGCATATTGGTTAGCATGCAGTTGGAGCTGGATAAAGTTGCTCAGGAGGCATGCTCTGTCTCCTGGGTCCCTAGTTTGCCACCACACCTTTTTGCAAAAAAAGCTATCCAATTCTGAGTTCTGAGGGGCACATTTTATTTGGTGTAGGTCAGAGCAACACTTCGTTGTATACCACAATCTTACTTTGTACAGAGAGCAAACTATTTTTGGAAGAGACACCAGATTACTCCAGGGACTGTATCTAGCCTCTGGGTTACCTGTTAGCTGCCCCTAATGTACTCAGGGATGAGTGGTAAGAACTGACCTCCAGCCTCTCCAATGTGACATTCTTCCAAATGCCAGTGGCGAAAGAAAGGGTAGAAGGATGTTGTTTAAGCAGCAAGGAATGACAAGGAGGGCCAAAGATTAATGTCTAAGGTCTCCATAATATACATACCCAGCGGTCCTGAGTCTATCATAAAAGCCATGGCTGTTAAGTTCAGGACAATTATCTAATGCACCCCTTTAGTGATTGGCACTAATAATAGAGCTGTGAGAAGAACAGATAGGAAGGGCACTTGGTGTTTTGTTTTTGAGATTTTCTTCAAGCTTGCTTTTATTTTGCCCTACGATCCAATGCATTTAATGGAGCAGAGACTTTGAAAGGTCCATATTGTGTCATTTAAACTCCCCTGTTAGTTCAAGCCACAGATTCTTCATTCCTCCTCCTCAACACATTTTTTCTTTCTCTTCTGTAGTCAAAGCAGTTTCCCAGAAGGCGCTCCTATGCAAATGCCATAGTTACTTTTGACATCACCAAATAATAGTTTTGCATCTGTGAATGTTGTTTGCTTGCCTTCTCATGTTAGCTTTCCTTGAACCATTATTCAGATGTTTGCAGCTGATTAGCAATTTTGGAGCAATTTGTTGTTCATTTCTACCTTTTATTCTGCGTGCACATAAGGTGATTGGTGGGTGGGAATTATCAGCATGCTTTGCGTCATGTGGGTCGGAGGGGGATTCTTGTAAATTGTTGTTCTGATCAAAGTAAATCTGCAATTTGCATAATGACTTGATATCATTTATGAACTAGCAATGCCCCAATATAGCTCTTGTTTCACACTAATATGAAAATTAACTATTCCCCCTTTTTTTCTACTCCATTGACAAGAGCGTCCCTTTACACTGTGTACTGGCCTAACTAAAAATGTGGCAAATATTTTCTAGTTTTTATCTTTTTTTGTGGAGGGTGAGCTCCCCCTCCCCTGAAACATGCTTGTGCCCACAGCAGAGAGTGAAGCAGCATGGGAGTGAGACTGAACAGGAACATTGCAATCACCTGGTTTGCACATCACAGTAAGCCGAACTGTTTCTTATTGGTACTGCGTGAACACACTGACTCCCGGAGAGGAGCTCACACCTGCTTTGCTCTTCCCTTATCCTTTTCGCCTAGTATAGCATGACAGCTGAACCAAGGTTTGATTTAACCTGGAATTGTGGTTCAGCTCTTCCCTACTTAAACCACCATCAGCATCCAAGATTTATTATATTTAGCTGTCATGTTGTGCTGAGCTAAAAATATGCAGAGCAAGGCAGCTGCAATCTCCTTCCTAGGACCCAGCACTTTCACACTAAACCTTAACTTAGTGTTATGTGGAACCCTGGCCAGTGACTGAATTAAAACAGACTGCAACTTTTATTGGCAATAGCTTTCACACAATTTTCTTAACAAATCATTTTTTTAAAAAATCAACTTGGGCTATGTGCTTTGGGCAAGGAATGGGGAACCTGGTGAATCTCCGGATGTTGTTGCTAGATTTCAACTCCCATCAGCTCCAGACAGTATGGCCAATTGTCAGGAACAATGGGAGTTGTAGACCAGCAGCACTGGAGGGCTTAGCTCTGTTGGTAGAACATAAGACTCTTAATCTCAGGGTTGTCAGTTTGAGCCCCACATTGCGCAAAAGATTATTGCATTGCATGTGGCTGGACTATGTGACCATTAGGGGTACCTCCCAGCTCTACAGAGAGCCAGTGTGGTGTAGTGGTTAAGAGCGGTAGTTTTGTAATCTGGTGAACTGGGTTCGTGTCTCCACTCCTCCACATGCAGCTGCTGGGTGACCTTGGACTAGTCATACTTCTTTGAAGTCTATTAGCCCCACTCACCTCACAGTGTGTTTGTTGTGGGGGAGGAAGGGAAATGAGTTTGTTAGCCACTTTGAGACTCCTTAGCGTAGTGATAAAGCGGGATATCAAATCCAAAGTCGTCTTCTTCTACAATTCTTTGATTCTAAGCTGCCATCCCTGCCTTTGGGCAAGTAAATTTAAGGGTGATCTAAGTGCCCAGGTGGTCCATGCCTTGCCAGTACAACAACTTGTTTAAAGGCAATGGTGAATAAGAGATATCCATTAGCTGAAATCTGGATATAACTGCATGGCACATCTAATGAACTATTTTTGCCTTCATAGAAGCCATTGCATGAGCTATGCCAATGCAGATGTAGTTGCAACTGCAAGCTTTGTGTTATGAACATCTCTTTGATCTGCTAGCTTCCCTCCCCCAAACACATCTTATTCCCTCTATAATCATTTCCAATGCGAGCCCTCATTTCCACCAGAAGTTTAAACATTGTTCCTTTTTATGTAGTGTGGCTTTTAATTTTCTTGCCCAACAGAAATGATTGTTTATGTTGTAAATGCCACATTAGTCTCTGTGAAATGGAGATGGAATTGATTTTCATTTCAGAGATTTCACAGCTTGCCCCAGAAGTTTCTGCTTGATTGCTGGTGCCTCTGAAATGCGGAGGGCTCTGAAAGACTCAGAGATGATGTGTGTAACATGGCATATGAAGAAATGAATATGAGGTTTGCAGCCAAAGTAGTTAGGAGATGGCACCCCGCATCTTGGCAGATATTTGCAACTGAGCATCCAAAAAGAGTCTGAATCCAGGGCTGCTGAAGCTTGCCTGTTTTTCGGATTCTCTTGTTCAGTTCTAGGACGGCTCCTGAACTTGCTCAATTCATCTTTCCATTTATGGAAAGGTCAGCTGGGCAAATAAGTTTGCCAGCTGTGCTGTGCATGTTTTTCTTCTGGGCTGGAGGCCTGGATTCAACTTTGTCCTGCTGGCTACCCTTTGAGATCTGTTGCATCAGAGTGAAATATTGAATAATATTTCTACTAGAGAGGAACAGTGTGCAGCAGCCAGCATTCAACCCCCCTAGTGCCAAATCTGAATTTGATCAAATGTGTTTTCAAAGTGCCTTATAATGAGCTGGTGTCATGGAATGGCACCTCACAAGGCCATTCTGAAGAGCCGCCTTTGAGAAATGAATGCAGCATAGGGGATAGAGTTATGGATGTAGACCAGAGGAGGCATGGGTTTGAATCCCAGATCAGATACAACACTTGACACTTGCACATTCTCATGAAGTTGTTGTGAAGATAAAGTTACCCTGAGCTCCATAAAGCAGGTATGGGATACAACTATGATGGGGGTGGGGGTGGGGAGTGAGTGTGAAATTTTGCACTGTTGCCTAATTGAAGCAACAACTGTGACTTGGCATATAAATATTGCAATCCAGTGTATGTCTGTTTACTTGAGATGTGAGGAAACCCCATATAAGGAATGTTGAAACTCTTGGCAAAACATGATTTTAAGTCTGCTATATATTTAACATATGTCAGCTGACTCATGATATGAGTCATCTTGGAATGTCCTAGGCCAGAGAAGAGCCCATTGGAATGAATGAGGGTGAGCACTATGTTCATATGCAACAGAACTTCCCCAGAACTGTACTTCCTTGGCCACAGCACAATTTACTGAATTCAGACACATTGGCTCAGTTCAGACTTAGTGCTTCCTCTTCTCACCCTCTTTCCTGGGAAGAAGACACAGGTCCCCTTGGCATCTAAACATGGGTAATGGTGGTTTATTTAAACCAATTAGCCAGAACAAGCCAGGATCTGAAACCATAGTTTGATCCTGGTTGAATATTACTAACTAGAGTTTCTAAACACCCCAGCTTTCCAAGATTGTATACTACAGGGAACAATAGCTTGTTTAAAATCAGAAGCAAATGCATTTGTTTAATTCAAGGCTATGGAAGGGGAGCTGAATGGAAGGGGTGGGTAAACAAGACTCATGTGGGCTTATTCATGCAGCATAAAACCATGTTTTCCCATTATCTCTGAACCAGCCACTGGGTCCATAAGGAGTATGAATGAACAGAAGATTGTGAAAGAATCATCATGACCCCTTTCTGATCCGCCCTAAGACATATGAGAATTATCAGTTGCTTCCTTCACCAGACACATTTAATCAGCAAGTTTCCCCTCTCCCGTGGTGAAGATGAACTCCCACTGGGGATTCCATGGTGAGATATACCCAATAGTGAGTGTGTGCGCGCGCCTGTATATGTGGTTATGTTTGTGTGTGTACAAGAGAGAATTTGAAATGCGGCATGAGGATCATTTATTTGAAATTCAGAGAGAGATTTACTCTGACAAGGATAGATAGGACGAAGCTGTTCCTGAAGAAAATCTTGAGGTATTGTGCATCAGGCCAGAGAGAAGAGAAGCCTAGGACGCTGCCAGCATGCAAATCCTGGGGTGTATGTATGTGTTCAGATTAATGAAAAGAGGGACCAAAAAAAAAAAAAAAAAAGCTTCATCAAGCTGAAGACTCCTTTTGCATGGCAAAGTGGAGTTATTGATTTTCCACCCGTGACTGCTGTAAATGAGAAATTTCTCTGACAAAGGCAAGGCCCTTTGCTGGTTGTGTTTCTTATCTCTTTAAATATGATTACCTGCTCTTCATGGTTTCATGGTTAAAATCATAATGAACTTTGCCCAGCCAAGTCAGTTCATCACCGCAAGTGCGTTTTTGTGTGCACGATCAAATGAATTCTCTCGCCAGTCACTTGAGGCTCTATCTCTGAGCTAGAGTTTTATTGACTTACGACTAATTTTATTGTCAGGATAACTCTTCCAATCAAGATTTAAAACAAACCAGGAAGGGTACTAAAGTGCCAGAGATTGAAGTCCTAATGCTTTTGATTTGATTAACATGCTGCTTACCTTAGGGCCTCGGTATGTGGAGATCTCTCCCCCGCCCCCTTTGCTTTTTTATGAATTGGGGAATCATCTGGCCTTTGTTCACTACAAGAACTGTTTTCTTAAAGAGATAAGATTACTTGTTTTAGAGAAAATCCTCCTCCAATACCAATAGCTGCTTCTGTATATTTGCTCATAGACAGAGAGGGAGAGGGGAGAAATAGATTATTCCCACTGCTTCAACCTATAGACCACTGCTAACTGTAATTTTCTTCAATTTCTTGCCGTGAAAAGCAATACCCTTCATTTTGTAAGTGCTGCTTTTTGTATTTGACCTTTTATTTTGAAAATGGATGGGGTTGCCGCCTCCCACTTTCCCCAACCTGTTGAACTATATTCCAGCTTCAAATGCTGCACAGGCATGCATTTATTTGAGTGATTATTATGGGAGTCTATTAGTAATAAGAAGATGACAGCTCATCTACCCAAACCTTACTGCCTCCAGCTGCACCCAAGGACCTAGTTTCATGTATCTTCTTTCATGGTCCGAAATTTTGCAGCCACTGGACACATACTTGGCTACTTCCAAAAGTTATGTTTGTGTCAAACCAGTCTCTAGAATGGCTCAATGCGGGTCTATGCTAGGGGTGGCTAACCTGTGGCCCTCCACATATTTTGGGACTACAACTTCTATCATCCTTGATCATTGACCACATTGGCCAGGAGTGATGGGAGCTGGTGTCCAACAACATCTGGAGGGCCATGGGTTAGCTGCCATGGTCTTTACCGTAACTCAACGTACCCTCATAAATCTCCCTTGGCGGGACCCTGGAGAAACAAGGAAGCTGTGGGATTATGTGGCAGTGTAGTTATCCGAAGGTATGTTGGGAAAAGGTGGCCCCAATGCATACTTTAGCACTTAGCATCAACTAAATTGTTTGGAGTATTGATCAACTACTTTAACAGAATTTAATTTCATGAACATTTTTATGTACAACTGAAGTATTTTTACCCAGTCAAAGAAGGCTACTGGAGGCATTTAGAGAAATCAGTAAGACATCCCTTGCACAGAGCAGTAGCAGACTTTGGGCTCTCAAATTTCAGTGGTGCCCTGTGCGATGCAAAAAATTGGCACCCCCCCCCCACTTCTTGCATTCCATTCCAAAGCATTGTTGTGGCACCCCCTGCAGCAAAGCACCCAATGGGGCCGCACCAGTCATGCTACCCTAAAACCACCTCTTCCCAGCGGTTTACAATCTAAAGGACATGGCGCAAAAGGAATTGAGGAGGGTGAGGATGAAAGCAAATCCAGGCATTAGTTCTTATAACAACCAGCTAGAATGGAAGGGAGTTCAAGGAGACACGGTGCCAAATGTCGCTGGTTTCTTAAGAGAGCCAATGGAGTGGTCCTGCTTCCCTTATCATTCTCTGCTGTAGCTTGGTGGAGTGGCTACTGCAAGGTGGCCACTGATAGAGGGAGGAGCCTGATTGAACCAGCTGGTGGCAGCCTTGCTTCTCTTCTCTTCCTCTCTAGCAGCCTGATGGGATTTGGAAGGTAATCAGTGCTCTAAAAGAAATCACCCTCCCCCACCCATCCTGCCCTTGCCCCTGTTGCATGTGCGTTCGCACTGCTCATACAAGCACATCCAAACTAATGTTCCATCTCTTTGCTGCACATTTAATCAGAGTCATCCCCTATTGTTGACACAGTCAGCTCCATTTCACACTGCTACTTCTTTCTCTCATTGCCTTACGCACAACTTGAATCTCTCTTCCTCCCTTTTAATCTCACTTTCTATTAAAAAGTCTTCCCAGAGCTAATGCAATAAATTTAGATTTGCAGCCAGATGCATAGCAAAAAACTTTTGGCAGAGCACACTCCATCAGAAGACACTGCAAATGAAATATGCTTTCCCTTGGGGATTATGCTACAGTTTAATTTAATTTGAAATATCAAATTAAATTAATTCAAATGGTTATGCAGTTTCCAGGGAAAACAGACTTCATTTATGATGTTCTGCCACCAAATTGTGTTGCTCCTATCATATATCTTCTATTGTTAACCAGGAGTGATAAATAGTGACAGGAGAGAGAGGCTTCTTCCCACCCTCCATTGTTCCATAGTTCCTGCCCTTTATCAGGGCTGTAGTGAAGATTCCATTGATTCTGGCACCAGAATTCTTCTATTCTTGGACATATATGTGGTTGCCTTTAATGAATAAGACCATTGTGGCATCTGTCCCAATACTGTCCACTTCAACTGGCACCACCTAAGATAAACTTAACCATGGACACTGAAGGTGCAAAGATATGCAGAAACCACTGGCTTTAGGGAACAATCCTAGGTGCCCCATCCCCAGCCCAGTGGGGCTTTACAGTGGGGCCCACTGTCACACCCTCAGTCCTGCTGCAATAACTGGAGTTAAAGATGGGGCAGTCAGATAATTACACCAGGCTGGAAATGGCACAGAGATTGGGCCAGTTTGGGCTTGACGCGACCACATAATGTGCACTAATCTCCACACAATCATGCTGTTCCTTATCCCAGCTCCTCAACTGCCATTACAGAAAAGTACATCTTGAAAAATTCTACTTTCTGCCCAGCATTAGAAACACTAAACATTTATTTATGACTTTTAGCAACCCAGTACCCCCGTCCAGATTTATACAAATGAAAGACTTCCTGTGCTAGATCCAGTCCCTTCATCCAATAAAGGTCTTTAGAGATAAAATAGTGAGGGAGCTGATCACCGGCAGAGTTTCACATCAGGCTGGGGAAATCGAAACTAAAACATCCTCTCAGCCTAATGCCAACACTGAAGTACAGCAGCTCAACACCCCACCCCACCCCCCGGAAAAGTCCTTGGACTGGGAACTCTCTGACCTAAAGAGGAGACTATCTAAAGAGGCTGGAATCTCCTCCCAAGTCACAAGGACACAGGAACAATTGGATATATCAAACAACTCAACTCATCTCTATAGCTCAGTTATATGAAACAAGTGAGATAATAATACAATCTAGCAAATGTTCTTGAATGTAGGCTGTGCTTGTGTGGTTGCTTTCCTGCAAGTTGTCATGAGCCTTGTGGAGGTTTCAAAGAGGTGGGGTCAGATACTGAGGAGAAGTGAGAGTGGCTCAGAGAGTTGAAGTTGCACAACCCTGGGGAGGGTCCTATCAGGATGTGAGAGGTGAGATCAGGACCTCACAAAGTGACTGAGCCTGGAGAGGAGACCCCTGCCCTAGGGAACAAAGAGCTGGATCCAGGGGAGGGACCAAGTCAGTTGGAAGAGGAGTGTTCTGCCCCTGGATCACTAAACACCCCTAATCAGATGCCTACTGCTGTGGAGCCACTCATTGGCACCTTCTCCTGTCAGTGAGGAGCCTCCTTCTTCAGGGGAGGCAAATGAGAGTAAATCAGATGCTGAGCTGGTGCAAACACTGTTTCCAGTGACATGGAGATGCCAGCATTGCCATGAACAAAACCTCACTGACACAACCCACTCAAAGGAGTTCCCACTTGTTTGACCAGTCCCTGGACTCCAGCTTCCTGCCATACGAAGTGCTGTGCTCACACCACTCTTCGAAAGGAAGGTGCAAGAGGCATGTTGCTATTAGCATGTGGTTGGCCATGTATCTATACCTCTTACATACCTGTTGCACCATGTAACCAGTGCATTGCCTATGTACCAATTTGATTTACACATTAAATCCTTGGGCAGAAACTGAGCTGGGAGTTCAGGTTTCTTGTCCAGCAGGTAGTGTGTGACACCCAGGAAGACGGAGGTTGTTTGAGCCAGCTTTCCATTATTTTTAGTTTACGTTATCTCACTTTTTGGGGTCTGCCCACCCTCCCGCTTTAATGTGTAGAGGAGAGCAACAGCCTCAACAGTTAGAACCAAGCTCTGTCAGAGAGTTTTACCATTGACTGGAAGTGTGGCCTTCAGCAGCTCTGCAAAATAAGTGTGATGATGCACAGAGAAAGTGTCGGAGCTTAATGATTATGTGTGAAATGGTGTGAGGCTTGGCTAAAGTCTGCTGTGAATGTTAAGCATTCTGAGTTTTACAGAGGCACCCTTTCCTCAGTGTTTTATTACAAGACTGTCAATCGAAGCAATCCTGTATGAAGAGAGAGGCAGTTCTTCCAGTTTCAAAGAAAAAGGATTGCTGCTGGACCCGGGTGGGGCGCAGAGGAAGCTCTGCTTCAACATATATAAATAAGGTTGCTGCTTTTTCTTTTAGCAGCTGGGTCTTGATTGAATAGCTGTGTGCGACAGACAGAAATGCATCAGGCCCAGCTTCTCACCATCACAGATTCTCCGTCGGTGGTGGGAAGAATTCACTTGTTGATCATCTGTGTGTCATAGAAATAAAACTGGTATCAGAGGTCGGCATTGTTGTGAGGCAAGTGGCATGATTGGGCACTGTTGCAGGCCTGTTGCCATGCTAGACTGTGACTGGATGTAGTGCAGAGCTCTGACACTGCTTCAGAAACCATCAAACTACGTATATAGCAGTTGCAGCATCTCCATTGCTAGCCACATCCTCACAAGGTGTCTTTTCCGCCTGCTCTATCAGTCCCTGCTCCAACACAGCAGGAGAGACTCTAATCTCTTTGGTGCCTCCGTGGTGGAACACGCCAAAGCTGATGATGGTATTGCTACATCCTTAGGCCAGAAGGATACTGGCTCCACAACCTCATGGGGTGGAAGGTTTTCTTAAGCTGGCCCTACATGTCCAACGAACTTGGATAGTTTCAAAAGAGAATTAAACAAATTCTTGAATGATAAGGGTTATCATTGGCTACTAACCGTGGCTCCCGATGTTGCTGGACTATAACTCCCATTGTTCCTGATCACTGGACATGCTTGCTGGGGCTGATGCAAGTCACCCCCATCTATAAGAAGAACCCTTTCAGTATTAGAAAATGATGCAATTATCATGTGATGCAGAGGTAGATGCACTAACTACTAGGTGAACATTTACCTGTCCAAAGCATTTGTGTTCCACCAGTTGGAAATAGTGATGGCTAAGCTCCTCTCAAAGGGACGCAGGTGGCGCTGTGGTTTAAACCACTGTGCCACTTGGGCTTGCCGATCAGAAGGTTGGCAGTTCAAGGCCCCGTGACGGGGTGAGCTCCCGCTGTTCGGTTCCAGCTCCTGCCAACCTAGCTGTTCGAAAGCACGTAGTGCAAGTAGATAAATAGGGACCGCTCTGGTGGGAAAGTAAACGGCGTTTCCGTGTGCTGCTCTGGCTTCGCCAGAAGTGGCTTAGTCATGCTGGCCACATGACCTGGAAAAACTGTCTGTGGAAGTGGACAAACGCCGGCTCCCTCAGCCTGTAAAGCGAGATGAGTGCCGGAACCCCAGAGTTGTTCGCGACTGGACTTAAATGTCAGGGGTACCTTTACCTTTACCTAAGCTCCTCTCTGTTCAGTTCAGAAATAAATGATGAATTATGAATATTTTAGAGGAGAGTGGGCTCAATTCTTTTTTTGAATATTCTAAATAGACTTGTAATGTTGGTGCACTGTATTAATAGGCTGCACTATATTTCATTGTTTTAAAATCTCATCTATAGGTTGTCTAGGCCCTCGATCAATATGATTTCTTATTCTCTAGGCTACAAATTATTTTTGCATTGAACTTTTTGAAACTAATGTGCTTTTCAACTTGAATGGTTTGTGTTCCCTGTGTGCCAGTTAAAATAGGTAAAAAGCCCATTTGGTTATTGCACTTCGACACACATTTTAAACAAAGTAACCACATTTTTTGTGTGGGGTATGTGTTTGACTGTGTTTGTGCCCTTGAAGCTCTTCTCAAAGGAGTGTATGACACTAATAGGAGGTTCAAATATATAACTGAATCCCAATCTCAGTTCAGATCCTGTGGAAACTCCCCTCCAGATGTTGCTCCCATCCGCCCCAGCAATCATGTGCAATGGCCAGGGATGATGAGAGTTGTAGTTCAGCAACTTCTAGAGGGCCAAAGGTTTCCTGCACCAGTGTTAGATATTATTGGACTCCAAGTTCCATCAGCCAGTGCCTTCATGGCCAGTGGTCAGGGATTATGGGAGCTGGGAACATTCATTTTTCCTATCCATGGTGTAGGAGGAAGATTCCCAGGTACAGAGATCCAGATATGGTTGCTTTGTGGTCTCAGCCTTTGCCTATGTCAAGCTCTTTGTTCATTCTAGCCACCTACCCTACATTTCATATTATGTGTGTTCAAAAAGAGTGCTTTATTTAACATGATGCAATTTTGGCAGCCTCCCCACTCTCTCCCCCCTCACTAGAGTTATAAAATAACTTGTACCAAACCCACTACTGATTAAGGTAGCATTATTCAAAGGAGACTTTGAACATTCACACTTTCCTATCCGCAGGTTTGTAGAAAACACATTACTCTTGGTAGCGGGGCTGAAATATTAGCAATATCACAAGAGGTTTGGGAAGAGTACATAAAACTAGTCTCATTTTTCCAGGCAGCCATGATCCAATATTTCCTCTACATGAGCTTTAGCTGTTTTTTTTGTGTATTTTTTTAAAGAGGGCTGCAGTGTTTATTTGTATAAACCAGGAAAATAGTGTTTGATATTTTACTTGTGTTTTCTTTTTCATTGTAAAGGGCTTTGTAAGATGAATTCTCTGCCTCATTCATCATAGGCAGTAGACGAGGGAAATATAAATATCATACAAAGGGGGTTTAGATTCCACTAAGGAATAAAAGATGAAGAAGACAATAAACAGCCTGGGTGGGTTCTGATAACCGGCTGCAAAGCACTGCCGACTATTAATACTGTAGTTGGGTTTATTTGTATAGCAACTACTTCTAATCTTTTTCCCATTGCAGCGCCCAGAACTGTATTGTCTTAAGCTATCCCTATGTGCACATGAGAAGATACGAGGCTGCAGCCTTTGGTCCATCCATCTCAGTATTATCTACTCTGACTGGCAGAAGCTCTCCAGGGTTTCAGACAGGGAGAATTCCCATCCCTACCTTGAAATACTGGGGATTAGATTTGGGACCATCTGCATGCAAGGCAGATGCTCAGCCATGGTCCTTCCCTAAGAAACAGGCTGGGTCCAGTCCATTTTATGGAGGAAAGAATGCAACCCCTCCATTTGCTGTGCTGCCCCTACTTACTTGGATTGTTCAAATGCAACCTAATAACAGCACAGCACCACCTCTTTCATTAAAAGCAGTCAGTTCCCAAAGGCCCGTTGGAACAATGAAGTCTTCACTTGTTAGTGGAAGGACAGCAAGGAGGGAACTAGTCTAGCTTCTTTAGGGAGGCAGTTCCAAAGTCTGGAAGCAGCCACCAAGAAGTCCCTGTCCTGCGTCCCCACCAAGTGTGCCTGGGAGGCGTTGCAGGACTGAGAGAAGGGCCTTCCCTGAAGATCTCAAAACCTGGGGAGGTACATATGAGGGAATACAGTCTTCCAAATAGCCTGCAGCTAAATCATAAACATCACTGTGAACTGTGCCCTGAAATAGACCTGTAGCCAGTGGAACTGTCGTAACAAGGGCGTTGAATGCTCCCTATAACCAACCCCAGTCAACAATCTGGCTGCAGCTCTTTGAGCCTGTTGAAGTTTCTGAGCATGCTACAGTAATACATGTTCATGTATGCTCCAGTATGCATTACCCAAACATGTTAAATATATCAGTATTGCTGAGGAAAGAAATGCAATCGGTATCATATGAGTGGCTTGCACTCTTACAAGTGGTATGAAATGCTGATCATAACTGCTACTGAATCAACCATAGAGTGTGTGTATGAACAGCTGTGGTTTATGGGCTCGTGCAGTGGCACACAATGAAGACTGCATGAAACTCTTTATCTCTTTGCCACCACACGCAAAGCACTCACCCAAGAATTAACTCAATAATTAAAGCAAACAACCTAAAAACAAAAACAAAATGAAGAGCAAAAAAATCCACATGGAGGACTAGCTGAATTTGGTTTTGGCAAAAACAAAATTCCCCTCTGTGCAAATTAGTTGACAAGAAAATGAAATTACCGGTGGGATTTCTTCAATGGGCTCTAGGCATATAAGCCTGTAACTAACTGCTCAATGCCTAATTTGGAATATAGGTGTACAGTGAAAAGGACTGATTATAAATTAGAAATAAATAAAATATTATTGAATGCACCCCAGAGCCTGTGATTTCTTTATCACCTGTGCATTGTGTGTAATGAAGGAAATGATAGGAAGACTCAAAATAAACAGTTTTACTGGTTTAGGACTGTGTTGTCTTGATTGCTTATTCAGGCTCCACACAGGTGCTGGTAATTTAAATGCTTTATTCAATAGGTTCTTCACAGCTCCTTAGCAGGACTCCTCACATAGGCATGTGGCAGGTTTTAGCCTAATCCAAGGGAAGCAGAATGATCAAGAATATTTAAAGAGATAGTGCAGACAGTTAAGTTAGTTCACAGTGAATGCAGCAGAAGAATGGACTGGAGCAAAATATGTTATGATGTTTTGCTAACTTAGGCAAAGGACAAGCTAGCTTACATGCCCTGTTCCATATGCAGCTGTTAACTGGAAATAGAATCTAGGGATGGGTAAATCTCTCAATTTCATTTTCTCTTTTTCCCCTCCAATCTTTAGTTCAGTTCTCCACATTTCTGCATCAGTTTATGATTTTATAAAATATCCTCAGGAAAATCCACTAGCGTTTTCATGCGAATTTCTCCTAACATACACATTTTTTTTTTGCAAAGCCATTTCCCCATATGTAATGCATTTCTAATAATATTTTAGCATTTCCATGCACATCTTAGTCTAGTATATGTATTTTTGTAGCCATAACGATTTAACGGGAGAAATGCCTTGCACAATTCTGTGCAAATTTTGCCTCACATATTGCACAAGTTAAGTATGTTCACCTTTAAATGCCAACTGAATCAAAATTCTCTCTCATCCATCCCTAGTTGAGTCTTGCTTCAATATTGGCAACAGGAGAATGCCCTCCAGCATACCTGAGGGCAGCAGGCTACTTTAGGGGGTACAGAATAGCTCATGTACCCAGTGGTGGAGCTTCACAAGACGGAGAAACCAGTAGGAGAACACTTCAATCTCCCAGGACATTCTATACAAGATCTCAAAGTAGCTGTCATATTACAAAAGAATTTCAGAAATAGACTGGAAAGAGAATTTGCTGAATTGCAACTTATTACCAAACTTAAAACCATGGAGAGACCTGGTCTGAATAGAGACATTGGATCTTATCTCATTATACACAATAAAGCTATTTTTAGCCATCTCACCCCTTGCTTTTTCCTGTAAGACCAATTGCAGTCATTAACAGTCACCAACATGTTTACCACACCTATCAGCCAATCACCCAATTCCCACCATCCTTCTGAGTAGTGACTTCTGTTTCAGTATATTTGAAGAAGTGTGCATGCACACGAAAGCTCACACCAATAACAAACTTAGTTGGTCTCTAAGGTGCTACTGCAAGGAATTTTTTATATTTTGTTTCAAAAGGTTGGTGGTTTGAGCCCACACAGGGACAGCTGTGGGAAGGATTCAATGATGATTCAAATATATGACTCTATGATGCTGACAAGAAGGGATATGGCCTTTCCAGTTGTGGCCTCCTGTCTATAGAAGGCTCTCGACAGTGAGGCCTGCCTGCAGCCATCATTAACATCCTTTTGGCATCAGCTTGAAGCATACCTCTCTCCCAAGTGGAATATGATTGTAATGTATATTGCTGTTTCTGCGCTTAAAAATGTGTTATTTTGTTATGAAACTTGATGGGGTTAATTATGTGCCTGCAGACATTTTGTTTTAGGTGGCAAATAGCTTGAAATAATAACAACAGTCTAGAAAGTTGCATCTCTTTTCTCATTCTCTGTGCAAGCAATTTTCCCTTCATTGCTCTGCTAGCAATGAGGGAGGAAACTGGCCATTTTTAACCTTGAAGCTTCAGTGCTTTGGATTTGATTGTGTACTTCCAGCAGTTCCAGAAATTCTCTTAAGGCTAAAGGGCATTTTTAGATGTAATCAATGAAACAAGTCCTTGTGAATTACTGTAAATTTTAAAGTATAATTTATGTGGCATTTATCAGTGCTCTGCCATAGGTTTTCTTCCCCAGGTAAAAATTGCTGCCTTCAAAAGGAATACCTTTGTTCTGTATTTCCTAGTTGTGCTTAAACAGGATTTGGGGGAATTCCTCTCCCCCAGCCCTGCTTAATCAGCAGTGGGCATACCAACTTCAATGACAGTATACTCAGAAGCCCTCTGTCCAATGACTTGTGCAAGTAAGCCAAACAACATGCTAAATCTGGGGTGGAAAACCTATGGCCCTGTAGGTGCTGTTGGACTCCAATTCCCATCAGCTCAGGGTGCATGATCAATAATCAGGGAGTTGGAGTCACAGGTTCCCCATCTCTGGACTAAGGGGGAAAGAAAACTACATGGTGTTTGGTTTCCAAAGACCTCCACAGTGGACCCCTCTGCCAGCCTCAGACATCAGCCAAAGTCTTCTGCTCTCAAAATCTGGCTGTGTTGTAGGCCAGCACTCAAGCACTTTTTGAATGGAGAAAGGCAAAATCATGGTTCCTGATGGCTGCATAAGAAGGGCCTTGCTGGATCAGGTCGAAGGCCCATCTAACTCAGAGTGCTGCATGCTTTAGTTATCTCCCGCTTGGACTACTGCAATGCACTCTACATGGGGCTACCTTTGAAGGTGACCCGGAAACTGCAATTAATCCAGAATGCAGCAGCTAGGCTGGTGACTAGGAGTGGCCGCCGGGACCATATAACATTGGTCCAGAGAGATCTGCATTGGCTCCCAGTATGTTTCCAAGCACAATTCAAAGTGTTGGTGCTGACGTTTAAAGCCCTAAATGGCCTCAGTCCTGTATACCTGAAGGAGCGTCTCCACCCCCATCGTTCAGCCCGGGCACTGAGATCCAGTGCCAAGGGCCTTCTGGTGGTTCCCTCATTGTGAGAAGTGAGGTTACAGGGAACCAGGCAGAGGGCCTTCTTGGTAGTGGTGCCCGCCCTGTGGAATGCCCTCCCATCAGATGTCAAGGAAATAAGCAGCTATCCTATTTTTAAAAGACATCTGAAGGCAGGCCTGTTTAGGGAAGTTTTTAAATATTTAACACAGCCAGATGGGCGGGGTATAAATAAATTATTATTACTACTACTACTATCATCCAGCATCTTGTTCTAGTAATGTCAAGTCAGATTCCTCTGGGAACCCTGCAAGAAAGAGCAATGGCATGAAGCTGACCTGAACTCTATTCTTACTGACACAGGGCTAACTAATTATTACAGCCTGCATATCGTGGCCCACTTAGAACATTTCCCAAATGCTAGTACTTCAGTTTGCAGTCATAATGTTGAAAAGCCTCTATACTGATAGCTCAGTCCAAATCCAGGCTATGGCTCTGTGCCAGTGCCACAGAATGTGCAGTGTGAATGTGGAGATGCTCCACTCATTTGAGGCACATGGGTAAGATGTGCTTAAACATTATGGTCACTTGAACAAAGCACCATCACAGGGACTGCTGTGATACAACCATACAAGACAATATCAGCTGGAATCAATTTGCATATTGTAGGAGACAAGAAATACTGGGCTACCAAACCCCATTCTTACCAAACAAGTCCATCTTCAATTGACATCAGAATGATGAAAATGTAGGGAATAAATGCAGATGTATGAGGACAGGATTGCAGAGTCAGGTGCCACCACAGAGAAGGCCCTATCCTGCATCAGCACCAAATGGATTGTGCCCATTGGAGGGGCCATGATGGAGGTCTCCCACATAGAACTTAAGGCATGACTCTTCTTCTTTGGCGATCACTCGTAGCTGAGTATGATTGTCTTCCATAAACACGGTTTTAACAATGATTCCGTAAGTGACTGTGGAGGCCAATTCTGGATCCACACGTCTTTCTACAGTGGGGACAATGGTTTCCAGGCAGGAGTTGATCACGGTGTGGATTTGGCAAGCACATTTCTCCTGACTAGGCAGGCATTGGTTGCAAGTTAACTGGGTCTTCTTTTTCCCCCTTTCGAAGATGGGCACAACATTTGCCCACCTCCAGCCTGCAGGTTACCAATCATGGGGGCCAAGATAGAACTTTGCAGGATCCCACAGCATAAATGACATGGGGCCAAGCAGAAGCTCCCCAATGCAACTTTGTGGTAGCAATCCCAGTGATAGGAGCAGAGCCATAATAGCATGATGCCTCCATCTCTGAACCCACCATAAAGATGTCATGGTATCAAAAGCCACTCAAAAGTTTAATGCTTTAAAAGGGTTAAAATACGTACAAAAATGTATGTTTTCAGTTAAAAATGCATATAGAAGATTGCTGTTTCTGAGTAACATGCATATTTTTTGTGCGAGGAGGGAAGGTTAGAAAATAATACAATTTTTTTGTACTTTGGTCGAGAAATAAAGAATTTGTACATTGATGCAGAGATGGGAAGGAACAGGCTTATGAATGAGCACATGTGGAACTGACATGAACTAGAAAAGTTTGTTCCCTCTATCCCTAGTTCTATAGAATCAGGGGTTACCCTAGTGGAGTATTTGGGTGCCAGAGTCTCAGCTTGGCAGTGCTTCGTTAAGCATGACCACCCCCCTTGAACTGCAAGGGTTTTTTTATACTTGGTAAATAGTCTCCGTAAATCCCAGAGTAAATGCCATGGAACTCTCAATGTGGTCCAGAGGGCAGAGGGAAGCATGTGCTGTGTTTGCTGTCTATGGAAATGATGCTTACGTTGGAATTACCTGGTAACATATGGCAACTGTCTTGTAATTAAATGCTCCACCGATATTTCCAAAGTGAACAGAATAAATCTCCCAGCAGCAACGCACAACCCACTATTGGTGGTTATTTGTCAAGGATGAGCAAAGCTGACCAGATGAACATTTGGCTCAGGGCGGTGTCTCATCCTTGAATCACGCAGTTTATTCTCTGAGTGAAGGGGAAAGGAACACTGGGAGATATATAGGTATATACATTTGAGAATGATTAGAAAGTGCTGCAATAAATATTATATAATTTCCACATTTACTTTAAAAGTAGCATATCAGACACAGCTAAGCGTACTGTTTTGGGGAAAATATTTTGGTTTTTCATTGCCGATTGGCATCTTTCTGCTTTGTGGGCACCAGCTGCTGCTTCATGCCATTTTCCTCCTTTTTTCAAACCCTCACTGTCCTTGCTCTCCTGTTTCTGTTTCTCTGTATAATTCTGTGCACCATTCTGAGAGGCTACACTTGGGCCTGCTCTGGAAGCTGCAACTGGTGCAAGATGCTGCAGCTGGTGCGTTGATGGGGACAGACTACCCAGTGCTTAAAACATGGGTCGGCAAACTAAGGCCCAGGGGCCGGATCTGGCCCAATCGCCTTCTCGATCTGGCCTGCGGACGGTCCTGGAATTGCCATGTGGATCAGCGTGGGGATTCTGATGGTTGGACTGCGCCATTTCTCCCTCATACACACCGCGGCAGTGCCTCCTCCCTCCCTCCCTCCCTCCCTCCTGGCTTCTCCCTGCCCTGCCTAGAGGAGGAAGGGGGCTGGGCTTTGTTGAGTGTGGTTGGCTGAGCGCCATTTTAGGCAGCCCCTCTCCAGAGCCAGCCCTTTCGTGCCACTCATCTTCCCTCCGCCACCGCCACCAGCCCCTGCCACTTGCAAGGCACAGGTAAGCAGCCACTGGGGCTTGTCCTGTGCTGTGGAGAAGGAAGGGGAGAGTTAGTGGGTGGGCTTTCCCCCCCTTCAAAATAGAGTCCGGTCCCCCACAAGGTCTGAAGGACAGTGGAGGACGGCCCCCTGCAAAAAAAGTTTGCTGACCCCTGGCTTAAAAGTTTGCACTGGTTATGTTAATGGGCCAGGTTCAAGTATCATGCATTAATTTACGAAGCCTTTAACAACTTAGGAACACGCAAGGGTGGTCTGAGGCAAAATGCCCCACTTCTACTTCTGCGATGAGCAGGGAAATCAAGGACTTCTCTTTTGAATCCCTAGTGGAGTGGGGATCTCTTTCTGGTTCTCCCCTCCCACCTAGGAGCAGGGCTTTGCATTGACTCGTCCCTTCAGGAAAAGCCAGCACAAAGGCCTGCTGCGCTCCCTTGCGGGATGGGAAGATCTCCTCCCTCCACCGCCACCCCATGGCAAAGCTGGGTTTCAGAATGCCTCCTCTCTCTTTGACTCAGTAGGAGGGGAGGTGTTCCACAGAGCTTTGCTGCTGGTCCCTCTCTACCCCTTGAGACCAGGGAGACCAGTGGTGAAACTGGGTAGCCCAACAGTCATGCCACCCTTTGGGGGGTACTACCTGAAGTGGCCACCTCAGCCCACCTCATGGGCAGGCAGGTCTGGGTACAGGATCCCTGAAAGACTGACTGATCTCTTATCACTGAGATATTTGGGGGAATGTGTTAGTGGTCCCCTATAGTTCAGAAGCACGGCTTGCGACTACCAGAAGCCATGCATTCAGTATTGTAGGGCCATTTCTGTGAAATTCCCTTATGACTGAAATTGGACGTCCCCTTTATCTGCTGCAACTCAGGCACTTGACAAAGGCTTTCCTATTTCAGCAAACATTTTAAAGTAGCCTTCAATTTTAGGATGGATTTTAATTGTTCTTATTCCTCATATGGTTTTTGTTTTGTTTAGTAAAAAGATTTTACTACACCACTTAGAAATTTTGAATATTAAACAATATATAAACACCAGAAATTATTATTAATAATTGCTTTATTTTTATTACAATTTTTACAAATAATATTGTAATAATATTAGAGCTACAAGATTCTGTAATATGCACATCAAGAATATATAGCTTTTAGCATTGGCAAAAAGAAAAAGATTAACTCACATTTTAGAAACAAAGCTAAAAAATAAACTTCCCTATGGCATAAGGATAGCATAGGAATAAATTTGGATATTTTGTTAAATTTTACAGTGGTACTGAACTCTTCAATAGTATAACCAATGTTGCAAGTAGCAGTGTCATAGCAACTGAAGACAAAATTAGCTACCCCAAACTCATTCATTTTCTGTATACCCCAACTCAATAAATAACCTTGCAAACCCTGTAATTAACATATGCTTGAAATATTATTAAATATATTTCCAACCCAGTAAACAACATATGCTTGAAATACTACTGTAACTCAATAATTTGTCTAAGCTGAATTGGGGTCTGAAAGATCCATAGCTTCTGATTCTGAACTTTCACTTAAATAAAAAAAAATAAAAACGGAAGTTTTGTTTGAGCTGAAAGCAACTTCTTAAGTATTTCACATGCTGTTCTGATCCTTGATAGTAAATCTGTTTTTTTTTCCAAGCACAAATTAGCTTGTTTCATTTGCTGCAGATGATATAGAGATCTGGGTTAAATGGAGAAAAAACTATGTGTTGCAAAAGCAATATGCCCGGCAGGTGCACAGTTGAACTCTGGGAACAAATGTCTGAAGTTTTTTCTATATATTCTGAAACATTTGAAAGTCCTTTTTCAGCAAGGAGTCCTAAAAGTGTTGTTTGTTCAGTGGGTCAATCAAATGTAGAGATGCAGCAATCACTAACCATTTTTGAAACTTCTGTCTAATAGCAGGAATGTTGAACTGCTGGATCAGTGTTTCCCAGAGTGGGCAATACTGCCCCTGGGGGGCGCTGGAACAATCCAGGGGGCAGTAGTAGCCTTGGGTGCAATTGGGGGGCATTGAATAAAAGTTAGGGAGGTGGAAGCATAAGATGTGAATAATATTTTGAAAAACCATTCATACATGTTTCATCTGTTGTGTAATGATGCTTACCACTAGGTTAGGTTCTGTTGCAGGAGAATTTGCTGTGATGCTTTCAGGAGGGAGTTGATGTTTACCTTACTGGGCCTCAGTAGGAAATGCAGATGAAAGGGATCCTCCAAGTTTTGGAGGAACCAAAGTGGAGGTGAACCTCCTTTCTTTTTGCATGTTGGAGTGGGTTGAAAATGACTAAAGGTCCCTGGCAGCTCCCTTGGGTTGATAGTCACCATCTCCCCTCTTCCCAAATCATCCCTCAGAACAGGACATTTGTTGAGGGAGAAGATGCTGGCTGCTGGCATAGACCTGAACGTTTTATCTGAAAAATGGTGTCTTCGCTCCCCCTACCCCAAAATAACTGAAGTAGCACTACTCCTGCTTTTGTAACTTGCAAATGAAGTTACAAAAGGATTTTGTATATCCATCCTTTCTGGGTTATTGAGAATAGCAGAGGAAATCAACCTACGTATGTTTGATACCCTCAGTCAACTATCCACAACATTAACATTTTCATTGCCGTTGTTTGTTTTTTGAATGACTTAGTGCAGAGCCCTCAATATGTTATTGGACTCCAACCCCCAATACCCTGACATTGAACTATGCTGCCTGGACTCTCATGAGTCAGAGTCCAATAGCATCTGAAGGATCCATCTTGGTTCCGTGGGTGTAGCCAAGGGGGACAGGGGGTCAGCTCCCCCCTGATCAATACAAATCTATGGTTCTGCTCCCCCTAACAAAAGCCTGCCCTCCCTAACAAAAATTCTGGCTGCCCTCCCTAACAAAAATTCTGGCTATGCCCATGCTTGCTTCTCCATCTCTAGCTTAGTGTCAAGGAGGATTTGAACCTAAACAATTCGGCCTATGGTTGATCTTCTCAATAAGACTCTCTGCCAATCTCCCCTTGGCTGTTATGAGTCATGAATCCTGGCATGGTGGCATGTCACAGATATTAACATTGCACAGTCTGAAGCAATTGGAAGCATAAGAATTGACTCCTTTTGGAAGAAATCATTGTCCATTGAAATCACTGAAAAATATTATTCAAACTTTACTAGCAGAACTCTTCAAAAACAGAACATAAGCAGCAAAGATACATCCAAAAATAACCATACAATATCTTGTGCTGTCCAGCACAGAATCAGAATCTTAGAAATAAATGATAATTCCAAAAATCCAATCTCTGTCCAACCTGCCTTAGCCTGCAGCTCTTTGAGAGCTGTTATCATATGCTGTGTTCTCTGTTGCATTCAGAGCAAATTTGCAACTCAATACCTTCATCACACGATCAAAGGTTCACTCTCAGCACAGAGTAGAAAAAACAATCAACAGGTAATCATTAACTAGTTACAGCTCAGAAAGAGCTCTTCTTGCTTTCAATATAGCCTCTTGGAAAATTTCCAAGTTAAACCTTTTCACCAATACATATTTAGGCATTCTTATTTCAATGTCAAGGACACCATTATACTTAACATGGCATCTATGCTTTGGAATTTCTTCCTATTACATAGCAGGCAGACAGTCTTTTCAGTACCTGCTAAGGGCTTTCCTCTTTCAACAAGCCTTCTAAGTGGATATTTTATCCCTGTCGGTATCTGTGTTGGATTTGAAATGATTTTCATTCATGCAGTTGTTTTGTTTTCATAGATGAAATTGTTTTATTGTATTGTGCAATCACTTTGAGATGTTTTATAGGAAGTGATTTGTTAATGGAATTAATAAGAATAAGAATAAATAATTCAGTTATTAGTATGGGGGCCTACCTTGCTTTCAGATGAGTTTAGTGTCATAAGGGCTAATGACAAATTGAAGGAGATTGCTCCCATCCAAGATGAAAGAGAGTGTTTTCCCTGTGAATTTCTTCCCATCCCTATCATCTAAATAAATAGTAGCTCAGTTCTTATGCATTGAATATCACTGACCACTTACTGCTTCGGCACGGAAAATGAGAACAAAGCTGTTTGATCCAGGAAAACTGTTCTGGAAATTGACTCAAAAACCCTTCACTGCCCCATTAGACATTTTAGAAATTATTGATGGAATAACCTTTCAGGACTGAGTCCTGTTCTTGGCTGAGGCTAGGATATATTATTGTTTAAATAACCCATGGGGGACCAAATCTTATGGTGACCCAAATGCCATTTAAGTTTTTATTGCTTTTCATAACTTCCCCAGGCCACAGCCATCTCCTGTTAAGAAAAAGCTTGCCAAGTTATAGGAGGGAAGTCAGGGAAATAAGCAAACAGAAGCAAAATGTTAATGTACACAAGCCTGTGGCAAGCAAGGATGGCCTTCTGCCATGATGCCCTAAACTGCTCTGGGCTTCCCAGCTAATATTTATTGGATTTTTAAAGAACTTGTTTATTTACATGGCTTAAAACTCTCATGACAGATAGACCTATGATCTGCTGCAGTTGAAGGCCAAATAGTCTTAGCCTGGGTTGGTTTGGATCACAGCTATGAACTTGTTGCTAAAGCTGACTTGGAATTTCAGAGATCTGGGCCATTTAAAGCTACCCTGTTCTGCTAGTAGAAGGCAGCAGAAGTATTCCTACTAGCACAACAGGGCTTCCCCCCTCTCCACCTCCCACTCCTGGCCCAAATTCACTCCATATCTGTCAACTTTTCCCTTTTCTTGCGAGAAATCCTATTCGGAATAAGGGCATTTCCCTTAAAAAATGGGAAACGTTGACAGCTATGATTCACTCTTGAGGGTCAGGAGATTGTTTAGAAATACGCAATCGCTTTGAGGTCCTTTCCCCTAGCATGGAAGACGAAGAGCAGACTCCATTTGAGGATCTCTCCCTCATTACAGTCGATCAGGTATATGAAGACGAGCAGCAAAGGCAGTCCTCAGGGAATGTGCAGGCGACCTTGGAATGGACAGCTCACGGAAGAACCCCGACCAGACCTAAGAGGAGGCGTGTAGTGGTGATAGGGGATTCCCTACTGAGGGGAACAGAAGCAGTGATCTGTGGGCCTGACAAGATGTCTCGGGAAGTGTGCTGTCTCCCCGGGGCTAAGATCCAAGATGTAACTGAACGACTGCAAGGAATCATAAAACCCACTGACAAATACCCCTTCCTCTTGGTTCATGTGGGAACCAATGACACTGCAAGCAATAGCCTCCAGAAGATCAAAAGAGATTACGAGGCTCTGGGCAGGAAACTGAAGCAATTAAATGCACAAATTGTCATCTCATCTGTCCTCCCAGTTGAACGACGTGGCCCAGGGAGAGAGGGAAAAATAGTGGAAGTGAACAACTGGCTTCGCAAATGGTGTAAACAGGAACGGTTTGGATTCTTAGATCACGGAATGCAGTTTCTTGAAGATGGACTTCTGGCAAGCGATGGGCTGCACCTCACAACGGTTGGGAGGAATGTTTTTGCAAAAAATCTCAGAAACCTCATCAGGAGGGCTTTAAACTGACTAATGTGGGGGAGGGAGACAGTGCTCCTGAAGGTAGGAGTCTATCAATTGATGAAGATGATCATCCAAATGTCATAGACCGAATGGAGCAAACAGCACGCAGACCTAGTGGTGGGAGGAAAAAATCCTTAAATAAGAGACACGGGGGAATGATTAATGGACTTCAATGTCTGTACACTAATGCGCAAAGTATGGGAAATAAACAAGATGAGCTTGAGCTCTTGGTACAGCAAACTAAATATGACATAATAGGAATCACTGAAACCTGGTGGGATAAGTCCCACGATTGGAATGTAATAATGGAGGGATACAATCTATTTCAGAGAAACAGACCAGACAAGAAAGGAGGAGGAGTGGCGTTATATGTCAGGGATGTGTATACCTGTGAAGAGATCCAAGATTTAGAACCTCAAAGCCAAAGTGAGAGCATTTGGGTCAAAATTAAGGGAGAGAAGAATAACAGTGACCTCATTGTGGGAGTTTACTATAGATCCCCAAGCCAAACGGAGGACATAGATGATGCCTTCCTGGAACAGATGGCCAAGCATGCAAAAGGAAGGGAGATAGTAGTAATGGGGGACTTCAATTACCCGGATATTTGTTGGATGTCAAACTCAGCCAAGAGCATAAGGTCAAACAGATTCCTCGCTGGCCTTGCAGAAAACTTCATTGTCCAGAAGGTGGGAGAAGCAACAAGAGGAACAGCCATTTTAGATCTGGTCCTAACCAATGTTGATGACCTGGTTAGTGGGGTAGAAGTGGAAGGATCATTAGGCGCGAGTGATCATGCTCTTCTGAAGTTTACTATACAGCGGAAAGGAGCAGCCAAGCATACTAGGACTCAATTTCTCGACTTTAAGAAAGCCGACTTCATAAAACTTAGGGAAGTGCTTGGTGAGATCCCATGGACAGTAATACTAAAAGGAAAGGGAGTTCATGATGGCTGGGAGTTTGTTAAGAGGGAGATAGTAAAAGCACAACTTCAGGCAATACCAATGAGACGGAAACATGGAAGGTGCCTAAAGAAGCCAGGGTGGCTATCTAAAGAACTTTTAACTGAGTTAAGATTAAAAAAGGATGTGTACAAAAAATGGAAAAGGGGGGAAACCACCAAAGAGGAATTCAAACAAATAGCCAGCACGTGTAGACACAAAGTCAGAAAAGCTAAAGCACAGAATGAACTCAGGCTTGCTAGAGAGGTTAAAAGCAACAAAAAAGGCTTTTATGGGTATGTTCGTAGCAAAAGGAAGAACAAAGAAACAGTGGGGTCACTCAGAGGAGAAGATGGTGAAATGCAAACAGGGGACACAGAAAGGGCTGAACTCCTCAATGCCTTCTTTGCCTCAGTCTTCTCCGATAAAGAAAACAATGCCCGACCTGAAGAATTTGGAGCAAATGATTCAGCAGAGGAAACACAGCCCAGAATAACTAAGGAGATAGTACAAGAATACTTGGCTAGTCTAGATGTATTCAAGTCTCCAGGGCCAGATGAACTGCATCCAAGAGTATTAAAAGAACTGGCAGATGTGATTTCAGAACCACTGGCAGTCATCTTTGAGAATTCCTGGAGAACAGGCGAAGTCCCGGCAGACTGGAGGAGGGCAAATGTTGTCCCTATTTTCAAAAAGGGGAAAAGAGAGGACCCAAATAATTACCGCCCAGTCAGTCTGACATCAATACCAGGGAAGATTCTGGAGCAGATCATTAAGCAAACAGTCTGTGAGCACCTAGAAAGGAATGCTGTGATCACCAATAGTCAGCATGGATTTCTGAAAAATAAGTCATGTCAGACTAACCTGATCTCGTTTTTTGACAGAATTACAAGCCTGGTAGATGAAGGGAACGCGGTGGATGTAGCCTACCTTGATTTCAGCAAGGCATTTGACAAGGTGCCCCATGATATTCTTGTAAAGAAGCTGGTAAAATGCGGTCTTGACTATGCTACCACTCAGTGGATTTGTAACTGGCTGACTGACCGAACCCAAAGGGTGCTCATCAATGGTTCCTCTTCATCCTGGAGAAGAGTGACTAGTGGGGTGCCACAGGGTTCTGTCTTGGGCCCGGTCTTATTCAACATCTTTATCAACGACTTGGATGATGGACTCAAGGGCATCCTGATCAAATTTGCAGATGACACCAAACTGGGAGGGGTGGCTAACACCCCAGAGGACAGGAGCACACTTCAAAACGACCTTGACAGATTAGAGAACTGGGCCAAAACAAACAAGATGAATTTTAACAGGGAGAAATGTAAAGTATTGCACTTGGGCAAAAAAAATGAGAGGCACAAATACAAGATGGGTGACACCTGGCTTGAGAGCACTACATGTGAAAAGGATCTAGGAGTCTTGGTTGACCACAAACTTGACATGAGCCAACAGTGTGACGCGGCAGCTAAAAAAGCCAATGCAATTCTGGGCTGCATCAATAGGAGTATAGCATCTAGATCAAGGGAAGTAATAGTGCCACTGTATTCTGCTCTGGTCAGACCTCACCTGGAGTACTGTGTCCAGTTCTGGGCACCACAGTTCAAGAAGGACATTGACAAACTGGAACGTGTCCAGAGGAGGGCAACCAAAATGGTCAAAGGCCTGGAAACGATGCCTTATGAGGAACGGCTAAGGGAGCTGGGCATGTTTAGCCTGGAGAAGAGGAGGTTAAGGGGTGATATGATAGCCATGTTCAAATATATAAAAGGATGTCACATAGAGGAGGGAGAAAGGTTGTTTTCTGCTGCTCCAGAGAAGCGGACACGGAGCAATGGATCCAAACTACAAGAAAGAAGATTCCACCTAAACATTAGGAAGAACTTCCTGACAGTAAGAGCTGTTCGACAGTGGAATTTGCTGCCAAGGAGTGTGGTGGAGTCTCCTTCTTTGGAGGTCTTTAAGCAGAGGCTTGACAACCATATGTCAGGAGTGCTCTGATGGTGTTTCCTGCTTGGCAGGGGGTTGGACTCGATGGCCCTTGTGGTCTCTTCCAACTCTATGATTCTATGATTCTATGATTCTATGAATCCTCAGAACAGTGTGTGAGGGTAGGAGAGGGGATGTTGTTCCACCAGGCATGTTTGAGCTGATGCAATGCATTGGAGCTCAGGGGACTATTTCCGTCTTCTATGCTTGGACATATATTTCCCCATATTTGTGTAAATGTCCTGATCCCCAGGCCCAAAGGATGGCCGATGTGAGTAGTTTGATGCAGGGGTGCCAAAGAAGGATGCCAAAAATGCCAGCGATCAGTTCAAGTGTGTTATTAGAAAAAAGTGTAAACTTGCAGCAGCCTGCAAAGACTTGCTGCCAGGCTAAACACCCAAACAGTGAATAAAATATTGGAGGGGCAGATAAGCCCCTGCTGCATAATTGATCACCAGACAGAACACACACCATTTGAATGGCAATGCCCCTCAACTTGGGGGGGGCGGCCACCTCAAATATTTTATTGGGGAGCCGAAGGGACCTCGGCCCCTAGGAGTTGGCTCCATGGGTGGCAGGCATCCAAGTTTTATCAATAGCTCTCCTCCCTAGGCCAATGGCCAAGCATCCCAAACCAACAGATACAGAAGTGTAGCATCAAAGCAAAGCAGTAAGCCTATATCAAAGCAAGCGGTTAACATATGTGAGCTCATTCTTGCAGTAAATAACAATCCCAGGGTTGTCTTGACTACCAAGATGGCACTTACAGGCCTTCCGGTACATTTTCACTGTTTGGTTCTATGCAGTGTGTGTGTGTGTGTGTGTGTGTGTGTGTGTGTGTGTGTGTCAGCCCTAGTGTGTGTTTGAAACCAGCTCCCTTTCATGCATTAAGCTTTTCTTTGGTGTGGATCTGCTCCTCTGCAAGAATAAGCACCTTTGACCGCACCCCCTTCAAATAACTTTTGCTTATAAGAAGCCAAGATGGGTCTTTGATCATCACGCAGAGCGTTGCTTTCTATGCTTCGCTTTCGGTTTCCGTTTCTGCTTGGATCTTCACAGACACAAGCATTCTGGGCGAATTGCAGGGATTTTTGTTTTGTTTTGGGCTTTCTTTTTTGTGTGTGTGTCAAGCTCATGAAAGACGCTTGACTGACAGCCTTGGAGAAAAAGAGGTCTTTGTGCATTCACAGAACAGATAGCATCTAAGCAACAGAAGGGCACGTATCTTATCCGGCTGCCCTGAAAAACTGCCGGAAGGGTTCACAAGGAGGAATGAGAGGAAATCAATGTTTTGTTTGCTGTTTTTATTTGCTCTGCATCCCTTGGCCCCTCCAAATGCGGCTTCTAAGGTCATCTTTTCAGGGGTTGCTTTGAGGTTGCTTGTATTTCTCCCCAAGACCTCCCACCAAATCCACCCACATAATGCCTCTTGTATGCTTACAGTATTTCCAACATGACAATTTGGACACACTTCAAAGACCCACACTCTTATTGAAGGATCACTGCCAAGGCCTCCAAATGCCACCATTACATTTTTCTGAAGACTCTACTCAACCTGATGTATGCTGAGCTGCGCTCGGTCCATGCATGTGCTGTTGCTCTGGAGATAAAAGATGTACTCAAAAAATATAACTGCCCTACAGTAGGTTATCAGCAGTTCAAGCCGTTCATTAATAATGGTGCAGAGCAAACTGCCTTGGGAGGTGGTGAGCTCTCTTTCACTGGAAGTATTTAAGCCAAGGTTGGATGGCCATTTGTCAGGGATTCTGCCTTTGGATCCTGCGTTGCAGATCCTGCATTCAGCAGGGGCTTAGACAAGGTGACCTTCAAGGTCACTTTCCAACTCGATGACTCTGTGACAAAGAGAGAGCTCAGCAGTGCTTGTGTGTGCAATGGTATGGTGTATGTTCTGCAAGGTACCTTAGCAGTAATATAGATGCATATATGATCATGAGACACAGGATGCATCTACCCCTTCACTCAGAGAGACACTGCAATTCGATGTATGTCTTCTTAGATGTGATTTTCCACATTGTTCAGTGGGCATACGGTTGCAGTCTCATCAGCCAATAATTGGAGTAGGGGTGGGGGTGAGGGTGAACTCTGCATATCTGCAACTCCAGCTACTCAGACAAACAAATGTTTAATAAAGCATTTCCAAAAGGCTGCCAGTGATTGATCAGGAACAGGAAACCTTGTGAGTACTTTTGAGATAAGGATGCTTGGGAAATTTGATATTTGTGAATTCTGATCTGCACTGACACAATCCATGCCTCCCAGACTAATTTGAACTTATTATACATCAGCTTTCACATTTTCTGATGTAGGTCTCAGCCTCCACACCCCTGTGGTATCAAAATGCAATTTAAAATGCATGTTTTGGGAGAAAACAAACTTGAGAAATTTATATTTAAAAGCAAAAGTTCATGCAGATATTTATAATAATAATAATAATTTATTATTTATACCCCGCCCATCTGGCTGAGTTTCCCCAGCCACTCTGGGCGGCTCCCAATCAGTGTTAAAAACAGTACAGCGTTACATATTAAAAACTTCCCTGAACAGGGCTGCCTTAAGATGTCTTCTGAATGTCAGGTAATTATTTATCTCTTTGACATCTGATGGGAGGGCGTTCCACAGGGCGGGCGCCACTACCGAGAAGGCCCTCTGTCTGGTTCCCTGTAGCCTCACTTCTCGCAATGAGGGAACCGCCAGAAGGCCCTCGGCACTGGATCTCAGTGTCCGGGCTGAACGATGGGGGTGGAGACGCTCCTTCAGGTATACAGGACCGAGGCCTGTATATTATTTATTTATTTAGAAAAAATGAAAAACCTCACAAATTCATACAGGTGTAAGACAAAAAGGATTAACATATTGTTTGCAAAACAGATTCCTTTACATGCATGAAAGCAATATGGACTGGAAATATGCTGATTTGCCCACCCCTGTTTTGAAAGGACCCAGTGCTGGTCTTCTTAGTCTGTCCTCAACATACCTGCAACACTTTAGAAGTGCACTAAGGTAGGGCAAAGTCTTGGGAAAGGGCTGTAGCTCAGTGGAAGAGAATCTGCTTTGTAGGCAAAAAGTTCCAGTTTCAATCTCCAGTTAGGGCTTGGAGAGACCCCTGCTTGAAACTCCGGAAAGCTGCTGTCATTCAGTGTGGATCAATAGTCTTATACAGTATAAGGCCACTCCCATGTTCCAAAGCCTCAAACTCTGTGGTTTCCGGTTCAAGCTCTGTATCATTTTAAATTGGTGGCATCCGTTGGGTGATTTCTTCTTCGCTTCTATTAGAGAAATTTGACTTACTGAACTTGGGGTCCAAATCCTGTTGAGACAGCAGTACTAAAAAATCCAATCATGTCAGCTGTTAAACACCTTGGAATTCACACTGGGTTTACAGGTTTTCTAGCATTCTGTGTAAGTTTTTTTCTCCTTCAAAAAATGTTATTTTGCATGGCTTGTACTTCCAAAATGCTGATTCCGATGGCATTTAAGTAAGAAAGCTTTGAAGAATTCTGTCTCACAAAGTATAAATAACTCTTGTTTCTCCATTTACTGCTATCTAATTGTCTATTTGGTGCAGCACTTTCCAAGCAGGTTTAGCAACTTGCTTGTATTTTGCGTCCCCCTGGTGCTTCACAAGCTTAATAATGCAAGATGGTAGGCAGTTTAATTACAGAAAACTGTAGCATAATTAATGACATTGTAACGGTGAATAAATTACAGTGTTCGGTGGTAATGTATAGCTCACCAGGGCAATAGCAGGAGGAGGGAGAAAGAGGTGGAAGAAGCAAGGATAAAGGGGGGGGGTTAGAATGATGAAATGGCAGCTTAAATCAGGGATGCTGGGGGAGAATTGGGACAGCAGTGTTAAACACATACTAGCATTGGCTTGGCTGCACCGTGCTGTTGGGGTGTGTGTGTGGAGAGGAGGCAGGTGCAGGAGAACAGAGTAAATGGGCCATGGAATTGCCTGTCTGTGACATTATTTACTCGCCTCCATTAAGTCAAGCGGTCAGGGGTTTTGTGATGCGTTGCTAGCCCCAGCCATCATCTTACGCTGTAGATCGGTGTTGCCGTCCTGTTTTGCTACCCTCCCCCCACTTATTTGTGGCTGCAATTAGGAAATGGTGATTTAAGAAACTGTCTTTGAATGAGTTTGATTCTGGCTGGCATCAGTTCTCCAAGACCTCACATTACCATTTCTCAGACATGCTACCTAAGAAGTCAGAAGGCATGGGAGCCAGTGTGGTATAGTGGTTAGGGCTTGAGATACCAGAGTTGAAATCCTCGCTCTGCCGTGAAGCTAGCTGGGTGTTTTGGGTCAGTCACTGTCTCTCAGCCTAGCCCACATCACAGGGTTGTCACAAATACAAAATGGGAAGGGAGAGGACAACTTCAGGTAGTTGGAAAGCAAATGTCATATAAATGTAATAATAAATAAGTCTGATTCCAAACAAATGTGTGCACAGAACAGATCATGTCACTAAACTGAATGCCTGTAGCACTCTTTTTAAATAATAAATTATGGTAATAATAATAATAATAATAATAATAATTTTAAGTATTACAGTCTTTAACCAAATACACCAAAGATGGTCACAAACAGTAATAACAGTAATAAAATAAAATCTATCACCAAAACACATTAATCAAAAGCTCAATAATAATTTGTATTAATGAATATTAATAAATTCATTTTGAAATATTATTAGAACATATCTTTCCACAAATCTCCATGAGATGTTGGTGATTTCCTCCCTTTCATCTTGATTATTAATAAAATCAATAAAAGCAGGCCAAGTTTTCCTTTAAAAATGAATCTATTTCCTTTTGTTGTTTCATCAGTTTTTCTGCTAGTATGATTGTTCACACTTTGTCATGCCATGTTTCTGTCAATAGATATTAAGTATTCTTCCAGCATTTCACAACTAATAAATGTGGCATTATAAACTCACAAAATAAGCATTTCCTAATAGGGGATTTCAACATTTTGGCTACTAATTTTGGATCCATCTGTGTTTCCTTCTTTACTATAAAACTACATTCCTTAAACATATTCTTCCAAAATGTTTGCACATATTGGTATTCCCACCACATGTGGAAATATGTCATCTGAGCCTTACATCCCCTCAAACAAGTTTGTGATGTTAATCCATAAATATGACTAAGGATAGTCAGGATCATATCCCAGTGGATGGGAGGGGAGTATTACCCTCCATTAATATATTAGCCCAGGAGGGCCCACTGGTGGAGGAGATGGTTCATCAGGGGCTTTGTCCAGAGTCTCTTCAAACCTTCCATTTGGACACCATTCTCAGCCACCATTCTGGTTCACTGGCTCCTACTTGCATCAGCAGGGAAATTTGCCACATGATGGTATCACATCACTACACATTTTCAGGGGCAGGGAACAAGGCATGAGCTTGCTGTTTTCAAGGACTGCTCTGCATTGACAAATACGTCAGTTGTGGTTTCTCTCACTTTCTCTTGTTTCTTATATTAAATTCAGTCTTCCTTATTTCCACACCAGTTTGCACTTTTTTTAAAAAAAAATTAAAAGTCCAATCTACCAGCATTTTGGTGTGAATTTCTCCTCCTACACACAGCTTTGTAGGCAATTTTGCCCAATATGCACATTTTTGCAAAGCAATTTCCCCCTGGTGTAATGAACTTTTGTATCTTGTTTTTAGTAATATGTGCATTTATATGCACACGTTACCTTAGGGTATGCATTTCTGTGCACATGATTTGGCTGGAGAACAGCATTGCAAAATTCAGAGAAGTGTCCATTCTGAATGATGGCTGTGTTTCTGTTGTCATATTGTTCTAAAAAGTGAAAATTAGGTAAATTCACTTTTAAATGAAAGCAGCTTTAAATTTCTCCCTAATCTCTAGTTAGAACTTGGTGGTCTTCTGGGTCTCCTCATGGCTGTCTTGTTAATTTTATAATAGTTAGGTTTTGCTTGAGTAGGCATTCTACCTAGCAACCAACAGGTACCATTACTCATTCAGTGATTGGGGTGTGTGTGTGGGTGGGTGTGTTATTTAAATGCAAACTTTGCAGCCTGTGCTTGCTAGGTGGCTTTTTCTTCTGTTTCATTCTTTTTTAAAAAAGAAAAAACAAAACACAAACATTTCCCCCCTCTCTATAGCTTCAATTCTACCCCATCTGTCTCCCCATGAATTAATCAGTTGTACACCTTTCCTCTATAGCCTTCATTATCTACCTTTCAAAAAAGGAGAATGTGGAGAGAAAACATAATTAGATGCCACTTTGCCTAAATAATACCTTTGAAAACAACACAGCGACTTATGAAACAGGAAAGTAGAAACAGCACAGTTTGAACTAATGACCAAATTAAGGAAAACTTTTTTTTTTTTAAGTCAGGGCTCCCCGTCCCTTTTTCCTTGCAGCGAATCATAACAAATCTAGAGTTCAGATAGATAGATGATTAGATTTTTTCCCCTCCTCTTCCACACTCAAAAATGAAATATTTCTATAATATTAAACCCGTCAAATTGATCAAAGTGCAGTGTCAAAAGATATTGTAAGTGCTTCTTCTCATCTAGTCCCCAGGATGATTGCAAATCTGAACACTTTTTTATATCTCTCCAGAAAAGGGCTGTAGATTTCTAGTACTCAGTGCAGCTAAATATGAATCATGAAATGAGCCAGCTGTCCTTGGCTGAATTCACCAAACATGCCTGTGCTTGGCACACTGAAAGCTTGAGGTTGTTATTTGATGGGGAAAGATTAGGTCTTGGATCTGGGACACTAGTGTCCCAAATCCCGCTTCTACTATGGGCTTATTGCCTCCAGTCTAGCGCTATGGGTTGCCTCGAGGTCCTGTCTCAGCTGGCTTCACATGGCTGGCATCAGGAATCAGCATTGTGCTGTCTCCTGTTGAGCCCCACTGCTGTCACTTGCAGACCCCTGACCCAGCTGCTTCTCTTTCCTGCAACTGATTGGGTGCATGAGGCTGCCATGAGCATGCATGCTATGACAAAAGTGAGGAGACAAAGCAGCGTCCTACACCTGCCTTCCACCCTGCCCCTGGAAAGAAAAGGGTGGTGGGAGGGAATTGCAACAGTGACAAGGATTTGGGCCCCTTCAGGGAAAGGACCTCCCCTCCCCGATATCAACTTGCATGAAGGTTCTCAAAAAGCAGAAACTAGCATGGAGACTTCCTAACCCTCCATTCAAAGTGGATGTTGAGCAGCTCTGCTACCAATGAATAGAGAGAACCCTGCAGGTAGAGAAGCTATCTGTGGAGTTACCACAGTCATTTTCTAAACAGAGCAATTACAAGATTCAGCAACATTACACAATATAAAGCTTCTTTTACAAGAGCTGGAGGACCTGTGGCTTTCCAGATGTTGCTGGATTCCAAATCCCACCAGCAACAGCCAACAAGATCAGTGGTCAGGGTTTATGGGAGATGGAGTCCAGCGACATTTGGAGGGCCACAGATTTCCCAGTTCTGCTCTACAGGCTGATGACCATGGAAAGATATACATGAACAATGTTACCTTGGAGCCCCAATGCCATATGTATTTTGGAAACACAATTTCCATGCAAATTCGCAAATACGTTGCATTCTGATGAAGGGAGAAATGTGGCATTGGACTTAGCCAGTCTGTTTCAGGGGTGCCAAATCCATTGCACCTATAAGCTCAACCTCGTGTCACAGATGTTTTTCTGTATATATTTTCCTTGAAGCAGCCACAAGGTATTGGAGTGTCTTGCTAAAGGCCATTCTCTAACTCTGTGGCAAACTTGGATAGAATCCATAGCACTTGCTCCTTTACCCTTGTATGTGCTAACCACTTGGGTATAATGACAGATTTTAAAATGTCCAAGAAAGCAAGGGGGGTTGCCAGGATATTGGGTGTGGAGGCAAAGCAGGGAGAGCAACTAAGAAACTAATTCCTCCAACTTTACTGCTTACCAAATTAGAAACAATTTAAGGCTTTAAGGATTAAGTACCATTAATTACTGCCCAACAAATGCTGAACTACAATAGAGCACTTGTGGAAATCAAGAGGACTTCTGCATGAATGCTAAATGGCTTCATTAATGCTCGGTGCAATTTCATTGAGTGATAAATTAATTTGCCCGATGCTCTTAAGAATTACTGAGTGGAATAGCAGGCAAAAAAGTACATTGACATCAGAGCAAGGGACTGCTCTGTTCTCTAGCATGCGGAATAGCTCATGCAGACATGATGTGCTGTCAGAAAGCCTTGTCAGTTGGATGACCAGCCTTACAAGTTGTTTGGGTAATTCCAAATGAATATAGCAAGGACTGGAGACAAGGAATGAATCATTTTAGATGTGCTAGATGATACTAAATAATGAGACCGGAGTGTGGGTGAAACTTGGGCAAGCAGAATCAAGTACAGGATTCCCTGCCAAGGGTGCATCTCTAGTTGAGGAAAACATTTTCACATCCATTCATGTGCTATGATGATGTTGAATGATTAGGACAGGGTGAGGCAGTCGGGATTGCTGGAGTTGGGGAGATAGATCTTCCCAACTACTTCTCCTCTCCCTTCCAACAGATGGTTGCATGCAGTATTAGCCATACTAAGAATAGACCCATTAAAATTAATGGACATGCCTAACTTAGGTCGGGGACGCGGGTGGCGCTGTGGGTTAAACCACAGAGCCTAGGACTTGCCAATCAGAAGGTCGGCGGTTCGAATCCCTGCGACGGGGTGAGCTCCCGTTGCTCGGTCCCTGCTCCTGCCAACCTAGCAGTTCGAAAGCACATCAAAGTACAAGTAGATAAATAGGTACCTCTCTGGCGGGAAGGTAAACGGCGTTTCCATGCGCTGCTCTGGTTCACCAGAAGCGGCTTAGTCATGCTGGCCACATGACCTGGAAGCTGTACGCCGGCTCCCTCGGCCAATAAAGCGAGATGAGCGCCGCAACCCCAGAGTTTGTCACGACTGGACCTAATGGTCAGGGTTCCCTTTACCTTTACTTAACTTAGGTCCACTAATTTAAGTGGGTCTACTCTGAATAAATGTGAGTTGGATACAACTCAGCATTGCCCACCACCACCTTTGCCAGAGACTGGGAAGCAATGGTGAAAGGGCAAAAGTATGCAGAGGAACTTGTTCCATCTACCCCACCCATGAGTCAGGTAGAAAAGGCACATAAGCGGGAACATGATAGAGGTGTATAATGGTGTGCAGAAAGTGGGAGAGGAGGGAAGGAGATGGCATGACTTGGCCAGTTGCTGAGATGAAAGAAAAGGAGTCTGCTGGACCAGGCCATCTTTCTGTGATTGGAGGATAACTTGCAGAAGTTATAACTAGGTTCTCCCAGGGAATACATGGCTGTTAGCAGCAGCCTGCCTTTGCAAGCGCCTTTTATGTACAAGGGATCAGATGGTGTTGCAGTCGTTCGATCAATATAAAACCTGTTGTGACAAAAAGGTTTTCCCCCCACCCTCCCAATTTGCATGAAAGTGGAGTCGGTGGCTTCATGTCCTGTCTGTCGCACACCTCCTCCATATCAGGTTTCCATCTGCCTTCAAAGTATCTTCATTGAGTGGGAGTCAGACCTGACCAAAGATCTTACGTCTCAAGCCGCAGTCATTTTAGCATTGCACATGCTGTTTTCTCCTTTGCCACATGACGGCTGCCTGCACTCTCCACCAAGCCAGCTTGTCAAATTCCCTTTAGTACATATTACTTGGAGTTCAGCAAGATTCTGCCCATCCCATGAGACTTTTTAGTCTTCAGCTTCTTTCTTCTCTTATTGATCTTTAAAAAGAAAAAAACAGGGGGGGGCAGTGAAGTTCCCAGTGCCTATATTAAATTTGAACAAAACGTCAACTGCAACAGGCCTGAGAGATTTTGGCAGGGGCTTTTAGTGTCTATTCATGAAATGCTCCTGTCACCTTTTTCTCTTCTCCTTTCCTTATTATCTCTTTCCTGTCTTGTCATTTGCTTTGTCTCCTCCATGGCCTTTAGGACATCTCTCCTTCCTGTGAAATTTGCTGTTAGTTTCGTCACAACATGCCACAAAAACGGCTTGGCATTTTGAAGAAGAAATCAGGGTTCTCTAGAACTTAGCGCTACAGAGCTTATAGAACTGAATCCAGCAGGGATCTTGCAGGATTCTACATGGCATCTTCTAATTGCATTATGTTTTTAATCAGCTTTCTTTACTAGGCACTTAGGCCAGGGGGTATCCATCAGAGTGCCCTTGAGATGTTTTGAACCCCCACTCTTATTGTCCCTGGCCATTGGCCAAGCTGACTGGGGCTGGTGAGAGTTTATTCAGTTATTGTTCTCATTACAATAATATCCCTCCTTTCCTGCAAGGAGCTAAAAGATGATGTGCTGTTCCCTTCCCATTTTTTCTTCTGGTTAGCCTGAGAGAAAGTGAATAGCCATGGACATCCAGTGAGATTCATGGCTGGGTGGGGATTTGAACTTTAGTCTCCCAGGCACTAGTGGAAATATCTGGAGGGCACCAGCTTAGCTACTCCTCCACTAGCACTTATCTGCCAGTAACTTCCGGGTTGATATGAAGCTGAATTTGATTTGGTTTTGGATTCAATGTCTCCCATGTTATCAGGTTACTAATGAGCAACTTTTCACCAATTACATCAAAAGGTGAGGAATCTTTTTAAGTCCAAGAGTAACATTTTTTCACACACACACCCGGGAACTTTCTGGGGAACCACATAACAATAGTGGGTGGAGAAATGAATGCAAATTTACCTTTATACTGTAAGCTAGTGGCTACTATGTACACAGTCCTCTCTATCCTGTATCCAGTCAAGCAAAACCCTCAGAGTTCAAGGATACATTCCACACAGGGGAAAACATAACTGAAGTAATACACACAGCTGCCTAAAATCTCCTGCCTCCAAGTTAGACTGTTAAGTCCAGGGTCTGAAATTCCTTAGTTGCACCATGGGATCAATGCAATACAGAAACCTTCCTTCTCCACATGCAGACATGGTCCACCATAATGAGAGGTATTTTGCTTATCATAATGGGTATGCCTGTCCCTGTTTCAAGCCATGCCCCTATGTGCATCGGCAAAACCCAAGTCATTTTATGCCTGTGACTTGACAGGCTACAATGAGCGATCTTGTGAGCAATGGGCAAGAGCTGCCTTCCTATCCAGTTGTCCCCTGATTTAGCAAATGCCAGCTCTCTGTGCCAGCTTGGTAAACAGCTGCTTACTAGCTTATTTATCCCCTTGCAATCATCAGGGGAGGATAATTTCAACTACATGCCACATCTTGTTGACAGCAACCACCTGAAAAGTTAGGGATGAGAGGGAAGTGGGGATAAAGCCAGGCAGGCTGTGAGGGGTGGGGTGGGGGAAACATGGAGGAGTTAGCACACATCGGGAAAAGCTAGAGGAGTCAAGAACACTCATCCAATATTCAGTGACATGGTGTCAAGACACAGATAGGGGTAGAACAGTAATTAAAGTAAACAGCGCATCAAAGTCTTGGCTAAAGTCATTATTTAAATAGAAAGTAAATGTAGAAACAGCTCATGTAGCTTTATGGAGAAAAAGGTGTTACTGAGAACCTTTGGAGAATATTAATGATGATGGAAGCCGAAAGGTTGAATATCAATGCCTTCCTCTTTATGACATCTGACTGTGTGGAGAGATGGCAAGGGAAGCAGACCCACCCCTCTGCTCTGCAGCCGACTAAAACTGCAATCCTATACTCCAGGGGTGGCTAACCAAAGGCTGTCCAGGTGTCCCTGAGCTGTGTCTCCCACCATTCCTGACTATTGGCTGTGTTGGCTGGAGCTGATGAGCATTAAAGTTCAGCAACTCTTGCTGTGCACAATTGTAAGGCCAAATGAACACAATGAGACCCATTTGATATGTAACAAAATGTCTGAAGTGTTAAGCCTTCTGAAGTGTTCAGCCAAATACTGTACTTTTCCGTGTATAAGACATCCCCATGTATAAGATGCCCCCTATTTTGGGGGACTAAAATTAAAGAAAACGGGGGAAGATTGTTTTTTGGGGAAGATTGCCCAAAGTTGTTGAGCCATTTTTTTTTGGGGGGGGGGATGCAAAAAATCACCCACCCAACTGGCAAACGCTAACAATCTCAAGCGACGAAAGCCAAATTGCTGAAGCGGCAGCCAATCCAAAGCAGCCTTTGCTGCATCCACAAAGAACCCACCAAATTGACAAAGCAGCAGCCAATACAAAGCAGCCCTTGCAGCAGACACCATTCATCCACCCAATCGCTAGATCCTGCTTGCAGCTGCAACCAATCGCCCGTTCCCCCCCCTGCACTCCCCATGTATAAGATGCCCCCCCCCCATTAACATTATTTTTGAGTAAAAAACCCTCATTTTATAGACGGAAAAGTATGGTACCTGACTGGTTATTTCTAACCTTCAAAGTTTTTCCCAAATTGGAGTACTAGGGGAGGTTGGGGTCAAGGTGGGTACTCACAGTTAAGACGGAAGTGCAACATCTCAAAAAACAAGGACAAGGCAGGTCTCATAGTCTAGTCTAATCTTTGTGGTAAAGTCAAATCCAGTAGACCAACCAAGACTTTATGGGGGATTGTGGTGGGAGAACATGGCAGTTGCCTTCCTCATGCTAGTGTTTAAGAACATAAGAGTGAATTCCATAGTTTAACTATGGGCTGTGTGAAGAAGTCCTTTCTGTCATCTGCCCCGAATCCCCGGGCATTCTCAGATAATTTCTGAGTTAATCCAACATGAGCTTGCGACTACTCACCCATTTCTTTTCTGATCTTTCCTATTTGTGCTTTTAACTGCTATGCCAGTGAGATGATGAACCCTTTGCCACATAATTCTATGCATGTCTATTCCGAAGTCCATTGAGTTAAATGAGAGCTACTCTCAGGTTTGTTGTCTTAGTGGGTTAATTCATTTTTTGCCATTACAGCTGTAAGGATAGGCCAGCGAACACTTTCTCTGTTATAGTGGTAAATTACACAGAAGCCATCCACCTATATTAGGCTTCTATTAGGATTGTATTGGTTACTAGGACTCTGGATCATGCCACTCTGCATTTAGTTGGAAGAACATAGCTGTTGTTTAGAACATCTCCCCATATTCATTTCAAGCTCCCTTTATTCTAAATGCACTAATGGATTTGGTGGTCTTGATGAAGCCTCTGGGATTGATTGGTTGAATTTGCCTTAAAACCACAGACTGAGCCAGACCTAATGTCTCTGGCTGCCATTGACTTGAGCTGCTCCTAAGCTGAATGGTTTGTCGTTCCCATTGACTGGGCTTCTTAGATCCTGCCAAGAGGCAGTTAATACAATGGACCTAAAGAGGGGAAGAAGAAGAAGTTGCCTAAGAAAAGAAGAGACCAGGGAGCCTGGGGGGGGGGGATAACCCTTGAAAATATTGGCCCAGAGTCATGAGGGGAAAGAGGAGGAGACCAGAGGGTGGCATCTGAGAGAGAAAGCAAACCGGGCATGGCAATGATTAAAAGAGGAGAGATATATGTATCTAGAATTAGCTCTTACAGGAGGTAGTGACGGCCACCAATTTAGATGGCTTTAAATGAGGATTAAACAAATTAATTGAGGATAGGGCTAGCAGTGGTTACTAGCCATGATAACTGTGTGCTTTCATCACTGTTAGAGGCAATATGCCTCAGAATATTAGTTGCTGGGAACTGCAGGCAAGGAGAGCACTTTTGCACCCAGGTCCTACTTGGGGGCTTCTCATAGGCCTCTGGTTGGTCACTGTGAGAACAGCATGCTAGACTATTTTGGCCTTTGGCCTGATCCAGCAAGGCTCTTATGTTCTTTTCTTATAAGTGCACGCATTTCAGTTAGGCTGGCAGAAAACCTTGAAAAGGGTTTTTTTTTATTTGTTTTGTTCTGAAATATCTAGGCATGGCTCATAGGTTAGATAAGGAGAGTGCTTTGACATAGTTATGCCTTCATTTATTGGTGGCCTGTGAGATGATGCAGAGAAATGTCCAGAACTCCCTTGTGTGTGTTTGGCTCCATCCATGAAAAATTGCTGTCTGCCTCCACCCTTGGGCTTCAAGCTATTCCACTTAATACGCTAGACACTAAAATGACCCCTTTGTTTGCTTTATGATCGCTTCTGATAGTGCGCTATGCCAGAGATATCATATCTTTGATCTCTCCGCATGGATGTTAAAGCTCTCTTGAGTTCAGCAGCATCTCCTTGAGATTAATACTTCATGGCGTTCTCAGCACCATGCTGTCCTAACCCATACATCACAGTATGTCATGCCTGGCACAAGCCTCCTGCCTCAGTGGCATTGTGCTGGCAGGATAAATAACCCTTGGCTGGCCCCATTCTCTCCCTCCTGCCGCCCCCAATCACTTTGCTACACACAAAGAGTTCAGCAAAGGCAATGCAGCCAGTATGAGGATTGCAGAGAAGCCCAATGTAGGATTCAAGGTCCATGGGGGAGGTATGGCCTGTATTAGCGAAGGTCCATAGCTCAGTTGTATAGCATCTGTTTTGCATACAGAAGGCTCCAGGATCAATCCCCAGCACCTTTGTAAGGCAAGAGAGCCACTCCTAGTCAGTGTAGACAATACTGAGCTAAATGGACCAGTGGCCTGATTCAGTACAAGGCTGTTCCCTGAGTCTGTTCCTCTGTAACTAAGAGACGCCTGATGAATGTACTAAGTGACCCATGGAAACTAAGAAAATTTTCATTTATTTTTTTTAAAGTCTTCCATTGCCAAAAAAGACAAGTGCAGCAGTGCAGCAGTTTCTCTGAGATGCCTTTATAGGGAACGACAAACCAATGTACCTCCAGGGTGCCCATCTGCCTCCTAACTCATTTCAGATCTCATCCATTAGATGAATGAATTATGATGAAAGTCACTTTTTCCACCTTGGCTTTGTTGCTATTGTTTTGGCCTAGGTGTGTTTGTTTTCTTGGGAAGTAGGGGCATGCAGTGATTTTGTTTGCAATCTTGGCTTTACTGATCACAAAATATGCATTCTACCCCCTTGATGAGCATGAGAGAAGGTTAAATGGGTCTTGATCCTGTTCAATGGAAGCTTTTTACAGTAGAGGCACTCCACTGCAACCAGGGCTGCAGGAGTGCAAAGAGCCCACTCAGCATAATAGATTTTTTTATTTTATTTTATTTTATTTTTAAAAAGAGGGAGAGAAAGATTCTGGTGCACAGCTGTGAATCCCCCTCCTCCTCCTCTCTGTCTTGAAGAGGAAAGCTTGAGATAAATTTAACCTAGTCTCCTGGAAAATGAAGACAGCAATGGCTTCTGCCTGTAAACTCCCCTCTTGTTTGCAGGCATGCCAAGTTTACTCTTTGCTCATGTCAGATTTCATAAACCAACAGGGCTTCAGGGTGGTTGTTGTTTTTTTAAAAAAAATGCGGTTGGAAATTTACTTATTTAGTTCAATTTATATCCTGCCCATTTCAGAGGACTTGAGCCAGCAATCAGCAGTTTTTAAAAGGAGCAAGACATTAAGCCAGAATGCTAGAATTAATGTATAAATTATATCAAGTTGAACATTAAATCCTCCTCCACTCTGGCTGCTGAATGACAGCTTACTGAGGGGACTGTGTTTTGCTGCCCAGATGTCGTATGCATGCTCAGTATTGTGCAAAGCTCTTTGATAGCACATTGAAATATTGCTAAGTTGATTTATCAGTGTCCAGTTTTGGCTTATTATCATGAGCCAGGCCATCCAGCACTTTATTGGCTGCTCTAACAACAAATCTCTAGGTCTTTCCCAGTCCTGTTACCTGACACCCTAGAAATGCTAGGGACAAGCTGGGAACTTCCCTCTTCAGAAGCCATGCCCCTGTCAGTGAGCTATGGACCCCCCCCTCAACATTCTAATCTTCTACAACAATAATCCAAAGTGTGGCTTTGTTTTTCAAGCTGAAATTGCAGTGTAGGATAATAAAGGGCTCTCATAATCATTAGGCATTCGTGATCTGTTTCCCCACTCTGTATTTAAATAATTAAAATGATGTGACTACTAGAGATCCATGATTATACTGTGGTCACAATAAAGCTCCTTAGCTCCCTGCTAATTTTGCTTCACTGGTGTGGCGAATGACTGGATTGCTCCCCACAAAGCTGGCAGATAGTTGTGCTCGCATGTGGGGGGAAAGAGGCAATGAGAAACACACCTGGGTGAAGTAGGGCCACTTCATTCACCACCACCCCATGATTCTTATGGGAAATTGCATACAAAAATGCATCCATTAAGAAGAAATATAGCCCAAATTGCATACAGATTTCAATGCACACTTTTGAAATAAATAAAAATCACAAACGGATACAGAAATTGGGCAGAGTGAATTTAAGGTTGGGAATGTAGGTAACTGAGAGAAATTAAGGTCGGCAGATTCTTCCATCTGTAGTTATATATTCAGCCAAGCCCCACCCTGTGCACAATGTGTGGAGAATGCCAGCATGCCTATGTCACTGCATCTCCTGCCTTGCTTCTGGGCACATGCAAAGCTACATTCTTCATCTTCATGCCCCTTTGAGCCAAGGAGGAAATGTAGGCTGGATGGGGGATTAAGCATAGGTGAGATAATTTGAGATGTTAGCAGTCTGTTGTTGTTTTTTATTTTTTGGTTTTGAAGTCTTCTTACAGTGGAAGTGGGTGGGTCAACCCCCCACAGGTGATTTTGGCTTGTGTGTATTAAATGAAGCAGTCTGTGCATAAACTCTTTTGAGTACTAATTTTTCTGCATGAAGATAATTCTTCAAATGCAGAGGGAATACCACCCCCCCACACACATTTTGGCTCAAACCCACCCAAACAAAAATAGCAAGAGGTAAATGAAGCTGCAAGACTCATCCAAGAATCTGGCATGTAAATGGGCTTGTTTCCTATTGCCACTGGTTTGATAGGAACCTAGGAATGCTGTCTTTGGAGAACAGCCATAGCTCAGTGGGAGAGCATCATCTTTGCATACTGAACGTCCCAAGTTCAATTCCCAGCATCTCCAGGTAAGTCTGGGAAAAACTCATTCCTTTATTTGACCATTTATTCCCATCTTCTTCCAATTTCTATGGATATATTTAATACCATGCAAGTGTCCCGGTACACCTCCCTCTTTTTCTTTTTTTTGCACAAGAGCTCGGTGGCCATTTGGGGCACTGTGATTTCATGCCAAGGTCTCACTCCCCCCAAAAAAGTACTTTCTTTGGGGCCACTATCTTGTCACCTTTCCAAAATGTGTGTTTTTGGATGCTATGCAAAAAAGTGTATCTTTGGGGCTCCATGATCTCATGCAAGAATATGGATTGGGAATACATGCATCCTGGTTTTGGGACTCAACATATTAGAGGGTATGGTATATTTGTGTATCTATGCAAATCTGAACCATAATTTTTGCATGTACAACTGGGAGATTCCCCTCCCCTTAAAAAAAAAACCAATGACGGGATGCACAAGGTAATTATTTTGTTCCCATTGTCTTGAAGCCTCATCATGGTCCCCATTGGGAAGTGCTCATTGGGAAAAGACTATCTGGTACAGTCACCTAGCAGTCAATGGGAAAAGCTGCTGTCCTCAGCAAAGCTCCAAATGCCATAAGAAGATTAGCAAATATTTCTCAGCGAGGGCCTCACTCTCCTTTATTTGATTGAAATATTGGGGAGGTGGAAATCAGCCACTCGGGGGAAACTATGAGCAAGAAAACCTGGGAAAGGAGAGAGAGAGAGGGTTTTTAAAAAAGTTCACAGCACATCTCTTTATGTGTATCCTGTACAGATAATCACCATGCACCTCAAATTCTGCCACCAACACCACCAGTCTAAACTAGGGTGGCCCTCCAAATGTTGTTGGACTACAACTCCCATCATCCCTGACCATTGGCCATGCTGGAAAGGGCTGATGGGAGCTGAGATCTAACAACTCCTGGAAGGTCACCAGTTCTCCATGCCTGTCCTGCACAAGAAGCACACATGATTTCTAAAGGCAAAGCTATGCAAATAAAACCTATCTGCATAATTTTAATTTATGTGTGTAACATTTTCTGCAGAATTTGGGATCACAGAGCTTTCTCCTGCTTTGGAATTAGGGAGCTTTGGGGGCATTGAGAGACCGTCTCTGTGCATCACTAGCCTCAGGCATCCACCTGGGCAATGCCAGGAACCGAAGGATTAAGTTATCGGTCCCCTTCTGATTTATGCAAACGCCTGCTCAGCTTCCTAATATGAAATCAGTTCCTGTCATCATCTGTATTTTTTATTCTGAGCCACAACACTAAAACACTTGGCAGTGATTACAAATAGGAAAGTTATTTTTGTGTGTGTGCCAAGTCTACAGCATTGAAACTTAATAGCGTGGTGTAATGGAACCCTACGCTGATGTGTGGCATATTTAATATCCATCTTTCTTAGAAATAACAATGTTCTGAAATTAGAAAGGACTTTAGCAACGAAATAATTAATGTGGATAACCATCATAAATGCCACAAACGGAAGAAATACAGATGGTAGTGAACCGTGATCGCTAATACTCTAACCTGTTGTGACAGAACTTTAAAAATTGAAACCCTGTTCCCCAGAGGCCAGTGAATGGAGGCTTAGCCAGAGAGAAAAGAGAGCTCCTTTCTAATTACATTGCTCCCTCTCATTACCCATCTCCCAGTTGGTTATGCACACTCTGTTACGTGAGCATCCAAGTCTAGTAGAGCTTATTAACAGAGGAGCAAAGTTCCCTTCATTATATTGGCCTCTCTCTCTCTCTCTTTTTCCTTTCACCAGCAATGGCTGGTGAAGGCTACACCACTAGGCCCCTGCTGCTGTGGCACTAAGCAGAGGTGCAACTTCAGTTGGTAGTGGTAGTGGTTGATGGTTAAGCACATGATCTGTAGGCAGAAGGTCCCAGGTTCAATCCCTGGCTTCCCTAGTTAAAAGTCTCAGGTGGGTGGTGAGAAGGACCCTCTACCTGAGACCCTGAAGAACTGCTGTCAATCAGAAGGCACCATGCACTATGATAAGGTCTTTATCTCCACACTGGAGCTTAGAAGCCACAGGGCCTGCTGGATTCTGCCAAGTGTCTCCTAACATAGAATGCTGCCTCCACCACCCCTATAGCATCATGTAAGATGTTAAGTCTGAGTCAGCAACTCCCATCAGCTCCAGCTCCAGCCAGCAGTGGTGATGGGAGTTGTCATCCACAAAGTCAGGAGGGCACCAGCTTGGCTACCATTTCCCAGCATAGAGAAAAGCTGCAGCTGTTGATTGTCCACATGTAGTTAATGATAACGGAGCAAGTCTATCTAAGAAAAGGTGGCAACTCTGGATATGGAAAGAACCCCCAGTGATTCATTTCATTCATATGAGTATGTTTAGCCTGGGGAAGAGATTATGGTGAGACATGAAAGCTGTTTTCAAACATCTGAATGGCTGTAACACAGAATATGGAGCACACTTGTTATCTTTTGCTCTAGATAGCGGGGCTAGAACAAATAGGTGGAAATTTCAGGGAAGCAGGGGTCAGCTGAGCACCAGAAGAAAGCTGGCAATGAAAGCAGTTGGACAATGCAGCAGATTCCCTCATGAGAATGTGGGCAATCTTATGCTGGAGATGGCTATCTATCAGGGTTACCATAGTTGCATCCTGCGTTGCAGATCCTGTACTGAGCAGGTGGCTGGACTAGACAATCTCCAAGTTCCCTTCTAACTCAAGCCTATTATTCTGTTGTGTGATGTTGTTGACCATGGGTAGGCAAACTAAGGTTCGCGGGCCAGATCAGACCCAATTGCCTTCTGGATCCAGCCCACAGATTGTCCGGGAATCACCGCGGGGATCGCCAGCGCACATGTTCTTTCCCTCTCCCTCACATGGTGGCCCCGGCGCCTCCTCCCTCCCTCCTCCTGGCTTCTCCCTGCTCTGCCTAGAGAAGAAAGGGGGCTGGGCTTTGTTGCTGCCAGCAGCAGCAGTGCTCGAGTGGCCACCATTTTAAGCAGCCCCTCTCCAGAGCCCTTTTGCACACCGCTCATCATCCCTCCACCATCGCCAGCCCCTGCCACTCTCAAGACACAGGTAAGCAGCCACCTGGGCTCATGGTGCTCTTGCATCACCCCCCCAAAAAAAATATAGTCCAGCCCCTCACAAGGTCTGAGGGACAGTGGAATGGCCCCCGCTGAAAAAGTCTGCTGACCCCTGTTGTTGATTTATGGGACCCTCCAGCTTTCACTTTCAATAGAATTTAATAGCTACTCTAGAAGAGTGGTCATATCTTCAGGAAGTTCCTGGACCATTGTAATCCAATACAATTCACTTCCCCAAGCAATATTTTGAAATGGGGAGTCTCTCCTGCCTACACCCTAACTTCATGGTGTTCTATATCTGTTTCTCCCCCCATTTTCTTTCTGATTGGCAAGGCAGCTGCTATGCCCAACCTGTGCTTCCCAGCACAGCTGTGATTCCTCTTGCCTGTCACCATTAAAAGCCTTTTCATCTCTGTTCGGAGCAGTTTCTCGTTATCATTTCTCCCTTTCCGATTAGGCCAATGGTTCCATGTGGTCGTTTAGCTGTCAGCCGTCCTGAGTGGCGGCCTTGCATTTCTAAACGTAAGCATGCCTAGGAGAGTCTGTTGCACAGCTGTTCTGCCAGCAGGCTGACCCCAGAGATTCCCCAGGTGCCCTGCCATGCTCTGGGAAATGAGTGTTGCAGATTTTGTATCTCACACTGGGGGGAAACAAAAAAGGCTGCCTTTTGCACTTGACTGGACAAATTCATGGGAAGAGGAGGGGAATGGCCCAAGCAGGGATTTCACATCTTATTAATTGTAAGCAATAAGATTTTCACAGAGTAAGTAGATTTAACTAAACTGGTGCTGTGAAATTGGCATTAACCCTCTAAGGTAGGCAGTCATTTTTAAAGTATGCCTTAAATTTAGTTTAGAATAATTTTATAGCAGAACTCGTTTCAAATTTGCAGAACTTTTTTTAAGGTACATTTCATCGAGAGCACTGGACAGCTATGCCACCTTTCTAATTTTGTGCATTGAAATTAAAATGGAAGCTAGACCCAGCTATTTGATGTTGCTTGGAGTGCTGGTATATAAAGAAAAAGTAAAGTAAGAGTAGAGAAGGGTAAACATCAGTGGTGGGCCCTATGGAGTACTAGTATCATGACAGCTGTCCAATGACACCAGGTGCTGATGCAATCCCTCATTGATGTATATTTCATAATGGGTAACATGAAGAATAGGGACACGGGTGGCGCTGTGGGTAAAACCTCTGCGCCTAGGACTTGCTGATTGCATGGTCGGCGGTTCGAATCCCCGCGGTGGGGTGAGCTCCCGTCGTTCGGTCCCAGCTCCTGCCAACCTAGCAGTTCGAAAGCACCCCTGGGTGCAAGTAGATAAATAGGGACCGCTTACCAGCGGGAAGGTAAACGGCGTTCCATGTGCTGCACTGGCTCGCCAGATGCAGCTTCTCACGCTGGCCACGTGACCCGGAAGTGTCTGCGGACAGCGCTGGCTCCCGGCCTATAGAGTGAGATGAGCGCACAACCCTAGAGTCTGGCAAGACTGGCCCGTACGGGCAGGGGTACCTTTACCTTTACCTAACATGAAGAATGTCCACATATTGCAGTCAGGGAGTGTAAAATACATGCGCACACTAACAGTTGAGCTGAACACTCATACAGTTACTATGTGCTCTGTGTTGTTTTCTGTGCCTTTTAGGTGATAGTTCAACTTGTTTGTAACATTATTTTTTCCAGTCTTTTTAATGCATAGTTTATGTTGTTTTGTGTAAACTGCTTAGATGTTTGGATGATTCAGCAGTATATAAACCCTGCTAAATTTTATAAATTACATCTTCAATGAGTGCATAGTCTTTGTCCCTGTGCACACAATAGTTAAGCTCTGCAATTCAACAAGTGTACACAATTGTTTACAAACACTTCTGCATGCATAGAGAAAGCTTGTATCTGTGCTCATTGCAACAAGAAAACAAGCCTATAGTAAAACAAATGTTGGAAAAATACCTATGCAAGCAATTTAATTAATGGATCTGGCAATATGCTCGAGAAGGATTTCAGCATTCTATCAGTACAAGGATTTCTGGTTGTACAATGGGATTCCTCTCTCCCCACTTGTGCACCCCCTAAATCTGTTCTGGGGGTTTCCCTAACCCTTTGGAGTATATTTCTGCACAGAGGGAGGATGGGGGAAAGTCACATTGCATGTGCAGAAATCCTTTACTGATGGGATGCTCAGTTAGCACTTGGTTGGATGCAAACCTCAGAATTGTAATTTAAGTAATATTCAATGGATTATATAGAATGAAAAATTGGGCATTTAACTTAAAAACAAAATGTCTAGTCATTTGTCGGAGAAGCAAGATGTCATTGAGGAGAGAGCTCCTTTGCTGCCATGCCACAGATCTGTCTGAAATTTGATGTGGGTGTAATGCGTTTTTTTATTTATTCACAACCAGTAGGAACATTATATATATATTTTGTAGGGAATAGGGTGGTTAACTTTTATTTAACGTGGCTTTTCTTTTATTGACTTTTGTAACATTACTCAAAGAAGAATAGATTGGCTAAGCCTCTTTCCCCTTGGCTGTATAGTCTTGTTCTATTGAATGTTCTCTCATTAATTTTGGGTTTAATTTTTCAATTTTTAATGTGCAGTGTGATTTTAAAAAGAAATGTAAGCAAAAGCCCATGACCTGAATGACCCTTAGAGGGACCTCATGTCACTGTTAATCTCATTAAATAGGGTTGTGTGCAAGCTTTTGTTCAGCTCTTGTCATTGCTTTTTCTCTAGAAACAGATGCCAGCTGAACCATAACCCTGCCCAACACTTAGCTTTGGGCCAAGATTCCTGATAGGAACAGAAAAATGAACTGATTGATCAACTGAATTAGTTGTATAGATCCAGAAGCAACATATTCCTAACATCACTGTGAGATGGTGTTAAAAGTGTTCTGCTCCATAGAGCAGTTGCATTTGGAGTCACTCAAGCAGCTAATGAATAGGAGGCTAAGAGTTGGATTAAGCCTGCGGAGATCCATCAAGTGGCAACAGTTATTGTCTGTTAATTAAACATTAATTAATTATTAAAAGGACACTTATTGAGGTTTAACTACTCTGCAGATACTTTTTTTTAAAAAGTGTGTAGTTCTGACAGGTGTTGAACTTCAATAATTACATTCTTCACAACTGGTGTTTTGTTAGACTTTGACTAACTTTCTTATTTAATGGAAATCAAACCTTTAATTGAGATGCTTAATTCTAAGCTGATGGATTGGGAGTTCTGGGTCCACAGGAAGACTTGAGCCTGCCATAGGAAAAGAGAGAGGAAGGCATTTCCATAACTAAGAGAGGTGACGGTTGGTTATTCAAGGAGGGCACCATTTAAGAATCTATTTCCCCAAGCTCCTATATGCACTCATGTTAACTGGAGCTGCAAGGAATCATTCTTTTCTCATTAGGAGATTTGTGGAGGGTTCCTTTTATTGGTATCAATATGCTTGGTAACTTCTACCACGTTCCTTTGTACTCGGAGACAGAAATTGGCACACTTACCCACAGGGAGAATTGCTATTTTTCATTCCTTCCAGATCTCTTTAGAAGCAAATCTTTGTGCTAGTGACAATAGTCCCACTCCTAAAGAATCACAGCCCCATTGCTTAGGAAATGAGTAAACCAAATCATGTGGCAATGTTTCTTTCCTCTTAATCAAGAGAGTTCACTTACATGCTGAGGTAGCAAATGAAGGTTCCAGCATGGTTGTACTTTGTGTCCATTTCCATATGTGCCAGATGCACAAGGAATAATAATGTTACAGATAGGTAGCCGTGTTGGTCTGCCATAGTCAAAACAAAACAAAAATTTTCTTTCCAGTAGCACCTTAAAGACCAACTAAGTTAGTTCTTGGTATGAGCTTTCGTGTGCATGCACACTTCTTCAGATACACTGAAACAGAAGTTGCCAGATCCTTCTATATAGTGAGAATAATAATAATGAATCTGTTGTTCCCAGTGTAGAATGTCCAGATTTTCTTTGATCAGTGGGATCTTGCTTTTTGTTGTGCAAACAGAATCTAGGTGTGCCACCTTGTTCTCCCCAAGTAGCAACCTACACACATACCGTATAGCTTAATGTCAATGGAAGGACTCAAGCTTCTTACTCCATGGACTGGCCTCCATGAAAAGCCAGGCCTTGTCATTTGCTGCTCTAGAGGCATGGAATGTCTTCTATAGACAATGCATTCACACACCTCTGCATTCTCCATCCAGGCAAGCAAGAGGTACATCGACACTGTCCAGATGAGCAAAGGTCCACCCAACAAACTGGTGCCAAATATATTGCTCCTTTAAATTAAGTATATTTATGTTGGTGTTGAATGGGGATCTGGTGTGGGGAGGGCATATAGGTTTCCCTCTAATATAAATGTGTACATTTCCTAATTGGTTCAAGGTTCCTAGGGTCTTGACATTGAACAAATACAGATTTCAGGTCTACTGTTGCTTTCAGTGCAAACCTGGTTTGAGATGACAAGGCTGGGGAGAATTTTATACTTAGTTGTGAGATTTAGAACCCAAATAAAATACAAATAAGATCCATGAGTCATGTCCTAAGTTATCATTCCTTCATTATCTAAGGGGACTGAAGCATCCCATATCCCTGAAGTCAAACACTCTCATCCCCAAACCCTTTGGGTGTACACACAGCATATTCTTTAAAATGGGATTCTGGGAGCAGTTCTCAAAAGGGTAACTGGGCATGTGGGAAAGAATTTCCTAGCAACTTGTATATAAAGTGGCTTTTTCCATTTTCCAGGCTCAGTTCAGCAAGTAGAGAAGCTTCTCTTGAGGCTTTGTAGTTAGCACCAGCTTCTTAACTTTCGGCAAAGTTCTGAAAACAGACTGGGAACATGGTAACCTTATGTATTTGTCTATGGGATTCTTGGAGTTACTGAGCTACAGAAGGATGGAGCAATCAGTTTCTGGGACATGTCAATTTTGCTTGTGTCCATTCATAAATTTGTCCAGTCCCATTTCAGCATTAATCTGCAATTTTTTTGTTTGTTAAAAAATGTATTGAGAGAGAGAGAAAGAGAGAGAGAGAGAGAGAGAGAGAGAGGGAGGGGGGAGAGAGACAGAGTTATGAATTGGGGGGGGGGTGTGTCAGACACCCTATAATCATCTTTACATTCAGTAAAGGGTCAGAATTTGAGCAAACTCAAAATTTCCTGAATTCAGCAAGGGCAAACTCATGAGGGGATGTAGCTGGGGAGAATCCCAAGAGTCAGAAAGAGACCTGGAAAGCCTGCAATTGTCCTTTGTTCCTGAGGTTCCCCACCCCTGATTTACTACCATAATGGTGCCTATTGAAAACCAAAAGTAAAAACACTGCTGAGTCAGTTATGACAAACTGGACTTCATGGCATAAATTGGTAATCTGGGAATTAACTAAGAACATTTCAAAGGTGCAACACACTTTACATGGCCTGTGATGGTTTTTCAAAATTTATTCCACTAAACCCGCCACTATGAAGGTACAACTATCCTTTTGCTGTAAGTTAGGTTAATAAAATTAGTTCTGTATTATAGGTGAGGGTGAGCTATGAAGGTGTGATGGCCAGGTACTGATGAAGTGGTGCTTTAGTTTTGTTTTTTTAATTGCCTTTGCAGTGTGCCACATGGAAATAGTATGTGGTTAGGTCTACATTGCATCCATATAAATATTTTTGAACAGCTCTCATTTGAACGTCTGTTCTGTTATTTCTGAGGGATGACTCAACCTGAAAGCCAGCTGAAATGTAGGCAGAGACTTTGTATGTGAACCCTGTGGCCTGCAGGCCTGATTAATGACCAGCTAGCTGCGTTGTGAAGCTACTAAGAAGCTTGGATTAGAATCTGACTGAGAGTCAGTAAGGCTTGGATCCTCCATTCCTATATGAGCTACATCTATGAGTTGTCCAAACCCCACTCTTCCTGACCTAGGGAAATGGGCAGGTGTGTATCACTGTCACTCAAAAGTCTATTCTCTCTTGTTTCTGTCCTTTAAAAAAAAGCAAAGCTGTATGAATATTTATTTTTAAATACATATTTCAATAAGTTCTGCTAAACACATTTTGTGCCACAATGCACATTTCTAAGCCTATTGTAATTTGCTTTTCAGCCAAGTATTGCAGTGGAGCACTCAAGAAATGTTAAAGGTGGTGGATAAATCAGTTCTGAGCCACATGTTACTCTACGAGATGCAGATCAGTTTGTATATGAATTTTCAGAGATCAAATGCATCACTACTATTCAATGGCATAGAGTTGTTTCAAATTAAGTTCTACTCAGAGGAGACCCATTGAAATAAATGTACCTTGGTTATTCCCATTAACTTCAGTGGGTCTATTCTGAGCAGTGCTAGTGTTGGATGCAACCCATAAATGCCTCTGAAAATGGAGACTGCACCATGACTAAGGGCTATTGATAGACTTCTCCATGCACTTACCTGATCCCAATTTATTGCCATCTGAACTAGTTGGAAATATCTCATCTTGAGGCAGCAAATTCCTTAAGTTCACTATGTACTGGGTGAAGTATTTGTTTTTATCTAGCTTCATTTTACTGCCAGTCTGCTTTATTGGAATCTAGCCATTATGAGAGGGACATATCATTAACCAGTTTATCCACACCATGTGTAATTTGATAAAGCTCTAACATTAGTAACTTACAAAACTTTAAAAAGTGCTCTCAGTCTCTTTCATGCATGCATCCCTTTTGAAAATCTCCAATCTGCTATGGGAAGAGAGAGAGAGATGTATGGAGACATTTTAAGTCCAGAGACTCACATGCTCAGCATTGCATCTCACTGCAGCTAGCACAGCCCTCTGTGGTGTGTCAAGGGAGCCTTGTCTCTTTATTAACTTCTGTAGAACGATGACAGGAAACTTTTTGCAGTGTCCACGCTCAGCAGGGTACATTCCCAGAAGCTTTGCAGCTACCAGCTGATGCCCCAGCTGCTAAATTCAGCTTAGAGAGGATAAGAGAATGACAGAGAACAAAAGATTGGATTGAGCTCCATAGCATTGCTATACTGGCCTCTGGGAGGGACTGTCTGAGACCATTTAGGATGAGTTGTGTCAGCTGTCTAACCCCTCACGCTTGTTTCTTTGGAGGCACCACTGAGGGACGGTGGTCTCCCACTAACTTTATCAAGATGCTGTTGTTTGGCAAACCTTTGCCAACTAGTTGCTCCCCAGATGCTTTTGACTACATCTCCCATCAGCCCCAGCCAGGGAGTTGATGTCAAAAACATCTGGGAGGCACCAGATTGGTGAAGACTGGTCTGTTATGTCTTCTTAGGATCTGCTTGTTTGCCTTTATTTTGTGTTCTGTAGCCTGCCCTGGAAAGAGTGGGCTATAAGCATATAAATATTTTTTTTAATAAATCTGTTAAGATCATTAAGAAAAGATCATTAAGAAAAAGAAAAGGTAATTAAGAAAAGAGAGTAACCTATAGAATTAAAGTCCACCAACTGGGTACAGCCATAGCTGGCATTAGAGGGCAGAGAGGGCTGCCATTTGCCTCATCTAGCAAAGCTCTGCAATAATCCTAATAAAGGCAAAGCTGCAAGAGAAAAATATTGGTTTGCATACTTGCCTCCTTCATTGAGGATTGAGGTGCCTAACCCATACATTGCCACCACGTCACCTCCCAAAAGAACTATCCTTCCGTCTGTCTTCTGGAACCAGCAAAGGTCTAACCAGAGTTGAAAACATACATTTGCTGACATAAATAGGAAACAATGTAGGGAAAAAGTCTAATCTTAAAAGCAACTGGCTTCTATGGACAGAACACATCATGTTCTGCTTTAGACATGTGTATTTAACCCAGAATTTGAATCTTACTGAAGCAAGATTGGCTTGGAATTTCATGGTGAGTTCCCAGTGTTAATTCCAACCCAGCAAAAAAGGAATTCATTTGGCTATTTCAACCGTGCCCCATCCTTCATACTTGCATTTGCAAATCTGTTGGTGAAATTTGAATTCTGTTTGTATTGGTTGTTTTCTTAAATTCACATTACCTTGAACAATTCAATGCCTACCCTTCTCTTTTTCTTTTAAAAATGGGGGATCTCATTTCCAAAGCATAATCTGTTATTAGAGGCAAGAGAATTTGAGGAAAGCACTATTTTTGCACATGACAGCTTGATGTTTGGATTTTACGCCGATAGATGGACTGATTGCTTTTGACGTTTCTCATCGAGAAATTGTTCATGAACGGGTTGGGGGTAAAAATCCAAATCAGGCAATTCATTTATTGTCAAAAGAACCATGATATTGAAAAATAGGCCTTGATGTTGAGGAATGATTGAAATGCATTGAAATTGCTTAACTTACCGCTACCTAGCTCAAATGTCTGGTGCCATGTTCTCCCCCCCACTCCTACCCTCATTCCTTCTTTGCACAGGGAAACTGACATTCTCAAAAGCATATTTCAGGATGAATTGTGGCTTTTGTGGGTTACATTTAAGCTCCAGCTCCTTCACTGGGCACAGCCTCTGCATCGCAGTCTTGATGAAACCAGGATTTGTATTGTGCTGCAGTGGAAGGACTTGGCACTGTGGGTGAAGGATAAATTTGTATATGTGGATGAGAGCATAGCTATCAATCAGATGATGCACCTCTCTGAATTTTGCAATGCACTTTTGGTTCTTACACACACACACACACGGTATTGAAAAGCATACAAAAATGCGCATTTTAAGCAATGGATGTGTACAAAATGTGTAAATTAAGGAAACATACAAACACTTCAGATTTTCAATGCTTTTTCATCTGTTCTTCTCTACCACTTGCTCCCTCCCCACACACTGATTATGAGAACTTGAACACAGACATCCTTTGAAATTCTCCGAATTTTGCAGTGGGTTTCCCAGCCAAATACTTTGCATATAAAGGCACCTGTTAGTGAAAATAGCATATAAAAATGCATTTTATTAAGGAACATCGCTTTGCAACAATTGGGCAAAATGTGAATATTAGGAGAAATCCACACTAAAATGCTGGTGAATTTTCATGAGGACATTTTTTAGAAAAAGAAAAAAAGAAAAATTGCAAACTGATGTGGAAAATGTGGGGAACTGAAGACTGGGGGGGGGGAATGAGAAACAGAGGAAAACCAAAATGGATTTGTCCGTGCCAAACAGTGCCCTTGGTGTTGCTTGGGCTCATTTCCCAGCCTTTACTTCAGCCTATGAGATGTGTGCCATTGCCTAGGCTTTCCTTTTGCAGTTGATTTGCCAAGATGAAATATTTTACTGAGGGGCCTGGGGGAGGCAACCCTATTGAGCAGAAAGAGGAGAAAGTGGGAGAAATGAAATAGCCCCTCCCTTTTATGTCAATCTCCTGTTTTGACACAAAAAATGGAGCTCATAGAGAATATATGGCTTTCTTTCTTTTTTAAAATAGAGTCTTAGCAGGCCTAGGAGTGGGATTTACCTCTCCTGAGTGCCTTTTCTTCAGGATATGTGTCAGAAGGATTCTTAAATCTTCAGGAAAAAAACCCTCCTCTCGCTGTGAGGATGAGCGTGGTGCAGCCGTAAGGCGCTGTAAAAAACCTGCTGATAGACAGATGGAATGGTGTAATTATACGCAGGAGGGGGAGAGGGGAGACTTCTCTGAAATTATTAGTGTGGGCAGACAATTAGAGGCTTTTCCAGAAGATTACCCTTCTCCCTCCCATCTGCGCTCCATTTAAAGGTTTGTGTGTTCACAATGTTATTTCCTTCTCAGCTGTCCCATTTTGCCCAAATCTTTATTGTGCTCGACTTTACGTTCGCTCAAACTTTGCCCAGTTGCACAGAGCTCCCCTCCTTCTTTTCCTCCTTTTCCTCTTCCTCCTCCTCCTCCTGTTTTTACTCCATTGTTTAAAAACCTCTGTCATAGCAATCCGATTTTAGCTATTCCTGGTTCTTCCCTTTGCCCTTCTTTGCTTTGTATAGGAAAGCCAGTATAGCATAAATGGGCTAGAAGAATATAGATGTAATTGCTGATTCTCTTTCTTGCTGCCCAGGGGACTGGTAGAAAAGAGGAAAGTGGGGTTGACCCTTTCCTTCTCAGTTAAACACCATCTTCTCTCCCATCCCTCCCCAACCTTTAGGAGTATAGGGTGTGTCTAATGCCCATCCTGCTCAGAGAAGACCCACTGGGTATCTATTGATATGGCTAACCAATTTCAGTAGGTTTATTCTACAAATGCATTAGTTGGGTGCAGCCCAGTAGATCTAATTGGATATGACCCACAGTATAGATCAGTGGTTCCCAAACACCTTATATCTGTGAGATTCTTTCCCCTCCATTAAATAAAGTGGGACACCCCCAAAGATGTGTAAGGGTAAGAGGATCACCACATTCGTGCCAGTGAAAGCTTTTCTTCCAGTACGAATAGCAGGGTAAAGGGTTAATCCTCCCAGCTACTTCCGCCAGGTGCCAATCCAGATAGATCTTCCCCAACCATGTCTGTTATTTACTTTTAAAAGTCATTGAAGTGGGTGCAGCCACTTTTAGTTTAGCACCTAGCACTGCATTTGGCGCTCATGCTGTTCTGCCCAGGATCCTGACTTCTTCCTTCCTAGATGCATGATAAGTTCAACATACTCATCTCTACTGTCAGCCTGCTGATTGTTGAATCCATCTTTTGTCCAGACTGTAGGAGCTCTCCTAAGCCCTACTACCATCTTGACTGTGAGTCCTGGAAGAATAGGACCGGGAAGGGCAAGGCCCTGACTGACTCCAGCTACAAAAGCTGAGGCTGCTGAACAGACTCTTGGGCTGGGGTATTGTTTAGGGGGGATAGTGAGGGGTGGTTGCTTTCATTGATATTATTATTTTTGCATCTTGAATTTAAATCTTATTATGATTTATGTGGAAATTGTTTAATTTGGTTGCTTACTTTTCGATAACATCTTTATGACTACATTCATTGCATTTGTAATTATGCAATTTATTTTATGTTGCAAGCCACCTTGAGCATGGTTTTAATTATGGAAAGGTGGCATACAAATCAAATGATGTACGTACCGCCACCCATGGACAGAGGCCCATCCCTCTCAGTGCTTCCGCCTTGAGCAGCAGACATTGTCCCAAACTCTTTCCAAGTCAGAGAACCAACTGCATGTTAATTTCCTAAGTCATTTCCCCTAGAATCTCTTGTAATGGGGACTGTGTAAGCATGCAGATAGGTCACCAGTGCAAAGTCTGTTTATCTTGCAGTAATAACCTCTTTAGTCAACTCCTGATTCCCCTCTGACTTTGCTTTCTTTGTACTTCCTATCTCAAGCCCTGGCTTTCAATCAAACTCACAGCGAGTTTGGATGCTGGGCTCTTTTTTGAATGGAAGCCTCCTTTAATAAACAAGCCCAGATTCCTTTCATTTATGTCCTTTCCAAAGCTGTAAAACCCTTTTCCTTCAAAACCCCACCAAGTCAATCATATCTCCAAGGGCTCATATATTCTGCCTACAAACTTGGAAGCAGAAGCAGAAGTGGGAGGAAGTTATATGGATTGTGTATGGAGGAAAGTAACTTAAATATGGAATCGGTAAATTGCTTTGCTTTTTAAGTTTTATCAGCAAGACATGCAGGAGCAATAAATAATCCAGGAAATGGTCAGGGAGTTCATTTTATGAAGCTCATCAGATAAAGTCACCTACAGGTAAAATCTAGTTACATCGGGCAAGGGTGAACTCTTACCTTCCACCGTAGGCCCCTCAAAGCATGTGTATCTTTATCACTCCTGACAATCTGTTTATCAGCAGTTGTTTGGCCATTCTGGGCTTCCTGCTGTGTCACTCAGAGATGGGAAAGCTACTAAATATTCCATTGCATGAGTAAGTATGGAGCAAGGAGAGGGAAGGCTCTGAAACATGACGCTTGGGTCCTGAATGTAGCCCAAGAGTTAATCCACAGCAGATGGGTAGAGATGGTGCCACAAAGCCTGTTCTCATCTTAGACAAATGGCATGAGAACACCTTTTATTTATTTATTTAATCATTTATTTTTATTATATTTACATCAGATGCTCAGTGTGGCTTCTGCATGGTTCACTCCCTCCTCAATTAATCCCCACAACAATCCTGTGAGGTACAATAGGCTGAGAGGCATTGGCATGCCCAAGGTCATGCAGGAAGCTTCATGGCTAAGTTGAGATCTGAGTCCTGGTCTCCCATATCCAACATTCTAACCTCTACACCACACCAGCTGAGACAAAGGCAGTAAGTATCAGACCTGGGAGCTAAATGTGACCCTCTAAACTTGTCTAACGCCTGCTTCTTGGGGAAAAAGCAATGACAAACAGCAGTCACGAAATTAAAAGACGCCTGCTCCTTGGGAGAAAGGCAATGGCAAACCTAGACAGCATATTAAAAAGCAGAGACATCACCTTGCCAACAAAGGTCCGTATAGTTAAAGCCATGGTTTTCCCAGTAGTAATGTATGGAAGTGAGAGCTGGACCATAAAGAAGGCTAATCGCCGAAGAATTGATGCTTTTGAATTAAGGTGCTGGAGGAGACTCTTGAGAGTCCCATGGACTGCAAGAAGATCAAACGTATCCATTCTTCAGGAAGCCAGCCCTGAGTGCTCACTGGAAGGACAGATTGTGAAGCTGAGGCTCCAATACTTTGGCCACCTCATGAGAAGAGAAGACTCCCTGGAAAAGACCCTGATGTTGGGAAAGATGGAGGGCACAAGGAGAAGGGGACGACAGAGGACGAGATGGCTGAATAGTGTTCACGAAGCTACCAGCATGAGATTGACCAAATTGCGGGAGGCAGTGGAAGACAGAAGTGCCTGGCGTGCTCTGGTCCACAGGGTCACGAAGAGTCGGACACAACTAAATGACTAAACAACAACAAAACTTGTCTACCGGGCTCTCAGCACTCTCCTCAGGCCACACCTCTCACCAGTCCTGTTCCAAACACTCTTCTGTTATTTTCACCTGTCTGTAATGTCTCTTGAACTATAATAATGCCTACTGCTTGCCAGGATGAAGGTTATTATTTATTGTTTATTCAGTTAGGTTAAAAGTGTGTGTGTGTGTGTGTGTGTGTGTGTGTAGAAGCCTCTGACATTTGCATGACTAGAATTCTGCCTATTGTACAGAGGTTAGAGTCACACTTCCATTCCTATGCCTACTTTTTGCCTCTGTCCTTGCCCACTTTGCCTCTGGCCTTAGCACCACCTTATCCATTTAGAGCCTGAAAGTTGAGAGAACGTGGCCCCTGGGTAGAAAAATGGCCCACCAACCCTGTGCTGAGGGATATATTCTTCATGGGTCTTTGGAGTAACATCAGAGCAGAATCCCTGGATGACATGCAACGAGTCTATGACATTGCTTCTGCCCACAACAGCATCAGCCTTCCAGCAGCACCACTATGGGACACGGGTGGCGCTATGGTCTAAACCACTGAGCCTCCTCGGCTTGCCAATCAGAAGGTTGGCAGTTTGAATCCCCGCTACGGGGTGAGCTCTCGTTGCTCTGTCCTAGCTCCTGCCAACCTAGCAGTTTGAAAGCATGCCAGTGCAAGTAGATAAATAGGTACCGCTATGGTGGGAAGGTATAAACGGCATTTCTGTGCGCTCTGGCTTCCGTCATGGTGTTCCATTGTGCCACAAGCAGTTTAGTCATGCTGTCCACATGACCTGGAAAGCTGCCTATGAACAAACGTTGGCTCCCTCAGCCTGAAAGCAAGATGCGTGCAGCAACCCCATAGTCACCTTTGACTGGACTTAACTGTCCAGGAGTCCTTTACCTTATGGGAAGGAGCCCTTGTGGTCTGGAGCTTTGGACATGAACCTCATGGCCTTGAAAGGAGCTGTAGAACTGTGGCTCCAATGCCATTTTAGTAACATCAGAAGGGACTGTGGGGCTATAGAATTCTGGACTGTGCTACTTCAAACTGCTGATTGGTAGGGTTTGTGGTTTCAAACAGTGACAAACCTTGGGGTCTCAGATTTCAGCAGTGCCCTGTTCAATGCCAAAATTCCACATCCCTCTGCGCCTTTCACCTGCCATAATACATCGCAGTTGTGGTGCCCCTGAGGTAAGTTTGCCATATGTCCTCTTTTACCAGGACACATCCTCTTTTTCATGGGTGGAGTCATCATAGTGATCCATAGTTAAAAGGAGAAGTTGGCAAATGTGTCCTCTTTATTTGCTCTTCAAAATATGGCAACCCTACCCTGAGGCTTTGTGCCCAGTGTGCCTGAACAGGTTGGGCTTCCCTAAAACCGCCTCTGTTTCAATGCTTCTTCTGTCTGGGAAACCTGTGGCTCTCTTCCAATATCCCTTTTCTCCTCCAAGGTAAAACATTAATCTAAATTTCTTATCAAAGGGGAAAGAAAGAAAGAAAAGAACAAGAAAGAAAAAAGAAAGAGAAAGGATAGAGGGAAAAAAGAGAATAGAAAAAAAAGAAATAAAAAAAGAATGTACTTCTGCTTCTCTATCGGCCAATTACCGTATTTTTTGCACCATAACACTCACTTTTTTCCTCCTAGAAAGTAAGGGGAAATGTCTGTGCGTGTTATGGAGGGAATGCCTACGGGTGGCATGCCTACGGATTTTCCTCCTCTAAAAACTACGTGCGTGTTATGGTCGGGTGCGTGTTATAGAGCGAAAAATACGGTATATATAAAGTAATTAGTCAAAAAAATTAACATCTGCACTCCAGAACATTTCTAGGTGCAAATAATATCTTCTGTGTGATGATATTTCCCCCAACCCCCCTCCCAGAACTCCCACTCTAATTTTATCACCCAGAAAGTCCAATATAACTTTTCATTAATTAATATCTTCTAATATTCTGGAATTTTTCTGGCTCTTTGCAACATCTTTCTCTTTAAAATATTGAATGATAAGCAATGTATTTGTCTTTATATTCTAATAAAATTTATTCAAAAAGAAAAAAAGGAAAAGGAAACACATGGCTCTCCATATGTTGTTGGACTCTACTGTGCAGCAGCCCTGGCAGCCAGGAGGTACTATGTTTAGATATTTATTTATTTCACGAAATTTATACACCACATGATTATAAAAACAAAAAACTCAAAGTGGTTTAAGCAAGATAAACCAGTAAAACCAAAAAAAGATTTGCAGCTCTACTTTAAAACATACAAAAGTTAACGTACTAAAACAGATAAAAATTACCTCAACTTTCTAAGCATCTCATAAAAGAGTACAGTGAAGGTGCCTGCCTGATTTCAATAGGCAAGGAGTTCCAAAGTGTAGGCTCTTCAACACTAATGTGTATGATGGGAGTTACTGTCCAGTAATATTTGGAGGGCCACGGGCCCCTCTTCCTTGTCAAAAAGGCAACACTACCAAGAAAGAAGGAACTATCTTGGGCAGCAAAATTCAGGTGTCATTTTTTTGCTTTAGGGCGTATGTTCCATGTGGCAGGGACCAATGGGCTGGATTAAACAACACAGGTGTGCTAGCAGGAGCCAGTGCAACAGGTTCCACTAATGCAATGGCCTTTTCCTCCTCTCCTCCCCCTGTACCCCCCCAAATCATCTCTGGTGGTCTGGAGAACCCCAATAACAGCATGTGGAGGCAGGAGAGATATAGCTTCATCAGGCAAGCTGGAAATGACTGTGTGCTGATGGAAGAATGTGATGTTGAATTCCTCTCAATTTCTTTCAATAGGGAGATTGGGCTTCCATGAGGGTTGTGGAATATATGAATTGAATTTATCCCATTCTGCTCTTATCATTGTCAGCCACTGTAGCTAACTAGCTTCTTAAGGTGCTACTTGCCATTTGCAGTTAACAGCAAGTGTCTTTCCCTATTTATTCAATCTACCTGCCATGGGGGTTACGGATTTCTAGTGCATCAGTGTGAAATCTGACTACCAGATTATGCCTTTGGTGCTCAACTGTCAGTCTCAAGATATCTCCTTTGAAAGCTCAGGTGAGTGGAAAAAGCAAAGCAAAGCAAAACAAAACAACAGTGACAGGCATCTAGGTAGACTGTTTCACTGATTCATAGCTCAACTTAACTAGAAGGAATAAACCCTTCCAGCTAAGGTAGTCCCCTAACAAGGCATCTTGTTGAGTCTCTGTTTTGGATGCTGATGGAGCGATTAGACATGCTTACATCACTTTGAGCACATGGCACACACTCTTCAATAGATCCGAAATGCCAAACTGACATTCTGGAAACAGTCTTACAAATTTGAACTCTTCCAGCTTTGGGGAACTGAAGGATGCAGATGTTCTTTTTTCCCCCTTCTTGACATAGAGAGTGTGCTTTAATTTCCAAATAGAACTGAAGACATATTTAAGCATTCCAGCTGACATTGCAGAAGTGACACCATCAGAAAATAGTCATTTTCCTCTGCAAAAATAAGTACAATTACCACAAAGTTGTGTACAAAGCAGAAGTTGAGTATTGTAAAGTTCATGCTTGGACAAAATGTCTGAGGAATTAGGATGGGTGTGAAGTGTTTCCACAAGAATTGCCACTAAAACAACTTTTTTTTCCATTTCCCCCTGAAAAATCAGAGGAGTTTTGAGCAGTGGCCATAGCAGGCTTCCCCATCAGCACCATTTATAGACTATCACTGGATTTGGCCTTCAGCAAAAATTGAACCACATTTGGAAGCTACTCATAAGGAAAACATCTGAGAAATTCTGAGATAATTTTATGGAGGATACTGGAGGAGATTCAAACTTATGAGTAAGTGCATAGAGGCCGCTAGTGATGCTATCATAGTTAAATGCACCGGCACCAACTCTAGGAGGTCCTGGGTGCCTAGGCACCCACACAGCGGGGCTCTGACGCGACTTCTGGTTTCTACCAGAAGTTGCATTGGAGGCCACATGAGACCTCCGACGTGAAGTCTGAGGCCCCATGAGGCCTCAGAAACACCACTGCAATGCACTGACGTAACATGACGTTGTGACATCATGACATTATGTTATGTTGCAAGTGCCATTGGGCATCCATAATTTAGGGCCCAAGTTGGTGTTTTGGTTAAATGCATGACTCTGCTGGTTCTTTAGGACTTAACTTACCTAAGTGTGTAGACTAAAAGGGTAAAGGTAAAAGACCCCTGACATGGACGACTCTGGGGTTGCACGCTCATCTCGCTCTATAGGCCGAGGGAGCCAGCGTTTGTCCACAGACAGTTTTTCTGGGTCATGTGCCCAGCATGACTAAGCCACTTCTGGTGAAACCAGAGCAGCACATGGAAACACCGTTTACCTTCCTGCCGGAGCAGTACCTATTTATCTACTTGCACTTTGACGTGCTTTCGAACTGCTAGGTTGGCAGGATCTGGGACCGAACAGCGGGAGCTCACCCCGTCGTGGGGATTCAAACCTCCAACCTTCTGATCGGCAAGCCCTAGGCTCAGTGGTTTAGACCACAGCGCCACTCTCATCCTAAGTATCTACTTTGCATGCACATATACATACATACATAATTTTATTTGTATGCTGCCTTTCCACAGCTCAAACCATGCTCAAGGCAATTTACAATATGAAAGTAACAAAAGTAGTCATAAACAATACATAAAAGTATTAAACAAATACTCAACCAAACTGAACAATTTCTGCATAAACCACAATGAGATTTATAATAAAGATACAATTTTTTAACAGTTAAAAACTGTTGTAAAATCAGCGAGTGTTAAAATGTCAGGGGTAAAACATAGCAGATTTGCAGCGATAAATGATTGGACAAGAGAAAAAAAAGGTTAAAGAAAGGGAATTACAAGTAAGTTAGATCAGGGGTTGCTGAAAAAGTTTAAAACAGGGATGCAGAAAAGGGAGGCATGGGGAAGTCGTTGAAATTGGGCATAAGAAAAAAAAATTATGAAATTATACATGTTTATGTGTTTGTTTGTTTGTGTATTGTTGTTTGTGATGTCTTATAATATATGTTGAAAAACCAATAAAAATTTTATATAAAAAATATATATATATAATAAAGATACAAATACAACAACAATAAATACCTCTAAAGCACAGAGAGGTCGAGATCCTGCATCTTCTGCTCTTCAGTCACTGTGAAGTTTTTGTTCCCAGGGATGAGAGAGTCTCCATTTTTTCTGCTGGATGAGCCTCTTCCACTTTTCTTTTATGTTTGCTAAGCAGCAAGTTTAATGGGGTTTTGTTCTCTTTAGTTTTTGACAGATTATGTAACACAGCAGCAAAATGATGGCAATTTCTGATGTGATGTAGATCCAGATATGTGTGCGTCCTGAACCTGAAACAGGCATATTAATGAAAAATTGAAGCACACAGGATTCATTTTACTGATAAACAGGCTGGTACTCTCCAGCAAGTCCTTCATAAGCATTCTTGATAGCAAGGTCACTGTCAGATATATAGAACTGCTCTTCATACGTGCCAACACTGTGATTCAGGTGTCCCTTGGCTATGCTCAAGATGTATTGCCAAACAGAGGAGGAATAGTTCTTTTTGTATAAAGTAATAATATTGGAATGGTTCAATATATTAGGAATGATCATCCCAGAGGAACTTTCTAGTATGGAGAGATTGGCTGAAGGGCAGTGCCAAGGGTTAGGTACGCTAAGGAAGACTTGATGCACACACATTTTACAAATAAAATGAACAAGTTGGTATTCTCCAGCAAACCATTTGCTAGTACAGTCATACCTTGGGTTACAGATGCTTTGGGTTGTGCACCGCACCAAACCCAGAAGTACTGGAACAGGTTATTTCCATGTTTCGGCGCTTGCACATCCGCAGAAACACTAAATCACGCTTTGCACACAAGCAGAAGCGTTGAATCGGAACCCTCATGTGCGCAGACGTGGGGCTGCGGGTCACGAACTCTGTGGGTAGCGAACGTGCCTCCCGCATGGATCACATTTGAATCTCGAATGTCCACTGTATTCTTGATAAAGAGGTCATTTTCCAGTATAGAGAAGTGTTCCTCAAATGCACTTTCATAGACACTCAATTTTTCTCTATTCGTTATGGCTAATATGGCATCATCAGGAGCAGAGGAACTGGTCTTATGAAATAAAAGAAGGTTGGGATTTCTGGAAACATCACCAATGATCATCCCAGATGAACCTTCTGGTACTGAGACATTAGCAGAAGGGCAGTGTGTGGAACCCAAAACGTCTGCCAATTTCGATGGGCAGGATAGCAGCAGGGCTCGGGAGAAGCCTTCTTCTCGCTGTATGCCCCCATTGCCTTCACCCCCGGCTCCTTCTCAGACCAACACTGCCGCCATGCGGTCTTCACTACTGACACTACAAACAAACTTCCACTGAGGTCTGAGATGGGGGGGGGGGAATGCATGCACAACACCCCAAGTTCAATCTTGGCATCTCCAGGTAGAGCTGGGAGAGAACCTTTTGTGGCCCAATATAAGTCAGCTTCCTATGTTCCCATGTAATTTTTCTGCCTGAGAAAAAGCAGTGAAGGGTCTATCCCCCACCATGGTGCATACTAATACCCATAACTGGCCAAGTTATTTTGTCACCTGATGCAGATCTCTCCTTGCACGGCAGTAAATAATACAACAGACCAACCATAATTATGATGCCTTAAATAACTAAGAATCAGCCACCTGAGTTAGTCATGTCTTTCTGTATAATGGTAGAGCTGGCCTTGCTGATCGCAATACCGAAACATGCAAGAAAATCCATCACAACACTGTTTTAGACATCTTGCATTCAGCTGTCAAATTGCCTGTGGTTTAGCTGCCAAGTTGCCTGAGATTTACACCTTGCGGGAGGGAATTTTCAAAAAGCAAATGTGAGTTAAAGTGAGGCTCCATTGGGCATGATTTGATCTGGCGTCAACCAGTCTCTTTTCCTCTTCTGTCCAACTCTAAGAGGCACATAGGAAATGTAGGTGGTTTTATTTGTGATTATTTTATTAATAATGTCAGCACAGAAAGACACTGTCATATTACAGGAACGAAAACAAAATATGTTGTCAGTGCACATGAACAAAAGCTTGTGGTTCTTGGGCATCCGCCTGTTGAAACACACACACAAACCAATTTGTCAAATGGAAAACCACCTTGGAGGCTGGCCGATTTAATATGGAGTGAGCTTTTGTGGATCACAGTCTACCTCATTGGATACATGATCTTGAATTGGCAGTTCTTGCATCTGATGAAGGGGCACTTAGATCAGCAGGAGCTTGTGCTGTGTTGAATTTTGAGGTGCTGCTAGCCCCTTTGTGGTCTTAAATGAAAAAAGAAAGAAAAGCAGATGATTCCCCCCCACCTCCACTGCTTTTTCTTTCTCATGCTTTTTCTTTCTCCCCACTTCCTGCCTTCCTTTCATAGTGTGGTCTCTGTGTGAATTGCTTCTTAAGTAGCATTGGTTTGGATTTCTTTGCCAGAGTTATTTCCTCTGGCTACTGTCTCTTAATATTTTTAGCGACTTTTCGCTCCAGATGGAGAAGCTGATGGCAGCTCCAATAAAACACCCTGTTTTTATGCTTCCATTTCAGCAGGGAGAGACTGGTGTGTGTGTGTGTGTGTGTGTGTGTGTGTGTGTGTGTGTCCCCTGTTCTCCTCCTCGCTTATTTATTTATTTCAGGGAACAGAAAGCAATATATCTCAGCAGTTTAATTATGCTTGAATGTTAGTAAATCTGTAGATGGACAACAGCTGCTACTCAGAGAAGGCCACACTGCAAGTAGCAATCTTTAGCTTTCCTATTAAAAAGGAAGAGAAAGAGTTCACACCTTAGTGGGGCTTGTGATGTTAGTGATTTTTGTCCCCTTTCCTTGGCTGTAAATGTTATATTGACACTTCGCACCCTAGGAGGGAACGGTGGCGGGGGTTTTCTCTGCCACTACTAGTTCTGCTGCACACTCCTAACCATGTCTACTTGGAACAGAGTCCTATTGCATTTAATGGGGCTCACTCCCAGGTGAGCAGGTGTATAGCCTTTGTTGGCACATCCCAAACGCCTTGTATTTCTGCAGTTACTCTTCCACCTCCCCTCCCCTCTCCCCAAACATTTCCACAGAGGCTTGTCTGCCAGTCAGCAGCATATTAGCAATCAATACTCCTTTATGTATAATGTGCAACATGCTCACGCTAGAAATGGGAAATTGGAGGATTTATTTGAGAGCTTTTCCAAAGCAAGCAAGCAAGCAGTAAGAGGAAGGGGAAAGGACCAAAAAGAAAAAGAAAAGAAAAGAAAGTATGATTGCAGCAGTAGTTCAGGGGAAGTTTGACAAGGGAGCTTGCGGGTAGTGAAGGAAGATGGGTGTGAAATGATCTCTTTCCTGCACGCCTAATTTACGAGGCTGACAATACAATGCCGTTAGGGCACATCTATCTTCAGGTACAATAAATAAATAAATAACTTCCTTTTTAAAAAAAAGAAAATAAAAAAGCTCACAAGCCTTTCAGCATTGGCCATTCTGGAAAGACAGGAGCTATTCTTCAGAAACTCATGTATCTTCTTCATTTTCCCCCCTCTTCTAATCTTGGCATTGCCATAAATAAAATTATTTATCTCCCAAATTTAAATGTGCTCCACCTTTTTAGTACACAGTAAATCCTTCCCTTCCCTTGTATATTTATTTATTGGTTTTCCTTCTGCTTCCCTAGTGCTACATATGCAGTTGCTCAAGTTCCACCCCTACGTGGCATTTTCCAAACAAATAAGTAAAACAATTGTTTTTCCTATGTAGTGCATACACAATCAAGATCTTTTTGCACGTGGAAAAGTACTTATTGAGAAGCTGGTTTCATTCAGAAAATAAAAGCTCATTGTAGACTGATTCGGCATTACCCTACTATGTGTGGATTTGAAAACAGATAAATGCATTCCAGTAGAGTGTGTTTGTGTGTGTGCATGCGTGTGTGTGTGTGTGTGTGTGTGTGTGTGCATGCATCCACACATGCCCAATGATGTTGTGGGTGGGCATATACCAATCATCACTTCCTTCTTTATTCACCTGGGGCATGTGCAGGGAGGTAAAGGTGTCAAGAACCTGATCACAGGGAGGGTTTTCAAATGCATATCAATTAACCACACCCACCCTTGTGTATGTCAGGATCTAGTATTAGTCCAGAATAAAAGCAGCAAGTTGAGGACAAGGATGAATGGTTCCAGATATGGGGGGGAACACTACATTTTTGTGCTACAAATGGGTTAGTGTGAACCTAACGCTCTTGTTCAAAACCCCCTTTGCCTACATCCATTGTCCATACACCAATCCCTTTCCTTTCCCAAATCTCCACCTCTTTACCCGGGTTTTTTTTTTCTCTTCTCCTTGGTGGATCTGATCCTGTCTAGCAGCTTGAGATTCTTAGCCTCACAGTACCTCAGTCAACAGCAGGCAGGGATCCTTCTGCCTGCCCTTATTCCCCCCCCCCATTATGGCACCCAGTAGTCCTGAATGTGGGATACTTACTTTGCAAATAGGGGAGTGATAAATAAGCAGCAATTAAGGAGGGATGAATTAGAAATAAATGAATGGGTCCTGATTTTGAAAAACACTGAGGAGCCTATATCCACCCTCATAAATACATTTATTTTATGTTAAGCAACAGCAATGTGCTTTTTAAAAAAATTGCCATCATTTTCAGGCTGTTAAAAGATGTTCAACTGAACTGTGTTCTGCCCATGCATACCTCCACAGTGGTGATTAAAATTCTGCTACCAGTTGTATACCAGCTGAGATGCTTCTTGGAAGTGGCATGTATGGTTTAGCATAGCAGACAGGGAGTCATATGGCTTATTCACACAACTGGCTTGACTTGGCAGTGTGATAAAGCTGCCACAGGCTGACAAGAAGGAACTGCTCTTGGTTCTGTTCTGCTGTACATTGCAATTCCATCCCATGGAGTCCTTGCTCAACCCTCAGTTCCTCCTCAGTGACGGGGGAATTCCTACTCTGTGCCATATAATTACCGCTCAGTGACAGAGCACATTTTATGCATGCAAAGGGTACAGGTTCAACTCGCAACATCTCCAGGTACAGTGGAAAAAGAGCCCACTCTGAAACTGCTACCAGTCATTGTGGACCAGCAGCTGTCAACATGGTGCCCTCTAGATGCTGTTGGGCTCCAACTAGAATCCTCCTTGACCTCTGGGCATATTGGCTGGGGCTGATGGGAGTTGGAGTTCACAACAATTGGAAGGTGCCACATTAGCTATCCCTGGTGTAGGCTATACAGAACTAGATGAATCAACAGACTGACTCAGTATAAGGCAGCTTCCTGCATTTTTCATGTGAATAGCAATGGGAAAGCAGTTAATATTTCTTGTGCAAACTGATGGAGAACCCACTATCAGCAGTGTCTTTGCTGATTCCTTCTGTAGCCTGTGATAGCATTTGGAGTTCAAATGCATCAGCAGAAGCTTGAATTGTGCACTGAATCCCTGCTTAGAGAAATATGCTTTTCTCTGGATGTGGTCACACTGCGATTTTGTGTATGGAAAATAAGAAAGCTAAGCTTGTTATAGGAAATACATGTTGGATGGGAAAGATCCTAGATCTAAGATAGAGATGCAAAGAGACATGCTTGGGTTTTCATCTCTGCAGGAGAAATAGCCAAAGTGTGTTTCCCCAAAGGCTAGAGGGTCTAAGAAGAATGAGGAAGTGACATCAGCAACCCCCAGATTATCAGTCTAGCACCTGAGGAAAGGTCAGCATAGGTTAGATTAGCAAGACAGTCTAGGACAGGGGTCTGCAACCTTTAAGACAGAAAGAGCCACTTGGACCCGTTTCCGAAGAAAAAAAAACTGGGAGCCACAAAACTCGTCATTATAAAAATAACTTTTTTGTCACTTTTTTATTATTTCTTTGTTTGACCCCTCAGAATTACTCCTCCTCATAGAAATAAATATTAAATTAACAAGTTACCTTTGTGTGTGTGTGTGTGTGTTCTTCACTCCCCTTCAAAACAGTGACCAGCGTACATGCCCCCTTTCAATGCAGTGACCAGTGTACATGCCCCTTACAATGTAGCGGGCGGGCGGGAAGGTGACGGCGGGACGGTGCGTGACTAACGCACGCACCACCCCCATGCGACGTCACAGCCAGTACAGTGCCCGCCACAGTGGGGAGTGTCAGGGTGCACAATGCGCCTCCTCCCCTCGCTAGTATCCGCCCCGGAGCCGCGGCAAAGGTGTAAAAGAGCCACATGCGGCTCCAGAGCCACGGGTAGCAGACCCCTGGTCTAGGAAGTGTGGAGTTTCCTCCCTCTGTTTCCTTCCTCCTCCCATGCAAATCCACCAGCCTTAACACAAGGCTGCTCATCCTCTCCCCTGCTTCATTCTATGGATGAATCTTAGATTATTTTTCAGATAATTCCAACATAATGGGAGTGTACTTGCTATCTACATCTAACTTTTCCTTAGTTTCAGAAACCTGGATCTTTGTTGCATGGATGGCTTCGTTTCCCAGACTTGAAATAAATAAAATTTTAGAGTCATGAAGAACTAGTACACTGGAGGAGTAGATCCCTTTTTTCCTGATGTTCTAGTTTTCTGTGAATGGGAACTTTCTTGTCTGGGACACCATTTGCACATAAATCTCCCACAGAGGCTGAATTAAGACGTGTTGAGGCCGAAAACCTTGCCAAGTTTAAGAGGCCCACTGGCATCACTAGGGATGTAAGAAGGCATTGATTTGTGCTCCAGCTTGTGTTCAGCACATGTTTATCATCTTGATTTCTGTTGTGATGGGATTTTATATAATTAATCACAAAATTAATTGTGTTATCATAACATTATTGCACACCATTCAAAGGAATCACAATGCAAATGAGGGAGGGGAGTCATCAATTACATTTGCAGACTGAAAACAACAGCAACTATATAACCATCACTGGAATGATTTCCATGCTGGGCAAGGGATAAATAAGCGAACATTTGCAATGTCCTGTTTCCATTTCACTGACATCCTTAAGCATTCCCAAAAGATAATTTTTATTCTAACAGAAATGACAATGGAAATAGAAATTGAAATAATAAAGCTTTATATTTACATAAATACTGGTACATAGGCCAGAATGCAACTGAAAACAAAGGGTCTTATCCAATGATAGTCCTACTCAGAGTAGACTCACTGGAATGAATAGATGTGGCTAACTTGAGTCAATTACTTTTAATGGGTTTGCTCTAATGTCAAAATTATTTGGATCATATTTGGATATTTCAGATTATGAAGTCTCTCATAATCTGAAGCCCTAAACTGTAGTTTACTTAGCTTTTGTCTTAAGTAAGCTACTGCTCATTCAATTTCTCTCTGAAGTGGTATAGTTCATAAAAAGTTGCATTGGCTCTGAGTCAGTACAGGTACCCCACTTCAGGTTCCCATTACAGAAATGATGTTTCTCTGTGTTAGAGTTCAAAGTACGACCCAGGATAGAATTCATACCCACACATCTATGGCGCTCAGCTTGGAAGCCCAATGTTATGGCAGTCCTTTGTACCAATCACACTAATCTGATCCAAGCATATGTCAGAATTAAATTAGTTTTAAAGTTCCTACAAGATTTTATTTTTATTTTTTGCTAAGCTCAAAATATTTGGGGGTGTGGTAGGAGGTGCATTAAAATCCATGTCTGTTGTGACAGGCTTTGAACATGTTTCTGGCTCTGTGTCTCAGTTTCCCGTTTGTATGATCTTGAGACCGTAAAGGTAAAGGGACCCCTGACTGTTAAGTCCAGTCGCGAACGACTCTGGGGTTATGGTGCTCATCTCGCTTTACTGGCCAAGGGAGCCGGCGTACAGCTTCCGGGTCATGTGGCCAGCATGACTAAACCACTTCTGGTGAACCAGAGCAGTGCACGGAAACACCGTTTACCTTCCCGCCGGAGTGGTACCTATTTATTTACTTGCACTTTGACGTGCTTTCGAATTGCTAGTTTGGCAATAACAAACTGTGGTATAAACACACCTGAGCTAAAGAGAAGGAGTGACATGTTACCATGTGTATAATACTATAATTGCTCCCCAGGATGCCAGTTGATAGTATAGGTGATATCATTCTTGGTGATATCATGGACATTCTTAGTCCTCCATAGATGCTTTCAATTCTCTTCTTGCTTGATTCCTATAATTAAGAGAGCTTGGGTTGCCATCATTAAGAGACACAAAATGTATGCCCTCTGCCTGCAGCAAGCCTCATGGTTACTCAACCTCTTGTGATTTTTCCAGAACTTCTGACATTATCAAGTCTTTTTTTTTTTTTTTGCTTGCCTTATCAATGCACTGATTTAATCTTTTTTAAAAAGGAGAGTGAGTTTGCAGCAGAGATAATCTGCTTGCAGAGGCAAAATCCTTGATATTTTAATGGTGAGCTTTCAGCATTAGGTGTGCATTGCTATTATTCTTTTACGGAAGGACAGGAGTGGGAAAGAATAGTTCAGGCTAGGTTTGCCTAAGGTGCTCCCTATTATATTGTTAAATGATTATTATCAGATTGTTATGAATGAGTCTTGGTTTGGGCTGGAGAGATTTAATGAGAACTGCTTAAAAGCCCTTACAGGTCAAACCTCAGGATGGCATGGGAGTTTATCCGAGCCTGGCTCAGATTTCAACCAAGAGGCTTCATAGGACCCAAGTCTAAATGAAAAACAAGCCTCCTGACCCCAAATTTTTATTTTTGTCATAATCTGAACACTTGGGAAAGTTAGTTCCATGGTGTACCTTTTCACCTCCTATGTCTCACTAATAGGGTGACTATTACCTTTTTTACCTATGTATGCATCAACACAAAAAGAGGAAACCGGAGTGGTTTGTGAGGAGGGGTGGCACTGCATACCTGGACTCCCATTACCCTTGGGCTTATCCACACTAACCTTTTGCTGTGCTCTTTCCAACCAGAGGTCCACATTTTATCACTCTGTGTCCGAGCATGCGTGTTTTTTTTGCCCTGAGCTTTCCCCACAAAGACTTGCTCTTCAAAGCTGAATCAGAGCAAATGTCAATCCAGGTTTTCTGCAGATTGATATTTGTTCTGATTGAGCTTTAAAGAGTGGGTTTTAGTAGGGAAAGCTTTGAGAGAGAGAGAAGGGTGTTCGGACATGGAGCTTTAAAACATGGAGTGTGCCTGAAAAGAGCAGAGGAAAGGTAAGTGTGAATAAGCCCATAGTCACTGCTGCTTGCTGGGAAGGAGAGTAGAGACAGCAGAGAGGTTGGCATTGTGTAGACACATTGGTTTTGCCAATCTGGCATCCCTACCAATACACCTCCTCCTCACTTCACCCTCTCTCTCTACCTCCTGGGCCCAGTTAGTGACTCTGCTTCTGGGAGGCAAAATGCAGAGTGGTTCCCCTCATCAACTTCTCCTGACCAAAAGGAGGGAAACAGCTTTGCATAAAATCTACATGTGCTAATTTATATTTACTGGTGCAGATTTATATATCAGTTGCTATCATTTAAATAGAAATGCAATACAACTCATCATAGTGAGGATAGCTGTGAACTGCTGACCTGCGTGTGCCTGCTGGGTCAATGTACTAACTGTTGACAAGCAACTTATCTTTCAGACACACCTGGACCGCACAGCCATTGTAAATTAGAACACAAGGCCACTCTAACTGGATGCTAATAGAGCAACTTATCTCATTCAGCTTGCATGAAGGTGGGAGGGGACATGCAGGGGGGGGGGAGGATCAGGAGTGGGGAAGGGAGGCCCAGTCTCTACCAAGGATGAGCAAGAGTCATTCCACCCCCCCAGTTTCTCCTTCAATTTCCCCCTTCTCTTCACTCCACTAGTTTACATTGGGACATAACCAACACTGGCAGAGCGCAATCCTGGGAATGATTATGGAGACTGGGTAGGGTTTTGGAGACCTCCCCACCCTCCACCCTTGATATTATGTAATTAAATCATATTATTCTTAGGGGTGATGGGATTTTCTGTCTGTCATCTTTTTTTCTGGAGGGAAAGGTTTTGATACAAACTTCCATGCCAATTGCTAAGCTAATAGCTATCCAAGTCTACCATTTTCCTCAGGCAGTTTTGTTAACTACTTTTTTTGGAACAGAAGAAAAAAATACTTCACAGCTTTCCAAAGCGGATTATGACAGACTGGGACCTAGGAGAAAGGCAAGAGAACTTGCTAAGTGTTTGTTTTGCACATAATGTATTCCAATCCTGTTAGGTCATATTGGAGAAGGTAATATTTTTGGCATTCATTTAATAAAATTGACATTGATGAATGGCTAATTATACAAATTACATTCTTATTAAATCCCCTGAAATCAGCGCCTTAAAGTCTTAGCTATGGGCTTCTCTTGATATATACATATTATTTCAGAAACAAATTCATGGCTGCAAGCTCTCAGTGCTACATTTTTATTTCCTTCAGAGGGAATCTTGCAAGGCATTTTAAAAAATCCCACAGTTAAGTCAATTACCACAGATGTTAATCTTAATGGGAATATTTTATCCTTGCATATATTTATGTTCTTTCTCTAGGTAATTTCTACCAAGGGAAGGGTGCATGTGTCTGTTTTTGTGTGGTGTTATGTAAAAATGAGCAAGGAATCACTGATAAACCCTGAACACTTGCACTTATGAGGCCTTCCATTCACAAGTCCTAAGTTTTATGCTTAACAAATGTCTTAATAGGGATGTGCAAATACTTTCCTGAATATTCCAGCCTTCATGAAAAAGAGCACAACCTCTTCAGGATGCTTTCTGAACACATTCATACATGCACTTGGCATTATGATAGTATTGTTCAAATTATTGCTTCATATGCTAATTTTGACCAGTCAACAGTTTTCCCTGTTTTAGCAAATTCTCTCCCCCCGCCCCCGTATTTCCATCCAAGGATGGTGTAATACCATTTCTCATCTAAGCCATCAAGACATGTCTTAAAAGTGTTGTTTTATAAAGGCACATTAGTGCCTTCCACTAACCTGTATTTCTGAGCCCTTAACCAAGTGCTGTATGTTCTTTCACTTTGTTTAGGACCAATAAAAATATGTGCATGAGAAATATATCCCACCTTCCCTCCCTCCCTCAGGGATGGGGAACCTGTAGCCCCCAGATGTTGTACGAGGGCCAGCATGTGCAATGATGGGAGTTGTAGTCCATCCAGCAAAATCTGGAGAGTCAAATTTTCTCACCCTGATTGAGAGCCATTACTTATAAGTGTCTATTTGTTGGTCAGTCTTGATATACTCACACAGTGCATGCTTTGATGTGGAACACCACAAATTCCATCCCTAACATCTCCAGTTAAAGGATTCTGGATAGAAGGGCTGGATATTGTTGGAGATCTCTTTCCAGTCATTTAGTTTATGCAGTCCCACACTGGATGGACCAGTGGTCTGGTGTAGTTTCTCAGATCCTTTTCATATGCAGCATTCATAAGTCATGTGTTCTGGATTGCCTCTTGCCGCTATAATCTCTCTTCTTTACTTACCTTTATCCTGCCTGCAGTCCCAAGACCCTTGCTGGGACATTCATTATTCAGACCTTTCACAACTTCTCGTCTGTCTCCTGGAAGAGTCGTTTAGCTTCTGCCTTCTTCCGTTTCCATCCACGGTGAAGCCTGCCCAGGCAAATGCATTTTGCTAGTTTTAATTGTATAGTGCGGGACAAGATAGAAGATATTAATCGAGTTCTGTATGCTCAGGGAATAAATGTAATAAATAGACTATTAAGTTAAGCAAGTTTTCAGCTTCAGCAGTGAAGGCCCCCATCTATCTTGCGAGGCTTCCTGCATGCTTCATTACCACATGTAACCACATTGGAAAAAATATGCTTTATTCTTTATAATTAGATGATAAGTTCCCTAAGATATACGTTAGAGCTGCCAGCCACCTGACACTCAGCAGCGGCTCTGCGTTCCCCACTTTTCCAGCAGTTTCTAATGAAATTTATTACAGAGTCTCATATTAGAACTAAGTTAACATCGCTTAATCTTCTTACTTGACAGTGTTGCGTATGAGGCATAGTGAAATATATATTGGCCCAGATTGGAGGTGCACATGACACGTGAAATGTGTCAGTGGTTCTGCCATTTCCTCCGCAGGTAAAATTTTGCTTCTATTTTCAGACTCAGATTGGTGGAACGGGTACCCAGTTCTTCTTTATATTAGGAGGAACTGTGTTCAAATCATAGATCCATTGTGTTCATGTAGTGCATTGTACCTATACTTCCTAAGATACACTTGGTCACACTGATATAGCCCAAGAAGGTGAACCTCCAAAGATGGTGAAGAAAAGTTATGGTTTATTCGGAAAGTCACTCAAACTTACATGTTTCAAGAAGGATAATGGAGTGAGGAGGATCAAATCCTATGAATGAGTATGTTTAGATTAAAGAAGATTAAGATGAGACATAATAGAGGTCTTCAGATATCTGAAAGGCCGTCATACAGAAGAAGGAGAAGACTTGTTCTCTGTTGCTCCAGTGATGATGGGTAGAAATTCCAGAGTAGCAGATTCTGGCTAGGCATTAGGGAAGAGTTGTTTGGCAATGGAACAGACTTCTGTAGTAGTGAGCTGTCCTTCATTGGAGTGGCAGGATGGTCATCTGTCAGTGCTGCTGGAGGTGCATCTTCTATTGCAGATCCTGCATCAAGCAGGGACTTGTACAAGAAGACCTCCATGGACCCTTTTATCACTATGATTCTATGATTATAAACAGTCTATACTGGACAACTAAATATGTGTTTTAAAAATGTTTGCCATTCTGTCATGAAACTTGCAAGCCCATGAGCTTGCTTCTAAGTTGCCTCTGAAAGACAAGAGTTACTCTTGAAATGCATTTGAGAATATTCAGTGTGAAATCCTCAAGAGCAGTCCCATGTAAAAGGTTCTCCATATCTGCTGTTTTGGTATGTAACAATTCACACTTGTTGCATGACTTTGTTAACTGTAAATAGTATGAACTGTGGGGGAGAGGGTCTTCCTGTCTATTCTAACTGTACAGAGTCACTTGTGCTGGGCTATGACATAAGAGAAAGAACAACCAAAAGGACAAGAAGGATAGGGAACTTGTGGCCCTCCACATGCTGCTGATATCCAACTTGCCTGATCCCTGCCCATTGTCCATGCTGTCTGGAGGTGATGGGATTTGGAGTTGGACATCCTCTAGAAGGTTCCATGCTTCCCATTCCTGCCCTGTTATATTACCCTGAAATGCAGGGCCACAAATTCTCCACTTCAAAAACCTTTATGATAAATGAAGTGGATAGTATTCTGCATTGTTTTTTTGTGCTGTAAATACAGTCATAGTTTGTCTTATTAGTAGGAAGCAAATGACAGCAGCAATTAATAATAGGGGGGAAGCATATGACTCTCTCTAAAGACTGAGGATAACCCCATGCATCTTTTTTTAAAACAAAAACAAAACCTCTAGACAAAGTGTCAGAAAAGACAAGCAATGCTTTTGCTTAACAGCATGAACCAAAGAAATCTACCTGTACATTTGAGCATTTGCTTTGACATTTCCAAAGGAGAAATCTAGTTTCCACAGGGACCACCTGAGGAAAAATCGTAGTGTAGAGACTGTTTCCAACTCCCACTACCCTATGCAAAATTGTCTTTCACTCCAATCAATAGAGAACTTCATGACTGCACACCAAGTGCATATTACAAAAATATATAGAAGTGGTGCAGAAATATTTTTTTACATGTTGCCTCTGCATGGTAAAAAAAAAGTAAAGGTAAAGGACCCCTGGATGGTTAAGTCCAGTCAAAGGCAACTATGTGGTTGCGGCGCTCATCTCGCTTTCAGGCCGAGGGAGCTGGGGTTTGTCCACAGACAGCTTTCTGGGTCATGTGGCCAGCATAACAGTGACCTACATTGTGCATGTTGAATATTTTCACATACCCCCACACACCATGTTCCTAGTGAGGTGTCAAAGGCCACACTCTCCAAGAGGGCTGCATGATTAATTGAAGTAGTATTGCCCTCTTCAGATATTGCACCTCTCATGTAATGAAGTAGAGAGTGGAGAGGAGAGTCACAGGCTGGCTCTGCCCCCTCTGTCACATTACTGTGATCATCCTTGCCACTAGAGCCTGCTGTATTTGTGTAGGTTTCCTATTGTGATTTAGAACTATGCATGTTCAGTGTGATAAATTATGTGGATATCCTGCAGAAGTAGAAAAGGCTTGCCTCTACAGATCTGTTCAGCTTCTTTACTATGGTCAGATGAGCAATGGAAGGGGCAGAGCTAGCATGACTGGGGACTGTGCAATCCACTACAGTGGACTCTGATGAGGATAAGGTCTACCTGGTGGGAGAACCAGAAGTACCCAATTCAGAGGCCTCTTGGCTAGGGGATTTCTCTGATTGGGGGTGAGCCTTCTGCAACACATCTTTCCCCCCAAAGATTGCAAAATAAGGTGAGGACCTCCTTCGCTATCTAATCAGCTCCTGTAGAGAGACAGAGCCTGTAGAGAGACAGAGCCTACCACACTCTCAGTCTTATCTGCCTTTTTAATAATAATAATAATTTATTATTTGTACCCCGCCCATCTGGCTGGGTTTCCCCAGCCACTCTGGGTGGCTTCCATAGAAACCAAAAAACACTAAAATATCATACATTAAAAACTTCCCTGAACAGGGCTGCCTTAAGATGTCTTCTGAATGTCAGGTAGTTGTTTATCGTTTTGACATCTGATGGGAGGGCGTTCCACAGAGTGGGCGCCACTACCGAAAAGGCCCTCTGCCTGGTTAAGATTTCAGTTGGCTCTAGCTCCCTGCAGAAACAGCATCTTTCTATAACTACCTTAGGCAGAAAATGCATCTGCAAGCAGGGTACCCTTAGAGCTGTCCAAGGTCCTGCTTTTGTCTGCCCTCTGACTTTTGACTTGTCTTCACCATATCCTGTCGGCTTTTTCTGTAAAATTCAGTCTCGTATGAAACTGGACATTACTCTCTCTCATATTTCCAAGCATCTCAGGGATTCCATTGCCTACAAATATATTATGTTTCCTTCAGCAAAGGACATGAGTTTGTGAAAGCCAGCTTCCACTCAGCCAACCTGGAAGCAAGTGTTCATATGCATTCCCCTATGCGATGCTTATCTGTAGCACTGTGAATAAGCTGGGTTTGTCTTTTAGTTGTTGCATATCTGTAGGGAAAGTCAATAGAAAATGGTCTTGCTGCTGTTAGATTGGGGTATAACTAGCAGTTGGGTCACAACCTACTATATGAAGGACCAATAGCTTTAAAACACTGGAACTGCAGAGTAACTGTATGGGAATTTCAGGTAGCCATTTCCATGCTAGCCTGTTTCCTTTGTTGCTTAAATAATGTTCAGGCTTGACTGCTGATTCATGTTCCACCACAGTACTGGTAACTTAATAGATTTTTTAAACAAAGTGATACATAGCTCACTTGTGTGACACTAAGTACAGGGCTGAAACAAAGTTTTTCCTAAACAAAGACAAAGGGGAATCTGGATGGTGGGCTAAACTTAAGAGGGCAGTGCATAGTTAACTTATGCTTGAAAACAACTCATTGTTATGTGGAGCTTGGCTGCCTTCTGTTTCATGCAAGGAAGAGAAGCTTTTTTTCTTTCATTCCCCCCCCCCCCCCGATCAAGTTAGAGTAAGGAGACTCCATCACCAGCCATAAGGCTGGTGTTATAAAATATTCTGAAAGTTAACTCAATAAAAAATATATAATGAGATGAGCCATCTCTGCCTTTGTTTATAGCTCCTTTAAGTGTATAAATGAGTATGGTGATGATTAATGAGGTGCTCAGAAGAAGATTTGCAACCATGGTGCCTGAATTATTCCCTTATTGTATGAGCTTCCTTGGTCTTGCTTGTTTATTGTAGTGCTCAGTACAATTTAATACAGGTTGATGAAAGTTATGAGGTCCTATTTATTCCGTCCAACATTGTCCCCACTCTGCCGGCTCAGCCTGTAGTATAGATAACGTGTGGCAGAATGAATTCTGGAAATATATTAAAAAGCAATTATGAACTCCTTGCCTTTGGTGTCCCATCCTCATTCTTCACAGAGTGCCCCAGGAATTAGCATAGCATCGTACGGGCACTCAAGAGTTTATGAAAATGCCATCAGTCTGTATCTAATTTTCAGAGCTGCTGGATTTTGAAAGTTACAAAAAGCTTAAAGTCTAGCCTTCCATTTCTTCCTCTCCTTGTGCCCCAAAGCCCCCGCCCCTGCCGCTCCATGTCTGCATCTTGTCAATTCCTTTTAATGGCAACTGGCTTGTCAGAAACCGCATAATAGATGGTGGCAGCCCCAATTTTTGCTGACTTGGAGTTTGTGTTTCTTGCATTAAGCAATTTCTTCCTTTGCGCTTCTCTCTGCACATGCATTATTGTAAAAATCTGATGACACTTCTAGAATGTTTTTAACTAGGAAAAGTCTGGTTTAGAGACTTAAAAAAAACTTCTGAGTGGGGGAAAGGAGGGAGAAGGGGGAAGAGGAGCATCAATTGCATCAGTGGCACATGGGCTTTTGCTTGTGGAGATAGATGAAGAGGCTGACACAAGTTTCTTGTATAAATAAAAGGCCACTGCTTTAATAATAGCTAAACAGGATCTTCAATGGTAAAATCCTGGACTATTAATCAAAACCCAGTATGAGCACTATCCTGTTTTCAGTGTGGCAGTGGATGGAAACCTCTACTCCTCTCATCCCACACCGTTATGACCATACCTGTTTTAAAGACCCTAGGCATATATTAGTGCCATTCTGGACTCCTCATAGTCAGCATATTTCCCTCTGCATTGAGGGAATTCTCATCCCAATTACACACACCCCCAACCACTAAGCCCTGGATAAACATAACCCTCCAGAATTTTTTTAAACCATTTCTCAACCTTTATGTTACACTACTTTTTAAAATTGTCATGTGATCACTGAGCATCCTATTATTTTAGGGAAGAAGGAATGGGAAGCCTGTTGCCCTCCAGATGTTGCTGGATTCAAACTCCTATCATCCCTAACCACTGGGAATGCTTTATCAGTGACCAGCAACATCTGGAGCTCTACAAATTCCCCATCCCTGCTTTGAGGTTACAACGCTTCTGACCCATAGGATAGCCCTCCATTTTTAGAAATGGGTCCCCCCCTTTTCTTCCTTTGTACTGTATTATTATTATCATTTCAGCATGCTCCCCTTTCCTTCTCCATGGCATTTCAAAAGCTCTGGGTTCTTCTGACAAAATGTGTGGGATGGACATCTTCTTTAAATGGATCTTTCCATCTTCTGCTTCTTTCCCAATGCAAGGGAGTGGGAGGCTAGGATCTTACTTCAGTAATAGCATGAAAGCCAGACACCACAGCTATTTTTGAGACAGTAGGCTTGTTCTACCACCCCCATCAAATCTCTCTGGAAGGGTCTGAAAGCTCTTTCACAAAGGTGTGAAGTTAATCCATGCAACTGCTGAAGGGTAACTTGATCTTCCTCTGATTATCAGAGATGTATGTGTATGTGTGTCTGAAGGTGGGGGGAGGATTTGGAGAGGGATAATCCAGGTTATCATATTTCTTTCCTTTATCCTTTGTCTTGCTTCCCTTTTTTTAAAAAACTGCATAACCTTTGGGTTGAATCTGGTTTTTTGAAATAGGTCAATGTCAAATAAAGTGGGAGGGATTGTGTAGAAGAACAAGCTTTATTGTGTTGTAGTTCAAGTGTAAGAGGTGTTACCAGAAGCCAATGAATCCCTTTTTTCTAGTTCAATGGGGAGCTCTGACCCTGTTAAAAGAGGGGGAAATGATAGGGTGTCTGGAAAGGGGGGAGGTTATTGTTCAAGCCTATGGTGGTAAAGGGTAACAATGTGAGAGCAGAAATTCCAGGGTAAGGCTGACATATTTGGTAGCCATCTTTGAACTTAACATATCTATTCTTGGGTCTTCCTTTGTTTTGCTCTGTTTCTTAACTGCTTTGCCCATTCTGGGGAAGGGCCTGAGGGCTGCTCAGATGACATATTGGACTTTTGAGGGAGTTCTCATAGTGGGGCATTTCGGAGAGAGGGTTGTATGGCATCTCTGGAGTTGCCTCAGAATTTCACATAGCTTGAAATGTGAAATGAATTTGAAGGAATTTCCTCAGGTAGAAAATAAGTGGATTTTGAGATTATTAGGGATATTTGTTCGGGACATCTTACACAACCTTTGGCATAAAAGCCAGCTTGTGTGAGTCTATTTTTTCTCTTGGTTTACATTTTGTGGTGATAAGTACAGTCATACCTCAGATTACAGATGCTTCAGGTTGCGTTTTTTTGGGTGACGGATCGCAGAAACCAGGAAGTACCGGAACGGGTTACTTCCGGGTTTTGGTGGTCGTGCATGCGCAGAAGTGCTAAATTGCACTTTGCAGAAGTTCTAAATAGTGCTTTGCGCATGTGCAGAAGCACTGAATCACAACCCACACATGCGCAGATGTGCCGCTGCAGGTTGCAAACGCTGCGGGTTGCGAACGTGCATCCCGCATGGATCACGTTCACAACCCAAGCGTCCACTGTATTGCTTGTGCAACAGTGTTTATCTGCCACCCAAAAGTTGTATAGCTACAAGGTATACCTGTCTAATATGCTTCGTAAAAAGTATTTAGGCAAAGCCCCTAATCTGTTGGCATAAACACAGTGACCAAGCTCCATTTCTTTGCAGCGGTGTTTGCAGGTTTTGAGGAGCCCTTGTGCAAGGTGCCTATAGCAGGCCCTTTTCCATCTCTTCACCATTGTGGTTTTGACTCATCCTCTTCCTCTGGGCTCAATCTGTATGGAAGAATGCAATACTAGCCAAAGCTCCTGTTTTTTTCTCCTAGACCTTGCCACTGCTGGCTTGTCCAGAGAGGTCAAGTGAACAAGTAGTCACAGCAAGGGGGAGCAGCAGCTAGACCAGGGGTTTCAGAGGTCCGTGGTGGGCTCTCTGCTGAGATGTGGCCTCAACAAGCTGCCCACACTCTAAGATCAGTGTATAAGGTCTCCTGGTGGCCCCTCTATAGTAAGAAGCACATGGTGTGGGAGCCCAGAAAAGGGTCTTCTTAGTAATGACTACTAGTATGTAGAACTCCCTTCCTATTGAGGTGAGTCTTGCACCAACCTTTGATAGTTTCAGGCAGCTAGTTAATGGTGGGCATTTCTAAGAGGAGAGTTCTGATTGCTACTGCTGCTATTAGCAATTGTGATTTGGGGATTTGCTGTGTCTTTAAGGGGCTGTGTTGTTTTTATGGATTTTATGGATTTTTATCTATTTGCCTTGTTGCAAATTGCTCTCTGGCTTGTGCAAAGGGGGGCATATAAATCATATCAATATGTAAGCTCCTGATGCTGGCCCAGCTTTGCATTCCTAATAATACCTTTATTAATCATTCTTCTGGTTCTCCAACATCCCTGAATGCAATCCCCATTTGTCAGCCAAGGAAGTTATATTTTTTAAAAGTAACCTGTCCATTGTAAAGAAGAGTAAAGGCTTTCAAGAGAGAATGAAATTATACTTCAAATCTCACACCTACCTACTCAGAGATAGGTACAATAATATGGTCCTCTCCTCATACCTCAGCAGTGAATTCTTAAGAGGATTGTTGCAATGAAAATATAAACAAAGCAGGACTGCTTGTTTGAAGCAAATGCCAGCCAGATATTCAGTGCCTCGGTTTCCCATGTCTTACCATGTAGTTACACAAGGACTTTGGAAGCTAATAAAGCTCTCTAAGTCAGGGTGGGCTGGCTTGTTGCCATCTGCGTGCTGCTGAAATACAACTCCCATTAGCTCAACGATCATGGCCTATAGGGATGATGGGAAATATGATTTAGCAACATAGGGATGGGTATAGGTTAGCCAACCTTCCTCTAGGTGAAAGTCATGTTCCAGAGGCCATCACACCTTAACTGAACAGAATGCACCACAACTTGTTTTATTTATTAAACTTTTAGACTGTCCTTTATCAAATAAACATCCAATTAAGTCATACTCAGAGCACACCCACTGAAACCAGTGGGCTTAAGTTAAGTCCACTGATTTCAGTCAGTCTGCACTGAGTATGGCACATGATGAATATCACCCCATTATATAAAACAATAATGCAGCATAATTTAAATCAGTAAAACATAACAACAAATCAACCAGTTAGAAAAACCACCAGAAGCAACAAATACCACAGAGGTTTCTAAGACTCTGAACAACCTGGCCAAATCCTTCAAAAGCCTGATAGAGAAAATATGTTTTAACCTGGCATTAGAATTGCAGTAATGTTGTGAATGTCTGTGCCTCCAGGGGGAGGGAATTTCACAATTGGGATACCATTACAGCGAGGACTGTATCTTGTGTCACCACCAAGTAAACCACACCCACTGATGGAGCAATGAGAAGGACCTCCTCTGCCAATCACAGAGCCAGGATTAGTTCTAATGTTAGCTGAATAGACTTCTATCACTAAACTGTTATTCTTCCTCCTTTTTTGTGTTTCTGTAAATGCTATCTGAGTATGGAAAACATACCAAACACATTTATATAATTAAATACTAGTCCTATCAGAGACACAGTCCTTTTGTTGAGGTCTTGGGGTAATACCCAACTGGGTTATACTGAAAGTAGACCTACTGAAATTAATATACCTAAGTTACTCATGGCCATTAATTTCACTGGGCATACTCTGAGTATGACTAATGTTGGATACAATCATTGGATCTGAAAAAATAGCAGTTCCTCTGTGCCTCTTTAGCCATCATTTTCTCATATCAAACTAGCTTCATTCCCAAAGCTTAATGCAGTACAAAACATTTGAAATAAATGGAAAGAAAACAATTTAGACCTGAAAGGTTGAAAGATTATTATTATTTTAAATGCAAGAGCTTATCTCCAATGTAGGATATGGGATGCATTTAAAAGTATCTGTCAAAACAATCTCTGTGTTTATCTGTGTTGATTGCTGGCACTTTTACATTAATATATTTCATTGCCTCATCGTAATTGCCAGTTTGATGCATCCCCCTTCCTCAAATAAAGACTTAAACATAGAAGTAGGAATGGTGGAGAGTTCTATTTATTCTGTATTTTTAAATAAGCCTAATTTGCACTTGTCTGCAAACTCCATTTATCTAGGAGTAGGTCCCAATCATTTCAGCAGGACTTACTTACAAGTAGACATGGTTAGGATTACAACCTAACACAAAGTTTGGAACATAATTATCCCATTGGATTTCACACCTCTCTGAATTCTCTGAATAGTATAGATCCTGGCCTCCTTAACTCATGTGTATTGTCACACACCAGCCCATCAGGGAGCAGTGAGAGACTTCAGGGGTTCCAGGCACTTAACCAGGGTTTGCTATCCTTGGAATGAAGATCAGCAAAGACTGTGGTGTCTTTGGCATATATGGTTTATTTATGAATATAAGCACCCTGAGCCTAAGATGGAGGGGCTCACAGCATTAACACTCTACAGGTCTTGCTTCTCCATTAATCACAGCTTTGGATCCATCACAAATCAAGCATGGGTATCTTTCTAGCTTCTGCCTGCTTTCTGCACAGACCATAGGCTAGTAAACACACCCTCCAAGTCTAGCTTTGGGTGTGACTGCTCATGACCCTGTCGATTACATTGCACTGTTCCTGAGAGAATAAGAAGAGTCCTGCTAGATCTTGTCTAACTAGTCCAGCATCCTGTTCTGATATTGGCCAGCCACATGACTGTAGAAAGTCCTCAAGAAAGACCTGAGTACAACAGCATTCTCAACACTTCTGATTCCCAGCAACAGATATTCAGGGGAATAATGCTTCCAACAGTGGAGGTAGATCATAGCCATTATGCCTGGTAGCTGCTGACAGCCTTATCCTCCATGGATCTTCTTTTGAAGACATTCAAGTTGGTTGCCATCACTATGCTTCCTCGCGATTTCAAATAAAGTATGCCCAGGATGGGGTGGATGTAGTCTAATGAATTTTTGCAACTCTGAACATGTTGATTATTTTCAAATTATATACCTACAGAGAGATCTAAAAGTTTTTCTATAGACAGATGTCAATATATATTATCTTTTACAGGTTGCAGATTTTAAAACAGTTCCTATATCTCTACACAGAAATATTGCGGTTACATATTTCTTATTTGCGTGACCAGGCAGTGACAGCCCCAGTCCCCAGGGATCATAAAGTAGGAATAAAGAATCTGAAAACGTTATATGGAATTAAAATTAGGCCACAACTTTATTAAACTTCTGAAGACCTTGGCTTAGGCCTTGAGTGTATATCCCTCCCAGTCCCCCAGCTGGGGAAACTAGGGAACACCAGGGTAAATGGGATATGGGGGTACTCTGAAAGATGTAAGTGTAGCAGGCAGCCCAGCCCATATCCACACACGCAGGGTAGTTCACTGACAACCTTTCAGTGTATGGCCAGTGACACCCATGACAGTATATAACCCCCTTTAAGGGAGGACCCTGGAGTTGCCACCACAGGGGGGTGAGTCACCACTTCACACACACACCCAATATAGGGAAGAAAAGACTATAGGATTCCACCCAAGGCCATAACTGCCAAAGTTGTGACAAATTGCTACAGGGAAGACAAAACCTGCCAATGCAGGAAAATTTCTTCCTGGTTCTTCAACAGCAACCAGCCATAGACAGTAGCAGCGCCCGCTAAACAGGAAGAAAAAGTTAACCTGCAAACAATAAAACATTAAACTAAGGGAGGGTAGGGAGGGTGAATCTCCTAATCCAACTGCCTGGATACTGTCAGCTCCACCCCCTTATATATGGGACTGGTCCCACCTCCCAGCAATAAAACTTGACTACTGAGGCTGAAAGTGAACCTCCAAAAATTAACACTGAGAGGCAGGCCAATCCCTGTTTGCCAGTAAGTTCACTGGGAACTGTAGCACTGCACGCGATCCCGCAAAGGGCACCCACAATGTCAAGTGTGTGTGCTCATTTGAAACTGGAAATGTGTTCATGGTCACCTGAACTCACCCCAAAGACCAGTATCTAATGCGAATGTGAAACAAATGAGAAGTGCAACACACTTAATCCAGTGGATGCCTGGATTTAGCTCGCTTACACCCTGACCCAAAATGCATTTGCAGTTTAAAACAGTGGGACTCATTGCCAAGTAAGTTATGTTAGTCTTCTACATTACACTGTACACACCTGCAACTGCCAATAAGTCACTTGGAAAGTTCCTGCAGTATTGTTGTGTTCTCATACAGCCAATTTAGAGGAATTATGCCCTGGATTTCCATTCACAGCAATATGCTATTTTGTAGCAGCAGGCCTATCACTGAATGCATGCATTCTTTCAAATTTGTTCTCAGTCTGCCATCATTTCCTTCTGCTAAACACACTTATACTTTGAACCAACTCTCAACACTTAGAATTCATCTACTAAAAAAAGAAAAAAAGTATTCTCAAAGTAGCTCCAAAAACTGTTTACAGCCTTTCATGGCTGTCGTTATCTAGAAACAGTTTGCAAAGAATCTTAATACAGGAGAATTTGTATCCCTCAAAAATACATTTGCACTGTAAATTGTTTATAGAAAAGCTGGCAGAAGAAAATGGGCTTTACTGCTATTGAATTCATTAGTGGTAGACTAGCTGATTGCTTAGATGCCATTCGGTTTTCAGGCCTATCTTTTTGTGCTTGTAACATTCCAGACCACCTTGTTGCTCACTTTATTTCCTCAGCCTTTAATAGTACTTAGTACTAGCTATTCCTTTGGAATCTGAGGATTCTCCTTAACCCCTTAACCTGGTCCTAATGCATCATTTAGTTTTTGTTTGTTGGTTTGCTGAATTGTATGTGGGAGCACTGGTGTGAATTAAACTGCCTTTATTTATTTCATCTTGACTGGGCCCAAATGTTCATAGAGGAACTCAGCCTTCTGCCTCTAATGTTCATAGCATTAAATATGTATTGAAAAGTAATAACCCACAGATCACCAACTGGTGAGTCAGAATTTGGAGATTGCTATATATTAGCAATATAAGGGACGCGGGTGGCACTGTGGGTTAAACCACAGAGCCTAGGACTTGCCAATCAGAAGGTCAGCGGTTCGAATCCCCGTGACGGGGTGAGCTCCCGTTGCTCGGTCCCTGCTCCTGCCAACCTAGCAGTTCGAAAGCACATCAAAGTGCAAGTAGATAAATAGGTACCGCTCTGGTGGGAAGGTAAACGGTGTTTCCGTGCGCTGCTCTGGTTTTCCAGAAGCAGCTTTGTCATGCTGGCCACATGACCCGGAAGCTATATGCCGGCTCCCTCGGCCAATAAAGCAAGATGAGCGCCGTAACCCCAGAGTCGGTCATGACTGGACCTAATGGTCAGGGGTCCCTTTACCTTTACTATATATTAGATATACAACAATCCCCCAAAATAAATACATTCTACTACTGTAGATGCTCAGTAGATTCATTCGATATTCAAATAACATAATGATGCTGACGAACTTTGTTATTTTCCTAAGGTGAGACAGCATTGTAAAAAGTCACACAGGTGCCTAAACCAAGAAGAAACAACTTTGTCTTTCTTCAGTGGCATAACTTCCTGATATTCAAATTAGATAGAAGCAGGAAATCAAGTAGTGGATCATAAACAATTATCTAATGATGTGTGTTGATAGCATCCAGCACTGGTTCACACAGCCCCCCGTCCCCCCAAGAAGTAAGTTGTCTTATATTTCAAGTGGCTGCTGAGCAGATTAGCAACAGCTGGGAGATGGACTAAATTCCACAGCAGCCAAAATAACTGGGGGACTTCAAATGCCAGGCAATGAGAAAGGCCTCTGTGGAAGGGCAAGATTATGATATGGAAGAAGGCTTCAGGTAATCTGATTTAGGGCTTTATAAATAAAAACCACTGCTTTGCGCTGAAAATAGCAAATATATTTGTTACAAAAGGGAGGTGATGTGAGCCTTGTTCAGATGTTAAAACTGAACACAGGTATGATCTTTCTCTACACACATGCAACTGTTTGTGTGAATGAGTGTACCCTCGTTGCTTTGGGCAGCTCAACTATTTGTGTACCCAGGTACACAAGCTGTACACTTGCTGAATATTGCATGTGAGTAACTGAACCAGTTACATGTACAGATTGCACATGGATTGAATGTATAGTAAACAGAGCCCAAGACAGATAGTTTGGAGCCAAAAGAACCTAAGGCTTGTTGTCCAGAGCCAGCAGAGCCTGAACTAGGATCCTTGCAGATTCCATCCCTGGACACTAAGCTGTTGGCGAAATCAAGTTCTCCATGAACTTAACTACCCAACATTACAGGGAGTATTCTATGTGGGAGGCCACAGAAAGACACCTGCTCATATTTAGGTCAGTGGACTGGCCCTTTAAGAACCACAGCCTTTGGGCTGGGGGCATAGAATTTGGGAAAGGTGGACAGGAGGGTGCTGTAAAGGTCTCAGTTCACCTCCAGCCTTTGATGGAGCAAGTTGCTTACTTGAAGATCTCCATAGTCCTGCACCCACAGGCCTGCCTTTATCCCTTGGTGCTGTTGGTATCAGATAGGAATAGTGATAATAACACAATAAATTCAAAATAGTAATGATCGATTGCACATTTATTCAAAATCCAATTAAAAATATTTAATTTAAATAATCCAACAAAACTGATGAATTTGATCCAGTGATACCAAGTTTTCAAAGTCTGGTAGTCTTTTATATCTTCAGTGCTCCCCCTGCTGCCCCCTTGCCTCTTAGCACCCCCTTTGGTAATTGCACGCCCCCCTTGGGGAATTACTGACCTGGGGCTTTGAGGCTGAGCTATCTTGGACCACCCATGCTTAGGCTTCAAAACCCATTGCAACTGCAGATTGGAATTAAGGATGTGCAGCACCAACCCCTATATGTTGGTTGTATAAAGGCTTTTGCTTGGGAAGCTGATGGAAATATCAGAATCCTGGCCTTCTGCCCTTGCTTGGTCAACGCAGCCATTGTTTCTTCCTCTTACAACCTGAGCCGGTAACTGATCTCACAACAGCCTCACACAGAAAGCTCCAGCAACTGACCTCAGGGACACTGGGCTAAAGGTCTAGATTTGGATATGACCTCTGCTTCGGGGGAAAAATATGAATAAGCCCAGGACATCTGTTTCCTGTCTGCATCAGACAGGTCCACTGATTGTATTGCAAATCAACATTGCAATTACAGGCTGTTCTGAATGAGTGGAGCTAAGAGGTAGCAACACTCCTTGTAAGAGAAGCTCATGTGATGTGCTGTAATCTGAATTGCCCCCAAACAACTTGGATATTAATGGAAAATGTAATGAAAAACTAAGCTGTGATTTGATTTTTCTCTGCGTGCTGCCCTTGGAATTCCCTCAGCAGCCACAACCTTATTAATTTCCCCAGTCACCTTGTCTTTGCATGCTATGTATGTACAAAACGAAATCGTGCTGCCATGAGATCTTTGGCGTGAAACTCCTCCTCGCTCCTCTTGCTACCCAGAAGCCCCTCTCTGCCTAAGCTGCTTTAACAGCTACTATGCTTGCCTCATAGCAAAAGTGGTTGTAAATCACCACTTGGTATTCCATGAATATCCACCCATTTATTTGTGGGCAGGTCAGACATCCTTTTAGCCTGCTGGTTGTTGCCCATATGTACAGTAGCTATCTGCTTGACAATATATGTATTGTCTATTAAGCCCTGCTTCTTGACAGGACCAGCCCTATCATTAGGGAGAATAAGGCCTCAGGTGGCAAATGCTGGGGTTGCAGCATTTCCCTAAATTAGCCAGTTGCTTTTGGATGCTTCCCTAAACTACACCTGCTAAACAGCCTGCTACTCAAGGGCCACGGAGGACACTAACATGCAACTGTCGGGCTAGTTGACTTCTGCATATGGAATGGGATGTGTATGCGCTTCTGTCCTTTACCTTGGGCAGAAAAAAATTATTTCAAGATTGGGAAATAGTATTTAACAGTATCCAAACCAGAATACTGCTTTGAGATGCACATGTTGTATGCCCAGGGGATGACAGGTATGTGAAAGAGAGGGACAATAACCACCTGTTTTGCAAAGAGAAGGTTCTGGGTTCAGTCTCTGTCATCACAAAAGTAGCAAATGATATGACAGCAGCAATCAGAATAGATACCACTAGCTTCCTTGAACAGGTAGCCTGATCTGGCAAAATGTACCATCCTGCATTCAAGGGAAGGCCATAGCTCAGTGGTAGAACAGCTGCTTTGCATGTTGAAGGTCATAGGTTCAAATCCTGGCATCTTGACTTAAAAGTATAAAGTAACAAGCCTTGGCTCCATGTGTGTATAAAATAATGGACTGGCACAGCATCCTTTTTGAGCTCTGCTTGTAGGCAAAACTACGAAGGCTCTCATGATAAGCTTCTGTGCTCAGAATTCACCACAGCACCACTGGGAATGGGCGGTGCTTTTTAACAGACACATCTCTGATACAGCACTCTGATATCCTCCCATTTAAAAACCCCACTTAGCCCATGTCTCTGTGTTAATGTCTTCTATGTCATAGGCAGACGTGCACCTTTTGATCACTCTATGAGGTACATCTTTCATCATGCTGTGTATTGCTTACCCACACTATGCATATAAATAAAGAGTTTGAAGAAAAGATCGATTGCTTCAAGTCCTGGAGTTGAGTGAGTCTTTTCACCTCCGGGAGCTATAGAGTAAAGTAACCTAGAAAGTCAGTCAATCAATCACTTCTTCCCTCCTTCCTTCTCTCTCTCTCTCTCTCTCTCTCTCTCTCTCTCTCTCTGTGCATCCCTCCCTTCATTTTCTCCTCTCAGGCATTAAGCTTGGGTTTTATAGAATAAATTAATAAAAAAAGCATTTTTATGTTTCAGAATGCTTTATTCTGCAGCAATTGAAAAGCAGCAGAATAGAGGAGAAAGATAAGTACACAGATTGCAAATGAGGTATCAGTGGCAACACTGGAAACAAGAGGAGGGGCTGACAGCTCCCCTTCCTGCTAATGGTCTTAGGCAGGGATTTTTTTCCAGCCGGAACTCACTGGAACTCAGTTCCAGCACCTCTCAAGTGGGTGCCATTGCCATTATAAGAAAACAAGGGAGATGTTCACGGTGTGTTCCAGCACCTCTTTTTCTAGAAAAATAGCACTGGTCTTAGGTCAAGTATGCTGTTGCAGAGGTGTGAGATTTGACACCCCCTCCTCCAGGTGCTGACATTATTAAAAAATAATAGGGGGAGGTCCCAACAAAATGACAGTGTGTGTTAACTGCAGGCATTGACTGCCAGAAGTAAATACATCAAACTGGTGAAAATATGTTTGTGCTTTGATGCTTGCTTACAAAAGGGTGACTTAAATGGTTTGAGCAAAGAGCTTGTTCCTAGTTCATGCATGATGAAATTTAAATTTGACAAGATACCAGTCTTCTGCTACGTCCAGCCACCATCTATTGATGAATATATTTAGTTCAAGTTTGGTTTTATTCCCCCTCCCTTTCCATTATGTGTTGTGCATATTGTAGGACTCACAGAAAGCTGGCAATGGAAATATAATGGGAGGATATGATGGCTAACTTCTAATTAAGGAATGGTATGCATATCCGTAAGTTTGGCTCTCAAAGCAAAAACTCCATTTTGTTGTTGTTGCTGCTGTTGTTAATAACAGTGCAATCTACTTAGAAGTAAGACCTGTTGATTTCAGTCTGACTTAAACTTTGGTAACTGTATGTAGGGTTATAGTGGAAGGGTCCCGAACAGGCAACTGGCCTGAGATTAGCCACTGTTTGATCTGCGAAAATGTAGGAACTGGGTGCAAAAGTTACAACGCAGTTGTGCTGTTAAGTTAATGGTGTATGTAGTGTGCAGCAGTGATAATGCTAAGAGTTATGCCTATGCTTTTGAGCAGGAAGCATGATACATAATTAAGCTAGTTGTGGGTAACATAAGATGTGCTGCCATATATGCAGGGAGTATAAAATATCTGCAGGAACGAAGGGACTTTTTTTTTTTTTTTTGCACATCACCACTTCTAGTTCTGTTGATCTGTCTAGGGGATGAAGATGTGAGAGCTAGGCCTGTACTTCCTCTTCTCATAGTTGTCAACCAGATGTCTGTGGGAAATCCACAAGTGGGACCCCAGCACAAGATGTCCACCAAATGTGTGCTGAACATGCTTAGTCTTCATTGGATTGTTTTGGTTTCTTCCACTTAAGAGCTTTCCCCTCCTTTCTTGTGCTTCTGCAAACATTGTTGTCCCTTGTTTATACCTTCTTTTCCTACATGGGTGATGCTGTTGTGGCTGCATAATAATGACACTCATTGTCTGAACACTGGAAATTGAGGAAAAGGTGCAAAGAACCCCTCTATATCACAGCATCTACTATGTTGCATGTTACCTGTACAGGAAAAGCAAATATCCTGTTTAACAGAACGAGGGAGAAAAGTGATGTGTGCCCAGTTAATGGGTGGTTGTTGTTGTTTTCTCATATGCTTCCAAGCATCCACAAAACCTAATAAGATGTAAATGATGAGTAATTATGGCACATTTTGAGGGTGGAAAAGCTAGATCAATAGGTTAAGTGTTTGATGTTTTGCAGTCAGATACACAGCAATAAGATCCATCATTTGAAATTCAAGCGATACACTCAAAAATGTATTTGAAGAAGGGTCACTGCTTTTCATGCAGAAGGGCCAGGTTCATTTTGTGGCATCTCCTGGTAGGGCTGAGAAGGACTGCTGCCTAAAATCCTGGAAAGCCTCTGACAGTCAGGGTAGACAATACTATGCTAGATGCACCAATGGGCTGTCAAGGCCGCTCCTTTCTTAAATGGTATTATAATTAATTAATTAATCAATCAATCAATCAATCAATCAATCAATCAATTACCGGTAATTACATTTCTATGCCGCCCTTCATCTGAGGATCACAGGGCAGTTTACAATATAAAAACACAATAATGCACAACATGGTAACAAACAAATCCCAGTAACACACACACACACAATGCAGAGTTTAAAAGGCTATATATTATTTAATTAGCCAAAGTCTGGTGTACTCTTTTGCATTCACCAATGCATATTCAGGGCTGTATCTGCTGGCTTTGCAAGGGTGTGTTTTAGTGTAATGCTGCTTTTGCTTTGCTTTCAGCTTGCAAACTGCCATGCTACAGTGCCTTGCACATCCCTTTGCAAAACTCACATGCTATCAAATGGAATTCACTCTATCAAAATCATTAATGGGCCTATCATCAGTACCGCATTTTGAGGTTTAACATTTCAGGCCTAACACCAGCCTTTGAAGTCCTTAATCTCTTAATTATATTACATATACAATTTGCATTGATGTCGATGCTAGTGTGGGGACTCTTCTCCAACACACTCCTGGCTAGCCATTGCTAAATCAAATAATTTCATCAGGCCCAAGTTGAAAGCAGGGACTGCATCCCCCCCCCCTTTCCAATGAGGAAGTTGCCATGAAAAAAATTGTCAGGGCACTAGAGGAGGGATGCATTTAGCACCTTGGCAAAGCTGTCAGTGACCCACTTTGGTGAACCTCAAATGTATTGGAGGGGTTGACTAAAAATGAATGGAAGTGAGAAGTTGTGGGTGGGTGAGACTGAGAGACAGAGAGATTTGCTTTGTGTCACACCTGTTTTCATTCCTTCTCAACTAGTAATGGGCAGTCATTTTCAGCCCTAGGGCTGCATTCCCTTCCAGGCAACTTTCTGGGGGTTACATGCCAGTGGAGGATGATACCAGAGGCAAGAATAAGCAAAGCAATGAATATGAACTTTACCTCTGTACAGTAGGCTAGTTTCTACACTGCTATCTTTCTATTCTCCATCCAGGCAAGCAAGAAGCATTATCAGATCTCAAGGAAAAATTACAAATAAAATCAAGGATGGTGCAAAGCAGGACTGGTGAGGGATGTATCCTGGGGAGAGTCACAAGAGCCAGATGTAGACTGCATTTGACCCCCCAGGCTTGAGGTTTCCCATCCTTGCTATAATCCAGTAAACACACTTCGCACACTTAAAATATACTTTCAACGCTTTATTGTCCTGTCTTTCCCCCATCTTCTTTTATTTAATCCTGTGCACATGCCACTTGCCCCCTTTGGCCATCCCTTTACATTTGAATCCTCTTCCCCATAAGCTGATTTGTTCTGTTGCTGAAAGCCAACATAGATAAGAGCTAAACAATGCAGCATATGTGAAGGACTTTTTGTTGTTGTTAGCAAACGCTGGCCTGCCAGCTGCCCAGAGTACAGTATCTTCGTGTAGACAAAAGCTTGCGAGGAAGAAGATGCCAAGAAGGGTCCAAGGAAATGAAAGGAATGGAAATCCCTGCGGACCTGTGCATGCAAACGTCTGAGGCTGATAGCAGATGACTCCACTCACACAGCCATCTGTTGAGCCCGACTCATATAGGGTGTGCCGCATTTGATTCCAAGCCCAGGTTGGGAGGAACCCTGGAGAAGGTGATTTTTTTGGGGGGGGGACCCCATCCCACCCTAGCTGTGTTGCTCTTCTCTCCCATGAAGACCAATGACATTGTGGGGAAAGAAATATGGCAACAGCACACCACTTTTTTTTTTTTACTTCCTCTTCTTTGAATTTTTATTTGCAAATATAACAAAAAGAAAGGAAGAATTTGGAAATAAATACAGCTAGCTAGGAATGGGAGAGAATTCAATTAAGTTTGCATTTAAAGGTGAACCTACCAAATTCAAACTTTCTGAAGCAGTACATGAACCAAATACACCTGATCTCTATTGCCCACCAATATTAAGAGTAAAAATATTCTATCAGTCCCAGATTAATATAAGCAGTCCACATTACCAAGCAAGTATCTTATAAACCATATGCTCAAATGCAGAAAGGGCAGTGAGATCATCGGGCCACTGAATAGTAGATGATGGCTGCTTATTCTTCCAGCTTTACAATATGTCTCTTTGCCAAAATAAGAGCTTGCAGAATACACTCTTGTAGTCCATCTGTCACTGTCTTCCAATTGAGGAATCCAAGTTTCCATATACAGTGGTACCTTGGTTCTCAAACGCCTTGGTTCCCAAACACTGAAAACCTGGAAGCCGATTGTCTGATGCGGTTGTCGGCTATTGTTTCCAGGGCACCTACACCAATCAGAAGCTGCGCCTTGGTTTTCGAACAGTTTGGAAGTCAAACAGACTTCAGAACAGATTAAGTTTGGTACTTTTGTTTTTGCTATTTATTTTGCGTTTTTGTTTTGAGGCTTTTTTGGTTAATTTGTTTTTGTCCCTGTGTGGAACCCAGTTCAGCTACTGATTGAATGTGTGACTGGAAATGGATAAAAGCAATCCAAACAATGACTATCATCAGTACAATAAAAATTAATTTTAATTTTTATCATCTACAATACGGTCTTATTTATTCAATAGTACAGTACATTGATTATTGCTTTCATTTTCTGGTCTTGTTGGATAGTAATAGCCATGTTAAATTGCTGTTTTAGGGGTTGTTTTTAAAAGTCTGGAACGGATTAATCTGTTTTGCATTACTTTCTATGGTAAAGCATGCCTTGGTTTTGGAACGCTTTGGTTTTGGAACAGACTTCCAGAACAGATTAAGTTTGAGAACCAAGGTACCATTGTGATATAGTTTGAAACCCATTGACATAAAGTAATTCAGCTAGTGATCTCCAGTCTTCCTGGTTGTGCAGCATAGGTGGGGAACCACAGACCTGGGACCCTAACACCGCCCTCCAGGCCTCTCTCTCTGGCTCCTGAGACCAGTGGCAGACTTTGGACTCTCAAATTTCAGAGGTACTCCATGCAACTCTAAAATGTGGTGCCCTCTTGCCTCTCTCACACTGTTCTGTGGCATTGTTGTGGTGCCCCATGCAGCACAGCAGCCAGCGCTGTTGCACCAGTCATACCACCTTAAAACCGCCTCTGCTGAGACTCTTCCTAGACCATACCCCCTCGCATCTTGCTCCCTTGCTTTGTCCTGCCTGGAATATGTCCTGAGTCTGAGATACTTCCTCTTGCTTACCTGAATGGGGGATGGAGAGATGTGTAGGTCAGGTGGGTGCTTCTGTGTAGTCAAAATGTAGACTACTGTATAAAGGTAAGAGTCATCCTCTGTGGCACCACCCTCTTTTAGCCCTGGTCTCACCTACCATTGGCATGCACAGGCACAGATACACACACACATGTTTCCTATAAGGAAATGCAAACCTTGGGCTAAAGGAAATATTCCTCACCCTTCTTGTGTGCTCAGGAGGAAAGATAGAGAAAGTCAATGAAAACTCCTAGGAGAAAAGTGGCCTTATTTTCTGTAGGCGGAAGGGGAAACTTTCTGCTGTGCACAACATCAAAAGCAGGAACTGTGCCTAAAGATGTTCATTTAGTAATCCATGTGTAGCTGCATTAGTGATGGGCTCTGCATTGTTTTACCCACTCATCTCGATTAGACCTATTATTATGACGGAAAACGGAGATGGCTGAAAGATATTAATTCTTTATGAAGCTTCCGTCACAATTAATGTAGGCTGCATACATTTTCATTTACTTACTTAGAAGCTCATCATTCCTTATGTGTGTTTCAAGCCCTTATTCAAACACAAATAATTTGAGCTAATTAGCTTATAAAAAAGGAATAGAGGGGAGGCGAGACAAAAACAAATAGCACATGGCTGAATTGTGGGGATTTGTATAGAATTAATCTTGCTAATATATACGGATTTGGTAAATTCATTATGCATCCATAATCAGATCTGATGAATCACCTAGCTAATACAGGAGTAATTAGGCATGAACTACTGATAGTTCTTTTAAAGTGCTACCAAAGTAGTACAACTTGTCACGCAAGCTCTCTTTGGGCCTTCATGCAATGAAATTAAATCAAAGGATGCTGCATTATGATTCAGATCTATATATTTTTTCATTAACAGTTTTTATTGAGATTTACAATCTGGGATCGCTAAATGTTCCTGGACTAATTATAAATACGTTGGGTCAGAAATGTGAAACCTGTGGCCCTTCAGACATGGTTGGACTCCAACTCCTATCATGTCTGCCCATTGGCTATACTGGCTGGAGTCAAAGTTATTTCTGGTCTGCAGTTGTGCTACTGACAGTGTAAGCCACAGTGCAGAATGTCTTGTCAGAACTGGAGCTAAATGGTTATCCTTACATGGAATAGGGTCAGGGAAAAGCTCAAGTTGCCAGCGCTATATTCGATTTTTTTATATGCACTTACTAAAGAGACAGTTGCAGTGAACTTAATGTGGCTCACTTCTGAGTAGATTTGTGTGCCGTAAGAGTCCAAAGCCAGGTGATTATAATGTTTAGAAGTCCATTCCATGTTTTCCTCCTAGCATTCTAGAAGGAGCTTAACTCAGGTTTTACTTAAGACTCAAGAATTTTCTCTACACAGGCTAAGCCTAGTCAGGGAGCCATGAAATATTCAGGTAGACCATAGTTTAAGTATCATAAGTATAAGACTCCCCAATGTATAAGACGGCCCCTATTTTTTTTTGAACCCCAAATTAAGAAATCAATATTTTAAACATCAAACAGATCAACTCTGATATTTTATTAAATATTCAAAGCACCGGCACCAGTGTAGCAGTCCCCATTGGTGGCTTGGTCGCGTCTCACCAACACCCAAGATCACGCAAAATTGTTGAGCTATTTTGGGAGCTCACCCAAGTTGTTGAGCTTTTAGTGCATTCACCATCCATGTATATGAATAAAATAAATTTACTAAAAAAAAGTCTTATACATGGAAATATATGGTACTTCTTTGATGTTCAGCTTAGGTCATATTATCTTTTTAAAAAAAATTATATTTTATTGATTTTCCATACATTCAAGCCACATTACAACTTCTATTAAATTTTCCATTTTTGACTTCCTTCGGCCTCTCTGCCAATCATCCAAATTCTAACTTCTTTAATTACACATTTCCAATTTTGCTATTGCCTTTATACCTACCCCCCACTTCTATTTTGCCTTTTTACAATATTTCTTGTTTTGTTACAGAGCTTCTTTAAATGCCACTAGCATTATTCCATTATCACTTATACATTCCCAGTACTCAGCTAATTTTCCCCAGTCCTCGATGAACTTTTGATCTCGTAGATATCTGATCTTCCCAGTCAATTTATCAAGTTCTGCATAGTCCATCAGCTTCATTCTCCACTCCTCCAACGTTGGTATTTGTTCTTGTTTCCATTTCTGGGCCAGTAATATTCTTGCCACTGTTACTGCATATTGGAAAAGTTTATGATCCTTTCTATTTATTTCATTACCGACAATTCCTAAGAGAAAGGCCTCTGGTTTCTTAACAAATGTATATTTCAACATTTTTTTTCAGTTCATTATATATCAACTCCCAGAAGCTTTTCACTTTCTTACATTCCCAAGCTTAGGTCATATTATCATGGGCCCTTGAAAATTCTGACAGTCATCACCAAGACATTAATGCTACAGGAGAAGGATGTAGTTGCAGGAGAATAGTAATCAAGAGTACAGGTTGTAAAGAGGGAAGGGTATGGAATACTGGCTCCAGAGGACAGGAGATTGAGTAATTTTGCTATGAAGAAATGCCTGGGTTTCTAGATGGTAACGCCAGGCACAGCACTTCAGCATACTGCTGCTGCCGCCACTATCAATCAATTCCCTCTAGTCCAGAGATAGGCAGCCTGTGGCATCCCAGATGTTGTTGGATTGTGGCTTTTATTATCCCTAGCCATTTATTATTCTGACTAGGGTTGGTTGGAATTCTAGTCCACGAATAACACAAGATTACCAATCCTGCTCTATGCCTTGATAGGGTGGCCATGTCTCTCGATTTAATGGAAAGTGGTTCTCTCTTTGAAGGGCTGTCAAAGGAGTCTTCTAATGTAAGGCATCCTCTATTTGAATGGTCACCTGGTCCATTTGATCTGGCTTAAAGACGCAGAACCCTAAGAAGAGAGATCAGCTGGAGTCTTGAAGTTGCCCACCAACACTAAGCACTTGAATATTAGACTGATCAGTAACAACAACATCATCAACAACAACAACAAGGTTCATCTCCCCTACTATGCCAAGATGTATGGTATTTCTATTTAAATTAGAACATTTTTTATAATTATGAATATAAGCTGACTCGTGGAACTATTATGAAAATCGGTGTCCTTTTTTATTGATGAATAAGTGGCCACCCTAGATCTTGAGTGAGGGGAACTCCACGATCTGTGAGATAATTTTACATTTGGGAGCAGGCAAGTGCCAGTTAAATATCTGGTCATTGCTGAGTTCAATCTGTTTCTCTCTCGTCTCCCCTTCATTAAAGTGTGTAGCAGGAACAAGCAATCTGGCACTCAAAGGGGTTATTCTTGATCTGCTGAACTGAGTTCCAATGTTTGGAACTGAGCTCCAAAGAAGCTTTGTTAATATCACAATTGAGGGAGAACTCAGAAAGAAAGAAAATGGAATAGCCTTTAGTAGGCAGTCTTAAAGAGGAATCCTTATGAGGAGAATGGATCATCCATGGTGTTAAGTAAAGGACAAGGAGATTGCACATGTCATTCAGAATAAGCCCCTTGTAGGCAAGAAGCATCTGGGGAGATGGGTTGTTAATGCCTTTCTGGCTCAGGGTAATGGTAGTAAAACACATGAAGTAGAGATGTTTCCTCTTTGCCCCTATTAGACAGGATCCTTCAGTGGGGATGGAAGGGATTCTATGCTATATATTTGAGAGATGTTTGAGACAGGACACAGCAGCTGCTTTGAAATGGAGAAACTAGGCAGGGCCAGCCCTACCATTAAACATAATGTGATGGCTACCTCAGGCTATGTTTGCTGGGAGGTGATGAGCAGCAGTGATCTGTTGGAACTTTGTGTGCTGTGTAATTTGTGCTGTTCCTCCTAAGCTAGTTTGCTGCTCTTGAGTGCAGCAGAGAATGCTGTCCCATTGCTAGCACTGAAGTAAGATTCAGCTCCAGTCCAGTCTGCTTCAATACACACAGTGAGGCATAATCATTCATCACATCCATAGCTTAGTGGTACTGTAGAGTATCTGCTTTGTATGCAGAAGATCCTGAGTTCAGTCCCCAGCATCTCCAGGTAGGAATGAGAAAGACTCGTATCTGAAACCCAGGAGAACTACTTCTTATTATGTGTTGACAGTATTGAACTAGATGGATGAATGGTCTGATTTGGTATAAACCACCTTCCCTTGTCTTTTGCTTCAGGCAGCAAAATGTCTTGGACTAGGCCTAGACATCTTGAAGGTATACTGGATTTTTAAACAGAGAGTCATTTTATTCTCAGGCTTTTCTCCATAATTGGAACACAGAAGGGTAGGGAAACTGAGGAGGATCTAGAATGTGGATGGCATGAATCAGGTGGGGTGGAATGGTAAGATAAAATAAATTCAAGATCTACTCCTGGGGGAGAGGGAAGTCTGTAGCTTTAGAACCATAGAATCATTGGATCATAGAATTGGAAGGGACCATGAGGGTTGTCTAGTCTAAGCCCTTGCAATGCAGGAATATTTTGCCCACAACCCTGAGGGTAAGATGCTCTAAAGCTTAATGGCACCTTCATGCTTGGAGGCATTATGCCAAGTATTCTGTGACAGATGGCAGCTGGGAAAAATGCCTTCTCAGTGGTGGCACCCTGATTGGAAAATGTTCTCCCTATGCTGCTTAGAGAACCAGGCTCCTGCTTGTGAGAGATAGGGGCCTACTGTTCAAAGCAGTCTGCAGTTTAGCAGAGGGGTGTGCTGAATTCAGGCATATAGGACTCCTTAAAAACAGCCCTGCCTTCTCACTCGCCCTTTTCTGGGTTAGGCAAAACCCTGTGCAGGCATGTGTTTGGAGCCCAGCTAGAGAGTCTGATATAGCCCTGTTAAAGAAGCCTGTTAGTTACCAGCATTTGACCCTTAACCCAGTAGTCATGCTTAAACAGGCAATTTGGGGAATATACTGTTTAGAAAAGTAGCACAAATCTATTTGAAACAAAACATGCAGAGGGAAATGATGCATGTTCAAGAAGGAAACTGGCAGGGTGGGGAATGAAGGATATTCCCTTTGCCCTCTTCATTTTCATTGCTTCTCCATTTTCATTTGCCCTTTTTCATTGGCATTTTTAAATGTATTTTATTGGGGGGGGGGGAAGAGGACTGAGCTACTGCCACTGCTAATGGTGAGCCCCAGTATCAAGAAACTGCTGGAGAATTTCTCTTTGGTGATGAAATGGTTCCCGTAATTTCTCTGCCCACAAATAGGATGAGGAATTTTGAGAGACGGTTTGCATATAGGTCCAGTTTTCATATATACATAACAAGGGCATTAAGTCACCTGTAGTCATTCCTTACAGCATCAGATGGAGAGGCGAAGAGGGCTACATTTGTCCCCCGGGCTTCAGAATCCCCACCCCTGGTATAAATGGTAGCAAAAATGAGTCATGCTTAGCCATAACAGAGCACTGAAAATTAGCAGAAATGCTAAAATGCTACCAGGAATTTTACCGTCTGCTTGCAGGATTCAATGTGGCAGTACACAAAGTAAATAAAATTATCATTTAAACAAAGGTAGATAATGAAATTATCTTGTATCCACATTCCGGAAACTTGGAAAGTGTGGCTAATCAATACTCTGCTACACAATACAACAGTGCTCTTGTAAGATTACAGGAGAACAATTTCAGCAAACAGAGCCAGGCACTAAACGAGATCCTCAGCCTTGGTTCTCTGTAAATGTTATTGTTTGCAGTTCAGTCAAAGCAAGTCCAGGTAGCTCGGAGTTCAAGGCCTCTAGGAAGCGAAAGCATTTTTCACTTTGCAAATTTGCACTGCTAACATCTAGCAATCGCACAGAACTAATTATCTGCTTCTGCATGTTACAAGTGTCTTCTGGGAAGGAAGCAAATCTAGGTTTTAAAAAGGTAATCCCTGGAGTAAACATTTTTAAAATTACTGTCTTCAAATCCACATAAAACATGCAGTAAAACACACTATATTGGAACAGAATGTAACATGGAATTATTTAGTTCTTCACTGGCATTGCAAAAGGAAAAAAGGGAAAGGAACTAATTTTTGAACAAAATGAAGACGTAATTGTTGGAAGTGGTTTGAGTGAAGAATGCCTAATTTCCAGGCTTGGTAATTGTGCACAGTAGTGGCTGGGGCTCACTGAGACTATTGGGGAGGAAGGTCGGGGGGGGGTGTCAACAGTAGAAGCCAGAACCAATGACAGGCAGAGCCAACTAATTCTAGTTTTGTTATCATAGGTGTCAGGCGTCAGGGAATCTGATCCCCTTCCCTCACGGCTGGTTGCCAGAAATGGGAAAACAAGAAGTTCTTACCAAGGCATTTTATTAAATATTCACAGAGAGAGAGACATGATGCCGTCTCTCTTGGATAGTGGCATTGCTCCGAGTAAAATCTCACCCCCTCCATCTCTCCTATTATACGCCATCCCTGCACCGGCTGATCTGTGCTTTCTGCCTCTGAGCTTTCTGACATCCTTGGACAGCTCTTTGGTCTTGGTCATTTGGTCATGGTGGCTAGTTTGGAATCTGCTGGATTGATTGCTTCTGTCGACAGGTGTCTTTCGTACAGGTATTGTAACGAGCTGGTTTTACAGGTAAGACCTTTCCCTTACAGCAGGTACTTCTAATCTCAGCTCATTACATACAGTGAAGATACCAGGTAGCCTGACATCTGGCCGGTTGATAGGGGATCAAATACTTATATCACTCATTATAATGCACATCAATCTCTGACTTTTGTCTTCTGGGTTTCTGGGGGTTTTCCTGTTGTTATTCTGTCTCTCACAGCTACAATAAACCTACCATTACAATTATGGATTGGTTATTTCTTCGTCAGAGGGCAAACGGGCAAATTTAGCAGGGGATCAAATACTTTCCCCCCTCACTGTATATTTTAGAAACTTTCGTGTGTTTTTATTCTTATTTGTTTTAAACTGGTTTAAATATTGCTCCCCCCCCCCATTGCTGTGACCCACCCTGGGACCTTGTGGTAAATGGTGGGTAAAAAAAAAAAGTCAAGTAAATATCTTTCTACTTTCTTTAAAAATCCATTAACTGAAACTTCTATACAGTTTTTAGAAGCAGCCCCACCCCACCCCACCTGCCATAATGGTGTCTGTTTACAAGCTTCTGTTTCAGGGATGGACAACCTATGACTCTCTAGATGTTATTAGACTCCAGCTCTCATCAGTCCCAACCAGCATTGCCCAGTGGTCAGGATGATAGGAATTGGAGTTCAGCAACATCTGGAGTGCCACAGATTCCCCATCACTGTTGCCTATAGTTTCCAGCTAGCTTCACCTCATCTTGAAATCTCGAGAATTGCTTCTGACTCAGCAGGCATTGAGAAACCTCAAGGTTTTTCTATAGGGAGGAAATTATTTCATTAAGTTGCTCAAGGCTATTTTGCTTTTGGCATCTCCTGAACACTGTAGAGCTGTGTCTACAGGGAGCCTTTTGGGGGGGGAAGGGTAGCCAATAGGCTACTTCTGATTATATCTGTGTTCCAAAGGGAATGAGCCTTTGAAACGGGCCCACCTGCCTACCTTCAGCTGTAAGGTGGACATGTCTCTGAATGTCCCTGTAGTGTGATGACTAAGGATGGAATTCAGCATTGTGCTACTGCAAACAGTCCATTTGCAAAAGCATATCAGCTTTCCAGATGGAATGATCCTCCCTTCCCTGCTTCCCCACAGTGTTTGAGGTGGGGGTTCTCCTGACCCCCCTGAGACAATTTCAGGGTGGTGGAAGGAGAGCGGGGAAAGCTCTGTTGCACAAGTGGAAGTGTGTGTATTAATAGTTTAAATGCATCATGCTTTCCCACCTAATTGGCACCCATTCCTCTGTCTGCGTGAAGGGAGATGTGGAAACCCCAGGGTGATGGCAATAAGCATTTAGAAAAAAACAGGCAATTGAAAATTGACAGAACTGAGCCCTCCACTCACAGTAGTTTACCTAGGATAGCACCACTAATTGAACAGACATTTGTGCTGTGACATTGAAATGAGCAGATGACCTAGATAGATCTCTGTTTATTTCTAGCTGCTGTGAAATTATTTTAACAGTGCCCTGGGAAGGCAGGATTATGAGCTGGCTTGGGGGATAATTAACCAGCTCTGAGTTTTGTCAGTTTCCTATAAATCCCCTTTTTTCTATGACTTTTGGAGGTTTTACTGAGTGAGGCTCAGCAAGCGAGTATTACTGAAATACTGGAATTCCTTGTGTGCTGTTGTTTTTTTTAACTATGAGGTAGCACGCTGTATATCTTGGCCTTGTAAATAAGGCCTAAAGCAGGGATGGGGACCCTTTGTTCCCCTGGTTGTTGATGGACTATATATCCCACCATCCATGATCATTGGCAAGGCTGGTTGGGACTGATGGGAGTTGGAATCCAGCAACATCTAGAGCAGGGTAGCCCAATTTTTCATACAAAGTGGGACACAAGAGTACTTTGATGCAGAACCCATGGGCTGCACACTGCCTTGTCATGTGGGGCTGGGGAGCAAGGCTAACATTTGATGTTCCTTGCCCAGCCCTTCGGTTGCCTTCCCAAAACAGGATAAGCAAGGTGCCAGGCTTTAGGAAGGAGGTGCAAGGCTCTGGCAGGGTCCCAGAGCCCTCCCACCTCTTTCCTAAAACTAGCTAGGCTTTGGGGGAAAGGCAGGAGGGCTCTGACAGAGTCCTAGAGTCTCTCTTACCTGGTTTTGGGAAGGCAGTGCAGGACTGGTGGGGGACATCAAATGTTGCTAAGGGCTTCCAAAAAAATCCTTGGGCCACACATTGAAGCAACCTTATCTAGAGAGCTACCTTAATCTAGGAGAGGTTTCCCTCTCCTGCCCTAAAGACTATAATCATCTGGAAGTACCAAGCCATAGACATCTCACTTTCAAGTACAGTACAGGAATCTAAGGACCATGGACAGCTCTAATCAAGCAGTGGGTGAACCCAGATCTCAGGGACAAATAGTTCTTTCAAAAAGTGGCAGCAGAGGAGGAGGGTGGAAACTCTAGAGATGTACAAGTGCTCCCTGATAAATGTTGCTCTATTTACAACTCTTGGAACTCCTTCAAACAGGATTCCCCATGTTTCAGCTGGCTTAAAATTTCACAAACTCTAGTATATTTTGTTGACTGTAGGGAAGCTTTTTTGCTTAGTCATTTTATTGCAGCTAATTTTATATCACCTTTGAATAAAATTCCCATGGTGGTTAGTACACACACACACACACAGTTAAAATACAAGTAATTCAAACCTGAGTAATCATGAAAACACAAACTCCCAAAGGTAGCAAGATATTAAAAACAGATTAAAACAATAAGCAGGACTAGAATTATGTCTAAAAGACCCAGGGAGTTTTGGACTCCCGCTTGAACTACTGCAACACGCTCTGTGTGGAGCTGCCTTTGAAGGTGACCCAGAAACTACAACTAATCCAGAATGCGGCAGCTAGACTGGTGACTGGGAGCGGCCGCCGAGACCACATAGCACCGGTCTTGAAAGACCTACATTGGCTCCCAGTACATTTCCGAGCACAATTCAAAATGTTGGTGCTGACCTTTAAAGCCCTAAACAGTCTTGGTCATGTATATCTGAAGGAGCATCTCCACCCCCATTGTTCAACCTGGACACTGAGGTCCAGAGCTGAGGGCCTTCTGGCGGTTTCCTCACTGCGAGAAGCGAAGTTACAGGGAACCAGGCAGAGGGCCTTCTTGGTAGTGGTGCCCACCATGTGGAATGCCCTCCCATCAGATGTCAAGGAAATAAACAACTATATGACATTTAGAAGGCAGCTGAAGGCAGCTATGTTTAGGGAAGTTTTTAATGTTTTAATGTATTTTTAACCATCTGTTGGAAGCCGCCCAGAGTGGCTGGTGAAACCCAGCCAGAAGGGGTAGAAATAAGCTGCTGTTGTTGTTGTTGATGGTGATGATGTTAATTGTGTTTACTTGTTGCTGAAAGGACAACAAAATACTGTTGGTGTCAAATGGACTTCTGTGTTGAGGGTATTCCATAATATTCTGGCTTCTGAACAGGACACCTATGGTATTGAAAGGCAGAGGGCAGCTTATGAACATATGAAACTGTCACATGCCATGCCAAACGATTGTTCCATCTAGCACAAAAGTGTCTGTGCTGACTGGCTGCACATCTCCATGGTTTCAGAAAGGAGACTGGACTTGAAGCTGGGACCTTCTACATGCAAAGCATGTGGTCTACCACTGAGCCTATCTTAAACTTGGGGTGGTGCATGTTTGGAATCCTCGTGAAGATTTTCTCAATAGATTGTGATGGTTTTTCTTCCAATTTTCTTGGGGGAAAATGCCTGAGCAGAAACCTCTATATTTGGGGTGCAGGGTTTCATGGTGGCAGCTCTTGGTAATTTCTCATAGAAAGTCCAAACATTGGATGAACTTGATCAGTCTTATTCAGACTCTGCCTACAACTGCTATGAAGTTGCTTGCTTTGTGAATAGCAAAGAAAAACAACTCCTATCACTCCCTTCTTTTTTGTATTTTGGGGGAAATAGTATGTTTGCTTGGGTTTGTACCCAAACCTGTCTTTGCACTTATGGAATGTTCCAGTCAGCACAATGGGAGTGGGAGGCTATTTTGGCTGAGTTATCCTCTCTCTCCTGAAGCCCACCACCACCACTCCCATATTCTAGAGTGTCCGGAACTGATTGGGGGGTATTGGGCCAGTGGGGGGGGAGCAGGCTGAAAATGCAACAACAGCAACAGCTTTCCTTCCCCATTCTGTTGATAAAATCCTTTGCTGGATCAGAGAGTCTTCTGTCATCAGAGGAATGCCACTGGTTACTACTGTACATTTCCAGTTCGAGGTATGATCTGGATTCCTCACCCTCAACCCCACCCCACCGCAGAATAACTCTGTGCTTTAGTAACTTAAGAAACAAGCCTCCAACTTCCTAAATCCCCAAATCTAATTATTAAAAGGACAAAAAAAAAACTTTTCTTCTTAAGCATCAACTCCCTTGGCCTTCAGCTCTGCTGCCTATTGGGAAAATCACACACAGGATTATTGCTAATGATACCAATTGCCGGCATGCTGACATCCTCCATCCCTGGGTAGCAAAGCAGGCCAGTCGAGCTTGTAAATCTGCCAAATATTCCAAATAGTTAATGCTTGCTGTGCCAGTGAATATTGTTAGAGAAGCCCATTAAAATGCACCTGCATAACTAATGGGTGCTTCAGGGACATCTGTGAAATGTGAGGGGTTACCCAAAGTTGATGCAATATGGCAGGCAGCCTTGGTAAATCTGCAGAAAATGTTACACTTTCTGGCTGCTGGTGTCTTAGACCATTTTGCTCATCATCACTGAATAGGTTCTAGAAATGAGAAGATTCCAGTTGCCTTAATTTAATTGTAGGTTAAAATAATGTAAACCTTAACACTTATCAGGAATAAAATATGTTTTCAAATCAAGGTTTTTTTGGGGGGGGTTCATTTATTTTATTAGACTGTAATCCTAATTTATTGACAAGGGGAGCAGGGGAACCTGATGGTGATTGAACTGCCTTATCCTGTTCTCAAGCTCTTTCATTCCTCTGTATGTATCCTAGTTTTCAAAAACATTGATTGCTTATATCAAGCTAAGTTCTATTCCACTGAAATTAATTAACCTAAATTAGTCGTGTCCATTAACTTCAGTGGGTCAACTCTGAGTATGACTAGCATTGGATGCAATCCAGTATCTTGTATTGGAATAAAGAAAAAAGAGGTGGTATGATAGCTATGGCTATTATTAGTATAATATAAATATATGACTTAAGGAATACTTGGTTAGTTGAACAATAATGTAAAGAAATTATTAAAACTTATGGGTGGTATTCAAAGTTTTACTCAGAGTAGACCAATAGCATTTCATGGAACAGTCATGTTGATTAATTTCAGTGGGTCTACTCTGAGTATAGCTTAAGGTAAAGGTACCCCTGCCCGTACAGGCCAGTGTTGCCAGACTCTAGGGTTGTGCGCTCATCTCACTCTATAGGCCGGGAGCCAGCGCTGTCCAGAGACACTTCTGGGTCACGTGGCCAGCGTGACAAGCTGCATCTGGCGAGCCAGCGCAGCACACGGAACGCCGTTTACCTTCCCGCTAGTAAGCGGTCCCTATTTATCTACTTGCACCCGAGGGTGCTTTCGAACTGCTAGGTTGGCAGGCGCTGGGACCGAGCAACAGGAGTGCACCCCGCCGCAGGGATTCGAAGCGCCGACCTTTCGATCGGCAAGTCCTAGGCGCTGAGGCTTTAACCCACAGCGCCACCCGCGTCCCTGAGTATAGCTTAGTTGACTACAATATATGGCTACAACTACTATTACATTTTTACTCCTATTCAAAACATGATTTAGGCAGAATTAGAAATGTGCTTAATTACCACACATCCCAGTTTGTGGACATGATAGAGGACCTGGAGAGCTTTGATCTAAGCTGCTTCCTGGCATTCCTGGCACAAACCCTTTTTGGTTCTACCAACTTCAGAGCTTTTTCTTAGGTTGGGCCTGGGTTTCAGAGGAGCTGACATCATTGGAGAGGGAAGCTCTGATATCAGATTTCACTCTCTGGTGTCAGAGACATGCCTCCAACATTGGAGGGGCAGACAGTTCTTGGGGTGCCTTCCCTGGGACCATAGGATTGCACCCTTAGATACTTTTAACGAGCTGGTTGGTTCTACTTATTGTCTTCAACATTCTATTTCCTGTATTATGCACAGCTCTAGCTTCTCATAATGAGGTGGTCTAGTCATAAATCTGATCAATTTCTGGAGTTATAGCTCATAATTCTAGTAAGATATATATTCTTTTCACATGATAATTCACTTGGTACTTCAACCCCAAAAAGAGTTCATTAAATAGACACATTTTATAAAGCTACAGTTCCAACAGTGTAATGAGTTACTTAACATTTAGAAAGATGATGAGGATGACAATCACAGCCTTTATATATGTATAAAATAATAATAGTATGGCTCAAGTCTCCTGGGACCATAGTCCTGAACTGGAAGACCTTTTCCCTTCATCTCAGAGGTGTAGTGGCTGGGTTTGCTTGCTTAGGATGGAGACAAGCTTATGATTTAAAGAGCAGTCCTAATGGGCCCTTTACCTGTATCATCTACCTGGGTGTCCAATTTGCATGACAGACACTTGAACCGAAAAAATAAATTGCCCCCAAGATTCTCCTTTGCAGAGTGTGGCGTTGAATCAAATATTATCCAGATATTTTCCCCAAGACTTCATGAATATCCTTCTGATTAGCATCTACAGTTAAGTTAAGCATCTAGAGTTGTATAATCCAATGCTAGTCCTACTCAGAGTAGATCCATTGAAGTTGATGGGATTGACTGACTGAATTTCAGTCAGCCTACTCTGAGTAGAACTTAGTTGGCTACAACCAAGCGTGTTTGACAAGTGATATTTTGCTGTACTTGATAGCCTGCCATACAATGGTACTGAGTAGATGACAATATGAATAATTGGCATGCAATGGTACAAAGAGTGGTTTTCAAGCTTCTCCCTTTCAGAGAACATTTTTTTCACCCCAGTGACCACCAATAAACCCCTGCCTGTTTCCACACCATGCGGTGGAGTCTGGTCCATTAGGGCAAATGGGGCATGGCTCCACCAGTCTCAGCCTGTTATCCACTAGTCTTCACCTGCCTGCCTTCTTACAACTAGTCCAGGGGATAACTCTGTCTGTCAGCTTCCTCCTCCTCTACCTTAGTCTCCCTGTCACCCCTTGTAGAACTCAGCAGGGAAGAATATGTTGACAAAAGTATAATTAGTTGGCTCTCCTTGACTTTGGAGGTAGACCACCTTCTTTTTGGGCTCCCTGCCTTCTGCCCTGCCAGTCACATTGGCCAGTTGCTTGCTTATCTGACATTACCCTCTGCTGCATTTGACATTATTGGCAATGGTCTATGGCTATAAGCAATAAATCTTTATTCTATTGGATTTGACTGAGCCTTACTGTAACCTGACCTATGTTTGACCTGACTCTGCTTCTCGGAGGTGGAACTACTGCTAGTGGTACATGATCTGGTGCCCCATTTCAGTTCCATCAGTTGGATTTAATGTAATGACTACAGAAAGGAAGGAATCCACCCTGCTAAATTGACAATGAGAGAAGTCATAGTTGAAATGGAACATTCATTTGACACTGGTTTCCAGAACACTCTCAGTTTAAAACAAAAATAAAGAAAACCCAAAATCTACACCCAACCACGAGCTTGTAATGGACTGATCTCTATCGATGTCACAAATTCTGTGATTAATGAGAGCAATACACTTGAACAAAATTGATGCCATTGAGAATAGTAATTGCAGAGGCAATTTCAGACAGCTGATCTTCCACTAAAATACACCTTGAAGTAACCAAAATGTCCTCAGTTACAACCACCTAATGTGTTCAGTATATTGTCCTCTAGCATGCATGTTTTGGGTCAGACAAAAATCTAATAATAATTAGTTGTCCACATTCTTTAAACACAAAGGATTGGACAGAAGATTGTAACCAACTAAGCACCACTTAAACTAGACCCATTGAAATGAATGGGCCTAAGTTAGTTATGTCCATTAATTTAAATGTGTCTACTGTGAGTAAGGCTGACACTGGTTACACATTAGCCTAGGTGTGTCCTGTTTCATTTTCATTGGCTCCCAATTATAGATCCATCCAGTCCTGTTGTGCGTGGATTTTTTAAAGCATATGTGAAAAGTTCTAATTTAAATTATATATGCTATAATACATATTATTGCATCCTTTTCCCCATATGCCTATTTTTTCAGTGCTCTTCACTGCACATTCCTATAAAATCAACATTTTATATACATTTTAACCATAAAATACATGTTTTTGTTTGCATTTTTAATGCACTAAAACTGCATTGCAAAATCTGGAAAAGCGTATAATACAATCAGGAGTTGGGGCTCAACCCACAGGTAAATTCAGGACTGCTACATTGGTCCAATCTACTGTGATAAGTGGGTGAATTTAACCTGTTTCCCAAGTAAAGATGGTTGAGGAATTTAATATTTGCAAATTTCTATTCAAAATGTTCTGATCCACCCCCTTGAGTTAATGTGTGGCTGATAATTTAACTCTCCGGCAGATTTTTCACTTCTCTGAATGCTACATTACAGTTCTCAGCAGGTTAAATGTATCAAAACATGCATTAAAATCAGTATTTTTAGAAAAAGTATACATTAAAATACATAGCTTGAAAGAACTGCTTAAAAAAATACTAGTTAATGTAGGAATGGAACATGAAGCAATGGAGGGTTAAAATGTGTGAAAGTGATTTGAACCAGAAATAGATTTGGCCATCTCTGAACCTCCAGACATCAAGTCAACAGGTTGAAGAACATGCCTTCTGTTCCTGCCCCCACCCCCATCCCAAATGCAGGCCATCAGCAGTACCCAGAAGGCAAGGATTCTGTCTGGGCCAGACTATAAAGCACAGGCAGTTGAAGAAAGCAACTCTTCCCTCCATGTCCCAGTTTCAAGGTTGCTGCCCATGGTCCTGAAACCCTAGCTCATGCATTCTGACACAGCGCACTTGTTCCTGTTTAGGTTTCTGACCTCACCCCAGCATAAAACTGCTTCAGGCTGCCCTGAGCCATCCTTCCACCATCTTGTTTGGCCTGCTACCTCTTCTCAGTGATGGAGGACACTATGGAACAGGACACAACCACGGTGACATCTCTGGAAGGTGTACCACAGTGTTGGGTACCTTGTGGACTCTGTAAACTGAAAGGGCCTTGGCTGAGCATTGTGATGTTGCAGATAGAGATTGTGCACCTTGTAAGAGGTTCTTCTCTGGAAATGTGTTATGACTAATTTTCCAATCAGGGGCAGCCCAATGCATTTTGCCGCCTGAGGCAAATGGCAGGGTGGTTTCTTCCCCCAATACTAACAGAAACTGGAAGGACTGGCAGTTGAACCTCACTTCAGCACAGGCTATACAATAGTGCCTTCCAGTGTGCGGAGAGCAACAGGCTAGTTATTGGAAGTGCATGACAGGATGTGTAGCACACACAGCTCTGATCAAGGGGCTCAGGAGGAACAGCCAAAAGAGCCACCTCTGCTCCCTAGCATCTTCCACCTGAGGCAGTTACCTCACCTACAAAAACTTCCCCAGCAGTTATCAGTAAAGTATGGATCTCATTGTACTCCTAGTCTGCAGCATCCATTAATAGCTATTAAAGCGTGGAGCCAGATCAGTGCAAAACTCCTTTATCTGGGGAAGGGGTTTGGCTAGAGTGGATGTATCCCTCTACCTGACCCTGCTGGCCAACATCTATGGCATGAAACCAGTTTCACTCCATTGGTGTGCCCCCTTTTGCCCAACAAATTTGAGGTTTAGCAGGAGTTCTGCTGACTGAATCCCCATCACTGGCAGCCAGCAGAAAGCTCCAAAATGGGAGCATTCCAGGAGCAGTGAGGCACAGAGGCAGCCTGTGATCCATTGGGTCCTGAGCCAACCCCACTGACATCAGGTGACAGAATCAGGCTTGATCTCAGCTTGATAACTCCACCAGCTCCAAACTGGCACAATGATATCCCTGTGTCCCCAACATTCTTCCCTGGCCACCATATGTAGGAAGGCAGCAGATATGATGAGGGTCCCACCACTCTGTTCAGCTCTGTCGGGCAGCAGCCAAGATAAAGATTGCCCCTTTTAAAAGAAGTTGCTTCAGGCTGAGTTGCCTGAATAAGCTGTTAGGAGTCTCATAAGTACAGATGCTGAGACCGAGAAGAAAGTGGACAAATGGAGAGAGAAATAAGATCTTGTTTTGCCATGACCTTGAGAGTACTTCGAATAAAATAAGGTTTGAGTTGCTTTACTGCACAACTAGAATAAGTGCTAGGATTCACCACCTTGATAAATGCAGCAAGTGAGCCTTTTTCTCCTTTATGCCTGCTGGATGATTAGACAGCGAGTGCAATTGAGGTGCTCGGTAGTTTATTAAGGTCACCTTAGTTCACTGTAATTCGTTGCAATTTTTGGCTAATGTTCCTAAGGCAGTCTGATGCGAACTGTTTGGAGGACTAGTTTCTCTTATTAATTGGCCTTAGTGGCAGAAATCCGTCTGAAAGTTGAGGTGTGCTTGGACAGTCATTCAGATACCTAAATTGGCTGCTCAATTCATATTCATCACCAGAATCCATTGCCATCTTTTTTTAAAAAAAAAAGCCCCACTGTGTCTTTTTTTGTGCCATCAAAGCAACTTTACAGATAATTTTGCTTTCACTGGCATCTAAAAGTATCTTCTACAATTTACCGTTGTTGTAAAGGCTTTTTTAAAAAAATATATATTACTCTAGTAGAGTTTTAGCAAATATTTCCTAATTCAGATACTGCTTTGAAAGTGACACATTCAAAGCAACTCAACAAATTTATCAGCAACAATAACAAAATACTTCCCTTGATAAGCATTCAAATTGCTTGATACTATTTCCTAGTAGATTGCTGCTGCATCTCAGTGCTGTTTTCCTCACACTTGCTGAAACTCCCTTTTAATCCACTTAGTTATGGTGATCTACATTGGGGTAGCCAACATGGTTCCCTCCAGATATTCTCAGACTACAACTCCCATCAACCCCAGCCAGCATGGGGATGGGAGCTGTAGACCAAGAACATGTAGAGTTGTCTATTCCTGAATGTTTTGTTTATGGATGTCTGTGGCATCATGGATTATAGCACCATGACATCATTGACAAAGCTGTGTGAGTTGCTGCAGCCAATATTATTAAACACAGTGTGGGCAAATAAACCAGAGGACACTGAGGGAAAAGAAGGGAAAGGGGAAATGGAATCAGGCAGTACAGCAGCAGCAGCAGCAACAACAAATGTGTTGGTGTCCAAAGTGGCTAACAATGGAAGGTCCAGCAATTGTCATTTTTAAAACAAATTTTAATCAAGCAATAAATTTGGTATTTATGGGAAAATACCACAATGCACCTTATGAGAATGTGATCTTATAGCTGGGGTATAGAGAGATTTCTTTACACTATGCCTTCAGTTTTTAGGCATCCTGCAAACTGAAATATTTGAACTGCAAACTTGGCTGTTAGTACAACTCAGCTAGGGATACAGCACATGGCTTTGCAAAGGTTACATTTTTATTAATATATTGGAATACTGCAATAATCCAAACCAGAGTATTTGTTTTTAGCAGTAGTCAAAAAATTCGCATTCATTAGTCTCTTATGCTTTCCCACTCTCACTGTCCCCCAACTCAGTTTCTAGAAGGAAGCAGAGCTCCCCCTGGCCTAAATCTAGGGAACCTAAGTTCTACCTGCTAGTAGAATGCTCTCAAAACTTCTCAAGTTAACACTTAATATTTTATGAAATATATAATACTGCCATGTAAAAATATTTCTCTAGCTGAGCTGTCACAGAGATTACAGCTTGATTCTCAATTCATTATCCGCTCCCCAGACACTGGATTCAGCATACACACTGCACTATGGGCCTCTTCCACACTGACTACACAACCAAGTCATGTGACTGTCACTAATGCAGTGATTCTGAGTTTATCTGCATTATGTAGCACAACATCTGGAACAGTTTGAAGTACCTTCAGGGAATGTTTTTGCTGCTTTTCCCACTTGAAGCCTTCATGTTTAGTATGCAAAGCCCCCCAGGTACATGACATAGCCTGCATTTCTGTGGTCCAGCCATGTGTCTCAGCTTGTTTAGGGCCGTACCTCTTCAGAATGCATTTGGGAGATTACAGCACAAATTCTTAGCCAAATGAGAACCTCCCTGCATCAAGAAATTTAGCATGTCAATGCGAAAGCTAAGCTAGAACACATTTCCCAGACACTGGATATGAAAATTTCTTTGCTTGTTGAAATCTAGCATGTCAAGCGGAAGGCTAGGCTAGAACACCTCAGGGCCTAGGGAACTTTCCATCATGGGATTCCCCCACTTGCCTTTACAAAGAGTAAAGTACTTGAAATGTTGTATTGTGTTTCTGAATATACCAGTCAGCACTAAAGTTCAGGGGTGGGGGGATGTTTCAAACAGCTCCATATAACTTCAGCCAGAGCAGACTGCATTTTCAGGAGGGAGGTGATAGGCCTCCCCGCTTAAAACTTGCAAAGAGCTTGGAATTGACAAGTACCAAATGTAGAGCATTATTATGATAATTACCCAGCTATCTCTGACATATTCTTTCCATTTGAAATGTGCTGTACACTTCAGTGAGAATAGGAGCTGACCTTTCCAGGGGATAATTACCATTATGGATACAGGTGGCATTTTCCATCAGCCTCCCTTCCTCAGCCCAACACACTCCATGGCTCACACACAAACCTCCTCTCTGTGCTGCTCCCACCATGTTCTTCAATATGTCACTCAGAGTAGGCTCGCTCTCATCAACCGGCCCATCCCTGCTTAAAGGGACAACTGTGCCCCTTAATTTCTTTGTCATTCAACCCTTGTCTTTTTAAGCCTTACTGCATTCGCTGCCAGTGATATGAGACAGCCAGAGAAATTGAATTATGATTTTGAGGCTGCCATCAGGAAATGGATATATATATATATATATATATATATCCCACTTGCCAGCTCGCTCTTTTTCTCTCCCTCTTGAAATGAAGTTTCTTACACTGCTCATTAGATGATAAGTGAACATAGAAAAACCTTTGAGCAAAAGGTAATTCCTAGCACGAGGAAGTGGGCTGCGGCGCCAGCTTCACATTTATGAATGCAAACGAGGCCTGGCTTCCCGCAGGGATGCTTTGCCGGTTCTTTTATCTCCACAACCAAAGTTCAGACCGACTTCCTGAGTCAAGGACCATAAAATTATTCTGCTTAAAGGATTCTCAAATGCCATTGGCAGAGATGGGGGACCCCCCTTCCTCAGCCCCCAAACCAGCTTGAGTTTTTGTGGAGGGAAGTAAAAGGGAATCTTCATTATCAGGGCACCATTCCATCTACTAGCATCACTCTAACTGACCAAATACATCCATCCTTTCTTTGAGAGGCAAAAGAAATGTCCTGCTGATGAGTGGAAATAGAGAATTAGCTCTAGTATGATGAGTGTGACTAATGGCTGTTTTCTCATGGGATCCCGCAAATGATTCCCAGACAATGACAAGAGAGAACCAAGGATCCCTGCAGAGATTGGAAAGAATGGGACAAAAAGGGGCAGGGGTGATCTTTTGTGGGCTTGTAGTCAAAAGATTTGTCCTTGTCCATGGAGTTTTCTTGGCAGGGATACTGGAGTGGCTTGCCAGTTCCTGCTCCAGGTGGATCACGTTTGGTCAAAACTCTCCACTATGACCTGTCCATCTTGGGTGGCCCTGCACGGCATAGCTCATAGCTTCTCTGAGTTATTCAAGCCCCTTCACCATGGAAAGGCAGTGATCAAGACTGAGGGCACAAGGAAAAGGGGACGACAGAGGACGAGATGGTTGGACAGTGTTCTCGAAGCTACTAGCATGAGTTTGACCAAACTGCGGGGGGCAGTGGAAGACAGGAGTGCCTGGCGTGCTCTGGTCCATGGGGTCATGAAGAGTTGGACACGACTAAACGACTAAACAACAACAGTCAAAAGATTTGGCTGATTATTATTACAGATCGGTATGAGATTGCTCACCTCTTAAACGTCTGACATTCAGTTTTCTTTCCTGATCATTCTCTTCACCAGTTTTCCTTCTCAGAAGAACACCAGAAGAACCCTGCTGGATCAGATTACTTAGTGCAGCATCCTGTTCACACAATGGCCAACCAGAAGCCTATGGAAACCCCACAAGTGGAACAGTCCTTCACCTGCTGGCAATTGCCAGCAAATGTTATCCAGAGATCTACTGCCTCTGACAGTGGGGGAAGTTTATAGCCATTGTGGGGGATAGCCAAGATTATCCTTTTCCTCCTGGCTGACTCCTGCCTCTGGCTTTCTCCAATCCCTCATTCCTCTAGAAAACTTTCTTTCTCAAATAACAAACAGAACTAGACCTGCCATGAAAGAGAGTGAAGTGATCTACTTCAGGTGTAACTAGGAGCAGCTGAAATGGATGAAAACAGGAATTCATGTCTGAAATGCACAGCAATATTTTTTTAAAAGTGTTGTTCCTAACAGTGATGAGGAACATCTGGATTCTGCTTCAGGCATAAAAAAATTTTGGGCTGGCACTGATCTTTCGCCATATAACACATCAGAATTCACACACCCCCACACACTTTGCATTGTTGTTGTTTTAAAAAATGGGGTTATAAACCTGTTCTAAGCTTCTCTAAGTAGTTTTGGATGCTAAATGTTAAAACATGGGGAAATGGTGATTGACCTTAATTTGAGGAAAGGTAGTGGCTGGCCCGAATGAGAGGACTGAATAACATCATCTAAATGGGTTGTTGACAGAGGCAGTGCTTTATTGCAATTGTAAACTCATCTCAGCGAGTTGAAAGGATGAAACAAAACAGAGGGTCATGTTGTTCCAAAGGGGGCAATGAGACACTGTAATATGATTGATTTTTTTTAAGCAAACACATGGCATTTCCCATTTGTGTTTTCTTTCCTCTCAATTAACCAAGGTCTTGTAGCCTTCAAATTTGATTCTTGTTAATTATGTTTTGAGATCTCTTCTTCAAACATAGTATCACTGAAAAGAGCTCACAGGTCATAACTGGGGAAGAGATGGTTGGGCTGGTAAAAGCTGTTTCACTGATCCAGCAGTGCCAGACCTAGACCCCTTACTGGCAAACTACATGTCATGAATTTCTGTAGTCATGATCCGAAGCCACTCACACATTTACTACATTTTCGTCCTTTTGTTCCATATCATATTTCAGACCTAAGATTAGGGTGGTCATGTATCCAATCCCTTATTTGAAGGAGTCCTCTGTTTGAAAGGTTGTCCAGTTCAGTCCAAAACCAGTTTAAGTAAGTGAGATCAGGGCCTTGAAAAAAGGACTAGGGGGCCATGTAGGACTCTGGTAGACCACAAGTTAAGTACTTGTTTGAAACTCAGCTTAGATCACATTATCCTGGGTCCTTGAAGATTCTGGCCTTTATCACCAAGACATTAGTAACACAGTAGAAGGGTATGGTGCCACTGAGTAGTAATCCAGAATGGCAGAATGACAGCTTGTGTTCTAAGAAGGGAATGGAACATTGACACCAAAGAAAAGGGGGCTGGGTAAGATTGTTGTTCGGAGGTGCCAGGCTGCCTCAAAGGAAAGACCAACATACTGCTGATGCCACTACCTATCCATTCCCTCTAGCTCAGTAAATGGGGGCTGTGGACTTCCAGGTTTCATTGGACCCCCAACTCCCATCACCCCTGCCAATTGGTTATCCTGTCTGGGTGAATGCAGGGTTGTAGTCTGGGGGTTTCTCATCCTTATTCTATCTCCTGATTGCATGGCCATGTGTCCTATATACATTAACAGAGCAGAGTCCTGCCTAGTCCAAGTTCAGCTTAAAGAACCCTAAGGAGGGAGAGTTAGAGAGGCCTTGAAACTGCTCACTGACGGTGAGCTTTTGGACAGCAGACTGAGCTCATATGGTCAAAGCCTGCTTCTTCATCACAATGAAATGTGCTGTGCTTTTATTTAATTTAGGCTCATTATCTCTAAATTTGCAGATGCAATGTTTCTGCAAATCTGTCCTCTTTTTCTGGTGATGCTGGATCCTCCTTTTTGCAGCAGGGTGCAATGCATGTGGCCACCCTACCCCGTCTTTGGTGTCCCCACCCCCATAACCTCCACCTTTCTCCCTTTCTCTGCACAACTCCATCTCTGCATCTCACAGGGTGCACTGCTTCATATCAAGATTACAATGATAGCCCTAATGCTGGCTTGGAAGGGGAAGAAAAGAGGGGGGGATCCCACTTAATCAAAAAGAATATTAAAGTCGGGCTTTTTTGTACTGCACAGGCCTCAGAGTGAGAAATCCCAGTCATTAAAAGGAGCTGAGGGAGATGAAAAAGGCTCTGGAGTTAGAACTAAAAGGCATGCTGCTTGTTTGTGGTATCTTTCTCATTAGGCCATGCCTTTTAGATGCTCATTATCAATGATTTACAAATTCCAATGGCTTGGCATATTTACTCAGCTGGGGAGTCCCCAGTTTTTGCTGCTTCTTAATCATGAAAAAAAGCAACTAGCAAGCTTGCTTTGGTATTGATGCCAATGTTAATAATGAGAGGTCTGTATGAGATTGTGGTTAAATATATATGTAAAAAATGCTTGAAGGCTACAAAAAGTAAACCAGGATAGATTTGGATACATGTTGCTCTCCAGATTCTTTAGGATTTCAGCTCCCAGCAGCTGCAGCCAGCATGGCCAATGGTCAGGGATGGTGGGAATTGCAATAGCAGGAACCATGTTGACTAACCCTGATTTGGATGTAACGTGTGTGTGTGTGTGTGTGTGTGTGTGTGTGTGTGTGTGTGTTTTGTGTCCCTTCCCACCATTCACTTCAGTGTGGTGCCAAATTTTGTCAATTGCTATTGTTTGGGAACCAAATGGAGCCATTTAGCAAAAACAGCAGTATGGTCACGTGGTGGGAACGTCAACCCCAAAACATGACACACAGAACACTTTTACCCATCTCCTGACCCAGAAAAGAGTAGCATAGTCCTAAATTACTTATATATTTACTATGTTTCTATCCTACCTTTCTTCCATCATGGAACTCAATATATGTAATTTCCAAGCAGTCTCCCATCCAGGTCCTGTCCAAACCCAAACGGCCTAGCTTCAGCAGGGTGTGTGTGTGCGCGCGCGCACGCACACACGCACGCACACACGCAGCATTTGCCATCAGACTAAGCCCTGAGATTCCAAGTTTACTAAAGTTTGCAGGAAAACAAGTGACCATTCCACCTGGTTGTAATAAGGATGCTGTAACTGAGAACTAGTGCCTGGGTTTATTATTTTCTTCTTCTCTCCCAATCCCTTTTCCTTTTGTGTCATGGCAAGTTGCTGTGACACCCTTTTTGTGGGGGGGGGGAAGGGGAGCACTGAAGAGCAAGGTAAATAAAAGCACCTCTTCCCTTGCAAGCTGAGATTCCCCCCCCTCAGGTAAGGAGTACACTGACCCCTAAAAAGAATCTCTACAATGCAGGGAATGCCAATTGTGTGCAGGAAGTGAGACACATTCATAGGAAATAATTCACCTCCTGCAGGAAACTGATCAGGCTTAAAAAAGAAATTGTAATGATCTCACCACATCAAAAGTTATGTGTCACTCTGCCTTTGCACACAGTGCTCAGCTAAACCCACAGATATTGCAGTGATGGAATATAATGGGGTCACTGGGTCCTGCATGCTTTCCTTAAGGATAGAGCACTCTGGCACTTCTAATGGCCCAGTTTTCCATTAAAGTGCTAAGAATCCCAATAAATGAGAAGTCTTTTAAAAGAAGCTCTTGTTTCCCCTCCACCTGCTGCCACCTATGAGGTTTCATTTAAAATTCAGAATAAAATGACAATGCAAGTAAACCCTCACATTTCCTCCACATCCTATTTTTAAATTTAAATCTGTTGCTCAGCTCTTCCTGTGGAAGGAATATCTATCAGAAGAAGCTAGAAGTCAAGATTTCTATCAATGGCGTAGTGTAGTTTGCAATGATGGAGAGTTCACCATGGAGGGTGAATAGAGCCTGCCATGCCAGCCCAGCCCTTGCCTCGAACGGCGCTGGAGCAACCCCCTCTAGCCAAGAGGGGTCGCCCTGCGCCACTCTCCAGTGCAGGGGGGAACCCTTAGAGCACCCCAACCTACAAAGTGGCTCAGGACTGGCTCGAGGCAGGGCACCATTCATGTGCCCTTCGATCCCAGCCTTGCAAAGTGAGGGCGAATCATTCAGATCAAATCCTGGCCTCACAAAGCTGCACAGGGCTGGCAGTGGCATGAGGAGCCAATTGTGCAGTGCCCCCTTAAAAAATGTGCCCGGGGCCAACACCCCAGCAGCCGCACCCCACCCCATGCTCCTGATTTCTATCAGGGGATAGGCAAAAGTTTCCAGCAAATACCCAGGTGCCTAGAACTGTGGTGCACTTAGGTAATTTTAGACTTCAAGGAGTGGACATCTTCAGATGGTAAGTTTAAAATTTTGTTTTAATAGTCTTACAGGAGAGAAGTCCCTCTTTAGATGGTCATAGGCATTACTTATTTGGGGAAGAACATAGCTCTATGGAAGAGCATCTGCTTTGAATGCAGAAGGTCTCAGGTTCAATCCCCAAGATCTCCCAAAGTGGTTGGGAAAGACTTCCTGTCTCAAACACAGGAGAATTGCTGCTAGTCATGGTAAAGGTAAAGGTAAAGGGACCCCTGACCATTAGGTCCAGTCGTGACCGACTCTGGGGTTGCGGTGCTCATCTCGCTTTATTGGCCGAGGGAGCCGGCGTACAGCTTCCGGGTCATGTGGCCAGCATGGCTAAGCCGCTTCTGGTGAACCAGAGCAGCACACAGAAATGCCGTTTACCTTCCCGCCGGAGTGGTACCTATTCATCTACTTGCACTTTGATGTGCTTTAGAACTGCTAGGTTGGCAGGAGCAGGGACCGAGCAACGGGAACTCACCCCGTCGCGGGGATTCAAACCGCCGACCTTCTGATCGGCAAGTCCTAGGCTCTGTGCTTTAACCCACAGCACCAACTGGATGTGCCAGTGATGTGACTCTATATAAAGCAGCTATCTTCAAACCATGGGAAGCCCCACTGCCTATGTTTGAAAGCCCTTCTGCTCATTCTGCCAACGGGGGCCTGAGCTTCTGCCCCAAAGTCCCACCACTGGTCTAGAAGGGTCGCCTGAACTATGTTCCACGTTCATTAGCAGATCATATTGTTTGGTGCGTAGAAGAAGAAAAAAGAGAGCCAGGAAGCCTGGGTTCCTATGTCTACATTTTCCGGCTTCTGTTGTCGGATAAATAGAGCAGGTGGTTGCCAGGGCACCTGTGCTTTATTGCAGAATGTGGCTTGCAGTTAGTTGATCAGTTGAAACGTGCAGGTGGTCATGTGTGAATTAGATTGGTTGGTGTGTGGATATTTATTTATTTATTTATTTATTTATTTATTTATTTATTTGAGTCCACCCCATTTTATCCTCATAACAATCCTGTGAGGTGGGTTAGCTTGAGAGACAGTGATTGACGCAAGTGAACAGTATGCTAAGTGGGGATTTGTACCAAGGTCTTCCCAGTCCTAGTCCAGCATTCTGCCATTAACTTACCTGGGCAGGTGTTTTCTTCTGTCACTGCACCATCTCTTTCTAAGGGCAATGCTTCAGAGGAAGGGAACCTTAAGAAATCTGTTTACTTCATATTTCTAAATGAACTGACCTGTTTTGCACTTCCTGGAAAAATACACAAATTGGAATGCTCTTATCCTTTGGTTTTCCCCACTACTCCACTTTTTCCAAAACAATTATTATTATTATTATTATTATTATTATTATTATTATTATTATCATCATCATCATCATCATCATTGCATGCTTTAGGGTAAAATGTGTACAGAAATGTGCATTCTGTGGAAAAAAAATGTTTTAAAGTTTTGTGCATTGTTTTTGGAAAAACCCAAGAAGATTTTTTTGAGGAGAGAATGCAGTGGCTGGGGGACGGAATGAACCTATGCATGAAAATGTGCAAAACTGACATGGACTGGTTCGGTCTTTGTTTCCTGTGCACTCCATCTCTCTTCCTTTAAAGAGCAATCACACCACACATGGATTCCTGTTGACCCAGTCCCTAAGCTGAGTCCCGGCGACAGCTGCAGGAAGCATGTTGCTAGAGCCAACTGCTGGACCTGACAAGACGTGTTAATTAGGACATGATGCACCGCGATATGACACATCTAAAGTACAGCAAAATTGGCGACATCAGTCACAGTGGTGGAGAGAGGGCACGTATGACATTTTTAATTAAAGAAAAGCATGCTCTGACAGCCAGGTGTCGAGGGCAGCATCCAAGTTCAGCTCCCTGGAGCACTCACTTTAACTATTTAAGGCTCCCTTCTCCGACATTGTCCCTGACCTAGATCTAAGCAGCCTTCTCCAGCCTGAGAGAAAATCATGCCATGAACTAAAAAGAGCCCTGCTAAATTGGACAACAATCCCTTTCAACCCAGAATTCTATTTCCAGCCATGGCCAGTCAGACAGCCCTGGAGAGCTCACAAGCAGGGCTTGATGAGCATAGCTTTCCCTTTTACTTTTATCGCCAACCCCTTGTGCCATTTGTCTGGTTTTGCTGAGGACAGCAGATACTCAGGTTTCCTGGTCACAGCCTTCCTCACTGTGAAGCTATGCACTGCACGACTATTTAAATGATAGCAATTATTTCTAAAATCATGCAAATTTGCATATGCAAACCTGTATCCTGCTTGGTCCTCTATTATTATTATTTAATGATATGTGAGTGGTTACCCTCCTTTCCATTTGGCTACTAATCATTGACTGGCTGCTTTGAAATTCATCTAAGCCAATTGCCATAGTCATATCTTGTAATAGGGAATTCTGTCTGTCCACAGATCCAGACTCTATGGACCTTTGCACCCCTGGCCTGCTCACCTAGCTTGGGGCTTTAGCTGACCACAGCTATCTGTCAGGGTCATTTAAAACATATTGGAGGTGTATGTGGAGCTCCTCTGTAAACCTATTGAGGCCAACTTTAGTTTGTTTTACTTGTAGTTTCTGGAAGGGAGGGAGGGAGGGGAAGAGAAGCCTACCCCAAAATCTAAAGTAACTGGTGCGAATTAAGTCACACTGCATGGGGTGCAATATTTCAGTTCGTTAACTTTGTGGGTTTCCCCATCAATACTCATCTCAGTAAATAGAGGGAAGGTGGTTCCCCAGACAGCATCACACGACTGCTCCTTATTGCATTGCTTCTTATGGTGTCTTTTGTTTTATGTGGAATTCAGACAGAGGTCAATTAGCTGCAGCTATGCTGGATACATGGATCTGCCATGTTCAGGGGCCGCAACGCTGAATGCCAGTTTCATGATGTGGGAGAAGAATGAAGAAGGGCCCTGCACCTTGAACTGTTGTGTAGAAGAAAGAGGTGGCTGGTGCCCATTGAGACTAGCAGAGCAGCTAGCAGGGAAGCAAACAGCAGAAAGATGACAGCCAGTGCCACTGCTCTCTAGTTTGACAGGTGTGGTGTGAGCTGATGGAGCACAGGCTGAGGTTGGTGGGGCAGAACCCCTTTCACTCCAGTGGAACAGCCAGATTTCATGAAAAGCTACACCTGCTGAAGTTCATTCTTCTACACAACTACTGAAGGTACAGGAGCCCTGCCCTCTTGTGTCTGGCCCCCAACCTATTGCTTCTGGGCTTCCCAGAGGTGTCTGATTCATCTCTGTGGGAAGGGGACAATGGACTAGAATGGGCCATCAGTATCATATAACACAGCTCTTCTCCTTTTATCTTTCTGCTCATTAAATGACACCTAATGGGAGTAGCTTTCAGATGAAAACAGCTTGTCATTTGTCCCACATCTACATGATCACTGTCCTTTGTGGTGGTGTTCCTATACTGAAGGGGCAAGCTATTAGGACACAAAATGGCTGGGTGACCCTGAGTTGATTTTGAAACTTCTGGAGGCCAGGTAATCAATGCTTTTAAAATGCAGAGCTGACCTGAAAGCGCTGGAATTTTAAAATCCATCACACAAAGAGATTATTACACAGCTGATGTCCATTGAGTGTGTGAAGGGGAAACAAAGAGGGAGTCTAACTATTTGAAGACAATCACCTGGTGCTGTGCAGGACAGGCAGTGAAGAACAGTTCCTTCTATAGCAGTTGCTAAATTATAACCTTTGTAGAATCAGCCTATCGACTTCGTGGCTTTCTCAGACTCAACCAGACAGATTGTTGTGGCTCTTGTATTAGCTGGTTGAAACATTATTTATGGTTGTTGGTTCACCAAGGCTTTAATTTATAATAAATCAGCTGTGGAGCTCATCTCATTGATTTCTGAGGAAGTATTAAGTAGCAATCAATAAGACATTCATATACAAGTATTTTTGCCATTCAAATCTTTCATCGGAGTACATCTTCACATAGTGGGTTGTGGCTTTTATTGAATTGAGGAGTTCTACTGAAACTAATATTGTGCAGTTTACCCCACTGCTGAAATTTTGTTAAATAAATAAATAAATAAATAAATAATAAAGATGCCGTTCTTTTAAATTTTATTTTGAGGGTGGGATCTTCCTTTGTTAAAGCTTTGATAGAAGCCAAAAGGTAAGCTCAAAAGAGCATTAAAATTTATTGGGGTGTTGGTGGTCCCAAATAACTGTAGTTTATCATTCAAAGTGAACCTGGTATTTAAATACATGGGAAATTCAATGAAAATCAAGTTTTGATAACATCAGTGCAGAACCATTTAATTCTTCAAAAGGGGTGAATGTTTGATTCTCTTTTGGGGGGCAGGGGGTTGAGAATCTTTTTTGCAGTTAAAGACAGAAATCACCCTCAGATTTCAGGGAACGTATGTCTCCCACCCTCACAAAATTCGCCTCCAGAGTTCTCTCTTGAGAACTTTTCATTTAACCATAGGGTTGAGAAAATCACTTAGAGATTATGTTTAATGGAATAGCCAATAACAGTATCGATAACAACCTAGTTTGTTTCAACCTATTTCATGGCAATTAAGGACTTTCAAACTGGGCTGTATAGAAAGCAAGCTGAGTTATTCTGATTCAAACCATCAGTCCATCTAGGTCAGTATTGCCTTCCAAGTTTTCAGACCAGGATCCATCCCTGTCCTACCTGGAGATTCTGGAGAGCTAACCAAGGACCTTCTGCTTGTAAATCAGATGCTCTCCCACTGAGCTACCAGAAAAGGAAACTGAGGCAGATGCCAGATAACCTGTGAGATAAGGGTGAGTTGTGTCTTGCCTGATCACTGGTGAGGCTGGAAGTTGTGCCCTGGGAAATGCAACTACTGTGGACATGTTGCCCTCTCTGAAGCTTTGTGCTGTGGTTTGTGGTACTGTAAAAGTTATGTGTTGTGTAAATAACTACTGTATATTGGGGCCAGGATACCAAGGGTGCCACAAACAGCTCGTTATTGACCTTATCTAGAGGTTGGGCCCTCATTCAGATCCATCAAGGTTATAGCATGCTCCAAGTGAGAAACCCTGTTCATCAAAGGCTGCATCAAGCTGTCTTGTCCACTTCTATTATGCACAAGAGAAAATAAGCACCTGGTCTTTGGCTCCAGATTCTGTTTATTTCAGTAGCCATCCTTCACTATGCATGGATGCCCTCAAGCTACACCACAATCCTATCTGTCTTTCCCTGCTGTTCCTCTCCTGGCTTTCTCCTCTCTTCCTTTTGGAAACGTGCCTTGGAAGGCTACCAATAAAAGACAGCTTGAATGTGTCTGTATGCATCTCCAGTGTAACGCACAGGGAGTTAAAAACTGGTGAGGCCATTCAGTGTGCAAGCTGTCAGATTGTACTCTGTTATATTGATCATTTATATTTCACGATTCTTGGGATATTCTATAGTCGTGGAATTCTCACTTCCGTTGCCAGCATGGACAGCATTTAGTGATGAAAATGGGGCAATTGTCTTGGAGTAAACCTGAAGAATGAATGGCTGTGACATTGCGTAATGAAGTTTAAAAGCTTATGCTTCAAAGTGACTGCATCAAATATGGCCTTATTTGATAATGAATAATGCCTGCAATATTTAGCATCAAAGTAATCTGACTTTAGCAGTCCATAATATGACTCCCAGCCTGTCTATGTGTGATCTGTTCATGGGCAAGTTCAAGACTCCTATTCTTCCTTCCTTTGGTTCTTTAAACAAGACTTGGACAGCTCTTCAAACAGAGGATTGCTGTCTCGCAACCTTTTAAACTGAGCAGAGATAGGGAACATATAGCCCTTCAGATGTTTCCCAACCCTGAGATAGAGAACTGCACCCCCTGTTTAGTAAGTGGACACATGGCCACAGCTCCCCTGCAGTATATTGAGATTTGGGTCCTTCATCACAATTATGGAGAGTTTCAATAAGTAAGGGGTGGGGACCTGTGGCCCTTTGGGACCTATGGTTGGGACAACCCCATGATTGTCATGGCAGCCATGAAGTCCAGAGCCACCCCAGAGCCTGTCACTCCTGCATGGATATTGAAGTCCCCCAAAACCAGTAGTCTGGAAGTCCTCAATGCTGTCTCTGAGACAAGCTCTGTCAGCTCAGGTAAGGAGACTGCTGGGCAATGAGGTGGGCAATAAACCAGCACACTCTAGGATCTCCCCCCCCAAAAAAAAAACCTGAATAGAGAGCCTGGAAAGAGAAATGGCATAGACTACAGCAACTCCTCATCCCCAATCCTCAAGTCTGCCCTGATGCTGCATCGAGTACAAAGCTGACTTGTCATTCAGCAACAGCAGCTGCAGACCTGACGACTGGCTGATACGACAACTGCAGTTCCCCAGGTTGGAGAAGGGGCTGGCGTATGACACAGTCACTAACTGCCTGTGATGTGTGCCCCTTACCCAGCCTGCTCAACTCCCCACAGTTGGGGTCACCCCTGCTCTCCCCAGCTTCTCTCTTCACAGGAACATCTTACATCCCTGTTAAAAACCAGGTAAAAACAAGGTAAAACATTTTAAACAATTAGGGCAATAACAACAGCAACGACCCCCCTTCCCAACCAAACCCCCTAAACAATACCCCAAACCAAGAGTCTGTTCAGCTGCCTCAGCTTTTGTAGCTGGAGTCAGTCAGAACCCTGCCCTACTAGGGCAGATGTGAATGGGCCTCAAACAGGGGTGCCAACTTGAATAAAATATGGGGGGGGGGACAGGTAAGCCCTGCCCTGCATAACTGGTCACATGACACTGTGTGTGTGTGTTTGTGTGTGCGCGCGCGCGTGCGTGCGTGTGTGCACACACACACTTGAATGGCAATACCCATCAACTTTGCCCCAATCAAATATTTTATTGGGGGGGGGGAATAACTCCTTGGCTCCTATGCCTTCAAGGCAGAGAGCAGGTCTTCCAGGATTCACAGCCAAAATGGTTTAAGGAAGGTTGTGTTTTCCAAGTGACTTCCTTCATTTGCTGGTGACATTGGGTAAATTTGGTGCTTGTGATAACATTGTGTGAACCCAGCTCTGGAAATGCAATGAGTGTGGAGTAAACAGAAGTGTGAATACAGCAATACTTACCAAAGGTGTAATGGGACAAAAAACATTTCACCTAAGATTGCAGCTCCATTCTCACAGGCTTGAGGCAGTATTGGGGGCTGTGGCTCCTGCTGTTTTGTAGGTTTCTGTCTCTTCAACAATTAGAAACTCAGGAATGCCATCTCTGGGGGTGGCTGTGTGGTGCCTTTCAGCAGTGCTAGATTCATGCCGAGAAAGGTACTTTGTTTTGCTTTTAAAGTGAGCTGCGTGAAAATGATGTTTTAGACTCTTCCCAGTGGTTTGGCTCCCGGCGACAACCACAAGACCGATTCTCCTCTCCATCCCTTTCAGGTGGTCCTCCATTGACTTTAATGGCCTGTTTCCTGATTTACCCCAGCAGAAGAATCAACATCTTCATGCCAGCTCCATTTTGCACCATGCTGCTGAAAATGTACTACCCCCCGTGCTATTTTCCCTGCAATGTGATTAATGAACCATTGTCTATTAAAACAAAAGAAGATGAGATTGAAACTATCCTCAGCTTCATTCTTCCCCTTCAAAAGTGGTTTGTGTGTGTGTGTGTGTGTGAGAGAGAGAGAGAGAGAGAGAGAGAGAGAGCGCATGCAATGCACTTCCAAAACATATATATCCACCTTCATTAGCTGGGTGCCCTCCAGACGTTTTGGGCTACAACTCTCATAAGACCTAGCCAGCACAAGCTGGGGCTGATGGGAATTGTAGTCCAAAACATCTGGAGAGTACCAAGCTTATGAAGACCACTGTATATGTTACGTATATGTAGACCTGTGCAATCAAGATTACTGTGGGAGGCCGAGGGGAGAGGGAAGCGTTCTTCATTGTAATGAAAACACAAATGGACAAGATAATTATCTTCATATGCTTTTGGATCTGTGCCAATACATCTCGTTTTATAAAGCCCATTAGAGCTGTGAGTTTTATGTAAAACAGGGAAAAAAGAAAAGGGAAAAAATGTCAGGCAATAGAATCAAAGCAATTTGGAATATTAAGGGGGGGGAGTGCAAAGAGAGAAGTGTTAGGCAATAAAAGCCTTTGGAGACCCAGCAAAACAATATTCTAGTAAAATGATAATAAATTACTGTGGTTTAATCACTTGGTAAATAAGCAGCATAGTTTTGTGGAATTTTAGTGTGGCAATAAAAGAAAAGTTCAAAAAAAAACCACTGAAAAATAAAATAATAAAAGAACACCACATTAGAGATTCAGCTGGGAAGGGTTAGGTGAATGCAGCGTAACAAAAAAGTATCATTTTTGGCAATTTAGTCTTTTTAAATAATAGTGTATTATTTTCTACATGGATCCACTTTTTAAACCTCGCACAGGCTTTTAAGATCTCACTTACCGAAATACGATTTCCCTCCACCCCACCCTTCCTTTCATACTCAGCACACTCTTGAGTCTTTGAACACACAAAATGATATTATTCTGGGCAATCTTCCCCAGTGCAGCAAAAAAGCAAACACTTACTAAATTCCTGGAGGGACTCAATGTTAATAATGATTTTCCGTGTGCCTGGGTCCTCCTAATTGCAGGAGGCTTATATATGGCACACTACTGCATATATTCACGGAGGCATGCTCATTACCTATTTAAGAACTCAAAGCTGAGTTGGAACTTAGGGTGCAATCCAAAAGTGTGTGCGAAGATGAAGTGCCTTAATTTAGTAGACTCCACCTCTTGATTTGATCAGAATATTGAAACAGGTGAAGTTTAAATCTTGAATGCCTGTGGTAAGGCAAGATGGGACCAGACCTTTCAGTTTATGCACTTCTCTCTGTCACTTGCCTCTGAAGGAAGATGTCAGTAACTCAATCAGAAATTTGCCATGGTCTAGGACTCCAAACCTCTCAATTTGGAGGGGCCCAATAGCACAGAAACCAGCTCAGGAGGGAGCCTTCAACTGATACTCCCATAGAAGAGGCTCCTAAAAGGGCAGTAGTGTCTCAGCCCTGTTTGCCTGAGGAGTTATCCCTGTCCTCATGTTGTTGGACTACAACTCCCATCATCACTAGATAGCAGAACCAGTGGTCGGCGATGAAGAGGGCTATAGTCCATCAACAACTGGGGACCCTAGTTTGAGAAACACTGGACTAAGAGAACCACCAACAGCTTGGGAGAACACTCCCCCACTATTACACCATGCCCCATTGAAGCACAGGCCCTTTAAGCCCAAACTTTTCCTCAGAGAAGGCAGAATTTGAGGCATTCACCTTGCTACAGGACTACTTAAACCCACGGTTGACTTCACATTATCTCTGGAGAACCACTCATTGTTTTCTGGGTTGCTTTGTATTCAGCTTGACTTTTTAACTCAGCCTTCTTCAACCTTGGGTCCCAAGTGTTATTGGACTACACTCCCATCATCCATGAATATTGCTTAAATTGACTGGGGATGATGGGTGTATTAGTCCAATAAGATCTGGGAACACATGAAGAACTCTGTTCAACTCTACCCCTTAGTGAGCTGTCCAATTTCTGGTTCACCTGGATGCAATCCTGGATTCATGTTATGCTTTGCTGGTATGCCCTTGCAGGCTTCAGCCTAGAACAGGTTAGAAATTGTGCACCTATTTGAAGATTGGATCTCCCTAATTCTGCAAGAAAGGTCCCAGGGAAGTCTCAAGTGTATCCTGTTATCTTCTCTTCACAGTAAGAGTTGCTGTGATAGAGAGAACATATAAGCCCAAGGCCTGCTCCTGGTTTTAGGCCAGTTACAGCCTGGTGTCATGGTCCCTAACCCTGAGGTTCCATAGTGCTCTGAGAAACATGAGAATGAGGTTCAAGCCACTTTCTCCAGGGAAGAACCTTCAGTACCTTCTAACATGCCCTTTCTCATGGAAGATGTGGGCCTATGAACATGCTTGGACTTTATCCTTAAACTCAGAGAATAGTCTTCATTAGTCTCTCCATCTCCTAGGTTTTGCAAAAGTCAAAATATACACAATCAGGCAATGATCCTTTAAGGACAACAGGTCTCTTTCAAGGACATGGGACTTAATGCAAAACAGGCCTCAGGTGGCTTTAGCTCCCTGCTGAGGCAACATCATACCATGCCTGTCGGGAGTGCAGACTGGGAACTGTCCATGGTCCTTATTTCTATGCAAATAGACATGCATTGACTTTGCTTGCCTGAGTTTGAGTGGACCTAATTGACTTGGCCTGACAGTGCCCATTTCGCCTGGGAGCCAAAAGCCCCAGGAGACCAGGATATCTAAGGACCAAGTGATGCATGAACTGTCCCAGCACAATAAACCTGTTCTCTTCCTCGAAGTGGCCCATTATTGCTTGCTTTGTTTATCAATGTCTTGTAAATATTCTCTCATGTTACCAAACTGTGCACCTCTGTCCACACACCAGCACACGGCATTTCCTAACAAGGGATAGAGAGCAATAAAAACGTGACATGTGATTCAGATGGGATGCCATAAAGCAGCGCGCACACCCACGAAACCAGCCATGCATTTTATTCTCCCTAACTCATTTTAACATCTCATAGCAAGCCGCCACATTTTTGATTTGTGTTTTCTTTAACCCCCACAAGGCAACAAGCATCCCTTTCCAATTCATGCCCACAGGCCCATTAGTATTAATGGTCATTACAGTAGGGAAGGTCCCAGACGGGAGGACTGACTTAAATAAATCAGTCCGGGAATGTCACCCTCGCCCCCTCAAATTCCTGTGGCACAGAAAGAACAAGTATTTATTATTAATCACTTAGTCATTTGCCTGCCCCCATATCACCACCTCAGGCAGAATGACCTTGTGAAGTCCTAGAAGCTAAAAATGAATAGAAAATCAAATCTTGCAGGAGACAGACATATATATCACAGAAATTGGTCCTGGGATTTTAGTAAGGGGCAATTTCAGCAAGACCCTTACCTCCTCTTTATCAGAGGAAGATGTTTTTGCACTATTGCCGCTAAGCCAAGGAAGGGGAATCTTTGAACCTCACAATCTTGTTCAACTCCAACTCCCATCAACAACAGCCAGAATGGCCAATGGTCAGTAATGATGGGAAGTGTAGTCCAACAGCAGTCCAAAGGCCAGAGGTTCTTTGTTCCTTATCTAAGACCTAGATCCTACAAACAACAGATGTGGGCTGTACCACTTCAGTCCACAGGTGGGAGCTCATGTGATCAAGTGCTCTTGCAAGCAAAGGAAAGCAAAATTTCCTTCCACATACAAGCCTCATTGTCGGTTGCAGTCTCCAGGCAATTGTGTGCAAGTGACAATGTTCCAAAGCATATTGCCTGGGCTATGTGCTGTAATGCAAACAAATTTCAAACTTATTTTAATAGTGATTCCTCCTAACTAGGATACGTGTAGTTTTCTGAGATGAGAAAGATCTCAAAGAAAGAACAATAATTCTCAGGGTTCTTTGGCCAAGGACTGAAAAATCAAACAGCATCCCAGATTGTCATGACCCTGCTAGGGACTGGACTCCCCTTCATCAGGGGACGAATCCGAGGATTTGAAGTGGGAGAGAAAATTGCCCTGAAGGTCAGATACAAATATATATTATAGGGAAATAGCCACAACTCAGCAGCAGTAGATTTGTATGGAAAGGGTCTCAGCCTCTCCAGGTATAGCAGGGAAAGGCACACTACTTGAAACCTGGAAAGTCACTGCCGGTCAGTGCTGACAATACTGGCTAGCCCTGCCCTGTTATAGCCATTTCTTTCCCCCTGCTGTTTCCTCCTTGGGAGCATGATATAAGACATTTCATGAGCATAGGAACATGCAGAAAGGTGCTGTCATAGTAAACAGGACTGGTGTTACTAGAACAACCCTGGCACAAAGAGGAAGTACAGAGTGAGGTCAGATAGAATAAAAACAAAGATAATAGCCATAATGGTTTTAGAAAAAAATCATTGATGGGCAGAATCTTCTAATCCCTGGAAGTTCACTGTTACAAAATTCATGGCACCTGATAGTAAATATTCCTCATCCCACCAAACACACACACCCCACACACTTTTCTAGTAGAAGGAGAAGCTGCATATATTTTCCTGAAAATTATTCAGTGAAAGGAACTTTGCCATACATCAAGAGCCACAACTAATTTTGAAGAACAAAATTAAAGTCCTAAACACACAGCTTCAAAATTCAAACCCTCCAGGTTTACTTCCCTGCTGGTTAGGTAAATAAATAAATAACCAGGAAAGGTTTGTATTAAATTTCCAGGAAAGGTAATTTGAAATAAATAAGAGATGTGGTGGGCTTTGGATCACGAGTTTTGAAAAAGACAAACCTATATATATATAGTTGATCTGTTTTATATTTTCATAAATGCATATTTGAAAGAGAATTATATTAGGTCTCCTGGTGCAGCAGGGATTATTTGATCAGCTAAAATATTGGGACTTGTCAAGAAGAGATTGAAAGGAGGCAATGTTTGCTTTGGTTGCTTGATTGTTCTGTTGCATCACACACACCCCATTTTTTTAAAAAAAGGGCAAGGGGGGGAGATGATTGCAAATAAATTATAATGCTGCAGCAACTAGGGAAAATACTAGATTCATCTGGCAGAGCCTGGCCAAATAAATGAAGGTGGGGTGAGAGAGAATAAAAGCATAAAAAAGGGAGTTCTAGACAGCAAAGTGTTTTAGAGATAGTTATCTAGCCATTGATTGATTGCAAAGTCACACACACACACACACACACACACAGGTTGTCTGATGAGGGCTCTGTACATGCATGGATGATCAGAGAACTAACTCTTGCCCAGTTTTGCACAGCCCACTTGTCACACAACTTCCACAGAGCCCAAAAGGGTTTTAACAGAATAAGAACTGTGTGCGTGCATGTCGTGTAGTCTTGCTCCAGCTGCCATACAAATCAATTGACTGGTTCTTTCCTTATCATTTCCTCTGAATCTCAGTGGGACAAGACTTGCTCTCAAGTGTTATCTGTTTTGCGGGCAAATTTCCTTCGCATTCAAGGCTGCTGGGAGGCCAGGTGGAGATGCACCGTGGAATTATTTAGCCACAGCACGCATTGATTTCATAGCGATCATACGAGACAACACACATTGCATGCACGACATCAGCGCCCCCCAACGTTGGGCACAACTCGGCGCCTGTAAGCCCAATCTTCCCTTCTTAGCCACTCTGAGTAAAGCCACATGGAATCAACTGCATAATAGCAGAATATGGGGGTCCTTGTCCAAAACTGGCATTACTTGCATATTGTGGAATGCAGGGCGGATGCTCTCTCTCACACACAAAGAAGTACAAACACATACCAGTTGTAGGAGTCCTGATTGAAGGGTACCAATAGGACCCCATTGTTAGTGTTTCACTGTCCACTGCTTGTATCATATGAAATTATGCAATTACATTCTATAAGACCAAGATTCTCAGGAGAACACATAGCAGGCTTTTAGTCGATAGACTTGTGGTGTGGGTAGACTTGGAACTGCAAGATCATGGAACACAATGGGATTATCCCGGGTTTGTTACACAGCAGGAGCAAGGGATGTTTGGCCTTCCAGATGGATGTAGTCCAACAACATATGGAGGCCCATGGGTTCCCAATCCCTATTCCTCCTATTGGACTTGCTGCCTAAATTGGCAAAGAGCAGCATTCAGGATGAATATTGCTGCTTTGGGAATGCTAGATTTTGGCCTGAAAAAAATGTAGTGGTCAAATGTAAATCCTCCATGCTTTTGAATGGAGTTAAAGAGTGACTGGAATTGGTTAAAATTTGAATTGGCAGATGAATTTAAAACTAAACTTAATTAACTAAACTAAACTCCATTGCTTAGGATGAAAAAAACCTGAATTGAAAATACAATTTCTTCCTGTAGGTTTTACACACATTCCTTATATATTTGTCCTCTGAAGCAGCTGGTGGTGGTTGATTTTGGAATCAGCATATCACTTTGAATGGAGGATTGTTCTAGCACAGAATATTGGTTCCCGGGTTCCTTATGTAAAGCCCTGTATTGCACCACTGATGCCCTGAGCAATAAAATTGCCTGTTTATAATCATTCCAAATTAAAACAACAGCAACAATGGACCAGGGGAGGGGAGGAGGACATACTCAAGTCAGCTCCCATCTGGGCAGCCAGAACTTGTTTGCGTATGTTTTAAAATAGCTGGATTGTAATGAAACCAATGAAAAAGCGAGGCTTTAATCAACAGGGCTTTATCAGTAGCTGCAACACCATCATCACACAATCCTGCCATAATGTTATAAATACTGGGCATCTCATAAAATGCCTCATGAAGTGACGCAGTAATGAACAAAGCTGAGGAGGCAGAGAGTCGCGCCACCAGCACCTGTTCTCCTGCACACATCCAGCGGGCAGGATTCTTCTCATTATCTGGAGCTGAAGTTAGTGCAGGGCTAGGCTTTGCTGATTTTTAATTAGCTGTCTTGTGAGCTGGAGAAAGCAAACCATTGATAAAACATGCTTCCGGATTGCGAGATACAAAGGTTTTTTTGTGTGTGAGAGAGAGGAGCAGGGGAAGAAAAGCCTTTGCCTAGGAGCTTATATGCCAGCAGATACATAATGAGGACACATAGCAAGTGAATTAAGAGGATCTTTGGGAGAAGGGCCATAGCTTTGGACCAGAAACACGACTCGTGTCAACTTTCAGTGTAATGGGCCCAATGCTATTGAACTGCCTCCCACGAGATCTGGCAACCACCATTCCTGATAAGTTTCAGACACCAGGTTAAAATGTTTTTATTGCAATATGCCTTTCCACTTTGAACATTGTTCTAATGGTTTATTTTATTTTATTTTTTTGAAGTTTTAAAATTCCATATGTTGCATGTTTTCTTTTCTATAAGCCATTCTGAGACCTAAAGTGAAAAGAAGGAGATGCATTTCTTAAACAAATACATAAAATTAGAGGTCCCGTATTCAGGCCTGGCATTCAAGTACTGCTGGGGAGAAAAATACATCTGAAATATTAGAGACCAGGGTTGGGGTTACCTGTGGCCTGCCAGGGGCTGTTGGAATAAAACTCCCATTGGTCATGCTGGCTGCAACTGATGGAGGCTGCAGTTCAAAATTTGAAGGGCCACAGAGCCATCCACCCTTGGTGCAGGTCAATGAGCAGGCTCAGAGAAAAGGCAGCTGTCCCATGTTCCTACCTTTCGCCTTGTGCTGTTCACATGCAACTGGTGTGGTAGCAATGATGTCAGAACAGGCTACAACACGTTGAATCTCAGCAGCCATAAGTCTACAAGGGACTGGGTGGGAAGGAACCCTGCCCAGTGCTCCCCCCCAAAAAAAGGCTCCTTTTGCACATCACTAGATTCTCCAGATCAGGAGGGGCCCCAGAGATCAGTAGCCAAAAGTGGGAACAGTTCCCATGGCATTAGAATAAATACTGCCTGCTTTCATAGCGAGAGGACCAGCCACTGTTTATGGTGCTTCGGCCAAAGCAGATTTACAGATCAGATGAAGGCCCCATTTAATCTTGATGAGGCCACATGGAAAGTACCTACCCATGTCAGGGTTTTTTCCATGCAGCTGCCATCTCATTTAAAAAAAGGTCCTCGCTCTGCTTGCCAGGCTGATAGCTTTCAGCTTTCGCATGCCAGTGATCAGTGGCCTGGGTAAACACACTGTTGGCATGCAAACAGCTTCATACAAATGGCCCAGCACATAGATTAAGTGCCTTTTAAATGAGATGGCAACTGCATGGAACACCTACAAGAGTAAAATGTTTTGCACTTGGCCTCATCATGTTTGAATTGGGACTAACTAATCAGTATTTGTCCAGCATTTTATACCCCCTTGTAAGAGCTGCTCCAATGCATAGCCACCCACTTGCCTGAAATGATCTCAGCCTAAACTGAATGAAGTTGGTGTTAGACTAGGGTTGAGTGAATCTGGCAATTTTTGTTTTCTCTCATTTTCTTACTTTTCCAATCTTAAGTTCAGTTTCTCAAATTTCCACATGAGCTTCTGACATTAAAAGAAAAAGTCCTCATGGAAGTTCAACAGTTTTCATGTGAATATCTCCTACTATACGCAATTCTACTAGGCAAATTTGCCTAATATGTACTCATTTTAGCAAAACACTTTCCCCATAATATAACTCATTTAGTATACTATTGTCACTTTACCCTGGTATATACACTGTTACACACCTTACTTGGTTAGAGAACTGCACTGGAAAATTCAGAGAACTGTTGATTTTGAAGGACTTTAGATAGGTTCTTCTTTAAATAAGAATGGAATAGAATGTCTCCCTCATCCCTAGTTTGGACTTGGGCTGAGCACTTTTTGACCACCCCTCACAAACCCTGCTTAGGTGCCCTCCTTGGATGTAAAACCTACACAAAAAGAAACAGAGTGAGGACAATTGCATTAGACCTGCCCCAGCCCCACACATTCTCGCCACAACTCAGAGAGAGTAATGGTCTGAAGTGAAGAGCTTTCTCAACCTATGGGATGTCCCAGCTGTGTTATTCTGGGAATTCTGTGGGAGAAAATGGAAGTTCTGTGGGAGGAAATGGAAGGGAATTGGGGCCAACCTTAGAAAAAGACTTTTAAGAATAAGTATTGACGTATAAAGATTGAGGTTTATAAGTTAAAATTGGTTAATTAAATTGATGGGGTGAACCTAGAAAAAGATTTTGAAGAATAAGTATTGATGTATAAAGATTGAGGTTTATAAGTTAAAATTGGTTAACTAAAATGAATTAGAGAAAATAAGGTAAAGTTTGGGGACAAGAACTTGCTGAGCTAAAAATTGGAACTGGAATACAAGAAGGGGAGGTGTGGGGAAGTAAAGGAAATTGGTCATTGACAGTAAGAAATGTAAATTGTATGTGTGTTTCATTGTTTTTTTTCCCTTTATGTTTTGTTTTTATTTTTTTGAAAATTTCAATAAATATCTTTTTTTTTAAAAAAAAGGAAGTCACCAGTGTGATGTCTGGCTTCCTCCCCACTCCAGTATGCCTTGGAATGATGCAGTGTCTGAGGCTTTTGGGGAGAGAGAGAGAAATTGTGACTTTTGGGCAGGCTGGGAACACTTGCTTCAGGCACTGGAGGGCAAAGCTGACCAGGGAGACCTGCCAGGGACTGCCTGTTTTTGTGTTTGAGTTTATAACTTTATTCTAACAAGACTCCTGCCCTGGGCCTTAGACAAGCTCTGCACTGGCCTGCTTTTAGGCATAACATCAGAAGTTAGCTCTGTTTCCTTGGCTGCCAAAGGAGGTAGTGAAAGGATTATACAAAAAGTAAGGGGGAGAGAAAAGAAAAAAAGAATGAAATCAACTGAAATAAGGCAAACAGATTTATTACAAAACAAATGCTAATTGAACAAATGAGTAATGAAACAAAGAAAGGTTCTAATAGCAAACATTAATGGCATAATGAAGCAAAGGCATAATCTTGCACACAGACAAACCCCTGTACAGTGTCACTGGTGATTTACTTGCACATGTGTTAGTTAGTGCATTTGACTCTTCTATCACAGTTCATGGATTGTTTCTTTATTAAAAAACATTTTAAACTCACCCTTCACTTTTCTATTCAGATACCAGTGCAAGGTATGTGATGTAAGTCAAATAATAAAATACACAGCAAAAACAAAACAAAAACAAAAAGATACACAGTTCAAAGAAGAAGAAGAGGCTTAAATAAAAAGCAGAGCAGGCTAAAACAACCAACCATCAAATTAAAATAAATAAGTTTTAACCTGGTGTTAGAATAATAATGAATGGGATGCCTGTTGTACTTGTGAGAAGAAGGCATGCCACCATCGAGACACAAACCACAAACCCTTGTCATTGTGTTATAAGCTTTCAGAACAGTTGAACACAGAGTCTCCCCAGAACATCTCACAGTTTGAAACTTCAGCCGGCTCAAAAAGCTGCAGCCAGATTGCTTACTGTGGCTAGTTATAGAGAGAGTCACTTATTAGGACATCTCCACTGACTATTAGTCTGTTTCCAGCCACGAATCAAAGCATTGGTTGTGACCTATAAAGCTCTACATGGTTTGTCCAAGCTATCTGAAACATTGTACTCCATTATACAAACCTGCCTAGGTTTTGAGATATTCAGGGGAGGCCCTTCTCTCAGACCTGCCACCCTCACAGACACACTTGATGGAGATGCGGGGAAGTGTCTTCTTGATGGCTGCTCCCGGATTCTGGAACTCCCTCCCTGGGAGATGCTAGACTGGCTCCCTCCTTGTTGTCCTTCTGCCAGCGAATGAAGACCTTCTTCCAACAGGCTTCGGGGAATTGACTGCTTTTAGTGACTGGGGTGATGGTGCTATGCTGGTTTTATTGTAGTTATTTCTATGTTTTAAATAGATTTTATATATGTATTTTAGCTCAGTTGGTAGAGCATAGGTCACGGGTTTCAACCCTGCATTGGGCAAAAGATTCCTGCATTGCAGGGGCTTGGGCTAGATCTGGCTCTTGTGATCCCTTCCAACTCTACAATGCTATGATTCTATGAAATTTTGTTTTAATTCCATTAACGTTTAATGATTTTTGTGTGTGTGTTTAGCATTTCTTGTTTTTATCTGTAAGCTGCCTTGAGTCCCATCATCAAAAAGATGGTGTAGAATAATAATAATAATAATGATAGTTTGCCACTATATCCATAGAAGGGAGTGCCCACATCTTTGAAAACATGACTTGAATATAATTTTTCACTGACTTAAAAAGGCTCATTTTCATCATTGTAAGTAGACAACATGAATGATTCCCCAGCATTTAATTCTTATAGCCTACCTCCATGGAGCTCAGGGTGGCATATGTGGTTCTCCTCATAGCAACCTTGTGAGGTAGGTTACACTGAGAGACTATGACTCACCCAAGGTCATAGTCATACACTGAGCTTCATGGCTGAATGAGGATTCGAATTCAGCCCTCCCAGGTCCTAGTCCAGCACTCTAACTGTCATAACACATCAGCTCTCTAAAAACAGGTTCCTAATCATTGTTGGCATTATCAGTTTTCTCAGCTGGGTGTATTTTGGATTAGCAGTGCTATACTTTCACCAATTGATTCTTGGCTCATTCTTTGTTTCAATGTTTTGGGTTTGCCCCCACCCCACTCTATTTTTTCCTGCCCAGAATCTTCCACTCTGTATGTTTTATTTGGATGGTCCTTTTTTTCCCTTTGGTCCTATATTTAATGTAATTCCATGGACTCAGGTGGCTTGCACGCTTGGGGTTACGGGAGCCTCATTACTCGTCTTTCATGCACCTGAAAATTGCCTTTCCTGCTGGCTTTCAAAATGAGTACATTTAAACACAGTGCATTAAAGCGCGGAAATTTGGAAATGTCAGGGGAGGGCCTCAGATTTAAGAACCTGTTTGGTGAAGCCTCAGTTTTATTTAGATGCTACTGCATTAAGCTAACAGGCGTGGGGATTGTTGGGAGAACGTCAGAGAGAAATGGAAGAGACAGATGGGGTCTCGGGTTAATGAAAAGAGACTGCATGGATCAGTGGTAAAAGAGACGAGTGCAATGTGAAGTGTTCTTCTTGCATTGGCAATATCAACATTTAGGCTCCATCCAGGTATCTCTCAGCTGCAGGGAGATGAGGTTGTACATTCTGTGATAGTGGCCGTGGCTAGAAAAGGAGCACAAAGATAATAATGCAATATGCTCTGAAATTCAGAGGGCTTCATTTCCCCTTGCTAATGCTGTCACTTAACACATCTGTAAATTACTTGAATTTTCTGATTCATTTTCTTTGGGCTGAAAATGAGGGAAATGGCCTTTTTAAAGACACTCAGAGGTTTATGGCTAGGATGCATTTCACCTGAAATTCCATTGTGTGGATTAATGCTGCAATCCCCTATGATGCGCTCATTGATGGTGTGTGATGCCATCTTCATTGTGCTAGTGAAGAAATGAAGGCACACACAGGGGAAGGGAGAATACATGGTGTGGATGTAGAAGCTTCAGTCTTGGTATCTTCATCTCAAGAATCATTCTTGAGGATGTAGCAGGGCTGAGAAAGTTTGCCTTGCTTATGTAAGTCTGGAAGGCTGCTGCCTGTGAAAGTACATAATTGTTTCCTAGGTTTCCAAGAGCTGAAATATGCCACTCTATTGTCTGAATTAAAATTGGAGGTGCACTTTTCCCCAATGATTGAGAACCAGTGGTGCTCCAGATGTTTCTGGATTCCAACTTCCATCATCCCTGTCCATTGACCATGCTGGCTGGAGTTCACGGGAGTCGGAGGGCCACAAGTTCTCCACCCCTGTCTTACTCTTCTGCTGAAAAGACTGTGCAATACTAAGGCTGTGATCCTATACACACTTACCTGGGAATACATCTCACTGAACTCATGCAGTAGACATGCATAGGATCAAACTTGCACTGAAGCCTGGCTCAGTCTTTTTGTGCAACTTAATGTTTGTGATGAACTGTGGGCCTGAAGGCCCAGATGATGGGGAAAACTGGGAGTGAGAAGAACCATGCCTGGAGGTAGTCCCTCCAAATAGTCAGTTTGCTGAACAGCTCCTATAAGCTGGATAACTCAATGAGCCAAACACCCCTTCTCTGATGAAGAAGGTTCCTCTTAAAACCCTGCAAGGGGCAACACAAGGACACCAACACCTGAAGATTAGAGCACAATTCCTTCAAGTTGCAGCACCTTTCTTCAAAGGGGTTTGTGCTAATGATATCTGCTTAGCACCAGGACTATTAATAAACTTGCCCTAGCGGGGGAGCTAATGTGGTGTCCTTCAGATGTAGACTACAAATCCCATCAACCCTAGCCAGCATTGCCACTGGTTAGAAATTATGGAAGTTTAAATCCAGAACATCTGGAGGGCCATAGGTTGTTATCGCTGTGCTAGAACAGCATCACTACCTTCCTGCCATGAGTTGCCATCCAACTGACTGGGATTCTTGATCTGCTGCAACTATGCCTGATCTCTTTCTAACTCTTGCCAATATTCCACTGGGGTCCCCAGCTTGGAACAGGAAACTGTTCTGAGTATGCCCTGACTAAATGGATTCAAAGACCAGGGTAGTGACTCATGCAGGGAGCAGGGTTTTCTAATTGTAGATACTATGGCTTCATCTCTCCATTAGGAATGATTGAGTTTTCCCAATCACACCCAGTGGAGAGATACAGTGAAGATGAATGGGAAGGAAGCAAGGCCAGGTCAATGAAGCATACAAAGCCACAGCTTTTTTCTTTTCTTATTACTTTTTGTATCAAGGGGCTATAGCAGACATAAGCAAACTCGGCCCTCCAGATGTTTTGAGACTACAACTCCCATCATCCCTGACCTCTGGGCCTGTTAGCTAGGGGTGATGGGAGTAGTAGTCCCAAAACATCTGGAGGGTTGAGTTTGCCTATGCCTGGGCTATAGCTTAGTGGTAGGGCATATCCTAGGTGCATTCTCTAGCAATCTCCAGATAAAAGGCTCAAGTAGCAAGAAAGACACGGGGAGCCTCTGCAAGACAATACTGGGTTAGATAAGCCTAGTCGAATCTAGGATGAAGCAAATTACTATGTTTAAAATAATTGATTCATTTATTTATCTCCATGCACTCTCTCCTAGCACAGCAGCATGTCCTAGCACACCATTTGCAAATGAATGGAGTAGTCATTCTGGTATGGTGATTTGGTGCCATGGAGACACCATGGAGCTGCCCATCTAATAGCAACCTTGCTGCCACTTATCTGAGCAGTGCGGAGGTGGGGCAGTGTGGGTGCACTGATGTGAGCATTGGATTGGCTCCTCTGATACGTCCACACAGCCCCAACCTTTCCACTACCCCATCTAAGTACGTGGTAGCAATGGAGCTATTGGAAGTGAAGCTTTGTGGCACTGCTGCAACACATCAGCCACACCCAGGTGCTGGAAGAACTAGTGGTCAGTCTCTCAACCAACCATGGCCTTAGCCCTATGCAGGCATTTTACTCATGCCTTGGTCCAGTACATGAGTGGAGAACAGGGCTAGGACAGGTAGCCCCCACCCCCAATACTGTGCACACCAAGTAGCCACACACCCTGCCATCCATTCGTAAAGGCATCTGCAGGGAATGAGCCTTTGCACATACATGCAAAGTCTCCCTCCCAGCAGTTGGTGCTGCATGTTGATGCTGGAGTGCTGGGCTAGTCACTGTGCATGGCATTGGGGCTGGGTATGGCAGCATAGCATGGCAGCATAGCTCCGTTCTCGTGATAGGACAACACAGGAGTAAGACGTCTGCATAAAGCTCCTGTCTCCTTCCATTTTCAGAATCATGCAGATTAGCAGCATCATAATGCACAGACCTGGAGAGTTCTAATTCCCGTATGGTCTGTATTTCAGCCATGGAACATTCCTCCCACTTGTAGTGTTTTCATCTTGACTTCATACCCGTTGCTTGTCTAAAACATTAACTTGAGGGCTGGGGGGAATTTATTACTAATAATAACAAGGCAATATCTCCCCATAGTACTTATGTTTGTGGTTTCTTTCTCTGTGCCTGTTATTAAAAAAAACACCACAGCAATAATGAGCCAAGAGTGTTGTAGTTGGGAGTGAGAGGTACAAAGTACTATTTGATCTTTCATTGATTCAGGAGCACATTTTACCTGCTTTTTTCCCCCTTCCCCTGTAATCCTCAGAGTTCAGCACATAAAGCAACCCAAACTGAATGCTCAAGCAATTAGATAGGCTTTATGAATGCTAAGGATGCTGCCTACATCTTTAACCAGTCTAACCTTTTTTACCCCTCAAGGATTCCCCACACACACTCGGCCCTTTTACTAATCTATGGGCAGCTCTGAATTTAAACATAATAAATTCACATCTGTGATCTGTGGAGTCTGGGCTTCCTCTATCTCCCTGTGGATCACAGCAGAAATTGTCGATCAGAGGGGGGCTGGATATCTTTGACTGGGTAGCTATATCCCGTCTTTCCTAAGCAGAACTCAAGGAAGCATATGTATAGGAGGGTTCCCAGGCAGTGCCCCATCCAAACTCTGACCACCCCCAGACTTGCTGAGCTTCAGCAATGCTGCTGTATCATGTTCCCTTCAGAGAATACCCTGTAATATTTGCCATGGTGTCGTGCACCTATGATTTTGCAAAAAGGGTTTGAAGAGTTTGTGAGTATACATGTATTCATCTGTGCTCTGTTACCTTTATACTATTACTAATCAATCACGAGCCGTTTGAATGGGAGAAGGAAGAGTGGATTTGGGGGGAGGTGGCTCTTCAAGGTTCCGAAGAAGAAAGGCAAGTTCCGGACTTTGATGGCTATTTGGAATATAAACAGGACTTTCTTTTAACAAACAATATTCATTAGCAGAAGAAATGTCACGTTACAGGACAGTTGTGCCTGTTTGTCTAGAGACACCCTGATAAGGTCAAAGATGATGCCCTTTAGTCATGTAGCCAGAGGAGGGGTGAGCAATCCCAACGGTCTACAGTCAACATGTCAATCTACTTGTCACATAATAATAGACTAAGCAGTGTATAAGAACCTTTGAGATAGAGCCATTTGGGGACAAAAAATAAACCTGCAGCATCACAGGGAGCAATTTGAAGCTTGCATGATCACCCCTTTCCAACCAACCCTCTGTGTTACAAGACTGGTCATTCCGTTAGACAGAGCAACTCTCCTTGTTGACTAGAACCCAGCAAAGCATGTGTGACTGTTTTATTTGACTAAAGGTTCATTCAGACATGAGTATTCTCGCTTTAGTTTTCCTGGGTGTAATGCTAGAGCTTCTGCAACAGTTTATAATGTCCCTTTACACTGCATTATCTGTTGCATTGTGGAACTGTGACTTTTTTTTATCAGTTTACCACCATGTTGCACTAAATTTCATTTAAACTTGGTGATTCAACAACAGACATCAACAGACATCTTGCCACCCTCCATGCACATGTGTGCTTCTTTTCCCCCATGATTCACCCATGAAAACAGTGGAGGAAAATGTATTCTGGAATACCACTTCACACTTCAACATGTGAGTGGCAGTGACGTGATCCTGGAAAACCATGGGGAAATTACAGTGCAAAACTCCTGTGATATTCTGAGTTAATGGGGCTGCAAACCCCCTTTTTCTAGAAGCAATTAACATGGAAATCAGTGCTAAAGTTTTGCTAGTTTCCACTGAATTTCCAGAACTGGCTTTTACGTAATGTGAAAGATCACATAACACACAAAAATTATCAGGTAAGGAAATGCCAGAGAAACAGAATTTTCTAAATGCTTGTCTAAATGCAGCCTGATAGTGCTCAAATGGCAGTGGGTGGTCATGGCAGTGGGTGTGCTGCAGCACTGGAGAATCCCAGCGAGATGTGCTGTGGCAGCTGGGAAGCAGATAGGGTGCAGTGCATGGTGCACACCTGAGTGGCTGCATGCATAGTCTGGGCCTGGTGGAGCAGGGGCTGCTGGGAGTTTGGCAACAGCAGGCAAGTGGCAGCAGATGAGGACTGTCAGACTGAGCAGACGCCTCATTAGCCACACAGCAACAGCACAGCTGTAGGGAGACAAGCTGTGCCTTCGGTCTTACTTTAGTCTCATTTGCACAATTAAGTTGTTGCATTTTTCTCTGTGTATGTACATGTGTGCACACATGCTCACATAATATGGAAGTATCTGACTATCTTTTATGCCTCCCTTTGGTCCCAGAATCACTCCTGCCTCTCTCCGTGAATTTCAATTTGCATTATTTTTTTGTCCTCCTTTTAAAAAAAGTTATTTAATAATACTCCCTCCCCACAAAATATATGAAGTTCAAGGCAATTAATTTGCAAAAGTACAACCTAATTCCATAATACATCCATTTAAGGACAATTAGACTGAGTCATTTTTAAAGGCGGGGAAGACACAATGTAATAAATGAGTAAGTTCTAGAAAAGAATCGCAAGCTTGCAGCTCATTTGCATAATGTTTATCCTGCTAAGTTGATTTTTCTAATGATGTTGTTCCCAATACTAGATAAATTTCAAAAATAACGCATCATATTTTAATATATTCCTATATGTAAGGCAGTGTATTAACATCAGTGAACACATTGCATTAGCACAGCTGAGCTTAAATGCCTCCCATTTTGCTGCCCCATCCATGAGCAGTGAAATGGGGGGGGGGAGTTGGAAGTTTTTCAGGGGGGCATATGAAATGTGATTGAAATTGGGAGGTTAAGTAATGTTGGCAGCAAGATCAGCTGGCTGGCAGAATCAGCTAGCTGGCAGATGCTATTCTTTTCCTCCCAAAGGGTCCCTTAGCAATGATGCTACAGGGAATGCCTGTAGCTCAACGGTAGAGCATCTGGTTCAATCCTCACCATCTCCAGGTAGGGCTGGGAGAGACCCCCATCAAACTCCAGAGTCGCTGCCAATCAGTGTAGACGATGCTAAGTTAGGTGGATCAACGATCTGAACTCAGTACAACATATTTGCATTAAAACCGGATTGATTTCATTTATAACACACCCTTCCGCTTTAACAAGCAAAATGCAATAAAAACTAAACGATAAATTTTAAATCAACCTTTTGGTTTACACATGCACTTTGCAATTCAAAACTTTTCCAACTTTTGGTGACAAAGTTCATTTATACGTGAACTTTGACAATTCCAGATGAATTTTCAGTTTTTCTGGAAACAGTTATTTCTTCAACCTTTGGACATACACCAGTGAAGTGGAGACAAAGATAGTCACTGCTGAGAGCAAGAGGCCCAAAGGCCCTGCAGGCCAGGTATTTAACCTTCCCCTGGGCACAGTGTCAAGCTCTGCTACTGGTCAGTTGGCACTGTGCCCCCTACATTCCCGCTGCCATTGACCACTTCGGCGGCAGTAGGACAATCCTACTACAGGCTAATTCACAGGGAAGACCTGGTGCCCACCCGCAAAACCACCCACCAGAGGAGGGCAAATTGACTTCTTTTGACAACCCCTAAAGTTGTCAAGGATTACCAACATTCATATGTAAATATTGACATTCACCAAACTTTGGACTTTCAGGGTAGGAACATAGGGGACTCAGCCTTAAACTAAGTCAGACTATTGGTCCATCTAGCTCAATATTGTCTACACTGAGCTGGCAGCAGCTCTCTGGGGCTCCAGACAGGGGACTGTAGGTCTTTGCTACAGAAGTAAAGTGGAACCTTCCAAATACATGTAATAGTGGGGCTACCAATTTGTTTCTGGACTCAGTTCAAAACACTAGTTTTGACCTGTAAATCATTACGCAGCCTCTTCTCACATGAAACAACCCAGGCTTTGCACTTGCCGTTTGAGGCCTTTATTCATGTGTCCCCTCTGAGGGAAGTGCACAGGGTGGAAAAACAAAAACAGACTTTCTTATCTCCTCAGATAGGCGCACTTGGCACCATCATTACTTGCTTTTATGCACCAGGCAAAAGCATGATCATTCTCCCAGGCTTTGGGATTTAAATTTCCTGCTTATCTTGTATTGGGGTAGGGTTGAGTTAGATCTGCTTTTCATATATTTATGACATTATACTATATATAACATTTTATATAGACAGAAGTTATAATAAAAAATGGTGTTTTTAGGTTGCTTTATTCTTGTTTATACACTTGTTTTTTAATGTTGATCCGTAACCTCAAAAAGTGTCAAATAAGTATTAACAATAATAACCATTGCAGCAGCAACAACACAATATACTGGAGAGAAGGAGCATTTGAATTTGCTGTTCCCTTCTGAACCCAATTTTTGCTGAATCTTTCCTCTTGTCACACCTTCAAATAGATTTGTAATGCAACTCCAGTGTTTCCATGTGTTACAAAAAGGCCTCATCACTCCAAATTCGTCTTCTGTGAGCTATCACAGGATTAGCAGACTGGAAATCTTCTTCAGAGTTTTCTTTCTGGTGCTAGGCCCTTGGGGCTACCATGTCTTTAGTACGTGATACTTTTGTTCTAGTTCAAGGAGTTGGATCCTCTTCCAGTAGCCAAATTGAATTCATTCAGGCAAGCTTGAGAATCTTTTGATACATCCAAAGATTAGGAAAAAGGGAGCCCTATACATCAAGAGACACAGTGCCAGTTCTTTGTTCTAACTGCTACAATGGGTGGCCCTCTGAAGTTCATTTTATTTTATTTTTTAGAAGTTGTTGGCTGCTTCCTCTGTGCATACTGTTGTAAACGGAAAATAGTAAACAAAGGGAGCAGAAACTAGATTTCTATCTGGTGTGGGACTCTAAGATTATTCTAGAAAATGAAGTAGAGCTAGGAAAGAAACACTGTCAATTTAGAAGACCCAACATCAGACATGGGCAGCCTGAAACAACTGCCAGGGATCCAGAGCAATGATAACAGTAGAGACAGTGGGGTGGGGTGGCAGCGCTCACCTGACCTCCAGCTGCTATGGGCTTACGATGGTGAGGAGAGGGGAGGTGGCAGAAAAATTGGTGCAGTGCAACCACACTAGCGGGAGCACTGGAAAGAGTGCTGGTGAGTTTGCACAACACCTGCCTCACCAACTCCTCCCCCTCTACCTCCCAGTAGCAGTTTGCAACCAACCTGGTCAGGGGAGTGCGGCCACTGCACCATGCTTTCTATGACTGGCTGACACCTTCCCTCAGCCCATACAGATGGTTCTGTGAGCCTCCATTTTAATGTCAAGAAATGCCCCAGAATGACAATACAGCAAGAATAGCAATCAAGCAAACAAAACCCCTAATGTTATATTAAAATGCCCTAATTTTAAAGTAGCTTTAGCTTCATTATATGTCATTGTAAAGAAGACGATTTTAGGGCGTCACAGTTTATTTCCTCAAATTCAAGTGCTACAATTTGTCATTTATCTATCTTTCCCCCCCCCTCTTTCTTCATTGTCATATCTTCCCATCTACGATATCCTGAATATTAAATTTTTCCTTTCCAACATTTCCCCTTCATGTCTTTCCTAAACAAAACAAAAAAAGCTTTTTAGTACTTATGCCTTCAATTCCCCAGAGTTTTTGTGTAGGGATGTGGGTTAACATTGTTTTACCCATGTTCCATTCCAATGTTCTTCTCTTCCTGGATTTTTTTGTTGTTGTTTTTTACATAGGAGAGGCATGTACGCAACAGGGAAGAAATAAACTGTTAATGAAAATATGTCAGGTGAGATTAGATGCTGGAGATCAACAGAAAGATTACAGCAACCAAGAGGCAATCTGGATGGCATGGTTGGCAGTGGCTATGCCAAGTATAGGTCAGTTTAGAAGTCAGCCCATGGAGGAGAACATGAAATGGGAGTAGAAAGGTCTAGGAATACTTGGGGAGTAAATACAGAAAAGGGGTCATTTCACTTCTGTTCTTTGTACATTTTTTGTGGCTCTGGCCTGCGTGTGCACTTGAAACAGCACAGCTTGTGGAAAGGTTGTAGTTCAGTGGTAGATATTTTGCATGCATACGTTTCCAGGTTCAGTCACCAGCATCTCTAGGTAGGGCTGAGACCAAAGGTCTGGCTTAGTAAAAGGCAACATCCAACGTTCCTATCTCTTATTTCTAACCACTTCATTTCCTAAATAAAGATGCAATCGCCAGTTACTAAAATCAATGAACTCTTTCCAATTGACTTAAACAGAATGTGAATTGTGACCTCAATGTATGTGTGTGTTTGTGTGTCTGAAATATTCTGTCACACTTCAGCATGAGCAAGAAACAAATCTCATGATATGGCTATTCATATGAAGAGGCTTGGCCATGTGAGTAGAATTAGGTTTTGCCTTTGTCCCATTGGTACCCCTAGGGGGGCTACTTTGCTCTCTTACATATAAGTAATTGCTTTATATTGATTGCTGCTGCATTTGACTTGAGGGGAGAAACAATTTATCTTTCCCACTACAGTAAACCAGAAAGCAGACAAAATACTCATTAACTCCATATTATAATAAGTAGAGTGCAGGCTCCCACCCTGGAGAAACAAACATATGAGTTTGAAATAGTGCAACCCAAACACAAGCTTACTTTATCAGTGGAAACTAAACTCAGGATTTGTATTCGACTGCAAAAAACAACAACTGTGCTGCCAGCTGAGTAAAGGAAAATGGTTTGTGGTAACTTAGCCAACAAGGCAGTAATCAGATACATTAGTGGCCCACTCAGGGTAAAGGAAGGCTCTTGACTGTGTTGAGTGGGATTCATTCTTCTGTATCCCAAATTAGCATGCCAAATTATCCAAAAGCAAAGTATCTTCCTGACATTCCTTTGCTATCAAGAATTTTGGTCTCTCCAATAAGGATTGGCCCAATTTACTGCCCAAGAAAAAGGACAAGATGCACACATTCCAATTATATATACAGAGGTTAACCAGACTAGCTGTTTAATCTTCATTCAACACTGGTGATGAGATAGTGTGCTCCACAACACCTGAGAGTAGCAGATTATTTTAGAGGGTGCAGAGTAGGCTGTGTGACATAGACATCTCTGACCTCCACTACCTTGCCACCGACTACTACTCAACCCCAGCATCTGCCATCTGAAGTGGCTGGTTCATTCTACCTAACGTAGGACCAGCCCTGTGCCTAGTCTCATAATTTTAGAAATGGTCTGTGCCGTACCTCCAAACTAGTTTTAGACAGGACCAAGTAATCTGTGACCTTTCAGAAGCACAATAGGAGCTTAATTAAAAAATGGGATAGTAGGCAGTTAATTCAGATGGAGCTGCCAGCTCCCCTGTGTTGAAGAGAATGGACGCCCTTCAGCACTCAGGAATTGCTGCTGGTAATGCTTATTACATAATGATATTTGAGTTGAAGAACACCTACCCCCCATTTGCAGATCCTGGGCTACTCCAATATAGACTTTTTGTTAAAGTTGTACAGTCAAAAAAAAGAGAGCAGTTTAGAGGCACAGTTATATTATTCCAAGGACAGAGACAGCTTTGACAGGAAACACATTGGAATATGGAGTGTAATCTTTATTTAATAATTTTGCTGTTGTGTTGTTGTTGTTTTAATATTTGAACCTGTAACTTGTGAGAGTACACAGTGTGGTGACAATACAGAACCCTACACCCAGCCATTTCTGACATGTTTTGCACATATATATGCTAATATGCATGCAGGCACCAGTTCATTTGCTTCTTTAGAGTGTTTCGTTTTTTGTTTTGTTTTTTTGCTCCAACCTTCAGCTGAAAAGGATTCCAGGGGGGCTTGCATACAATCAATTAACACAAAGACACAGGTACCAATTCTTAAACAGTAGTTCTTAAATAGATGGAATTGGAATGGTTAGGGACAAAAGGTGTCAGTCTTAGGGAAGAAATAGCAACTATGGTCACAGACTGGTTCCAATACTTCCAAGTAAATGAGATTTTCAGGAGAGACAAACAGAAGTGTTTTGTGGAAGATGGGTCAGAGGGAAAACTGTACTACAGAATAACAAAAAACTCACATCCAATATATATATATATGAGTGGGAGACTAAAGACGAATTAGTTAAGACTGTGATGATTCAGTGGGTGGTAGATAATGGACACAATATCGAAATCTCAGCCTGGGAGAAACTATGGAACAGAACAATTAATTTTTCAGCTTGTTACCAGATGAAGGAAAATACCAGTATATTAAAAATGGTGTATAGGTGGTACCTGATGCCCACAAAACTCAAAATGTATAAAAGGGGCTCTGTTGGAAATGCTCAGAGAAGGAAGGATCCCTGATACATATGTGCAAATATCATATATATATATATATATATATATATATATATATATATGTATTTTCACCTTCCCGCCAAAACCAGAAGCCTTTCTACTAGCCATCATAGGAGAGGAGCTATGAAAAAAGATGTGTAAGTTATTTTTATATGCCACAGCTGTTGCAAGAATTACGTATGCAAAGATCTGGACAAAGCTATACCATAAAGTTCACAGAATTAGCAAACATGACAGCTAAAATAAGGGATTGTGATGAAGGGATGAAGGGAGGACAAGGGCTGAGTAGGGATATTTCAGAGAGTACCTAAAAATAAAGGTTATTCCAACTGATGTGCAAGCAGGTATAACCCTTTGAACAACAGTAAAATAAAACGAAGGAATTGGTAGAATGAAAATAAGGTGTAGAACACAATGGGAATGCAACAAATTAAGAGGTTAGGTTGGGAAGTCTGTGAAATAGTATAAGGCATACTGTAAAATTGAAAATGCATAAATATTTTTTTAGGAAAAATAGATTTGCATGTGCAATGCATTTTTTCTGAGATTAGTTTATTTTCAAAATTTTAAGAGACACTTAATCTTAGAAAAGGTGTCAGTCTTTCAACAGTCTTCATGGAATTTCCCGTTTTCCCCATTACAGCTGATTTAGAGGGATTGCATAACTTCCCTTAAAAGGCTCAAAATTCACAAACAAATCTTCGAAATGTTGCTTAATGTATGTGCATTTGCATTGAATAGCCTGGTCAAGAGACTGGGGCCTAACTGTGTGTTACACACACCCCATAAGAAAAGCAGTCTGGCTCTGATTATTTAGACTTCCAAAGATACCTTGTGGTGTCCTGCTCCTTTAGCTTATTCCCTCTATTTCTGGCATCCTTAAGTAGTCAAAACAATACCATTCATACAGAAGAGAGGAAGTATCCAGATTGTCCACACATCCACGAAGTACTTGGTACCAGACAGCATTGACCAACTTTCCTTTCTTAAGCCGTATGACTTTGTTTTGTTTGCTCCGAATTTGGCACAGTCCTGACCTTTGCATTATACTGAACACTTGGGCTGGTGTGAATCACATCTGTCTGTACTGAAGTGTGACCATCACCTTGCAAAAGTGATACTCTGCACCCACTGTGACTTTTCCTTTTGGTAGCAAAGTGATTTCTATTTTTCAGCTGCATCTACTGTGGCAATGAGATTGGTGTGACACTTATTCTCAGTTTACTGCTGTTCCACAGGGAAGGGCTTTATTAATACTTTGATACCAGCTTTCCCAAACTAGACCATGGATAAGCTTTCCTCTAGAGTCCTATTCACATATTACTTGCTTATAGAACATATACGTATCAATGGAAGAGCAGGACCACACTTTTAGACTCAAGCCCACCACTGGGTCTTCTTCCTACAACAACTGTGTGTTGCACACAGTTATCTTCAAAGAAATTTCATTGCATGCTTATCTAGTCATGTGTAGGGGTTTGGCATGATTGAGACACCTATGCTACCGGCGCCCCAATCGCACAGAGCTCCTACATCCAAGCAGGTGCGCACACATTGGAGTCTATCGGCAAACAACTGCAGGCAGCATGTGACTGCTTTAGGAAAATGACCCAACACAGATATTGCCTACACTCAAGTGATGTGTGAAAAGGGCTTATTTGTCTAACACCTGATATAGCTCTACCAGGGCTGGTAAAGACCCCTGTCTGAAACTCTGGAGAGCTATTGCCAGTCAGTGTGGACAGTATTGCACTAGATGACCCAGTGGTCTGACCAATAAGGCAGTTTCATATATTGATACATTCTCATGACCATGCTCAGTTGGTTAACTGTGAAGGATATCACATGTAGCTGGATATATAACTCACATAGCTAACACAGGTTTGGAGACACACACACACCCCCCCACAAGAGTCCCTGTTTTCCAAGGACAGTCCTGGATTTACAGAAGCTGCCCTGGTTTCTGATATGACCCCGGAATGTCCCGCTTTTCCTTAGGATGTCCCTATTTTCATTGGATAAATGTTGGAGGGTATGGACTTGTCATCCGGTGTGGCTCTATGACAGTGGGTGATTCATGGGCAAATCAGTCTGCTTAGGTAATCTCAACTATATTCCCAGTTACATTTCTACTTGAAAAAAGCATGTTATGACTGAACAAGAGCTGTCTTTCCTGTAAAATAAGGCTTGAGATCACATGTATGCCCCCCCCCCACAGACAAGATAGTATATTGTGGCACCCCAAGCCTTTGTTTGTGTAAAGCGAGGGGGGAAATTGCTGCCTGGATTTATTCAGCTTTTATTATTTATTTCAAGAATTGATTGTAAGGAGTGCCATTGGAGAAAAACAAGTTGGCAGGGGTCAGGTGAGAGAAGAGTGAGGAAGAAGAGGAAGGGAGGCATTGTGAGAGAGACAAAACAGGGAAATGATAAGGTTTTGTGAAATGGTAAACGAGAAAAAGTAGTTTTTGTTCCATCAAATGGAAAAGAAACTAGAGAAGCAGTTTGGAGAGGCAGAAAGACGAGATCCTTATTATTTGGAGGGGGTAAACAACCTCATAAGGAGTTTCTCTCTGGCAGTATAGCTGGTTTTCTTTGGCAGAATTTGTATATAGGAGCCGCTCTCCGTCAGCTATTCTCCGCGTTTTCTGTTTGGCGGGTAAAGCAGCACCCTCAACATTATTGGTTCTTTAAGTTTGTTCCACACTATGACCTGAATCCACTGCAGTTTAGGGGCAGGTCATCTCGTGTTAACAATTGCAGGGGGACTCCAGATGAGTTGATATCATATTGTTTTCATAAGTGCTTGGGAAGGAGTCATCCTTAGCCACAAGGAGCCTTAGAGTAGCAGATGCAGCTTAGAAGGAATGGAAGTATGGGCAAAGCTATAACTCAGATCAATAAAGGTGAAGTCATGGTGGGGTTTTCAGAAGCCTGAGACCCTCAGATTAGAATGGATCAATTTGCCTTCAGGTCAGTTTGCCTCATTTCGACATCAGTTTGTGATTTGTTTTCTTTTCAAAGACTAAATGAAAATGTTCATGCATTTTAAAATATATTTCTCCCAACGTATGCAAGCAATTTCCCACAATGTAATGTAGCATTATGTGTTATTTTCACTAACATATACATTTTCATGCACAAATGTGGGTGGGTTGTGCATGAATCACAAAATTGGGAGAGGTGCAAATTTTGAAGGACAGCTGGCTTTCCATTCTCTTAGGTTCAGGAAATGCAAATGGGGGGGGGCATGTTAAAGAGCAAATGGATCACTCAGAGAGAAACATGTCTTGGCCCATCCTTGCTGCCTTGCACACTACATGCAAATCAGCATTCTCTATTCCAGAATTCCCCTTGTCCTGTTTGCTTACTTTCTAACAAGAAATGCTCCCATGTACAGTTCCAGCCAACTTATCCTTCCCTTCCGCAAGATATGCTGTTCCACCCAACCCCTCATTTTGCTTTCCCAACTCACCCTCAACATTCCATGGCTATTGAGCATGCTCAGTCCTCATTAGGTTGGGTGTATGTGTGTGTTGGCTTGCCTCCTTAAGAGCCCTGCTCTGCCTATAACTACACAAGTACTGCGAACTTTCAACACCCTGGAAGAACGTGCCTCTGGGGAGAAAGCAAGTTTGCTGAAAGGAACAACATGGGCATTCCCAGGTAGGATCCTTTTGAAGCTACACTGCTACCAGCAGTGGTTGGTGGGGGGCAGGCACTGCTTATCTGACCTCCATCACTTTTGCTGCTGTGACCCAATGAAAGGGGTAAGGGAATGGCAAAGATTATGTGGTGTACCAGTGAAGCCAATCTAGCGTTCCTGCTGGTGCATATGCACTGCGCTGGTCTCACTGCCACCTCCCTGCTTCTCCTTGCCTTCCCCATATGGCACAGCAATGGCAGTGATAGGAGGTCAAGTAAGCAGTGCCATGCTGCCCCAATAGCCGTTACTGACTGCTACCTTCTCAGCAGATGGCTGAAATGTTAGGATCACGTGAACATCTTCCTTTTCCCATTTACCACCATCTGACCACGCTGAAGAAGCACAGGGCTCTCTGCTTCATTCTCCCTTTATCTCTCTCCCGCTCATCTCCCCTTCTAGCTGGCTGTTTATGACTGCTCTCAAAGGAGATCCCAACTGCTCTTAACAATCCATCTGCAGTCTGAAAACAGTTGCTTGTGGGCGGGGGGGGGGAGAGGGGGAGAGAATATATTGAGTTCTAGTGTGTGTGTGTGTTGGTTGCGGGAGGAGGCACCCAGCGCTTTTGACACCCCATAAATCACAATTTATTCATGCCTTTCTGTTTATACGAGTAAAAAGGAAAGAGAACCCTCTCTGGAAGCAAACGAGCCTTGCTTCTCTACTGAGCGCAGCCTGTCACTGCTGCTGCATTGTTCAAGGAGATTTAGAAAAATTACCCCAAGCCCCACTTCCCTTCATATCAGTAATTGTGAATCGGAGCTGTGGGCCTTTGCACATTGCTATAGCATCACCAAGGATACGGCTTTGTTCCTGTGTTTAAAGCAACCCAAATTGGGATGCGATTGAAACACTATGGCGAAGACCTTGGTGTTTCAGTAGTAAAATAGCAGTGGCCGAATTTCATCTACAGGGTCCCGGACCACCCCTCCATTTAGAACAAAGATTGGGAACCTGCGGTCCTCTGGATGTTGCTAGACTACAACTCCCATCATCACTAACCATTGGCCATGCCAGCTGGGGCTGATTGGAGTTCACACTAAAATGCTGGTGGCTTTTCATAAGGAATTCTTAATAATAATCGTCCTCAAATTGATATGGAAATGGAGAGAACTGAATTTAAGATTAGAAAAAACCACGAAACTGAAATTGACATATTTGCCCATCCATGGATGATGGAAGTTGTAGTCCAACAACATCTGAGGACCTGAGGTTAAAGAATACTGATGTAGGGTCCCTACACAATGAAGAACCCTGGAATATGAGGATTCTGTATAACGTAGGGAGCCTACAGTAAATAGAACAATCTCCCCGCCCCTGTAGACAGGCACTCACATGCCAACTCATGAAGGAAGACAGAGGGTGCAGCTAGGGTGATATATGTGAAATAAAGACAAATAGTGAATAGCAAGGTTACTAGTGGAGCTGCTTTCACATGATCAGTCCGTGTGGGAGAAGGGTACTTCTGAAGTGTCACTGGTGGTGAGGGGCACTGATTTCCAAAGCTCTTCCATTCTTCTTCATTGTCTTAACTGCTGCACAAAGGTCCACACACAGAGATCTTCCAGCCCATTGCCTTTGCCATTATCAGTTAGCTTCTAAGTCTGAGGTTCATTATCCCCTGGTTTAGAATCTGTGCATTCAGCAGGATGCAAGAGAGGTGCAAAGCCGCTCATGGGAATCGGTTTGCTTCTTAAAGCATTTGGGAAACAACTGGGTGCCGGTTGTGACACAATCACAACAAAAGAGTGTGTTCCTGGAGTGAGCATCTGTCTGCATGCTCAGCTAGCCATGTGTGCAATCTGGCACACGCTTGTGACATTTCTGGCATTTTCTCTTTCTCTCATTCTCGGCATGCAAAAGAGTGTCAGTGTTGCTGGCTGTTGTGACTTACCCATGTCCAATGGTTTGAATGAAAACAACTGGAGTGGAAACCAGAAGAGGCCCCTGCAAGCCACTGATAACAAAACAAAATAAAGGTAATTTCCGACTCGCTAGTTAACAATGGCTGAGTAAGTCAGGTGGTGACTAATGAATCAGTAAATTACCTACTGAGCTGGTGGGGAGATGTCTGGGAGACAAAAGGGGTTCGGTAAGCAGCCTGAAAATATGGCTTTCCTGAGTACAGCCTCCTGCAGACCCTTTCAGACCATTCTGCTTCCTAAAGAGAGCATTTTATCCCTGTTATTTCACAAATGGATTTGTTTCCCAACACTGTCTGAATTTAGCAGATCCCTCTAGCATTTATTTATCTATTTATTTAGAGTCTTCAGCCAAAAAAGTGGCTTGTATGCAGTCAAGTAAAATGAGACAGTCCCTGCTCACAGGTCTTTACAAGGTACATGGCACTGCACAAAAGGAAAAGGGAATGGAGAGGGAAGAGGAAAAAAGCAAACTCAGGGACCAGTTCTTAAAGTTAGATAGACATTCTTATAATGACCATCTGCAATGGAAGTGGTTCAGAGGCAGGAGGATCCTAATAGAGCTGGACTTTTGGCAGAGCTTAATGGTCCTCTTCCCATCTTTCCAACTGCTGCAACCTGCTGGAATGACGATAAGATACATCACTGAAGGAATAAATAAAGACAAAACTGACCAGTGTAGCAAAAGAAAACCGCAGCAGGTCAGCCAAGGCACATCAGACAGCCAGACAGTCCTGCGAACAAATCAATTTGCACTATCCCAAAAGGCCTTATAGAAAAAGCCACGTGCTCAGAATTTGCTAGAAGCTGAGTACTTATGATACAGCCAGGTGGCCCTCTTTTTCAATCACTGCTTGCCTGTTCTTTTCCCTTTCTCATGCACTCAGGCAGTTTTGTTAGGAAGATTCAGGCCTTACTTCCACAGCAACTAGCCACTGACTGATCATCAGTACCTGCCAACCCTGTGCAGCTGAAGCTTACCCAGGCTCCTTGGAGGCCTTTTGGGATAGTGCAGATTGGATCACAGCAGTGAGACCTAATATTTAAGATGCAACTTTAAGGATTCTGTTAGCAGCCTCCTCTCAGCTGGAAGAGGCATGGCAAGCTCCATAAGGGAGGCTTCCACAGCCTTCTGATCAGAAGTGATCCTCACCTCTCAAAACACCACACACTCTGTGATGAACAGGTTTCAGATTGTTATACGTAGTGGAGCAGGAGTTGGTGGAATGAAAACAATTTCTTGGTGTCCCCTAATACAGTCTCTCAGGCAATATGTGTGATAGCTTTACATGAGAACCAAATACAGGTATACTTACCATTTTCCATCTGTGCCTCAAGGCAATTCTCTTATCATTCATCCCATCCACCCAATGCTGGTTCTTTTAGGGATGGACAGATAGTCCTTTTCCATATCGATTACTTATAAGTCTGTTCTGTCCTGTTCATGCATTTATTATTTTTTAACCTGTGAGAAAATTGGTATTTAAATGTTGTTGTTGTTGTTGTTATATATCCTGCCTCAAGGCAACCTGCACAAATTAAACCAACATAAAAGCTAAAGACATATAAAATGCAATTGTTAAAAATTAATTAAACGATCATAGAAATAAAATAGTATAAAAACAAATCTATTGAAATACAGATAGTAAAAACAGCACAGCACTATTAAAAGCCTTTTCCTTTTTAAAATAAATAAATAAATAAATAAAATCAGTCAGTTCCCCAAAGGCTGTGGGAATAAAGCCTGTTGGAAAGCTGTGTTTTATCATACATATATAAATATGTTATTTTATCTCATTGGGTACCTCTCTAAATGTATTTTATCCTGACATCACACCTTTAACTAATTTGGTGCATTTTTTTTGAGTTGCAGAATTTGGAGAATTGTGTTATATGGAGAATGTGCATTATTCTGTCTGCATGCAATGCAGTTTGGCTTTGACCAGGTCATTTCACATTGGAATTCATAGAAACTGAATTCCTCAAACATCCCTAGGCTCTGCCCAGAGCAAAGGAGCTTCCTTGGACCCTCAGTTTGCTGCATGCATCCTTTTAAATCATTTTGCCTGCAGCCTTCCTTTCTCTGTCTGTACTGGGGAGGGGTTGCCGGGGGAGGAGAAGGGACCAGAGTGGATATAACAAGCAAATAAAAAAGGGAAAGGGGGATTTGTGGCAGTCACTTCATTTCTAAGATGAAGAAATGACCGGACATGACACATCACTTTGATGAGAGATGTGACGAGGGGAAACGGAGGTCAATATAAGATTGTTTTGCCATGTTACATACAAATCAATCTCCAATAGCTCTTGTTGGAAGCAGCTGTGGAAGAGGGTCCCTCAGTGAAACAAGTGCTTTGGAATAATAGAGATACAGTTTTACAGCAGTCCTCCAAAACGAGGAGTAGAGGAGAAATTTGATGCAGTTCACATTTAAAGGCGAACCTACCCAATTCATGGGTCTGAAATGATACGTGAAATGAAATTCACACTTTTCCAATTTTTGTAATGCAGTTCTACAGTTAAATCAAATGCATCTGTTAGGAGAAAAAGTGTACATCAAAAAGTGTACATCAATCAAAACTGCGTACAAAAGAATTGTGACTATTAGCAAAAATGCTAATGTTAGTGAGGATTTTTTTTAAAAAAGCAATTCAAATTGCTATGGAAATGTAAAGAACTGTATTCAAGATTCGAAAAATGAGAAACAGAGAGAACTGAGATTTTTCCATCCATTGCTATAGCCATGGTCGTTGGTTGTAGTTGTAAACATCTAGAGAGCAACATCTAGAGAGAATGTTCTACAGTGATTATTTGGTAAAATTACTCCCCCCTTTTCTTTGAAGTAACTTATTTCTGCCATGATCTCTAACCAATGACAGATTCAGAGATGGAAGACTATATTCATCTGTTCCCATTTGTGGCCTTTCCCATCTGTGTTCTGTCCAGAACTATAAAAGTCTCTTTTCGAAGTCAATACATACATTTTATTTTATTATTTATTTATTTTTACTAGTCTGCAAACAGACCTTTGAAATGTTGCAGCTTGAAGACTCTCTCAATCTTGAATTTGGCACCTTAAGGGTCGGGAGCTGCCGCTTTCCCTGCTGTTCCTGCAGCCTGGCTGCATATTCTGTAATTCTAATATTTGCTTTGAAAGTGACTTATTGGACACGGCCAAATTGCTGGAAAAAGGACTCACTTCAGCAAACATTCCTATTGCTTTGAAGCTGTTGGTCCTCAGGCTCATTTGCTCACACTGCCACTTAATCAGATTGTGTCTGTAACATTGCCATGTCAGACAGAGAGCAGTGTGACTCTCTGGTGGGGAGAGTCTGCCATGCCCCCCCCATCACACTTCCACCTTAGCCTCCGATGCGATGGGGGGGGTTAAGGTTAAAGCACCCCTTGTTGTCTTTAGGAATGGGGGAGAAATTTGGTTTGAGTCACATTTTTACATGAAACTACCTGATCCTCCGGTGGCGCTGTGGGTTAAACCACAGAGCCTAGGACTTGCCGATCAGAAGGTCGGCGGTTCGAATCCCCGCGACGGGGTGAGCTCCTGTTGCTCGGTCCCTGCTCCTGCCAACCTAGCAGTTGGAAAGCACATCAAAGTGCAAGTAGATAAATAGGTACCGCTCCGGCGGGAAGGTAAACAGTGTTTCTGTGTGCTGCTCTGGATCGTCAGAAGTGGCTTAGTCATGCTGGCCACATGACCTGGAAGCTGTATGCCGGCTCCCTCGGCCAATAAAGCGAGATGAGCACCGCAATCCCAGAGTCGGTCACGACTGGACCTAATGTAAAGGGTCCCTTTACCCTTACCTATCTGATCCTGTTTTCAAAACAATATGCAAATTATAATGCAGCGAGCACATGAAATTCATGTTTCTTCAAATCTTGCAATGCAGTTTTCCAATCAAGTATTATGTACAAAAATGTGTATATCAGGGGAAAGCAGTGTTGGACAAATTTCAGTGGTGCCCTGTGTGACACCAAAATCTGATGCACGCCACTACCTCTCGCCTTCCATTGGGAGTCATGCATGCAGCGTCCCTGAAGCTCTGTGCCCGGCCCCCTAGATCTGCCTTTGGGGAAAGTGTGCATTAAAATGCATATATTAGTGGAAATAATATGTGTTATATTAGGGGAAATTGCTTGCAAAAATGACATTATTAGGGGAAATGTACATTAAAAAGCAGATTAATTTTTTTATTAGAGCTTTTTGAAAAATGCACAAACTGATGTATAAATGCAGAGAACTTCATCTAAGATTGGAAAGATGATAAACTGAGAATAGCTGAAACTGACAGATCTGTCCTAGGTGTCTTGCTCTCTGCATAAACTCTCCTCCAGACTCAAGTATCTGCACTGCTATTAAGCTTTAGGGAGGAGCACTGATTCCTCTTAGCAAATGTCTGGTTGACTTAGGAACAGCTGACTACAGACTTAACAGAATATTGCACCCTCTGAATCACGTGTTTGTGTCACCTTGCTCATCTTTTTGATAATCTCTACTACTTAGGGACACGGGTGGCACAGTGGGTTAAATCATAGAGCGTAGGGCTTGCCGATCAGAAGGTTGGCAGTTTGAATCCCTGCGACGGGGTGAGCTCCCATTGCTCAGTCCCTGCTCCTGCCAACCTAGCAGTTCGAAAGCACATCAAAGTGCAAGTAGATAAATAGGTACCACTCTGGCGGGAAGGTAAACGGCATTTCCGTGCACTGCTCTGGTTCACCAGAAGCAGCTTAGTCATGCTGGCCACATGACCTGGAAGCTGTACACCAGCTCCCTCGGCCAGTAAAGCGAGATGAGCACCGCAACCCCAGAGCTGTCCACGACTGGACCTAACGGTCAGGGGTCCCTTTACCTTTACTGCTTAGGCAAGCTGCAACAACACATGTCTCTCCCATATTGGTCTCACAGCAGGTGCTGTAACTCTCCAACGGTTCGACTTAACCCCCAAAGGTGCACTCCTCTATTGTCTCCTGAGATAGGCGGATGCCAAAAAGGCAAGTGGGGCAATGGGATTCCAGAATGCACTGGTGTGCATCCTGTGTCCTGTGAGGTCATGAGGACAGTCTTCTGCCTGACTGTCAGCCCAGACTGAGGCACCATCATCAGCTGCTGAGCAAATGGAACAGGGAACAAGCTTGTTTTCTCCTTTTCTGGAGTGTAGGGCTTGTACCAATGGCTTCAAGTTACAAGAAAGGAGATTCTGACTAAACATACAGGAAAAAACTTTCTGACAGTAAGAGCTGTTTGACAGTGGAACAGTCTCCCTTGGGAGATTGTGGACTCTTCTTCCTTGGAGGTTTTTAAGAAGAGGTTGGATAGGCATCTGTTGGACTAGATAACCCTCGGGTCCCTTCCAAGTCTATGAAATATCTTACACAGGGTCACATGGGTTGCCACAGTCAATAGGGTTGAATGCCAATGTGGTACATCAGGCTATGGTCAAAGGGAGATGGTGCCACAAAATCACTGAAACTAGCATGAACCTGTTTGCAGCAAATGCTGAAAATGGCTAAAAACAGGAGATGTCTTTTGACACCATGGAAAGCAAATGTGCAACAGTATTAGTGGGTTTGGCTGGGACCTAACAGCATTCCCTTGGCTGCTTTGAAGATAGGCTATGCACAGTGCTCTGTTTCCTTCAGCCATGCATGGAGCTCCACTCACACCCAACTCTGATCATTGCATCTCCTTGACCTCCAGAGTACTTGGAGGCCATGTCCCAGATCTCTTTCTGCCATGACCTAGTCTGTGTTAGCCCTGAAGCCCCTGTTAGTGCTACTTTTTAAAATGATTTCTGCAATTGCTTCTGTTAAAAGAGCCAGGTAAGGAAAATCCTTTGCTCTTAGTTCCTTTGCCTGTGTTCAGTTTCCTGGACACAGGACACCAGCAACTGGCAGCAAGTAATACCATGGCAGCAATTACACCCTCCATCACTTTCCTATCAAGGCATAAATGGAAGCAAATCACATCCCCGTCATGCCAGCGCTGACCTTCATTTCTGAAGGTTACAGTCACAGTCTGCTTAACCGTAATCCAAGTTCACAATTCCTCTCTCTTTCCCCCACCCCCAAGATGGGCCACCATTGCTGTTCAGCCAGTAAAAGTTCATTATGTGGCACTAACGAAGGGCTATTAGAAGCACTAAAGATATCACAGGAAAGAGACAAAAGAACTTGCAAAGGGAGGAGTTGTGGTATAATGCCCATGTGTGGATGCACACGAGCTACAGCTACTTCTGGCCAATTATAACATCATCATTTCTACTGGCTGAGAGACTGTGGAATCACTAGGATGCAAATTCTGTGTCTGCTCTGCAAGAAAGATTTGTGATTTAGATGCCACAGGCTATAATGGGGAGACTGCTTTTACTTTATGTGTGGCAGCTGTCTCTACCCAGCAAGGCATTGCCCCATGAGGAAGCTTTCCATCTCTGTGCTACTGAAAACCTATGGCTGTTAATATAGAGCCAGGATAGTCAACATGGTGCATTCCAGATTTCTTTGGACTACAGTTCCCATCCACCCCCAACCAACATGGCCAATATGGGAGTTGGAGTCCACAACACTATACTTCAACAGAAGTATAGTATCCAGATCAAGGGAAGTAATAGTACCATTCTATTCTGCCTTGGTCAGACCACACCTGGAATACTGTGTCCAGTTCTGGGCACCACAATTTAAGAAGGATGTTGACAGCTGGAACGTGTGCAGAGGAAGGCAATCAAGATTATCAAGGGTCTGGAAGCTAAGCCTTACAAGGAGTGCTTGAAGGAGCTGGGTATGTTTAGCCTGGAAAAGAGGAGATTGAGAGGAGATACGATAGCCATTTACAAATATCTTAAGGGCTATCAAATGGAAGAGGGATCAAGCTTCTTTTCTCAGGCTCTGAAGAGTAGGACTCGAACCAATGGCTTCAAGTTACAAGAAAGGAGATTCCGACTAAACATACGGAAAAAACTTTCTGACAGTAAGAGGTGTTTGACAGTGGAACAGTCTTCCTTGAGAGGTTGTGGACTCTACTTCCTTGGAGGTTCTTAAGCAGAGGTTTGGTGGCCATCTCTGACCATGTCATGGATGCTTTAGTTGAGATCCCTGCATTGCAGGGGGTTGGGCTCAATGGTCCTTGGGTCCCTTCCAATTCTGCAATACTATGATTCAAGCATCAAGGAAGACCACAGGTTCCCCATTCCTTCTCTAGCGATGACGCTAAATTGTAAATAGGCTTTTTCATGGTGAGCCTTAAGAAGCAATTGCTTTCAAGAGAGTTTAAGGTAGCCTATTATTTATTTAAAGCTTTTTTAAAAAATGTGACCCTTTAGCCAATAAGGCTCCCAGGGCAGGGTACAAAAATCAGTAGTAAGATACTGCTTGTCTTTTGAACTTACAATCAGAAAGACAATACAAGGAAAGGAAAGGGGGCCAGTGGAGCATCAAATCTCAGTAGCACCCTGTGCTGTGCCAAAATCCAGCACCTCCCACCCCTTGCCTTCTGTTGGATGTCATAGTTATGGCACAAGTTGTGCCCCCCCCACCAAGGCTTGGCATCCAGTGTGCCCAAACTAGTCATGCTCCCCTAAATCCACCTTTTTTTGGGGGGGAGCAAGCTCAGGTCCAAGTACTTAGAGTTAATGTTCATTAATAACAAGCTGGGATGGAAACAGGTAGCTTGATGGAATGGCTGTTGCTAGGTGACAAAATGATAGAGGTGGTGAGCATGAAAAAGCCACAGCATTCATCGCCACTTGATGCAGTGACGGCCACCAGCTGTAAAAAGGGATTGAAAAAATAAACATGGTGCAGGGCTATTGATGCCTCTTACGCATGAATATCCATATTCAAAGGCAGTCTCACTCTGAATACTAAGTGCTGGGGATGAACAATACAGGAGTTGCCTTTCAGGTCCTCCTTGTGGGGTTCCCAGCTTCATCTGACTGGCCACTGATTGGCCAGTGCATTTGGCCGCATCCCAGATGATACACTGGATGGGCTGGGGTAAGGGGCCTAATCTACTTATCTTCACACACATTCCCTTGGTCTCACAGAGGAAACAAGATTTGCACAATTGTTTGTTTGCTTGCTTGTCTGAAGCACTACAGAAGCCTGTAAAATGTGTTCTGCCGTGGATGATAGGAAGAGAGCAATAAAAAATGAATGAATGCACCACCGATGCCACTTCCAATTCTCTTAAGTTAAAGTACTATCATCTGTCTCCAGCCAGAAACTGAGCACACAACCAGCAGCCCCCTGTGATGTATCCACTGCTGGGCTCTACCACTTTAGAGTGCAAGTGGAAGGTTGTATGCTGCAAGATGCCTTCATACTTCCTTTTTAAAAAAAAGTTCATTCAAATTAGCATGACAGAGAGAAAGCTAGGGCAGGGCTGTATCAGAATAGCCTTCGGTGTCTTATTTCTTTGCTCGTAGTTTTTCTGAAAATTTTCATTATAATTCTTAAGGAACATTTACTTGGTAGCCTTCTTAAGTATCATGCACTGCCAAGCTGTCTTTATCCAGAATATAATGCTCTTTGATTGTGCAAGCTGTAACCATGTTCAGCCGACTGGCTTTAAAACACTCTCCTGCTTAGGAGGAGTTAATGATTTAGTAAGTAGTAACTTATCGGGGTCTCTCCAAGGTCAGCCATTTATACTCCATTAAGTCAATGCGTTTCCATTTCTGGGACCCAACACAGCTCTCTCATCACTCATTTCTCCCTGACGTGCCATTCCTGTCCTACATAGGCCCTGTCCCATTTCTGTTATTGCATAACAAAGCACGATTCAACTCTACTTAGAGATTTATGAGGGGGAGATGAATCGCTTTGGGTGTGTGAGGGCTGGCAGTCTGGAGTTTGAAAGCTGGCAGGTAATTGATCTGCTAAGCTCAAAATGAGGAGTCAGAGGAGGGTCAGCAGTTTTATGGGACCAGGTAGAATCCCATTGGCTCAGGGCATCACCACACCTTTGCCGAGTTGGTAAGAAGCAGTATCACCCTTTAGGCTTTTTGTTCTAACTGTGGAGGGGGGAATTTGGACCAGAAGCCAGGAGAGACCATGGACCAGAAACTCAAAAAGTTTGCTTTTGGTTACCTTTTACGCTTCGTCAGTGACTTCTTCTGTGGCCACTGGGGTCAGTCTGCTCTGCTCCAACTCCCCTCCTCCTCCATTAGTCTGTCTTCCTGCCTTCCCGTGTGCCTCCTTCCTCCCCTTTTCCCCCTCCTGCAACTCTCACCCACTTTCTCCATCTTTCTTCCCTCCAAGCCCCACTGGGCACTCTGCTCACACTTCTAATGGTGACTATATTCTGACCTGCATGTCTTGCCCAGCCACTCAGAGCTGCAGACGATTGGCCTAAGGACTGCTGCGCATGCTCCTAACCACTCCAAGTAACAGCAGAGAGGTGTGATTTTTGGACACACAAACACATATACACACACTGAGCCTACACCCTTGGAAGGAGCCAGAATTGCCTACCCCTAGGTCCACTGCTGCTTGAATCTAAACCCAAGCTTACTGATAATTTTGGGCTCCCGTTTGTACAAATTGGGGTAGCTTGGTTATCTGTGCTATCCTGCCAAAGGTTAAGAGGATTTTACTGTATGTCATGTGAGTTTAGAGCAAAAGCCATAAATGAAAGGGGGGGACCTCCAGATGTTCTTGGATTTCAACTCCCATCAGCCAATGGCCAGTGAGATTCCTGCATTGCAACTGAGATTCCTGCATTGCAAGGTGTTGGACTAGATGGCCCTTGGCATCCCTTCCAACTCTACAATTCTGTGCTTCTATGAACATCTGGAAACCCACAGGTTTCCCACCGGTGCTTCAGACACCCACAACTGCAGTATTAAGTGCTACAGTCCAGAAGCTGCCTCCTGTGGCAAAAATCATGGTGTCCAGGGTCTCTGGCTGCAGGCTGTCCCAATATGGTTCAAGAATTTGAATTAGGTTGGAAGTAGACTGGAACAGGGAGAGGGGAAATCACCTAAAAACCAGATGAACATTGTGCACTGTGAGATATATACTTTCAGACTCAACACTGAAGGTATTTCTTGCTGTGGATGTGATTTTGAGTTCACGGGAATGAGCACCTCACACCCACAACTTGGAGTGCCTATGATCAAATATACTGAAAGGGAGTACAGTGGTACCTTGGGTTAAGTACTTAATTCGTTCCAGAGGTCCATTCTTAACCTGAAACTGTTCTTAACCTGAAGCACCACTTTAGCTAATGGGGCCTCCTGCTGCTGCTGCTGCACCGCCGGAGCATGATTTCTGTTTTCATCCTGAAGCAAAGGTCTTAACCCAAGGTACTATTTCTGGGTTAGCGGAGTCTGTAACCTGAAGCGTATGTAACCTGAAGTGTATGTAACCCGAGGTACCACTGCATATGGACACCCTTCCCCACCCAATCCTCTCTGCCTCCAAGGAACCATGGTATAGATCTGCTCTGCAGGCAGATTTGCAAAACTGCATTATATGACTTCACTCGGGGAATGGGGAACCTGCAGCCCTCCAGATATTGTTACACTATAGCTCCATCATTGTCCCTGACTGTTAACCAAGTATGCTAGGTACTGATGGTGCCCCTGTCCAAAATATAAATTAGCTCTCAAATATATCCTAGACCAGGTCAGTAAACTTTACCTTGTCTGCATCCAGCATTTGGCCCTCAAATTGGCTTCTTTTCCCCCCCTCTCCCCAACTCTCCGCTTCTTTTCATTAGTTTCCCTGACTTGCATTAGGAAGTTGGAGAAAGATAGATAGCACAAAGAATCTTGTTCAACTATTTTATTTCAGCCATAATCATTCCTAATCCAAATTTGCAGCGAGAATGTATTACACTGCCTAATCAGTCACATATATTGCACTTCACTTTCAATTTAGTGAAAAGCAAAAGCCGTTTGTAAGGCAGAAAGATGTTAAATGAACATCTCCCCCATTATGCTCCTTTAGATAGATAAAGCAGCACCAATATTTTAATGCAATGGTTTGTGTTGGCAGGTCTGTCTTCCTCTGCGCTGCATTTTCCAGCCCATCACATGGGGGTGCGGGGTGGGAGGGAGAGAGATCAGGGATTTGGCCTCAATGGAGGCAATCACCCTCCAATTCACAGGAACCTAGGAACCTGCCTTATATTGAGTCAGACCACTGATTTTCAATTAACAATAATTGTGCCTCAGTATTCTCTACTCATTGACTAGTACACCTCTCCAGGATTACAGGCCAGAGACATTACAAGTTCTACCTATAGATGCCAGGGATTTAACCTGGAACGTTCAGCATGCTAAGCAAATGCTCTCCTACTGAGCAACGACATACCCTCCAACATATTGAGCTCCCAAACCAGGACACTGTCCATGCTCCTGTGCAAGTCATGTAAACTGCATGAGGTCACAGAGCCCCAAATGCATGCTTTTCCCAGGGCAATTCCATCATGGCACAAAAAATGCACATTTTGGGGAACTGTGTGAGATTATGGCCCTGCAAAAAAGCGCTTTTTGGGGGTGAGACCCTGGTGTGAAATCAAACAAGATCATTGTGACCAAAATGGCTGTCATGCTCTCGTGGGGAAAAACAAGATGCCCTGATTTTTCTGAGACACTTGTGGGGTATGTTATGACCCTTTCCAGTTCAAGAGCTGGATTATATCCCAATGGCATAAGGTCAAATTCTCCAAATTTCCATGCAAATGCTGTTAGGGCAGAATTATAGTCAGTGGGTCAGTTGTACACATTGGTTTGGAAGCATCCTCAGTCAGTTGAACCAATATCTCACTGAAATCAACGAGACAAGTTAACTGTGATGATTTAACTTGAGCCTCATTAATTTCAGTTGGAGCTAACTCACTCACAGTGCAATCCTAAGCATGTCCACTCAGAAACAAATTCACTGGGGCTTACTCCTTACTGGAATTCACTGGGGTTTACTCCCAGGTAAACTAGATTAGGATTGCAACCTTAGTAAGAATTTAACCTATTATTATTATCATCATACTTACCCTGAAATTGCATGGAGAAGGAAGCAAGGTTGTTCTGCTCAGTAGGCCACTCTCTTTCTGTTCAGCGTAGCTCTCCGAATAGCCCCCTGTGTGCAGCATGCATGTGTACAAATGCTTTTAGAAATAATGCTGAACATTTGTGGAAAGGTAATGGGGATAGTGGGTTTAAATAGGCTTTAACACACATTCCCTGTGTATGATTAGAACAGCTTTTGCATGCCACAGGAATAAAAATCAGAATTCTAACAAAGGAAACCAAGAGCAGATGCCATGTTTTAAAGGTGCTAGAAAAATTAATGAAAGCTAAGTCTGCAGCTGCTATTGTGCATGATATTTCAGAGCTGTGGTGCCACCATGGAGAAAGCCTTGCCTGTTGGACTCACTTGCCCAACAGTGTAAGATGATGGCACACAGAGTTGGGCAACCAATGCAGATCTTAAAGATCAGGCATAACCTCAATTTTCAAAGTACATCTTTGATTATCAGGTGTTGGGGGCAAAGAGCAGGGAAAAGTCATCAGTGTTATGTCTCCCTTGTGAGCTTCCAGTGTTATCCCATCCCAGGAAGATGGTGGAAGAGATATGTCAGTATCTGGCATCAGTTCAGGAGTTGGGGGTGAACAAACTGAAACCTAAACTAAACCAGTATTGGTCAGCGGTTCTGTCATTTGGTAGAGGATGTGCAGCATTATCTTAATTGGTTGCACCTTGCTCAAAGATCGGATCCAGTGGTGACGCGTGCCAAGAACCTCTTAAATCAGCTTTGACTGATTCATCAGTCAAAGAAATGTCAATCCATAGAAATGACAGACTTTCCAGACTAGACCACTATACTGCTCTCTTCATGGAGCTCCTTTTACAAAAGCTTGGAAACATCAACTGGTCCAAATTGAGACAGCCGAACTGTTGCCTGGCATCTGACAAGTGGAGCATAGAACTCCAGTCTTGTATCAGTTCCAAATGGTTTTCTGCTTCCTGGCTCAATGTAAAATGCAGGTCATAGCCTTTAAAACCTTAAATGGTCTAGGACCTGATTACCTCAAGGGCTGTCTGGTTACGTCTATCTGATTACAGCCATCATCTAGGGCTATTGGCCAAGTGGGTGCACCCCGATTCTGAAATACCTCCCCCATTTTAAAGGAAAAAAAATGGAAAATATTCTTATTTTAACAGGCTTTCAATGTAGCCTGTATGCAGCTGTTTCAAATGGATTTTTAATTTGATTACATCCTTCAAATTGCATTAGGTTTTTTATATATTTTGCATTGATATGACTTTAAAATGTATTGTTCTTTCTCATTGATGTAAGTTGCTCTGGTTATTCTTTGTGCAAAGGGGGGAAGTAGAAACAGGTATTTATCACCATCATCATCAACAACAACAAGAACTTTAGCTAGCCATTGTTAGAAACAAAATAGATAGATCCTTGGACTGATCCAGCAAAATGCTTCTTAGAAAAAAGGCACATATGGCAATTATTATTTTTTTAAGTTCTCTTCTCTTTCTTTCTCTTTCTTTTCCCTGGCAGAAGTACCAGTCTCCATTTTGTTAAAAAATAATGTGAGCTGTCACCCCTAGCCAATGTTTGCTACTCAGGGTGAAACCACACACCCCACAGGATTATTATTTTTAAAAGAAAGAAAGAAAGAAAGAAAGAAAAAGAAAACAGAAAACAAAGGTAAATTAAAGTACTTGAATCCATTTGAAATAATAAAAAGAATTAAGAGGAGGCTGAATACTATTAGGAAGGCTAGAATTCGGCCAGGCTCTGTGATTTCGCATTTATTTGCCAAATAAATGCCTCCCTGATTTGTTTCCAAAAATAGATGCTGAAAACCAGGTGCCTGGTTTTCCAATTTTCCATGTGGCAGGTTTAAAAGATGCAGAAGGCTTTCAGCAATTATCATAACCATTTACATTAATATAGTGCTTTTAGTAAACAGGGGCTCTGCAATGCTTCTCAACGTTTCTGAATGTATTATAGTGTGTCTGCCAGCCTAATTTATTTCTTCATCCGCTTTGCAAAAGGTTCGGTTGGTTTCTGAAGGCAGCTCTCTACGCTGGAATACAACCACTGCCAGGCGTGCTAAAATACAGTCATTGACATTTCGAAATAGCAGTATTTTGATATTTTTGCAGTGCATGTTCTTTTTCTAAAGGAAACAGCAGTGCAAATTCATATTGCTCAGTAAGAAGAGATGGATGGCTGGTTTAAGCACAGGTTTCTGTCTCGAGCTGAGCTAAAACTGCTCACAGTTTTTCACCATGAGGCAGTCACTATGAAGGCAAGCTGGCACGCTGCTATGCTGGCAAGCAGGCTTAGGGGAATAGTAGCTTGTCTGTTACACCAAAAAGAAGTTGCTCATACTATGGGTCAGTCCAGAGTCTAAAGCTTTTATTGGGCTACTGAAAACTTGGTGGCCCCTTGTGGCACCTAATAACCACCAAGTCAGTAGTTGGAGCACCTCCATCTGGCCAGCTTCATTGGTGGCATCCAAGTGCAGAGGATCATAGACCAAATGCTACTGAGTCACCTAAGTCTGCTTGAATCCCCAACACTTTACACTTGCCTTCCAGTGGCCTCCTCATTCTATGGGTCTCAGACATGCATGATGCTCGCACCACCCTCATCCAAGGCAAGGGCAGGTATGGACACACCCCATTGCCAGGACCACCTACTTCTGTCTGCAGCTGTTTTCAAATGAACACACTGTAGAGTAATGCAGAATCAATCTGCAAATAGCTTTGATTTTTTGAATGAAACCCATTTTTCTAGAAGCACTTTTTTTTGGGGGGGAGGGGAAATATGCAAGAGATCTGGAATGTTTTTTTTGTTTTTGTTTTTAAAGTAATCAGTCACCATTGATTATAAAATAAAATTTTGTTTGTATGCAGCCTAAATGGCACCTAGGGGAATTCCCACCCCATTGAAAGGTTGCCACACTGGACTTGTCATTAGAAGATGCTTGGAAATCCTTTTCAAGCAAGCCCCAAGGAACTCCTTCCTCCTTCAGAGCACTTCAATTTAAGGTTACAATAATATTTAACATTCCCTTCACAAATAACATAAGTGATAGACTGAGTATCAGTGTAAGATGCTTTCCTTTGTTTTTGCAAAAAAGAAAAATACTTGTTCTTTGCAAGCTTTCCGTCTTTGATCTTTGCATCCTTCTGTGTCTGCTTTCCTTTATTTCTTTTCCTTCCCCCTTTTCACTCAGGAGGGTGGCTTTGTTGATGAAGCATCATTTCATTTTCCTAGTGGTCCGGAGGGACAGCTGACACATTTTGCATGCTTTATGTCAGCTACATTTACTGAACACATCCAGATAATTGGCATTAGGGAGTGGGGGCGGGTGGAGAATATCCCTATTTACACATAATAAACATGAGGGCATGAAACAAAGTATGGTGGGGGAAGAGAGAAGGATGCATTATTGATTAAAACAATGGTGTGGAGCATCTTCTTCTGAAAGCCAGGGATCACCCACACAAATCCATCAGTATTCCTAAGACATCCTCTACCCACTTCTTAGAAATGCAAAGCAAACCTTTTATTTTCTCCAGTGCTTTTATAGGCTGATTTGGGGCTAACTAGTTATAGTAGGGACGCGGGTGGCGCTGTGAGTAAAACCTCAGTGCCTAGGACTTGCCGATCGTATGGTCGGCAGTTCGAATCCCCGCGGCGGGGTGAGCTCCCGTCTTTCGGTCCCAGCTCCTGCCCACCTAGCAGTTCGAAATCACCCCTAAATGCAAGTAGATAAATAGGTACCGCTTTATAGCGGGAAGGTAAACAGCGTTTCCGTGTGCTGCGCTGGTGCCGGCTCGCCAGAGCAGCTTTGTCACGCTGGCCACGTGACCCGGAAGTGTCTGCGGACAGCGCTGGCTCCCGGCCTCTTAAGTGAGATGAGCGCACAACCCTAGAGTCGGACACGACTGGCCCGTACGGTCAGGGGTACCTTTACCTTTACCTAGTTATACATACATACATACATACATACATACATACATAATTTTATTTGTCTGCCGCCTTTCCACAGCTCAAACTATGCTCAAGGCGGCTTAAAACGTGAAAAGAATACATAACTGCAACATTACACAAATAATCATAAACAATAAATAAATCTTAAACCAAACTGAACAATTTCCACAGCAACAACCCCAGCCCCAACAAAAACCTCAAAGCAGTACCCCAGCCCAAGAATCTGTTCAGCAGCTTCAGCTTTTGTAGCTGGAGTCAGTCCGGGCCCTGCCAACCTAGGCCAAGTGGGAAAAGGCCTGTATGGTTGGGAGCGAGTCTTCCAACACTCACAGCCAAGTTGGTCTTTGTTTTTAAAGTTATTGTTGTTATTGAAGGAGTAGGTGTAATTCATTTGAAATCAGCTCACACCATCCACTGCTGTAGAATTATAGTCTCCGTGGCTAAATCACCGTGATGGAGTACATAAAAACCAACTCCCAACATTCAGTCACACTTTGGCGTGATCGAGGATTTATTTGTTTATTTGTTTTGTACACTGCCCTATACTAGTAGATCTCAGGGTGGTTCGCAACCCTGGAATGCCATTCAGGTCGGAGCCTATATGCACCTAGAGGCTACTTTGGTTCCCAGTGGCTCCCGTTGACTTCTATGGGGGAACATTGTTAATAGTATTACACTTTTATGAAGTGCTGTACTTGGAGATACTGTGACAGTGAGAGAGGAACCTGCCATCCAGCCCTGACACTGGGAAGTCCAGGCCTCACTGTCAGGGATCCTATGGGTGTGTAAGAAAGATGTGTCCCTCTAAAGCCCTATACGGCCTAGGACCCTCGTACCTACAGGACCACCTCTCCTGGTATGTCCCACAGAGGAATTTACGGTCTTCAAACAAAAACATCTTAAAGGTCCCAGGCCACAGAGAGGTTAGGCTGGCCTCAACTAGAGCCAGGGCTTTTTCGGCTGTGGCTCCGATCTGGTGGAACGCTCTATCACAAGAGACTAGGGCCCTGCGGGACTTGACAACTTTCCGCAGGGCCTGCAAGACAGAGCTGTTCCACCAGGTCTTTGGTCAGGGCGCAGCCTGACTCCCTCCTTTGGCAATCCTCACAGAACTCTAGCCCAATGGTTGCCATCAATTTGATTTGAATTAATTTTATAATGAAATGATTTTAGAATGTTGTATTATTTTATTGTTGTTAGCTGCCCTGAGCCCGGCTTCGGCTGGGGAGGGCGGGATATAAATATTTTATTATTATTATTATTATTAAACATACATCACCCATTGTAAGCGATGGACATTTTCCTAGTCTACAGTGCTGATGTCTAAATTCTTTGGAAAGACTGCCTTTCCTCCTCTCCTGAACTACAGTGCCAGAATAAGAGGGAGAGGCACTATTGGAAAGCTGAGAGGGAGGGGAAAGGAAAGTATTTGAGAGTGGCCATAGCTGAGTAGTAACTTTTGAGGGAGGGTTCTAGCTCAGAGCCTATGTTTTTGCATGAATTGGGTCCCAGCTTCAGTCCCCAGTTGGAGACACAAGTTGTCTGTGCTTAAGAGTACCTTGAAAAAGTACCAGGAAGCATTATTTGTTTTCTTCCTGCATTTAGTGACTTCCTTTTTCTTCTTAGGTCTCACTTGTACAGTGGTACCTCGGAAGTTGAACAGAATCCATTCTGGAAGTCCATTCGACTTCCAAAACATTCAGAAACTAAGGTGCAGCTTCCAGTTGGCTGCAGGAAACTCCTGCAGCCAATTGAAAGCCGTGGAAGCCCTGTTGGACGTCCGGGTTCCAAAGAACATTCTCAAACTGGAACAATCACTTTGGGTTTGTGGTGTTTGGGAGCCAAAACATTCGACTCGCAAGGCATTCAGGATCCAAGGTACGACTGTATATCTAAAGCAGCATCATAACACTTTAAATAGTCTTGGTATCCCCAAAAGGATCCTGAGAATTATAGTTTGCTAAGGGCAGTGAGAGTTGTTAGGAGACCCCAACTCCCCTTACACAGCTGAAGCTCTCAGAGTAGTTTAACAATCAGTCTCTTTTCCCAGGGAACTCTGGGAATTGTAGCCCTTTGAGGGGAATAGAGGTTTCCTAACAACTCCCAGCACCCCTTCAATGTTCTTTCTTCCTAGGGTGTCATTCAACAACAGTTGGCATCAAACACTTCTCATGACCAGAGGCCAGAAAATAGCAAAATCTGCAGACCTATCCCTTCGCTGCAGCATTTATCCTTGAGGCAGAGTTAGGAGTAGAAAAATAAGCTCAAATAAGTAAAAAACATGAACCTAGTCCCCAAAGAATTATGTTTGCCTGCTTATACAGAAAGAGGAGTACCAAACGTTTCAGATCTGGCGCTTTCTTGTAGTATTTCCACCTGCTTTGGGCCCATCTGGGGTTCCAGCTGGAATGAGATTTGCTAAAATAGCTAGCAAATTCACTTCCCCAGCAGTAATTTTTGCTGATGCAACAGCTTCCAACAGTAGGAACAAGCCTCTGAAAAATATGTGTGGGTGTGGGTGTGTTTAACAGAAGCAGAGGCAACATTTTCATAGTTCAGTAAGATTCCCTCCCTTTGCATCAGAGAGACATGAGCTTTATTTATTTATTTAACTTCATAAACTTTGAAGGTTACCCAGAATGGGAATATTACACGGTTCAGAAGCATGATGGTTTGCAATTGGTGTGCTTCATGACAGATCCAACTCTTCTTGGCCCATCAGAGCTGCCACAACTTAGAAATAAGTGTGCATAAAAGAAAGAGCTCCTTCCTTGCCTGCTTCTACTTTCTCTTGAGCAGGTCAAGCAGGACATCAAACCCTCCAGTTGTCCCTATTTTCCAGGGACAGTCCCGGATTTACAGAAGCTGTCCCAGGTTCTGATTTGATCCTGGAATATCCTGCTTTTCCTTAAGGTAAAGGTAAAGGGACCCCTGACCGTTAGGTCCAGTCGTGACCGACTCTGGGGTTGCTGCGCTCATCTCGCTTTCTTGGCTGAGGGAGCCGGCGTACAGCTTCCGGGTCATGTGGCCAGCATGACTAAGCCGCTTCTGGTGAACCAGAGCAGTGCACGAAAACGCCGTTTACCTTCCTGCCGGAGCAGTACCTATTTATCTACTTGCACTTTGATGTGCTTTCGAACTGCTAGGTTGGCAGGAGCAGGGACCGAACAACGGGAGCTCACCCTGTCGCAAGGATTCGAACCGCTGACCTTCTGATCGGCAAGCCCTAGGCTCAGTGGTTTAACCCACAGCGCCACCCGCGTCCCTTAGGATGTCCCTATTTTCATCAGAGAAATGTTGGAGGGTATGGGACATTTCTCATATTTCCCCATATTCATTACTTGCAGATGTCGTGGACCACAACTCCTATCATCCTTCACTGCTTTGGTCATGTGGTTGGGGCTGATGGGAACTGGTGTTCCTGTTTTAGATTGTAAATTAAAAAACAGAACCTACAGTAAATAATAAAAACAGTAGCATCAACAGCGAAAATTAAATGAAAAATGATGGCGTTACTTGTGAGGCATTTGTTAGCAAGTCCCATTCCTGAGACACTAGAGATGGAGGAGAATTTTGATTCCTAGTTTGAACTTTTTCAAACTATATGCAAACTGAAACACAGGCATCTTTTTAAATGTGTGTCTCTTCCAGCTAAGTAACATGTACAGAAATGTGTATACTTTGTGTGCATGTGTGTGTGCATGCGTGCACACACAAATGCACACATTAGTGAAAATAACATCAAAATGCATTATATGATGGGAAACTGTTTTGAAAAAATGCTCATAATAGGAAAAAGTGCATTAAAAATATGTATATTAGGAAAAAATTGCAGTAAAATGCTGATGAATTTTCATGAGGATATTTTGCAAACGGATGGGGTAAATTGCAAATTGATTGGAAAAAATGAGACGTTGAAAGAAATAAAAATTGACAGATACGCTCATCCCTACCTTGCAACAAACACAAACACACGTATTAACATTTTGGTCTGGTCCATCATCTCCAGCAAAAGTTAGCTATCACACAGGAGATTCCTCCCCCCACTCCTTGCTATTCCTCTTCAGGTAGCTGAGGGAAAGAGGGCAAGTCAGGCTTCTTGTGTCTTATTGATTATAAATAAGATGTTCATCCTTCTAAAGGCCAGATGACTATGTTCTAAATCCTTGGCGCTGTGCAGCTGGTCAATGTGGATGCGGTGGAGAGAAAAATCCACACTTCAGAGATAAATCTTTTTGAGGCATCCCCTCCCCCTAATGGTATTCTGTTTTTCTTTTTTGTTATGAAGTTGCCGAGGCTAGAAAAATTTGCTAATAAGGACTTCTGGTGCCTCTATTGCCCTTTGGGTGCTGAGAAAACCTGTCTGGCGTTTTAAAATGTCAGCTAAAATGAGAAGATTTATCAGCTTTACTTCCTCTGTATCTAAGCCTCTTTTATTTTATTTGGTGCTCACAATTTGTTTCTGGAAGCTTCCCCTTTGCTTCTTTTGCCTAAAGCTGCTCACATAAGCCTTAATGACCAGGGACATCTACCTATCCCAGCACATCAGAGCTTTGCAAGGTGTGTGTGTCTTTTAAAGTGTAACAAGCAAGAAAATCTGCGCAGCTCAATATCTTTGGACCGAGAGAGCCCTAGTATTTAAACTGGTGCAAGACAGCTCAGGACAAATGTTTCTAACGTGCAAAAAGTCTGATGTAAGGTGACATTCAGCCAGTGTACTTTTCCCTCCCTGCAGCAAGTGCAATGTAATGGGAGAAGCTGCACCCATTGAACTTCTGCCCTAGAGGTCTCATAGGAACAGAAGCTGACTAAAGCAGTAGAGCATCTGCTTTAAATGCAGAAGGTATCGTGTTCAGTTCCTGGAATCTCTCGGATGGGGTGGGGAAGACCTCTATCTAAAAGCCTAAGGAGATGCTCCCAGTAAGTATGCAATACTGAACCAGATGGGCAGATAGTCTCAGTCTGTATGGCTGACATAGTTCCTACATTCCTAATGCAGGGACCATAGTTTAGTGGTGGAGCAAATACTTAAGATCCTAGGTGTGGTGCCTAGCATCTCAGGGAGCAGGACTGCAAAGGACACTTGCATGAGACCCTAGAGCAGGGGTTGGCAAGGCTTACTGGGCATGGGCTGGATCACTTCCGCAGAGATCCTCCATGGGCTGGACTGGAGCAGTGTGACGCTGGAAATTGCATCTGTGCATGTCTACGGCTCCAGAATCGCTTCTGCACATGCCCAGATGCCAAAAATCGCTTCTGCGCAGGTGTGATTTTCGGCGTCTGGGCATGCGCAGAAACGATTTCTGGTGCTGCAGACATGTGCAGATGTGATTTCCGGCATCTGGGCATGCACAGAAGCGATTTCTGGAGCCACGGAAGAGAGTCCCCACGCTGCGCTGTGCCAGTTAAGCACAGAGCATGGGGACTTGCCGAGCGGGCAGCTCGGTTCAGGGGCTGCTCATGGGCCGGTTAAGTGACCCTCATGGGCTGCTTCTGGCCCATGGGCCTTAGGTTGCCGACCTCTGCCCTAGAGAGTCGCTATTAGAGCAGACAATAATGAGCTAGTTAGACCAATGGCCTGACTTATACTGACTCATGCTTGTAAGTCCCTTCTTAGCACTCATTTACACAACCATTGTATAAATCAGGGATGGGGAACCTGTGGCCCACCAGATGTTGCTTGACTACAACTCCCATCATCCCTAGCTAGCAGGACCAGGGGTCAGGGATGATGGGAATTGTAGTCCAAAATTTGGATACCCAAATTGGGAAACACTGTCCTTGATTATGGCCATGCTGGCTAGAGCTGATAGGAGTTGGAGTCCAACAATGTCCGGAAGGCCACAGGTCCTCCTTTACCTGGACTGTACCACTCCAGACTGTTCCTGACATGCTAGTTGTCAACATGCAGTGGGATTTCATTTCCCTTCTCCCTGGGAAGCAATCAAACACACAATCTGAATCTACCCACCTGCTGTCAAAGGTGGTATAGTCTGGCACAGGGATGGATAAACTGTATCCTTCCAGATGTTGCTGGAGTAAAACTCCCATTAGCACTGGACATTGGGCATGCCTAGTTAGGGCTGATGGGACTTGTAGTCCAACATCTGGAAGGGCATGGGTCCCCCATCTGGTATGGTAAAAGCTTTCCCACATAATCTGCTGGGTGTGTTAACTGACAACACTGCTTGTTTATTCTGCCACACTTGCTCTGTGTGGGTTGGTGATATTCTTTTTTCTGCTTGAGTTGCTGCGGAGGTTATATTCCCCAGGCACCTTCTTCCTGCCGCCCTCCAGGCACACCTGTTAACTGGCTGTGCAATGAGAGAGCGGCTGTTCATCTCAGTATCATGGACACAGACGCACTCCGGGAAACCATTGTTTATAGAGCAGAAACAAACAGTGGATGTGATCTGAATATTTGCCAGATTCAGCTTGTGCCTCCATTTGTGCACTCTGAGTTTTATGGAGGGGAGGGCTCAAGTTGCTTTGTGTTATAAAAATTGAAATTGATACAGTAGAGGATTTCCCCTCTTTCGTCAGACAATTGGAAGCATTTTTTAAAAAAATTGTTATGTGTTTACATATTGTAAACTGCCTTGTGTTCCTCAGATGAAGGGTGATATAGAAATTTAATAAATAAATAAAATAAAATGTGCATTTTCCCTGTCCATAGAAGGTTGTACAGAACAAAGAACAGAAATCTCATATATGCATATATAACGCATAGGAGAAGGTCAGACACAAATCATATCCATGTTGGCTGTGTTTCGATGCAAACAGCCTTCAACAATCCAGTGCCCTCTAATGTGCCATCTGCCAACATGGCCAATGGCCAAGGATGACGAGAGTTGAACTCTCAACATCAGGAGGGCACCAGAATGGGAAAAGGTACACTAAACTGTAGTTTAGTGGTACAGTACATCAATGAGCCTTGGGCTTCTGCATCCTCTCCTCCTGCAGCATAGCTGGAAAGAGGTCAAAAGCATCTGCTTCCAAATTCAACTGAAGATAGCTTGTTGTGGAGAATCTGTGGTTAAACTATACTTTCCCTGAACAACCCATCTCTAAACCATGGTTTGTTATCCTGGCTTATTCAGGAAACTCGGTAGAGCATGAGACTTAATCGCAGACTCGTGGGTTTGAGCCCCACACTGGGCAAAAGATTCCTGCATTGCAGGGGGGTTGATCCTTGTGGCCCCTTCCAGCTCTACCATTCTATCTATGATCCTAAGATAAATTAGGGATGGGGAACCTTTAGCCTTCCTGAGGCTGCTTAAGTGTTTTGGGTATCTGCCATTACTTTTCAACAGCTGGCACAGACGACATCTGAGTTGAGAGGAAAGACCCTCATGATTTGGCCTCAGCTATCTCTCGTTTCCCAAGGACATGGGTGGCGCTGTGGGTTAAACCACAGCGCCTAGGACTTGCCAATCAGAAGGTCAGCGGTTCGAATCCCCGTGACGGGGTGAGCTCCCATTGCTCGGTCCCAGCTCCTGCCAACCTAGCAGTTCGAAAGCACGTCAAAGTGCCAGTAGATAAATAGGTACCATTCTGGTGGGAAGGTAAACAGCCTTTCTGTGCACTGCTCTGGTTCACCAGAAGCGGTTTAGTCATGCTGGCCACATGACCCAGAAGCTGTACGCCGGCTCCCTCGGCCTGTAAAGTGAGATGAGTGCCGCAACCCCAGAGTCGGTCACGACTGGACCTAATGGTCAGGGGTCCCTTTACCTATCTCTCTTTTCACAAGAACATCTTAAGATCCTGTTGGATTAGGCTAATGGCACTTCTAGCCCCGCATCCTGTTCTCAAAGTGGCCAACCTGACACCTGTGGGACACCCTCAGGCAGGATCTGAGGCTTGGCATAGCTCATTCCTGGTCACTTAAACCATGGCTTAGGGGAATGTCTGAACTTGGTCATGGTGCGACCTTGGACAAGCCACTTTCAGCTTTAGGGCTTGCTTGTGTAAAGGGGCCCATGGGAATGCATAGGGCTAGCTCCACCCCTGCGCTGATGCAATGAGACCCATAGCACTTCCAAGCTTACACACAACTGGCTGAGTCTGAAGGAGGCTACCTTCATCGCATGAAGGGGGTTCAACAGAGGGGTGAGAAGCCAGATTGGCTGGGCTTCCAGTTGCCCATGTTGGAAATCCTCAGCACAATTATCAGTGGCAGACTTTCAACAGCTTCCATTCTACATCATAGTTGTGGTGCCCCCTAGAGCACCCTCTCGGCTTGGCACCTAGTGCAGGTGAACCAATAGTGCTCCCCTAAATTCGCCTCTTCAATGATGGTGGCTCCCTTCAGATGAACACCAACCACTCATTGGCCAGGGATTGTGTCCAATATACACAGTGTCGTCAAGGGATGAGGCTCGTCCCATATGTTCTCATTTGCCCTTGCATGCAATCAAACAAAACCCTCTAAGTGGTAGTGCTGAACTGAAGCTAGCCAATTTCCTAATTCTTGTGCAAGGAAACATTGCTCCCTTGGAAAAGACAGGGGACCCTGTTGCCTAGAGCTTTTGTTTTGAAGAACTGAAACTGCCATACAAATGAGTATTTTGTCTGGGGTGAGAATAGTATATTTCTATTTTCCTGGTGTAATTAGCAAAATTCAGCACAGACCACCATCAACTTTACAATAATATTTTATTTTATTTTATTAAAGAAATGTTATGTGAATTACATCCTGCAAGAGCTAATGAGGCATAGAGAGGGTCAAAACCACCACCTTTGCTGTTGGGGAGGATAGGGGAGCTTTTGGCTGTCTGGTTGAAATGCAGCCATTGGAAGTAATGGGGTGGACAATCTCAGTCCATTAGTTTTAATGGGATTGAGAGTGCTTGTGCTTGGGAGCCTTGTACTGACATCAAGAGAGGCAAGGGAGCTATTTTCACATATCATTCACATTATGGCCAGTGCAGGTGGGGGGGAGGCTGCCAGCAATGGTGAGCAAAGTGCCCTCCATAAGTTATATAGTTTTGGTATCAGACCAGCCACAGGTAAAGGGGCAGAACAGCATCAGCTCCAAGTTGTGGTTTAACTCAAGCAAGACACACAATGTGGCAAGGAAGAGCAGTTTTTTAAAGACCCTTGTCAAACCAAATGTCTATTCGCTTTCCAACATCGTGACACTTTTGAGCACACACACCCCCATTGCCATTGTAGCTTGCGCAACACAACTTGTCAGTCTCAGCAGCACCACTGTATCATCTGGAGGAGCCCACAATTAAGATGTTTTGAATATTAAAAAAAATGGGGGGCATTAAGGGTCTCTACTGTACTACCTAGGGATGCGGGTGGTGCTGTGGGTTAAACCACAGAGCCTAGGACTTGCCGATCAGAAGGTCGGCGGTTTGAATCCCCACAACAGGGTGAGCTCCCATTGCTCGGTCCCTGCTCCTGCCCACCTAGCAGTTTGAAAGCACGTCAAAGTGCAAGTAGATAAATAGGTACCGCTCTGGCGGGAAGGTAAACGGCATTTCCGTGCACTGCTCTGGTTCGCCAGAAGCGGCTTAGTCATGCTGGCCACATGACCCGGAAGCTGTACACCGGCTCCCTTGGCCAATAAAGCGAGATGAGCGCCGCAACCCCAGAGTCGGACACAACTGGACCTATTGGTCAGGGGTCCCTTTACCTTTACTGCACCACCTAGCGAGAGAGTGCGGAAGAACAAGTCTCTCTTTCTATCTTTCCCCCCCTTTTTGTAGGGAAAATAAAGCAAAGGGGGCCCGTTCTCTTCTCCCCACATCATAGTTCTAAGGCTAGGGATGTGAGATTTCATAGATGCACTTTCTTTCCCTTCTCCTCCATCTTCACAAGCATATCACAATTTAATGTAGAAGATTCATTCCCTTTCCTAGACAGGCGTGAATAGGGCAGTGTTTGAAGCGGGGAGTGTATGGTTGGGAGGGGTGAGAGGCATAGTTTCCAGTGACCCCTCAGGCCTGGCAGTACCATTGGAATAACCCCACAGAGACATCACCAAAAGGCAGGGATGAGTTCTATTAGCTCAGAGTGGAAACACTGCCCCTTCCATAAATGGCAGTGGACATAACGAACCATACATGCAAATGGTTTGTATTAAAGCCAGGAGAAACCTCCCATCATCACTGTTTTTAAAGACTGGAACAAGGTTTAAGAGACTGAAGGAGTTCACCCTTCTCTGCCTAGAATCTGAAGCTTGCATTTTTGTTTTCTCTTGCTTGTATCCAACTAAGTTCTACTCGGAGCAAACCCATTAAAATGGATGAATCTTAGTTGTGACCATTAACTTAAATGGACCCATGCATAACTTAAATGCTGCTCTGACTAAGACTAGCATTGGACAAACAACCCTGTGTCATTAATTTCTGCTTAGATTAGTTTTAGAAGCCAAAATAATTGGGGGAATTTAAGGGGTGGAGGATGCGGATAAAAACTTTGCAAGTTGTATTTTTTTTCCCTTCAAAAAGATTTCTTGGAAATCTCTCAAGCTTGAAGCCTTATGGGGTTTGATTCAATAATTTCTGTTTTTGCTTGCTTCGGTGCTTTCAGCCGTGAGAACACAAATGCAAACAGTCGTCCAGAATACTCTTGTGAGACACTGGGCCTGGCTCAAAAATGATAGCCCATCAGCAATCTCTAGAGAAAAGCCACAATTCCCTTGAGCCCAAGCTCACTTCATAGACCAGAAAATCACAGAGCGGCCTCTCCATTGACTTTCCAGATGTTGCTCACAATCCCAGACAGGCTATGCAAAGTGAAGACCACTTGATGTGTCTTAATGCAATTTGCATATTCTAATCCTCTCACTTTCTTCATTACTTGCATGCTCTCAGAGGGCAAATGGAGAGGCAGTGACACAGGTTGAGCAGTGAGGAAGGAGCAGGGGGGCCCTCAGCCCAGGAGTGAACCTTGGCAGATGCCCATCATTGCCAACCCTTGAATCCAGGACAAGGGTTGCAAATAAAATAATATCATTTATCCTTATGGCCAAGCTAGTACTATTTATCACCCATTTCTCTAATTGTTTTCCTGTCTGAACTTCTCTCTGTGTGTTGCAGTCTCAAGTACTATTGCCAAATAATGTAAATGACAGGCCACTCCTTTTTGTGGGAGGATCTCCTGCTGCCTCCGATTTGGGGACCTTGTGCAGTTCATATCTGCAATCAACACCCAGTGGTGTGGCATTTAAGCCTTCACTGTGCATTTGACATCCTCTTCCATTGCCACCCAGCAACTGGAATGGCCCTCCTGCCTGCAGATTCGAAAGCTTCAATACCTCCAATCAAAGCACTAGTTCTGCAGTGAGTGATTGCCATTAAAAAACAAAGAACACCTCCCTTCTCTCAGCTTTTCCCCGTAGAGGGACCTTGTTCATTCAGAACCAGGATAGGGCTTTGCTGTCCGGTCTAGCAGGCCAGAGTGAAATGTTACTTTCACATGAGTGAAAACAGCAGCAGGTAACCAAGTTATAATTTGTAGCTCCCATGCCAGGTTGCAGTTGTCACCAAGAGCGGATGGATCCAAAGAGCCAGGTGCCTTGGACAGTTGTGCAGTTCAGTAATCTCAGACTTCTGACTTAATGGTTTTTTTGGGGGGGAACCTCTCTTTAGATGGTAATTTTAAATCTTGGACTTGATGGTCTATGGGAAAGCCCTCTTTTGGGGGCTTCCTTTTGGAGGCAGTGGACTTATGGGAGAGCCCTCTCTAGAGAGTCAGGTGCATTACTAATTTTGGGAAAGGTGGTACCACTCTGTGGTAGAGTGTCTGCTTTGAATGCTGAAGGTTCAATCCCCAGCATTCCCAGGTAGGGCAGGGAGAGCCTCTGCGCCTGCCCAAAAGCCTAGAGTATGCACTGTCTATGGGCTGCCCAGTTCTAAGTTGTGCTTTCATTTTAATTACAAGAAAGCCACAATCAGAATTTTTTTCACAAGCCTTTCCATTTCCCCTTTCTTAACCACTTGAAGCATGGAAAGCGGGAGATGGCAAGAGAAGAATCTGACCGTTTTTTTAAATACAGCACAGTCCTCTTTCATTCTTTTCATCTCTCTTTTTTTTTGAAACTTGAAGTGTTTTGTGAAATTGCCAAGATTTTTATATTTTTTTAGAAGTGTGGAGGGGGGGAGAGGGAAATCTTAGGGCAAAAATAATGGAATCCGAGGCGGGGGAGGTGGAATTACAAAACCCTTAGATGAGTAAGAATTGCAGGCATGCTGTGAGGTAACCGCCAAATACAATTTAATTATAAGATACAGAGCGGTAATGGCATTTGTGAGGCTGGAGCATGATTTCTCAGTAATAGAAGGTCCATGGGGTTCCCTGCCTCAGAATGCCAGATCATCTCCAAATGATGAAACACAGTATATGTGAATACATTTTTTCTTTTTCTTTTTTTTCTTTTTTGCTGCTTAAATGAGAGCTTTAGTTCAGAGGGACCACAGGTGTGGTGAGGAGAAACCAGAGCAATGGTCAAGGCCCTGCAGACTGGTGGATCATGACTGACCAAGGTGTAGCTGTCATTCTCTCTCAAGTCCAAACATATTTATCTGCAGCATATTTGCTCCAGATATCTTTCATCTTTGCTGGTTGCCCCTTTGTTTCCAATTCTCATTCAAAGCACAGTTCTTGGCCATTAAGTGTCTAAACAAGGAGTAGGTAAACTGCAGCCAGAGGGCATCCTTGGTCTAATTTCTTGCAGCTCCTTCAGCAATTGCTCTGCTGGCTAGTATGGCTCCATAGCCTCTGACATAGGCCACTTCTTTCCCTTCATGTATGGCAGTATCGTACCACTTTCACAGTACCAATGAATCCTGGGACCTGTAGTCTGTTAATGATGCTGGGAGTTGTTAGGAGACTCCTATTTCTCTCACAGAACCACAGTTCCCAGAGTTCCCTGGGCTGAGGGATTGGTTGTTAAACCACTCTGGGAATTGTAGCTCTACAAGAGGAATGGGTATCTCATAAAAACTCTCAGCACCCCTAACAAACGATCGCTTCCAGGATTCTGTGGGAAGCCATTGCTGCTTAAAGTGGTATGCTTCAGCAGAATGGTGCTTTAGATGTATAATGCAGATGTTGCCGTTATTTCTTACTTTCCCATGTGCTCTCCCAGGAGGATAACACCAGTTTTCTAACCACAGCTGACATTATTTAGCTGAGTCCTGGAGACTTCCATGCCAGATCCTGGGCAGAATCAAAGGGAAGAAATAGCTTGGGAGACGTGTGTTGTTAGAGCCTCTGTCAAGTTGGCTCCCCAAGCAACTGGAGTTCAGGACTGAGCTGCAAAGCAGATCAGGAGGCAAAAGAGAGACAGCTCAGAGGCATCAGGGACTGCAGATGTGGGGGTGGTAGTGAATGCAAGCTAAGAGAGAGAGAGACTTGTAGCAGATGGACAGAGCAAGGAGCTAGCATGTGTCCCCTCTGCTGAGGCTGCTCTGTCCTTGTTATTTCTGCCTTGGTAGAGTTGAAGAGGTTTGCAGGGAAGACACAGTCCATATTGGCTGGGAAAGTGTTGCCAATGAAGTGTGAACGAAGCAGATGTGACTCGCTGCTGCAGAAAGGAGGAAGGAGGCCTCTGGTCGCCTTACCTCCCTCGGATGAGAGTGAAGGTGTCCTCTTACGGTGGAAGCAAACTCAGCAGGCTGGGACAAACAGCACTCATTGAGAAAGAGGATATCACATGGTTTCTGAAGCTATCCTCATATTGAGAGCTGCTTCCCACTTTCTAGCTTTCATTCATGGAGATGTTTCAGTGAATCTTTTCTTCTGAAGAGCCTGGTCCAGATTTTAAAGCATGCCTTTTGAGCCAGACACTAGGATGCCTGGTAACTGACTTGCAAGTGAGTGTGGAGACTTAGTGGGGAGGGTGCCAGCATCACTGCCCCCCAGTAGGTGACAGAAATGGAGCCTACCACGCCCACCAAGAAAGGAGAGAAGGGTATCAGCATACTTTGAGGAAAACCTTAGGAGGCTGCCTCCTCCCTACCAGCACCACCCCAAGTATCAGTTGGAAAACTGGGGTGGGGGAAGGAATGGCCTGTTCAAATAAGGGCTGAAACAGGAGGACTCCTATTAGAACAAGGGAGGGATCAGCCCATGTTCTGTCTAGTTCAGCATCCTGTTCTCACAGTGGCCAACCAGATGCCTGTGGGAAACCCACAAACAGGATCCAAACACTCATCCCTCCTGAAGTTTCCAGAAACTGGTATTCAGACGAAGGGAAGGGAAATGCTTGTGCTAAATCTCTGCTACCTTGTGGGATATCTTCAGGAGAAGAAATGGCTAGGGAGTAAACCCTACACAAATCCAGAAGAGTGTCTGTAAGATGGTTGGGTGGTACCCTGCATGCCTTCTTCTGGCACCCCCTGCAGCCAAGCTGGTGCCAAATGTATTGCTCTGCTTTCCTTTGGACCACATCAGCGAGGCTGAGAGTGGGGTCTTGTCATCTGGGCAGCCCAGGATCTACAGGACTGCCTTCTATAAAGTGGGACAACTTGTGACCCTTCTGGCTTGTTAACTTACTTTCATTAGAGCAAACCGTATTTTGTTCTAAGCAAGGAACTATGGTTTGTTCTAAAATGAAACCTTTCCCTTTCCCTTTTCAGTGCAAGTAAAAACTTAAACATGGAGAGAGAATGTATTGAGATTAATTTACTTTTACTTTTTTCACAGAGAGATTTCACAACAAAATTAGATAACATTTTTCTCTTACAATGTACCTGCTTTTCAAGTAGGGCATTATGAAATCAACAGTTTGATAACTAATTTGGTCAAAGTGTGTTTTGTTTCCATTCATCCAGCCCAAGAAGAAGCCCAACACCTACCTACCTTCCTTCCTTCCTTCCTTCCTTCCTTCCTTCCTTTCTCCTGCACATATGGCACATTCCCTACTTTTTTAGGACGTCGAACAAGATGAGCTGGCAACCATCTCTGTTCCATCTGTTTAGCACCAATGATGGATCCGTTAAAGCCCCATTGTGGTCCCACAGGGACACACTCAACTAATCCTCCTCTTTTAAGATTTTATTTGTGCAATAAATGGATGACAAGGTTTGCGAGTACATAACAAAATGAATAGGTTTATAAATGCAACCTTTCAGCAGTGCAGTATGGAGTAAAATGCTGCAGAGCTAAAGTGTTTAAGTGCATTTCTTCCCTACCTCATTCATATTTCAAGCAGTAATATGCTCATTTGTTTATCAGGCTGGTCTTTTTATTGTATTATATTATATTAAATTTTTTGTTTTTTGTTTTTCAAGCATATTTTTAAAGAATTAACCTGGCAAAGATTTTAATAATAATAACTCATCTTTATATGACACCCTGTTATCTCAAAGGGCCTCATACAGCTTTGCCTGCTTAGCAAAGTAAAACACAAAATGATAATAGGCGAAAGATTAGGTTCACCCAAGGTACAAAACAACAGCAGCTGTTTAACAGCCATATAGTAACAGGGTGGGAGTCAGACAAATCACACAGCTGGGCAGGAGGGGAATGAAAGAGGCTGGATGAGCACTTACAAATTCAAAACTTGAACCTGGGAAGCGTCTTTGGAATCCAGTGTCAGGAGCTGGCTGGATGGGGAGGAGTGGTGGAACCCAGGTGCCCCACAGGGAGGACAGTGAAGATGAGAACTTTGACCCAAGGTCCTGGTGGTGGGACTCTGGTGGGGAGGCTGGGGAAGGGGCGAGCTGGGAGGTCCTGGAAGCAGCAGGTTGGAGAGTGGGTGGAGGGGGGGCAGAAGAAGGATGGAGTGGGAGGCTGAGCATCTCAGTGTGAGTGCAAATGCGGACAGGGAGGAATGGTAGGATATGCCTGCCATCCCGCAGTAAGACAGTTTCCGTTGTACTGGCTCTCCTCCTCTCATACCCTTCTCCAGGAAAGGCTTGCATGTTGCTGAGCAAAGGGCCAGACAGGCCCAGAGGAGGAGCTCTCTCACACACACACCCATCGCAGTCTGTTGGGAAGGGCTCTGGAGTGAGAAGTTAGAGGGGAAAGGCAGGGCTAGAGGCCAGTTTCCAGCAATGTCTCAAGCTAAAGGAGCTGAGCCTGGGAGACCTAGCTGTGTGACCTTCTGTGAATAAAAGTCAATTGCACTCCAAGCCTCCAGCCTTTTCCTGACTTGCGAAGACCCGGCATTTCCTTATCAGCCTTGTGACATCCAGGCACCATCTTTCCATGACACACAGTCCAGCACTGAGATCTTATCCTGTCCCATAAACCTGGGTTGGGGATCCAGGGTCACATTCCCATCAGGAACGGCCTGTTCAAAGAAGGGCTGAAACAGGAGGACTGTTAAAAAGGAACATTTTTGCCTAAAGGTGTATAATGAAGACGCCAAGTGAACTTCCCTGGGGAGAGCATTCCGCAGATGGGGAGCCACTGCAGAGAAGGCCCTGTTCTTGTGTTGCCACCCTCCACACCTCTCGAGGAGGAGGGACGCGAAGAAGGGCCTCAGTGTCATTAGGCCTGACACTCAGCCAAGTGAAGGTTGTGTTTTTGCTAACTCCAACTTTGAATGGTGCAATCTACTGCTGGCTCACTCTTTGACTTTGTTGGACTATTATTCGCATCATCCCTTACTGTTGGTTGTGCTGGTTGGGGCTGGTGGGAATTGTAGTCCTGTATATCTAGTTGGCAAAGGCTGTCTTAGAAAATAAAGATCTCTTTGGTTTTAAGTAACTTAATTATGGTAGAGCATGTGGAACCCTGCATTTATTACCACAGTTTCTGAATATTCATCACTGTGGAAGGAAACCATGAATTGATGTAAATGTGTGATTTATTTCAATACAATGAGCATTTTGTGTTTTTGCTTTTTTAAATTTAATTTGAGGGACCAGCTGTTCTAACTTTTTGTATAAGAATTTAATTAGTATATAATAGCACAGTTAATTAAATACAAATCAATTGTTTAAAACAACTAATTGATATTTAATATGTATGGGAAAAATAACTTAGTTGTAATATAATTAACTCAATATTAAATAAGTGTTGGAATTGCAATTATGTCTTTACAGCGATTATAAAGTTTATTGTTCTTTAATAAACTTGCAATTAGGCAGGAATGAGCTCAGAAAATTATTAAACAGGTATTATTGGGCTATTAAACATTTATTACCATTCCTGATGGGATTCAGCTGCACAAAAGCACAAATTATGATGACGTTAATAAACCTTTACTACCCCTTTGCAATAGCATTTTTGTGTGCTGCTTCATCTGAAAACTCAAGCTCTCCATGACTTTTGTATAACATAATTGCCTTCAAAGTGAGCTGTAAAATTGCTAAGGAAAGGAGGGAGGGGTTGACGAAGGAAGGGAAGAAGAGTAACTCAGCAGAACCTGAGCCCCTTCTCCAGCTTTGTCATCTTCCGCCCCATAATTCAGTAGTAGAGCACTTAAGATCCCCAGCACCCGAAGTTAGAAAGAGCAGGTGCCAGTTGTTGAGATAAGACCTCTGCCCTTCACACGAGACATTTCCTGCCAGTCAGAGTAGCCATTACTGGGCTAAATGAACTAACAGTGTGACTTTATATAAGGTAGTGCCTTATGTTGCTGAGTGGAGTGTGTACCACCCCAGAAAGATGCTAAGGGGACATGAAATGGATAAATTTGCCCTTCTCTACTGCCTGCAGAGCTGTTCATCCCTCTGACAACCTGTGTAGGCTCCTTCTCCTTCTCCTTCTCCTCCTCCTCCTCCTCCTCCTCCTCCTCCTTCTATTAGCTTTGGGATGGAGGGATAATTGCTGGAAAGTAAGAACACTAGATCCTAAGAGCACTGGCGGAGGAAGAGGAGTGCGGGGGGGAGCACACCACCCCCGGCAGTGCGATCCCGGTGGGGTGCTATTGCAGCTGCCCCCTCCCCCGCACTGGGCGCCATGCCCCCAGGACACACGTCACACCCCTGTGGTCGGCGCACCATGCTCCCGGGATGCACGCCAGCCCAGTCCCCACCTGCTCTCTGCCCCCCGGTCCCAGAGCATGAAGTTCCGCCACTGCCTAAGAGCAGCCCTGGTGGCCTATCTAGTCCTGTATTCTGTTCCCATGTAGTGCCCATCCTAGTGCCTCTGGGAAGCCTACAAGCGGTGCCATAATCATGCATATTTCATTAGGGTGCGCACCCACTGATTTTACTCATAGTCATATTGCATACATACCCATGCATTATATTTGTTCATCAAACAAACTAAGGAAACTAAAACTAAACTTTACAACTCCCCCCCCATTGTATACCATATTTTTCGCTCCATAAGACACACTTTTTTCTCCTAAAAAGTAAGGGGAAATGTCTGTGCGTCTTATGGAGCGAATGTGTGGTCCCTGGCAGTGGCGGAGCTGCGGACTTTGGTTCCCGGAGCGGTGGGGGCATGGCATCCCAATGACGGCGCCTGCATGGGTGTCTCCCGCCTGTGCGGGGGGGGGAGAGAGGTGAGGTGGGGGAAGAGGGCTTTAGAACACTCTTTAGAGTTCCCTCCATCCGAGGGGCTCTGAGACTTGCATGAGAGCAGCCAGGAGCCAGCGCAGAGGGGGATCTTTCTCCCTCGTGCACTCTATCAGATTGGGACGGGTAGCTCCCGCCAAGCAATATATTTGCCTCTTACCCCGAGGCTTAGCTGCCAGATGCCCATGTGTGTCTGAAGGCTCTGAGGGAGACATTCCCCAGTAGTAGAGGAAACGGGTCTCTTTATCCCTTGGATGAGCAAGCAAGGCTGGCAGGCAACACTTCTGGGTTTTCTTTGCAAGGTGAGGCGCCAACCTTCACTTTCACTCTGTTTTTGCTTTGTATTTTTATGTTGTGATCTTCAGATGGAGGGCAGTATACAAATTAACAACAACAACGCCTGATCTAGACAAGCTCTCTCTCTCTCTCTCTCCCTCTCTCCACCCCTCTCTCCCGACTGCCTCCCTCCCGGGGAGCGGATATAGTTGCAGCAGGAGTTTCCTGCGCTTAATGCGAGGCCAATGAGAGAGAGAGAGAGAGAGAGAGAGAGAGAGAGAGAGAGAGAGAGAGAGAGAGAGAGGCTACTTCCAGAGCCGAGTAATGTCTGAGCTAACATTGCCCAGGGAGATAAATGTTGTGGCTGGAGAATGAGACTCATTGAAAAGAGCAGCGGCGGCTGTTGGTGCAGCCGCCGGGAAAGCCAATGCGTTCAGTTTCGCTGCCACCACTGCTGCCGCCTTTGGAGGCAGGCTGACTGAGCTGCAGGCACTGTCCCGTTGCCAAGGCTCCAGCAGGAGAAGGTGCATCTAATGGTCAGGTGCATCTTATGGGGCGAAAAATACAGCTTCATTGGCTTCAGTGGCTTCAGTGGTTTGGCTGCCAATCTCTGGGAGATTTCTAAATGCCCAGCGCCACCACTCCTCCTAAGTTGTGTATGTTGTAGTGGGGAGAGTTGAGCCCTTACAGCTGTAAGCTTTTTTTGGTCAAAGGTGAAGAGTAACCACTGTGGGGGGACGCGGGTGGTGCTGTGGGTTAAACCACAGAGCCTAGGACTTGCCAATCAGAAGGTCAGCGGTTCGAATCCCTGTGACAGGGTGAGCTCCCGTTGCTTGGTCCCTGCTCCTGCCAACCTAGCAGTTCGAAAGCACATCAAAGTACAAGTAGATAAATAGGTACTGCTCCAGCGGGAAGGTAGACGGTGTTTCTGTGTGCTGCTCTGCTTTGCCAGAAGTGGCTTAGGCATGCTGGCCACATGACCCAGAAGCTGTACGCTGGCTCCCTCAGCCAATAAAGCGAGATGAGCACTGCAACCCCAGAGTCAGCCATGACTGGACCTAATGGTCAGGGATCCCTTTACCTAACCACTGTGGGTAACTGTGACTCTACCTTGGGAGACTTGTGGCAGCTGAGGGAGCTGGGATGCTGCTCCAGACAACATTAGTGTGTGCCAGGCACACCTGGGGGATGATTCCAAGTTTGAAACTCATGCACATGTCTGGCTATTTAAAAAAAGACCCATCTGATTCTCCATGGTCCCCTATAGCTAAAGCATTGTTAAGTGCTGTGTGCTTTGCTCTCCGAGCTGTAGATTTTCCCTTGCATATGAAAGGGCTTGGGGGTGGAACCCGGCTCAGAGATTCAGGCCTTCAGCGCAGCAGCACCGAGACACCTTGAAGGAGCAGTTAAGCATTTAAATATGCCTTTAGCTATAAAAGCTTTAGCAAACTCTTAATGTATTTGCAGCATGAATTATCATAATGCTGTGCGTGCTTGCATTGTTCCGTCTCATCATGAAGGTAGCAACGTATTTTTTACAAGTGTAAAAGAAGGCCCCCTTGAGAGCAAACTTGAAATAAGACCTCAAATCCAGAATTATGCTTTGATCCATTGAAACTTGAATGTTACAATGTGGACTTTTGCCTTTATGGCTGGAGCCTCCAGAGGGATCAGGTGCAATGCAGTAGCAGATCTAAAGGACGGGAAGCCAATACCTCAGCCGTTTGCCACATTTTTAAAATTAAAAACACCCCAAAAGTCGTTGAGCTTTTTATAGGAAGAGCCCAAAATTGTTGAGCCAACCTGTGTAGGGAATCTGGCAAAGAGGCCCAAACACTACATCAGGCATAGGCAAACTAGGCCCTCCAGATATTTTGGGACTATAGCTCCCATCATCCCTGACCACTGGTCCTGTTAGCTAGGGATGATGGGAGTTGTAGTCCCAAAACATCTGGAGGGCTGACTTTGCTTATGCCTGTACTACATATTCTCCCCCTCACATGTGATGCTTTCTCCCATGAATCTCACCTGAAGCTGCTTATTCTGACCACAATGCCCACTCCTAGTGTTCTCTAGTTCCTGTCTGTCCCTCTGACCTGATATTACTGGATACAGGCCCTCCTAGCTACAAGTCTACATTCAGCTCTGCCCCACCCTAGGCGCAGGCAACCCATGCTGCATCGCTGCTTTGGGTCCAAGTTGTTTAGAGCTTTGTAAATTAACAGAGGTGCCTAGGGCTGGTCAAGTTATTGCTGTATTTGAGGCAGAAAATGCTACAAGCCCTTCTTGTTTTCACAGGCAGCAAAAATGCAACAGTTAAATGACCAGCTATTTGCTGCCCTTTCATGGCACCAAAAATGACCATCAGAGCTGGGCCAAATTCTTTTGCTGCCTGAGGCAAAGGGCAAGATGCCGACTTCCCACATTCCATGTGCAGAGGATTACTAGACTGTCTGTTGCATCTTACTTCATCAATGGCAAATGGGCTAGCGGCCCCTAGATTCTAATGAGGGTCTCCAGACCTCCAGTGCAGTTGGGTTGGCCATGCCTTTTAGGCACTAGCTGAGTTGCTCATGAGGTGATGCCTTGTAACCTGAGAGCCTATTTACAATTTTTTCTGCATACAGTGGTACCTCGGGTTAAGAACTTAATTCATTCTGGAGGTCTGTTCTTAACCTGAAATAGTTCTTAACCTGAGGTACCACTTTAGCTAATGGGGCCTCCCGCTGCCACTGCTGTACACTGTGTAGATATTATGTATGATCTGATGTCAATCAATAAAATATATCCCACTGCATCTGAGGGTAACAGACTAGTTTAGGGGTGTAAGGTAGGCTGCATGGAATACTGCTTTGTTTTCTCCCTGCCACCTGAAGCAGCTGCCCCATTCTGCTTAACAGTAGGGTTGGCCCTCCAATAAGTAGAATCTGTTTCTATGGCTTAGACCTTTGGGCTATCCTTGCAGAGGTTTTCACTTTACATATGCCTTTATTGATGGGCCCTCGTTCTAGATTCATCCACTAGCCGCATCAATCAACAGCAATAAACAGGACCCCACCCATGCAAAAGAGATGGGTAATTATGTAATTACATTTCACAATTAGCAGGAAAGGTGGAAAGGGGGAAGGGAAGCTGATTTGTTTGGCTCTGTTGTTGAAGCCACTATTTATTGTGGCTGATAAGTTTAGTTAATTTGGTGCTTTTAATTACATTTTGATACCTTGGCAGTTCATTAGAGGCTTGATAAGGATCAATGATACCTTTGGTTTCATATCAGCAAAGGCATGAATAACAGCTTGTTTACTTCTCCAGTTTTATACAGATAAGACAAGTGATCCTGAAATGAGGAAGCTACTGCAGCCTTATTGATGGGCCTCTGCCTGCTTGGACTTGTTTAAAAGGGAGAAAAAAATGATTAATTCTGAACCTGGGGGCAGCCGTGTACAAATGGCAGTCCCAAAGGTCCATTTTATGGCGGTTTCCTTATGCTGAACACAACAGGACTGAAAATGGCTTTTGGCCTATGTAAATATGTTTCATGAACTTTTCATGAAACAAATTTACAATAGGAGCCTGCTATCTAAATGGTGAGGCTATTCAGGATACGGGAACTAGGATTGTTAGATGCCATAAACCAGGGATTGGGAACCTGTAGTCTCCCAGATGCTGGTCAGCTCCATCTCCCATCAACCCCAGCCAGCAGTGCCAATGCTAGTCAGGCACAACTGGAGTCAGAGCCAAACAACATCTGCAGGGCCACACATCCCGCATTCCTGTTTTAGCCTCAGTGGCTCCCACTATGACCTGTGCTCATCTCTCCAAGAAAATCGTATCACTGAAAGTGACCACCTTTCACAGTGAATCACTTTTTATGTTGCAAATTTTGGAGGCAGCATTGACAAATAATACTGCCTTCATGTTGGCTTGGCTGTGGCAGCATCCTCACCATTTAAAAAAATAGTGTTTTGTGAAACACAGACCTGTTTCAAACACTGTTTATAATTGGCTTGATCAGCAGTTTTCTCACTGATTTGGAATGGTGATATGACAGCAAGTATTAGGGGAGGTCAACCACATGATAGAAGATCCTTCAACCAGATTTTCTTTTTCATTTTAGCTGAGGCTGGTCACCAGTCTTATGCCTTTGGGAACCATTTGAGATACCAGAGTTACCTGTGTTAGATTTTGGAAAATGACATTCATCATATTTCAGTTGCTGCAATTTCCCCCCTCTGCTCCTCCATTCTGCAGTGATGGCAAACGTATGGCCTCCTAGAAGTCATTGGCCTCCAACTCTCATCATCCCTGACTATTGGTTATTCAGACTGGGACTGATAGGAGTATGAATCCAACAACACCTGTAAGGCCAGAAGTTCCCATTCATCTCACATGGGCTAGAAAGAAAAGTTTCTTCCATGAGCACATGTCTTTCTCATGCCCTTAACTACAGCTCGTTCTCTCTCCATCTGAAATTTGTAGTGGAGAGGTTGCTTTGGGCCCTGTTATTGGCATCGATTCCTGCTTGCCCTGAGACCCAAGTAATTCTCTGTTTGCAAATGAAGTAGTAGATATAAAAAAGGACCACAGGCACACTAAACAAACATCAAAAGAACTTTGATCAGCAAGGCCGCACAAAATGAGAGAGACCCAGTCGTATATGTCTGGGCCACAGGCAAGGCAGAGCGTGCTGCCTTAATTCTTTCTGCTGTGCCATGAGGTGGTTTTGTTTGAAGAATCTGCAAGGTGTTTTTACGCACTGCAAGATATATATACACATACAGATGCATGGTGAAGGTGGAAAACACACACAGACGGCCGTCTCCCTTTTTTTGGAAAAACCCATGCTTAGATCCATTTCTCTGCCTTTTTGCTGATAGCTAGGCAGCTCCTGTAAGAAAGCAAGAGATCAAAGACATGTACTTCCTCAGGCCTTGGCGTTCAGCCACTTTACAGGCCAGCTGTTTTGCTTTGAAAGGGCATGGAGCCTGAAGACAGATTTATCTCTCCTTCAAGGTCCCATGTTCTATTTTATCACACGGTCTGCTAAGTGAACGGGATTAGAGAGCTCTCATTACTTGCATGTGTTGAAGAGCAGAGATTTATTGAGCATCCTCCTGAACATAAACAGAGCGTCTGAAGCAAACACTCAGGGAAGGAGTTTCCACTGGGGAGTGGAAATTAGCTGGGCACTGGGGGGGGGGCTGGATTTGTTCGTTAAAAATCCATGCACAATTCAGGTGGGAGGAATGGAAGAGTTGGTGCTGGGATTTAGTACAGTCACCCAGTTTCTGTGACTGGTGTCTGCATCACGGCCCAGATATATCTTTGAATATACCAGGGATAGGGAAGCAGCAACACGGTAGGCATAGCATGATAGCACGGAAATGAATTGGTGCCTGAATTATAGTGATTTTGGTCACATCTGATTGAAAAGTGCCCATGGAATTTTTGTTTATATATTTACATACTATCTGCATGCATGTGCTTATAGATAGACAAGACAGATATGGATATTGAATATATATCCCATGCTTTCAATATAGGTGGCAGCTAATGAAACAGAAACTATTGTCTGTTTGCTTCTTTTATTGGGAAGCACTTCTAAACCACTTAATGGTTTGTTTGTTTGTTTGTTTGTTTGTTTGTTTTAATAAAAAAACTGCAAGAGATATAGAAAACAAACAATAAAGCAGTATAATAAAATCAGTAAGCCAGAATAAATAAATAAGTAAATAAGCACATAAAAACAGGAACAGGTAAAAGCAAGACATCAGAAAGAATAGGGTCTGATCTTATAGGAAAATTCTTGGTGAAACAATATGCCTTTGGATCCAGTAGATCTGTTACTGGTGCTGTTCCTGCACCACTGCTGTTAACTCCCTGCTTCAGGGCCTTATGACCACAGCTGCTGGCACTTTAGTGAGTGCCTTGCTATTCTTTCAGCAAGTGCAGCTGTGCAGGGGCCTCCACGGCAGAAAAGCACATCTCCTTCCCCTCTTGGTAGAGGGAAACCTTGGCATTTAGTAAGGCTACTCTATAACCTAAGTGTAAGAAATAAAAACTGTATTTGAATAGCTTCCTTCCAACCAGGGTCTCTTAAAATGCTCTCTACTCTGATCCAGACTTTTTTCTTTCTTTTGTTTTTTTGCAAGTGCCTCCCGTTTTTAGTCAACAGTTTGCTGATCGCCATCTACTTTGCTGTCTTTTGCAGAACTTGGTCTCCCAAAGAGAGGATGCTGTCTGGTCTTTGGGTTCATGTTCAAGGATAAGTACCGGCGAATGACTGAAGGTTAGTGCAATGTCTTTGCCTCTGTTATTTTCACTTCTTCTGCCCACTCTCCTCCCCATGCCCTCAACCCACTTCCATCTGTTTTGTTAACTTAGGTCACATACAAACAGTAGAGGCAAGTTCTTTACTCAATTCTGGGTGTGCTCATGCAAGTCTGTTCTGAGTAAACTGCAGTAAGGGGGCAGGGCCACCCCAAGACATTTTGGCACCAGAGGCGCACCACAAAATGGTGCCACTCCTCCCCACCATGAAGGAAGATCAGGAACAAGCAGGGAAGAAAGCCCAACATTGGGATCTGCTACCCCTGTGGATTCTGCTGCCTGAGGCTGTCGCCTCACCTTGCCTCATGGGTGGGCTGGTCCTGTGAGAGAGAGTACCCTCCCATAGACTTCCTGTCCCAACACTTCCTGCTTCCTTTGTAGATCCTGATCCAGCAGGGCTTTTCTTACGCTCTTATGAGCCACTGCACTTAGATCAGCAGTGGAAAGCCTTAGGTCTGGGGCCAAATGTCACCCTCCAGGCCTCTCTACATGATTCTTGGGACTCTTCCCAGGCCACAGCTCTCACCAACCCTGCTTCATACCCTCTGAGTGTTTTTGCCTGTCTGAAATGTGTCATTGAACTCTGGTAACGCCTCTGGCTTGCCTAGATGGAAGATATGTGAGTTTGTGTAGATGCTAGACTTCTAGTTTCTCCACCTACTTTTGCATTTGGCCCCACATGCAGGCCACATGAGGTTGCCCAGATGGAACTGTGGCCTTCTGCTGCTGCTGCTGCTCCACCTCGCCATTGCTGCTTCCTTGCTTGCCCACCTCTCCCTGGGGTCAAAGAGTTAGTGAGCAACTGTTGGCGGTGTTCCTATTATGTATATCTCAAGTCTTATATTTGGTTGGAAGATTAAGGCCTTTGGGTTATAGCTGCTGGCTAGAACTTGGAAGCTCGGATGGTAATTTCACTTGGTACCTGAGGGTTCTTCAGCTTTATTGCAGAAAATATCTGTCAAAAGCCTTTTCTAAATGCAGATGGAGGCTTCAGCTTGCAAAATCTGTGCTTAGCTGTAGCTCTGGAACAGAGAAGCAACATTACATCATGGCTTTAAAGCTGCCCAAGCAAGCATCCCTCTCAGGGATGTTGATGGTTCCATGGGGCCCACGTGAGCTCTTTCCTACAAAATGCAAACGTATATTACTGTTAATTCCCTCTACCAGCCAAGCATCTTATAAGCAACCATTGATTAACTGTTTCAATAGATGTGTGTAATTGTGAACAGAAATCATTAAACCATTAAAAACACTTGCAAGTAAACTCAGTTAGCATCGCAGCAGCCTATAGCTTTGACACTTGCTGTTTTGATGCAACAGATGGAGTCTCTAACACTGCCATATTTAATGTCATTGGTGTCAAAAGTGGAAACAGGCAGAGATGATCTTCAAATTGCTTATCCTTGACCACAGAAGTTGATAGTACGTCTTCCTTTCTGCTGACTATAATTACATTCCAAGTTGCTGGTTCCACAGAAGGGTCAGGAACAAACCGGAGGAAATGGTTGAATCTATGTGATCCCCTCCCTCTAGGTAGTTTATGAAAAGTCCCTTCATGCTAAGGGCATCCACCTTTCCTTCTCTTCAACAATGATATTATCTTTGATCTGCCAAATCCTGGCTCAAGCCACAACGCTCATTGGGTGACTTTGGGCAAGTCACTGCCTCACAGCCTAGCCCAGCCTTTCTCAACCTTGGGTCCCTAGAGCTTGTTGGACTACAACTCCCATCATTCCTAGCCAGCATGACCCACTGGTCAGGGATGATTGGAATTGTAGTTAAAGAACATCTAGGGACCCAAGGTTAAGAAAGGCTACCCAAACCTAAGAAAGAGGGTTGTTCTGAGGAAGAAAGTAGGGCAAGAGGGAGAAACAGGTGCATGGTGTTCTGCAAACCTTATAAAATTATGTAGTTAGAGTTTATAAAACAAGGCAGTTGTGGCAAGTGTAGGGAACCCATGGTCCTCCAGATGTTGTTAGACTACAGCTGTCATTGCCATTGGCTATGTTGGCAGGGACTAAGAGAAGTTGGAGCCCAACAACATCTGGGCTGGCAAGGTTTTCTGACCCTTGAGCCTGTAGCAAGGGAGAAGAATAGTAGCTTATCAGCAGTTCTACAACCCTTACCCAGTAAGAGCTTATGATACTATACTCAACCAACCACATTTCACAATGTAATCACAAGAGGAATAGGTATGAAACCTTGTAATTACATGGTTCAGAATACAAATTTGCCTAACTTAAAAGTTGTAATATTGGAATGCAACGCAAATATAACTGTATTTCCTTGTGTTCTTTAGCCGTTCATGAGGCTTTGCATATATGCAGAGAAAGAGAGAGAGTTTTGATTTAATTTGCATTTAGCAAATTCTGGAAGGAGAGTTCTTTTATTTTACTTTCTGCCTCATCATATAGTGAAAGGGCCAGGAAAATATAGGCTAGGGAGATGGCTAACAAGGAATGAACAAGAAAGCTTTCACAAAAGCCAGTGTCTGCCTGGGTTCGGTGCAGTGCTTGATCAGATAAGAATGGAGAACACAAGTTCTCTATACCTTCCTGTGGGAATGTTAAGGAAGGTGAGAGAGGATATATTGTTTTGATATTATCTCTCCTCACCCGCGCTAGTGAGTAAGCAGCAGAGCATGTTCCCTTTGCAACTTATTGGAAGCAACTTGATGATTCGTTAGAATCCGTTAATTAAGCAATCCAGTCTGATTTGTCCAGTCTGGCTTATTCCTGATAAGTTTCCCCTTTTATTTCCCTCTTTAAATAATAATAACTCAACACAGTCTTCTATAAAAGTAAGAATAAAGTTTTACTCACATTCAGTTCACAGCAGCAATCTGAAGGCAGGCTTTAGCTTGCGTTTACAGTGAAAAGAAGTCTGAGCTACTTCTCAGACTTTCTGCTTGTGGGCTCCGTCCTATGTGAAGCTTGAGCCATGCGCTGGCTAAGAACCAGGAGAGTGAGAGTGAAAGTCCAAGAGTAAAAGAGTCCAAGAGAGAGATGGTTATGGGGCCAGAGCTAGGGTCACGCCCATCTACCTTGTCACACGTAGGGGGAGGAAGCTCCAGAGCAGGTTTGACGGGAAGTCCTCCCTGTCTGGAGCCACATTGTCCTGTGTGTCCATTCTAGGCAACAGGAAAATATTGTACTTGACTGCTCTAGTAATAATACATCCCACACTTCCTGATACTCTGAAGCTTTCTAAGCTTTCTCTACGGTTACTCTGTGCGATTAAAAAATCTGCTTTGGTGGTGTTTGCACAGAATTACTGTTTGAATAGCAATTTACACTGAGGACTCAGATTTAGGATATAGTATAAAGAAACTTAGGGACGCGGGTGGCGCTGTGGATTAAACCACAGAGCCTAGGACTTGCCGATCAGAAGGTTGGCGGTTCGAATCCCCGCAACAGGGTGAGCTCCCGTTGCTCGGTCCCTGCTGCTGCCAACCTAGCAGTTTGAAAGCACATCAAAGTGCAAGTAGATAAATAGGTACCACTCTGGTGGGAAGGTAAATGGTGTTTCCATGTGCTGCTCTGGTTTGCCAGAAGCGGCTTAGTCATGCTGGCCACATGACCCTGAAGCTGTACGCCAGCTCCCTCGGCCAATAAAGCGAGATGAGCGCCGCAACCCCAGAGTCGGCCATGACTGGACCTAATGGTCAGGGGTCCCTTAACCTTTATAAATAAACTTGTGAATCAATTTAGAACTTATTGTGGAATAAAATAATTTTATTTGATTTTTGTGTCCAAGGTGTTTGTAATTAGCAAGCCATTTTTGAATTAAACCAAGGGCAGTTTGTACTTTGCTTATAGAAACAGCTGCACTAGTTGTGTGTGGGGGGATTGCATTTCCCAGCAATATGATGTCATTTGAGTGTTGGAAGGAATGACAACAAAGAGGTTCCCACAACAGAAATTATTACTTAAGGGAAGAGGTCCAGTTCTTTCATAATGAACAAGTAACAACTGTGTGTTTGCTGCATGAAAGGAATAACTTGGAAAGGCCCAATGGACAGCTGACAAAATACCTTGGATGATTGGGGCTAATCAGTTCCTTGAAACAGAGTTACTTGGGCTTGGAAGGGGGGGAATAAAATAGAAGAAGCAAGTTGGAGCAGACAATATGCTAATTAGATTACAGACAATGCTGGATTCAAGCTAGAAGGCTCTCCAGAGACATAGCATATATATATAATCACATTTGGGAACATAAATATAACAGTGATGTGCAATTTCACACATTCAACAGCAATGATCATATATGCTAATTCATCCCTGGTAACAATCTGAGGTATGTGTATTATTAGGCATGCAGAAAACTCATCCAATGATCAGTACACAAGGGGGGGGGAGAAGTTTCAGCAGTTACTGGCAGTTTTTTCAGTAGCCACATTCACACCACACATTTAAAACACTATGATACCACTTTAAACAGTCATGGGCTGGATCTACACTGATCTGAAAAATCCTGCAAAAAGGGGGGGGGAAGTTCCCACTGCAATTTCCCATTGGTGACAGATTACTGCTCTCCATCGCCCTCTGGTGTCGCAATTTCTATAACGCATTTTGGTTTCCTCCAAAGAAGTCTATAGTTTGTTTAACTTAGTTAGGAGGCCTCTATTCCCCTCCCAGAGCTTCAGTTCTCAATTCCCTGTGAAGAGGGATTGGCCACTAAACCACTCTGAATGTGTAGCATGGATGTGGTCTCTGTCTGGCCCACTTCAGACAAAGCAGCAGGATTTTGGAACAGCAAGCTCAAGGAGGAGAACATGCTGAGGCTAGTGCCTATTTAATTAAGAATTTATTTTCCTACAGCAAAACCTGGAAGTGAAGCCTTAATCATGGATACCTCCTGAGACCACATGCAGACTACACCAACCCTTCCAGACAGTTTGGGGTATTTCCCAGGATTTTAATTTTTTTTTAGTGCTGACCTACACATATCAAACATATCCCATGCCGCCTTCTATCATTATAGATTGCATTTCTTCAGAAGAATGGCAGCCATTTTGTTTGTGAGGCCATCGTGAGTCATGCCAAATGTGTTCTCCCTGAGGAGATTTTCCATTAGCACTGTGTATTTTTCCCAAATGTTATTCAGGCTTCACATAAAGCCTCTGTCAACATTCAAAACACCTGCTTGTAAAGGAATAGTGAAGGCTGAAGCCTTATCCTTGCCAGGGAATCGTTTGCCTGCGTCCCCAGGGCCGAAGAGAGAGAGCAAAAAGCACCAGGAAAGATTCTTCTTTGGAGAAAAAAGTTTTATTGAAATCTGTGCACAGAGGTGGCCAGTGGGATCGTTCCCAAAAGACTGGCCCATAGATACAAATAAACAAGCATCTTTATACCTGAGAGTCTGCCCATCTCTTCCCACCTCTTCAAATTCTCCAATCAGCTAGCAAGGTTAAGCTTATTTCCTTATATGGTATATGGCTATCTAAACGCCCCTCCTTCCCTTGTTCGTGTGTTCTTCTCTTGCATTACTGCATCAGAGAGCATGTGCAGAGAGTAGCTCCGGGTTTGCAGAGCTCAAGTAATTGCAGAGAGGAAGTAGCTCACAGCTTGCAATTGCGGTTTTTGCTAGCTGCTTAACCACAAAAGCAGAAGTTAGCTTAGGTGCAGATAGTATTGAGATTAACCCTTTCAATTCCCTCCTCTTCTTTTGGACAACCTATCTCCTAGGTTCGTCCTGGTCTCTTGGGTTTATAATCCTGGGGGAGAACAATAAGGGCCATGATATTTTATTTTTTTTGCATCACACCTTGTAAGCATTGCACCAAGCAGGGTATACAGAGGCAAAGAAGCAAAAGGATTAACAGCGGCCCTGCTAATAATACCACAATATGCCTGAGCCAACTGCCATGAGGCAGCCAAAAATATAACCAACCCCATAGATCACCTCCTGTAGTTTTCAGCGGGTTCCTGGCTATCATTGTTTCCATGTGATCAATGGTGGCTGAAATGCTGACATTATTATCTGGGACATATCTATTTTATTGCTGAAGGGCCCACTGATACTCGTGCTCTATCAGCTGCCTTGCTTCTTGGGAGGTTGTGTCCCACCTCTCTGAGGAGGAGCCTATTACCTTAACCAATTTTCCCACCTGTCCTTGTGGATGCTTAATACTCTCATGATTTCTTCCCAACACACTGTATCCGAAAGGGGCTTCTCCCTCTACATATATTAACATATACCCACAGGAATATATATCCACCCTTGCAGAGGCCTGACACACGGAGTGACCATATCAAAGAGTTCTGGCCCCAATATCAAAAGTCCTGGCGGTGCCTTAAAATTTGCTGGGGAAAAAAAAGTCTCTACGTTGGGGACGCTGCCCGCGGGCGTCCCTCCCATCCACTTGTCCAGCAGGGCGGTTGTCTGGCGCTCTTCTGGAGATGGTTAGCTTCAGAGGATCATCAGGATTTGGTGTAACTGTCCAATCTAAAATAGCCTTCTTCACTTAAGTGTGGTGGACCCAAGGGGTGAGGTCAGCAACTTTAACAGCAGTGGGCCTGGGTCCACCTGTTAAGAAAAGAGAAAATCTCGGGAGAATTACTGCACATAATTATCAAACTGCACATTTTGACTAGCATGGGGGGTTATTGCAAAACTGAGTGGACAAAGGCTGGTCCATTGTCAGATTCTATTGACCTAGGTAGTCCATAGCGGGGAATGATCTCCCTAAGCAGGCACCTGGTTACTTCAAATGCATTTTCAGTTCTGGTGGGCCAGGCTTCAACCCATCCTGTATACGTGCAGATCGCCACGAACAGGTAGCGGTATAGTTCACAGCGGGGCAATTCAGTGAAATCCACAACAAGGTCTTCCATGGGTGCAGTTCCACTATGCTGAATCCCCGGGGGAGCCAAGGGTCCGGTTCTGGGATTATTCTTTTGACATAGCGGGCACTTCCTGGAAATCTGGGCTGCCAGTTGATAAAGGTGGGCTATGTAGAAGCACTGCTTCAGCTGTCTGGTTGTGGCATCTGGTCCCATGTGGGTGGACTCATGGTATCTCTGAGTAATCTGCCGAGAAAGGGACTCTGGAATCCATATTCTGTCATCATGAGTAAGGTACCATCCTTCTTCGGACAATGTCAGCTCCTGAGCATCTGCAGTGTCCCTTTCCTTTTTAGTGTATATTGGCTTATCAGCGGTGTTCAAGATCCTTCCAGGGACCAGTGCTCCAATAACTGACGCGGGAGCTGGTTCCCGGGCTGCTTCCTTGGCCACCCTGTCTGCTAGTCGGTTTCCTCTGGCCACTTCTCCTAGTCCAGTTTTGTGTCCATAACAATGGATAACTGCCACTGCCTTGGGCTCCCATACAGCATCCAGAAGGTTCAATAAGGCTTGTGGGTGGGCCACCTGGTTTCCTCTGGAGGTAAGCAAACCTCTTTCCTTCCATAAGGCTCCATGGGCATGTAAAGTCAGAAAGGCATACTTAGAGTATAAATGTTTATCTTCTGTCCCTTTGCTAGGGTCAGGGCTCTGGTGAGCGCTGTTATTTATGCCAGCCGGGCCGACGTTCCAGGCGGGAGTGGCTGCACTTCGATCACTTGGTCTTCCAAGGCTACCACTGCATAGCCTGCCTTCCGCTGTCCAGCCTTAACAAAGCTGCTTCCATCCACAAACCATGAAGGCCAGTGGGGGTTTGCTTCATCTTTGAGGTCAGGCCTGCTAAAATATTCTTCATCATCTTTGCTTGGGAGAGGAAATAGGTACCCTTCATGTCAAGCAGAGCTGGGACTGCATGCGGGGTCACACAAACTGTGTCTTGGCCAAAAGTAAATTTGTCTGCTTTGTTCAGTAGGGTGGTTACTGCCACAACTGCTCTCATGCACGGCGGTAAGCCTTGTTCTGTAGGCGTCAGGCGCTCAGATAGGTATGCCACTGGCTGTTGCCAGCTTCCCAATTTTTGGCACAAAACCCTTTTCGCTGTCCCTTGGTCCTCATCCACGAATAGAGTAAAGGGTTTCTCAGGGTTTGGGATGCCAAGCGCTGGGGCTTGCTGTAGTGCCCTTTTTAGGTTCTTAAAGGCCTGCTGTTGTTCTGTGCCCCAAACAAAGGGGTCTCTCTCAGTTCCTCTGGTTGACTCATGTAGAGGCTTGGCAATGATGCTGTAATTAAATATCCATATCCTACAAAATCCTGCAGACCCCAGAAAGCCACGGAGTTCTCTGGTTCTGGTATCAGGATAATAGCCTGCTTCCTTTCTTCACTGGTAACAAAAGGGTGTTCCACTATGATTGGCATTGCCTCAAGATCCTATGTTGGAGCAGTCGCTCTAGATGCACCCACACTCCTTCAGTCGCCCTTCGTGGGATGGGATACTTATTTACTGCAACAGGATTGACAAATGGCTTGGGCTTCACAATTATTGGTGGGATATTCTTTGCCATTCCTGGGGGGTTGCCTTCAGCCCATACTGCGGGGTTCACTTGTTCCAGAATACTGGCAGGGATGGGTCCCTCCTCTTCTTTTACCATCATGAGGCGCCAGTACTCCCTCAGGGGTGCCTCCATAACCAGTTCCCCAAGTGACATAGTGGACAATGTGGCTTCTCCCGATGGCTTAAAAGTAATTTGGGCTTGCAACTTTACCAACAAGTCTCTTCCTAATAATAGAATAGGGCATTCTCTCTTCCAGTGCCCTTCCTGTCGGCAGATGGCGCACTGATTCCGTCCCAGACGGCTTCGCCCTCCTCCCCGGGCACTTCCTCTTTCCTGAGGGGTGGGTGTGGTAGCCTGTAATGCCGTCAACTTCCTTGTTTGATACTTCTCCTTTTTTCTCTGGGCCTCCTCATCTCTCTGATTGTAAGTGGTTTGAGCTATTTCCAACATCTATTCCAGCCCATGGCCGATGAACCCCTCATGCTTCTGGATTTTTTCTTTTGGCGAATATCGGATGCTGCCTGAGCTACAAAGGCAGCCTTTATAATGGGGCGTTGGCAATATCATCTGGGTTCTCCTCAAAGGTAGGGTTCTAATTTCTCCAATTGCACACATCAGCACTTGAAAAAGGCACATGTTGGACTGTATAAGTGCATGGTGGTGCTTCCCCACCCTGTCCTGGGGGGCTGGTGGGTCATACACTCTGCGTAGAGGCATCATTGCAGTCCCACCCTTTTTCTGTGCCTTATGGGACTTATGGAGGGACACCCTGGTTGCTGCTAACAAATGGGAACTAACATCCACTTCTTTCACATAGGGTTGTACATACTGTTGCAATCTCAATTGTCTGATACTGTGTCCACATTTTTCCTTTCTTTGCTAACTCAATTAGTCCCTTCATAAACTCCTCATCATTCTCTTCCTCTTCGCTCTCTAATTCATCAACCTTGGAGGGTTCAGGCTGAGGGCCGGCTCCTCCCTGGTCCTGGGGCCCTGGGCCTGGGGGATTCGCTAGAGGGGCAGTTGGTGGAGCATAGGGTGGCGGCGGTTTAATGACTTCCCCCTCTTCTCCTTCCGGTTCTGGTATCACCGGGGGGGCCTTTCTGACTTCCCTGCCGGTTGGACTGCACAAATTGTATTTTGTGGGGCGTCGCCTCGGCAGGCTTTCAGCCACGGTGGATTCTTTTCTACATTGATTTTCCAGGTAGAAATATAAGGGATCTGGTCTGGGTGGACCTTCAAGATATTTTGATATAGTGGGTTGATTAGTTGCAAATTAAATCTGCCCTCCGAGGGCTAATTAGTTCCTTGGGTGGGCCAATCAACCTCACATAATGTCCTCATCCTCTCTCTTCTCAATTTGATCCCAATCATCATGCTTCGTAGCTGCTTTCCAGTTGGTTAAAAAGCATTTCAGAGGACTACGTTAGCTTGCCCCAGACCCCATTTTTTTTTTTTTTTTTCAGATACTCCGCTCCTAACCGGGCTTAAGATCCTTTCACACACCAACCACTACAGGCTGTGACTTGGCGAACTCTCGTTGCCAAGAAATGCACAGCCCTGCAATCGCTCGGCCAAGGGGACGCTAAGCCCCGGCCCACACTTGACAATTCAGCCACTGGAGTATCTGACATGCAACATACAAAACACCCAACATGCAACACACAAAACACACCAAAATAATTTTCCCTCTGTTTCCCCTTTCCCCAACCTTACTGGCGGCACTCCACTGCCACCTGTTTCCCCTTTTCCCTTTTCCCGTCTGGCGGGGCGGCACCTTATTGCCACGGCCAGTTCCTTTGTTCCTTTTCTGGCGGCACTCTACTGCTCACAGCCAGACCCTTTATCCCTTTTCTGGCGGCACTCTACTGCTCACAGCCAGGGGAAGCTGTCCAGGCTTCCTACCACGCCCTTTCCCTTAGGGCTTACCTGTTCCGCTGCGGACCCCTCCTTCGGCCGTCCTCTTTTCTCCCTCGACCAGGTGTCTCACTCCGGAGCGGTGTGGCCGGCTCCCCCCACGAACAGGCAGGGGTGCGCACTTGGAGCCGCGAACGCCGGTCCGGGGCTGTTCACCGAGGTCGGGCCTGGCCCTCCCCGGCCCCCTGGGGTGGGGCAATTTCCCGGCCAACGCACCAAAATGAAGGCTGAAGCCTTATCCTTGCCAGGGAATCGTTTGCCTGCGTCCCCAGGGCCGAAGAGAGAGAGCAAAAAGCACCAGGAAAGATTCTTCTTTGGAGAAAAAAGTTTTATTGAAATCTGTGCACAGAGGTGGCCAGTGGGATCGTTCCCAAAAGACTGGCCCATAGATACAAATAAACAAGCATCTTTATACCTGAGAGTCTGCCCATCTCTTCCCTCCTCTTCAAATTCTCCAATCAGCTAGCAAGGTTAAGCTTATTTCCTTATATGGTATATGGCTATCTAAACGCCCCTCCTTCCCTTGTTCGTGTGTTCTTCTCTTGCATTACTGCATCAGAGAGCATGTGCAGAGAGTAGCTCCGGGTTTGCAGAGCTCAAGTAATTGCAGAGAGGAAGTAGCTCACAGCTTGCAATTGCGGTTTTTGCTAGCTGCTTAACCACAAAAGCAGAAGTTAGCTTAGGTGCAGATAGTATTGAGATTAACCCTTTCAATAGCACAATAAGAAGCTGGTGAACTTTAAATTCCTGTGCCTATTCTAAAGCGTTTGCTCTTTGTTTTCAAAGACCCACAAATTCATGGCATTGCCTTTAAAATGTAATACTGAAGGTCTCTCATTAGTTAGTATCAGTCTCCGTTTCAAATTTGCTGACAAAGTCTCAAAAAAAAATCAACCGGCTTCCTGGTGATTTCTGTAATCATCAGTGATATGTTGCCATACGCCCAGAATTTACTGGACATTGCCTGTATTCGGCTCTCGTAAACAGCATTTGGACAGAAATCGCTGAAATGTCCGGGAAAATATGGACGTACGGCAGTCCATGTCAGGCGTGTACATTTTGGCAAATTTCAAACGAAAGAAAAAAGAAAAAGTGAAGCTCAAATACTCAACAACTTTTGTGTCCAGATATTCACTTATTGAAATATGGCAACCCTAATAGTAAGAGACAAAATACACGCATGAGTTGGTTTCTTTAGTACAAGGGTCAAGAAACTCTTTTCGTTTTGTTAAATTACAACTAAATTTGCTTTTTAATAAATGGGGGCATGAGCTCGTTCTTGGTAACGATGTAAATAGAACCTCCTATGCAAGAAACCCCAGGGAAATGGGTAGAATTTTTGCCCCTGACTCAGAGGTTACCCACTTCTGTTTCACTGTTAGCACTTTCCTGGAGCAGCTCGGACATGTAAAAAAGTAGACATGCCCAACTGTGCATTAAATTATTGCAACGTCAAATCAAGCTAAGGGCAATATCACCCTTCCCTGCTTGCTCTTACCACTTAGAAGGGAAATCTTCTGCATATTCTGTCCAAGCTCTTCCTAAGTTCCAAGGTGTGACAAGATCCCAGGGGTTCCAGGTGCTCGGCCAGGGTTTGTGTTTCCTTTGGAAAATTAGGCACCACAGAGGCTAGAGTGTCTTTATGATAAATGGTTTATTTACACATCAACCTGAGCCTGCTTAGGAAGGGGCTCACAGCAGCAGCACCCCAAAAATGCAGCAGCAACAATAAGCCCAAGCATCATCCTTTCTCTGCAGCCTAACTTGCACTGCAGGGCACAATCCAGTTTAATTGTTGCTTTCTCTTCTTCCTGGTTACATCACTCCCAACCCTACCACACCATAGCTTCTTAGCTTTCCTTCTCTACCTCAGGGAGAGGCCTTGCATTTGCATTCTCATGCTTATGTAATTTGATCCTGTGTTGTGTTAACACCTAATCCTTTGATGCTCTGAACTCCCTAATTGCTGATCCCTTTGGGCAGTCACCTCACAAACAAGTCTGTGTGACCTCATTAACACTTGTTGATTTGGCTAAAATTACAATATCCAATACACAGCCCAGGTAGTGTGCCTAGGTTAATCAACTCTCCACATAGGCTGATTCCAGAAGATTAACAGTGGCTACCCCACATCTTCTGGGACGCGGGTGGCACTGTGGGTTAAAGCCTCAGCGCCTAGGACTTGCCGATCGAAAGGTCGGCGGTTCGAATCCCCGCGGCGGGGTGCGCTCCCATCGTTCAGTCCCAGCGCCTGCCAACCTAGCAGTTCGAAAGCACCCCCGGGTGCAAGTAGATAAATAGGGACCGCTTACTAGCGGGAAGGTAAACGGCGTTCCGTGTGCTGCGCTGGCTCGCCAGATGCAGCTTGTCACGCTGGCCACGTGACCCGGAAGTGTCTGCGGACAGCGCTGGCCCCCGGCCTATAGAGTGAGATGGGCGCACAACCCTAGAGTCTGTCAAGACTGGCCCGTATGGGCAGGGGTACCTTACCTTACCCCACATCTTAAATACACATGAATCTGGCTGTTACCAATCCTAATGTACCAGTTCTGATTAAATCCTAACATTTATTAAACCCAAGCATTTAGCACCCACAGACCTATAACAATATATTGAGTGCTATAATATTAGTGAGACTTCATACCACTTTCATAGCATTTATATTGCTCTTTTCATTTCAAAAATGTTGTGGTTGTTGCCATATGATTAATGGGGGATTGCTGGGTAATGTGGATGTATGGTGCATTGTTCCAGTAAAGGAGTTGCTTTTCTGATTTTCCTTGTGGCCCGATTAAAGATTGACATTATTTCTTTGTGTCTGGATCGCAAGGTAGCTCAGGGGTACTAGATACAAGGAGGAAATTAAACTGGTGACAGTTGTAGTCTGAACAGAAGTGCGATGGAGCTGTTGGGTAATGATAGCCTTGATGTAAAGAAGCGTTATACTTAATCCTCCACCATCTGTCTTCATTCTACTAATAACCCACTCAATCAGACACTGCAGACTGTTTGTTAACATTCAGAAACAAATACATAATCACTAGGAACGTGCCATTTCTCCAGCTGGAGAACGATCCTGATAAAGTCAGAACTTCTCCATGGGCAAATATGCAAATATGACTTTACCTGAGGATAAAGTCTAAGGCCACATTCAGTGGCCTACCAAGCCAAACCATGGCCCACCAGTATGGTGGCTCACAAGGGGTTGCATCAACCTCTTAACGTTTGCTACCTGGTGATAAAAACAGGGGTTTTCAAAGGCTTGGCAGATGTATTAAAGCAGGCGAGTCGGAAGAAGTCATACTGGTCTGGAATAGGCACTAAACCAACTGCATGAAGCAGTTCATGTTAACTTCAAACTTGCTAATTTCTCCTAATATACCTATTTCAGTATACAACTTTGCCTACAATGAGTGTTTTTGCAAAGCAGTTAATACTGCACATTTTGTATCTTATTATTGTATTTCTATACCACCCTTCATCTGAAGATCACAGGGCGGTTTGCGTGTTTTTGCAAAGCAGTTAATATTGCACATTTTGCATGCTATTATTATTATTTCTATACCACCTTTCATCTGAAGATCACAAGGTGGTTTGCGTTTGCACTAATATATGCATTTATATGCATGCTTTACTCTAGTATGCTTATTGTGTACACGTTCCTTGGCTGGAAGTCTGCATTGCAAACTTTGGATAATGTTCAGTTTGCATAATGTGCAAATTAGGTAGGTTTGCCTTTAAATGCAAATAGTCGAATTTCTCCCCAATCTCCAGGAAGGATTGCACATGGAAACACTGCCATAGGGAGGGCAAAATCACACATCCCTAGGAGTTGGCGCTGACCTTCCTGACTTAAGAACAGCTTGGTGGTTTCTTGGCAGAGCTTAAAGTTAAGAGCAAATTTTAATTTAGTAAAACTTTTAGATGGATAAGTCTGAAATAGATTAGACACATCCCTCCATAGCTGCTCTATGGAGCAATGTGATGCGATGGAAATCATCAAATAATGAGAAGGCATTGCTGTTTCATATTGGCTTAGGATGCCACTATACCTGTCAACCGTAAGTCCAGCCATCAAGCAGCTGCCTATCAGCCCAACCATACCTTTCTCCCACAGCCCTAGGACTCTGACATGTTTTTTACTTCTGTGCAAGCACTGCAGTCAGATGAGGTCTCACTTCCTATTCTACTCACACTCTCCTGCATCTGACTTCTTGCCAGATCTGTAGCGACTGGTTAGCAATCGGCAGTGCAGCAATTATAGCAGTTTTTTGGCAGTGACTCATAAAATGACTAACAAGCACTATTAAGCACAAGGAGGTGTCAGCCTACTCCTTTGCCACCTGTTCAGCAAGCCGGTGGCTGATAGTTGGTACTCAGGTCCTCTTTCCCATATGCAAAAGACCAAGAGCACAGGCGAGCCACTATTCCCTTCTTAATTATTATTCGTTTCTCATTCGCCTACTTTGCTAATATATTCTACAGGTGTGCATTTATGCTTAAAAACATCAGAAATAGACATTGTAAGTCAGAGGGAATATTTATTTATGGTAGTTCCATGTAGATGATATGTGGGTGTAGGATGCATAACTGGTTGTCATTATCTTTCGCACATTCTTTTGCATTGTCTGAGTGTATGCGTTATGCACATGGAACATCCACACATACCTTTCCATCTCTATAACCTTTAATCTAAACAGGAATGTACACAAGTAATGCCTACCAAACCGACCCCACTTGCTTAATCTGTCCACTATAAAAAGTGAGTGGATTATGTTAGACATGAGAGACATGAGTAAGGAGTAAGTCAAAGGAACATGAGACTGAAGCTAAGGAGTGTGGCTAAGGATGGGTTGGTCAGTTTCACAGGCACTCATTCATAAATCCATGCTGTCCCGTTTCCAAATTAATCTCTGATTATGGTGATGATTGTGATAATTACAAAGAAAAGGAACACATTTTATTTTCAAATATGTACCTACATAAATGCATATTTTGTCAAAAAAAAGACATACTCAGTGCTTTTTTCTGGAGGTACCCAGGGGTATGCATTACCGACACCTCTTCCCCCTGTACATACTGTACAGTATGCACTGTACATACTTATTAGTATTTATCTCAATGTGCACATTTCTAGACTCATAGAACTGTAGAGTTGGAAGGGACCATCGGGGTCATCCAGTCCAACCCCCTGCAATGCAGAAATCTTGTGGCTTGAACCCATGCTTCTGAGATTAAGAATAATTGCATGCTCTACCAAGTGAGCTACCCAGGCCATTCATACTTGCACACGCTGCTTCTACTATGGAAGGGCTCAGTTTTAGCTTGCCCCTTGATGCAGCAGCTTCAGAGACCTATTGTCCACCCAGCCTTGTGTTCTGCCTTGCCTTATGTCCAACCTGAATCTCAACTTGTCTTATACCCTGGTTGCCTTGCTGTGCTGTAGAGTGGGACAATGCGCAAAAACGAACCCATCCACAATTACTTCCATGAGCAAAACAATAAAACATTACACATTCAAAAGCTTCCCTATACAGGACTGCCTTCAGATGTCTTCTAAAGGTTATACAGTTACTCATCTCCTTGTCATCTGATGGGAGGGCTTTCCACAGGGTGGGTGCCACTACCAAGAAGGCCCTCTGCCTGATTCCCCTGTACCTTCACTTCTCACAGGGAGGGAACTGCCAGAAGGCCCTTGTTGCTGGATCTCAGTGTCTGTTTCTTGCTTCAGGTTTACAGGTTTCTGTAGCACCACCTTCATTTCCTGTGAATCAATGAAGCTGTTATCCCCAGTACCAGGTGTTCCTCTGCCATCTGTATTGTGTCCTCCACCACTTTGTCTTTCTTTAAAAGCCAATGTAAGATGGTGGCCATCACTGCACCACCACATCTTCTTTTAGTGATTTCCATAATTTGACTGTGCACTCTGTCTGTCCCGAATCGTCCACCATTCAGCTTCACTGAATGTCCCCAAACACTAGTGTTACAAGACACAGAGAAAAATCTTTTCTCTCTCCACTTTCTCCACATTGTGTATACTTTTACATGCCTCCGCCATGTCCCATCAATGAATAACAGGCTAGTTAATATTTTCTTAACATCACAGAATAGATCAGATTTTTTTTTAATACGTTTCTCCTTGAACCCCACCCTGTTCCTAGCTTATTATGTATGATTCAGATCTGGAGGGGGTGAGGGGGGTGCAGGCAGATGAAAGCTGCTTTATGGTTTATAATTATCTTGTACCAATCCTCCAAATAATTATAACACGTGCATATTAATAATTGATCTGGAACGGCAGCCCTGTGCCACGGAGCATATGATAGAAAGAGGGAGTTCAAGCTGGGTTTGCATAATGTGCCTTGGTCTGAACGGCACAACTGGTGAAGTGGCAACAGAGGTGCACACATTTGCATACATGCGCACACCCCCTCCCTTTGCTGGAGTCATTGAGCTATTAGAACAATTAACTGGTGCGTCCATTAAAGACGAGGCGGCAATTATTTTGTTTCTAATTTGGGATAAATATAAAAGCCCACTTGTGCAGCTGAGTGGCTTATTTGTCCTGCTAAAAGGGATCTAATGGGGTGACTGTTGTCAACAGAGAAAGAGCTTCTTCTCCTTTCCCATTTGTTTCGGTATCTCTTTCCATTTTCTAATGAAAACTTGAAAGAAGAAGAGAAGGAGGGGAGGAGCTTTATAAGCAAAAAGTTCCCCTTGAGCCAAAGGAACACCAAATCAAGGCTATTAAATGACACGAACAAAAACAAAGGTGAGGAACAGCACTATTGAGAGAACACTTAGGAGGCTGAATGGTTTGTCAATGAAAGGTTGCTTTTTTGGACTAAGGCTTATTAGCTTCCTCAAGCAAGAAGCCTCTCAGGCAGCTGGTTGTGCATGTCCTGTCAGCGGTGGTGCTCAGAGTCTCCCTGCTACAAAAGAGGCTTTTCAAAACATGGTGCCACTGCCCATTATCCAGGCTTCTTCCTCCAGATCTCCTTTCTGAATCTGGAGCCAGAGAACCAATTTTCCTCAACAGCACTGGCTTTTGCAATGGCCAAATTATGGCTATTACTATGGAACTGGGGCCATGCTCAAATATTCTGATTTTGATTTTTGAGTCAAGAACAGCCCTTTCAAGGACAGGGAAGAAGAAAAGACATAAACAAAACAAAAAAATCTGCAAATACACACTTGTGAATGCACCCTGGAATAATTAATGTTGTTGTTGCTTCTGCTGTTAATAACAACAATATTTGCTAGTCACTTTATACAAAAAAATGCAAACAGATAAATCAATTGAAAACCAAATCATAAGACGCAAGAATGTTGAATAAACCAGGGCCACAACTTATCAATGAAATCAGAACATGGTTTGCAGCTCAACATGTGTGTTTAATTCTCATCTCACCACTTTAATTCTCTTACAAGAGGAGGAGCCACCCCAGTCACTGGACTTGGGGACACTGGGCTGCATCACAGTGTCACTGAAGACAACTGAGAGAGGAGACCTTCCGTGATCAGTCACATGCGTCATCAAGCCACACAATGAACAGGAATGTGTCATGACCCTAAATAACAATTCACTGATGGCCAATGAAAGCAAATAAGGCCAATGTAAATGAGTAAGAAAACGAGGATGTTGGGGAAGTTATTGGGAAAGAGGGGCTCTTTTTTTGAGAGAAGGTGGCACCAAAAATATTTACCATAAAATTGTGAGTAGTTTTGGTTCAGCCCTAAATCAATTTCTGTCATCTCAAATCTCATTCAGAAAGCTATCATTTTGTGAATCAGAAATACCAGGTCTGTTGTTCTGAGGTTCTCAACCCCTGTAGTCCAGCTTCACAGCCTGTGCGCTGGTTCCCCACTGATTCTCATAGCATCAAGTGGCTCAGTTATCATTCTTATCCAAAGGGAAACTCAGTCAGCGATGAGAAACCTGTGGCTCTCCAGATGTTGTTGGACTACAACCCCACTCATCCACCCCAGGGGTGGATGGGCATTGGTGCTCAGTGAGCGGCCCAATCAACATCGAAACTCTCATGGTCTTTCAGTGTTCAGTTACCACAATTCGTTTTGAGAGCAAGCAGGTTTCTGCTTGCACATCCTAAGTAATTAGTAAAATCAAGCAGGAGCAGGAGAGAAATGAGACGGGTTGCTAATGCTTGCACGCTGCGGTACAAGTACAATTCCCTGTGCACAGTCCTAACACACGAAACCCTTACAAAATCACACAGTACTTGAAAGCCACTCAGGCTCCCATACCTTATAAAGGATAGGCAGCAATGTAAGCCTTGGTGTGTGTCTGTCTCGTTACTGCACATGATTCCCCCAAAACACCACCAATTCTGTTTATAGGACCTTTGCACTGGATTTCCAGATAGTTTTATTGCTTGCTCCTGTTGTCTTGTTAGGTAAAAATCTCCAATCATACTTTGTCTTTTACCCATCTGTCACTGGAAATGAAGGTTCTGCCCGCTCTGCCGCTTGGCAGTTGTGTGATGGGGGATGCTTACATTACTCCAAGCATGTCACTTTCATCTTGCCGATGAGATGCAATTGCAAGTGATTAGGAAAGGCAGCTCCTGTATAAACTGAACGGAGCCTTTTGTTCTTTCCCTGCCAAAGGGAATTCTAATGGAAGCTGGGGGAGGCTGTGGCGAGCACCCAAGAATTTGTTTGAAATGCATCTTTATCATCAGGGTGTTCCGTTGGTGAGTCTCTCGCTTTTGCTTGACATGCACGTTACTCAAATGAGATGTCGACACAAGTTAAACCTGAACAGAAAACAATCTTTTGTTTTGCCTGGCGTCAAGCAGGGAGGAGTCTCGGCTAGGCTAGCTGGCAAAAACCTCCTGGTAAAAAGCAGGCACCTCTCTGAAAAAGACAAAAGGCTGCACCTCAGTGGACTTTCCTCGGGGCAAAACTGGTTGGGTTTTCCACATGCATATGCACTCAGACTCCTTACAGCAATAATCACAATGTGCAAAAAGGCCATTCCATCTAGTGGAAGGAATGGGAACTGCTCAGATGTGTCATGGAAACTGCATGGCTGCAATTCAGATCAAGGTTGTATGTGGCAGTGGTTAGTGTTTCTCTAATATTTGTGAATTGGGTGTAGGTGACATTGGAGTACAATGAGGCAGTGCAGGTCTGGCAGGTGGGTGTTGAATACAGGGGCGGAGCTACCTGCCCCGGCACCCCATGTGGGGTCAGGGCTAGCCGTCCGCACTGCGAGCTTTCCTGGCCACCTGCCGCCCACAAGGCGAGCATCGGGGGGGGGCTGCTAGCTGCCCATGGCAGCATCATCCCTAGTGGCCTGCCGCCCGTGCAGTGAGTGTCCAGGGGTGCTGCCCTCACAGCGAGCGGGGCGGGGTGGCACTGCACCCCCGCACCCACCTTCCTCCGCCAGTGGTTGAATACAGCACCTATTGAATGTCAGACCAGTTGTTGAGCCTACTATTAATTTTTAAATGTCACCTAGTAGAGTGATGGTAGCTGAGCCCTACTGCCAAAACAGCAAAGGGAATCTGCAGATAGGGATGAGCAAAATAAATTATTTCTAGCCCGTGTTACTTTTTGCATCTACTCAGCTTCATTAATTTCAATGCATCTGATCTGACTAACATTAGATGCCACCCACTGTCCTGAAGATTCCATTTTTTGGCTTATTTGGGGGGCTTTTCAGGGGGAAGTCAAAAGTGGGAGGGGAGAAATGTGTTTTTATCAGGAGGCATAGGAGAGTTGAACAATTATGTAGGAAGAGATAGACCTATCAGCAAAGGCAGAGGCAGAAGCGTCTGGATTATTTTCTTTTCTTGACACCCTTCCTTTTATATCATTTATACTGACTGTGGTCAGCAACCATCCCAACCATCCATGCTCACCCAAAGTGGCACTGGAAGGATACCATGTTATATCCTTAAAAGATGCATCACCACCACCATTCCAAGAATGTCACTGAAGAATGCCCTCTCACTTTAGGGACGTGTGGATAGGCTTCAAAAGTAGGAAAACATCATCTGTGCTCAACACCAAATTTCAAAAATTATCAAGAACTGCATCACAACATTCAGAGAGGTGCAAAATCAAGAGGGGATACTATGTGAGCTTCCAGTTTGTCATTCTTTCCAGTTCTCTTGTGCTCAGGTCCTGCTTGTGGGCTTCCTGTAGGCATCTGGTTGGCCATTGTGAGAACAAGATGCTGGACTAGATGGGTCATTGACTTGGTCCAGCAGGGCTCTTCTTATGCCCTCCTATCTCTCTGCACCGAAGCCTTCTCTCTGAAACAATATACTAAGGTACCAGACATCTCTTAATAGCACCTATTCAGGCATAATTGTCCTATCCGTTAAGGTACATGGCCCTTTTCACATTCACTTCCATGTCTCTGGATTCCATGATAAACTGTTTCCCAGTGGGTAATATTTCATCAACAATGCAGGTCACTCCATTGACTCAGCCTCTACTGGACCAGAACCTGCTATTCCAGGTCTGTTTATACCATTAAGCCAACTTAAAATGATGCTATAAATCCTCCAGTGATCTGTCTTAGCCTCTCTGAGAAACTAAAAATGAAACTATCCCCAGGCTTCGAACTGCAGTATTTTTACAGTATTTCTTCATTTGCCTTGAAGATGTTCACCAAGAGCTGAAAATGATTAGCATGCATTTGAATCACTATTTTGTTAGCAAAACCACATCCACTTTCTGCATTGCTGGATGAATACTAGCATGCTAAACTAGGATCCAACTCTGGAAAACTGCCATGATGGTCTAAGGTATAGGGACCCCTGACCGTTAAGTCCAGTTGCAGACGACTCTGGGGTTGAAGTGCTTATCTCGCTTTACTGGCCGAGGGGCCCGCCGTTTGTCTGCAGACAGCTTCCGGGTCATGTGGCCAGCATGACTAAGCTGCTTCTGGTGAACCAGAGCAGTGCATGGAAAGGCTGTTTACCTTTCCGCCGGAGTGGTACCTATTTATCTACTTGCACTTTGACATGGCTTTCGAACTGCTAGGTTGGCAGGAGCTGGGACCGAGCAACGGGAGCTCACCCCGTCGTGGAGATTCAAACCGCCAACCTCCTGATCGGCAAGCCCAAGGCTCTGTGGTTTAGACCACAGTGTCACCTGCATCCCAGCATGCTAAACTAGGATCCAAATCTAGGAAACTGCCATGGTGAGTCTAGAGATGGGCAAATCTCTTTATTTCCATGCCCATGCCCTTTTTGCCAATGTTTACCCATAGGTTTACCCATAGGTCTCAGTTATAGTGGACATGCTTTCCATACAAAAGGTTCCAGATTTGATCCCAAGCATCTCAATGTAGGGCTGGCAAAGACTTCTTCCTTGAAACCCTAGAGTGTAGTGAGTGTACTATAGACAATGCAATGCACTGTAGACAGTATACTGTGGATCTTATTGTACAAACCATTAGAGGTAGAAACTTGCTTCCAGCAATGTGTGTGAGAGAAAGAGAGAGAGAGTGAGAGAGAGAGAGAGATCACATTTAAAGACAATGTAAAATAAATAAATTATTAAATAATACAAGAACCAAAATACGACCATCCTTTGAAATTCAAATCTCTCTGAATTTTGCGATGCAGTTCTCCCACAAATTAATGTGTACAAAAATGCACAGACTAGGGCAAGTGTACATAAAATGCATATACAATATTACAAAAATGGATTGGGGAGAACTGCTTGGAAATGTATACCTTAGTCAAAGCTGCATACAAAAATGTATGCAAAAGAAGAAAAATCACACTAAAATGCTGACAAATTTTCAGGAGGATTCTTTTTTTTTAAATAAATGAATGAATGTGAATTGCTTCAGAAATGTCAAGAACTGAATTTAAGACTGGAAAAATTAGAAACCAAGAGAACTGAAATTGACAGACTCACCCAACTCTAAGCACAAGTTAGTTCAGTGAATCCATGGAGGTGTATAGAATACCTCTAATCTGCTTGTGTGCTGACCTTTTCATGAGCAGCTGGGAGTTTCATCACACCAGAAAAGATCTTTTGCTATAGCACCTCTACAAACCATGTTTGATTATTTGTGCATTCTATAAATAGACTGATGCATCAAGTACTGAATTATATTTTGATTCTTAGCTTGAACCAGGGGTTGGCGGATTGGCAGACCATGTGGTTTTATAGAGATTGCTGTAGGAAGATAGTGAAATATTGCATGACTAACATTTCTCATCAGTATTTATGAGATACCAACTGTATCACATATAAGCCTTTATCAGAGAGAGGGAGAGGGAGAGAAACCCTCTGATATTTTTGGAAGCAAATGTGAAATGAAATATTTAGGATAGCCTGGAAATAAATGTTCCAAACTCTCACCTCCAGTTCAATCCAGGACATGTACTGGACTGTTTAAAGGGCTCAGAACCCGTTTTTTAAAAAATGCATCTGAAGCCCATTTCATGACTTTGCCGCATGATTTGTATGCATTTCATACAATCATGTATGGTTATTATCAATTTGCATTAGCCCTATCATATTATATGATTAATTTGCATGCTGCATAGATCTGATCCTAATCACATACAGTATTTGTTGACTGGACGCTGAGGTTGTAAATTTCTCCATGAATGAAATCTGAGGTAGTGGTGGGGAGACAATAATGGTATATTTGCTACACATGTCATTGTTGATAGCTTTAGTTCCTGTACTTTTTGTTGTGGTGAGGATATGTGAGCAGATTATCTTGCAATTAGCACCCAACACAATCTGGCGGCTGTTAGGCCCAGCAGCCCACACTATTGCCTGGATCACTTGCTTCCAAATCTAGCCTGCTAATACTTTCAAGCTTCCTTCTGAACACACTGGAATAGTTTGGCTATCTGTGTTATCTTGCCAAACAGTACCATACATTGTGTGAGTTGAGAACCAAGTCCATAAACCAGGGGTGGGGAACTTGTGGACCTCCAGACATTGCTGAACTCCAACTTCCATGAGACCTAGCCAACTTGTCCAATATTCAGGGATGATGGGACCTGGAGTCCAACAACATATGGAGGACCACAGGTTGTCCCGTTCCATGTCCTAGAGTGGTATGAAAGAAGAGAGGGAAATATTGCTGCTTTATCAACATCCTTCCTGTTTTTGTAACTCTCTTCCATGGCCTTCCTTATTGGTCTCTTTCTTAAACTACCTTTAGGGGTCTACTCAGAAGTAAGTATGATTTAATTAAGTGGTACAGGATTAGAAACAGAGGAAGCTGTCTTACACTAAGTCAGACCACTAGTCCATCTAGCTAAGTAGTGTTCAAACTAACTGCCAGTGGCTCTCCAAGATTTCAGACAGGAAGTCGTTCCCAGGCCCACCTGGGATGGATCTAGACACCTCAAAGAAGCAACACATTGTAAACTTATACAGGGAAATCTGATAGGGAAAGATGGGACTCCAGAGCACCATCTGGTGTCACAGTGTTGTACTGCATATACAACTCATAAAAAACGCTTTTTCCTTACCAATCTAGCTGAGTCCCTGGTGATGCCAAGCATTGAACCTGCGACTTTCTGTGTATAAAGCAGATTTGCAGTCTGAAAAGCCCCCAAGAATTTAGCCTTTCCTTAGAGAGAAGATGCTCCAGTCTCTTGAGCAATTTAGCTGACCTTGTCCAAAGTCTTCCGAGTCTTGCTCCATTCCATACACCTTGAATAATACTGATTTGGCTTCCTTTACCCCTCAAGAGCCAAAATCTTAAGCTTCATGTACTCCTAACTAAATACCAATTTGAGAAATTAGCAAGGCTCGATGAATAAGAATCACATAGAATGCTCAAGGCGGTCACCCCCTCCCACTTCTCCTGAAATAAATTGCATTCAAATTGTTTCCAATTTTTTGTCCGGATGAGATTTATCAAATAATTTATTCACAATTTTCTTGATCACTGAATAAGTTATTGGTGGATATTGTTTTGATTATCAGGCCCTCTCTAGCGATTGTCTCTCAGTTACACAATGTGCCAGCGATGTGGATTTGTGAATGCAATTAGAGCTGTAATGTGATCGGGGAGAGATTTGTCACTAGGTTACCTGGGCCTTAGATAGACTTGGACAGCTCATCATGATCAGAGGGGCTCCTGTGTTTTCAGCCTCAACTCACTGGCTTGCATCAGCTGCAAGAAGCTTTCTATATAACAATTTCCAGAGGGGTAGTCGTGCTAGTCTGTTGCAGAAACAACAATGAGAGTACTGTGGTATCTTGGTTCAGTGGTAGAACAGCTCCTTTGCATTCAAAAGGTCCCAGATTTAACCACCAATGTCTCCAACTAGGACTGGAAAAGATATCTGGCTAGAGAACCACTGACAGTGACTGTAGACAGCAGGGCAGAGCTCAGTGGCTCAATACAGTGGAACCTCAGGTTACATACCGTCCTCCTTACGAATGCTTCGGGTAAGGAGCTCTGCTAATCCAGAAGTAGTTGATCCTGGTGGTGAACTTTGCCCCAGGATGTGAGCGGAAGTCGTGCGCCAGTTACGTGGCAGCAGCAGGAGGCCCCATTAGCGAAAGCACGCCTCAGGATAAGAACGGTTTCAGGTTAAGAACGGACATCTGGAATGAATTAAGTTCGTAACTGGAGGTACCACTGTAATCAAATGCAGTGTTTCTATGCTGGGCATATATGCTATGGTCGCCCCATGCTCCTAGACTCATAACACCTGGAGCTGACTTGTCATTATTGAGTTATAGGGGGAGCCCTGTAAGTCATTTGGTTGAACCCCTTTCTTGATGCTGGGAATCCAAAGCTAGAAGCCTCTGCAAGAAGGTCTCCAGTGCCTTCTCTTCTCTTGGCTAAGCATAACCAGTTCCTTCAACCTTTCCTCACAGGACTTGTTTTCCATACCACTGACCATCTTCATTGCCCTCCTCTGAACCCAATTCAATTTGTCTATATCCTTTTTAAAGTGCAAGGTCCAGAACTGGACACAGTGCTCAGTTTACAAGGTAGCTGAAAGGTGTTAAAGGGTAAGTGGTCTGCATCAGAAGATCTTGAATATGTGTGCCGAGTTGCAGAACCTTCCTGTCAAGGGCTTATGGGGCTCTTTTTGTTTTTGTAGTTCTCTGACTAATAGGTTATTCCACAGGGCACAAAGGAAGCACAGTCTGAAAGATGTTTCTATTAGTTTGCAGTGAGCATTTCGCTCCAATAGAGTCTGAGGTAATGAAGCAACAGTAATATGGCTCCTTTACCTGGGCCTGATACATCCACTCTGGGAGCATTGGGTGGGGTCATGGTTCACCACGGCAGCTTAAGAAGGAAATACGCAGCTGATGGAAGAAGGCTAACAATAGGAACAGAAATGGCACATGGATAAGTCTTAGACTAGAATGAGAGAGGTTCTGTAGTCTGAAGAAGGATCAAACGGAGATGCAAGCAGAGTCTGCCTGCGTTTGTTTTCAGCTATGTGACTGAAGACTGGAAAATTGTTGCTCTGTCTCAGGATGGATGGCAAGCTAAGGTCTGCAGAAAGAGGAAGTAAGAATTTGCTCCCCTGCTTTTGGTGAGCTTCATGACTGAAGAGGTTTTTTTTTTTTAAAAAAAGAAACTGTTATGCTGAATTTTGCGTTTGAACTGGTAAAGGGTGCCTGGATTGTAAGAATTTATGCTGGAAATGTCTTCTCTGCACCACCACCCTGAACAGATGTTAAACACAGAAGGATTTGAAGTGACAAAATGCTCACATTAAGAGGTATTAGAAGCCTACATGCAGCCTCATTCCCTTTAAAGGGAACAGGGATGAGAACAAAAGGGCGGGGGAACCAAGCAATGTGAGTTTCCATGGCCACTTCTACTACATAGATGCACATCTATAGGAAGAATACAGGGAGCTGCCTTAAATCAAGTTAGAGCACTGGTCTGTCTAGCTCTGAATTGGAATCAGCTGGCCAACATTAGGCTTGTCAGTATCCACCTTCCAGATGTTGTTGGACTCCATTGCTCATCATCTCTTACCATTGGCCAAGCTTGCTGGGACTGATGGAAGTTCGAGTCCAATTATATCTGGAGAGACACAAGCTAGCCACTCCTGGTCTATCTATATTGATGGGCAGTGGTTCTCCAAGGTGCCTTTTTCAACCCTATCTGGAGTTGCCATGGAAAGAACCTGGGCCCTTCTACATGCCAATATGCCTCAGGAATCAGTGGTTAAAATCGGTGCAGTTTTGAAAGGTCCAGTCTGCCATCTTGGTTCAAAATGGTGTCTGATGGTATCCAAACATACACCAAAATCTGCTCCTACATCACAGGAACCATCATGCCATAACTGGTGACAACATTCCAAACAGTGCAGTTTTCCCAAGCTTCAGTCCTCCATCTTGATTGAAAATGGTGTCTGATGCAGTGTTTGAAACCCCTGTTGTTCTAGGTGCATTTTTTGACAGGGAATTTCATTAGCACGAGCAGTTTCTGAGCTCTGGGCGCAGTAATGCACCTAAGATTTCAGATTAAAACTTCAGAGTGGAAGGAACGGAGGACCTCCTCACTTCCAGCTACTCTCTGAAGATTGGAGAAGAGACCCTCTTAGGGGGGTGGGCAGGGGAAGGACTAGACCATGTGAAAAATGAACATAATATTTTAGCTGTAGTTCATTTATTTTCAGCTTTGCATTCTTGTTATAAAAGGGGGCACCTAGACATTCTGTTGTTGCACCCATGACCTAGGTTTAAGGTGCCATTTAGTGCATAGCTTTCATGTTTCAGTTTCTAAGACGGGTCTGACAGTATCCAAACATAGATGAAAGCCTGTTCCTTGATCTCAGGAACCATCATGGCAAATTTGATGATGGTATCTTATGAGGTTTCCAAACACCTAGAGAACAGATGCACAAACAGTTTTCTAAAATGTACGACAGGGGTCAGCAAACTTTTTCAGCAGTGGGCCGGTTCACTGTCCCTCAGACCTTGTGGGGGGCTGGACTACATTTTGAAAGAAAATAAAAAATGAACGAATTCCTATGCCCCACAAATAACCCAGAGATGCATTTTAAATAAAAGGGACACATTCTACACATATAAAACACACTGATACCCAGACTATCCATGAGCTGGATTTAGAAGGCAATTGGGCCAGACCTGGGCCCCGGGCCTTAGTTTGCCTACCCATGATGTACAGTAACCTTTTTGAAAGTACTCTGTGTTGCCTGGAAATTTTAAGAAACTCCCCAAAATTGAGATAGTGCAATTTGTTAATTTACCACCACCACCCAGCTGAGGGCCCCAACCTGACATGCGGAACAACTGACTCATGTCTGGCCCAGAATCAATTTGGGGAAAAGGTTGATGTTTAATTAGGATTTTTTAAGTCCTGTACAGTAAGGAGAGGGGCAGAAGAAGGAGACAGCGTGACTCCTTTCCCCTTCCTCCTAACCAGACCGCAAAGAGCAGGAAGGTTCAATCCTGCTGGGGGCTGATTTGCCAGCATATTCCTTGTGGGAAACATGCTGATGCAGCAAAATGGCATCTGATGGTATCCAAGCATTGCCCCCAAACCCTCTCCTCACTCTCAGGAACTAGCACACCAAACTGGGTGATGATATCCTTATAGGCATACAACTGAGACTCCAATACTTTGGCCACCTCATGAGAAGAGAAGACTCCCTGGAAAAGACCCTGATGTTGGGAAAGATGGAGGGCACAAGGAGAAGGGGACGACACAGGACGAGATGGTTGGATAGCGCTACAAACATGAGTCTGACCAAACTGCGGGAGGCAGTGGAAGACAGAAGTGCCTGGCGTGCTCCGGTCCATGGGGTCACGAAGAGTCGGACATGACTAAACGACTAAACAACAACAACAACAACAGAACTGTCACATCAAACTGGGAAATATCTATGCCAAAGTTACATTTTGGTCCACCATTTTGATTCGGAATGTTGTCCGGTGTCCATATCTAGATAATAACTAGCTCCTCCACCTTGGGAACTATCCTGTCATTGAGTGATGGTATCTCAAGAGCTGTCCAGATGCACTGAGATCAGACGAACAGTCAAACCATTTTCCAAAAGACACAGTAGATTACTGAACCACAGCATCTAGCATCTTCTCCCCTTCCCTCCCTCCCGTCAGCAGCCATCTCACATGCAACTTTTCCCAGAATTCCTCTAGAGGTATAATAAAAACAGATTGAGTACAGTGTAGGCTTATAGCTTGTCAAATATTCCCATTTGGGTGGAAAAATTTGCCTCTAGTGGGTGACAATGTTTTCAGCCTGTAGCCTTCGGCATTGGAGCTGATTGCTAGTCATCCCTCTGATGAATAATATGCAGTCATGAATATGTCTGTGCATACATCTTCAATTCCTATAGGGTGAATTTAATGTTATCTTAAGGCGTCCTGCTCCTGAGATGAAGAGATTATTTCAAACCTGCAGCCCACAAGCGTAGCCATTGGTTTCAAACGCCATTAAGTTTCATTATAACAAATAAACACTGCAATGACATTTATAAGTTACCGGAGAGCACAGCAACACAAATATGAAGCAGATAAACTGCATTTGATCCAAATAATTACTGCAGGCAATATCGGGCTTAGTCGGAGCTGGCAGCTGGGTGCTGGGTAATTTATTGGGTTGCATAAGGCGGTGAGCTGCAAACAGCTTTTTTTAAATTAGTATGATTGTTGTATCCCCTTCTTTTTGTCTCAGAGGCCTGGAAGAGGTATGGGGTAGCACCTTGCCAGAACAAGAACAGAAACAGCACCTGACATTGATTTCTGGTAAATCATGTGGGCTGAATCTGAGATCTGGCGGCCAAATATAGGCCTCTCTTTCTGCCCCTTGGGACAATTCTCAGACCACACTCATTTGCTCCAGGCCACACCTCTCAACAACACTGCTCTGTGCCCTCCTTGGATGTTTTTGCTTGGCCAGAGCATGCCCTTGATTGCCTCTTGGTTGCTTGGATGAAGAGAGGTATGTGGAAACCTCTAGTGTTCACAAGGCTACAATATAGCCTACCATGCAAATACAAGAGTCACATCCTGTTTTGTGGAATAGACTTCCTGTCAAGGTACGACAAGCACCCCCTATCTGCACTTGCTGGAAACTACTGGTGAAATCTTTGTTCTACCAGGCTTTCCCAGCTGAATAAATGGGTCTTTACCACAAGTATCTACCGTATTTTTCCCTCTATTACACGCAGATTTTTTCTCCTAAAAAGTAAGGGGAAATGTCTGTGCGTGTTATTGAGCGAATGTGTGGTCCCTGGAGCTGACAAGCGCGAGTGAAGGCAAAAATCAGGCAAAAATCAAATCGTCCGGAGAAGGGAGGAAAGAGGAAGCTGCTGCTTTCCTGCATTCTGCCTCAGGGTCTTACTGCCCACCCGCTTCTGTTTCCTTACTGTATTTGCTCAATCGGAACAAAGAGCAGAGAAAACCCCTCCCCTCCAGGCAAGCAGAGTGGACTCGAAGGCAACATGCAGGTTGGGGGGGGGGGAGAGAGAGAGAGAGCTGGTTGGCTTGTGTGTGGGGGGGACTTTTGCCTTCCTTTCCTCCCTCCGGTAAAACCCCTCTCCTGCATTCTTAGCCAGCTGCTTCTCTGCACACCCCTCTCCTTGTCGCTTCTATGTTTTTCCTTCCCTCCCTACTTAAAACGTGGTTCCAATCACGGATCCACATGGATCCTCAGGATCTTTGCATTGAGTCACCCCAAATTCACCATCAGATCACATAGCAATGATCTGATGCAAAAACAGGGCTGCAATGGTGCAAAAACGTGGTTACAAAGCACGGATCCACATGGATCCTCAGGATCTTTGCATTGGGTCACCCCAAATTCACCATCAGATCACATAGCATGTCCATGGCTACAGCCTGCACCAAAAAAATCACGCACCCACTGTTGCCTGGGGCTGCAATGGTGCAAAAATGTGGTTACAAAGCATGGATCCACATGGATCCTCAGGATCTTTGCATTGGGCTACCCCAAACTCACCGTCAAATCACATGTCTGTGGCCGCAGCATGAAGCACAAAAATGATACATCCACTGTTTCATTCAGAATTTTTTTTTCTTGTTTTCCTCCTCTAAAAACTATGTGCGTGTTATGGTCAGGTGCGTGTTATCGAGCGAAAAATACGGTACTTAGGGTTTTAGACTTCTTTTTAAATATTTTTGTTGCTTTTTTGTTTTTAACAGTTTTAAATTGTCTTAGGAGTAAATTGCTTTGAAGCAGTGGTTTAGAGGGCAGTTGATAAATCAATGATGATTAACAAATAATCAAACTTGAGTGCTATTTTCCCAGTTTGGGGGCCTTTTTTTGTTAAGATATAAAACTAGTTTTGAGCTCTCATCTGTGGACACACCCCAGCCTGATCACAAACGGATGAATGTCCTTAAAATGTCCTTTAAGAAAATAATACTGTTTTTATTTATTTTCATGGTACAGAAGATAAATTTTGAGAAAACAGTTGTTACAACAGTAAACAACAAGTAACTTGTCCTGATAAAATTACAGACCTTTATCATGCCATGTCTTAAAGTTTTATTTGATTACTCCAAGAGAATGTCCTTGAGATATAAGGAAATTCCAAAAATCTGGTAGATTGCACATCTGCAGGAGAAAGATATCCATGCAGGAGGATGTTGTAAAATACTGTTCATGGGACAGTGGGGGGGGGAGTCAGTGTATTCCCTTTCTCTCTTCAGCCAATGGAGGGGCATAAGTCAGATGGAAGTGATTCTTAAACTGGACTACGTTTTAGACTGATAATAATAATAATAAATTGTTAATAGTATTATTTATTTTTGGAAGGTCACATTGAGGACACAGCACAGATTTTGCCCTTAATAAAGTGTAATACACCTTTCCTTGTGGCTGAATTGCAGTCATGTCTTAAGTATGCATTTTTACTGCTAAAAACATTTTTAAATGCAGGTGTCTTTAAATCTCAATAGGGAAATGGTCAGGTTTCCACCTGATTGGTGACTTCTGAGATAAGAGAGCTATTCTGGGCCTAATGTAAATATAGCAGGGTGAGATGTGCTCAACCATAGGTATCCTTCTACGTTCCGTTCAAGATGATTGTCTCTTCTCTCTCTTGTGACTGGTAGACACCATACATTTAAAGCACACAACTTCTCCTAAATAACCCTGGAAACTGTAGATTCCTTTCTCACAGGGATACAGTTCACAGCCCCCCCCCAAACTACAGTTCCTAGGAGGTCATCTGCTTTAAATATATGTCCTCACAGCCCAGGCAAATGGTCCTTCAGGGCTAACCATTTGCAGACCACCAGGAAAGCTAGAATGCAGATTAGGGAGATATTGAATAGATGATGTTAGCCTCAAACAAATGGCCCATTTCCAGGATGTGGTGTTGGAAGCAGATTTATTATAGAGAGAGGCATAGCTATGCCCACTTAACTTCTGCTGGAGCCTCTCAAGTGCCTCTTCTGTGCTGAGGGAGGGATTGCAGCAGCGGTGGAGAGGGAACACAACGGGTCTCTCGTAGACAAGTTTTAACAAACAGCTACAGCATTAATTTGTTAATTAATTCTCACTTCTCCATGACGCTGAGGTTTCTATGTAATCTGCATCTGATGCGGGGTTTGGGGGGAGCAGTTAGTTCAACTCATGGCTAGAAGGGAAAATTATAGACAAAGCCCTGTACATGTTCTCAGACTTGGACCTTGAGGGACTCAAGGCAACTTACAGATAAAATAGGAACAGGGGAGGGAGAATTAAAAACGTAACACGTTAATAAAATTAAAACACACATGTATGCACACACACTTCTCACACACGTCTATTGAAACATGCAAATCATTAACATAAAAACAGCACAGCATCATCCCTTTCATTAAAAGTAGTCAGTTCCCAAAAGCCTGTTGGAATAAGAAAGTTGTCATCTGCTAGTGGAAGGACAAGAAGGAGGAAGCCAATCTTCCTTTGGTTTGGAGGGAGTTCCAAAGTCTGTGAGCAGCCACTGAGAAGCCCCTCTCCCATGTCCCCACGAAGCATGCCTGTGAGGGTGGTGGAAACAAGAGAAGGGCTTTCCCCCAAAAGATTGCAGAACCTGGGCATGTTTGTATGAGTGAATACGGTCTTTCAAATAGTCTGGACCTAAGGCGCATGAGGTTTTATAGGTCATAACCAGCACTTTGAATTGTGCCTTGAAAGAGACCAGTAGGCAATGGAGTTGTAACAAGGGAGTCATATGCTCCCTATAACCAACCAACTGCAGCTCTTTGAGCATTGGATATGTATCTGGCATTAACCAGTCTGCCTGCTGATTAATAAATGGCTGCGCCATCCCTGGATTGAGGGTCACCCTATGACATACATCAAATCAGGGCGGCCCATCAGAGTTGCCACCTCTCTAGGAGCTATGGCCCGTTGGCCCCTGTGTGGACTCCTGGACAGAAACATACCTTCCTGGACCCCTTTAATGGGGTATCCATTATTGGCCAGTTTGTCTGCAGGGGAAATTCCTCCCTGGCCCTGAATACAGTGACTGAGTATTCCATAGTAAGGTCCTTACACAGCCCTGCCTGCAGACCTTTGGGCTGGACCACTCAGAAACAGGGCAGGTAAGAGGGAAAGTCCAATGACAGTCTGAGCTGGGAGGCCTGGGCATGACTAGACTTTATAGAATATGGGCTAGCCCAAGTGAAGTCAGGGCCACCTCCAAGCTCTTCCCAATTTGCCCATTCAAATGGCACTCCCACCAAAATGTACAGCTGCTGGGGGAGGCTCTTGACTTCCCCCAACAGTCTCATTGGTCTCTGGATGGCCCCTAAGCTAGGCTGTAGCTGAGCTATAAATTGCAGCTTCCCCATAACACCAGGTAAGCAGCAGTTATAAAAAAGACCAGCACAATTTAGGCGACTAAAAGCATCCTTGCTCCTTTCATTAAGAAGAAGGCTATATTTTGGCTTCTCCTTGCTAGCTCTGGACTGTCTATCTCTTGTACTTGTACTTCCTGTCTTGCAACTTCTAGAAAAAAAGTATTGAACACCCAGATGTTGGTCCTTGCAAAGCAAACCAGCCCTTAGCAATAAGGATTGTTAGCACTGGAACTGCTGTCTCTCGCTTAGAACATTGCCTCCTGAATGAGCCCTGGGCTTTGGCATCTTGACTTTCAGCCAACGTGGTAATACTTTGACAGGGGCCCAAATGGTAATGTATTGGTCTGTGAGATGTTCCTTATGAGCACTGATGCAAAAGTATTTGTTAAAGTCATTGCCAATTTCCAAGTGAAGCGAGGGCGGCTGATAGAATCGATTGAAGGGCGGGGGAAATTCCTCTCCTTCTGCTAATAATACAAAGGCATTTCCTCCCTTGAAGAAGGGTTTCTGATCAACATTGTGCAACAGGATTTATGGGATTTATTGAAAACTTTTTGGTGGTACCCGCAGCATAATGATTTCCATTATCTTCACAATAGGCATGTGGCAAGGTCTCACCCATTTACTACAAAAGAATGGTGGGCCCCTCACATCTAGGGATGTCAGAGAATTTTGATGAAAACTAAAAGAAAGAGCAAAAATGCCTGATGTTCACTTCTTCATCCCATGTTCAGAATAGAAATCAAACCAGCAGATACAATCAGTATCCACTGTTGCTATTGTATTCAGTTTGCAAACAATACCTAATTGATTACGTTTCCCCCGATTTGTGTTGTGTTTCCTTTGCACTGAAATAAATGGAATAATGTAGTGACAACATAATTTACATAAATTACTTAAGCTACATATTTAATTATGTAAGTTATGTAATTTTGCCACAATGGACAGTAAGATGAACAGCATAGAGAGGGTTTTCTGCTGAAGGTGAACTGCAGTGGAAAGGAAACTGTGCTACATGCAATTGAATAAAAGGGAATGAAGCTATACAACACTCACCCAAAAAACCAGAATCCATCTAGTCAATATTTTTCTTTTCTTTTTTACCAATATCCTGAGAACCTCCTCATGTCATAGAATAGGGAGCTGGAATCTTTCTTAGCCCAAGGGCCACATTCTCTCATAGGTAACCTTCCAGGGGCCACAAGTCAGTGGTGCGTGGGGTGGCCAGAAGCAAAAGTGGGTAGGCCTATAGATGTGACTCTTACCTTTGTTCCATAGGCAACATCCTCACAAGCAAAAGATGTCCCACACATACTTGCATATTTCTCCATCAAGGCAAGCAATCACAGTTCAAGGACACATTCCAGCTAGGCAAAAGCGCTTGAGGAGGGTATAGAGTAGGGCAGGACTTCGAGAGACTAACAAGGGTCAGAAAAGATTGAATATGACCTAATTATTAATGTGCTCCTGTACTGAAGCCATAAATCTATAGACTTCCGGGGTGGTGCCACCGGCAATGGCGGACTCCCTCTGAACTGGAGGGACTGGCTCCGCGGGAAACGGGTCTTTTTCTGCTACGGCGAAGCGGGGACCCCTTCAAAATCCAGGCGGATGAAGCCTGTGACCATGGGACTCGGCGGGCGCCCTTAGCGCCCCCCCAACCCACTAAGGAACCCACTAACGGGCTCCGAAGTGAAGAGGGGGAAGTGGCGCGGTGCTGTGAGTCAATTGCTATTTCCGTGGAGCGAAGCCACATAGCTGTTGCCGGAGAGCGCTGCCTTTTTCCTGGGACAATTTGGACTCTAAAATAAGCACTCGTGAGTACTCAGAATTTGAACAATTGGATAGCAAACAAAGATTTGCGAGTAGGGAAGAACTGGACTTTAAAAAATTTATTTGAATTCGGTAAGGAGCGGGAAGGGCTAAACAGGAAGTCACCCTTCCGTTCTTTTGTAAACAGAATAAAGCAAAGGTAATTTAAACTAAAGCTTAGAAAATCGTCTTTATAAGGTTGGCTTTCAACATTTAAAATTGTGAATTTTTTCTTTTTGGACTGTTTGAAGTGAGTTTTGAAGTGATTTTTGAAGTGATTCTAAACGGAAGTAATTTTCCTCTGTCCTGATCCTGGAGCGGGGTGTCAGGACTGACGTCTCCATTGACCAAAGACAAGTGTTTTTTGACAGATAGCTAAAAGAAGAGAAACTTATCGATTCCACTGCTTCCTTTCGCATTTAAAGGAATATATATGGACAAAGTATCTTAAAAAGGAAACTTTGTAGCAAGAACAAATTTAAGTTCTCCCCCTAGGGGGAGTCTGTGAAACTGTAACTAACTCCAGGGAACTGACAGCTGTTACAGATTAAACGTGGGAACAAGTATTTGACCTTGCAGGACAATGTATTCAGAAGCCTTGGTGCGAGCTTTTTCCAAAACAAACGCTCTACTGGAAGAATTACATGAAAAAGTGAACTGGATGGTGACTTCGACTAGAAATTTTGACCAGGCAGTGGGATATTTTGACCAGACAGTGGCAAAATATGTGGAGCCCACTCAGGATTTAAACCAGAAGGGTGTTTCGACAGGAGTTTGTGACATTAAACCAGGAGTGTGGTTTGACAGAACAGACCCAACAGGAGTATGATCTTTTAGACTTGACAAATGAACATGAACTTGGAAGGAGCCAGATTTGGAAAGGAAAAGTTTGGTTTGGTTTGGAAATGGGGGGCTGGATTGACCCCCCTATGTTGGGAGGTCTGGACCTTTCAAATATGGCAATGGGAGGTGAGATGTTTGGGACTGTGGGGGCTCTCAATTTTGGAGGGCCCTTGAAACATACTTTTAAATACTACATGGAATGCAGTGATGAATACGGAAAAGGGTTTGATCTGTTGAGAAGGGTTAAAAACATTGTCAAGCTGGAGTTATCACAAGCCGGAGATAAGGGAAATTACAGTTACAAATATGAAGAAGAGATGCGGAAGGACCATGGAAGTGACAAGAGGGCCTCGGACATAAGGTTACCAGGTTAATGGGCTAGGTTGATGAAATAAGGACTGACAAAACCCGGAACCAGGAAGAAGGGACGCTGGATAAAGATTGGATTTGTTTATATCTTTCTTTTTTCTTTTTTTCATTATTAGAATGTTTTATAAAGTTGTTGAATGATAGAAAAATGTTGGAAGGAATTACTCGGCTTTAGCAAAGATGTTTAAGAATTATGAAAGAATATTATGATTATAAAAAGCTGGTAAGGATAAGATTTAAGTTTTAAGTCTTAAGGTTTATTTTTTTTTATAGAAAGATAGGATTAAATTAGTCTAGGGTATTGTAATGATAGAATTTAAAGGATTTGCTGGGATAATCAATAATTAGGATACAAAGAAAGGGAGGAGGAGGAGGTCTAAGAAAGAAGGTAAAGACAGTTAAGGATTTGAAAATAATGAATCTGTTTTTAAATGCTTTTAAAGATTTGGGATTTTTGTATTTTTGTCACTTTTTTGTTTTTTGTTTTTACACGGGGGGAAGGGGTTTTTTAAATCTTTTTTCTTTATTACTCTGTTGACTATTTTTACTCTTTGTATTTTCCTCTGGTTCTATTTTGTTTGCTTTTTCTTGTTGTAATATTTTGAAAATTTTAATAAATATCTTATTAAAAAAAAGCCATAAATCTATAGGGTTTTTTTGCCTTGATTTTGGCACTGACTGATAAGTCCTTCCTTGCACCTTGGCATGAGATGCTAACCCCTGCAGAACCAGAACAATGGCCATTGGGGCCAAAAGCCACACCAGATGCCTCCACCTCAATGGCTTCTTCACCCTTGGCTTTCCCTCTCATACTTCATTTCCTGTTGCATAACTGCTTCTTGAACATTAACCTTTGCTCCCACTTGCCAGACAATGGAGCTTGCCTCAGCAAGATGACATGAATCACTGTCCCTCTCGCAGGTTGGAGGGACAGGACATGTTCTTCATGCAAAGGTCCCAGGTTCATCTGCTGACATCTCTGATTAAAAGTTCTCCTTCTAAAGCCCTGGAGTGGAGTAATCAGTTGGGGGGATAGTACTGGGATAGACAGACCCTTGGTCTGTCTGGTAATAATACAGCTCCTTATACTTTTAACCCAGCTTCCCACCATACTTCTGGGAGTGTTCTTGCAACCAGCCCAGATACCAACATTTTGAACAATATCAACAAGTGCTGGCAAGAGATTTCAGACTGCAGGTGTCTTCATTCTTTCTTCCATATCCCACCTTTCCTCCAATAAGTCCTAGACACTGCGCAGGGCCCTTTCTCCCTTTTCTCTGCAAAACCTCCGTGTTAAGAAGATTGCACTGGGAGACTTGAATGGGCCAGGGTCATCTAGTGAGAGGAGATTTGAGCCCGGGTTTTCCCAGCTGTGGGACGTGGGTGGCGCTGTGGTCTAGACCACTGAGCCTAGGACTTGCCAATCAGAAGGTCGGCGGTTCGAATCCCTGCGACGGGATGAGCTCCCGTTGCTCGGTCCCTGCTCCTGCCAACCTAGCAGTTCGAAAGCACATCAAAGTGCAAGTAGATAAATAGGCACCGCTCTGGCGGGAAGGTAAACAGTGTTTCCGTGCGCTGCTCTGGTTCACCAGAAGCGGCTTAGTCATGCTGGCCACATGACCCGGAAGCTATACGCCGGCTCCCTCAGCCAATAAAGCGAGATGAGCGCCGCAACCCCAGAGTCAGCCACAACTGGACCTAATGGTCAGGGATCCCTTTACCTTTACTTTTACTATTCCCAGCTGTAATCTGACAGTCTAACCTGATGTTGCCCACCTTTATTCCCTTATGTGCCTGAAGAGAGCTCTGTGGTCTGGGAACATACCATGTGGTGTAGTGGGTAGAGTGTTGGACTAGGACCCCGGGAGATCTAGGTTCAAATCCCCTCTTGGGATTGAAGCTGATTCTCCATGAAAATATTCATTTAAATGAGAGGATCTTCCCTTTCCCCCACCTGCAATATCCCTTTCAAGGGGAGAATCTTTTCTTTCTCTCATCCGCCATGGCTCATCAGATTTGTTTCCTGGCAGTGGAAATACAGAAGGAAGGAGGCATTTATTAAATCTCACAAAAGGTAATTCTCAAAGCCAGAGCTGGAAAGATGGTAGCAATAAGTATTCTGTTCTGAATGTATTCTTACACATTTCTCCGATTGGTAACTAATAAGAGAGTGGAAGATGACATTTAAACCCTTTCTGCATGGCTGATCAAACTACTCACAGTGACTTTGAAAGCTGAGCTGGGATTTCGTGCAGGTATCAAAGCTGGAGAAGACTCAATAGTTCAGAACTCTTGCCAGTGTGACTAATAGACAAACAGACTTCTGAAAGGTCTAATATCTTATTCAAAAATTTCCCTTCTCTTACATTTAAAGCTCCTTAATGGACACAGTGGGTTGCTGAGGTTTCTTCTATGCATCGCATTACAGAAATAGCTGCTTTCGATGGGGGCTGATTTCATCGAAGCTTTTAAGATAAGAAAAGTTAGGTGAAGTCAATACTTGGATGGGCTTCTAGCATTGTGTGAAATGATGCAGACAGACTGGAATATGATGCCTTTGCACCTTTATCTGTGATAAACCAGGATGACGCACATATCCATGATGTTTCTGAGTTTTGAAGGAAGATTTTACACTTGCTATTGTAGATAAGTGTTTCTGAACAAGTAGCAGGTTGAAGAATATTATGATTGGATCTGCAAAACATCTTTAGCAATCAGCATCATTTATTTGATTTATTCACTGCCTTACATCAGTCTTGAGGGGATTTTCAATAAAAAAAAATGCACTACACTCTAAAAAGTTACATAAAACATCAGATAATCAGCTGGAGCACTATAAGTGATCACACAAAAGTCAAAATTGCTTTCTTCCAAAACCCAAGCAGAATTACCGGTAAAAGTTAATCAATCAAAAGGTTATACAACAGCAGCAATAGAGATGTTAACACAACATTGAGAGAAGAGAAAGGTCTTTGGTGCTGAAAATATGTTAATGTAGGTTCAAGTGAACCACTTTTGGAAGAGCATGAAGGGCCACCACCAAAAAGGCCCTCTCTCTGGTCTTCACTGCCAAACGTCTGCCAGAAGGAGGACCCAAAGGAGAGCTTTGGTGGGTTCATATGGAAAGTGATGCTACATGAGGTACTGGAATCCCAAGCCGTGTAGGGGCTTCCTGGGTAAAGACCAGCACTATGAATCAGGCCCAGAAATGTGTTGGAGACTGTAACTGGATTGCAACCTGCTGCAAAATACATCAAATTGAAACAAACACATATGTCTTGCATTACACTTAGTAGTGGATTGTAGGGCGGGGTGGAGCCTTGGACTAGTCTCCGAACACCAACATTGCTGCAGCTCAGCTGGATGAGACTAGAGTGCGCCAAGGTGACAGTAAATTCAGGACTGTGCAACCATACCAGTGGGAGTACTGGCATGGTTCTGCCAGTGTGTCTACTTAGCCCCAAACTCACCCTCACCCTGCTACATCAAAAAAGCATATAAAATCAGCATAATTTAAAAACAGGCATATTGATAAACATGTGATCAGTGGCGAACTGTACTTTGGTGCTGTGTAATGTGTGAAACAAATACGTCCTCACAACACACATAACGTTTTATTGGTCAGACAGAGCTGATCTGCCCATGGAGGGGCAGGGGGAAGTCATAGACAAGCAATGTGATACCCCCCTTGTGATACTGTCATGGCAACAACCAGCACATTAACTTCTTTTCTCCGTTCAAATTAAACCATGCTGAAATCAAAACTGGGTCCCTGCCCTCTTCCCAAACCCTCTGCAGTACAGAAAGCTGCATTTGGAGGGCAGTGACAATGCTAAGTAATTGTCACTGCCTTAATCATATATTTGGGTGTCTTTAGCCTTAATCATATACAGCGGTACCTCGGGTTAAGAACTTAATTCGTTCTGGAGGTTCGTTCTTAACCTGAAACTGTTCTTAACCTGAGGTACCACTTTAGCTAATGGGGCCTCCCGCTGCTGCCGCGTGATTTCTGTTCTCATCCTGAAGCAAAGTTCTTAACCCGAGGTACTATTTCTGGGTTAGCGGAGTCTGTAACCTGAAGCGTCTGTAACCCAAGTACCACTGTAGTTGGCTGCTGGTCATCTTTGCATTTATCACATTTTAATGGCAGAAGAATCATATATCTCAATGGGGTATGTGATCAGAATAAAAAAACATCAATCAGGTACCGTTTTTTTTTTTTGCTCTATAAGACTCACTTTTTCCCTCCTAAAAAGTAAGGGGAAATGTGTGTGCGTCTTATGGAGCGAATGCAGGCTGTGCAGCTATCCCAGAAGCCAGAACAGCAAGAGGGATTGCTGCTTTCACTGCACAGCGATCCCTCTTGCTGTTCTGGCTTCTGAGATTCAGAATACCGGTATTTTTTTTCTTGTTTTCCTCCTCCAAAAACTAGGTGCGTCTGGTTCGTCTTATAGAGTGAAAAATACGGTACTCCTACCCCGGCCCCCCAAAAAGATTATGGCACCATTTACATACTCCCTGTGTGCTCAATGGATTTCAAAGGCTGGGCTCAGATCTTGGCAGAAAGATAGCAACATTTATTGCTGTGGTTCTATAGGCTTTTCCACAAACTGCCAAAAAATGCAGACAGAGGCAGGCAGCTGGCAAGAACCAAGTGCGTATTGCTGCAATTATGGAAACAAACAGCACTCCTCACCCCCACCCACAGCCACCCGCAATTTGCAAATAACATTCACATTCCTAAACCTTCCAATGGAACTTTTATGTTCAATATACTCCACAACTTCTCCTTAATTAATTTTGTCTCACATGACACGTTCCTTTTCCTGACAAATGGCGGCATATGTTATGTCAGCCAATCTGATACCTCCTCCTCCCATTTGATTAGGTTAAGCAAAACGAAGAGAAGCCGCAGCTATTCTAAACGATTGAAAAGTGTCATTTCAAATAAGGATGGACAAATCAGTCTATCTGTAGCCTATTGCATTTTCATGTGTGTTTGGTCACATGCCCATTCCATTTTTGTTTCCACCTTAATCTGTAAATGTGTGTTGTTGATGTTGCTAAAATGCACACAGATTCAAATGTAAATATATTTTATTGGCTTATTCTTTGCACCATTAGCCCCACCCTACATCAAACAGTCCTAAGAAGTTCACAATTGAAATAAGGAAAGCGTAGGTTAAAGTCATAAATCTAAAAACATCCAGTATCAGAATAACAAAACAGCAGCACAGAATGGCAATGCAGCAGGAAAGAAGGGAGATATGCCTCTCTAAATCTATTTTATTTTGAAATATGCATTTTTAAATGCACCTTTCCTTAATGCTTTTTTAAAAAAATAATTCTGTAATGCAAGTCAGCCCTCCCATAACTGGTGCCTTGTAGATGCTTTGGACTACAACTCCCATTATTTTTCACCATTACCCATGCTGATTGGGGCTGATTAGTGCGGTACCTAAAACATATGGACAGGTTGGAGTCTGCTGGTCCAAGCAATTCTTTTAAACCAGGGGTGGATAATCCATGGCCCTCCAGATGTTGTTGGATTCCACCTCTCATCAGACCCCAGCCAGCATGACCAATGGTCAGGGATATTAGGAGCTTTAGCCCAACATCATATGGAGAGCTGAAGGCTCCCCACTCCTGTTTTGCAGAAAGCTGTATCAACTTTCTAGTCCCCATGAATAAAGATATTTTTTTAATGAATAGACAATGGCAAAATACTCTGTAACGCTTTTCAATTCAGATGCATTCAATGCAAATCAAGTTGACTTTTTTCAAAAAAGCAGAGCCAGCCCTACCGCTAGGCGGGATGAGACAGCATAGGCCACCTGAGCATTTCTCTCTGTTGCGCTACATAGCCCATCCCATTCTCCCTGGTCTGCCCTGCATCTCACCTAGCCTGCTGGCCTCAGGTGTAGTGGATGATGCTGTCCCACTGCTACTGTTCATGTAATACTCAACAGCTGCTACTCCACATGGGTTCTGTATTAGGAATGTGTGGGTGGAAGTGCCATTTTATCCTTTGCAGAAAAATGTCTTGGACCGTCCTGCTTTTTAGAGTGGTGAAAGTCTCTCGCCGCGCTGAGCTACTTCATCCAGGCTGCAACTGACACACTGTTGATATTATTGCTTTCTGTCAAATATAATTTAATATTCTTCTTTTCCTCCCCCCTCCCCACATCATGATAGTAAACCCTAAAGGCCCCATTGTTCTGGGCACCTCATAAAATTGGGTGTCTTATGAACAGTAACTGACAGCTCCTGCCCTAAAGACAATGCAGTCAAATGTCAGAAAAGGAAAGCAAGGTACTGAGGAAAGTGTTTTTTGCACAAAGTCGAGCAAATCCTGAAGGAAATGTGTGGCAAAATTATTTGCCTTTGAGCTGCAGGGGAAATAAATGCTGTGCTTTTATTTGTAATGATACTCACCGGTACAGTGTACTAGCCCCTTTCTTTTTTGTGTCAGCACCCATGGCACTATTATCAAGATATTAGCACCAGCGCTTCATTTTTTTTACCCCTTCCCAGTGCATTTTGGGGGGTATGCATGGTTGCACGGCTGGCTTTCAGACTGCAAAACTATGCATTGAACTATACCTTCTATACCATATTATCTCCATCATTTTTCCTAGAGAACCCTTTGCAGATGTTTGGCTCGTGCCCCATCTCAATTTGTGAGTGGGACCACATCAACTAACCATGTTCCCAACATGAACTGTCCTGCCCCTCCACTGAAATGAACTAGTCTGCACATAGTAATGATATTCTGGGATCCTACTGCGCCATCACTGTTTTATGGTAGAATTCAACCACATGCAAGCGAATTCAGGTGTGCAAATGCAGTTGATTAGGAATTCTTGCACAACCCACACCTGTGCCACAGAAAACACACCTAGATATTTTGCAATAAGGAAAATGAGGGGGGAATGCAGTAGAAATGTGGGATAACATTTACTTACAATATCGTCTAACCTCCCTGAAAACATATCAGAAGGAATGCTCAATGAACAAGTCACCTGGAAGCAACCCAAGTTGGATTAAAGTCCATCCTATTTGTTGCCCTCCAAATGTTTGGGGCTCCAACCCCCATGGGTCCCAGCCAGCATGGCCAATGGTCAAGGATGATGGGAGCTGTCACCCCAAGCAACTGGAGGACACTGAGTTGGAGAAAGCTGTACTTCATAACAAGAAAAGCCCAATTTAACCTATTTCAGTCATACTCAAATATTGTCTGCCATGCAATGTAAATTAACTTGGTAATTAAAAGCCCCCATGAGCTCAGAATACTTGCCCACAGAGCCTCTGCATAATTCATTGCTCTGGCCACATCTCTTTCCAATCAGTCTCTATTGGGAACAAGTTATTCTGACATCTCTATGCATTGGGACTGTTTAGATCACTCCCAATACAGCAGCACAGAGGAATGACTTACCCTGAGAAGCGACAGCTTGTTGGATCTCTCCACAAGTTATTGTTCTGAGCATGTCTCCTTCCAATTCACTCATGCAAATGCACAACAAGTGGATAGGGATGAAAGGCTATTTCCCCTGGTCCATTTCTTTGCTGTTCTATGAATTTGCCCTGCATTCCATTCTCCTCTTTCCAGTTTAACTAGAAAATTCCGTAATTGGAGCACATGCAGTTTGCTGTAGTCTTTTATCCCTTCACTTAATTTTCATTCAGTGCCTCTACTGGTGCACAAAACAGCCTACAAAGGCAATTCAGTGCTGCTGTGATTTGTACATACATGTGCATCAATATGTGCAGTATTTTACTTACATGGAGGAATGGAAAATTTGATTTCTGGCCCGTGTCTCTTTTGTAGGTTCATCCATGTTAAGTTGTGGGTGAACATTTCAGACGACACAGCGATTCTTCAAACAGCTCTTGTTTATTCACAGGCCAGAACAGAACTCAACTGAAGGGTTCAGCCAGCCTGCTTATATAGAGCTCCACTAGAACGCAACAGTAACCATTTTCTGTAACTAGCCAATCACTGAACGTCACTTTCAATCGCTTATTTGCATATGTGGGCAAGAGTGAAAACTATCTACAGTATCCCCCTGCTGGCCCAGGATGAGAACTTCAGTATATAACAATCCACAATTCCTTTTTAGTCCATTTGCATAGCCTTTCCCAGCCTCACACCCTCCAGATGATGTGGACTTCATCTCAAGTCAGTCCCAGCCAGCACAGCTGTTGTAGCTCAGAACATCTGGAGGGCACCAGCTTGATGAGGGCTGTATTTCTACTTTCCTCTGTGAATGTTTGACTATTTTCCCTCAAAATACATATTTCACTGTGCATTTTCTCCAGGCTAATATGCAATGACACAATCCAACACACGTCTGTTCAGAAGTAAGTTCCATAGTCTGCTTAACAGGGCTAAACCCTCAAGCAGCTGTGTATAGACTTACAGCGTAAATGCATATTTTGATATATTTAAACTGCCTAGAACTAAGTTGTAAATTTTGGAGGAGTGAGAAATCTGGTGGACAGAGAAGTTCGCATCCACACATCAGTAAAGGAAAGGCAACTCTGCTCGGCCAAGCCGATAAGCCCTCATCTTCCTCCAAGCCGAGCCTTTGAAATCGCCTCCAACGTGTTTAATGACCTGAGCCTTTGATAAGGCCTCAAGCACATTCTATCCAGCAGGGTTCCCAGCACAGGGAAGAGATGAGAGGTTGGGCTACATTGTAAAGAGTTTTTTTTCTAAACTACGCAAAACAGAAAAGACATCCTCTCTCTATGAAAGCAGAGAGCAACTGAACAAAGGAACAAAGGAACAAAGGAAACAGGAAACCACTAACGTCACATCCCGTCTCCCTTTCCCGTGAGACTGCAAGGTCTCTGGAATGTAAACAGAGTCCTGTGACTCCACGCAGCTGCTCAGTGATAAGAACAGAAACTAACAGGAGAATGTATTAGTGTTGGTAAAACACTGTACAGTGAGAATCTTCAAGCACTCTGGCAGACAATCACATCATGGTTGCTGTTTCCTGCAGTACTTTTTCACTGCACATGTAGACTTCAGCAATACTGTAAGACTAATCCAGTAAGACTTCAGAAATAAAACAGAAGTCTGCCATCAGTTCTTTCCAGAAACAATTGAAAAGGTTTTTTTGTTCGTTTGCTTCAACAAGCTTTTCCAGCTGGGTGAAAAGGTCCCCTGTTCATTTTGTTATATCCAGTGCTGCTGCTGCTCAGAGTAGACCCACTGAAATTAACAGACATGGTTAAGTTATTTGGCTATGGCACAGTTGTTTTTAAACCTATTTTCAGCAGATTTTCTACTGTTTTCAAGCTAGTACTATTTCTACTCAGAGGTAAGCCCCACTGATTTCCCAGACAACTATTTATAGGACTGCAGCCTAAACCTTTTTGGGTTCGTGTGAAGTGTGCATTTGATTTTTAATTCACAAATAGCGTGTATTTTGGTGCTCAGAAGTTTTCGAAGCAGGCCTCCAGAGTGTGAAAATCTGCTTGTTCTGCAAATAATGGCAGTAATAACCTGCGATTCTCATCTAAGAAGACCAAGTAGTTGCTGCGCTAAAAATATTTCATGCTACCTATTGTTTCCGGTACTTAGAGCAGCAGAAACCCTGGGAATGTACTCATGATAGTTTGCATAAACATTATTTTCCTTTTAATGCCTTTGGGAAAAAAGATAATTTAAAACAATCCAATTTATGTAAATGGACATTTAAACAGTTTTTAGCAGCCCAATAGGTAGAAAGAAATACATTGTCTGTAGCATCAAAGGACCCTCAAATTTCTTGTGACGCCAAAGCTTTATCTTCAGTAGCAAATTTAGTCTGAGCTGTCAAACATCTTCAGCAACAGGAGCAGCTGCAGTTGTAGATACAGCTATCAACTGAAATAGGGGTGACCGCTTTGATCTCCATGAAAGTAACCCATATGCCCATCCAAACACATTTTGGCCATGTTACAAAGAAAGTAAAACTATACAGAAAGAGGGCAAGGTTTTCGCCTTCTCTCTGAATTAGCTTCCTGACATCACTGGGCCAAGACAGTCTGAGCATCTTACACCAATCCTGGCCCAACTGCACTGGCTGCCAATTAGTTTTCACACCCAATTCAAGGTGCTGGTTCTGACCTATAAAGTCTTATGCAGCTCAGGACAGCAATTCCTCAGGAACTGCCTCTCCCCATGAGAACTGACCCTGCGACCATCATTTGAGGCCCTTCTTTGTGTGCCTCTTCCACACGGGTTTTGAGAGTGGCAACACGAGAACGTGACTTTTGTGCGGTGGCTGCTCATTTATGGAATGTTTTCCCCAGGGATGTTCGTCTCGCACATTCATTTTACACCTTTAGGTGCCAGGTGAAAGTGTTCCTCTTCGAAGAGGTCTTTGGCTGACTAATCCCATCCTATATCATTTTAAATGTGTTTCTGGGAGTGGAGGGTTATTGGTTTGTTCTGTATTTTGTGTTTTTATCTTGTGTTTTTAATGCTGTGAATCACACTGAGATCTATGGGTGAAGGGTGGCATATAAATTTAATAAATAATAATAATCATCATCATGTAGCTCAGTCTCACTGGGTTTGAGGTGTTAGATAGATAGATATATCTTTATTGTCATTGTCCCATGCAGGACAATGAAATTGCAAAACTACATAAAACTACATAAAAACTACATAAAACTATGATGATGATGCCATTACATTTATTATGTGATTTATTATTGACTTGAATCATGCAGGGGGAAAAGGACAGCTGTGAGGGAAGTGGTGCCAAAGCAACCCAAAAAGGGCAAACAACTGCTATAAATGGGTGGGTGGAATATTAAAAATGAACAGTGAAGTGAAGCACTTAAATCTCCCTGAAAGGCCCCCCCCCCACATTGTTTAAGGGGGGGGATATTTTTGTCAACCCTTCACAGATACAAATTGGGTTTCATGCTGGAAGCATTCCAGGCTGCCTGGCTAAAACCTTTCCAGTAGCACCTTAAAGACCAACTAAGTTAGTTCTTGGTATGAGCTTTCGTGTGCATGCACACTTCTTCAGATACACATCTGAAGAAGTGTGCATGCACACGAAAGCTCATACCAAGAACTAACTTAGTTGGTCTTTAAGGTGCTACTGGAAAGAAATTTGTTTGTTTGTTTGTTTTGAGTATGGCAGACCAACACGGCTACCTTTCTGTAACTGGCTAAAACCTGATTTTCATGCTGATCTACACATTTATTAATTTATTACAAAAAAGAAAAGCAAATGTACGTTCAGAGAATCTATATTTGTCTGTACTTCCATATTTCAGGAAAACAGAAATTGAGGCTTATTTGCGTTCTCTGTAAGGGTTGGGCGGGGGGAGCTCGTTCTAAACCACTTTGGAGTGACTGTGAAATGGCACTTACATCCAATTTTGCAGGTGAATTTATTGGACACTTTCAAAAGTTGACAAGAAATTCTTCTGAGTATGAAACTCAAGCTGAGGTGCTTTCCAGGGTTATGAGAGGTCAGAAACAGCTTTTGGGGTTGTGACAGCTAATGCAGAGAAATGCTTTACAAATAGTGGCATGGAAATTCTCACATACGGTATGGAACTCAAAGGGGATTTCGGAGACTCGCCCGCCTTCCTGTAAACCTTGAGATTCTGACTTTTCTCCATGATGTCTGTCTGTCATGCAGTGTTAATGTGTGTGTGTGTATGCATACATGTGCACATGTAGAGATGGTGGTGTCCCTTTTGGTATACAGTAGACTACCCAAGGGAAGGGATGGTAAGCAGATCTTGTAACCAGTGCTGGCCACTCCCCTTTACAGGAGACAGTGAACTGACTCACTTGGCAAACCTACTCCCTTCCCATTTTGACCCCAACCATTAAGAATCCAGATTGGTCCTGTCTAAATAGCTCCCAGATAAGGGATGGGGAACCTGCATGTTGCTGGGCTACAGCTTCTATCAGTCCTAGGGACTAATCCAGACTGGTGAGTTATAATGTTATAAATGCATTATAAAAATGTGACACCAGGGAGCACTGTATAGCAGTAAATGGAAAATTGCTTTGAGAGTGCGTGCTCTCTCTCTCTCTCTCTATATATATATTATTAGCCTTTTTTAAAGATCAGTGTAGATCCATCCATAGCCATTGACCAAGATGGTTGGGACTGACAGGAGTGAGTCCAGTAAAATCTGGAGGGCCACAGTTTCAGGTGAACAGGAAGCTGCATACATAAAATCGAAGCATCTGTTACAAACCAAGATAAAGCCAATATCCATCTGAGATTATTTGTGAGGGCCTATCCTACGTCTATATAGCATTTAACTTTCCTCTCTGTGTTTGTGCCCACGTTGTGTGGCTTGGTGCTGGCAGAAGCACAGATGGAGCTTCTGGCAGAGATTCATTTTGTGTACCATTTCTTAGCTTCATCAAGTGTGGGGTGGTGGGAAGATGTATAAAGGAACGTGGAGGTGGAGGAGATAAATTTGACATTCCCATTCCAGTTTTCCACGTCATATCAACCACTCTCTAAAACAAATAACAGAGGAACAAAAACTTTAAAAGTTCTTCCCTTTCAGAGGCAATTACCAAATGAAGTCCTCACTTAATGGGCATTTTCACAGGGCATGGACACCACTTTGTGTGGCTGCTTTCTCATTATAGCCTACGCTGCTCCCAGCTGACAACCTGATAATTCTTGCCGATAAAACAATCTCTTCCCCCGCCGTTCCTCCCACACCCACACCCCAGTTGTTGATGTGCTATGACATTGTCCCTTTGCAGCTAAGCTGCCTTGGGAATTGTTTAGATTATAGAGCAGGCTGTGAAATGTTTAGTTAGTGGGAAGACAGAGGGAGAAAACAACAAAATGATTGGTACCACCCCACTTCCTAACCATCATGTCTGTATGTATTTACGGTTCCCACTGCCTTATTCTTTTTTTAACACTGCAACTCGAAAGACCTCGGGGCAGAATGTGTGTGTTGGCGGGAGGATGCTGCTGATTAGAGTTGTCTTAAAATTAAATTAGTAAGGCTTTAAATCAGAATAATAAAAAAGTGTTACTAACAGCCTTCAAGGCCAGCTTGATTTTTAATGAGACTCCTTGGAGATTGAACTGGAATTTCATCAGGTCACAAAAATGTGAGAGCTGTTTGCAACTAATCTTCCTCCCAGGACCACGGGGGAATTAGGAGTGGTCAAAGAGGTATGTTTTGATGCCCCCAGAGTTGACAGTATTCATAAACAAAACAAAACAAAAAGAATTTGCTCCTCCTAATGTTGCTGGTAGAAGTTATCTTTTCGTTGTCCTTCAGACGCCATGGTTTCCCTCCACCCCAACCCTCTGAAGTAGTCTCACAACCTCACAAACCCCCTTGAGAAACTTTATCTATGATGGCCTTCCTAAAGCAGCCTCATTAAAATGCTAGGCTGTAGGGAATCAGTATTAGCACAGGATAGTTGCCAGCTGAAATAAATACATTGGCTGTGAACCAGAGCGGCATGAGCACAGCCAGATCCCATTGCCAGCAATGAAGGAAAAAGAGATACGAATGTGTATGTGAAACTGCCCTGTGCTGAGTGAGGCTACTAGACCATCAGTGGTGGGGAACCTTTGGCTCTCCAGATATTGCTGCTCTGCAACTCCCATCACCCCGACTGTTAACCATGCTGGCTGGGGCTGACAGGAGCTGGAGTCAAACAATCTATGAAGGGCCACGTGGTCCCCATTGCTGCTCTATAGAAATGGCAAACTCGTTTTCCAAGATTGGATCCTTCTGTGGTCAAAATAGCAGCAAGAGGTTGGTATAGGAAGCCCTGAGGTTCTCTGCTTCTGATCTGTCTCAAGTACTTAATACTTATAGCAGCAACCAGAGGTCTTTCTAAGCTTTGCTACTTGACATATTTTAACTTGAGATACCAGTGATTGAACCTGCAACCATCTGCATCTAAAGTGTGTGTTTTGTCCCCAAACTATTGTCATGGGTTTGTGGGGAGTAGGCTGTATGTTGAGACCCTTCTAACCCCTGGATGCAGTAAGTGTTAAAGCATAAGACAGACTAGCTTCCTGATGAGGTGATCTCCTGGGTGATGGGCCATTAAGGGAACAAAGAAAGTGATGTGAGCTCGAGGAAAAATCAGTAAGCTCGGAGAAACAGAGAGACAGAGCAATGTTTGATTTCTGTTTGACACCAAGGCTGCAGCTATAGGAGAAACAAAACCCATTTTGGGTGTTAATGGTGTAAACCGCTCCATCGTAGGCTCAGGTTGTATATATGTGTAAAAAAGCAATATATCATAAAGACACCACAGTTTCCAATGTGCCTCATTCCAAAAGGAAACTTGAATCCTGGGTAAGCTCCTGGAGCCCCTGGAATCTAGGATTGCGCATTGTGCTGTGCCTTTGAGCATGTCTGCACTGAAGCATCTCACCATCAGTTTTCCATTTTAACATCAACTGAAATTATGGAAGAAAGCCAAGGGCAGGGGAGAGAAAAGATAATACACATGATGTTGAACTGGGTTTTCCAGAGTGTATGAGTTATGTGGACTGCATCCTCCTTACTCGCTTTACCAGTCTGTCCCTGCCCATAGTCTGCAGCAAGAGGTCTAGGAATAGGGGAGAAATTTGGTTCGAAATGAGAAACTGAGAGCAACTGAAAAGGACCAGTTCTTCCGTTCTTAGTCTTGACCTGGCCTGCAGGCCCTTCTGATAGCAGTGAGTGATGTGCAAATTCCCTTTCCCTGACATGTCTTGATTTCCATTTGCTTTTTGTGAACTGTGAAATGTGTTGCGTATTGATAAAACACTTTCTTTAAAAAATTGACAACCTGTTTCTCCCTTGTCTTTTGGTTGCTCATACTGCCTTCACTCCTTTCTTCTCAAAGGAAAAAATGTCATTCTAAGGTGATCCACCCAGAGCATGTCAGGTCCCACCTGTGGGTAGTGATTAACAGTTTGAGAAGCACAGCTTTAAGGATTGCCATTTGCAGACGGTTTCATAAGACTTTTAGTGAAGTTGATTATTTTTAGGGATAGGGAAATCTGTCCATTTCGGTTGCTCATTTTTGTAGTATTGAGTTCAGCTCTCTGCATTTCTGTTAAAAATAGTTCTCGTGGGAATGCATCAGTATTTTAATGCAAATTTCTTCCAATATACAGAATTTTGCAAGCAATTTTCCAAATGTGTTTTATATGTTATTTTCATCAATATATGCAAAGGTATGCAAACCTTTCCCCTAATTTGTGGCTTTCCATGGGCATTGTTTGGATTGGAGAACTTCATCATAAAATTCAGAGAAGTGAAGTTTGGAAGGATAGAAGGATTGCATATTGGTTTGGAAAATGCAAATTTGATGGGTTCTCAATAAAAATTTGAACTGAACGGCGTTTCTCTCCTGTCTCTCTAACCTTTACCTAGCTAAGCCGGATTTGTTTGGCTTTGGGTGTGTATTTACTGTATCAGATTCTTATCAGAGGCTTGTTATATTCAAGCACATACACAGAAATGCTAGAAACATGCAATTTCAATGTGGATTTGTATGCATGCTTGGTAACACCACATGTCCAAGTACATGAGTTGAGACGTAGCAAATGCACGTTCAAAGCTAACCATGATATATGGCAAGAATGTCAATTTTACATTCATTTGACTAAATAGCCCTTAAAGTGATTTGATGAACATTTCCCATCTCAGTCACTTCCTAATATTTCTGCTCTGTTGCACCATTGATTTTTCTCAACTTATTGCCACAATTGATTATGTATGAGCATGAATATGCTTCTTACTTAATAGGATAACACTGCAATGCTAAACACATTTACTAGTGAATAATCCTATAATTATTTGGAGAGAAAGAAAAGCAGAATCGTTTGGTGTTTTTCTTTAAAAAAATAATAATAATACTTGCATATAAAGGCCAGAATCAAAAGAGCCTTATGCATATACCTACAGTACATGATTTGGGTTTGGATAAGAGGACTTTCTTCATTCTCCTTCAAAAATGCAGCACCTCACAGTCCATTGGTTATCCCTCTAGAACATCCCCTGACCTTCAAGACTTCCCAAAGATTAAGGATGCTTCAGGAGTTTGGAACTGGATGTTTGTGCATTCCAACATGAGCTGACTTAATCCCTGTCTCCTGGACAGAGATGTGGACTTTTGGGCTTCCACTGCCTTTGGGCTTCCCATAGGCATCTGAATGGTCTCTGTGTGAACAGACCAGGCCTTTGATCTATGAGAACAGATAAGCCCTTGGTCTCGTCCAGCAGGGCTCTTCTTATGTGGATCAGAATTTAGTTACCGACCGGCTTTTGCACTTTCCAAAATAACTGACAGTGCTTTCAGCTCAGTATATGTATATCTTGTGTTTAAAATGCATGTTTTGAGAGAACATGGGTTATAGAAACAGATATATATATATATATATATATATATATATATATATATATATATATATAATGTTCACTTTTGTGTGAAATTAGTGCAATTTGATGCCAAAGCAGGCTAGAGCAGACTTGTGGGTAAACATGCCTGAAAGATGCAGGAATTGAATACAGATCAAAAACTGGGATGCATGTCTTCCGGTATGTGCTCCCAGGTGAGTCACATGACCCACCTCGCAATCTTCCCCCACAAAGCACTTTTGGGGGGCTAGATTGTGGCATGAGGGCGCAGCACCCAAAATGGCTGCCATGACCTTTCACAAAAAACAGAATGTTCCTTTTTTCTGGGACATTTGGTGGCTATGTTCTTGCATTCCTGGGGGGAAGACTGAGAGGGATGAGGCATTTGATCGAATCTCTAGAAAGCAGCTATGGACAAATCAGGCTAGACAATAAAGGCCTAGTCTCCAACCCTGTTACCACCACTAGAGGGGTAAGACAGGGTTGTCTATTGGCCCCAGCATTGTTTAGCTTTTACATTAACTCACTGGTGACTCACATGGCCAATGATGCTTTCCACCCCCCCAAATTAGCAGGCCGATCTCTGAATGTTCTTCTGTATGCGGATGATGCCGCACTTCTTGCCAGATCCCCTATTGGACTGAGGAGAATGTTGCAAGCTCTACATGAATACTGTGATCAGCATGAGCTCCAACCCAACTATGCTAAGACCAAGATCATGGTCTTCTCTGCCCGACCGAGACTCCATCGATGGTCGATGAACGGGATCCCCCTAGAGCAGGTTAACTGCTTTAAATATCTGGGACAAGTAATACGGTCAAATAGGTCTTTTCTGGCCCATAGAGACTATATAACAACTAATGCATCTAAAGCAGCCATCCAGATTAGATCTCTATATGCTAAGAATCAGGCTCAATCAGTGAAGATAGCTTTGAGACTCTTTCACATGAAAGTCCTCCCCCTTCTTTTGGTGGGCATCTCTTTAGGCTCCCGTAGGGATTTTTTGAAACTGGATTCTACCCAAACGCGATTCCTTAGAGCCATCCTTAGGATTCCCCCCTCGGTAGCGGGTGCGGTTATGAGATTAGAGGTCGGCTGGCAAGCTCTACAGTATGTGGCCTTGAAGACGAAGCTCTGGCTATGGCTCAAGCTTTGTTTTAAACCAGTGGGTATTGCCCCCTTGATATTGAGGGACGATTTCTAATCATCGTGGGAAAGGGAGGTCGTTAACGAGGTTCAATCCTGCGGATTGTCTCACCTTTAATTTGAGTCTATGACGTACAATCAAGCTAGAGCTGTGATCTCCCGGAGACTGAGTGACATTGCCAGACAAGAGGACATAGCCCTGGTAAAACCAGGGATGTTCCTAGGGGACCAGATTTATTGGACCATACCAGCCCCCTACCTTGCAGAAATCCACTATGTTGAATACCGCAGACTTCTTACAGCGGCTAGATTAAATGCCCTTGACTCTGCGATATTGTGGGGAAGGTACAGGGGAGTACCATACGCCCAGAGAACCTGTCATTGTGCCATGGGTGTGGTTGAGTCCACCGAACACATTCTCTTGACTTGCCCTTCTTATGCAGAGCTTAGACAAAATTTTATAGACCCACACCTATGTCAATTTAGCTTCCTACCCGGAGAAAACCAGGTTTTACACTTGCTGAATAATGTCACTAGAGCTATACCTTCCTTGGTGGCCAAATTTCTTTTTTTAGCTTTTAAGCGTCGCAAGACTATAATTGACTGTATTGATATGGGGCTATCTGTTTAGCCCATTTTAGTGTTGGCTAAGTTCTAAAATCTTCCTGGATGTTTTAACTGTGTATTGACAAATGTACTTTTTTCTGACTGACGGTTCAAATAAAAGGTTGATGATGATGATGATGAACGGACTGAGAGGGATGTGTGTAGAAAGTAGCCCACTGTACAAAGGTAAAATTTACATTTGTTGCTCTACCCAGGTTTGCCTCTACATCAGTGGAATATAGTACCTAGGCTGTATCCAACATTGGCCTTTCTCAGAGTAGACTCGGTGAAACTAACGGAGCCATGCTGGTCGTGCTCATTAATTTCAACAGGTCTGCCTTGAGTATGTCCAACATTGCATGCAACCTAGTAGAAGATTGCCCAGAAGGAAATGTGATCCTTGAGCTGAAAAGGGTTCCCTCCACATGCATTAGGCAAGTAATATAATAATGGCAGCTGATGAAAATGTTATCTGTAACTTGAAAGGTATTTACATTATTCCACCTACATTCTAATAATAAAAATGATGTTCTGTCATTTCATGTTAGCACACTGAACAATCTGGGGAAAGTGTTTAATCAGCAGCGGTTCCTATGCCCCTGTGGTTGTTGAAGAAGCCAGGGTTTTTAGAGGTCTCAGTTCCCAGCCATGTCTAAACAAGTTTGCTTTAAGGACAAGGACAGAGGAGTCAGAGACAGAGTGGCCACGTTGGGAATAATGTTCACACACGGATGAAAGGTTCTTCATCTCCATAATCATTCTTTCTATTTGAGTTCATTCACACTTTCAAGGACTGCTTGGTTTCACTCACGTAGTTATCAGTGGGACAGTGGGGAAGGAAGACTCCTGATACTCTATATTAAGTGTGCCTCGTGCTGGGATTAGTATGGGATGCATGCAACCTGAAGGTGGAAATAAAAGAGTCAGGCACAGCGTGGGGGGTTGAACTATAGCCTGCTTTATTTAAACACAAGCCACCTGCAGAGGAAAAACTATTAGTGGTGGAACTTAACGGTAATATACCAGGCCAAGCCTTCTACCAGTAGGGTGACAAACCCTGCCTACGGGAAATGGAGTACAGATACATTGCCATGTGCTTTCCCTAGCCACCCAAAGGGTGAGTAGGGAGGCCTTCCTGTATCACCACCCCCATAACTCCAGGCAAATGATTCAGGTTAGCTTCCAGTGTTGTCCCTGTCGGGTCCCATAACCCTGAGCAGCAAGCCTCAGGTCCTGTCTATCACTATGGAAGGTGTTTAAGGGGCACACCTGGCTGAACTTAACTGTTCCCCTTTGAACATTGCTGCCCCAGAGGAGGAAAAAGGCTGCCAAATGGGAAGTTCAAGTGTTTTAAATTATTTGTGGTGGCAATATGCTTTGATTAGGCTCCAATACTTTAACCACCTCATGAGAAGACTCCCTGGAAAAGACCCTGATGTTGGGAAAGATTCAGGGCACAAGGAGAAGGGGACGACAGAGGACAAGATGGCTGGACAGTGTTCTCGAAGCTATGAACATGAGTTTGACCAAACTGCGGGAGGCAGTGGAAGACAGGAGTGCCTGGCGTGCTCTGGTCCATGGGGTCACGAAGAGTCGGACACGACTAAACGACTAAACAACAACAACATGCTTTGATTGTTGTGAGAAGACCAATCCTTCTATTTCAGATGTTCATGCTTATGTTGTCATAATGGTACCACACACATGGGGGAGGGTGTTGAGTTATCAGCCGGCTCTGGGGAACTGCAGAGATTGCAGAAGTAAAACCAAATCTTTAGAGAAAGAAAAGATAACACACATACCCAAGGAGGCCAGTGAGGACTGAGCATGCAAAGTGGGCACCACCTTAACTCCCTAACCAGAGAGTAAATGTGGAGTTCAGTTGAGATGCAGCTTTTCTAAAAGAATGTGATACTACATTTTTTATTTTTTATTTTTAAGGAATCTGTAAAGAGGGAAGTTGAGTGCAGTCCATTGTAGGAAAGGCTACTTGGGACAGAAAGAGAAGAAGGGGTTTTTAGACATTAAGACACATGACCCAGCAACCTCACTGGAAGCTAAGCAGATCCATGTATGGTAAATGTTTGAATGACAGACCACTTGTGAACCCTGTATGGATTACATGGAGCACCCTTAAAATACTGTAATCAGGGATATACAGCTAATAAAGAAGTGTGTGCATAGGTGGGGATGTTCAGGTGGTGATGGTAAAGGGTAAGGAAGGGCATTCAATATCCAAGTTCTTCCTACTTTCATCTGTAAATTTTTTGAACTTGGGGGGGACATAGGATGCAGCCTTATACTTGGATGACCATTCAGCTGGTCCACCTAGCTCACAGACTGGCAGCAGCTCTCCAGGATTTGGGACAAGAGCCTATCCCAGCCCAACCTGGAGATGCTGGGGATTGAACCTGGGACCTTCTCCACGCAGAGCAGATACTCTACCACTGACCTGCAGCCCCTTGTCTTCAGGTTTACAAATGCTTCCCATGGTGTTGGTCATGCTTCTAAAAGTCTGCTGGAGCGATCCCATTGCTGGGGAACATCTCAGCTCTGGCTTTGTGGATTCTTCAGCTTTTGTCGTGGCAGATGGCTTGACGGTGGTTTGCTTGAGGCCGCTGCTTCGTGCTTGCCATCTTGTTTGCAGTGTAGCGCCGTCCAATGCTGATCAGTTGCATTTTGAAACTGGAGGGAAGGGGAAAGATTATTGCTTAAACTGTGGTGGTAAATTAGTTCTCTTAGTGGCTTTATTCCACAATAGGCCTCTACTGTGCCTTCTGCATTGGAGAAGGAGAAGAAAATGAGGGCCATTGCCCACAGTGGAGAGACAATCAGGAGCCTCTAATATTAGACGGTAGGGGTGGCTCTCTTCGTGATAATTGAGCAGTTTTTGTATTCATCTGTGGGTACAAAGGGATGCTGTCAAGTTGCTTAATGAGCCACTTACCGCATCCCTCATGCATATTATCCCAGCAGCAGCAGTGCCTATAAGCCTGCACATGGAAAAATATGTGCCGTTTTACTTTCCCCCCTGGTGATGCCATCGAATGGGGTGAGGCCTCATTAGTCTGCTGAAATCACAGCAGATGCCAACTGAGCGTGCTCAAAAGATACATTCTGTTTGCTTTTAAGTTTGGGATTTATAATTGTTGGCTCACCCCCTCTACTCCATCTGCACGGCTCTTCCTCAAGGAGGACTAGGCCCATGCTGAGCTTTTGTTCATTCAATGGCGAGAGTTATTTATGAACAGGACTTATATCCTGTGAATTTCCCCCCTCACTTTTAAGCTGAAAATTGTAACTTTTCTCTTCCCCCAACGTTTCCCCTTAATTCAAAACTAGCTAAGGGGATTTAAAAAGAAAGTTTTAAACACCTTAATAGAACCCTAATCTGCTTTCACGTCAAAGCTAAGGCTGCTTTTAGGTGCTGCCATTAGTGCTTAGTAAAGCTGGGTAAATCATCCAATCAGAAATAATAAAATTTCTTCCTCTCATTCCTCCCTTCCCTTTGTAGTTTAGACATTTCTCTAGCCTTGGAGAATGGCTACTAGGCTATTTTTCATGTTGGGTTAGAAATGTGAATCTGTCTCAGCAGTGCTTCTTACCAGATGGACAGAAACAAGTTGAAGCCTGTGAGTTGTGTTACCTCTTGCTAGCATGTATGATTCCAGCACCTGTTGCCCTGTAATTATATGGATTTTTCCAATTGGAAGATGTCTTCCATTTCTTTCCTAAACTAACTAGACCATAAAAAGGCACATACAAGTATGCATATAACTGTATTAAAATATGCATGCATTAATTTTAAAAATGCTGCCGAAATATTGTTCTGCATGGGTGTATCTTTTATATGTATCATACGTGTAATAGATGTAAATTTTGAGGTATAAATTTTTGCCTTTAGTTTCCTTGGCTTTAAAAATAAAAGCAGACGACAGTGCATGGGTGGATCTACACACAGGGGAAAAAATGCTACAAATAAGTCAGAAATTAAATCGTTATAAAAAGGGGGGAAGCTATGTAAAAATCACAGTTTTATTCTTTTCCAGTGCCATCTGGTGTTGTATGTTTATAACGCATTCAAAACATTGTTTTTTGACTAATGTAGCCGAGTCCCCAGAGTGACTTTGTGCAAACTGAACACTATAGACAAAATTTCCACCAGCCTTCTAGTGTTGTATCGGCAGTAGCCCTAATTTAAAGGCTACTCCCGCCCCCCCACCGCATCCCCATTTCCCCTCCAAAAAGAAAAATCTCTGATGGGCCTGAACATAAAATCCCTGATGGGCTTGAAGATAAAAGTAGCCATTAGAATTAACAATTTTTTAGAGTGAATACAAAGATCAGATTGTTCTACCAGCAGGGCTAATCCAAATCATGTGCCTCCTCCATGAGAGGTCCAGAGGGTGGCAACATGAGAGCAGGGCCTTTTATGCAGTGACTCCCCACTTGTGGAATGCTCTCCCCAGGGAGGGCTTGCCTGGCACCTTCATTAAATATCTTTAGGCACCAGGCAAAAACATTCCTCTTATCCCAGGCCTTTGGCTAATTAAACAATCTATGGCCTTTTAAACTGGGGAGGGGCTGTAATTGTTTTTTATCGTAACTATGTATGAAGGGTGGTATAGGATTTAATAAAATAATAATAATTCAAAAGTATCGGGCTTGTTAATTATGTTATGTATTTTGTGTTATTATACCACAAACCACCCTGTGATCTTCGAATGAAGGGCAGTATATAAATTTAATAAATATTAATAAATAACAATGGTAAAAAACGGAGCAAGCCATTCAGTAGATGGGACCCTTTCTTTACATGTTTCACCTGAGAGCCCTGGCTTTTGCACTTATGCATTTGCAACTTATACATATGTAGCCTCCATCAGGCTTTCAGATGAATTGCAGGAGATAATATGTGGAGACAGTAAACACAATCCAGATTCCCCACTTTGTGTGTTCCCTACATTTGTGAAGAGGTCCAGATTTGTGTTTTGAACTGGTGCCAGGAACATCACTGCCCTTCTCTGGCCAAGAATGGGAACTGCAGATATTAGTTCCAAATCTATTGACATGGTTGTTGGAATTCCTGGCAATAATAGGCCATGGAAGTCACAGTGGGGGCTGTGCTTGTTGTCCCTGCGCCACTTTCCCTCTCATCCAGTTGTTAATCGTGTGAAGGGGAATGCCCAAAAAGGCCTTGAATCTTAGAGAATTCCATCTCCGCTAAGAGGTCCTATGAGATGATATTGCAGGGGTTGCCTGGGCATATAAGGCACACTCACCTGTGCAGACATGCCCCATACCCTCCAACACTTTGAAACCAATACAGTGGTACCTCTGGTTATGTACTTAATTCTTCCAGAGGTCCTTTCTTAACCTGAAACTGTTCTTAACCTGAAGCACCACTTTAGCTAAGGGGGCCTCCTGCTGCTGCCACTGCGCCGCCGGAGCACAATTTCTGTTCTCATCCTGAAGCAAAGTTCTTAACCCAAGGTATTATTTCTGGGTTAGCGGAGTCTGTAACCTGAAGCATATGCAACCTGAAGCGTATGTAACCTGAGGTATCACTGTATTCAAGATACCATCTTCCCATTTTTGAGGGGTTATAGTGGTCATTTTGGTGTCTGTGATATTGCGTAAGTTCACAGCAACCAAAGTGGCTGCCATTCTCTCTCAATAAAAAATGGCATGTCCCAATTTTTCCGGGACATTTGCAGGGCATTATACCCCCAACAGCAAATGAATAGGAGGATTTGTGGAGCCAGTGGGCACAGGGCCTCTTCCTCTCTCATCTGGGGGGGGGGGTGGAGCCTTGACAGGCTTCAGAAGCTTAAAAATTACTACGGTTGGATGCAGCAAGTGAACTTTATTTTATTGTAATTTATCCCACTTTTTCTCCAAGGAAATCCTGGTGGCATACATGGTTGTCTCTCTCCCCATTTTATCCCCACAACAACCCTGTGAAGTAAGTTAAGCTGAGCGACATATATGTGTTTTAATTCTTGTATCATTGTTGCTGAGGTTTGTTTTGTTTTCTTTCAGATGTCTATTGTGGCATTAAGCGGTATATAAATTTATAAATAACACCATCAACAATTTACGCCCCTTTTTCCTCTTTCTGCAGGCCCAGCATCTTCTTTCACCCAGCAACCTCAGGACCAGGTAGTGATCGCCGGGCAGCCTGTGACCCTGCTGTGTGCTATCCCAGAGTACAACGGAATTGTGCTGTGGATTAAAGATGGACTCGCTCTCGGCGTAGGCCGGGATCTCTCAAGTAAGCCTTCTAGATTTGCTTACATCAGCGGCAGCTCCTGTTACGTGTTATGACATATGGGCTTGAGAAACACATGCTGACCACTTCCAGCTGCTGTTAAGCTAAGGGCAGGGTGAGGCGGGGTGCAGGGAGACAGGAAGAACACTAATGGCAAATGCATAGCCAGCAAGGGAGTACAAAGGGCAGAGTGTCCTGTACAAATGAGCCCACCTGACATGGAACATTTTATATATGGTGTCAGTTGGGGTAGATCTACACACAGAAAAACCCCCACTATAAGTAAGTCAGAAATTAACTTGTTATAACAAAAGAAAAAAAAACCGCTATGGAAAATTGCCGAGAATTTTCTCCTCTCTCCAGCGCCATCTGGTGTTGCATGTTTATAACACATCCAAAATGCTTTCTCTTTACTATTGTAGCTGAGTCCCTGATCTGTTCTGGCCTGTTGGTGTAAATAGGCATCCTTGGTGCTATAGTCTATTTCCTTGCCATTACCTCCTTTGACCAGAGGTGGGTGATGGCACACAGGTTGACACCCCATAGGTTACCAGGGCAAGACCCGCAGCAGTTCAGACTGAGATGCTCAACTGCAATGATCAAGTTATAGAACCTAACAGGGATCTCAAAAGACTTGCATGGCATCTGGAAAATTAGATGCAGCAAAAGATAACAGCCCATTTTGGAGGCAGGTTGTTGGAACAATGAGTGAAGCTTAAACATGAAATATGTATTAAATAGTATTTGAGAGGGGGAATTGAGTGAGTCTCAGCTTCACTAAAAAGTTAGCTAGTGCAGTAAGAGAGAGAGAGAGAGAGAGAGAGAGAGAGTAAAAAGAAAAGTTAGGGAGGGGCCATAACTCAGTGGTAAAAGGGTCCCAGCAGGGAAGGAGGAAATGGAGGAAACTAGAGATTTTATAGTTCCTCTTAGACCTCCTGGAGACTATGGTGCATGGTAGGGCCTAGATTTTATTGATGAACATCTGAAAGACATTCAGAACATAAGCCTCTGAATTGTTTCCAGTAAAAACTTGGAATGTGGGGGACGCTCTCATCGACAGCTCAGGCTCCGAGAGGTTTACAACAAGGGATAAACTGAAGCACATTGTCACAGTCCTATTAACAGGCTGTCAAACCCAGCCTCCCTTAGTCTATTTTAAGTTGGGCGATGTTTGCCTCCATGTACTGGGGGAAGGGACCACGTATTGTGCCAACAAAGAAATGATTCCCTCTCTTCCAGCACTGCGATTTTTGTGGCAGAGCTTTGGAATATAGGGAGAAACGAACCCTGTTCAAGCAGTCACCACGCATGAGTGTGAGCAATCATGCAAGGGAGGGGAGCATGCTCAAGGTGTGATGTAGAGCCCTGCTTTATGCAGAGACCTTCCACAAGCAGAGGAGAGTCATAGAATTGTACAGCTGGAAGGGACCCTGAGGGTCATCTAGTCCAACCCCCTGCACTGCAAGAATCTTTTGCCCAACATGAGGCTCAAACCCACAACCCTGAGATTAAGAGTCTCACGCCCTCAGAATTTAATGTGGGGGCTCTACATAATATTAATATGACATGCTTGGCAACTCAGCCCCACTCCCGCTTGTGTGATTGCTCACATGTGATGCTGATGAGCATCCAAACAGGGCTTTGAGAGAGTGGAAAAGCTGTGCAACTATGCTTCTTTGAGGGCCTGCAATCTCTACCAAAGACCGACATTAAATGCAAGAAGTCTTCTGCACCCCACAAACTCCTTATTTCTTAAAACATTATATACTGCTTAATTGTAAATAGAACCTCTAAGTTGGTTAAAATGTTTACAAAAACATACATTGCTTTAACCTGGCTTACCCCTCCTGATATCTATTCCAGCTATCTGTACAGCTATCCACATATCTCTGTATTAAGGTCCAGTGATTGGAGGAGCATAGGGAATTGCCCTTGCACATACATGTGCACACATGCATGGCTTGCTACATGGAGCAACCTCTGTGGGTTTAAGCACCACGTCATTTTGCCATGTTGTGCGAATCAGAATTTCAGCCCCCTGTATGCCTGCCGCTGATAAAAATTCCAGTCCTTACTCTCTCTAGGCCTCAGGAGTCTATTGTAAAATGGGAATACTTCTCCATGCCTCAGAGCAATGATTTGAGGCACTCTCTTACTGTACCCATGGGGGTGATTGGTGTATCAGAGAGGCGCTTCTTCAGAGCATTGAAAAAGTTGAGCTCTGTTCCAATGAATGACGTCAAAAAAGTATAAGGGGAAGCATTTTATCCCTCGCTCCCTCCTTCCTTCCTTCCTTCCTTCCTTCCTTCCTTCCTTCCTTCCTTCCTTTTCCATGGTGCTTCTCTCTGCTTCCAGTTTCCAGAATATGAAGCAGCCAACAAGCTGGATATACAGTATAACACAGACATACTTTACGTTCCTCTGATTGCGAATCTATCTTTATGGATAAATTTATGGATATCTTCAGATAGCCATTCTCTGCAAAGTTCAGAACAGGAAATGAGTAACAGGAGCTAATATGGCTGACGTATCATTCTGAGCAACTTTGGCAATTAACTTTGCTGGGTCTGCTTTAGCAAGCTGGGTCTCTGCCTGCTTGTGCGATACCAGCTCAGCTAGTCATCTAATTAGCTAAATACAAACAAACCCTTCATTTGTATTTCTTGTGGTTCATGAGAGCAAATCCTGCTGTTGATAGCTTGAAAAACAAAGCAGGGGGGGGGAAACAGGAGAGCGTGCCAAGCTGCCTCGGCTTCGCAGCTCATTAATCATCAAACTTGGGAAGGACTGGTTTTTTTGGGGGGGGGAGGGTGTCTCTATCCCTATGACAGTATAGGTAACTGGGGAGATGAAGCCCATAGCGGTCAACCTCTGTCAGGACCCTGCTAAGACTCGGTCAAACAGTGTTCTGTTTTTCAGCTCTATCCTTCTTTGCATTTTGTACCCCAAAGGTTACCCACGCTACTTGGTTGTGGGGGACCATCTGTCAGGGGAGCATCACCTGAAGATCCTGAGAGCAGATCTGCAAGATGATGCTCTGTATGAGTGCCAGGCCATTCAAGCAGCCATCCGTTCCAGACCAGCCCGGCTGACCGTTCTCGGTAAGAATGTGATTTCTCGCTGGAAAAAATGCACAATTCCCTCTCTCTCTTCCTCTTCTTCCTTGACCTTGAAATGAGTTAAAAGGCTCATTCAGAAAGAATGTATGTGCACTGCTTAAAAAGAGAGTTTCTTCAGCGGATGAAAAACCAAGTGTGTTTTTAGGCTCACAACATCCCTGGTGATTGCCCATTCTGAGTGGGGCTGATGGGAATTGGAGTCCAGGAGTACCTGGAGGGCACTTTTGGTTTGGTTACCCCAGGTTATCTTATGCATGCCATTTTTCTGTCAACATCAAGCACTGTTACGGAACGGGGATGTGTGGGGATATAGCCTGTGGTGATGTCATAATACAAAGAAGGCTGGGAAATGTGGAGGTGACTGCTTGCTGTTGTTGCTAGTTATAGTCACATGCCTAGCATTTCATGTAGTTCCATTCTGAGTGCAGTGTTGACTATGCAAGTAGTTTAAGTTGCAAACACGTTGAGAGGTGGCAGGAGTCTGGGTGAGGAGGTCTGGGTATAGTGTGGGAAGAATAACAAGGGCCAGATATAGAAGCCTGGAGGGCCACATTTGGCCCCGGGTCTGAGGTTCCCCACACTTGCTTTAGAACCATGAGGAAGAAATAGAATCATAGAATTGTAGAATTGGAAAAGATCCTGTGGATTATCTAGTCTAAACCCCTACAATACAGGAGTCTGCAACTGTCCCATATGGGGGATCAAACCTGCAACCTTGGCATTACCAGCACTACACTCTAATGAACTGAGCTATCCAGGCTGCTTCTGGTAAAGTATATACAGCGGTACCTTGGTTCTTGAACGGAATCCATTTCGGAAGTCCGTTCAGCTTCCGAAAACGTTCGAAAACCAAGGCACGGCTTCCGATTGGCTGCAGGAGTTTCCTGCACTCAGTTGGAAGCCGCATCGGACATTCGGTTTCCAAAAAAACATTTGCAAACTGGAACACTCACTCGCGGGTTTGCGGCGTTCAGGAGCCAAAACGTTTGAGTCACAAGGCGTTCCAGAATCAAGGTAGGTTTGTATATAAAAGCTACTGAGAGTCAAGGTAATAGTGTACATGAATTATATTACTGTACTGTAATGGTTGCCTCTGTAAACTGTTTGGAAACTCCAGCTGCTTTGGAATATGGCATCCAGGCACTTGGTGTAGGGACTTGCTGGTGGTCATCAAGAGCTCAGCAGTGTTGAATGATATGCGCTGGCAACCAGTTTAATTTCAATCTGAATTCCAAGTTCTAATTTTAACTTTTTAAGCTCTAAATGGGGGGGGGTGCGTTTGATGGACAGTGTGTGCAACCTCCTCCTATGGGCCCAGAAGCCTATCATGGCTGGGCGGAGTGTTATCCAATCAAGAGCAAGTGGAGAGTTGAAAATTGGAACCTGACACAAATCAGTTTATTCAGAAACACATTAAAGTGTGGGTTTTAAGGAAAGTTAGTTCTTAACTATCTCTGTAAAAAGTTTTGACTGAAACCAAGTGTTGTGCCTCATCAGAGTATCCATTAACCTTCATTGAGTGTATTTAAATTAAATTCCAATGCAAAGTGCCTCATCAGTACTTTGATCTACTGGTTGAGGGATAAGTGGTCAGTGGTATCCCCTTCACATTATTAAAAATCCTTGCTGCTGTATATTGGGACACACTACCATATGCAGATAATATCAGACCTCTCAAGTGTTACTGGCAGGGAATACCTAATTTTAAAGCACCTGAATCCTGCCACATTATGCCACTCATATCTATCTTTCTTGAGGGAAATTGTCACAGGCAGATATTTAAAGAATCAACTTCTCCCATACAGACATCCCCAATATTTAAATCTGCAAAAGGAGCTCATCTCCTGTGGTGAAATGGGTGCTAATGCAGGAAAGGGTCTTTTCGGTGCTGGCTCCCCAACTGTGGAATGAACTCTCCCATACATCTCCTGTAGGAAGATGCCATATCTCATATTTTTTAAATGCCAGGTCAAAACATACTTTATTTATTCAGCAGGGCTTTTATCAGATCATTTGTGGTGTTGATTCCTTTTTGGTATTTGGGTTTATATCTGCCTTTCCTCTTTATTTTCTTTATGGATATGTTGTTGGAATTATTGCTATTGCTTCTTGCTTGGTTTTTAATCAATGTATGTTGAGAGCCACTTTATAAATTTGGGAAGTGTGGGGAAAGCATTATTAAAAAATTAATACAGTAGTACCTTGGTCTGCAACCATTTTGGATTACAACCACGTCAAACCCAGAAGTGTGTGTCCCTTTTTTTGGATTACAACCCATTTTTTTGGAGGCCTCATTGATGAAAGCGCACCTTGGGTTACAACCTGTTTTGGTTTACAACCAGACCTCCTGGACAGATTATGTTTGTAAACCACTGTAATAGCAAAATTCATAATAAATAAATCAGCTAGAAACTTAGAGACAGAAAAATTGGGAATAAATTAAGCTGCTCAGTGTCCTGTTACTTATAATAACTATTTGGTTGGGGGTGACAAATAAAAGGGGGCATTGTTTCCGCCCGAGCTTTGCAGTCATCCTTTTGTGCAATAAAAAGGGGGGACCTGGTGCTTATAACAATGGGCTAGTGTTTGAACACCTGATGAGAGACATCAGGCAAAAGGAGGATGGAATCTGTACAGGATGCAATAAAGCTAAAGCTAAGCGTGGTCTTTTCTTCTGACAGCTATTCTCAATGAATTCTATATAGTTAGAAATAAGGCTATTGATTGACATTTATTATGGCTGGGCACGATCCAGCCAAAGATAAGCCGTTTTAAGTCCCATTGATGGGACAGCTAGGCAAGTGCTTAGACCTCTACTGTAGAAATCAATGTGACTTCAAAATGCTTAGCTGTTGGGGCTGGCTCATGCTGTTTATTTGAGAGCTTTCCATGAAATGAAAAGTTAATGCAAAAGTGAGAGACAGAGAAAAGCTGTCCAAGTCTACAGTGACAAAAACAGATGGAAACAAAAGATGTCTTCATGCTAAGGCAGCCTTAAGTAATGGCAATGAATGACCAATGAGTTGAACCCGGCATCGTCTGTGACAATGCACAAAATAACAAGGGGCAGCCCTGGCCTGGGCTCACCTTCTATGACAGACTTTAGGTGCTGCTTTTAGAAGGTTAAGGTTTAGAGTCGAGTTGAGGGTTGGGAACTGGGAACATTAAGGGGCCCCTTGCTTTTCAATAGTAAAGTAAAGGTAAAGGGACCCCTGACCAATAGGTCCAGTCGTGGTCGACTCTGGGGTTGCGGCACTCATCTCACTTTATTGGCCGAGGGAGCCAGCGTATGGCTTCCGGGTCATGTGGCCAGCATGATTAAGCCGCTTCTGGCGAACCAGAGTAGCACACGGAAACACTGTCTACCTTCCCGCTGGAGCGGTACCTATTTATCTACTTGCACTTTGATGTGCTTTTGAACAGCTAGTTTGGCAGGAGCAGGGACCGAGCAATGGGAGCTCACCCCGTCGCGGGGATTCAAACTGCCGACCTTCTGATCGGCAAGTCCTAGGCTCTGTGGTTTAGCCCACAGCGCCACCTGCATCCCTTTTCACTAGTAGCTCACCATAATTTCACCAGTAGCTCTGTAACATTGCAAGGAATTCTGGGTTGCACATTTTCATTACCAGCCAAGGGAAGTTTGCAACCCTCCCCCAATTTTTCTTTCTATGTGCCATTGCTAAAATATGACTGATGACTTTGTTGTGCCTTTAAAATGATGGTTATTGTATTGCATTCAAATGATGTGATATTGTTATCCCAAAAGAGACCTCGGTTAGAAAGACAATTTTGTGCATTGTCAGAACAGAAGGTGAACACCTGTTGCGTAACGAAGCCAACATTTTGGTATTTGCTCTATCAACAAACTAAAATGTGTTGGAAAATAATAGGAAGCCACCTGAGCTGCTCTTCTTCTTTCTCATCCTTAGGTATATAACTTGCTTCCTAGACCTACTTGCCTGATAATCAGACCTCAGTTGTTGCAATAAGGAAAGCCAAACAACTCCTTAATGGAATTTTAAGGTTCACAAGACCTTATGAAAGGAATTTACTTTATCCAACAATTAAAGTATGCATAGCAAAAATATTGCCACAAATTATTCATGATGCTGAAATTTGGAAGGTCCAGGCAGCAAGAGGAGGAAGCCGCTCAGGCGCCTGGGGCGGCGCACCCAGGGGTGGGGCGGACTGCGCATAGAGGCAGGGTGCACTGCCTGCCTCCTCCCACTCAGCCGCCCTACAGCTGGGGGGGGGGGGAGACAGCAGGCGGACCATTTGTGCAGCCCGAAGCCTGCACACGCCCAAGCCACCGCGTATCTCCCAGGAGAGACGCGTGACTCGGGTGCGCTGCAGGCCCCTCGGTGAGTGCTGCCTGGCATTTTGTCACCCCCCTCAGTGGTGACACGTGGGGTGACCCGCACCCACCGCAGCCCCTTCCTCCGCCCCTGGGTCCAGGTTGGGGGACGGGCATTAAATAGGCAGCAGACCAATCAGTGGGAATAATCCTGCCAGAACAGAACACCATTAAATCCCATTGACTTCAAGGAGAGAAATTTAAAGTTATGTTCTCTGATTAGAGACATTTAAAGTCATGAAATCACCCTTTGGGTGATTTTTTTGTTAAGGCCTCCATGTTTTCTAAGGGTGGGACCTATAGTTAGCCATACTTAGAGTAGACCTATTCAAAGTATGGCTGATTCTGGATGCAACACAAATATCTGATTGGGGAAAGCAGGGTCAAGGGTGTTTCCCAGGCCTTGCATCCTGCATGTGGAAATGCAAACTTCTTATGGGCTTTCAGTAGGAGTAAAATAAATGGGCCTGAGGGAGTGGCATTGCATTGGTGAAATGGTCCAGCACAAATGGTGAGCATATATTGCTGTTGTGGGTAATATTTATATTTATATTTCTTACCCACCCTTTACCATGAGGTGTCAGGACAGGTTGCAACATTTTAATAATACAATATTAAAAACAATTAAGAGAATAGGGTGGATCCTACAGCATATATCTCAAGTGTCAAAGCCCAGAGTAAAGAAATGTGTCTTCAATATGCAACAAAAACTATGTAATGAAGGCAGCGTTCAAAATTCACTAGGCACCAGGTACATTATGCACCTGGCTATTGGCCGCTTGTGACCAAGTGAACATGCCCAGGTGCCAGGGTGGTGCAATATTTAGTGAACAATATTTAGTGTCTTTCACTAGATCCAAATGCTACATTGAAGTCAAAGAAAGACTTAGGGAAGAACTCTTAGTATGTGTCTCTGTGTGTGATGCCAATGCCAATTTCAGAATCATGCAAAAAAAAAAAAAAGCCTTAAAACTTGGCTCTTATATGGTCTCTTAATATCCACCGTGGCTTTGAATTTTTTTCTACAAATGTTGAATTTGGATCCTATTTCCCTAATGCATTCTTGCCCTACACATTATTTTATTGAAGAACTGCAACGCAAAATCCAGAGGCGTGTGAAGTTTGAAAGAAAGCATTTCTGTCTGTGCATTGTTTCAGGAAATGTGAATTAGGAAGGTTCACATTAAAATGCAAACTGAACTGATATTCTCCCTAAGAGAGGCTGGCCACTGATTGCAAGAGCTCCTCAAGGTGTGCAGTAAAACCCACACTTTTAAACACAGCAACCCACAATTCCCTCCCTGCAAAAATGATACTGGCATTCTTGCAGAGGCCAGAAATCCTACTCTTCTGACAGAAGTAGAATAATATCCAGAATGTGTCGGAGCTCTGCCTTGTTCCATCAGATTTGGAGTCTGTTTTATCAATAGACTGGCTGGGGACACTCCCAGACTGCATTCAACCCTGGAAGATAATTTCATTCAGTTCACATTTTTAAGCAAACTGAACTAATTTACACCTTCTGGACTAATGCATGGCTTGGAAGGTAATTATGCTTTGCGTTTGCTTATCCACTGAATTTTGTGTTACAGTTCTCCATAGTTTAAAAATAATAATCAGTATTTAAATGCTTCTTTGTAAGAAATTGTGTATTTAAATACAGATTTTCATATTGGTTTTTTTTTTCCTTTGCGGGGGAGGTAGCAAATCCTAAATTGATTTGGAAACAGACTAGGATGAATTCATGAACATACACATGTGAAGCTGACAAGGACAGGAAATAGACTTATCCACCTATTCCTACTCCAGTCTCACAACCCCAGAGGCCTTCAGCCAGATTCAGGTGTGTTCAACTTCCAAAGCTCCTGCAGCCAATCAGAAGCCGCAGAAACCCTCTCAGATGTTCAGCTTCCCAAAGAACGTTTGAAAACTGGAACACTCACTTCTGGTTTTCAGTCGTTCAGGAGCTGGAACGTTTGAGTCCCAAGGCATTCGGGAGCTGAGGTACAACTGTATTCTGAAAAATGTTCTCTTAAAGGAGGAAATTTCCAAAACACATTTGGAGTAAAGTACATTTCTAGCACCTGGAGTTCATTATCCTCTCTGTACCTATCACTAAGGGTCAAAACAGACATGAGTCAAGAGGTCAGCAATCAGGTCTCCTTAAAAAAAGTTCTTCTTTAAAGCTGCCACAGTGGTGGAGAGAGGTGCTTCAGGTTGGATCAGAGCAGCAGTTCTGGGGAAGAGGGTGTTTAATGGCCCCCTCACAGTAACATCCTTCCCATCAAACACACACATACCCTTGTGTGGAGCTGCAATTAGACCTGCTGCAGGAACAACTGCATGGTTCCTGAATTCCTCTCACTGTGGGGTTAATGCCAATTTTTGCTTGCTGCTTTATAATGGGAAAATTGGGGGGGGGAGTGCAAAATGCCCCCTGCCTCAGCACTGGTGTGCTCCAATCAAAAACAGAGCTCCCTGGTGGATGTTTTACATCAGGCTTGGAGAACCATGGCTCTCCAGATGTTGTTGGGCTTTAACTCTCATCATCCCTGACTGTTGGCCATGCTTGCTTGGGCTGATGGGACTGGAGTCCAACAGGACCACAAGGTTACCCCCACACCACACCCCAGTTTACACTGTCTGTATCAATAGATATAGATATATAAAAATTCTGGAGATCTGAGAATAGGTCTCTTTCATTCTCTTCATTTTGGCACTGGGTTTTGATTCATCCCCATGGTGCCAGATGAGTTTTATGTGGTAGCCATTTTAAATTGGCTCTTTTTCTTCGACACTGAATTGGGAAAGGCTTTGCCAGCCCTTACAGCCATTGGAAATGCGTTGACTCATCCTAGGTACTAATAGCAAATTCATTCTCTAACTGTGGGTCTTTATGTTGCCAACACAGCAACATATGCACACAAGACAGAGGTATTAGCAAACCTGGGAGAATCCCATGGTAGGGAGTTGAACAGAATGGTGTATTCTGAAAAGGGGCATGGCTGGCTGGAACCCTGAGCAGGAGCACTCCATCCCCCTGAAGGTTTGAAGACCCCCCTGGTGTCTTCCTGTCTCCCAAAGCCTTCCCTTGGCCTCTCCCTCTACTTCCCTTTACTGTCTTCTCAAAATGCCTTCACCTTTCTAGCTTAGCTTCCCATGTTCTCCTTGCCAAAATGTGAACTGGCTATGCTCAGCCTTTAACTTTATGCGTGGCTGCTCCTGAGATATCCCCAAATGCTGTCTAAATTGTTTTTTGAACTCCTGCCACTTGTGTCTGACAACAGCTTGATGGGCCTGATGCTACCTCCTTTCTCTCCCCCCCCCTTCCAAAATGAAGAGAGAGAGAGACAGTGTTTTAATTAAATATTTAAGAACGTGTCACATTAGGTTTAGATCTACACAGTTAGATGTGGTGGAATAGATCGTTCCATAAGCCTTTGGAAGTCCAATTGTTCAAACAACTGAGCCTGCAAGGATCACTTACCTCCATTGGCTTCAGGGGACTAGAGTTTTGTTCCCAGTGAAATGGGAAAAGATATCCTCTTCACATGAAATCCATGCCAGCATTCATTTCTACTAAATTTCTGCCCTGTCAAGTTATGGGAATATATATGCCTCTGTTTTTCACAGTGCTAGAGTTCTTCAACTCAAGACTGGCTATACTGAGGGGCAGAATGAGGCAACTGCCACAGGTGGCAGAAACTGGGAGGCTGGGGCAACATTCCCTTAAGCTAGCCTGCTGGCCTCAGGTGCCATGGAAGATGCAACCTTATTGCCAAAGTTGAAGTAGCATTCAACTCTAGTCAGCTTCTCTATGTGGAAAAGAGGGTTCCTTTGCTTGTCCTTTGTTAAGGCAGCAAATTGACTTCATCCAGAGCTGCTTCAGCCAAACAGCTTCTGGTTTCAAAGTACAGATTTTAACCCAGGGGCCAGCAAACATTTTCAGCAGGGGGCTGGTCCACTGTCCCTCAGACCTTGTAGGGGCCCAGACTATATTTTGAAGAAAAAAATGAACAAATTCCTATGCCCCACAAATAACCCAGAGATGCATTTTAGATAAAAGCACACATTCTACTCATGTAAAAACACACTGATTCCCGAACCATCCGTGGGCTGAATTTGGAAGGCAATTGTGCCGGATCCGGCCCTCGGGCCTTAGTTTGTCTACCCATGTTTTAACCTTTACAGCTCTAATCTGCTGTGGACCAGGGTGCAGAAAGAACAGTCTTCTCCCAAATGAACCTACTCACCCTTTAAAGTAATGTTGTGAGGGTGCCTCCAATCTCACATTTGCTTCATGGAAGTTAACTGTCTCCACTGGTTGGAAAATCAAACTGTGTAGGCACCTCCCAGAGATACCTGGATCTACCAAATCCATCACTTCTTCCATTCAACACTAAGTGCTGACATTGAAATATATATGCAGGTGTTTGGGCAATGGACACTGTTCACCTGAGAAACCAGCCAATGCAAATGGGCTAATAATACCAAGGATTGGCAGTGTTTGGTTGATCCATTGGTGATGTCCATATTAGACTACTGCAATTTGTGCGCTCTCTCTCTCTCTCTATATATATATATGTAATATAGCTATATATAGTGCTATATATTTGTGCTATATAAAAGCTTTGAGAATGCTTTTCAAATTTCAACTGGTCAAAAATGTGGCCACCAAAGTCACAATGGGGACAAGGCAGTCATACCAGCATTGCTGGCTGCCAGTGTATTTTGGGATCCAGTTATACAGTTTAGTCACAAACTATATGTTAGGCTGCCTGCATGTGTGCAAACCTGCCCACACACTGAGGTCAGAATCAGAGACCTTCTTTGAGCATCCACTTTTCTGGGTTGCTGAGGGCAATGGCCACAAACAAACAGGCTTTCTCCATGGTTGTCTGGCAGCATTTTAATTCTCTCTGTCCAAAGCTGTGTCATGTTAATATGCTTCAGGGTTTTGGAAAGCTCCAAAACCTTAAATTTTTATACAAGCCTTTCAGGGGTCACCTTGTTTTACTGTTTAATTGTATAATATGCAAAAAAAATTTCACAATTCCTCTGAAAAAGAAGTTTTGCTTGTAATTTTCCCTAAGGTACGTATTTGGGCAACAATTTTTCCCTGTCACAATCATATATATATATGTGTGTGTGTACTTTATTTTTACTAATCTATCTGTTTCAGAACATTTTTGTCCACCCATCATCCACAGATTACAGTACAGATTAAAGAATTTTAATATAACCAGTGCACAGCCATATTAAACAAACAAGAGAAGGTTCAAAATACAGAGCAAAAAGTACCAGCATAAAGCCTAGCAGTTTACTAAATATCTCCCAAATTCCCAGGGAAATAAACAGGTTTTCGCCAGGTACCAAAATGTCATAACGCTTAACACACATATATACGTGATATATATATTTTTGGTTGGAGATTTTAGAAACATTTTTCCCTCCCATCCCTACTCTCAGCTAGCCTATTTCCTGTATCTGACTTAGACTGTAGAGCTCAGGCATAGAGCTGCATATGACATTTGCTAGGGGCAAAGGCAGTTCATTCACTCTTCATAAAACATTCCCTCTAGGTTCATGCTACACACATCTATTTAGCAAGCAAAGCAGAGCAGGGAATTCCTCTGGAACCCACTAGAGGCCTCCTTTCTACCTGCCACATCTCTCTGTGTGTATCTCTCATACACACACATACGAGAGCATGCTAATATATGATCTGTTTAACTAAGTTGGGAGTATTAATTAAATAAAGCAAGAGCTTGATTAGGACTTGGAGAGGGAGAGAGAGACAGAGAGAGAATGAAAAATAAAATCCAGCAGCTTCTGTATGAAATTGCAAAGCAAACACTTTGGCTGTAACCAGTGGAGGTTTCCCCCAGGTCTTCCATCAAAGCGCAAAACCGAGAGGGCAAAGACGAGAGATTGTATAGCCAACAGATGCGTGTTGTTAAAATATGCATCTGCCAGCCGTGCAGTTTAAGGAGCCAGAGGGCTACCTTGTAGATCTTGCTGCACTCAAGGGAGCATGAGTGAATTCCAGGCCCTGCCGGGCAAGCTGGGGGTTGCAGACACGTTAATTAGTGTTGAGTTTCCAGATCTCAGATGCAACCAGGCGAATAGAAACTTTGAACAGAGCAGTTGCTTTGCCGCGAGGAAGAGAAGGGTGGGAGAGGATGAGAGTGGAAGAGGAAGGGAGAGGGTCAGGAAGCTCCTGTTGCTCTGACAGTGTGACCTAATCCTCCAGAAGCACCAACTCATGGCAGCCATAGGTAGCTGGGTCCCATGCTTGCTGGGTAGGTAAAGCTGGATCTTTTCCCCAATGAAGCCTGGCTGGCTGACAGGATCCTGCTTGGTAGTAAAAGGGGGCTACCTTCCACCCCATAGGTCTGTCCTTAAACAGTGCTGAAATAATGTGTCCTGTGGCCCCTGGACATGGTGGGGTGGAGGAGAAATGTCTTCTGGGGCTGCAGGCAGTGTTAGAAATGCAGATATATAAGCTAGGTACCAAAATGGCTCCTTAAACCAGGGTTACAGTCGCCAAAACGGAATGCCTAGTTGCCATTTTGGGGCCAGGCAGCTCCTAAGTCATATTTTTCAATATGACTTTTTGGTTCCTGAAATTCATCCCGATTGTGCCGATAAAATGCTGCGGATAGAATTCTACAGGATGTATCGCTAGTGTGTGAAAGCAATCAAGATCCAAGGATCCCCAAGCATGCACCTCCAGATGGTGGAAAGGTCAGGCACCATTCTGGTGCCTCGGCATCATCACTTGGTTGCAAGTGGCCAATAACCAGGTGTAAAATGTGCCTGGTAAATTTCGGGCACTGGCTGCAGATAGTTCTGAAGAGGAGGCATCTGAGCCCAAGGAAGAGACAAAGCTGGGCGCTGCTCTTCCATGGAAGCCTTTAGCAGGGTCACTGGCTAGGAGACTGCATCCTGTGTAGGTTTAGCACCCCAAATATCTCTGTCCTTAGTGTCTTTGGAGCTCTCCTCTAGCTGAGAGGAGAAGGAGGCCCTGGGCCGTGGCACTATGGGGAGGCAGGAACATAGGAAGCTGCCTTTAACCAAGTCAGACCATTGGTCCATCTAGCTCAGTAGTGTGTACACTGAGTGGCAGCGCTCTCCAGGGTTCCAGACAGGTCGTCCCTCCCAGCCATGCATGGAGGTGCCAAGGATTAAAGTTGGGCTCTTCTGCATGCAGCACAGGTGATGTGCTACTGAGCTACACCCTTTTCCCTAGGTGAGAGAGCAGAGAACCTTGATGGTTCCACAGCTTTGCACATTGGAACGCCATGTAAGTGAAGCTCATAATTAATCATCATCAACAACATTATCCAGAAACACTGGCCTCTTGCCTCCTGTCAATGCCTTAGAAAATTCATTATGCTGTTACTTACGACAGTGGATTATATTTGACAGCCTCAGACTATATACAACAACAACCAGATTGCAGCTAACGGAAGTATTGCATTGCATCAAGGTGACGGCTGTATGCAAGGAGAATAATCTTTGCTCCAATTTTCTGGTAGCTGGAAAGAATAAACTCTCTCTCAAAGGCTGTCCTCTGAGATTGGTTCAGCTGCAAATTCACACCTATCAGTCTTTGTAGTTGTTCAAGGGCATTTTTCTTTTCTTTTTGGGGGCTCCTTGTCTCTTGCATTAACTAACTTTCTTAGTGGTCAATGGATCTGCAACCAAGCATCTGCCAAAATAACCAAGAGCAAAAAGGACCTGCCTTTGGCAAGTCTTGCATACCCTTACATGGTTCTGTGGCATTGTGGGGTGGTGCCACTTCCCCCACTGTGATCCGGCGCAGTTTCTGAATGCTGGGGCTGTCCAACTGGTAAGGAAACTTAACTCTCACCTGGCCAGCCAGGAACTGGATGCAAGCCTGCCTGCAGATTGGTCAGTAGTAGGCAGGTTTGGTTTTTGGGGTGATCCTGATGGAGCACGTAGGCTTTCCTCAGGTCCCAGGATATTTAAGCAGCATGCCCTGGCCCCAACATTCAGTTCTTCATCAGATAACTCACCCCCTTCCTTTGTTTAATGCTGTGCCTTGCGTAATTTGACCTTGCTATGGCACTGTTGGTTGTTGTATTCGGGGCTGGGCAGGAATTTGTCTGCCAGGCCAATTAGCCCAAGTTTGGTGGTTTTGCCTATATCAAAGCAATTATCAAAACTTTGGTGGTTTATGCATTGGGTAAACCTTAGTCTTGGCTGGAGGGGAGGTTGTAGTCTCCACCTGCCCCTCCAGATGAAATAGTATCCTGCTAAAGGGATCCGAGAGGAGTTGGTTCTGTCCATATGCCCAGGCAGGGGCTTGGGCCACAGCATTCCTCAAGATGGTGATTCCTGTGGTGGTCCTCCTATTTGATGTAGGTCATAGGACTCCCCCACTATTGGGTTGACCCAAGTTTCATTTCTGGCAGGCGGGCCAGAAGTCAATGGTTATGCCCAACACCTATGCCAAACCTCTTACATTTGTAAGTTGTTTGACCCAATAAGCTGTGTTGTGTCTGGTTCTTCCTATTTAGTCAAGGGGCACTGGGGGTTAGAAGCCTTGGCATGCAAGAGGCCTATGTGAAATTGTGGAGTTAATGGATGACTCTTAAGTGGAAAGATCTCTTGGAGAGGTAGATGGCAATAGCAGTGTACATCCACTAATTATATCCATTTATAGGGGTGCTCACTGTTTAAAGCAAGGAAACTGGGTCCTGTGGGTAACTGGATTCTTCTGTCAAACATCAGGTGATCAGTTTTCACCCAAGTGGCACTTTGAAGCCCTAACAATTAACTGATTGCCAAGCCAAAATAAGACAACTTAGGATAGCTCAGTCTCAAAGCACAAGACTCCTAATCTCTGGGTCATGGGCTCAAGCTCCACATTGGGCAAAAGATTCCTGCACTGGAGGACTAGATAACCCTTGTGGTCCCTTCCAACTCTACAATTCAAAACTTTGCACTTTTCTACATTTTGCAATGCACGTGTACAAAAATGGGGAGGAAGTATGCACAAAAATGCACATATTAGTGAAAATAACACCAAAAAACGCAATTTATTTGGGGAAGCCGTGTTGCAGAAAAGTGTATATCAAGTAATTTTGCATTCAAAAATATGTGTATTAGGAGAAATTCACACTAAAAGCCTGATGGAGTTGCACAAGGACTAGATTGCAAATTGCTATGAAAATGTGGAGAACTGAGCTGAATATTGGAAAAATGAGAAACTGAGAAAATTCAAAATTGACAGATTAGCCCAAGCCTAGTAGTGAGTTGGAGAACTGGGAAGCTTCAGCAGCAGTTACAAACCTGCAACTTGGCTTGATGCTACCCCACCTCTCCGTCATTGGGAGCCTGCTCCCAATTGAATAAACTTCTAACCACAGCACTGTCCTTCCTCCCCATAAATGGAAGACGTATTTCAAAGTGGTGTGCACCATCTTGAGATGCACATTTTGCGGGGGGGGGGGGACCATTGCTCACATTTCTATCTCTGTGTGAAAACCCAACAATTTCACACCCAAAGCTTGATTCTGAAACATCCAAACACACCCGCTACCATTTCAAACGGACATGGAGGGAAAACACCCTTTGTGTTTGGCAGTGAATCCCAAAGCTACAGACTTACAAGTTGTTATTTGCCCTGTGCTGTGCTTGAAGCTTTTCTATGGGAATTGGGGGGTTCTGAAGGGTTTGGAGGCGGGGGGCTTATAAGGGGCCAAAGAGGACATCTGGGGAGGTGCAGCCGCCTGCTCTAGGAATGTACGATTAATAATTGATGCACAATTAATTTCTACATCCACCTTTTGCTGTCTGTTTCCCCGCTCCCCTCCTCCCCTGTTAGAGCCCCCCCCCCTTAATATTAACTCTGCCTTCCTCTAACTCCCATTAGGAATAAAGCTTTCCTAAATCAACATGAATTATTTAATGATACAGATTAAGTCGATTCAGACACAGAGCTTCTGTCTTTTAATTTGACATCTAACTGAAGGCAGGAGGGGAGGGAAAATGGGAACATTCCCTGGGTGGTCAGAGGACTTCAAGAAGAAGAAGAAGAAGAAGAAATAGATGCCTTTGGGGGAGAAATAATGTAGCAGAAGCATTTCATCACAGCGTTATCACTCCTTGATGTACAAAGCACCCTGTCATTAAGTATTACTAGGTTACATGCATATAGTAATTAGAGCATTACTGAGATGTGCTCCACATCCAGACTCTATAGGCTTCTTCCTCTTATTTGCGTGGGTTTTACTTGTGTGCATGTGTGTGCGCGCAGCCTCACGTGGGGAGGGGGGATTTTCTTAGCACGTACTAAGAAGCTTGCTCTTTAAAAGAACTGCCCACAGTGTACAAATCCACATCCTGGGCTTAATTGGAGCTGGAGCTGCACACCCAGTTGCGTCCACACACAACAAGGAAGATGGGGACGTGAAGACCCTTCAAGTGTCTCTGTTTTCCAAGGACAGTCCTGGATTTACAGAAGCCGTCCCGGTTTCTGATTTGATCCCAGAATGTCCCGTTTTTCCTTAGGACGTCCCTATTTCCATCAGAGAAATGTTGGAGGGTATGTTATGCGACTCCCGAGCCAAGGAGATAAGTAACTGTACAACCTTTAGAAGACATCTGAAGGCAGCCCTGTATAGGAAAGTGTTTTATTAATGTTTTATCATATAAAAATAGGGGTTTTTTAAAGTAGAATTGTTTATAAAAAAATAATATTGGAAGCTGCCCAGAGTTGCTGGGGCAATCCAGTCAGATGGGTAGGGCTATAAATAATGAATAAGGGACTATTGTGAAACGAGATTTAGCAGTACTTATGCAGTGGTACAAAATAGTAAAGCACACCTACACATGAGAGTAACCTCCACACACATACACACACCCCCAAAACACCCCTGTTATTTTTGTTATTGTTATTGTTATTAGATTTGTTGCCCGCCATTCAGCTGAAGGTTTCAGGAATATATATATATGGTATCTGATGAATATATATATGGTATCTGATGAAGCTTATACCCAGAACAAATGTAGTTGGTCTCTAAGGTGCTACTGGACAATTTTCTGTTTATTTTGACTGTGTCAGACCAACACAGCTACCTACCTGAATCAGGAATATATAATACAACATTAAAGCAATTTAAAGCAAATGATAGATTACAACCCCACAATCTGGGAGGGAGGGGGTGTGACAAAATGTGGAGCCAAGCAGAAAGAGCCAGGACTTAATCAGGACCAATGCAAGACCAGCTTGGATGTGTGCTGAAGCAGTATGGTGAGAGCCTAGGAGGAACGTCTCAGTGCAGCTCAGCACAGAGCCTCTGTCATTCAATCTGGGGGCAAAATCAGCAGCTGTAGAAGTGGGTAAAAATCTCCCAACAGCAGAGGGAGAGCTCAGTCTTCACGAAGTGCCACACACTGACTAAAATACACTGTCTAAAATTGGCTGATACGCCAATGCCCAGATCATACGCAGCGATTCAGAACTCCAGAGAGAAAGGTGCAGTGTAGGTCCCTTGTACAATATCATATTGGACCATTTCGGCTTTATCTGTTGAGGTGGCAGATGATTTATGAGGCTCTCCTACAATAAGCTACTTGTCGCTGCTAAATCATTTAGCATTCATTGTAATAGCATTAATCATGGTGAAGGTTCGAGGTATCTCCAGAGATGGGGATATGCTCTGCCCTTGGCACTCCGAGGCCAATCAGTACAAAGGCATGGATGAGGAAAGACATTTGTAGGGCTTGGTTTGCCGCAACTTGACTGGGAGAGGGTAGCTCTGCATTTGAGGGTCCCATGCCACGTGTTCTACTCAAAGAAACAAGCAAGGGTGAACTGAGGTACTTACAGAGATTCAACGGCAGTGAAAGGTAGTGGTGACTTTTCTCTGCTTTCTCACCTAGCTCCTTGTCATGAGGCGGAAACTCTACCCCTGGAAACCTCATGTCCTCTTAATCGAAAAGGAGCAGGAACTCCTTCTGGGCCTTCTGCTCTTTCCTGCATCTGTACTCTTATTAATATTGGAAGACTTGTCATTTCCAGAAACACAGCATTGCACAACTGACTGGATCTCCCTCTCCCCCTGCCCCTCTTGTTTGCATGCAAGCACACACACACACCTTTCTGCCACCCACCAATCTTAATTAGTTGTTCTCTCCCTTTTGGATCCCGTTCACATTGTGCATTTAAATCTCCCCCCAAGGAATCCTAGGAAGTGTAGTTTGTTGAAGGTGCTGAGAGTTGTAGGAGACCCCTGTTCCCCTTATGGAGCTACCATTCCTTGAGTTCCCTGTGAAGAGGGATTGATCATTATACCACTCTGGGGATGATAGCGTGTTGATGGGGACTAGGGGTCTCCTAACAGCTCCCAGCACCCATAAACTACAGATCTCATAATTCTTTGGGGGGAGCCATGATTGTTTTAAGTGGTGTCACAATGTATGGTGTGAATGTGGCCATTGTGTGGATGGTGCTGTATGAATCTGCTATTAATGCACTGTTACTGCATCAGTGGCATGTTGCAGAATACCCCCCCAAAATGCCCCCATTTGGAGGGGTTCAAGGTGGGCTCAGGGTGATATCTACCCTAGGTATGGCAATCACACTTCCTGCATGAACAGAGACAGGACTCCTGAGAATGCTCTGGCGTAGAATAGATTTCTAGAGTCCGTCTTGACTGATTGGTTGGCAGGCTGCTATCTGCCTTGTATGCATAGTCTAAAATCAGCTACCAGGCCATGATCCAAAATACTTACTTTTTTCAGCTATGGGGAATGAATAGTTGGCTTATAAAATGGTGCCTCCAGAGTTGACTCTCCTGTAAACTCAGACAGCATGAGATGCACACAAGGTGTTCAAGGCTTCCCCACTCCCTGGCACACACCCCCACCCCATGGTGAGGAACAGAAATGGAGTTGCCTGCCATGAATTGAGTATGTGGCCTTCAACAAACCATAATCTCTTTGCCTAATATATATCAATGGTGTGGAGAAATAGGATAGGTATGAGTTTTCTCCCTTGTGTTGCAATACTGGAGCTTAGGGCTATCAAACAGAAGGGGAAGAAATTGAGGCAGTGAGAGATTTTACTTTTTTGGGCTCCATGATCACTGCAGATGGTGACAGCAGTCACAAAATTAAAAGACGTCTGCTTCTTGGGAGAGAAGCTATGACAAACCTAGACAGCATCTTAAAAAGCAGAGACATCACCTTGCCAACAAAGGTCCATATAGTTGAAGCTATGGTTTTCCCAGTAGTGATGCATGGAAGTGAGAGCTGGACCATAAAGAAGGCTGATCGCTGAAGAGAAGAATTGAGGCTTTTGAATTATGGTGCTGGAGGAGACTCTCAAGAATCCCATGGACTGCAAGAAGATCAAACCTATCTATTCTGAAGGAAATCAGCCCTGAGTGCTCACTGGAAGGACAGATCCTGAAACTGAGGCTCCAATACTTTGGCCACCTCCTGAGAAGAGCAGACCCTGATGTTGGGAAAGATGGAGGGCACAAGGAGAAGGGGACGACAGAGGACAAGATGATTGGACAGTGTTCTTGAAGCTACGAACATGAGTTTGACCAAACTGCGGGAGGCAGTGGAAGACAGGAGTGCCTGGTGTGCTCTGGTCCATGGGCTCGCAAAGAGTCGGACACGACTAAATGACTAAACAACAACAGGGCTATCCAATGAAGCTGAGTGTTGGAAGATTGAGGACAGACAAAAGAAAGGATTTCTTCACACAGGGTGTGGTTTATGGCATTTAGTGCCACGAGAGGTAGTGGCGGCCATCAACCTGGATAGCTTTAAAAGAGGATTGTATTATTTCATGGAGGATAATACATCAGTGGCTGCTAGCCAGTGGCTGCTATCTCCTACCTCCACTGTCAGAGACAATAAGCCTCTGAATACCAGTTGCTAGGAATCCCAAGTGGGAAGAGTTCTGCTTGCTGACTTCCCATCGGCATCTGTTTGGCCACTGTGAAACCAGGATAACGGATTAGATGGAGCTAAGGAGCAGATCTGCTATGGAACTAATGAAGCTTAAGCTTCAGGGTCCTTAATCCTGAAGGGGCCCCAAGGCAACTTTAGTTCCCATTGCTTTAAAACATTGGGTCTAGTAGACCCAATTTGAATCCCAAGACTTAATTTTTGTCATATATATTTCAACAACCCCACAGATGTTGTAAAGATTTGGTGATCTGTCGTGGAACAACTCTATGGAAGAAGATAACAGTGGTTACCCAGACCTCGCTGCTGGTTGCAAAGGGGCCCCCTTAACAGTTCGAGCTTCAGGGCCCCCAAAATGTTGGTCTATCACTGGGTGGGCCTCTGGCTTGGTCCAGCAGGGCTCTTCATGGAGTTGTTAATTTAAGATGACCAGATGGGATTTTGCCCATTCCTCCATCTTTGAGAGACCCACTGTGCCATAGCGGCTAAGATTATGAGTGATGAGCAGGAAAATCCTCTCATCCTGCTCTCATTCCAGTCATGGATTCATTGGGAAGCTTTGGATAAACTGCTGTTTTTTGCAGCCTTAGTCCCCTTCCCATCATCTCCAACATGGGGGTTAATCAAGCTGGCCTACTTTACAAGATAGTTGCAAGGATTGCCAAGTGCTTTGAAAACACTAAAGCACTTTATGATTGCTATCATTTCTCTGAACAGACTCTTTGTCTTATATGGCAAGCTGTTCTTCAAGCTCTCCTCACTTTCAAAACAGATTTGCCATCATACTGTAGGGGTGAGGTGGGGGCTACTGTTCAAGAAACATGATAAACGTTTGTGAATTAAAATTAGGCTTGTTTGGAAACTAGCCATTATACCCACTATCACAGTTATTTATCATGCATTTTAGGGAACAGACTCTGAGTGAGAAAAGGCTGCATCACAATAAATGTATTTGTCTTTAAGGTGTTTAGGTTACAGCAGATTAACATTCATACATGCATGCATGTGCATGAAAACACACACACACACAGGTTCGTTCCTTTGCTCCTCCACAGAAGACAGGCAAAATTGATTTACTTATATCCCTATTAAGCCTCTCTTAGCCAGGCGCATGGTACAAGTTTGAAGTGCCGTATTTCATTTATTTGGCAGCCCTGCTGCCTGCCAAATTCATTACTGTACAATAACACTTTTACACGATGTGTGCGCAGCAAATAAACTGGATAGGGAGAGGAAAGTTGTGTGTGGGCAGGCAGGGCGGGGGAATGACATGAAACAGCGAGACAAGGAAGCCCCCGTTTCCCCCTCTGCCGCAGCTCATACTCAAATCCACTTAAGCATCTGAGCCTTCATTCCCAGGCTTGATTCCTTCCACTCCTTATTTATTGCATGCATAGTTTGAAGCCCAATGAGACAGCGAATAGCATGGCATGTCCAATTGCTGACAATATGCTGAAAGCACCTTTGTGAAGGGCCCTACGGGGATTTCCACAGCGTTCAGCTGGAAAATAAGGAAGGTGGTTTATTGTGGGGGGGGGGGTTGCAGGTACGAGTGGGCCGTTTCACTCCTACCTATAGCAAGTTTGGGCTTGTAGGTGCTGGCAATGTAGAGGTTGGTTGAGTTTGACAGATGGCAAAAGTGGCCCTAGTTACATTTGCATTATTATTGAAATTTGGGCTGGGCTGGGCCAGTCCAAGACATCTAAGTGTCCAGAGCATGGGGCTGATAATGCCAAGGTTGCAGGTTCAATCCCCCGTGTGGGACAGCTGCATATTTCTACATAGCAGGGGACTGGACTAAATAATCCTCAGGGTCTCTTCCAACTCTACAATTCAGTGATTCGAACATGAAACACAAGGTGTTGTCCATTGCCTGCCAGACAATCACCAGGAAGTCTGTGTGTGGTTGCCACCTGAGCTACAGTTTGGATGATCTTCTAGGGCTGTGAAGTGCCCCCAGGCTTTGGACTGACCACACCCAGCTTATGTGGTCATTTGGTCATTGCAACATACCTACACAATGCAGCTGATGCAACACACAGTTTGGAAAGCTCAGTACCTTAGATCCCGAACACCTTGTGAGTCAAACGTTTTGGCTCCCAAACATCGCAAACCCAGAAGTGAATGTTCCAGTATGCAAACGTTCTTCGGAAGCTGAATGTCCGATGCTGCTTCTGCGGCTTCCAATTGAGTGCAGGAAGCTCCTGCAGCCAATCAGAAGCTGTGCCTTGGTTGTTGGACGTTTTCGGAAGTTGAACAGACTTCCGGAACGGATTCCGTTCGACAACCAAGGTACGACATTCTCCTCTGGCCTGTGAAAAAGGAAGAGAGTAGAGGGGAGAGTAGAGGTTACCTTTATTATCTGAACCAAGCCCATGTATACTTAGTATCCTATAGGGATATGAACAAAATACCAGCTTTGGCCCAGCCATTCTCAGGTGTAATGTTGAAACGGCCCTGAAATGAGTCTGCAGCAATGAAAATTCTCTGGCTTCACCTTTGTGAGTCACCATGTGGCTTTCTGCTGCTCTTGAGGTCTTCCTCCAAGCAGCTATATGTTTAATTGGAGAAACCCAGGTGTGGTTAAAGAGGCAAGCAGGAGGGGAGCAGGATCAGCGCACATATTACTACCCACTGTCAGCTGTGCAGAGTCTGTGATGGGGAGACCCCCTCACCTCTTCCCTCCTTCCCCAATGGCAAAAAGGGGCACACATTTAATGAGGCCGCTTCCTCCTAAACAGCCGTGGCCGCTGCTGCTATTTGGGAGCAGCTGGGCCCCAGCTGGGCTGCACAGCTAGAGGGGAGAGTTAGCACAAGGATTTGCAAACCTAAGTCAGACCTCCAGCAGCACTTCCAATTTCATATGGCTTTAGCAAGAGATAATCATTTAGCAGCCAGTGCTGAAAGGCAAGAAGCAAGGAAATGTGTTGTCTGAGTTGGAGCTGGGTGGAGGGGTGGGGGTGGGGAGTAGGGGAGACTCCTTGCTGTCTATGGAAATCGCCAAATCCCCTGCAGCATCTCTCGCTCTCTAAGTAGTTTTTTTGCTCACTTTGCCACTTTATCTCCCAGTTAAAGCACTGCACCCAATCATACACAGACTCATGCATGCTCAACCTGGGGAAAGGTCTGCAGCTTAGTGGCAGGGGACGTGCTCTGCATTTACAAGGTGGAGGGATGGGGCAGAAATGTGATTCAGTTTTCATTTAAAGGCAAATGCCCCAAATTCGCACTTCCCAAAGCAATGTACAAATCGAAGCACGGCCATCCTTGGATGTTCACACTTGCAATGGACTTCGGCTGCCAAGTAGCATGCATAATGATGCATATACAGCAATACCTCGGATTACAAACTGCGATAACCTGGAAGTAGTTGCTCCGGGTTGCAAACTTTGCCCCAGGATGAGAACGGAAATTGCGCAGCAGTGGCAGCAGACCCCATTAGCGAAAGCGCACCTCAGGTTACGAACGGTTTCGGGTTAAGAACGGACCTCTGGAACGAATTAAGTTCATAACCCGAGGTACCACTGCACTGGGTAGGGTAAAGTGTTCCTATATTAGTGAAAATATAGAATGCAAAAGATGCATTGTCCTAGGGCAGACATAGGTAAACTCGGCCCTCTAGATGTTTTTGGCCTACAACTCCCATGATCCTTAGCTAACAGGACCAGTGGTCAGGGATGATGGGAGTTGAGGTCCCAAAACATCTGGAGGGCCGAGTTTGCCTATGCCTGCTCTAGGGGAAATGGTTCATCCCTAGTACCATGGCATGTTAAGTCCCTGACATTTCTGGTGAAAAGGGTCTCACGCAATGGGGCTTGGCAACAACCCACAATATCACGAGGCCAATCACCTGGCTCAGTAGTTTTATGCAATCTCAACAGCGTTTGTCTGCCTCACAGTCCTCCTTTCGCCCTGCCTTCGTCTTCTACAACAGAACTTCCTGAAACTTCTCTGTTCCCCCACCATGCTCCCACCACTGCTCCCTACGCCATAGTGAATTCCTGAAAATAGCACCTCAGATCTGCTCCCGCTACTGCCAATATATGCAGGCAGGCTGCAGTGAGTGGGCATGGATGGAATCATAGTGTTGGAAGGGACCTCACAGTTCAACTTGCCCAACACCTGCTAAGTGCAGCACCTGCTCCAGCCACCCTCGCCAATGGAATTCCCAGCATACTGCTTCCTGACAGTGGAGGTAGAACATAGCTACTAGTTGGGCCTTTGCTTAAACACATCCACCCTTGGAGGCAGTCTCTTCCACTTAGGTTTTTGGTGTGTTTTTTTCAAACGAATGCAGAGGTGCATTCAGCCCTTTTTCCCATCCAAGGGCTGCAATCCCCTACACACGGTTAACATGCCCTCCTGTTGTACATCACCCTTCCTGCTTGGATTAATGGCATCGCTCAGTTGTGGATCGCCGAAACTCCTGGGCTCTAAAACCAGGAATCAGTCAGTGTTAAGAGCTTGCTGGGTTGTTAGTGACCTGACAAAAGTATTGACTCCTTCTCCCCGTGTCAGGTGGCAGAGAAGAATGAAGCCCTCGGAGCGTGACATCATCTGAGCAACAAACCTCCGCTTTTCTATCGATCTTGCCTAATGAAAAATGAAAGTAAAGCTTGGGAGGGTTACAACAGCAACTCTTTAAAAAAAAAAGGGGGGGGAGGAGGGTTGCCAAGACTAGGTTTAAGGGTGAGGGTGTTTGTACTCAAGTCCAGACCTGGAGGGTACATTCTCCAGCCAAGAGTCTCTGAGCAAATGGAAGCTGGAGCCTGAATTGCAACAGCCTAAGAGTGCTAGACTGCCAACAGTTCCCAAGCAATTCTGTATGGCTAGAGAACATTAAAAAGTCCTGCTGGATCATACCAAAGGCCCATTGAGTCTAGCATCCCCAATGTCTCTGGAGAGCCTGCAAACAGGATATGAGTGCAACAGCACTTCCCCACTTGTGATTCCCACCATCTTGTATAAAAAGCAGAGCCACCTTAGTTTCCAGTTGTGAGGCAAGGAGGTGGGCACACCAACCCAGCCCTGATCACAACCCTGCCATGCCCTGCTCTAGCCTTATCCAGATAAGCTGCAGTGGTGCTGGTGTTGAGCTCCATGGCACTGCCCCATCAGATGGACCGTGGCTAGGGCTAGAGATTGGTTACTGAAACCTGAGAATTCTCCCTCTCTCTCAGTTTTCCTATCTGTGGAATGGAAAGAATAGCAGTGTGCTTCATAAACAGTTGTATCCATTCAGTTCTTCAACTGAACCAAGGAATACTATTCCCAGACATGTGTGTGGTGTCCTTGAGCATGGAAACCTTTGCCAAAATCCAACAATGTAATGTGGTGTGGGAAAAATAGAATTTTGATCACCTGCCATCAAAACAAATTGGGTGGGGGGAGGGACACAGCTACCTCCTTTGCATTTGGTGGAAATGTGTGGGAAGGGTCAATTCCATTCCTCCTCTTTCTCTTCCTCCAGTTCTAATGCAGAACCTCTCAAAGTACACAGAAAGCTGCTCCATGTAAGACTTAGAATGCAGCTCATGTCGAGACTGCAGGGTATAACCACTGCATAGATATATTTTGCTGCCATGTACACATAATAATGAATAACAACATATTGGGAATATGTGATTGACTGTTGCCCTTCTCAGAGTGGGTACACAAGTAGTTAAATGCATGTCTGTGAGGTCATCACCACACGGTTTGCATGCAGATTACAAAGTGGAATTTTGCAAAGTGTGAAGAGCTCTTGGATACCCATTAAGGAAAAACTGCACACCCTCCTTTGGGAGGCTTGTCTTATGCCTTGAGAATCATAGATCTAAAGAATTAGACTTCCTTAATACACTCACCTTTTGACCCCCATGGGAGAGGCAAGGGATTCATAGTGAATTATGGACTGAACAACTCCAATGAATCTTCATTACAGCATGAAATGAAAAAGGAAAAGGGAACTAAATGGAAGATCTCCCCTGGGTAGCTGGCGGCTGCAACTTATGAGCATCTTGTTAAATGGGGGGTGGCAGTGGGAGGGTGGGAAAGATAACACTTGTTTTACTTAAATAAGCAGTGCTGCGCTTCGGTAGGTTCAGAGAGGGCACTGGTCTTACGTTAACAGTGATCTATGCAAAGGTAGTGTTAGGGCTGGAAGCAAGGCAGAATGCAAACCAGGGAGAACGGCCATGTTTGTGTGTCCAGGTTTTCACTGCAAAGTTGTAAGGCTTAAAGGTTGGAGTAGAAGATGCAGGTTGGTTATTTCCACTCTGATTATTGATTCCCCCCCAATATTGGAAGGAACCCCAAGTGTCATCTAGTCCGATGCAGGAATCACAGCTGAACAATCCCTGACAGATGGCCATCTAGCCTCTGTTTAAAAACTTCCAGTGAAGGCGAGTTCACCACCTCCAGAGCTAGTCCGCTCTTGCCCTCAGGACTTATTCCTAACTTTTAGTCAGTATCCGCTTTCTTGTAATTTGAATCCATTGGTTATGGTCCTACCCTCTGAAGCAGCACAAAACAAACTTGCTGCGTCTTCCATGTGACAGGGAAAGTCTTTGTTGTGTGCCTGAAGTTCGGCAAAGAAGGCGCCTACCTAATCTAGTTTGGGAGGGAGCGCCATAGGGTTGGAACACTGAACAGTGGGCTTCTTGTAGTTATGAAGATTTGGGGCAGCTGTCTCTCCCCGCCTTATCTAGAAATGCTGGGAATTGAACCCGTGACCCTCTGCATGCAAAGCTGATGTTCCACCACTAAGCTATGGGCCTTCCCCATGGACTCTACCCTGTAATGGTGCTTTCCAGCCAGTGTCTTTCCATTAGAGCCTCTGATTCCCCCTGTTGCCTGCTCCATCCTTTCCCCTCCGCTGCTCCTGCTGGCCAAGCCATTTTGGTTTGTCAGCCAGGAAGATGGAGCTTTCGATTAGGTTAATTCCACCCACAGGTAGTCAATATACTGGCCTCTTCTGCAGTGATGGAGGCAGGCGAGCCTATTGATATTTCTTAAGGCTCTTATCGAGCTGTGAGCTAGAAAGAGAAAAAGGGAACCCAGAAGTAAACCTGTTACACCTGGTATGCTGCAGGCTGGGTTGCAAGCTGCAAACTATGAAAATGCCTTCCTGCAAGACAAGCAGACAAATAGCTGTTACAACTTGTGGCTAAAGCCGTTGGCAAGCTTTGCTTTAAGTTACCTGCCTGAGAGGACAATGGACTTGATGGTGAAGCAACTGCTTAATATGGAAATGAAGACTTTAAATGAAATCCCCATGTCCCATGAGCACAGAGGGAGCATATTTTTCTCAGAGTTTCTTTTTACTGACTTTGCTCCCTGGAGGGGGTAATAATCATATGATATATCAATACGACGAATGGAGCAGGTGGGGTGGGATTAATTTTTGTTTTCATTCAAGGAGTAACTACATAATTTGAACCAATATATGAACACAGCAATCCTTTGAAATTTGCACTTCTCTGAAATTTGCAAAGCAGCTATCCAGTTAATGTATACAAAATGCATATATTAGTAAAAACAACAACTACAACAACATGCAAATGTGCATTATAGTGGTGAAAATTGCTTGAAAAAATATTTTTGTCAAAGCTGCATATGTTTATTCACATTGAAATGGTCGTGATTTAAAAAAATAAATAAATTCATAATGCAGTTTGAAATTCCAAAAATAGGATACAAATCACTAGGACTTGATTCAGAGGAAATACATTTAGGGTGGGAGCATTGAAGTGAAATACACTGGGATTCCTCCCAGAAATCTAATGTGTTGGTGAAATCTCAACCCTCGCCCTGAAACGCACCTTGCCTTTCTGTACCCTACAACCCCAATATTTTTTATTGCATGTTTTAACTGCAAGGTGAGGTTGGGCAGACACTGCTAGTCACCTGCAAAGGGCACTGGCAGAGGAAGAGGAGTGCGGGGGGAGCGCACCACCCCCAGCAGCACAATCCCCAGGGTGCTATCGTGGTTGCCCCCCACCCGTGCTGGGTGCCACACCCCAGCAGGTGGCCCGCCCCGCCCCGGGGACACACGCCAGCTCCTCCCCTGCCTGCTCTCTGCCCCCCAGTGCCAGACCATGAAGCTCCGCAACTGGCAAAGGGTACAATTTGGGAGGAATTATCAATAAGTAGGTTAATTAATCAGCAGGCAGGAAGTGTGGTGCTTTTGCTTTTCCCCCACACAGTGTTTGTCTCTGGACTCTTCCCCTCCCAGCAGCAACAGTAAAGTCATGCACTGGAATCCTAGATGGTGGAAAGAAAGAAGAGGATGAAGGTGCAGAGGAGAATTGATGGTGGGAGGAATAATTATGTCCCCCACCTACTACTGCTCCCCTCTGAATTGCACCCACTCTGTACCTGCACTCAAGTTTGGTCTATCACCAAATATGTAGTTCAGCCATGTGATTAGTTTTCCATCAGGGTGTGCATGTGTGTGACTGAGGAAGCTGCTGGCATTTCAACTATCAGGACAGCGAGAGACCTGATTCTTGCAGCTGGCTTGCAAGTAAGATCCACAGCGGTGATGGGCTCCAGAAAGACATGCTGTTGCTCTGGGGGAATCTGAAATAGATTGATAGTCTCTAGCACTACCTGTTGAGTGCTTGCCTGCTCCCCTGTGTCCAAAGGTTATGCTTGAAAATAAGCAGATATAACAAAAACACAGAAGTCTGGACTTCAGGGTCACCTCTTATACAAAGAAAACTTTAAACCCTGTAATGTTGCATTTTGAACTTACTGCTAATTAGGGAAGCATCAACAACATCTCAACACATTTCTGCCTCCAAATCAGATAGTGGGTCACCAATTGCAAAGAGAAAAATAAAAGCATTATGATCTCACATCACCCAGGTTCACTTCTTTCGACTAAACATCAGGAAGAACTTTCTGATAGTAAGAGTTGTTTGACAGTGGAACAGACTCCCTTGGGAGGTTGTGGACTCTCCTTCATTTGAGGTTTTTGAGCAGAGGTTGGATGACCATCTACCATGGATGCTTTAGTTGAGATTTCTGCATTACAAGGCGTTGGACTAGATGACCCTCAAGGTCCCTTTTCAACTCTACAATTCTATGATTTTTGATTCAGTTCAGCATGTACACACAATATACCCAACTGTTCTTGCTTTTATTATATTCCAGTACTTAGGTTTAAAAGATGCAGAAGGCTTTTAAAGATAATGATTTACCTTTTATATAGTGCCTTTTATCTGCTGTGATCACAAAGCTGCTTTATACATCTATAGATTTTAAAGTTGGGGGGGAGGGGGAACCTTGCTATATAGGAAGCATTTCATCAGCTGCTAAATTCTGGCTACCCCTCTAGAAGACGACAGCAAGTGATTTGGCAGCACAGTGTAATTGCCGCAAATGTGCCCCTCCTTCAACACGCTCAGGGCGCTAGGGAGGCCCAGCAGTACTTCAGCAATAAAAGAGAGTTGTAAAAACACTTTAAAACAACCATGCATTTAAAACAAGCACTTTTTTAAAAAAAAAGGCACGCTAACAGAGGAGGAATTCAACAAATAAAGCAAGGAAGCCACAAAGACTTCTTTCAATGTTCTTCCGAGCAACAATCTGTTACTATTTATTATTATTATTTATTGAATTTGCATACCGCCCTTCATTGATGAACATCCTCAATTCAGGTACTGAGTACTGCTTGATGCTTAATTTTTAAAATTGATAGATTCTAAGGCTCACGTCTGTCTGGAAGGTGGCCTCTAAACTGAAGGAGACAAAACTGGTAAGTTCAGCTGGAGATGTCACCAAGACATATATCCCTGGGCCAAAAGTGTCAGGGGCTCACATCAGATCCAAAATGAGCATAAAGAGTGGCTTGCCAGGTAGAGTAGAGCCACTGTGCTAGCTTCCCAGCAGGTGGGTCACTGTTGCTTACCTACAGGGGAGGAGTGAGGCCAGGGCTGTCTTAAGCATATGCCCCCCCAGTTGCCCCCCCAGTTGCCCAGTCCCAGGTGCGCAGGAGGGCGGAGCCAGCCAGTTGCCTCAGTGTCTCACTGGCTTGGTTGCCCCCGAACTCGCAGTGCAGAGCTGCCCACAGCAGAAGAGCCCACCGCAGCGCTCCAACCAACGGACGGGCTCTTCTCCAGACTCAACTTTCGGGCCCCTCACGGCATGGCACCCCTGAGAGCCCAGCACCCGGGTGCCCCGCACCCCTAGCACCTATGGATAAGACAGCCCTGAGTGTGGCGTTAGTCATGGCACGGCCAATCCATTACTCCTGCCAATGTGTTAGCACCATGCTGTCCTCATCTTTCCTTACTCAAATGACCCACCTGCAAGGAAGCTATCACAGTGGCTCACTATTCCACCTCTGCTGAACTGCTTCTGCTCAGGGTCCTTTAGTCCTCCACCTTCTTTAGTCCTCCTTCTTTCTTCTACCCTCGTCTACTGCCGGTGAAGTTACTTTCCTCTAATTTTGCATTGGCTCACTGGAAATTTTAGACACAATGACCAGATTAAGGTCTGGCGAATATAACAGTGCTAGAGAGGTGAAGGAAGCTTCACCTGCCCAGATTTCCTTTGTGATAAGGTATCTTCTTCAGAGATGCTTTGCCTTTTATCAGATCTGGTCATCCTGGCCTTCTCCAAAGCTTTGCGGACGGAAGCTGTAAATTACATTCAGTTTTCATAGTGATCTGCCAGGCTCAGGAAAGGGAAGCCAGGAAGGATAAAAGCAGGGAATTGAGCTCGCACAAAAGGCACTTAGTGATATTCATTCAAAATTCATAGGCACAAAATTGCAGTCTGCATAGATTTGTTTCCTTTTGGAAATTACAGGAAAGTACAGTCACCGAAAACTGTTATTCAAATAGCCACTTTACATGATTAGGCCTGCAGGAGGCTGTACTTACAGATGAAGCCCCAATATAATCCCACGTGTTCCCAAGGCAGAGAGGTGAAGCTGTGTAAAATGGAGGACCAGTGGAGTATCAGTAAGTGTGATGGATCTGCAGGACAAGGGTGTCTGGCAGGAGGAGGGGGGCATTCAGAACGTGTAGGGCACTTCGTCATGGAAATAACTGCTGCTCCTGCTTTCAGTGCGTCACCAAAGGAAAAGTTTGGTGTGGGAGACATTGTGATAGAGTTGTGACTAAGAATAGGGGGAGGAAGTTTAATGCACACCCACCTAATTTGCACTTCTTGGGATATATGGACCAACACGAAAATGTCCTTCAAGATTTGCATGCCTCTGAATTTTGTGCTGCAGGTCTCCAGCCAGAAAATGTACGTAGAAATGCAAATGTGAATTATAATGCACAGATTAGCAAAAAAATACCATACAAAATGCATTATACATTAGGGGGTTATTGCTTGCAATGTTTCTGTTGGGAGAAATGTACACTAAAATGCTGGGAAATATTCGCGATAGTTTTTTCCTTTTTTTAAAAAAATATATAGCAAACTTCGCAAACTTAAGATGGGAAAAATGAGAAACTGAAATGGATAAATCTGTCTCTTCCTAGTCATGACCCAGAGTTCCTAAAGTGATTTGGGCACTGAATCAGAGGGAGAAGGCTAGTAGCACAGCCTACAGAGGCACTGGATCTGGACCCTGACACGACTTAGGGCAGCAGCCAGGTACCTTCTGAATCCAAGAGCCCAGAACCAGAACCCTCAGTCACTGGACCTCTGAGGCAGACCCCACTGAAGGGCTAGCACCCAGGCTGCACCCCCACCAGCTTTCCATCATGCCACTGAATCTGTGCAGAACTGCAGGTACATTGCCCAACCAGAGTTAAAAGAAAGGCCACAGAGTGCCAGGATTCTGGCGAAAAGGTTTCCCCATTTTCCACCAAGGGCGCAGGACTTCAGAACTTTAGCATCACCCAGGGCTTGTACCAAATCCCTGGTGGGTGTCAGTGCTGAGAATGAAAATGCAGTCAGCAAAATAGACTTTGTGCAACAAGTGCATGTAAAGACTAAAAACTCCAGCAGCTTCTTGTCTGAAAGTCATTCTGAGCTGGTGCTGAATTAGGTGCAATTGCTGCATCCCAGTATTCTGATGCACGACAGAATTCCACAGGTGTATAACATCCCTCACTCACTTCCCACGTGGATCCATTTTTTAAAAGCCTACTTTTCTGCGGCTTCTGTGCCTCTTTGCTTTCCTTAATTTCCCTCCGTCTCAGGCCTGTACGTGATTCTGATGGCATTGTTGAATGCTTAATTTTTAATAGAAGCAAAGAAATAAGCAGCCGTATAGCACTCTTCCTCCTTCGCCACACCCCAACATAGGAAGCCAGCCGAACACCCATTACATTTTCACACATCAATCAAGGTGTTGGTAAATGTTTGTACACACACAGGCGCCTCCATATGCAGGGATGTCAAGAGTGTTGGCAGCTGAAGATACGCTGCTTGGCAGGGATTCTGCGGTAGTTGCTGCAGCAACGATGTTCTGAGAGAGTTGCAGAGCTGCCTTAAGCTAGGTCAGCCAATTCCACCTTCCAGCTATTGTCTACTCCACTCATGATGCCTCTTTCTGGCTCTCATGCAGAAAATACTTCTCCCATCCACTGTTCCCTTCTCCTTTTAACCTGAGGGGTCAGCGACTGAACCTGGGATTGTGTTTGTTTATTTGTTTGTTTTTATATGAGACATTTTTGTGTGGTGAGTTCCCACCTCCCACCAGAAGAAATAAAGACACAAGACACCATAAGTTAAGGTTAATGGGCGAAAATTGGGCACAACTTTATTGATTGCAGGAAATGAGCAGTATTGGCCTAGGCATTGGTCCTATCAATTATCCGGCTTCAGGCTCTATACCTGAGAGGCCGGGAAGGGTTAACACCAGCAGGGGGAGCCCTGCTGATGCACATCAACTAGGCACTCCCCTGGGGTCACCGCTCAGGGGCGTGCCTTGGGCCCTGGCCTCCCTAGGCTTTGGACGGGGCCACGCCCCTAGAGTCCTTTACCGCAACCTGGGGAGGTGATGGCGCTTCTCCCTCCCATCCATCTACATAACAATACCCCGACCAGTGCCTCAACACCAAATCGTGGAAGTTGTGGCAATTTGCTACGAGGTAGGCAAAAAAAACCCAAATGGCCGGTGCCAATTTGCCAAGTGGAAAAATTCCTACCAGGCCCCTTAATGGCGACTAACCGAAGTCCATAGCAAGGTCAAAGGGAAACCTTAAAGGGAGGGTGGGTGAGAGCAGCAAGCCACACCCCCTGAGCCAGCCGATAGGCTGGCCAGGGGATGACGCGGCAGAGGGATTCCCCCTGTACGCGCGGGGCTGAGAGCCAGCCTCCGCACGGGAGTTGGGGGGCGGGAAGCCCGCAACCCCACCTCCTCCCTAGGGTCGGAAGTGGCTTTGTACCACTGGATCATTAGCATTTCCAAGAAGCATGCATAAAAATAACCCACATAGAAAACAAAGCACAATTAAAAAGTCATTGTAACACTGAACACTACCGTAACATTTTGCACTCATTCCCGTATTAATTTCCTGATATTTTTGAGGGAGGATCATGAGGGAACAGACACATGCATGCACGTGCAGAACGGGTGGGGGAGTAGATGCTGCCCAGTGGTGTTCATTGCTTGTTGTGTCACACCACACCCACGAGTGTGGATGAAATTTAACATGGCATGCCCATATATTGGTCAAAAGGCCACAGCTCCACAATGCAACAGGTGCTGCAATGTGTGAAAGGAACATTGGGAAATGGAACAGAAGTGCTAGCATTATAAACAAGAAAACTAACATATTTCCCACCCTTGGTCAGGAGGGTACCCGGCTCATCTCAGCCAGGAGTTCCACATTGCGTGCATGGCTTTCAGTCGTTATGGTCATGCAGCTGAGCCACGAAGGACCAGCAACAGAGACTCCCTTCACAGATCTCAGTGTTTGGGCAAGGGTATAAGGGGTCAGGTGGCCCTTAAACTATCCTGTGTTAAGGCTCTTGTAGATTAATACAATAATGTTAAAGTAAACTAATACAGGATTTTTCTGCGTGCTAAGTGTGTGCTCGGCCACTGAGCTCTGGTCGCTCCCCACCACTCTGATGCCAGAGGAGGGGACTGACTCTGCACAGCAGGAAACAACAGCATTAAGAATAAAAGAAGAGTTTGCTGGATTAGACCCATGGCCCATCTAGCCCAGCATCCCATTCTCATAGTAGCCCACCAGATGCCATGGGGAAGCCCAAAGATTTGAACCACGGCTTAGAAATCTGTTTTAATGGTTATGGTACAATGCCTGGAATGGTAAAGAAAAAGACACCTCTGAGCATGTGCAGATTGTCTTTCCCTCGCCATGAAACTATCACTAAGGAGGAAGAGCATTTTCATGTGATTTATAGTCAGCCTTGAAAACAGAACACATTTTAGAAATGAACAAAGGATGGATAGTGACTGCCATTTTACCACATTTTTTCCCCAGCAGTGTTTAAGGATGTGTGAAATGATGCTGAGAGCTGCTGTGGAGTTTGGACATCAGATGAGACCCATTTGTGACCTCAGTTGTGCTTTAGCATAATATATTATGTCTAACTAACTATTAAGGCATCCCTACCTTCCTGTCTGATAAAACTCCTGAGATGATGTTAGGGAATTACACATGCCATGGATTTTAAAAAAGGAGAAATATATGCTGTATTTGGAGTATGTGCTGTGTGGAATTGTTCCAGGGCTCACTGTCAGGGGCCCAGTGAGCTCGGCAGCAAATAGTGTTATTCATGTGGGCAGGTGGGCAGTGTTTCAGAGTTAGCAAACAAGAATCCAAAAGCAGACAATGTAGTCTGAAATAGACTGGCTGCCATTTTCTGGAGCAGGTAGATAAAGGGAACAAGGCTAGCGCTCTTCTTCCACACAGAAAGAACATGTGTGCTCAGCATATTCCAAGTCCCCTGGTGCCTGTTCAGCTGACTGTTTGCAATTTCATTTCCCACCACTGCCAGGGAGGGTGCTGTGGAGCAGCAAGGTTCAGGCCTGCCTGTTGCTCCTCCTGGAAGCTGTCCTGATAGCACAGAGCAAGGAGGTTTGCTCTTCCCTGCCAAATTTATTTGATTTAAGTCCATTGTCACCTTCCCTTACACATGATAATACAGTTGTACCTCGGGTTAAGAACTTAATTCGTTCCGGAGGTCCATTCTTAACCTGAAACTGTTCTTAACCCCATTAGCACCACTTTAGCTAATGGGGCCTCCCACTGCTGCCACGCTGCCACCACCACTGCACGATTTCTGTTCTTATCCTGAAGCAAAGTTCTTAACCCGAGGTACTATTTCTAGGTTAGCAGAGTCTGTAACCTGAAGCGTCTGTAACCCGAGGTACCACTGTATACTATGAGAAACAAAATACAGTGGTACCTCGGGTTAAGAACTTAATTCGTTCTGGAGGTCTGTTCTTAACCTGAAACTGTTCTTAACCTGAAGCACCACTTTAGCTAATGGGGCCTCCTGCTGCCACTGTGCCGCCGCTGCACGATTTCTGTTCTCATCCTGAAGCGAAGTTCTTAACCCGGGGTAATATTTCTGGGTTAGCGGAGTCTGTAACCTGAAGCGTATGGAACCTGAAGTGTATGTAACCCGAGGTACCACTGTAACTGGAGACTTCTGTGAAACACCAGAAGCTGTCCAACACTGAGTCAGCCCCCTGCTCCATCTAGCTCACACTGGCAGCAGCTCTCCAGGGTTGAAGGTTTTACCCAGCCCAAACCTATCCATTCTAAAGGAAATCAGCCCTGAGTGCTCACCGGAAGGACAGATCGTGAAGCTGAGGCTCCAATACTTTGGCCACCTCATGAGAAGAGAAGACTCCCTGGAAAAGACCCTGATGTTGGGAAAGCTTGAGGGCACAAGGAGAAGGGGATGACAGAGGACGAGATGGTTGGATAGTGTTCTTGAAGCTACCAACATGAGTCTGACCAAACTGCAGGAGGCAGTGGAAGACAGGAGTGCCTGGCGTGCTCTGGTCCATGGGGTCACGAAGAGTCGCACACAACTAAACGACTAAACAACAACAACTGAAAGTCTCTGAGGATTATTATGAAAGAGATACGGCTGCTGCTAAGCATATTCTTTTAAAAAAGTTTTCAATGTAGCATATAGTTTGGCCCCCAAAGTAAAATATTTCCAGATGTAACCGTTAAGTGCCTTCAGTTTTTCATTTCAGAAAAGGGTGTGTCATTTAAAATGGGATAACCTACCACCACTTAACCTTCTAGTATGAGATGGGCGGCTGAACTTCATCATTGGTGATAAGAGGAAGGGGGTAATTTCCCTGTTTACCATTTCCAGTGCATTCTGACTGTGAAAGTTGATGGCTGAGGAATAAATCTGCAGAATCAGAAAGGCATAAAATTTGTTTTTTAAATTGATGGTCTATTTTATTATTTCCTTATTAGTTTGCAAATTGTTATGAGCTCTAAAGTTTGTCAGCCTACAACTGAGAAGCTGCTGGAAATCCAGGGAAGATCTGTGAATAGCTGTGCGAACTGTATTCTCTCTTCCTCTTCACGGCTGAAAAAGCCACTTATCTGCTAGGCAGAATAGAAACCTTTGCTTCTTATCCATCCAGACATCTTATCTAAACTGGTTCAGGTGGCGAGGCTGCAAAAAGGCATAATTAAGGCAGAGAGGCTGGGGAACCGCTGGCAATATTATTTCTTGCGTGTCTCAAACTGTTTATCGCATCTTTTTGTGTGCGTGTGTTCACAAATGCAAAGCAGCACAATGCGCTTTGGCTAGATGGTCGTATATACACTGTCAACACCTCCTCCTTTCTTCCCCCCAAATAAATCTTATTTAACTGGTTCCATTGACAAAAACAAAAAAATAATTAAGGGAAAAGTGGTTGAGAAACATTGACATTATTACTGTAATGCAGCTGCCTGTTTAGTTTCTCTGACAATGAAATGCAACCAGAGGGAAATCAGTTTTAAAGATTACCTCCTAGAGATGTAAATTGGGGGACTGGGATGCATGGAGCAGGGAAGAAATGCTCTCAAACTAGGAAACATTTCAAAGTTGGTGGCAGTCTCTTAGGAGCATTAAAGACCACAATTTACCTTTTGACTGCATTCTGTTTTCTCTCAAATCCTTTATTTCCGCCTTATTTATTGACTGAAGAGGCAGCACAAACACTAGAAAGTGATTCTCCAGCCGCTGGTCTTAAAAAAATCCATAGAAGAAAATTATTCTCGTGAGAGTTGTTTTTCTTTTTTTAGCACTCTCTGTGAACTAGGCTTAATTGAATTACTTTGCTTCAGAGGGGCCTTGAACTGGATGTGTGCTGCTGTTGGAGGTTAGGAAACATGTGCAAAGCAAGCTTCAATTACTCACTAGTAGGGATATGGGGGAAATTCAATTCCGTTCACCTTTAAAGATGAACTTAGCTAATTCACAGTTTCCAAATTAGCACATGAACCAAAACATAGCCATCCTTCGAAATTCAAACTTCTCCAAATTTTGCAATGCAGATCTCCAGCCAAGTAATGCGTACAAAAGGCTATATGTTTATATTAGTAAAAACAGCATATTCAAATAAACTATATTAGGGGCTTCTGCGTTGCAAAAAAATGTGTATTTTAGGTAAAATGGCACAGAAATATGTTTACGTTCATAATAAAATGCTGGTGATTTTTTTTCTAATCTTTATAATAATAATAATAATTCATTGTTTATAACCTGCCCATCTGACTGGGTTTCCCCAGCCACTCTGGGAGGCTTCCAACAAAATATTAAAATACAGTAATCCATCAAACAAGTAAAGACATCTGAAGGGAAGCTTTTAATCTTAATGTTAAAGTTCTCCACCTTCCCAAATCCATTTGCAATTTACATGGTATCCATGAAATGAGGAACCAAAACTGAAAGTTTTGCCCATCCTTACTCACAAGTAGGAGGAGGTTGAGTGGCAGTGAGCAGGGTCTGCTCAGCCAGAACTCCAGAGCTCTGTGTCTTTCTTTCCCTGAACCCCCGGGACCCTTGTCCAGGACAGAAGAAGGGGGAGATGGTAGTGGAAAAGGAGGAAGTTGTGGTGGCTTCCTTCCAATTGGGGCATCAGGATTCTGTGAGAAAGTAATGGGAATAGCTCTACTTTCCCATCCAGGATGCTGGGAACTGTAGCCCCAGTGCCTACCTTGTCAGGAAAGGACAGTCCACTGGATCTGGTGAGGAGGCAACAGCTTGTGCTCAAGCGTCTGAGTTCTGCACAGACTCCCTTGGTTCCTTTGCCTGTGCTTGCTTAGAGCACACAGAAAGGATTGATTCCATCCAGGGATGCTCATTCCATGAATAGAAAGCTGTGTGAATATTGGCCCCCTCACCTGTGCTTCCAAAGTTACCAATGAAACAGATTTTTCCTATTGTAGACACAAGAAGAAAAGTGAGCTGGAGCAGTGAATTTGCATTCAGATGGAACCACTCCAGCTCTAAATTGATTAAATGGCTATAGTCCTACAAGTCAGATGCTGAAGATGTCTTTGGAGGGCAGCTAGCGTGCCCAGAGGTTAATGGTGAAATATGCCCTTTTCAGGCTGTTCTATATAGTTCTAGTGATGCTTTGTTCTCCTTTGCGTAAGGGAGGGCCCTTATCTCAATGGGAGAGCCTGTGCTTTGTTTATTTGGTCCCTGATTCGGTTCCTGGCATTGCCAGTGAAAGGTCTTCCACCATAATTCTTGGGACAATATATCATGCAATAAGTAGTTTCCTGAAGTTCAGAAGAGTGACTTGTTATCCTGTTCTGAAGCAAAAAGGGAAATTCTGATGGCTAACAACTTTATTGTAGCATAACCTTTTGTACTTCACATACTGTACTGCATCAGAATGTCTCTCTTGTCAACGTGTTAGTCTGAAACCAAGACAATGGAAATGTTGAACCATTTAGATCAGATTTGGCTATTTGTAGCAATGTTGGGGAGGGAAATGTAGCCAAGTCATCTTGCATTCCATTGCCCTTACTCTTGAAGGCCCAGAGGCAAGGCAGGCCCAATATATTTTGCTGCCTAAGGCAGAACAGCAAATTGTGCCTTCAGCCCTCCTGGTCAGGTGCATGTCATCCAAAGCTGGCCAGGTTGTTTTGGTAAATGAAGCAGAGAATCCTGCAAGCACCTCTTCCCCTCCCTGGCAGGGAAAATTCAGCACAAATAAATGTATTAATTAACTATTTTGCTGCCCATTCATAACACCCCAAATCAGTTGCCAGAAGAAGCCTCCTCACTTTTGCCTAATGGCAGGGCTGGCCCTGGTAAGAGGAAAGAAAATACTGTGTGTCTGGAAAGCAAGTTGTGTGCAGTAGGCAGGGGAGAGGAACTGCCTTTGACCTGTCTCCATTTAAAGGTTAACTTAGCAAATTCACACTTTCTGAAACAATACACGGACTGAAATAATGCCATCCTTTGGAATCTGCAGTTCTCCAAATTTTGCAGTGCAGTTCCAACCAAGTGATGTGTACAAAAATTCATATACAAGCATGAAGTGTGCATAAAATACATACATTGATGAAAGTAACATACATTAAATGCATTGTATTAGGGGGAATTGTTTGCAAAAATGTGTGCTTTAGGCAAATATGCATACAAAAATGTGTGTGTTTGGAGAAGTCTAATACGCTGATGGATTTCCATGAGAACCTTTTTAAAGAAAAAGATTGAAATCTGATACAAAGATGTGGAGGACTGAAGACCAGAAGACTGAGAAATGGAGAAAAAACCAAATTGGCGTCTTTCCCCATCCCTTCCTTCTCATTGCTAATATGGGTGAAACTTCAACCTTGTTTACAAGCCCAGCTGAAAAGATCAATGAAAGTCCAGACTCCTTTTCATTGCTTGCAAATCAGGCTGTGAAGTTAAAATTTGTTGGGAGGCAGTTTCAATGCAGGTCCGAAAACTGGTGTTTGCCAGAAGAATCAAAACGTGTAGCTCTCCCTTTTGAACTGGCCCAGCTCAAAAGCAACTGCCCATCCTCAAAGAGTCAGCTGTTCACATTTCAGAGCAGCCAAGCGGTAGATGGCTCCCCAGAGCAGCTGTGTGCTACTCAACGTAAGAGAGTTTTCATGGTCTGGAGCCAAGGGCCAGAGTTGCTTGGACGGCAGCACTTCTGCATTCAAGTCACAGTCTCGGTGTTCAATCCAGAGAACTCCTTACAATAGCACTAAAAAGTCTATTAAAGCATCTATGGGAATATTGCACTAAAAACAATTTCTATGAGAGATTGGTTATAATTACTAATTAGATCTGATTGTAATTATTTCTCTCTGCTGTCCCATACCTGACACACAAAATAACTCTGGTCCTTCCTAACAATTAACAGTGAAAGTCTTTTTATGATACACTGGGTGATTAGATTAACAATTGCAGTGTCTCTGTTCTTTCTGACATTGAGGAAAGAATGATATTTACAGAAGAACTTTGTAAATTAAATTAAGCTAAAATTAACTAGAGTAGATGAAGGGTAGGAAGGTGTTCTTCCCTCCCATCTTCATTATTCTCTCTCTCTCTCTCTCTCTCTCTCTCTCTCTCTCTCATAAGCCTTGCCTCTGGGTTTATTGTGAATGCTCAACTCTGGCTCAGCTTCACCATTAGACAAGAGGTGAAAACTCATTAGAGCCTGCTCTGATGAAACTAAAGATCCAGTCAGTTCACTCTCTCTTTTGCTACTGGAACTGGAATCAACTGCTACAAAGGAAGTGTACAAAAGAGCCATTGGTTGTTCATGGAGGGCACTGGATGATTTAGTTAGGAGTGTTCGAGGAATATGTTCTTTACAAATGGTGGCAGGATCTGAGCCACATCTCTTTGATTGCAATGGTATGGAAGACTTTGCACGTCTTTGAATTTTGTTTTGTTTTTTAACAACCATACCTATATAAGTATAAAATATGAAACTGAGAGGTAAAATACATTTAGGCCAGAGGGGCCCAGAGGACCTCTGGCTGGTACACAGATCAAGCTGCCAGGATGTCTGGCTGGAGAGTGAAGTCAAATGGGCCTTAGAAAGCACTGCAAATAACAAGGCCAGTGGAAGTGATGGTATTCCATTTTAGCTCTGTCTTATAAGGCAAGGGTGGGGAACCTCACATCCAAGAGCTGAATAGAGCCATCCAGGCCCTTGGAACTCTCACCAGGCCACACCCCCTTTCCTCAGGCTACACACTCCACGGGTCTTGCTTCTTTGACTGTTACTGCCTAGTGGGAATTTGCCCTTGAATTCTTAGAATGCCTCTTGTTTGTCTGGCTTTTGGATGGAGAAGGGTGTGTGTATAAGTGCATGAGTTTCTCTTTTGGAGACAGTGTGCGTGTGTGTGTGTGTGCGTGCGCGCATGTGCATTAGTGCATTAGTGTCTCTGCCCACTTTTGTATTTGCCCTCCCCGCTGGCATGTGGCCCAGAACATAATGTGTCCCTCCAGCTAAATAAAGCTTCTCCATCCCTGCCTTACAGAGCCATAGAATCTGCCTTGGAAGGAGACTGGTTGAACATGGAGTAAGCAGATAAAGTTTTTCTCCCTCTCTCTTAACACTAGAACTCACAGACATCCAATGAAACCGAGTCTTGGAGGCTTCAGGAGAGGTTTTTTTAAAAAAGGTACTTATTCACACCACACATAGTTAAATTATTGAACTCGCTTCCTCAGGAGGCAGTGATGGCCATCAATGTAAAGGCAAAGGTAAATGGACCCCTGACCATTAGGTCTAGTCGTGACCGACTCTGGGGTTGCGGCGCTCATCTCGCTTTATTGGACGAGGGAGCCGGCGTACAGCTTCCGGGTCATGTGGCCAGCATGACTAAGCCGCTTCTGGTGAACCAGAGCAGCGCACGGAAACGCCGTTTACCTTCCCGCTGGAGCAGTACCTATTTATCTACTTGCACGTTGACGTGCTTTTGAACTGCTAGGTCGGCAGGAGCAGGGACTGAGCAACGGGAGCTCACCCCATCACAGGGATTCGAACCGCCAACCTTCTGATCGGCAAGTCCTAGGCTCTGTGGTTTAACCCACAGCGCCACCCACATCCCTGGCCATCAATGTAGATGGCTTTAAATCAGGATCAGACAAATCCACAGAGGGAAGGGCTGTCACTGGCTACTAACTAGCCAGGATGGTATGTTCTGCCTTGAGGGTTGGAGGCAACAATGCTTTTGAATACCAGTTGCTGGAAGCCATGGAAGGGGGACAGTGCTCTCATGGCTGGGGTTCCCCATAGGCATCCTGCTTGTTGGTTTCTCATGGGCATCTAGAGGACCACAGGGAGAGCAGGCTACTGGACTAGATGGGCCATTGTCTTGATCCATCAGGCTCTTATGTTCTTGACAGCAACTTTCCCTTGCTTTTCCCTGGCATGCATTACATGGGGTGACTGAGAATGCACAAAGAATTGATGGCATTGGTGGGTGCACAATTGATTTATAGAGTTATTATTATGTTTTCTGCTCTTATACCCCCTTCGTAATAATTCTTAACATTTTATTTGCCTTTTTGACAGCTGCAGCTGACTAAGCTCTTGTTTTCAGCAAGCTAACTAGAATTATTCCAAAATATCCTTCCTGAGTAATGACAGCTAGTTTAGAGCCCCAAATTGCACAATGCATTGTGTGATATTATTATTATTTTCCCCTGATGTGCATCATTTTGCGACATTTCACATCTCATGGGCCATTTTCATGCCGCCTTATCGAGTGTTAAGTCTTTGCAATCTGCTTGAAGCTTAAGTATTTTGATTCCTTTTCTTCATCATCTGGAAATGTTGCCATTTTCCTGTTCAACTAGATATAGATATATTTTCCAGGATGCTAATGAAGATGTTCAACAGCACAGGCCCTTAAAAGAGATCAAAAGAAAACTCTGTTTCATTAACTGACTGGCTATTTGCCTAGGCTCTTTTTTCCTATTTCTTTAGCTCATTGATTAAGAATCGAAGGAGTTGTTCATCCCATCCCCAAAGCAACTCACATGTGGAAGGCTCAGCATGGGTTCACAATAAAGCCTGGGGGACCCGATATTTGCAAATTCTGATGCAAACATAGGAATCTGCCTTATACTGCCTTATACCATTAGTCTATCTAGCTCATTACCCTGCACATTAACTGGCAGTGCTTCTCTGGGGTTTTTGCATAGGCATAGGGGCTTTCCCAGCCCTACTTGGAGATGCCAGGGATCAAACCAGAGACCTTCTGCATGCAAAGCAGATGTTCTACCACTGAGCTATGCCTTTTCCCATACCACACTGACAGGGGTCAAACTGATCTGGTCTGCACATCCCAGATGAATGTGCAGATTTGAACCTTTTTTTTAATCCCCCAGCTTTCCCACTTCCCAATATTCTGATGATGTTCTTGGATGAAAACAGTTACTGACATAAAGTGTAAAAATATAGAATTTTGAGAGAAAGGACTTCAAAAATCTGTATTATTATTATTATTATTATTATTATTATTATTATTAATGTGAATGTTCAATATTTTTGGATTCTTTTTTATTTTTGGTAGATTAATACAGAAGTAGGGCAGAGGAGAATTGTGGGGACAAATATAAGAAAGTGGCAAGGACAAGAAATGGGTTGATGTGCCCATTCACACACCACTCCTTTGGTGTACAAGCACAGGTGTATGTCAGAACATTGCTAGATATAGGTGGGAGAGGTTCCAGGTCCCTCCATTTTGGCTAAGGCCAAAGGGAGTCTAGGACTGGCTCCATCCTCTTCCTCACAAGAAGGTTCATATGGGAAATGCACAGGAGGTGAGAGGCGCAGCTGGGGATATGGGAGGTGTATGGTGGGTTGCACAAATTACACAACTAGCTTCTTGCAGTGAGTGCAGAGGAGCCCTATGGAAAGGGTGCCTTCTTTTCCTCCCAGTGTCAACACAAGGAAGCTGCGTGGAAGACCATTAAACAAACTGATGATGATTCATGCATTAGCAAGGCTCATTAATCATTTCAGGAAGATCAATGCTTGAACAAGGTTACCTACCAGAGCCAGTCATTCAACATCTTTCTCTTTTCTTCCCCCTACTTTCCTCCTTCCAAACAAACATTGGCAAGACTATTGTCTTATTCCAGGTGACCTGCAGCCACTTAATCCACTTTTAAATTTATTGTATTGATGTTTCGAAAGTGGGTTTGTGAAAATAATAGCCCTAGTTTGCCAACTTTTTGTCTGCATGTGTGCCAGGCTTTTGTAAAAAGACAGATGCTATTATAGCACTTTGTTTCCCTGAAATATTGCTGTGCTCTCTTTAGGCAGTTGCTTCCCACTTGCTTAATTTCATGGTCCCTCCGTTCTCCGGCTGGCTGTGGCCAAGATCATGATAACTTGCTGGAGAAGAAGTCTTACTTTATATCCTCCCACAGTGCCATACATATTGGTTACCCCATTGTATCCCCACTGTGAAAGAGGTTGTGCTCCTGGTCCAACGTTGCTTTCCAGCTGAGCAGATTTTGGTGCAGCCCCAAGCAAATCTGAACAATCTAATCACGGCACCACACTAATTAGCACATATGCAACAAAACATCACAAATACCTAAACTCGAAAAGGCCAGTGTAACCAGACAGCAATATAGAAATCCAGTGATTTCCATTCTGACTACAACTCCCATCACTCGTGGCTGTTGTCCATGCCGGCTGGGGTTGATGGGTGTTGGAGTCCCAATAACATCTGGAGAGCCACAGGTTCCCCACCCTTGATCTATAGGGTCTCCAGCTTAGAATTGCCCTGGTCAGTGACCTGAACTATATGGAAATGCTGGAAGGACATTAGAGTATAGCAAGCAGAAAAGTACTGCTCTGTTGACCAGACAATGGCGGAAAGCAAGACCTGAGCACAGCTAGAGATTTCTTACTGCCTGCTAGTTGCTGGGACTGTAGCTGCACACTTGCTTCTGCATCTGCAATGGGTTCTGAGACCTGAACACACACAGCCCAGAGTAGCCCACTAAGCACCTACCTCACACCTTGATTTTTTTTGTTCAAGTGCCTAATTTTCCAACAGTGGCTTTGGCAAGTTCCATGAAAGGAGAATGAGTGACAGTGGAGCTGCTTTTCTTAGAACATAGGGTTAGAGGTCATCAGGGAAATAATGAATTAGACACTCATAACTGATTAGTGCTTCACCTTTCTGCTCTACAGGAGGTGCCAATTTATTAAAAGAGTGTAATAGTTAATGTTCTCAATCAATAGTTCATTCTGCAGAAGATGGAGCATTGTTAAAGACACAGAGATCCTAGCACACCCCAGGGTTGTGACTAAGGATGGGGAAGAAATTTGCTTCAATTTGCATTTTATGGGGAACCCATCAAATTGGAATGTACTGGGCTGGATTCAAATAACTGGTTTAGTAATGTAAATACCTGAATCTAAGATTGGAAAACTGAGCAATTGGGAGAACCAAAATCAACAATTCCTTCCATTCCTGTTAGTGAGTAGAAGCTATTTCTGAGGCTACTTTTCCTGATTCACATTATTTGTAAGATATGCCAGCAATAAAAATATGGGCCCCAAGGATCAAATGTGGAGAGGTACCACAGCCGAGTGGTGGAGCACTCACTTTTTCATGCAGAAAGTTCCCAGCATCAAGCCACGGAAGCTGTAAACTAAAGCATATGGAGGGCACCAGGTTGGGGGATGCTGGTCAAAAACATCTGGAAAGTACCAGGATGGGGAAACACTGCGTGGAAGGGTTTTTACAATCTGCCCTTTCTGATTCAAACACCAAATGCACTGACTTTACACATACACAGGAAAAGATGTTAAAATACAGGGTAGAGAGAAGTATGTCACAACCCCTTTGGTTTGGATCTGATTTCAGTTTGAATTTACAAGACATCTGCCAGCTGTCCCATTTGTTATTCTGGAGGCTTATTTGATCTAACAGACATGCTATGGGCATTTTAGTTTGCTTTTGAAACACAAAACAGCAGCCTCCCCAGGCTTGCATCAGCAGCTGATTCTGAACTTCGGGGGGAGGTTGTCAGCAAAGTAGATTTCTGTTCAGTGGGCAAGAAAGGGTTTTGGAAATAAAATCCTATGTATGCAGAATGGGATTTCCTGGATCTGGGCCAGAGTCTATTCAGTGGCAGCTGGGGGTCATGCGCTGTTCTTAAAATTATGCATAGTACATATTTTGAGATGTTAAACAATGCAAAATTCCAATACCTGGTGCAAAATGGGGAAACCCCCGAGCAAATGGAATTTGGCTTTTAGAGAATGTTTGTTTCTCCAGCAGTGCCAGCTTTTGCCTGTCACTCGGGTTGCCCGAGCAAAGAGGAGTTAATGGAGCAAATGGAAATAAGTCGGAGGTAGCCCAATCTTGTTTCTCGCGGAGGCGGGGAGAACTGTGTACTTGCTTAATGCATTCTTGTTTGCTCTGCCACTGGCATGACCCCAGGTCCTTTTTAACACCTTGTTCCCCACGAAGAATGCCAGGCCCTCTCTGTCCATGGCACATTGTCAGCCTTAATTATTTCCTGTATATTTCCTCCCCGATATTGTTCTGTGAGGCTGCGTGATGAGAGAACAGGAGGTCACGGCGAAGCAGCGTGTTAATCTGTCTCGCATTACAATAGCCGTTGAGGGCAGGTGCCCAGATTGAATGCAGCGGTGTTCTGAGGCTTCCTGTTCAGACCCGCTAGGCCACTTTGGCAACCCAGAGGGACAGGAACACTGAGTCCCCAGGGGAGCTGGGAGGGGGTCGAGCACTTTTCCATTCACAAGTTGAGCTGAATGGAGGGGATGATTAAGCCCAAGTGCTGAATGGCAAGAGAAATAATTATAAGGCAATTATTCCAATGGTGACCCCCTTCAAAGGAGAGTCACAATGCTGCGCTGCAGTCAAAGGCAGCCTGCACCATTCTGAACATATGAGTTTCCTATGGCTGCCATTCATGGATAACTAATGAGGGGAGATACTTTGGTCTTATAGAGCTGTGGGGTTTTTTTTAGTGACTGTCACTATGAGGTACGGATAAACTATAGATGTAAGAAACAGTGACTTGCCTAGGAATTGGCATTTCGTTCTTAACTTTGCTATTAACTACCTGTCTTTTGGGACCAGGGGCGTATGAAGTGGGGGGTGGAGGGGGCGGTCCACCCCGGGTGCCACTCTGGGAAGGAGTGACAAGATGGCCCCTGCCTCCCCCAGCTGTAGAGCAGCTGAGGGTGTGTGCAGTCAGTATAGGCACCGCCCTTGCACACCATCCATATGAGCTGCCTCTCTCACGGTGACCATATGGACTGCCACGTGCGCACAGTCCATACGGGATGCTGCATGTGCGCAGTCCATATGGATGTCACATGTACATCACCTGGCGGTTTGCCCCTCCCCGGGTGCCGGAGAGGGTTCCTCCGCCACTGGTTGGGACTGGTTATGGCAGGCTTGTATTTACACAGGAGGTTAGCATTTGTATTGGAGTCTGTACAAGTTGTGTGTGTTTCTTTGTGTGTGTGTGTGTGTGTGTGTGTGTGTAGTGTCAGTAAGTAGATATGCTGCTTTTATAGGCCTGTAGGGAATGTTAACAGCTATTACTAGATTGGCTGCTAAACCTGCTACCAAGTTTTAAAAGCAAAATACTCAAAGGTTTCTTAATTCAGATACCAAGCTATCCATTTTTTAAATTATTTTTTGCATCCCAAATCATGAAGTTTGCATTTGGCAACTTGAATTATGTCCACATTCCAAACGTTTGGCTTCTCATTTTCTGCTTTTTGAATCACAGAGGTTGGTTAAGCAACTCTACTTAACATAGTGTGTGTGTGTGTGTGTGTGTGTGTGTGTGCACGTGTGCGTGCGTGCGTGCGTGCGTGTGCATGCCTGCTAAGTTTTTAAGCCCATGAGTCAAATGTGGTTCATGTGAGCAATTTGCTTTGACCCCTTGCAACACTCCCAAATTTAAATCAGGGCATAGTGCAAATTTTGCTTATAACTTCATTAAGAAATTGCTATTGGCTTCCAAAGTTGTGAGAAGTAGAATGGGTTGTATGCAGTGAAGCACTAAGTTAAAATCACTTAGCAGAACACGTGTTCTGCTGGCAAAATGTTTTGCACCAGTGGAATGTTGCTGTGCAAGAGAAGGGACAAGCAGGCTGCTTGCAACTTCTTTGGGCAAATGATTGTGCAATCTGTTGTACAACACATTTTCACTAGCACAGCTGTTGCACTAGATTCGTCTGCTGCAAAATGTTAAAACTCATCCATCTGCTAGTGCAAAAGCCCTTGCATTAGTGGACAGAGTATATTGGATACAGTTCAATGGGTGCAGATGGTGCACCAGCTTAAACTCTGCAAAGGCACATCTAGCAAGACCTGCCACTTGAACTTTCAGGGGCAAAGCTGTTTCCAGAAATCCCCAGACTATGAACCTATGTTTTCAAGCAGACTGCTATCCAATCTAGCACAGGTTGAATCCCTCTGGATTAAGTTTCAGTGCTACATCTTTCTTTGAGTATTGAATATAGAATAACATAATACTTTCACCAGTCGCCACTGAGAAACTTTATTACAAAGCCTGACCACCCATGAGCACAGCATGGCAAAATACAGGTCCACTCTACAGAACAGGATAGAGTAGCCCCTTGAAAATTCCAGCCAATATCCAAACTAGGCCCTCTCTCTCTTTTTGCAGTGTTACAGGAAGGGAGAGTGCTCTTGAACTCAGGTCCTGTTTGTGGATTTCCCATAAGCATCTGGTTGGCCACTGTAAGAACAGGATGCTGGACTAGATAGGCCAATATCCTGATCCATCAAGGCTCTTCTTATTTTATGTTCTTATGTTCAGTGTTCTTACGTTCTTATGTTCAGGGCATGAATCTGTTTCCAAGCCATTCACTACTTTAAATACCAACCATTACAAACTGTTAAAAGATTTCTCAGAGTCGTGGAATGGATTTCCTATGGCCCTCATGTCCAGAGTTGTCAATCCACACCCACATTCCACCCACGCTTGGTGTCACATGCTTATCATTGATGCAAATTACTTGCATCAGAAATGAAGTATATTAAAACCAGCATCATAGAAAGTTCAATTTACCATAAAGAGATTCATTTCACACTGCTATTTTTTTCCCCTGCAATTGCCTCTCACTGGGTATCCTTCAGTGTTGCTAATGGGGACAGAACCATGTTCTGTTAAAGTGAGCATAGCATAAGAAGATCAAAGGTCCATCAGGAAGACCACCAGCAGAGCATGAAGGCAGTACCTCCCCAGCAACTGGTACTCATTTTCATTTTGCCTTTGAACCTCAAGGCTCAGCCATGATTAATGGCTGTTGATAGATTTATACTCAATGACTTTGTCCAACCTCCCTTTGAAGTCATCTAAGCCAAGTAGCCATTGTTACATCTTGTAGCAGTGAATCAAGAACCACCTTAATTTGTCTGCTGGGAATCTATTGCCAAACAATTCCAGTGGACGACCATGGATTCTAGTGTCTTGGTAGTAGAAAGGAATACTTCTCTGTACCACCATTCAGATAAAGAAAGAGGAGAATAAGGGAGCAACAATTAGCAAAACAACAGACTTTGATGCTGCATTGTCCACTAAACACATCCCTATGAATGAGACCTTAGCAAGCAACAGGCAATTTTAATTGGAGGGTTCATTATATCTTCGCAAGATGTCAGTCCCAGTGTTCCAGCCCTTTGAACTCCCAATCACTACAATATCATGAAATCTGTACCTCTACTCCTTGGGAGGGGCTGCATCCAAAGGAAAATCATGCTGCTATGTTATATATTTAAAGAAGAGAATAGTTATCAGCAGAATAATAATAATCATTTTATTATTACAATTTATATGCTGCCCATCTGACTGGGTTGCCCCAACTGCCCTGGACAGCTAACAACAAAATAAAAACACAATAAAACATCAACCATTAAAAACTTCCCTGTACAGGGGAATGACTTTCACTCCTCAATTTCCAAAAGCCCTCTGCCATGCACTCGTAGTAGCATTCAGGCCTAATGAAACATGGAAAGCTTTCTCATACCAAGTCATACCATTGGTCCCTCTAGCTCACTACTCCAGTCCAGGTTCAGTCCTGGGTGTCTCCAGGCAGGGTTGGGAAAGACTTCTGCCTGAAACTTAGTGCCTGATACCAATCTGGTATTCTCCAGTTGTTTTGGACTTCAGCACCCATCAGATCCAGCCACCAAAGCCAATCTGGAGAGCATCATGTTGGGGAAATCTGCAGATGACCTTTTCACGAAGCATTCATCATTATTTGTGCTCATGGTGCATTAGTGAGCTTACAGAGTAAGAATGCCCCTCCAAATGGCAACGATGCAATAACAGTGGGGAAACATCACAGAACTAATAAAGTGGAATGATGTGTGGACACTCCAGTATAAATCCATCTCCAATGCACCATTCTTGCATTAATGAGCCATTAGAGAATACAGTGGACGCTCGGGTTGCGAACATGATCCGTGCAGGATGCACGTTTGCAACCTGCAGCGTTCGCATCCCACAGTGGTGCATCTGCGCATGCGTGGGTTGTGATTCGGTGCTTATGCACAAAGCACGATTTAGCGCTTCTGCACATGCCTGACTGCTGAAACCCAGAAGTAACCTGTTCTGGTACTTCTGGGTTTCGGCGCATCCGTAACCCAAAAAAACGCATCCTGAAGCATCTGTAACCCGAGGTATGACTGAACAGTGGTGGGGGGAACAATCCTGGGAGGGGGAACCCACCAACCTTTCAAAATCAACCTCACCTACCACTAGTGAGATGAGATCTGCAAAGCTACACAGAGAACATCAAGCTGGGGTCACAGCCCAATGCAACTGGTGCACTATTCCTGCCCTTAGCAGTCCTCCCCTTGCAAAGCCATTGCCTGGATAGATTATTGTTATATGCCAGGGACCAGCTCCAGCAGATGTCAAGAAGCTGAACTCCAGCTGGGTATTCCAGAAAACAACATCCTGTGGCAACTAGACACACGCACACCCAAATCAGAATAGCTGCCCAAGTTGAGTGAAATATGATTACTGCCTTGGATAGTAGCAGTGCTGGTGTTCTGGAGGCAAGTTAGCAGCCCAAGCCAGGAAACAAGCAGGCAGTCCAAAGCCAGCTCAGTCTGCACCTGTGCAATGAATTGTTTTAGACTGAAGGTCAAACGACACGTTTAGTTTAACACATAGCCTGCAGCTACACAGGCACATTTTTCTTAATCAAAAGTGAGTGTGTAATGCCAAATCCAGACTGGGACCACAGCGTGCAGGGAGTGGAGATTGAATGTTTCCCACATAGCTGTGAATTCCCTGAAACTTATTACCAACACACACACACACACACACACACACACACACACACACACAATATAGAAGAAGAAAGCTGAGATGGGCTCAAATGAGAGCCTTTTCTTTTTACTGTAAGTAACTGTTGCATGTGGTTGGAATTTGGTGGGGTGCAACTAAGAAGCAAAGGATTAAGCCTCCCCAGGTGCTGTTGTTGTAATCTGCATCAAACCCCCAGTGCTTAACATTGCTTTAGAAAAAGCAGGCCCATTGCTGTAGCCTACACATTAAATGCAATGTGTAGTTTCTCCCAAGAATTTTGTGCATTTACTAGAGATGAGCAGAAAGTTCTTTTGAGAACTTCGAGAATCAACAGCTTTCTCTTACATGTGGCAGGAGGGGGTGAAAAGTTTTATGGGGGTGCACATTTTTGTTTGCATTTTATTTTTGCTACTGCCACCCAGTGCTCCCCCCCCCATAAAAGATGTTTAGGGGTACTCTCATTTTCACTCAAGAAAATCACCACTTTATAGTTCAAATTGGGGAAAATAAATACAGTAAATGGACAAAAGTACAAAGATTCACAAAATGTTTAGGGGTATGCGTACCCCTGTGTACCACCAGTAAAAAAAAACACTGGTGCCACCTATTCATAGAATCCTGGCAGCAACACTGATCATGCTGTCCTTACTTTCATCATGAAGTCAAGTGAGAGTGAGGGCAAGAGGAGGAACCAATGTTTCCTGTCCTCACCCAGCCAAGTCCTGGGTGGGAAGCATGAAAGAAAGTAGCATCCTGCAGCAGTGTGGCGCATGAACCCTACAAGTGGTACATGGCGTCAACTCTTTGCCCCTGTCGACACCTCGCCACATCATTGTTGGCTCATGCCTTGTATATATTAGTTTTCTATGTCATTGATTAGAACAGGGTGGGGGGATGAGGTCCTTAGGACTTTCCTTAGACCACACCCCTCACTGGCCCTGCTCTGGCCCCTTCTTGAATGCTTTTGCCTGGTCTGAAATCTGCTCTTGAACTGTGCCAGCACCTTGCCCCTGAATGCAAATATGTGTGTGTCCATGCATGCGTGAGACTATGTGAAAACCTCTGACTTTTGCTCAGCTGGAATGTCTCCTACTGCACAAAGGCAAGAGTTGCATTGGTTTCTCTACCTAATTTTGCCTCTGGCTCCACCCACCACTAGATTTCCCATGAGAAAAGGATTCCCCCGCTGCCTTAGAATATGTTGGAGCAGTGGCGTAGGGTGGGTTGTCAGCACCCGGGGCAAGGCAAGTAATTTGCGCCCCCTAACCCGTGGATTTGCACCCCCTACCCCGTGGATTTGCACCCCCTAATCCTAACCCCCAGATGTTGCGCCTGGTGCGGCCGGCCCCCCCTGCACCCCCCACGCTACGACACTGTGTTGGAGGTTGACTGGATATTCTTCTAGCTTGCAGGAAAGGTTTCTAAAACTCAGGCCTTTGCTTCTTGTCTGTGCATATTCTGCCTGCCTGCCTGCCCCCACCTCTCTCTCTCTCTCTCTCTCTCTCTCTCTCTCTCTCTCTCTTACACACACACACACACCTTGTTCTGCTGGTGCTACTTAGCATGAGAATGGGCAGTTGAAACAGAGCAGGGTGTGCCACGGGGGAAATAGCCAAAAAATTCTCCCAGAGTTTCATGGAAAATGGGAGAAGCATACAAGCTGAGCAGCCTATCAGAAAAGCTGCCTTGCTGACATGCAGCTGATGGAAATCCTCCTGGCATTCAGCTCTAATTTATACAGAATCATTAGTCCACACTGGCGAGAGAGAGAGAGAGAGAGAGAGAGAGAGAGAGAGAGAGAGAGAATACGTCCTATTTCTTTGTCTGCATTTCGTACAGGTTACTAAGAATAAAAATAATTAGCCAGAACAGCTCAGCTATGATTGGCAGATGCACAGAAGCTGAAACTATATTGTTTCTTCCAAGACTTTGGGGCAGGAAGAGGGAGAGAGAAAGAAAGAAAGAAAGAACTTTATGCAGTCGAATATGAGAGTTTGCAATATGAAGTGTTTTGATAGCCCCAACACACTCCTGAGTGCAGTCGCCTTGGAAATGGCCAATTAAAGAGTTGCAGTTTGGCAATTCAATTGTAATAACCCAAAAAATAGCCCTCTTACTTCATGCCATACTCCTCTTCCCACGCAGACCTCAGGAGAGGCTGCATGATAGATTGATTCAGCACCTTTGCTTCTCTCAGACCAAGGAGCGACTTCACTGGCGCCGCACGATGCGGATGTATGTCCCAACATGACAGGATTTCATAGGCTTGCTTTAGGCGTACTCTGGGCATTCAGCGAATGTCACCTAATGGGGGTGAACCATTTGCTGTGAAATAGGGAGCCAGAATTCTGGCTGCAATGCAGAGTTCACTCATCTCTCTCCCTCTCTAGTACAAAACTTAGGATGGCAGGAATGGATGCATCTGTCAATTTCGGTTTCTTTTGATTTCTCATTCTTCCAATCTTAAGTTTCAGTCCTCCACATTTCCATATTAGTTTGTGACCTTTAAAAAGTCCTTATGAAATTTCCTCAGCATTTTAGTGCAAATTTCTTCTAATTGCTGTATGCATTTTTGCCTGGTAGACTTGTTTTTGCCATTTTCACTAATGCACAATTTTTATGCACCCCTTACCCCAATATATGCATTGTTGTACACATTACTTGGGTGGAAAACTGCACTGCAAAATTCAGAGAAGTGCACATTTTTAAGAATGTCAGTGTTTTGCTATGTTTCAGAAAGTGGAGATAAGGTAGGATTGCCTTTAAATGTGAACTGAATTTCTCACAAGCCATCACTAATTTCAGGGCCTCTCTGGGTGATCTGTTTAATGAACATTGATTCTGATTTGCTTCCACACAGGTTAGACTATGCCCGGGGTTTTTTTGAGCATTCATCCAGATTTTTTTGCAGGGAGCTGTTTTTTCTTGGTATCCAGGGATTGCTTAACGTGCTTTGGAATGCAGAGGAATCAAGGTGTGCTTTTTAACTGAATAGTGGGCCTTTCCTGGAGGTGGATTCTACACCTCAATTTTGGTAAACTTTTTGAATTACTTGCATCTGTTTTATCAGGTCGTAAGTTCCCTTCCACCATTATCAAAACTGGTGCACGAGATAAAAGGGAGGAGACCTGTCCGTGTCTGAGTTGCAGGAACAAAGGCCACGGTTGACTTTTAGTGAGAAACAAGGGCAGAGAGGCAGAACTAGTGCCTTTCAGATGTTGTTGGACTCCATCTCCCATCACCCCCACACCCAAAATGGCCAATCTTCAAGGGTGATGGGAGTTGCAATCCAGCAACATCTGGAGGGCACCATCTTGGGAATGGTTGATACAGTGTGTGAGCATTCTTGTTTGCCGTAATTTGCAAGCCCTTTGGGCATTTCATTAGCAAGGACTGATAATGCTCAAATAAGTTGTCCCTTTATTCCTGCTCTCACACACATGCACATAGAGCAGCTTCGTGCATCAGTCCTTCTGTATGTTGGACCTCAGGTGCGTAATGCAATCTTTTGTCCTTGGGTCTTTAATTCTTCTCTCTTTTTTCTCCTCTCTCTCTCTTCCCCCCTCCCTCCCTCCCTGCCCTTGGGTAGCTTAATGATAACAGAGGAGGTTCGGCCTGACCATGGATGGCCAAAATTGATTAAACCCTTCATGGACAGTACAGGGACTTTGATAGATACTGCTGGTAATGCAGGCAGCCTTTCTATCTGTAAAACGTTGTTGGGAAATCTATCTTGCTGCCATGGAGTTGCTCTTGCAGTGTAACCAGAAGCACCTCCAACGATCCCCATTCCAAAAGGTTAACACCTGTCATGGAGGCTGACAGGAAGCCAGAAATCTCACCTTGCCTCCTTTTCTCCGACAAACATTTTGTCTCAGTGTTGTAAGCACAAGGAGGAAGAAAAGTGAGTGTTGACTCTGCCGAACGATACAGAGTTAACTGAAAGTTTGTTATCATTATTATTTTTAAAAAACCATCACTTTCTGCCGTACTTGGGAAAGTAATGAAATTTCATTCCTTTATTTTTACATTGGGCTCCTCAGTCTCTTAATTGGGTGGTTTCTGTCAATCCCTTCAGAGGCTTATGTGCGATGGTGTCACCTGGGATGTGAAAGAATTGTAAAATAAAGTCTTTGGCTATGTGAGCTTCTCTGTGTTTTGAGGCTCTGCCGTGTTCGGAACTTGAGACAGTGACAACCCCAGATTACTGTCCTTGGGAAGAAGGAAAGAGGGACTCTCTGATTGCATTTCCAAGGTTCACTCTTTCTCTCTGTTCATTTGAACTGGCACTTTTCTTAACAATATTACCATAACTGGTTAGAGGGTGGCAAGATCAAGCAATAACTGGAACCTTAAGTCTGGCAAGAAAGCCTGCCACCCCTTGGGTAGGACTGCAGTTTAGTGGTGTGGTTTGCATGCAGGAGGTCCAAAATTCAGTTCCTAACATTTCTGAGTAGAGCTGGAAGCTCCCCTGCCTGAAACCCTGGAAAACTGCTGGCAGTTTGCATGGATGCTACTAAGCTAGATCACCTACCGTCTGACTCAGTACTAGCACAGCTTCCTGAGTTCCCAACAGCACAAACATTCCCAATCCCTCCTTGCTAAAATCCTTCATTTCAAGTTCCAAAATACACTTATTTGTAAATAAAACACATGGCAAAAAGACTGATTTCATGTCCCTAAGCAAAACAACAGTAAGGAACATCATCTGAAATTTGCATTACTTGGCTTGGAATATGTACCTCCTCAACAATTTCCAATACTCAGCCCTAATTTCAGACAAGCATAACAAGTTATTCTCTGGTTTGGATTTTAATCCAAAATGTAGAATAACTCAACTCCCTTTATAAGCTGTTCACTTTCATGCAAGAGCGTAAAAATGTGTGTATATGTGTCACTATTGGAGGCACAAACCTGCCTCCCATGACCTCAGTTTCCTGAACTGAGCATCTCTGGTTCTTCCCCCCCAAGCCTTGCAGCCGTAATACTTTTCCCATGCTGCTTAATGAGAGCCATTGGGAATTGAGTCTCCTCTTCATCTGCATAGCCCTGCCTTCGGTTCCATTTCTTGGTCACACTACAGTGTGATCCAGTAGCAGTTGCTGAGTAAGTTACATACACCTCTTAAGATTCTGAACAATTGCAGAATGGTGACTATGTTAGATGAACCACATGTTTGGAGGGTAGATACCATTTTGCACTAGTGCCATGCTGCCAGCATTTTGGTAGCTCCTGTTTGCTTTCCTGTCTTCTGATTCTATCCTCATCATCTACAACAGGGGTCAGCAAACTTTTTCAGCAGGGGGCCAGTCCACTGTCCCTCAGACCTTTTGGGGGGCCGGATTATTATTTTTTTGGGGGGGGGGAATGAACGAATTCCTAAGCCGCACAAATAACCCAGAGATGCATTTTAAGTAAAAGCACACATTCTACTCATGTAAAAACACCAGGCAGGCCCCACAAATAACCCAGAGATGCATTTTAAATAAAAGGACACATTCTACTCATGTAAAAATATGCTGATTCCTGGACCGTCCGCGGGCCAGATTGAGAAGGCGATTGGGCTGGATCCAGGCCCCGGGCCTTAGTTTGCCTACCCATGATCTACATCATCCGACCCTTGAAATGTTTCCAAGAAAGGAAAGAAGAAAGGATCTGGATATAAATAAATCAATGTCAATTTCGATGTTCAAATTTTAAGTCCAAAATTGGTGTTTGCCACCCCAAAATAGGCACTACAGTTTTGGCACAAAAGTGTGATTTCAAACTCTTGCATTAATATTTTTATCCAGACCTAATAAGTTTATTAAGTGAGGTTAGGAGATTACACTCTCTCTCTCTCTCTTTCTCTCTCTCTCTCTCTCTCTCTCTCTCTCACACACACACACACACACACACACACTTTCCAGTTTGCATCACTTAACACTTACTTGCAGTCTGGATAAATCCTTTTAGGGCTTTACACAATCCTTTTTTGTTGGTCCAATACTGATCTTTTCGGGACCACATTTTCTACATCCCTCTATTACAAGAATTGATAATTTATTCCCACTCTCTGCTTCCTGTTTCTTAACCAGCTACTGATATATATATATATATATATATATATATATATATATGGAAATTGTATGGATTTATATTTGCAACAGGCTTTGAACACACGTATCTTTTAAGCCTAGTGTTTTAAATTGCAAGAGGAATGCAATAACAGCATCTGCTTGGCCTCACCAAGAGTCAAGGGGACCCTTAAAAGCACTCCAGGGTCCAATAAATGCTGTGGAAAGAAAGGAATGGAAAAGTAAGCAAGCAAGCTCTGGGTAAAGATTTAAGACACATCCAGAAAGAGGGTCTGAGTAAACACTTGGTCCTTTGCATTTTTCCTGTGGTTTTTATATGTTCCCCATAGGATTCTCATGCCACATTTATCCTCATTACTTCCCCTGCAAGATTAAAACAGCTGCCATCTCTGTGTGTTCTGGATGACCCAATGCACAGAGAAACTCTAAGATGGTTAAAGACACTTTAGTTGTGCCCACACCCAGAATAAAGAAGCACAATGTGTATATTAAGTTAACTCGGGCCACAACTTTTAAAGTATTAACAAAGGAGGTCCACAACTAAATTAATTACTGTGGAAATTCATTTAGAAAGAAGCAGCATTGGGTCCCAACACCCCTCTTTAAGGGAGGGTCTGGCCCCACCCTGAGCCAGAAGCAGTGTATCACCATGCCTGTGGTGGTACGATACACCTTCCCAAATCACTATCCCCCACCTTTGAATCCCAAGAAACTCAATATGCAATCTAGGCAAACTCAGAAGGCTTCCTTTCTGCACTTCTATGTCCCAAAGCACTTGAGTGCCAAACCTAGGGAATCCCTTATTGGTAAAGGACCCCAGACAGTTAAGTCCAGTTGAATTCGACTATGGGGTGTGGCGCTCATCTCCGTTTTCAGGCCAAGAGAGCTGGCGTTTGTCCACAGACAGCTTTCCGGGTCATGTGGCCAGCAGCACTAAACCGCTACTGGTGCACAGAGGACCATGACAGAAGCCAGAGCATACCTTCCTGCTGCAGCGGCACCTATTTATCTACATGCACTGGTATGCTTTCAAACTGCTAGGTTGGCAGGAGCTGGGACAGAGTAACAGAAGCTCACCCTGTCATGCAGATTTGAACTGCCAACCTTATGATCGGCAAGCCCAAGAGGCGCAGTGGTTTAGACAACAGTGCTAGCTGCATCCCTACGGAGCACCTGGCTGCTCTTCAGAGACTCTTTGCAATCTATTTCCCTTTGCTGGTCCACTGCTGTTAAAGGAGAAGTCTCTGCTTAGTCCCCCATTTACTCCCACCTGCTCAGTATGTAATCCCATAGTCCCCTCTGCAGATAGGGATTCAGGGAGAGAAATTTTATTCAATTTGCATTTAAAGTCAAACATACCTCATTCGCACTTTTTCAAACAATGTGAGTTGAAACACAGCTGTCCTTCGAAATTTACACTTCTCTGAATTTTGCAAGGCAGTTCTCCAGTCAAGCAGTGTATACAAAAATGCATATAGTAAGGTAAAACGTGCATATAATCTAAATATTAGTGAAGGTAAGATACAAAAATGCATGGCATTGGGGGGAAAGTGTGTAAAAAATGTATCTATTAGGAGAAATGCACAATAAAATGCTGATGAGGGCTTTTGATATGAAAATGTGGAGACCTGAAGATTGAAAAAGAAAGAAAGAAAAGAAAGACAGGGGGGAAACAAAAGTGAGAGCTAGTTTCCTAGCTGCGGATCTCCAGATAATATGTTGTCCCCTTGTTTGACATGCGGATCCTGTTGGTCTTATATAATTGTTTCCTGTCGTATTTAATCTCTGGGTGGGGAAGGTAGCCCCCAAACTCCTGGGCATTGCTAGCAGAAGCCTTCTTCCAGGCCTGCCCCTGGAACCTTCTACAGGGCAAGTGGTCAGAGTATATGTTTACTTGTGCTGCTGATCTCCTTCGTTAATATAAATAAGCTCACATAACCCGTATGATGCGCTGCTAAATCAAACCAATGTAACTTGATTCCCATAGTGGCCAACCAGATGCCCTAGGAAGTTCACACGTTTGCAGATTAGGGCAATAGCCCTCTCCCATTGCTCTTCCCCAGCAACTGATATTCAGAGGTCTGGTATTCATTGACTGGTATTCAATGTCATCTGTAGTGTCATGGATCAATGGGCTGACTCAGTATAAGGCAGCTTCCTATTTCTTTATGTTTCTTGGACATAGTGTCTCACTTTATTCTGGTATCTGCATGTGTTTTGTCTCAAGGTATGCATTTCTAAAAGTATTTTATTGCAAAGCACATTTTGGCATAGCTTTTGAGCCAAGAAAATCACTGCAAAACCAGCAACATACTTTCTTCCCCACCCACACCTTCATTTGGGAGGTGCAAATCGGATCAGTTTACATCAGAATTCACAAAGATCCCAATTCCTCAATCATCTTCAATGTAAGCAAACCTCCCTGTTTGGACCTCTTCCTTTCAGTGCAGTGGGAAACAGAAAGTGATTGATAGAAGCTACATTTTCAGAAATACACCTTCTAATCAGAGTCTTCTGCCCTGCCTGAATGATGCTTGCATGAGTGACACATTCAGTTGCGTGGAGACAGGAGATCCCGGTGTTGCTTTGCCCCTTGAAAAGGTTAGAATAGGAGTAAGGGATCTTTTTCAGACTGAAGGCCTCATCCCCTTCTGAGGGCAAGCTTCCAAGAATCATATGCCAGTGGGAGGCCAGAGGCAAAAGTAAATTTTACCTTCCTGCGGTACGCTAGTTTCTCCACACAAGCACATACCTATCCTCCATCCTGAGAAATAAGAGGCCTTATCAGAGTTCAAGGACACATTCCAGTCAAGCAAAAGCTTTTGTGGTGTAAAACAGGACCAGTGAAGGGTGGGGAGAGTTCTGAGGGCAGATACATTGGCATGAAGGGGCACAGTCAGGCCCCTGGCCTCAGATTCTGCACCGGAAGTTAGACAAGGCAGTGGCTGGGGGAGAAAGTTGCCCCTTTCAACCTTTGGGTTTTCAGCTAGTATTCATTGGAAATGAGCATGAGCTCATTCTCTATTTCACCAGCTGAAGAGGCAGATACCCAAGGGGTCTGCCTGAACAACACACGCAGTTAATAGCCATATCCAGTCATACTGGGACATGTGCCAAATAGACCTGGGGGGGGGAAAGGTTGGGTTCTTTTTAAAATAACTGATTTTCTCATTGCAAATTCACAACCTTACTATTCAGTCTGTAACCCCACCTGCAGCACCCATTGAGGATAGCGTGAGTTGTAGCATTTTGTAAGATACTGCTAATATTTATGCTGTGAGAAACTCGTGGGTCACCAGAGGACTGATAAGAGTTCATTTTATTATTGATATACCAGGGACAGAGAGCTATTTTCAGCCTGAGGCCACATTCTCTGCACTGCATTGCAGGGGTCCCTTCCAGCCCTACAATTCTATGATTCCCTCTTTGGCAATGTTCTAGGGGCTGCTTAGCAGTGTGGGCGTGGCCAAACAAACACTACTTTCCATCTAGGTTAACAGGAGGTGTTATCACAGCTGAGGACACATTCAAGGTAAAATCACTAAAGCAGAGCAGAGTACAGAGCAGAGACCGTACTCCTCAACTGTCCTGATTTAACTGGGACATCCTGTTTTCGGGGGCCATTCTCTCTTGCAAGTCACCAGGCTCCTGTGACATCACATCCCTGAAAGACGCATGTTTTGAGGCACTGTGCTCTTGCACAGGTCACATAACTCATACGGGAGCAAGGCCCCGAAAGACACATCCTAGTTTTCCTCTGTTGGGGTTATCCGCGCCATTGAGGGGGTGTGGCCTGGACAAAGCCCCAAGGATCTGACAGAGAGGCCTGGGGGGTTGCAGGGGGCCACTGTGCCCAAGACTCCCTCTCTCCCGCCAGTGCATAGTAATACGCAACAAACTCATAACAAAATAGGCCACATTCATATCATATATTTAAAGCACAGTGGCACTGTGGTCTAAACCACCGAGCCTCTTCAGGTCAGTAGTTCGAATCTGCGTGACTGGGTGAGCTCCCATTGCTCTGTCCCAGCTCCTGCCAACCAAGCAGTTCGAAAGCATACCAGCATGAGTAGATAAATAGGTACTGCTGTGGCGGGAAGGTAAATGGCATTTCCATGTGCTCTGCTACCATCATGGTGTTCCAATTCGCCAGAAGCAGTTTAGTCATTCTGGCCACATGACCCAGAAAGGTGTCTGCAGACAAAGGCCAGCTCCCTCGGCCTGAAAGCAGAGATGAGCTCCACACCCCATAGTCGAATTTGATCGGACCTAACTGTCCAGAGATCCTTTACCTTGATACCACTTGAAACAGTCATGCCTTCCCCCAAAGAATTCTGGGAGCTGTAGTTTCTTAAGGGTGCTGAGAGTTGTTAGGAGACCCCTATTCTCCTCCCAGAGTTGTAAAGAGGGATTTGGTTGTTGAACCACCCTGGGAACTGGGAGGAAAATAGGAGTCTCCTAACGATTTTGGTGCCTTGTTGCAGAGTGGTAGGTTTTGCAGGGAAAGACTAGGAGAAATCCATGAGGCATAGAGGGGACCTCATAGAAGAACAATACTCTGGCAGTCAAAAGCTCACAAAACTACAGGCTTGTGGGAGAAAGTTCTGCACCATGTGTTTTCCTAGGCTATCTTCACAGAGCTACAATTCCCAGAGTTCCCTGGAAAGAGGGATTCTTTGGGGAAAGCCATGACTGTTTCATGAGGTATGAAACTGCTTTAAATGCCTAGTGCAGATGAGGCGATGTGAGATGGGTCCCCAAGTACTCTTAGATGTAAACGAACACGTTGTGGAAGAGGGACCACTTAAAATTCCTGCACATCGATTCTGATACAAACAGCCAGCATATGCAACTCAGTGTTTGCTTCTTTTTCTCCTTCCTCTCAGCCCCTTTTCCTTTTGTGCCATGTCTTTTTCGATTGTAAGCCTGTGGGCAGGGACTGTATTATCACTGATATTTGTAAGCCACTCCAGGAGGCTTATTTGACTGAACAGTGGCATACAAAATAAGTATTCATATGTGCAGTCACTTGTCATGTAGGCAGTTTTCTCCATACATTCCACTAACCTGTGCTTGCACTGAGAAATGTGTGGCCCAACGCTTCCCATGAATTAATCATTTGTGCAGATATTGTCAGTGGTCCATCACCTCACCATGTTGTTGTGGCCTGTTGGCATCTTAAGACATTTGGTTTATAGTTCAACATTTCCATTTTTCTTTTTCTTAAGCCAGTAAAAGCACTTATATAGTTAATGAATTATGTATGTAACTTTGCTACACCTTTAGTTTCTTAATATCACAGCATTAGCAGTTGTCGAGCTATAAACTGCTTGTCAGGAAAACATCTTTCAGGATCAATTTGTAAGAAAGTTGATGGAAAACCATCAGATCATTTTTCCCCCTCCTCCTTAGCATCAGGGTCCAGCAGGCAGAGATTTTCTGGGATGGAACTATACGCACAAAAAGTGTGCAATTAGATCCTTCTCTCCATTTATCCTGATCTTTTTCTCCATCAGTCATTCAAATTCATTCAAGCGGTTGTCTGTACATGACTCCCTTTCCTCGCTTTCTTTCTCAGACAGCCACAGTGTTTGCAACACCTATCAAGAGAAACATCTAAAAAAACCACAGCAAAAAATGTGTTTTTATGGCCGGCCATTCCATTAGACAGAATGAGGCAGCTGTCTCTCAGACAACTGACTTGGGGCGTCGTGAAATGACAGCAAATAATTATTTCATTTGTTGCTATTATGGTTTTACTGCCAGGTGGGGTTTTCCACCTCAGATGCCTGAATAGCTTAGCTGGCCATGGGTAGCAGTCATCTTTTTAATAAATAAACGAAAACTGAGGACAGGGAGGAGTGCCATTTGTTGCTCAAAATGACATGGGTGCCATTAAGCTATCATGCACCACATAGTTAAACTTAGGAATTTGCTACCATAAGTAGCAGGGGTGGCCACCAACTTGGATGGTTTTCAAAGGGGGTTAGACAAAATCATGGAGGATAAGGCTATCAGTGGCTACTTACCATGTCAGCTATCTTCTACCTCCTCTGTTGGAGGCAGTATGCCTCTGAAAGCCAATTGCTGGAATATGAAGATGGGGAGAGTACTTCTGCACTCAGGTCCTGCTTGTGGGCTTCCCCTAGGCATCTGGCCTGGCCACTGTGAGAACAGGATGTTGGATTCAATAGGCCACTGACCTGATCCAGCAGACTCTTCTTATGTTCTCATGCTTACCCCATTGTGAAGTTCCATAAGAAAACTTGCCACTGTGTTCAGGAGACCCACTAGAAAGCAGCATTCTTCAGACACAGGTAGGGAGTGCATCCAGAAATGCAGAGGAGTGCATTCACACTGCAGGTGTGAGGGACATCCAAAGAGAGGTCCATTGCAATGCTTTCTCTCACCCCCATTCCACATTGTTGCCATGCACTGTTGTACTTGTTGTTGTTGTTTAGTCGTTTAGTCGTGTCCGACTCTTCGTGACCCCATGGACCAGAGCACGCCAGGCACTCCTGTCTTCCACGCCTCCCGCAGTTTGGTCAAACTCATGTTAGTAGCTTCGAGAACACTGTCCAACCATCTCGTCCTCTGTCATCCCCTTCTCCTTGTGCCCTCCATCTTTCCCAACATCAGGGTCTTTTCCAGGGAGTCTTCTCTTCTCATGTGGTGGCCAAAGTACTGGAGCCTCAGCTTCACGATCTGTCCTTCCAGTGAGCACTCAGGGCTGATTTCCTTCAGAATGGAGAGGTTTGATCTTCTTGCAGCCCATGGGACTCTCAAGAGTCTCCTCCAGCACCATAATTCAAAAGCATCAATTCTTCAGCGATCAGCCTTCTTTATGGTCCAGCTCTCGCTTCCATACATCACTACTGGGAAAACCATAGCTTTAACTATATGGACCTTTGTTGGCAAGGTGATGTCTCTGCTTTTTAAGATGTTGTACTAGACATGCCTTACTGCAGCCAGGTAATAGATGTAAACTGAAGATGAAACTGCTTACTTAGAAGCACCTAATAGCTCAATTTTCACCCCATATGCAGCTTGGATCTAGATCCACCAATCCCGGTTCTCCTGAGAGTAGTCTCTGTGCGAGGGAGAGGATTGTGCTGCCAGATGCTCCCAGGGTTGTTTTTTTAAGTGCAGGAGACCTTACAGTTGAGATTATTTACCTGGTTGCATTTAGGGTGCACTAAGCATAGCAGCCACCTACCCTCTTTCAGACACTTTGTACCCTATTCTCCATGCATGCAGGATTGTGGCCCTACCCTCTTTCAGACACTTTGTACCCTATTCTCCATGCATGCAGGATTGTGGCCCTAATGAAAATCATGGGGAAATGTTATTTTGAGGTTATCTTGCCACATCATAAATAAAAGCACAGATGTCTGAAACCCAATAAGGCAAGCTGGGTTAGAGAATTCCCTGTCTTATTTTGAGAGTTTCTCCCAACTGTCTTTAATTATCTAACATGGCGTCTTGCTGGAGCAGCTTATCCATAGCCAGCCTGTCTCTCCATGCAACCAGTAAGATGAAGGATAGCCAACCTGGTGCCCTCCAGATGTTTTGGGCTGCTATTCCCATCACCCCAGCCAGCATGGTCAATGGTCAGGGATGATGGGAATTGCAGTCCATGAGTTCAGCAGGGCACCATGTTGGGTACACTTCCAATAGATAATCCTTGTCAGAAACTTCTCCATTGTAAAGTAATCCATGTGGCATTTGCTGTCATGAATTCATGAACTGTGACAATCAGGGATGATTCCTATATATCTTCATCCAAACTAACACCTGGGAACCTCGACTAGTATTGCACAAAACCATTTGTTTTCATAGCCCAAGGGCTTTCCTCAATCAAAAGCCAAAACAAACAAACCAAAAGTTTCTATGTAACATGTCAGAAAGGAAAGGAGTCTCTCACAGGTTTTCCAGAGATTTATACCCCTACCAGAGGCTCATAAATGTCACCTAAGCATCCAAAAGTGCTACCACTTCATATCTTTAATCCTTGAGTCAGACAGATTACTCAAGACCCTGTTAATTGACAAATCGTAAGCCGGGACACTGGTTTAATAACCAGACAGTGTGAGACAAATAAATGGGGATGTGAAGAATCTACCTAACACCATTAGCCTACACTTAAGGCAATATTAATTTCAAAGATTGTCAACCACAAAAAGATTTCTAGATCCCTATTCAGCTGTCAAAACAGGAGAAGAGACAACTGGATACAGTAGCGTAGCATGGGTTGCCAGTAGGGGGGGGGGAGGAAATGAATGGAGTACATTCAGCTGCCTAACAGCGTCACCCAGAAGATCACAGCCATAGAGATGCAAAATTTTGCGCCCCTAATAATTTTGCACCCGGGACAACCACCCCATTCCCCTCACACATTACGCCACTTGACTGGATATTCTATTCTAATATGATATCATATTCTGATGATGTGCATTTAGCCTCCCCCATCAGCTCATGTGACTCTTTGGGTATCTGTGGAGAGTCATTGAGAACCCTGGCAGAGCACAGGGGGTCTTCACAGATTTAGAAAGTTCACCCCAACAAAAGTTCACCATCATCGCAAGACTGGCTGGGACAGCCATGGTACCTTGGAGAGGGGAAGATGTGCTCCCCCAAGCTCCACTGGGTTCGCTCTTGCCTTCATTTCCGAAGCCCAGGTGGTAATGGGAAAGAATCAAGGATCAAGGCCAGGCTTGGAATAGGGTCATGAGTGCCTAAGAAGGGGCTCTTCAGACTGGCTTTGCACTGCAGCGGGTTCCTCAAGGTCCTTGGAGCAGGGTTTTTGGAAGAGGTCTTCCCATGTCTCTGTAGTGAATAGGATCCTGACATGTTTCTAGTGAATTAGTAAACCCATGTACCATAGTGTATGTTCAAGTACAGACTTTTAGCCCTGCCCCCTACATCATCTCTTGCTTTTATTTTTTGTGTGTTGATTTTAGTATTACATTTCTAGCTGACCTTTCCTTCTAAGGAGCTTGAGGTGGCATACATGGCTCTCTCCCTGCCCTCTCCAGACTACCCTCACAAGAACCCTGGGAGGTAGGTTAGGCTGAGAGATGGTGACTGGCCCAAGGTCACCCAGTCAGCTTCATGGCTGAGTGAGGATTTGAACTCTGGTCTCCAAGGTCCTGGCCCAACACTGTAACCTCCTCACTTGCAGGGCATCTGCATGATTGGGACACTCACACGACCAGCTGTCCCAGTTGTGCAGAAGCTGGGAAGCACTGGTGCATCAGCTTTCCTGTTTGGACCAGTGGTGGTTTTTTGAAAAAGAAAAGCTGACATTGGACGCTTAAGAGATGGAGCCCTCTTCCAGTCTGTACAGGAACATGTCCTGCACGTTAGTGATGTGTGCATAGAGTTTCCAGAATGGAATCAACTGAACCTATCTTCAAGGCCCCGAAAGACTCCTCTCTCTTCTAATAGTGACCAGCCTGAAGCTTCTGGAAGGGTATGAAAACAATTGTCCTGCCTCATTGTTTGCTCCAAGTACACTGCCTTGGAACACAGGAGATCTCTTTTGCTGTCATAGCTAATAACCCTGAGAATAGTTCCTTAGCATACAAGCTTTCAAGCTCAGGCTTCATTTTGATTTGTGCAGCTTTGAGCTCTGCCACATATTACTTTACAAATTAAGTACCGAGGACTCTAAATGGGTAGGATGGTCGGTGGAGAAATTACAGGTTAAATGACCTTTGGAAATCCAGGTGAAGCAGTTTGAGTGGATTTACTCACCCTTGCCAAGGTTTTGCTGTTCACTCTTTTTTTATTTAATTGGTTTTCTTTTCTTTTTCTTTATTTCTTTATTATCAAAATTCAGCAACCACCAAATCTAGACTTGCCTATTATTCCCAGGAAAGAAGAATTGAGCACAAGTAACACACAACCCCTCCGGAGCCGAGCAATTTAGATTTAAGCTTTGTTTCTTGTTTTGTTTTGTTTTGTTTCAAATAAATGCTTGCCCTTTAGATAGAAGAGAGAGAAGGGAAGAAGGCAGGGTGGAGGGGAGAGAAAACATCCATTCACCTTTGTTAAAAATCAATCCTTCCCAGTCCCAAAATAGGAGAAACTTATCTCCAAATTAAAATTGAGTCATGACACTGTGTGCCTGTAATTTTTCAGTCTCAAAGGTGACAGTGCCCAACATCCATCACCAAATGCCAGGAGGATGTTGAAGAACTATGTCAGAGAGGAAATTGCCACAATTCACATGTTTGTTGGAGGTCAGGAATGGAAATCACACAAGTGAATACAAGCGACATTCGCTCTTGTTGGCTTTTTAGTTTGCAAATGCTATGCAAATAATTACATTATTTTCTGCATTTTTTATGTTTCCATTTAAATGAATTACATAATGAAGGACATAATTTATTCCATGAGTTTTAGCTGTAGTGAATAGTGAAGCAAACAATGTAGGTTTCAGCAGAAGCTGACCTGTAGTAGAATGGAAGCACTGCTGATTGTGATGAAAACAGGGTGGTATGGAAATAGCTGCCTCCTTATATCCTCATCTCCTCCCCCTCCTATATAAGTCAACTAGGACTGGTAAATTGAAACCTGCCGGCCAAGTCCCCTAAAGTGATTGTGGACCATTTGCAACTCATGGGAAAGTAACAGCAAAAGCAACACAATGCTCACTGGGTTGTTGTTGGTTATTTAGTTTACTTCCCCTTAGAAAGGTCTGTCTAATCTCACATGCATCCTGTCTAGCAGTGATTCTTAGAATCATAGAATTGCAGAGTTGGAAGTACCACAAGGGTCATCTAGCCCAACCCCCTGAAAGGCAGGAATCTTTTGCGCAATTTGGGGCTCAAACCCATGACCCTGAAATTAAGAGTCTCATAATCTACCGACTGAGCTATTATTATAATATCTGTCCTACCTGTAGGTAGCAGCCAGGTGGGGATGCAACAATTCACAACACAGCCTGTAGCATGGGCACACCAATTGATTGAACATTGGCACACACTATCTTTACACATTACTCATAAGCAGTGGGTCCTTCCTTTTAGCTCCACCATTGTGCCTTCTCATGTCAGGAACCACATGTCACATGCAGAAGTCTGTAAAAGTCCAACGCATGAGCTGCTGCGCATGTATAAGGGATCTGAACAATCCGTTGTTGGATTTTAGCTTCTCTTCGCCCTTGCCACCATGACTAGAGATCAGGGATGACGGATGCTATAATCAAACTACATCTGAATGGCCACATGTTCCCCAACCATGCTCTAGGTGAGAGGGAGTTTTATATTCTGGAGCAGCCATCACAAATACCTCCACATGCCCCTGCTGTTTGTACTCAGTGAACCAGTGTTATGATTTTTCAAAAACCACTCAGGATATTGTGGTCTCTATGGTGCCTACAATGCCTGCAGAAAACATGAGGTGATTGTGGCAGCTATAACGCCATACTGTCTCGGTACCTCAGGGCCCTCATCTGTGAAATGGAGCTAATGGCACTTCCCTTGCTAAAAGGAGACAAATCCATTATTGGCTGAGAGGTGCTTAGTTTCTATGGCAATGGGAAGCATGTGAGTACCCAGCTGGAGAGTCCAGGACTCTGCTCAGCCCTCTCATCATTCCTTTCACACATGGATAGTCTCCTCCTGACCTCCCTTCATTTTTTAACAGCCCGAATTGCAGCCATTAGTTACAGCCACCAAAGGTCAGACATTTAGCTCTCTCATTAATGGTTTCCAACACCCCTGCAGTTGAAACGAAAGCACTCCAAGGGCACAGGCAGCTCTTCACAGGCACAGAGAAAGCAGCCCAGCAGAACTCTTTGAGCCGTGCCATGCTTGGAGAGATGGCTCATACTTCTTTCCAAAGTTTCTCAGGGCTGAATGCAGAATTTAAAGGAGTGTTTATTCATGAGCCACATTAAAAAAGCCAAACTGGGACAGATGGGTCCAGGTGCAGTGCTATCCAGAGCTAGGCCGTGTTCACATCATATATTTAAAGCACTATGCTACCACTTTAGTCAGCCATAGCTTTCCCCCCAAGAATGCTGGGAACTGTAGTTTGTTAAGGATGGTCAGAGTTGCTAGGAGCAGTGGTGTGGCATTCTTTGCTAGTGCCCAGGGTGCACGCACATGTGCGCACAGCCAGGTGGGGATGGGCGAAGCCAGGACAACAGAACCCACCAGGCCAGGCCAGCCCTTGCTACCAACACCACCGGACATGCATGCACAGGGCATGGAAGGTTCATGGAACTCATGTGCCAGCTTAGCCCTAGCCACCAGAGCCAAGCAGGGCGGCACTGTGCTCCTTGGCAGGCAAATCCCCCCCAACACTGCCCAGGTGGTCATTCAGTGAAGGGGTGTGGATGCGACGGTGAGGCCAGGCCAGGCTCTGGGGCCCAGAGACCTCCAGTGGCAGGTGGGGCTGGGCGGGGAGCCCTGTGTGGGTGTGCATCCCCTAAAAATTGTGCACCCAGAGCTACCGCCCCCTGCTGGGTCCCCCATGCTATGCCTCTGGCTAGGAGACCTGTATAGAGGACACGGGTGGTGCTGTGGTCTAAAACACTGAGCCTCTTGGGCTTGCCGATCAGAAGGTTGGCAGCTCGAATCCTCGCAGCAGGGTGAGTTCCCATTGCTCTGTCCCAGCTCCTGCCAACCTAGCAGTTTGAAAGAATGCCAGTACAAGTAGCTAAATAGGTACTGCTGCGACGGGAAGGTAAACGGCGTTTCCGTACACTCTGGTTTCTGTTACAGTGTTCCATTACACCAGAAGTGGTTTAGTCATGCTGGCCACATGACCTGGAAAGCTGTCTGTGGACAAACACCAGCTCTCTCGGCCTGAAAGCAAGATGAGTGCTGCAACCCCATAGTTGCCTTTGACTGGACTTAACCATCCAGGGGTCCTTTACCTTTTTACCTATTCCCCTCACAGGGCTGCAATTCCCAGAGTTCTATATGAAGAGGGATTGGTTGTTAAGCTGCTCTGGGAACTCTAGCTCTGTGAGAAGAACAAGGGTCTCCTAACCACTCTCGGCACCCATAACAGAGAGCTATTTTAAAAAGAGTAAGCCTTTAATCGCACTTTCAGCCCAATTAAAAACATTTCGACTCTGTCTCACTGATTTCAGTGGCGCTTGCTTGGTTGTCACTGTGTACTTCACGGATGGGGAGCCTGTGGTCCTTCTGAAGTTGCTGATCTCCAGTTCCCATCAGCCCCAACCAGCTTGGCCAATGGGTGGAGATGAGGGGAGTTGGGAGTCTGGTAACACCTGGAGGACTCCTACTTCCCTGTCCCCGACATGCAAGATTGCAGCCTTTATGTACATGGCATGCAATAAAAAGCACGTGTGCTCAGCTATGAGAGCGAAAAACATATTATGAGCATAATAACAGGGAAGTATTGCATGCTTTCTCCCCTTTCCTTTGCCTTTTCATTCCGTTTTCTCCTTTCTGCCTTTTATATATCAATGCAGTAATCCCCATTTCCGGACAGCCGAGTAATAAAAAATGCTCATGTCAGTGTTTCTCCGCCAAGCCCTAAGATATTTGGAGCATGATACGTTTCGTCACTCCCTCTAGCGCTGGAAGTGAGACATCATCTCTCCCTCCCACCCACCCTTTCTGCCTCTCAGACACATCCACACAGAAACTCACCACAAGACAAATAGGCCGAAGAGAGAGATGCACCTTTTAAACTTTCATCGCTATTTTTCTTTGCTGTCCTCGAGTTCCTTTTGATTTATTTTTCAGCAGCTCCTCCCTCTCCCACGACCACTCTATTCCCCTGCGTCTTTCTTTTCTGTTCTTTTTTTGCTCCCTTCTCCATTCATCCTTAGGAAGACAGCTCGCCATTGGTATGCTGCTATAGAAGCAGTGCTGTTACGTTATTATTATTTTTAACCCGTGTGTTCCGGTGTAAAAATAAAGTCCTGCTATGTATGTACGTTTGTCCTGCAAATAAGCCCACTGCCCTTGGTGCATTTCAACACCTATTATTATTATTATTATTATTATTATACCTCCAGTTGCGGAGTGGGTCCATTCCGGAGGTCCAGTCGGATCCCGAAGTTTCCGCAGCCTGAGGACCACTTCTGCGCATGCACACGTGGCGAAACCCGGTAAAATACTTCCGGGTTTGCTGCACGTGCATCCCAATACGACTGTATTATTATTATTATTTCTTATTAGTCACTTGCTATCCAACATTCTCCAAGTAACATGCAAACACACACACACACACACAAATACCATTGACAAATTCATCTAAAATTCCGTAGAAAACGTATAAAGTCCAGGTACTAAATATCGACTAGGCAAGTAATTCTATAGACCACTCTAATCATATTATCATAGAACTGTTATGTTGGAAGGGACCACGAGGGTCATCTAGTCCCTGCAATGCAGGCAGGAATCTTTTGCCCAACATGTATTTTGGCAAGTGTGTGATTGAAATCATTAAAGGCTCTGGCAGTCCTGTTATCCACTCCCCAAAGAGGCTTCCTGAGGACTCCTCTTATCTCTTTCTCAGGATCATAGCTGGATGAGGAGACATTCTAGGCCATTTCTCAAACTTTCAGCATATGTTCTGCGCCTGCATTCACTTCACGATGGCTGAAGAAGTCAGTAGCCAAACGGTTTTGCTTGAATACTTTTATTTCTTCATGGTGTTCACCACCATAAAATATAATATAACCAGTGCTTTTTTCCCCTGGGGAGACACAGGGGTACACATACCCCTAAACATTTTGTGAATCTAGGCTTGGCCTCATTGAGGGGCAGTATTTCAATATGACTAGGAAAATGAAAGTACCCCTAAACATTTTTAAAGAAAAAAAGCACTGAATATAACTTCTGCTGTTGTTTCTATGCTGGACACTGAATGTAGACAGGTATGATCATGGTGGTGTTGGTGATGATCTCTATTAATTGTGGGGAGATGAAGGAAAGTATGCATTCGGGATTCTACTGAAATGCTCACCGACGTATAAACTTGCCTCCCACATTATGGCCAATGAATGCAGCAAGCACTGATAAGCACCTGGCTCTTATATTTAAATGCAATAAAATTACATTTTGTTTCCTTCATCGTTGACACAACCAGAGCCTGAGGTGGGACAGGGTGCAGTGGGATTCCATCCCACTTCTGGCAAAAACCTCATACCAACCCATTTTCTTCCTCCCATGTCGGGCACTGAAATGAATGTAGCACTGAATCTGGCCTATTTTGAGAGAACAAAACCATCCCACTTCCTTCTTTCTCCTATTTCAGGCATCTTGTGGGCTTAAACATATCAGGCTAAATGCAATTATGTTCTGGATCTTAGACCCCGCCCTACAAAATTTCTAATGGCTAGCATGGATGTACGCAGGACTTTTTCGGGGTGGGTCGGTGGGCCAAAGTAAAACACTGAAAGTGAGGAAGCATACTGATTTCTCACACACCCATAAGAATAATTCTGCCGTACATTTTGTCTCATATCTCAGGTTCTACAACCATGAGAAACTTGCCTTTTTCAGAAAATGAAAGCTGGGCAACTGTGGGTTATGGCTGATCAGGAATGGGGATGTGCAGCTGTCCCCTCCACCGTCATGGAAGGCCTAAACAAGAAGTCTGTACCTTCTAGCCATGGTCCAGGGGATGTGGTGGGCAAATGTTTCTTCTATGGTCACTTTCAGACAATTGGTTTAATGAGCCTTCAGCTTGATATGTTTGTGTAGAGATTAGACCACATTAACTACGGTACTTATTGAGCATTTGTCTCAATTTGTTTGAGGAGAGATTAGCTGAAGTTGTTGTGCTTGGTAAGTGGTATCCCACACTCTGAAGTGTATCTCCCCATCACTTTCCTTATCGCAAGAAATCTATTCTTTGGGGGGGGCAGGAAGCAGATTTGTTTCTCAAGCATTCCCAATTCAGCTTTAATCATATCCCACCCCAAAATTGTGGCATTCTGGAAGCAACCTGTGTCAATACCTCAGGTGCATTCAGATCAATCACTCCTAATGCATAGACACACTGGACTTGGAGGACGCTGCCCATTGCATCTCTGCATGCCCAGATACATGATTCAAGCAGAATTGCAGGAGAGATGGGCTTCCCTCTTACACACTCTTAAAAGTAAATCTTTTCCAGCGGAAGGGTGATGTGTGCTTTCATTTTTAATTCAAATAATAATGAGCCTTATTTCTCAGCCGTTTGGGAAACAGTGCTAGAGATCCATCACCCCCACAGACCACCAGCTTTAATCATAAAGAAAGGGAGGCGATGGATGTTATGCAACTGGTCTAATGCTTTTCATTTGCATAATATCACAGCACAGTGGGATCGTGCATGAAGGCAAGGGCTGGTTATTGCATTGGGAGCTGGGAGAGGAGTAATGGATTATTTTGTTCCTCACATGCTACATTTTATTGCCATCAAGAGATCTTCCAAACAAATGACCTTCAGTGAATCACTGCAAAGAAAGAGCTCTATCACATGCAAGGGTGAGTCAGAAGCTTTTGCAGGAAGGCTGAGAAATGGCACCAGAGCAGCTAGGAGAGAAAAGATACACAGAGCAGGCTTAACCATGATGCTAAGCTTGCTGTAGAACTGGGGCTTTGATACAGGGTTATTATCCGAGGTTTCCCCCATATGGAGATACAGGTAGACACATCTCCACATCTTGCTCCTCATCTTAACTTCCATTGCACGACCAGGCCGCGACAGCCCCAGCCCCCACGGATCATAGGAAAGGAATAAAGACTCTGACAATGTGTTATAGAATTAAATTAGGCCACAACTTTATTAAACTTCCGAATGTAGGAAGACCTTGGCTTAGGCTGTGGGTGTGTATTCCCCAGCCGGGGGAACTGGGGAACATCAGGGTAAATGGGATATGGGGGTGCTCTGCGAGACATATGTGTAGCAGGGAACCCAGTCCTTATCCCAGCAGGGTAGTTCACTGACAGCCTTTCAGTGTACAGTGGTACCTCAGGTTGAGTACTTAATTTGTTCCGGAGGTCCATTCTTAACCTGAAACTGTTCTTAACCTGAAGCACCACTTTAGCTAATGGGGCCTCCTGCTGCTGCTGCGCCGCCGGAGCACGATTTCTGTTCTCATCCTGAAGCAAAATTCTTAACCCGAAGTGCTATTTCTGGGTTAGCGGAGTCTGTAACCTGAAGCGTATGTAACCTGAAGCATATGTAACCCGAGGTACCACTATATGGCCAGTGACACCCATATATATAACCCCTTTAGAAGGGGGACCCTGGAATTGCCGCCGCAGGGGGGTGAGTCACTACTTCATCCCCCCCCATTATAGGGAAGAAAGGACTAAAGGATTCCACCCAAGGCCATAAACCGCCAAAGTTGTGATGAATTGCTACAGGGAAGGCAAAACCTGCCAATGCAGGAAAATTTCTTCCCGGTCCTTCAACAGCAACCAGTCAAAGACCGTAGCAGCGCCAGCTAAACAGGAAGAAAAAGTTGACCTGCAAACAAGAAAACATTAAACTAAGGGAGGGTAGGGAGGGTGAATCTCCAGAGCCGACTGCCTGGATGCTGTCAGCTCCACCCCCTATTTATAGATCGGATTGGTCCCACCTCCCAGCAGGAAACTTGATTACTGAGACTGGGCATGAACCTCCAATTAATAACACTGAGAGGCAGGTCAGTCCCTGTTTGTCATTAAGTTCCCTGGGAACTGTAACTCCACGCACAATCCCGCAAAGGGCACCCACAATGCAAAGTGTGAGTGCTCATTCTTCAGATTTCCACAACTGCCGATTTATTTTTTTAATCCTCCTAAAATTCATCAGCATTTTAGTGTGAATTTCTCCGAATAAACAAACCATTGCATGTGTTTATGTAGTTTTCACTACACTACACAACTTTGCAAGCAATTTTCCCCAATATAATCCACTTTCTATATTTTTTTAGGGTTGCCATATTTCAAAAAGTGAAAATCCGGACAGATTTAAGCTGCTTTTTTTGGCAAAGTTGTTGAGCTTTTGCAGCAAAATCACAAGAAATTTTTTAAAAATGACATTTTTGAGCGACATTGCTGACATCGGTTGCCATACGTCCAGATTTTCCCAGACATTTAGCCGATTTTGGAAATTTCAGGCATATGGCAACCCTAGTATTTTCACTAATTTGTGCATTTTTATGCACACTCTATCCTAGTATATGTGTTTTTGTAAACAGTACTTTGCTGGCATATGGCACTGCTAAATTCAGAGATTTGAAAATTTCGAAGGGCGGCTGTGTTTAAGTTTGTGTATTATTTCAGTAAATGTGAATTAGGTAGGCTCACTGCACTGAATTTCTCCCACACCCATAGTTAAACCCCTGCCATTCCCGGGCATATATAAAAAATATTTCCCTAGGAATTATGGCTAGCTGTAGGAGGACTGGAGCCCTGCTTTGTTCATTTGTTCCCTTTTCACCTGTTTTGGAAAGGATGGTTCCTTCCTTTACCTGGGTACAGTGAATGTTGAACTCCAGCTTCAAAAGGAAGTCACACCTGGAGAGTTGCTAAACTGTAAATGGGATGTTCCGAAGTCAAGGCGATTGCCTGTTCACAGAAAGAAGTGCAGGAGCTAATTAATTATTTGCTTTGCTAAACTCATTGTGAAAACTGAGCTTATTGTTGAACTCACCCCCCCAACAGCCCTATTTACACAGAGTCCTTAATATAGATCAAACGGCTGCTTTCCTTCAGATCTGTTCAGCATCATCCTTCAGAGGATTGTCGGGTATCCAATCAACTCATACTTGAAGTACATGATATAAATTAAGATTACATCAAGTAGAAGCCAGGTCTGGGCCCAAGATGCGTGGGAATTGCACATACCAGACAAAGTAGAGTTTGGCAAAATGAAAACCTCTTCGCCTTTCCAAAGGAAGAAAACCATACATCTAAAAGATTTGAAGACAGCAAGTGACTTTATGCAGATGACAGGGGGGATCTGTGAACAGTGATACAGAGCAAGTCCATGGTAGTGCCCTCATCATCTCTGCTTGTCTCCTGGAGAGGAAACATGCCTAGTTGACAAGCCTACAAGGCAATGCATGAATACACAAACATGGTGTTGTGACCAGATCGGAGCTTCCAAGTGCAGGCTCCCTTCACACACACACACACACACACACACACACACACACACACACACAGGCTCCAAAGGCAAAGAAGGAATGAACTGGTTGTACTTAATGACTCTCACTAAGGCCTAGTTCTCACTGTTTTGGTAAGCCTGTGCATGGACTGCAGGTTCCTCACTCCTGCTCCAGTATATTCACTGAAGCAGTCTATACATATTTTGATTATTATACTAACTCCCCAAACTCTCCACCTTCTTTGAAAGCAAGCAAGGGAGGAAAAAAGTTGGATTCAGTATATACGGTACGTTTCCACTCCAGCAGCCATGTGGCCATTTTCCATTAATGAGCATCTGGGATAGTTCCGTTAGTACTCCCCCCCCCCTAAAAAGAAAATGCATGTTGCACAAATTGATAGATAATGTGATGCAGAAGACAGCAATCGGAATTAATTAGAGGGAGATTTTGTTGTGTGGTATCATTTCCTCGTTCCCCCGCCTCTGCATTCAAAAAGGGGATTGTCTCCAGGGAGCGACTTGCAATTCAAAAGAAATGTAGATAATAATTAAGAATGTCTCAGGCATCAGTGATGTCCAGCTGGCTATTTCATGACGGAAAGCAATAAAATAATAATGACTAATTAGTAATACTGGGATAAACATATAACAGTGCTGATCAGCTGCTATCTGGAGTGGGCAACTCTTAGTGCTGTAGTAAGAAATATATTCAGTGAAAACATCTTTCTAAAGCACAGGACCAGTTCTGCCCTATAATAAATTTCCTCTCCCAACTTGTAATTTTTGGATGTTGTTATTTTGGCAGGTAGCATAGCCCCACTCCAGGATATTTCAGATAATATATCCCACCACCACAATTATCTTTGGGGGCATTTTCACTTAAAATCACTTTTTAGAAAACAAGCCTGACCAAAAAACTTCAGCACAAACTGAGTTTAAACAGTCTGGAATGGCATCTCCACACTGGGAGAAGTGCAAAAGTGAATAGATCCCTAAATTCAGCAGCAATTGGTCTGGATTAAGACATTTCAAAAAGGAATTCAAATTCCTCAAGCTAGCAAGAACCCCCATGACCAATCACCAATGTCTTCAGTCCTGGGTCTGCACTGTACACCAGGCCACCTGACCTTTCTTGGGATGAGAGCTTCATTAGCCCATTACCAAAAGTGGGCATGGCCAATGAAAAAATTTAAAGCAACAACATCTTTTTGGGTATCTTGAATTGGGGGCAGGGGACAGATGTGGGATGTAATTTTAGCCACCTCTGCTGTATATTCTCAGTTTCTTAGAATCCTGACTTGAGCATTCAAATCTCTGCAGACATCTGGTCCTGCTTTCAGAAATGAAAAGGCTGTGTTTGCAGCTTGAAAGCTGTATTTTGAGGAGATACACTCATCAACAGTTCAGCCCCAGACTGAGCTCCATTTTGACTGAATGAAGCATTCTTGGTGTGTATAGTGGTGAATTCCTCTGGCTGAGTATGGTGGCCCCCTCAGATGGATAGATCCTGGGGGTCAAGAAGCAGCATGGCAAGGCATTGCAGGACAGAATGCTGTGGCCCCTTAACCTTGCCTGTTCTCCTCAGATATGTTGCAGGATATTGGGTTTTGAAGTTATGATCCAGTTGCTAGTATATGGAAATGGTCGGGTCTTGCCGTCTTGTCCTTGAATTGCCCACCTGCGCAAATGTTCACAATGTTAACCTGATCACTGCTTTGTGAAGCAACGTCTCCTGAGTTTTTGCACACTGTATATGAAAAATTGAAACTCAGAATGAACAGCGGAAGAGCTAACTTTTATGTGTGTGTGATTAAAAATTAGGAGGCCAGCCTCCACCGCCATAGCTTCTCAATAAAAAATCAGACCTGTGTCTGCGTTGAATGGATAATGGACAACGGTTCTGTTCATTCTCTCTCAATCTCTCCCTTCTTCTCCTCTGATGGACTTTGAATAGGGAGGTAATGAGTTACCATCATTTCGCCAACTTACAGATGTTAAGAGCTGCCGCTGATTTCTATTCATCCCATTTTCCCCTCCCCCTTACTTGGATCTCCTATTTAATGAGCTGGGAGCCAATCAATAATTCATAGCTGCATGAATAACTGGGGGATGATAACCACTTATTTGGAAAGATGTAATCAGGCCTCATTCTCCGAGGGAGACTCTTATCTGTTTATCAGCTTCTTCTAACTCCCGGGTAATCCAATAGACCAGTGCAGGCATCAAACAAAAGCTTAGAAAACAAGGTGGTTGCGTCAGTGTATGGGAGATGGGAATATTCCACACTTGGATCTGTTGCCATCTTACACAGCACGCCATGGGCTTTTTTAACTTGTGAATTCTCAAAACTTCAGCGCCATTCTGAGTTGGCCGCAGTCAAAATGCATGCCATTTCATAAGCATGCATAAGAAGTATTCAGTTGCCCAAGAGGAGAGTTACTTCGTTTGAACCCAAGAGGTTCCTGAAGGGAAGAGAAGTTCTTTTCACAGTAAGACTATCAGGCTTGGGGTGTTTTCCAACACATTTCCAAATCCTGCCCATCACTAACCTGCTGGAGGGGGTTGTGGAGTTTGAACCAGCATGGAGATTGGTAAACACTGAGTCTGTGGTGGATGGAGAAGGAATTAGTTTGATCCACTTTTGACATCAAAAACGACAAAATCAGATGTTCCCAAACTTGCCTATGGATTGCAATCCAGCTCCCTGCTCTGGCTTCTAGTTGCTGAAAAACAAGAACTCAAAGGAGGATTCGTTCCAAAGGCTTTACTGTTTAGATTGCTGCCATGCATGTGCAAATCGCTGGTTTATGGCACAACAGGCAATACACGTAATTAATCCTCAATAAGGCAGCTAATCAAATTTCTTAAGCTTTAGATGTTGATCTGACAATGGCACATGCCCTAACTAGCCCATATTTATATATATATTCAACTTTGTGCAGCAAGCATTTCTACAATCTCTGCTTGTTTTATGGGTGAATGCACTGCAAAGCATTTAAAATGTACATCTTATGTTTTTTAAAAAGTGTGCACAAAATGCTTAAAACGGGACGAGATGGGCCTGTGATCAACCTGATTTTTGCCCAGCTTTAGTTTGTGTGAACATGGTGCTACATTACGGTGTCTCCAGAAAATAAGCCAAGCCACATTATGTGGAGAGATGGGGGGTGGGGGGAGACCACCCAGCCCCTGCCAAGATCCTCCATGAATTTGTTTAATCCCCTTTTAAAGATAGTTGGTATCACTATTTCTTGCAGCAGTGAATTCCAGTGTCGTCCTGCTGTCCATTTTGCTGACTTGCCTTTTGGTTGCAAGCACACACGTGGAGTCATTGCAGGACCAGGCGGCGACAGCCCCAGTCCCCAGGGATCGTAAGGAAGGAATAAAGACTCTTGACAACGTTATATGGAATTAAAATTAGGCCACAACTTTATTAAACTTCCGAATGTAGGAAGACCTTGGCTTAGGCCTTGGGTGTGTATCCCTCACAGCCCCCCAGGCAAGGAGGAACCGGGGCACATCAGGGTAAATGGGATATGGGGGTGCTATGCGAGACGTAAGTGTTGTAGGCAACCCAGCTGTTATCCCAGCATGCAGGGTAGTTCACTGACAGCCTTTCAGTGTATGTCCGGTGACACCCATATATATAACCCCTTTAAGAGGGGGACCCTGGAATCGCCACCACAGGGGGGTGAGTCACCACTTCACACACACACACACACACACACACACACACACACACACCATATAGGGAAGAAAAGACTATAGGATTCCACCCAAGGCCAAAACCGCCCAAGTTGTGACAAATTGCTACAGGGAAGACAAAACCTGCCAATGCAAGAAAATTTCTTCCCGGTCCTTCAGCAGCAACCAGTCAAAGACCGTAGCAGCACCCACTAAACAGGACGAAAAAGTTAACCTGCAAACTGGAAAACATTAAACAAAGGGAGAGTAGGGAGGGTGAATCTCCAGAGCTGGCTGCCTGTCTGTTGTCGGCTCCACTACCTATTTAAACTGGGACTGGCCCCACCTCCCAGCAAGAAACTTGATTACTGAGGCTGGGTGTGAAACTCCAAAAATTAGTACTGAGAGGCAAGCCAGCCCCTGTTTGCCAGTAAGCTCCCTGGGAACTGTAGCTCCACGCACAAAGGGCACCCACAATGTAAAGTGTGAGTGCTCCTTACGTTCTCTCTGTTGCCTCAGTAGTCAATTCTGTTACCCAGAAGGAGAACATAGGGAAAGGGTTTCTGCTGAGCCTTGCTCTACCATGGAATTGCTTCTTGATTTTTGCTCAGCTTGCTTTCCTGCCTTGGTTAAGTCCTCCTCTCCTCCCCCACTCTCCTGCGACTCATAAAATGGGTCTAATACTTTTGCGACACTTAGTGCAATAAAATGTGCAAAGCCTTTAGAAATCCTCTTAAGAAGAAGCTAAATATTGATTATTATTCATACAGCAATTATTGTCCCTTTCAGGGAAGAAGATTATTGCTGTCATTAACATTACTAGCAGCATCTAAGTGGTTGTATTTAAAACCTAGAAGAAAACCTGTCAATTGGATTAATGTGTGTCCTACAAAGATGACTCTTAGAATGAACCCCCTGCTCCATCCCCAACCCTCCTCCCCAGACATCATGCTTTCAGTAAGGAATAAACTGCCCGCCTTGCATCCATACATTACTAGGGAAGCATCTGGAATTCTCTTTATGCAAACATCCCCCTAGATTTTTTTAGTTTTGAATTTTAATTTTTTTATTAAATTTGTATACCGTTCTTCATCCATAGATCTCAGGGTGGTTCAAAACATAAAAAGACAAGATAAGAAATATTAAATACAATCGTAATTCAGAAGTTGAACGCCTTGTGAATCAAACGTTTTGGCTCCTGAATGCCGCAAACCCAGAAGTGAGTGTTCCAGTATGCAAACGTTTTTTGGAACCCGAACATCCGATGCAGGTTCCGTGGGTTCCGATTGGCTGCAGGAGCTTCCTGCAGCCAATTGGAATCCACACCTTGGTATCCGAACATTTTGGAAGTCAAACGGACTTCCGGAATGGATTCAGTTCAACTTCCAAGGTATGAGAGCATCTAATAAGAACAAAACAAACCAATAATTCTTCTCCCTCTCACACGAACATATTTTAAAGGGTATAGAAGGTTAATCACACAAAGGCCTAATGGGGAGCTACTGCAGAAAAGACCTGTTCTCATGTTGCCACCCTCCAGACCTCTTATGGAGGAGGCACATGAAGAAGGACCTCAGATGATAATCTCAAGGTCCAGGTAGTTTCATATGGAGAGAGTTGGTCTTTGAGGTATTGAGGTCCTCAGCTGTTTAAGGCTTTGTATGTCAAAACCAGCGCTTGTTTTGTTCCTCTGCAGGACATGATGAAATAGGAATCCTCCCATTTTATTCTTATTCTTATTCAACTTATTCAGTCAATCGATCTCTTTACTATGGTCAGTGACACTGAATCGTAGATTCAAAGAATTGTATAGTTGGAAGGGACCACAATCAATATTCAAAAAGAAACTTCATACACATATATAAAAGAATACCAAACAAAACATAATAGAAAACCATAACAGTAGAATTACTAATAACTGTATCGTACTATAGAATGCCAGGCATAGAAAACAAAACTGTAAGTTTGCAAAAATTAACCCCTGGGGTTTTTTATATGCAGTAGCACAATGTTTAGACACCCTGAAAGAAATGGATGCCTTCTGATTTGAAAGGAGTAGAAAAGGATAAAAATGTATCTGATTGTCCTGGGGTTTTCCATAAAAATCATCGAGTAAAAATATTACATTTATCATGATAAAAAGAGCATTACATAAGAACATGAGCTATCAATTGCACCTCTCCAGATTCACAGGGACTTTGACAGTAGGGGTTTTCGTGGAACCTCTACTCAAGAACTGCTGATGGAAAAGTATTCAAACACACCAGAGAAAAGACTTTGAGATCTTTTTCAATAGGGAGCACATATAGTTCACTGATTTTTAGGGCTGAAGCTATTATTTATAGGGCTAAATTGATATTATTACTATTTGCAGAGTTTGTAGAGTTTGGTGGAGCTTTCAGTTCGAGCAGTTCACATGCTCCTACTTACTTAATACATTTGTATATCACTTTTCCTCCCGCCAGAGGGGTCTAACTTGGCCTGCAAAGCTGTTTTCCTCAAACCACACCCACCTGCTCTTGACATCATCAGACGGGCACTAGGGAAGGTTTAAATCCTCCTCAGTTCTGCAGGATCCCATGCATTGAAATTCCCTGCTAAAACAGAAGATTCCCTCCATCATTTTAGAAGAGGTTTCCATGCAAGCCTGCATGGAATCTCCTGCTAAAATGATGGGAACCTGCCCCCATAGTGGGGAATTCTAAAGCATGTGCCTCCCTGAATCAGGAAGGGGTGTGCAACAGAAGTGCCTGCGGAAACAGAGGGATTTTTAACTATTGTGGTGTTTCCATGTAAAGCTGTGTGTGTGAGATCTCCTGCTGTAATCATAAGAACCCTCTTTTTAGCAGAGGATTCTAAATAGGACTCCTTCCTTGTTTAGGGAGGGTTGTGCATCAGGATCTGCTGCTAAAATTGAGGGGTTTTAACCATTGTTTTAACGGACATGGGTGGTGCTGTGGTCTAAACCACTGAGCCTAGGGCTTGCCAATCAGAAGGTCGGGCAGATCGAATCCCCGCGAAGGGGTGAGCTCCCATTGCTCGGTCCCTGCTCCTGCCAACCTAGCAGTTTGAAAGCACATCAGAGTGCAAGTAGATAAATAGGTACCACTCCGACGGGAAGGTAAACGGTGTTTCCGTGCGCTACTCTGGTTTTGCCAGAAGCAGCTTAGTCATGCTGGCCACATGGCCCGGAAAAATTGTCTGCCGACAAACACCGGCTCCCTTGGCCAGTAAAGCAAGATGAGCACCGCAACCCCACAGTCGTCCGCTTCTGGACCTAATGGTCAGGGGTACCTTTACCTTTACCTTTCCCTTTACCTTTACCTTGATCATTGTTTTAGCAGGGAATTCTATGAATTCCATGAAAACCAGCATAGGATCCCCTGCTAAAACAATGGTTGGGTCCCATTCTGCAGACAAATCTCAGATGCACTCCTCCTTGAATCGGAAGAAGGTGTGCTGAAAAAGAGGGTATTTTACCATCACTTCAGGAGGGGATCCATGGAAACCCCTGCTAAAACAAGGGAATAAAGCCTTCTTTTTAACAGTGCCTTGCAAGGTGTTTTGAAGTCCCAACTTTGGCACTTGAAAGTGTCATGCACATGACATTATTGTGATGTCATGTGATTGCCAGGTGGGTGATCCCAGCCACCTGCTAAATTTGGCCTTTGAGGCTGAGCCCAATAAGCATCTGGCCCATGGAACAAACAAGGTTCCTCACCCATAATATAAGCAATCCCATCAATATGATTTGTTTGTTTGCAGAGTGCTTCAGCAATATGCATCAGTGTCGATGGGCAAAAAGTCTGAAATGAGCTGAAGGAACTCGGCGCATTTCGAAAATTAAGTTTATGATTTTTTTGTGGATAAGCTGAATTTCTGGTAGGAAAGATCAAGAAGAAGAAATGGAGGATAATCTGCTCATCTCTACATATTACTAGTCAGAACAAATGAGATCCAGATTCCCACCTCTGAAGCATGATGCATTCTTTGGCAAACGTAGTGGTTTCAGATTAATTTCAGCATAGTAATGGAAAGCTTCTTGTGAAATTTCTGATACTTTAGAGTGAGCGGTCACAGCTAATACACATATTTTAGTTAGGTCTGAACACTTGTCTGGTGGTGACTCATGCTCATTATAGTCTCCGTGTTTTCACTGGGTATAAAAGTGTGTGCGCACACGTGCACATGTACAGTATTCTAATGAAGAGACTTAATGTTATTTTAATAGTATAATTTTTAAAGTTTGTGTTTATATTCTAAATTGGTTCTCATCCGTGCTATAAGCAATTCACCTTTCTGGAGGTTTAAAATACATAAGCACAAAAAGCCCACCTGAATCTAATCCCATTTCACCTCAGGTACAGCATCTTGACCCAGGTATCCAGCTTCCCAGTTCTCCATCATCTGGGAGAAAGGCTGTAAATATAGAGAAGAACCATAGCTCAGTGAGAGAGTTGCTGGAAGCCACAGTAAGGGAGAATGCTTTTTGTGTTCTGGTCCTGCTTGTGGGATTTCAGCAGGCGTTCGAGTGGCCAGTGTGGTGTAGTGGTTAAGAGCGATAGACTCGTAATCTGGTGAACCAGGTTTGATTCCCTGCTCCTCCACATGCAGCTGCTGGGTGACCTTGGGCCAGTCACACTTCTCTGAAGTCTCTCAGCCCCACTCACCTCACAGAGTGTTTGTTGTGGGGGAGGAAGGGAAAGGAGAATGTTAGCCGCTTTGAGACTCCTTAGGGTAGTGATAAAGCAGGATATCAAATCCAAACTCTTCTTCTTCTTCTGCCACTGTGAGAACAAGATGTTAGACTAGATGGTCCATTGGACTGCTCCAGCAAGCTCTTAGGTTTATATTAGACACAATTGCTTTGCAAAAGTGTGTATTAGGAAAAAATGCACAAAAATGTGTACATTAGGGGAAGTTTGCCCTAAAATGCTGGTGAATTTTCATGAGGACTTTTTAAAAAATTGCAAAGTGATGTGGAGAACGAAACCTAAGCTTGGAAAAATGAGAAACTGATACAGTCATACCTCATGTTACGTCCGCTTCATGTTATGCTCTTTCAGGATACATCCCGTGGTGACCTGGAAGTACCGGAAAGGGTTACTTCCGGGTTTCGCCACTTGTGCATGCGCAGACGTGCAAAATGATGTCATGCGCATGCACAGAAGTGGTGAATCGCAACCCGCACATGCGCAGACGCGCAGACATGGGTTGCATTCTTTTCATGTTGTGAACGGGCCTCCAAAACGGATCCCGTTCATACCCCTGTATTTACAAATTTGCCCATCCCTTCCTAGCATATAACCATACTTGGACTAGTATCCTTTTCATTGTCTAGAAGCAGACACCCAGATCTTTTCAAATGTGGCATACCCTCCAACAACCTGCTCCTTTTTTGGTCCTGAGCTCTCATGGGAGCTAGCTGATTCGCACAAAAGGGCAAGACAAAAAACAAACAAATAAAGGTTTTTTTGGTCCGGTGCTCTGGTGTGAGCCAGCTGACTCGCACCAGAGCACTGGACCAAAATACAGGACATTCCAGGATCCAATCAGAAGCCAGGATAGCTTATTTCATTCTGGGATGTCCCACTTAAAACAGGACAGTTGAGGGATATGATGTGGCTCTGGCTCAAAACAGAGTCTGAATCTGGAGGCAGAGCAATTTCCAATCCCCACATTACCTGAAGGAAGTGACACTTTTGAACATGCCCGGGGGTGTCTGTTTCATATAAAGAGAGGTTGAAAATGCTTCCCTTCTTTCTAGCAAGCTCTCCTCAGCACTGCTTACTCCTCCTCCCTTCTGAAAGATGGAGGTGCTGTTTATGAGGAGGGTACAAGCAGCTCAAAAGGAAGGGGTGTGCCCTCCATTGTTCATTCGTTTTCCTCTAAGCTTTCCTTGAGAATACTTGGGGGGGGAACCTTAAAGCTTTTTTTAAAAAAAATGTCTCAGAAAGTTCTAAAAAATGTGTTTTGAGGCAAGCCAAGGGGAATTCGCCCATCACTAATTTTATGGTGTTAGCTTGTTTTTATAATGTTGCTGCTTGCTCTGAGCCTATGTGGAAAGAGTGGATTATAAATCAAAAGACACGTAGATATATGGCAGTGTAAGAATTTAGTGGCACATGGGTGCTATAAACTCTCCAGGCCTCAACATCTCTGAAAATGCCTTTTTTTTTTTTTTTTGCGCCTGTAATGTGGGATGGAGACACAAACACACACACACACACACACACACACACACACACACTCCTAGCAAGCTGTCAAGATGGCAATTTGAATGATGGAGGTTTTTTTTCTAGAGGAAGGATGAAAGATCCCTGATGTCATCTGAGTCAAAATTCTCAGCAAAGTCTTATTTGATAAGAGAGATAGCTGCAGAACCTCCCTTGAGATGAGGAGTGCCTCTTGTTTATTAAGCGAAGGTTGGCAGGTGATACAATACAAAAATAGTCCCTGCAATTGTGCTAATAAGTATAAAGAACTGCCTTTCCACCGTTGCTGAAGAGTTGGGTTTAGGGCTTCTTATTGTACCTTCCTCAGACTTGTTTGTTGACTATTGGTGGGCCTGTTCCAAATCATTATGAGAATCCTCTTCTGCTCTGACCAGTGAGCAAGTGGCTTTTGAATGCTTTTTAAAAAATAAATAAATTAGGAAATACTATATGACCTGCTCTGGCCTATTATTGTTAAGTGGTTTCCTTACTGGCCTGACTGGTTTCCCCAGAATTATAGACTTCAATGATATTATAATCTGAAGAATGTCAAAATCAAGGTCTGTGAAGAAAATAGGACCAATGCTCATCTTTCAGGCGACAGGGAATGGCAATGAATAGGATTTTAAATAAAGAACTGTGCACGATGCAGCTAAGGTTTAAAGCAAATTAAGACAATCTGTTAAAATAAACAAATTGGTCTGTATCCAAGGTAGTGCCAAGTTAAAATCACTTAGTTAAAGTCCTATCCTTGTTCTGCTGGTGTAATGTTTGGCACCAGGGGAAAGTTGTTGAGCAAGAGAATGCATGTGTAGGTTGCTGGTGACTTGGTTGCTCAATCTGTTGTGCAATTAGTTTCTGCTGGCACAGCTGGTGACTTGGTTTCCTCTGCTGCACAGTTTTAAAACCCACCCATCTGCTAGCACAAGAGCATTAGATACATCCCATTAGTTTGTATCATAGGGGAGACAGAGGAGAAGTGGGACCTGGAACAAAAAGCCACATTATAGGTAAAGGTAAAGGGGCCCCTGGTCATTAGGTCCAGTCGCGGACGACTCTGGGGTTGCGGCACTCATCTCGCTTTATTGGCCGAGGGAGCCAGTGTACAGCTTCCGGGTCATGTGGCCAGCATGTCTAAGCCGCTTCTGGCGAACCAGAGCAGTGCACAGAAACGCTGTTTACCTTCCCGCCGGAGCAGTACCTATTTATCTACTTGCACTTCAGGCTTTCAAACTGCTAGGTTGGCAGGTGTAGGGACCGAGCAACCGTCGTGGGGATTCGAACCGTCAACCTTCTGATCGGCAAGTCCTAGGCTCTGTGGCTTAACCCACAGTGCCACCCGCGTCAGGATAGTTACCTCTTAACATAATTGCACAATTGACATCCAACATTCTGTGGCTCCTTGAAACCACTGAGCATGCTTGGTGCGCATTTGCTTTGGTTTTTCCTCCTAATATTTAGTACTTTTGCATACCTCAGAATTCTCCCAGGCATGCTAATCCCTGCCTCTTATTTATCGGTACTGCCATTCTGCATGCAATAGTGTCGACACTCAACCACCCGAGTTCTCAATTTGAAGGAATTATGCAGGGCTCTCAGTGCTTGCACAATGTTACAGTAGACATTACAAGAAATAGCAGAGAAGTGATTCTAGGCAGTGGGTTCTTGATGACTCTTGTAACATCCCATTTCAACCTAAAATTGATGCTCCACATCCTCCTGGAACAGACACACAAACGGAGCTACATGAACATATTCACGGCTTCAGCTGCGAAAGCTGTCGCCCAGTGCTCTGATTCATGTCTCAAATAGAATGAAATAATCTAGTTATACACCACTGTTCTTTGTTTTAGACCAAATCTCTTGCTTTGCATTCTGGACTAAATGACAGCTTTTGCCCCCGGCCTTCATAAAGTAATATGTGTGCACCTCAGCAGGAGAAGCCCGTCAGCGATGTGGTAAATAAATAAAGTGGAGGAAATATGTTATTGCTTTCATATCTAAAGCTCACTCAGACAATAAAGGTTCAGCAAAGAAAACCCATCCCAAGCCTAAACTGTCTGTCGACTACCTGCAGATACCATAAATGTCTAGTGTAGAAACAGTAATAGAACATCTGTGGAATAAGCTGGTACACTTAGTAATGTATTGAAAGGAAATCAGATTCTTTGTTCCCTAAATACCTTAGGCTGTTAAATATTATTGATTTCAACCAACAGCCTTGATGGAGAGCATGTCGCTTTGATGACATCCACCTTCCTCTCCTAAAAACCCGGGGTGAGGAATCTTTTTGGCTATGCAGGTCTGATCCTCAGACATGGCTGAGACAGTCCTGGGCAAAGAGGATAGGAGCCTGGAGCCGTGGGGGCAGAAGGCAGAAAGAAGGTTAGATCATGAGGACAGCTTTAGCAAAAAGGAGGAGGTGGTTAGAAGCAACAACAAAGAGCTGGATCTGGATCTAGCAACCCCAGTGGTGAGGTAGGAGAGCTGTAGGAAGTTTGTTATGGAAGCAGGATCTAGTGATGAAAATGTTAAGAGTAAGGGACTCACTGTTTGGAGATAAGACTCACTCTGGGGCTGTGAGGATCCTGGGGACCTTGGGCAGCGATAAGGAACATGTCACAGCATGTGTAAGTAAATGAATAAATACTAGGAGGTAGGAATCAATCAAACTGAATAAGATTCAACCTCTTCACATGTTCACCCTTCCAGCTTAGTACAGCCCATGTAAGTTATACTGGGAATGCAGTAAGTCCAAATCACTCTTGCAATAACAAAATAAGAGGGTGCACACCTACATCACATTTGCTCTCCCTCTCCTTGTTTTGTTGTAACATGTGAAAAAATAAAGGAAGGGGGTGGGGCTGAGCAAGTGGGAGAAATAAGCAGCCATGTTCAGCATTCCCCATGCACTCCAAAGGGTAACCCAGCTAACCACAGAAACTTTTTTCATATTATTTTTAAACTAAATAAAAAATCTGTATTCATAATCTTCAATAAATCCCTCCCCCATGTATTAGTTTCCATATTCGCATACCAAACTGGTATTCACACCCTGCACAACAATGGAAGCTTCTTCCACAAAAGCACACATTTCAAGTTCTGGATGATTTCGTCCCGAATAAATGCACATTTTTCATTTTGACCTCAAAAATCAGGAATTGTGTGCACTAGAGTAACAGCAGCACCAGACAAAAAGTATTGAGTTGGGAGAAAACTCACCCTCCGTATCACCCTTTAACCAAATGCCTTGAATGGGGGAACAAATATGTGATCAAAGCATGTTATACAATGTGCTTTAAATCCCTTTGTGTACATCTCTTTATTGGGTTACAGCAAGTTCTCCATGTATGAAGTGCCTTATTATGAAACTATATTTCAATGCACCCCTATTGTACAACACCTTGTTATTGTACTGTTGGCGACATGGCTGGTGCTGATGCTGCCAGAAGCAATCTTTCTTTCTTTTTTATGCCTCCTCAGCTTGGCTGATTCATTCTGCAGATCAAGTGTGGATTTCAGCATATTGTGTCATGCTTATTCTCTTGGATCGGTATATCCTGCCCTCTCTCTAATCTGGTGGGTTTAGTTTTGAAGCTCATAAATTGCACCAGGCTCTGTTTTCTCTACAGTGCCTCCGGATGATCCCATAATTATTGGAGGGCCCGTCATTAGTCTGCGAGCTGGAGATCCTCTGAATCTGACCTGCCACGCGGACAATGCTAAACCAGCAGCATCCATTATTTGGATGAGGAGAGGAGAAGTAATAAATGGAGCAACCTATTCCAAGGTAAGGGTCTGAGATTTGGAATTGGGGTCAGGGTGGGTGTCAAAGAGGACAGCTAAGGCCCACCCAGGTGGTGATGACTTGGCTGACTTAGAGATGGACCTTCACAAGGAGAACTCACGTCACATTATTAGTAAAAAATATATATTTCTACAATCTTCCATCATGGAACTCGAGGTTCCATACATAGCATTCCCAAAGGGTCTTTCAACCAGGCATTGACCCAGTCCAGACCCGCTTAGCTAAGTTGTCTCAAATGCCCTCACATCCTAGACAGGGAGGACTTTTTGTGGTGGGACAGAGATATATTCTCCCTGTCTCACAGCAATAAAATTCCAGGTCTGCAGAGTTACAACACATCAAGAGTTTGATGCTATCAGCTGTGGATTGAATCGAGGAAGGAGTTTTTATCACACTGTATTTGTTAATTTGCTTAACATTAGAATTCTAGGTCTGCTAAATACAATACAGCAGGAGGTTCAATGCTATTTATTGATTGAATTGAATTGAGATCAATGATTTCCCCCCCCTTAAACATCTCACTGTATCTGTTAATTGCCAGGATATCAGCTGTGAATGACTGCAGTTAATTACATGATTATCAGTGCTTGTACTTTTCTGTGTTTCATTTCCCTCTGACCTCACTGTTTACATTCCCCATCGCCACAAACCAAGTGTGTGTATGCATACCTGTCGCTCAGGATAACACTTCATGCATCTGATGGACTGAAGTCCCCCAAAGCTTGTGCCATAATAAATCCATTTTTCTTTAAGGTGCTTCTAGATTCTGCTGCACCAAAAACAGTAAAAGTTAGCAGGGTCGCCCCTCTTGAAAAAGAAAAGGAGAGGAGAGGGGAAAGGTAGAGGAGGGAGATCAGATCTCCAAGGTCATAACAAATGATGATTAAAAACACACACAAACATAAAATCCCAGCCACTGAAAAGAGGCCCTTGAGGTACTGGGGTCCTGAGCCACATAACGCTTTATAGGTCAAAACCAACACATTGAATTGAGCCCAGAAACTAATTGGTATAGAGAGAAGGGAACTCTATACTAATCAGTATAAAGAGGGAAATTATTATTATTTTCCTAATGATCAGAAACTCCCCTTCTACTATGTATTTTGAAAAGTGCTTTGTTTCTCTGTTCGCAGTGCATTTGGACAGCTTGTCCAAATTTAGCAATATGATTTTTGAGATCAAGGAGCGTATTTTCACCCTTGTTTAGATACATAAATGGATACCATTTTGATTCAAGATGGTGGACCGAACCTTTCAATACTGCACAGATTTAAAGCGCTAATTTGAAAACTGCCATCGTCTTTGTTTGTTTGTTTCTTAGAATTCCCGAGCAACATTGGTTATAAGGCTGCCAGTGCATTTTAATTGCAGCAATAACATTACAAGCTTCCTCAGATGGCCTGAAACTGCCTCTGCATATGGGCAGAGGTGATGGCAGGCAGCTTGGTGAAACAAATTGTGAGCGAGCGCAGGAACAGAATTTTTAAAGCAAGCATTTTGACAAAATAAACATTATTCAGGGCAAAATGGTCTCCAGTGCAGGTGTGGAGGCCTTAGCCAGTCTGTGTAGCCTCCTTACGTCCCCTGCTGTGAGCTTGACACCAGGCTACAATTTCTCAAAGAGTGTTCTGTGCCCAAGTGCAGCATTTATATTAGTTTCTAAGAGTTTGTTTCCACTGAAAAGAAAATTCTTCTGCTGGAAATGCCACTAAGGTGCCTCTCAGGCAGGCGAGAAGTGCAAGAGCACAGGGAGCAAAAGAAACCACAGTGACCTCTCTGTATTTATACGTAGCAATCACTGAGATGCCCATATCACCTTCATACCTTTCAAGCGCAACTTTCTCTTTGGCCATCTTGAAGTTTTTGCTACAGTCTGAGTGCAGATTTACATCCCTTTGCCACATATTTGGAGAAAGCCCCTAGTTTAGTGGTAGAGCATCTTCTTTGCTGGACGCAGGTGGCGCTGTGGGTTAAACCACAGAGCCTAGGGCTTGCCGATCAGAAGGTCGGCGGTTCGAATCCCTGCAACGGGGTGAGCTCCCGTTGCTCGGTCCCTGCTCCTGCCAACCTAGCAGTTCGAAAGCACGTCAAAGTGCAAGTAGATAAATAGGCACCGCTCCAGCGGGAAGGTAAACGGTGTTTGTTTGCACTGCTCTGGTTCACCAGAAGCAGCTTAGTCATGCTGGCCACATGACCCGGAAGCTGTATGCCTGCTCCCTTGGCCAGCAAAGCGAGATGAGCTCCGCAACCCCAGAGTCATCCACGACTGGACCTAATGGTCAGGGTCCCTTTACCCTTTACCTGTCCTCTTTGCATCCCACCTTTGAGGGCCAAGCCCTCACAAGGCAGTTTAAAAAACAATAATAATAACAACTGGGATTGAAACATTAATTTGATATGTATTATAAACAATCCATTAAAAAGCACCTGGCTAAATGCCAGCGGCAAAATATTTGAAAAGCTTGATGGAATAAAAAAACTTCAAAGGATCTGTTTGAAACCCATAGGGGGGCAAAGGAAACTTTTGGAGGAGGGAGTTCCAAAGATGTAGGATCACGACTGAAAAGGCCCTATCCTTGGTACGTACTAACCTGGCCTTTCCTAGGACACAGGAACTTTGGAAGCTGCCTTAGATGAAGTCAGACTAAGTCAGATGGGTCCACCTAGCTCAGTGCTGCCTGCACTGATGGGCAATGGCTCTCCAGAATTTCAGCAGCCCTACCTAGAGATGCTGAGATCTTCCCCATGTAGGGTGGATGCTCTGGGGTACAGTCTTTCCAAGAAAGTAGGGCTGGTGGAAACTATGTGCCACATCTGCACTGCAAGGAGGCAAAGTGAAAGGGGTTATTTATGGTATCTCTGAGGTTAAGGCAGCAGAGGAGTAGGCCAGTTAATGTTATTTTTATGCCTATTTAATTGGATTTTAATTCGTACTACATATACTTTAATGGAGCACACACATATTTTTAACATTTTAATATGTATTTTTATTTAAAAAAATGATGACCTTCCCCAAGCCTATGGAATGGAATGGACAACGTATTTCAATAAGCTAAAACCCTCCCGTACTATGTTCCTGTCTCATCCTGCACATGGATTACTTCCTGGGAAAGATAAAAGGATAACTAATTCTGACATCAATTTCCAGATGTTTCAGCTTTCATGAACATCAGATTACAAAGCAGAAATGAGCCAAAGGACTGGTAGGAATGTTGGAGAATTCCAACGAAAACAGAAATAGAATCTAAGATTTCCAGTGTCTGCTTATTTGTCCCATGTTCTTCCCACAATCTGGGCCCCAAGTACCTTACAGACTGCCTGATTCTCCATCTCAGCTGCTGAGATCCTCTTGCCATGGTTGCTTTCAGTCTACAGTTGAGAGATATGTAATTGATCACATCCCTCCCCATTTGCAACGTGTTTCTTTTGCACTAAAATGGAGTGGAATAATGTAACAACAGTTTAATTTATGTAGTTCATGTAATTTGCATAATTCATTACATAAGGTATGTAAATTGTGTAATTTTGTCACAGAGGACAGTGAGGTGCATAAAGTAGTTTTTGGCAGAAGCCGAACTGAAGCAAAATGGAAACAGTGCTGCATGCGGCTAATACAGGGCGGAAAGGAAAGCAGTGCCTTCAAACATCCCTAATTGTGCAGGTCCCTTCTGCAGCAGCATGTGGCACTTTGTCCTATAATCTAAGAACCCAGTTTAGGCTGTCACAAGAGTCTTGCTCAAATGACCACGTGCAATTAGGGACCCTGAATTGAGTCTCCAACCGCACAGAGACCCTACATGCATAGAATCATAGAATTGTAGAGTTGGAAGGAGCCACAAGGATAATCTAATCCAACTTTCTACAATGCAGGATCCCAGGAACCCTGGGATCAAGAGTCTCATGTTCTACCAACTGAGCTATCCAGCCTAGATGCATACATTTGTGCATGTGCATGTTCTGTTAGGAACATAGTAAGCTGCCTTACACTGAGTCAAAGCCATAGCTCAGTACACTGGCTGGCAGCGGCTCTCCAGGATTTCAGACAGTGATGTCTCCCAGCCCTACCTGGAAATGCCAGGGATTGAACCTGGGACCTTTTGTGTGCAAAGTAGATGCTCTGCTATTGAATCACAATTCTTTCCTAACACCTTCTTACCTTCTGATGAATGCACAGGAATCTTGAATGTGGGCAGCAGCCATGAACGAACTCAGTGCATTTTCACAGAGCGAATGATGACTAAAGCCCAGCAACGTTATCATATTGTTAGTGAACATAGTGTGGGTTTTAGTCTCATGATGGAGGGAGGTTGTTCGAAAAGCTGATTTGCATGCTGATCAGTTTACACTAACACTGGCCAGGGATCAGGGGCAGGAGAGGAAGGCAGAAACAAAATCCCATATCCTTCCTTTGCAAAATAAGATGCAGAAACCGTCTCTTGGATTTCAGTCCTTGGCTAGCGGCAGCATGCTCTGGTCCAGGCCGCCTCTGTTGCCTGCCTGCAGCTTCATCTGCATTAGCCAGCCTCATCCTCCAGGCCTTCTGCTTGCTATCGGAGAATCCAGCATCTGATTTGCATAAGCGGCGTGACCTTTCTCTCACCGCCATCTGATTTGCCTGCAGTATTATAGGAGGATTCTTGCTTTATTGCACCCAAATCCTAAGACATTTCATTTCTCCTGCCATCAGCAATCTCTCAGGAAATGGCCAACGGGTTGCTGTGCACCAAAGCTGCAGGAGAAAGAAGGTGGATGTGAGATGATGTGGGGGTGGGAGTGGGGGACCACGGATTTTTAAAGCACAGCACGATGGCACTGTTTGTGCAGTGGCGATTTCAAATCCCTTCCCTGTGTTTCTCACAGAATATTTCCTGCCCACCCCCCCTTCTTGTGTAATCTTGATCAACACAACAAGCACACATTTCCTCTTCCCCAAATGCCATGTGGACACAGCAGAACAATTAAGTCCACAGCTTGACCTTGTCTCCTGGAATCTCGGGCAGCAACCGATGCTAATTAGAACCGCGAAAGGGCTGACCTCCCCCCTCCTCTGACTTGGATGGAATTAATTCCTGTCTAGCCCATTAATATGCAAGTCTGTCAAGAGAAGGGTGTTGTTGTTTTTTCTTCCCCTGGTTCTGGTAGAGCGTTTTGCATTTGGATGCTCCTCTGCTCCCCGCCTCCGCTTTTTGTAGGCTTGTTACCTCCTGGAGGAAGAATGGAATGCAGCAAGGCATGAAAGTGAGGATGGAGAAAGAAGCCAGCATAAGACCAACAGAACAGCTCCACCTACACTGTTTGAGCCAGTATGCCTTTCAGTACCAGTTCCTGGAAATTGCAGGCGGTGAGGAGAGTGCTGTCGCCCTCCGATTGTGCTTGCAGACATCTGGTTGGCCTCTGAATGGAGTGCTGGACTAGATGGGCCCTTGGCTTGATCCAGCAGCGCTCTTCTTATGTTTGTATGGGCAGCTGTGGCTCACACTCCCCAGGATTTGCCCCCTACTAAGTTCCTCTTCCTGTAGGCTTGAATATGCATCCACTTGTCATCTCGCTTAATCCTCCTAAAACCGCCTTCCTATTTCAGTGCTCCGTTTCCTCATTAACAAAGGCTTGGGGGGGGGTTGGCAACAGATTAATATTCTCTATAAATATTATAAAATGTTGCATGTCCCATTAAAAGTCTATTAAAATTCAATTAAAGTCCAGTTAAATAGCTATAAGCATGATGTTAGTCCATTGCCTGAACTCCACCATGCTAAAACCCAGCCCAGGTAGAAACATTCCTCCTGGCTTTGGGGGAATCAGGACAGAGTCAAAATGGCAGCAGGTTGGAATGGATAGCATGTGATTTGTGTAGTAGTTCCTGCCAGTGCCTGTTTAGGGGAAGGGCCGTAGGTCAGTGGTATAGCATCTGCCTTGCATGCAGAATGTCCCAGTTTCAATCCCTGGCATCACCAGATAGTCCTGGAAGAGGCTCTCTGTAACCCTTGCCAGTTGCTGCCAGTCTGTGTGGACAATACTGAGCTAGATGGACTAACTCAGTACAAGGCTGCTTTTTAATAGTAGTAGTAGTAGTAGTAATAGTAATAATAATAATAATAATAATAATAATAATAATAATAATAATAATAATTTTATTTGTATCCCACCCTCCCCAGCCGAGGCCAGGTTCAGAGCAGCTAACATCACAAAAACAACAGAATAAGCATAAAAACAGACATCAATTAATTAAAATACATCTTAAAATTAATTCAGACAAGTTAAAATCCGGGCAGGTGGCAATTATCAGGGTGGAGTTGAGAGTGGTTAATAATTGCCAGGACCAACTGTTTCCACTGATCATACAAGGACCTGTGAGTGGGTTGGGGCCTCCTTCATGCTTGTTTTTATGCTCCTATTGTATGTGCTTTCCCCCAGTCCTTTGAGATAATGCCATGCCTGGTACATTGAGATCTATGTAGCTGCATTTACAAGGATGCACAATGGGTGGGTCAATCCAAAAGGCGCTGAATGAAATGGGCACTATCAAAACAGAGCAAAATTCCATTGCATGGAACGTCAGTCACTTCCAGATGATTTAACCCTGAACTTCTGAAGAAAGCTCAAACTGGTTGGTTTTTCAATGCCTTCAAATCGTGCTCAAGCTCAGACTTTGCTGATTATCCAGGGCAAGGATAAACATCCAGGAAGTACACAGTTGGGTATGTCCATAAGGTAGAGAAAGTTGTTGTTGTTTAGTCGTTTAGTCGTGTCCGACTCTTCGTGACCCCATGGACCAGAGCACGCCAGGCACTCCTGTCTTCCACTGCCTCCCGCAGTCTGGTCAAACTCATGCTGGTAGCTTCAAGAACACTATCCAACCATCTCGTCCTCTGTCGTCCCCTTCTCCTTGTGCCCTCCATCTTTCCCAACATCAGGGTCTTTTCCAGGGAGTCTTCTCTTCTTATGAGGTGGCCAAAGTACTGGAGCCTCAGCTTCACGATCTGTCCTTCCAGTGAGCACTTGGGGCTGATTTCCTTAAGAATTGATAGGTTTGATCTTCTTGCAGTCCAAGGTAGAGAAAGGGAATGTATTAAATGTGTGCAAGGGCAGTTGATCAAGATTTCCTGTGATTTCCAAGCTTCTTAAACAAAATTAATGGTTATTAGATAGGATATTGAGATGGAGCTTCCATGCTCAGTGGCAGTATGCCTCTAAATACCAGGAGCTAGATGAGGACAGTAGCTGCCTTGGTGCCTTGCTTGTAGCTTCCCCCCAAACCATTGGTTGGTCACTGCTGGAAACAGAATTTTGGTCAAGATCAGAGATGGTTAATACGTGGCCTTCCAGATGTTGTTGGACTCCAAGTTCCATGAACCCTAGCCAAGATGCTCAGTGGTCAAGGATAATGGGAGCTGGAGTCCATCAAGATCTGGAGGGCTACCAGTTCCCCATCCCTGGTTTAAATGAACTGTTAGGCCATCCTTTTCCAACCTGGTGCTCTCCAAACGTTTGGGACTCCAGCTCCCATCGTCCCTTTCCATTGACCATGCTGGCTGGGACTGATGGGAGAGGGAGGCTGCTTTGCTTTAATCCATCCAGGATGTTCTTATGTTCTTATTGTGGGGCAGGGGGCATATGCAGGGGCTCAGAAACAAACAAACAGAAAGTGGTTTTTTTAAAAAAATAGCACAGTTTTAAATTGCTAAACCGTTATTTTAAAATTATAAATTGATTTTATTTGTTAAGTTGCTTTAAGAGTTCTTCTTTTGTACAAAGTGACTGGCAACTTTAATAAATAAAATAGCATCAACAATAGTAACAACCCTTCTTGAAACCTCATGGTGAAGGGCAAGTAAAAAAAAAAACAAAATTGCTGCTGCTGCTGCTGCTATTGTCATTTTGCACATGCCCAGAAACACTCACTTCTCCAGCCAAACTGCATGTGTCCACAGAGAAGCATGTCTGTTGCAATCAAACTTCTCAGAGGCAGGGGTAGCCAGTGTGAGCGTCTCCAGATGTTACAGTGCTCCCAGCCCCCATTTGGGGATGATGGGAGTTGTAGTCCAAACCCTCTAGAGAGCACCACAATGGCTGCTGTCTCCCTGGGGCCTTACCAAGCCCTGCAGGGTCCCACAGTCAGAGGCGGATTTAGGGGAGTGAAACCAGTTTGGTCGCACTGGGCGCTGAGCCTCTGGAGCTGCACAGAGGACACTGCAACTATGATTTAGAAGCAGAAGAAGGCACTGAATTTTGGCATTGCACAGGGCACCACTGAAATTTGAGACCCCAAGGTCCGCCACTGTCTGCTTAGCATGGGATGAGAATAGCTTTACGAAAGGCCCAGGCAGGTGAGCATTACTGCCTGCACTTGGGCACCTGTCTGGGCTGAATATATCTCAATTCCCAGAGCCCGATGTAGCTACCAGGAAGCCAAGTGAAAGATTCAGATCAAATCTGACAGCAGATTAATTCTGTGCCAAGCCGTGTTCCTGCTCCTCTCATAAAGCATTACAGGGAAGGCAAAGCTTTAGAATTCCAGCTCCCCAGCGAGCACACCTGGGCAACCTCTGGTATTTGGAAGTGTGAAGGGTTGGCTCTGGAGCACCACAGACACGGGTGCCCTCTTGATAGGCGTGAAGAAGCACCTTCAGTGCGGTGTGTTAATGAGCTTTTAAATATTCTATTTTATTCATATGCCTGGCCTGTCTGACTAGACAGGATTAAACGTGCCGACTGAAAGTGCACATTGGAATAAGTGACAAACATCCAAAATTAATGCAAGAGGGTAGGTCTGGCTCCAAAGGATGGCATATTCTTTTTGTATGTTATTTTCTTAAATATATGCATTTTTTAAAATGCACATGCATTTCTGTAAACATCACTTGGTTGGAGAAGGGCACCTCAAAATTTGGAGTGGTGCCTGTGGTTTGGTTCATATATTGTTGCAGAAACTGCTAATTAAGTAGGTTACAGGTAGACTTTGGAACTGCCAAGGAAGGTTTGTCTAACCACCCCCCACCCCACCCCCAAAATCTGATGGCGTTCCAAGACGCATTTGGCATGTTGAGCTTTCACTTTTAATCTCCTTGTCTTGGTAATTGAAATGTTTTATCTGCTCCCTCTTGTCTCTTTTATAGTTAGCTAGTTGTGTGCATGTGTATTTTATTGTTGGGCTTGACAGTGTTCTGTTCGTTAGCTGCCTTGGGCATTTATTTTAATGGAAATGCAAGGAAATAGGCTTTCAATCAATAGGTGCAGTTCCAAAGCCAAAGGCTGGTCTTGTTCCAAAACCTGCAACACGTTGCTGTAGATCGGTCATCTCTTCCCCAAAGTGGTAACTGTTGACTTTTGTTTTCTTCTGCAGACGGTGCTTCGTGACGGCAAGAGAGAGAGCATTATGAGCACACTCTTTGTCTCCCCATCCGACATTGAGAACGGCCAGACCATCGTCTGCCGAGCTACCAACAAGGCCATTCCCAATGGAAAGGAGACCTCTGTCACCATTGACATTCAACGTGAGTATCACAGAATTGTAAGTTGGAAGGGACCCAGAGAGTCATCTTCTCCAACCCCCTGCAAGGCAGGAATCCTGGCCACAGCTATCCCTGGGTGGGCTTGAACCAACAACCTTCTGGTTAACAGCCAGCTGCACTGACCCATTGCGCCACCTGAGGGTAGGTTAACTCTTTGCAGTCCTCTTTGCCATTTTATCTGGAAGACCTTTTCCTGTTGGGACACATTCTGCAACCTGCACCTGCAACCTCATTTTACAGAATCTGTTGCCTCACCACTCTTAAAGCAACATAGAAGTAATCAATTTATTTCTTTGAGGGTGAAAAACACGCCAAGACTAAGAACAATGAAATATATTGCTGCCTTGGGGTATGCTGTTGTACTGGTTGAAAAAAAATCCCTTCCTATAAGGAAGAGGTCACCTGGCGCAGGGCTAGTGCTCAGCAGCCATTTCTGATATTTTACATCACTCTAAGTTTGTACTGAATTGTATTACCTTCCTGTGCACTCTGAGGCTTGTTGCGGGTGGGAAAGAGACTCCCCTTGGTGCCAATGGTAGCTTTTTTTCTGACGCTCCTTGTTGTGCGGCAGAATAATTTTCATCTGGCTCACAGCTGGGAATGGAAGGGGTAAACCTCACATCCACATGCACAGTAATCCTGATGACAATTGCTGCCCTCTCCCTCTGCCATACCTATCATTAGAAAATTATTTCTAAGAGGTGGATAGTCTAAATAGGCCAATTTGTGATTGCCTTGATGGAAAATAGACATTTTTCTGGTGGAGGCTGGTCCATTATGGTAAATGGGGTAGTGCCCCATGGACCTCCATCTGCTCTTATTCAGCCCCCTGCTGCCCTCTTACTTACCTCCAGTCCAGGTGGTGGCACTGAGTGTCAGCTTCCCCCTCTTAAGTCCCAGTGTTGGCCTTGTAGAACTCAGTAGGAAGGAGAAAGGGCTCTGTCTGCCATCAGATTTGGCTCCACATACTGTTGCTCTTCCTGTCTTCTGCCCCACCTGTGCTAATGGGAATCAGTTGCCCCTGGATTTCTGTCTAGCGTGAGAGCTTTCCCTTGTAAACATGAATGGTGTGCAGTAAAATACATGGGAACACGTTTTCCATACCACTGTATCATGTAACACACAAGCCAAAGTCTCAATGTTGCTGTGGATATCCATGGCCACACCAGAATGGAATGTGTCAGTGAATGACTTATAAGAGTTATCAATGGAGCACATAAGACCTTGGGGGGAAAAGATAAGTGGTTTATGTTTGTTTTAATTGAAGAAGTGAAGGTGTTGTATGCATAGAGATGACGTAAAGAAATTACCTTAGTGGCAACATTTGGAATGTATTTATTAATGAGGCAGTCTTCCACTGGTCAAGGCCAGAGAGATATGTTCACAGTAGTCATCAAAATGCAAGACAGTCATAGTCTCAATGATTTAGCTCTCTGAATGAGTAGCAGTTATTGCCAGATGAATTGACAAGATTCAGAAGCAGCCGGAAAATGAAGGTCTGGAGAGAGACGTGAAGGGCAAAGGTGAAGATGTGATGCTGAGTTTACAAATCTTGATGGCGTTGTTGTCTGTTGTGATTGAAGTGAGGAAAACTTATGGAGGGGGTTTAAGAGTGTTATTTGGCTAGAATGAGCTTAAATTGCTGACAGGATGTCGCCTGTCAACTGTTCAGAGAGAAAAAAGCACAATAGCTTCTTAGTGTTGTTAGTAGGAAACCAGTCCGGAACAAGAGAAGCAAAGCTGGGGATTATGTGTGGGGAAGTCCTAGATGTATTATTGAATGTAAAGTTGTGAATGAGAAGGTGGGAAGGAATTTTAAAAAGATGATCAAGGGCATTTCCAGTGGTGGTGATCTGTGGAAGGCAATTGAATTGTGAGAAAATATCTAAGCTATTTCTTAGATCCTGGTTTAAATCTCTGTTGTAGGCATATAAGGCTCAAACAATGAACACAAGAACATTTGGAACATAGGAAGCTCTCATATACAGAGTCAGACCATGAAATAATAGAATTGTAGAGTTGGAAGGTATCCCAAAGGTCATCTAGTCCAATCCCCTGCAGTGCAGGAGAATCCATTTAACTCGGTTAAATGCCCGGAGGCACTGGCTCTCCAGGATTTCAGGCAGCGATCATCCAATGGCCTTCAACCATTGCACTGCAACCCTTTCATATTTATTATTAATTTTTGGCATATATATACTTTCCAATTAGCCATGTCCTCTGGGTAGTCTCACAAATTTAAAACTGGTAAAATAAAATAAAAATTACAATGAAACCTAAAAAAAACACACCAAAAAGATACCCCAAAAAAACACTATGGCAGAACAAATGTCAAGATAAAGCCAGAATGAAACCATCACAAAACTGCATAAGATAAACACAAATGATAAAAATCAGCACTAAAACTCACACAGCATTAAAACTAACAAAATAGTTATAAGAATTATAATGAACTATACCTTTGTTATTTTTAAAAAAGGTCATTACATTACATTGATGCCAAGTAACCCTCTCTGGGGAGAACATTCTTCAACTGGGAGGCCACTACAATAAAAACCTCTTTCTGTAATCTCCACCTACTTTGCCTCATTAGGCAGGAGAACCTGGACAGGGGCCTCCAGTGAAGATCTCAGGATCTCGACAGGTTATATTAAGGAAGGGACTAAAATCCCACAATTGCAACCCAGAGGCTGGGGCTCTTCAGCCTGCCCCTAGAATTCAATATCCTAAGAAATAGCAAACCACTGCTTTTGTATTTCCATATTAACAGGAGGTATGTACAGCTCCTCCAAACAAACAGATGTTCGCTGCTGATATACATTTTGGTCCTCAGTTTGCCACATGGTGAAGATATTGTCAGAAAGCAGCCATTCTCTTGCTGCCATGTCCTCCACGGTCTTGTTAAGCTTTCCAGCACATTGTGTTGAATGCATTTTTAATCAATCCAGACTAGCTCCAATAGCAGCTACATTTGTGCAAAGTCTACTGATTCATTCGTTAAAGCCTTTCTTTCTTAAGAGGCAGCACAAGGAATTCCATAAGATATACATCTGCCTGCCTTCCATCTTTTTTTTTTTTGTATTTGCTGCTGTCAAATTGGGCCTGACCTTCCCCTCCTCTCCCTCCCCTCCCCCAGCCCATCATCAGCCACATTCGTAAATTCCTGCATCTGTATTTGCCATCAATTTGCAATTGCGGGGTATTCAATATTAGCATGCCAGCTGCTTTCTTGGTTCCAATTAAAAACAGGCTGAGCAAACTCGAGTGCAGCAGAAAATTCACCACTTAAAACTTCCAACCATTTCACTGCAAGATTAACAGGCTCTCAGGTTGTTCTTTAGCATGTCCTGACAGAACTGGCAAGATGAAATGAGATAATGGTATGGGTTATTTCGCAGCCAGCAAACAGTTACAACAGCTTCAAACGCAGGGAGAAAACAACAACACAGAACTTGAGGCATCATTATGGCGTGCTGTACAGTATAAGGCCAGCAACGTGAGCTGAATCCCCAAAGGCAGCAGAAACCAATTCAGAAAGGGGAGATTCAATAAAAGACCAATTTTTACTCCAAACCATTAGGTAGACCACGCTGCGAAAGAAATAATAATATCCCATCCAGCTATTAAAAGAATTTTGCTTTTAATGGTCTCTAATGGGCTTATCAGTTTAGCAGCAGTGGCTGGTTGATGGAGAGGGGTATAATAATAAAGGGATGAATTCTTCACTCTGCAGCAGCAAGAGGTTTGAGATAGCAGACGTCAACCCCTAGGTGGGAGCTTTGTGGTTTCCTTCAGCACCATGGACAGGGATGAACTAATTGTCTTTTTCTTGGTCTCTGCTCACATGTATGGTGGGTACGATAGATCGCCTTGAAAATAGGCAAGGGCTGCTAATGGGCTTGCAACCAGGATCCACTTGCATGGAGTTGCTGTTTGTGAGAACTTATGGCTCCATGTTGGGGTGGGGGAGGCTGCGCATATGTCCGCTGCAGTTTGTGCAACTTTGGCAACCTCGAAGTTTCAAGGTCCCCACTTGCAATCCCCTCTGTTCCCCACCTCTAATTGGAAGTGGCATGTGAGTCTCTGCTGACAGGCCTGACCTGGCAGCTGCCCTCCCATTGTGAAAGGAGAGCAGGCCTCAGAGGGAATATGAATAAAAAGTAGCATTTCACACACTGCTTTTGGCTTTGGTGGGACTGGCTGAGAAGCAGAACTGCCCAGGCCAAAAGCACCGTGTTAAAAATAAAAGTTTAACCCTCACGTGCTGCTTCTGAGCCAGCAGTACATCCCTGAATATAGAATGGAAAGTTTCCTTTCTGGAGCAAATTTCAATTTTGAAGTGAAAGCAGCATTAGGGTGGGGGGGTGGCGGTAGGGGGAAAGAGTCACTTTAGAATCCACTTTAGGTCTTTAGCAGCAGCCCAGTTTGGTCCAGTTCTTCAAATTGTCCTCTCACTTTGGTTAAGATCCAAAGCAGAGTCCTGCTTCAGAGTAGCTGAAAACATCATGTTTCCCAGTTGACTATATTGTGGAAATGACACTTTGATTGAGATGTATTTATTTGTTTATTCGTTCGTTCAGTTAATGTCTCCCTTCTCAAACTGATTTCATAATGCATTATATATACATGGATTTCATATATAAATAAAGTTGCATAGCCGGTACAAACACTGACTAGGATAATAAATCGGGTGATGGACAACTCCACTTGGAAGACTTGTTGAAAGAGGAAAGTCTTCAGCAGGTGCCAAAAGCATGAGAGAGGCAGGGCCAGTTCAAATTTCACATAAGCTAGTAGTTGTGCCTGTATGTGCAATATCTATAATGAAGTGAAAACATTTTTCAGCCCAGCCTCACAAGCAACTTTCCAGGGGTCACATGCTAAGGATGGTCATTGCCAGAGGCAAAAAATGGGCAACTATTCTCATCCTCTCCATCCCATCTTCTGCCTGCATGGCAATTTCTCTTTTATGGAGAGCCTGAGAGAAAGCGTACCAACTTTCGCCTGATTGTCCTTTTCAAAGAGAAAGCAAAGCTTTGGGAACATTCAAAGCACATTTAAAGCATATGTGGCTTGCCCCAAAGAATCCTGGAAACTGTCATTTATCTCCCACAGAGCCGCAGTTACCAGCACCTTTAGCAAACTACTGTTTTAAGGATTGTCGTGAGAAAGTCACCTGCTTTCAATGTTTGGAGTGGTTGTGAACTCAGAGCACCTCCCAGAAGACCCATTTTGTTTCAGACAGCAGCCAGAAAGCTACCAAAGCACATGGTTCAGTATTTTGGCTTTGTCTAAAGCAGATGCATATCTTTAAGCGGCACAGCTGGATGAGAAGCAGTGCCACATTTTTTTAAAAAAAAACTTGGGCAAAGTCTCTTCCTAGGCCAAAAGCAGCCCACTAGATGCCAGGCACTTCTGATCTGGCAAGGGACTCTCTCCTGACATGAAAGGGGATGGTTCCTCAGAAACACTGCCCATGACATTAGGGCCATGAAGCTCTCTAATTCTTAAGCAGCTTGGTCCAACTGGCTGATGCTTAAGAAGTTGGCCTTTGCTGTTTGGGCCAAGTGAGGAAGCTGCAGTGTGCACGTTCCAGCTTCCGCTGTGTGCGCAACATCAAACCTTGGTGGTCTCTGCTTTTAAGATTAAAGGTGTAAGAAATGAATTCATTTTGTGAATCAATTGCTCCATAAATGACTTGGCAGAAATAAGGTTTCTGCTGCTTAAAAGCCAATCAGAAATATCTGCACCCGGCAACAAGGGTCCCTCACTTTAGGATCCCTCTAGTTAGATAAATTCAGCGAAACCTCACGTTTTTATGATAAGGAAAAAAATCCTGGTTAAGATGACCCATTGGTGCTCAAGCAGAAGGTAGTGAGAATCAGCCCTAAGCTGTCACTAAACTGCAGAGTCAATCCAGCTCTCCACCCCACACCCCTAAAAAGAGACCTGGGGTTTGTAAGAAAAAGAGAGAGACTAAGCAACTCCAGTTGGAACATCTGTTCAAAGTGATTTCCGTTCCACCAACCACATCAAAGCAGGCCTCCTGTGAGTTATGTGCCGAACATCACAAGTGGGATTAAAATCATGTTTAATAGTTTGATATGCCATAAACTATTTATACTGCCAGAACCCAGTGGCTGTATGGAAATTCACATCCTGCGTGCCAGGAAGGAGCAGAGCGAGGTTACTCCTGACTCTTCCGCCAGCATTCACAGCTTTCTCCTGCTACGCTAACACTCCTGAGTTTGCATTAGCAACTTTGGCTTGTTTCCAAAAAGCAAGAGAGAGGGGTGGAAATGTTCAAGGCCTGTTGGTGAGTTGGAGATGTGCCTGAAGGTGGTGGGGGAGGCTTGAGGTGGAAATGGGAGTTCAAGAAGGCGAGCCAGGTTTTGCAGAAATATGTATCAGGTAACTTTCAAAATCCTGCCATTTGCTGGCTTTTTAGCCATCAGGGTCACTGCAAGACCACTCCTGTATCACAGAGGATTCATTAGGCAGCTAGTAGACCTGCTTTCAATCTCTGCCCTAGGCTTGATGGACACTTTTTTGGCTTTGTGGGACTAAGATAGCAGTTCAGAGAGGTGGTACCTTGGGTTAAGAACTTAATTCATTCCGGAGGTCCTTTCTTAACCTCAAACTGTTCTTAATCTGAGGTACCACTTTAGCTAATGCAGCCTCCCGCTGCCACCGCACCACCACTGCACGATTTCTGTTCTCATCCTGAAGCAAAGTTCTTAACCCGAAGTACTGTTTCTGGGTTAGCAGAGTCTGTAACCTGAACTGTCTGTAACCTGAAGCATCTGTAATCCGAGGTACCACTGTACGGCTAACAGTAGCAGGATGAAACAAGCATAATAAAACCATTTAACATACATCCAAAATCAGAACAAAATGCAAAAGGAACAGGCAAGAGCAGAAGTTTTAAAATGGCAGCAGTAGCACGTGGTTTCATCTACCCCCAATCAGAGAAGGAGGCCACAAAATAAATGCTTGTGTCCTATGAGCCCAAAGAACTCATCCAGTGTGGGGTGGATATATCAGCTCTGTCCATTGCGGAGGAAATCAGGTTGGCTGTGGTAATGTGTATTTTACAGTGCAGTACAATCCAAGATCTGCTAGTATGAGGAAGCTTGGAATACAGGGATATTGGGTTAAACTGAAGTCTCTCATCCCTGTTCAGCTGGGACTTAGCCAGCTCAGCCAAAGCCAGCTGAACTGACACTGGGGTAAGTCCCCCAAAGGGGAGTGGCGAGTGTGGCTGGGGGGTGATGGGGTAGTGGGGAAGACTTGCCCGCATTCCAATCTCCATTCAGTTCTGTCATGTGACCCTTTGCCAGGCTCAGGCTAGCTCAGCCAGCTCCTGAACAGAGTCTGGAATAGGGGCAAATTACACCTGAATAATTCCCCATGGTATAAATTATACTGGCATCCTGTAGTTTTGATTGCTGTGCCAGTCACATCGACTGGATTGCTGAAATGTGCTCTATGTGGGGTTATCTTTGAAACTTCAGGTGGTCTAGAACAGGGTTTCCCAAACTTGGGTCTCCAGCAGCTTTTGGACCACAATTCCCATCATCCCTTACCACTGTTCCTGCTAGCTAGGGATGTTGGGAGTTGTAGTCCAAAAGCAGCTCCAAGCTTGGAAAACCCTGGTCTAGAATGCAAGAGCAAGGATGTTGGTGAGGGTGGGCTGATTGCCACTTCATTTGCAGGCAAAGTCCAATGCGTGGATGACCTTTAAAGCCCTAAATGGCTTGGGTCCAGAAAATTATAGGGACCACCTCCTCCCATACCAACTTCCTTTTTTTTATATATACCAACTTCCACCCAGTTCAGAGGGAAAGGCCTGTCCCTAAAGTATCCATGCATGGTTGGTGGTGACAAGAGACAGTGCCTTCTCAGTGGCTATACTGTAGAACAACTTGTCTCCTCTTGGGTTGTCTTCTGCCAACTAATGAAGACGTTATTTCAACAGACTTTGGCCATGACACACAGATTATGATTTTATTTCAAAATTGCATTTTAGCCGCTACGCCTGACTCCGTTATACTTTGTACTGGTAGCATTGCTTTTTAATGAGTCTGCGCCAGATTCAGCTAAGTTGTTGCAGAAGCAGAAGCTAGCACAATGAGTCCTGTTAACCCAATGGCACTTTACTCTTCCCCCCACGTGACTCTCACCTCCTTCCCAAATCTGCTTTAGAGGGTTTGGAGAACCCACAGAACAGGATATGGGGGAGGAGAAGGAATGGCGTTTTGTCAAGTAAGCAGAAATGCTTGCACTTACAGATCACTTTAGTGCACAGTTGAATTCCACCAATTGTTATTTTACCCACCGTAATCTCCCCTAAGTAATGCATATGCATTAGAAGGGCAGGGTTTTATTTTATTTTTAAGTCTATAACATACATACATCAAAAGAGGAGGTTGTCTACTGGATCTCTGCATGATTCATGAATGTAGCCTTGCATTCTTCCAATCAGCCCTGAAGTTGGGTGCAATTTTTTTCTGCGTATCAGAATCTGAAGGTGCTTAGATTATCCAGTCACTCCTTGCACAAAGTCACAGGAGTCACCCATTCTTACAGTAGGCTGTCTTCTCCCAATCAAGAGACATGTTCAGAACCGTGACTCACGCAGAACCACTAAGGCTACAATCTTAGACACACTTACCTGGGAGTAAGCCCCATTGGATACAATGGTACTTAATTTTGAGTTAACATATATGGGATTGCACTGTAAGGGTAAATAGCTTTTTCACCTTCTTAACAGTTGGAGGAATGAATCATAGTTCCCAAGGAAAAAAAGTGTTTCTCAGTACTAGGACTTTGGAAGACAATTGTTCATGGCTTATAACATTCAGCCATTCAGGTTGTGCATTCTTCACAAGCTAAGAAAACGAGCCAAGGAGACTTGGTAATTCAAATGAATTACAAAAAGCCAGGCATGAATTATCAGTTGCAACCGAGTGGAATTACATTATGTTGAACGATCACTTATGTAAATGTTACTTTATTTCTGGTGGGGAATCTTTGGCATGCCATTACCAGATCATTAGAAATCATGATTCTATTTGCAAAGGAAAGTTCAAAGGCTTTCATTCATTCTTATTGTTAATTTACTTTTTTTTAAAAAATGAACAACTTTCAGAGTAAGAGGGTGCTTGCTCTCCTTCAGTATACAAAGAGGATTCTCCTGTACATCCTAACCACAGCTACTAAACTATCAAACAATGGGGAAGCTACTAAAGAGAAATGTGATTCATATTTAACAAAGGAAGGTGATTAGCTGTTGTTGTCTAACAATGGGGAAGTGTCAGGATGCCTGCAAATGAATTAGGAGTGTGCTATATATCTCAGGGATGTTATGGGAGCACAGCTCATTTATATTCCAACCTGTGTCTGCCTTTATTGTTGTTTGGAGTGCGCATTTTAAAATGAGATTAGGCTAAATTGAAAATACCTATAATTTCTCATCATAATTTCCCAGCCAAAAGGCAGGTGGCTGCACTCCCAACAAAGAAGGAATCTTGGTAAAGTACCAGCGGCTTTGATAAAGTTGTAGCCAACAAAGGATGGCCTATCACAAGCCACACTGCCTGCCACCGTCCAGTTATTTATTCTCTCCCTCCTATCTAGCTTCCTTTCGGAGCTTCGCTACCGCCGCCATTGCCAGCTGAAGCTTCCTTCCTCCATGTAAAAACATGGGTTTCCACACTGCGCTCTGGAGACCCTTGTGGTTCTTTAAAGAGGATATCAATCATTGTGGATGAGCTTCTATGAAAGACTGACTGACAGGCTTCTAAGAGGTTTGCAAAGTATAACAACCAGTTACACAAACATTGAAATATAAACATCCATAATTAAAAAGCACCCATTTTAAAAAACCATAAGCAATAAAACAAAATCATGAAAACAACAAAGCAATTAAAACAGGACACTTGGGTTAAGAGATCAAGGGTATGCCTGTTTAAACACATGCATTTTCAAAAGCCAGCAGCATGCCAATACAGATGGGGCCTCTTGTGATTCACATGTAGGCGCAGGAAGTGTTGGACTATTTCTAGGGAATGCTCTTAGTTCACAGATGGCAACAGGGAAGCCCAGCAGGCAGTGCCTCCTGTGAGTTGAGTGTGTGCCATAGAATATTTCCTAGAATCCTTTGCAGCAGACAAGAACTTGAAAGCAAACAAGCAGGAGATCCAAAGCAGACATATCAACAGGCCAAGGGGCCCCTCAAGGAATAAAGTTTGAACGTTGTTGGTCTAAAAAAAGCGGATAAAGACAGAAATAGAGATTTATTTGCTGTTATCTGCTCAGAGTTGTTTTTTTGTTTATGGGTCTGACTCAGTTGAAGCAGCTTCTTATGGTAACCAGACAAAAATGAGGATGCAAAAGTCATCTTACAGAGATGTAGAGAACCTGTGGCCCTTCAGCTGTTTGGGGGCTCCAACTCCCATTATCCCTGATCATTGGCCATGCAGGCTGGGGCTGATGGGCTTGTCTCAAGAAGGAGGGGAAAGAGAGAGAGATAGAAGGAGAGCTGACATGGCAGTGATTGAAGAGCAACAGCGAGTGAGAGAGATAGAAGGGAAGTAGTGGAAAAGCAAGAAAGAAGAAATTAGAAAGCAAGAAAGAAGAAATTAGACTTATGATCTGCCTGAACAAACATCAGAAGGAGAGAGACTGAGGGTCTTCATTATCAAGGTGAATCCAAAAGAAGGCAAGACCAACAGGCATTCCTCAAGTCCATCAAGGTACTGAAAACCTGAGCTTCAAGAATCAGTCAGACTTTATCTCCCAGTAATACAGTGGTACCTCGGGTTACATACGCTTCAGGTTACATACACTTCAGGTTACAGACTCTGCTAACCCAGAAATAGTACCTCGGGTTAAGAACTTTGCTTCAGGACGAGAACAGAAAACATGCTCCGGCAGCGCGGTGGCAGCGGGAGACCCCATTAGCTAAAGTGGTGCTTCAGGTTAAGAACAGTTACAGGTTAAGAACAGACCTCTGGAACGAATTAAGTACTTAACCCGAGGTGCCACTGTATTGGTTTCAATTATCCAAGACCTTTTACGTTATTACAAAGGCAGAAGGTTGCAAAGACTAGGGTGGCAACTAAAAGGAAGATTTCCAGCTGCATAAGCAAAAAATCAATAAATTAGAATGGTTCTCTGCATTATTATTATTATTATTTACTAAATGGTGGTTTCTGCATGTGGGTGGACTTGGAACTAATTGGTTGGCCACAATAGCTCAGTTGCTAATTGATAAGTGGTAAGTGGTACAGTGTTGTCTTGTATTAGGAAGCAGAGAAGATTCAGCTTGGCACTTCGTAGAGTTCCCAAACTAGTGAACATATTGCTGGGACATTTTCTTTTTCACATCAGTAGAGGGTGTCAACGGAACCTGCAAATGTACTCTGCTCTCCTTTGTTAGCTCTTGCCAGTGAACATTTCCACACAAAATGGAGACACTGAACAGAGGTGATATTGTGGGGACAAAATGGGGCTGTGAAGCTTGACTGTCACTTCTGTTCAACAAGGCTTTGCAAAAGTCCTTCTTGCCCTTATGGCAGCTTTGATTTTAGCAATACACAAATGATCTGGTGTAACAATAAGACCAGTTGCTGGAGAAATGAACAGAAGTTACTGGCTCCTTCTCCCTTCTGCTCTGGTTAAGAGCTGATAATTTGTCAGCAGAAGAACAGGTGGATCATGAATAATCTGCAATCTTTTGAGTGAAGGGCTCCAAAAGTCGAAGCGGTCAGACTCCTCCCACCACCATCTCTCTCTCGTTCTCCCTCTACAGCCACGTTCCAAGGAGCCACACTAACTTTAGGGACTGACTCCATTCTGCACTGACGGCTCTGCCAATCATCTGATTAATATTCATAAGAAGCAGATGGACGGGTGACCATTCAGAAAAGGTTCTTTTTCCATCTGGCCAGTAGAAGTGTTGAATTGGTTCTTGTTCTCTGCTAAACAACCATTACAGACATTCTTGCAAAGAGAAGAGCAGTCATTAGCACAGCCTAGCAAATCAATCTGCACCATAATGAGTGCAGAATTTCTACAAAGGAGAGGTGCTGGGGCTCTAAACTGCCCGGGACTTGTACCCTCTGATACAAAACTTATATCACAGTCCTTCCCCAACCTAATGCCATGCTGACTGGGACTGATGGGAATTGTAGTCCAAAGCAGCTGGAGAGTGACAGGTTGGAGAAGTCTAGTCTGCCTCTTTTTCACCAACGTGCAGAGGCTGATTGTGATCACTCCTTGGTGAAGGAGATAACAGTGCAGGTGCTCAGTGGTGCTCCCACCTTCCTTCTCACTTCACATGCACTTGGGCTGAGCCCCAGCAATAAAAACAGGTTGCCCTCAGTGAAAGTTGGTTCAGATGTGGGCAGGCTGCTTGGACGAGTGAAACCGACCACCTGTCTCCTTGATCCTTGCCCATCCTGGCTCATAAAAGCAAGCCAGGCAGGGATAGGCTTTGTGGGGTGATGAATGCTTCACTCTGTGAGGGAATCTCCCCAGACCCACTTAAAGAAGTGGTTATTAAACCGCTTCTTTAAAAACCATCTTTGGACCCGGCCATCATAGCCAGTTATCGCCCTGCCTCAAATCTTCCATTCTTGGCCAAGATAATTGAACGGGTGGTCACTGAACAACTCCAGGCATGCATGGAGGAAGCAGACCATTTGGATTTCTTCCAGTCAGGGTTCAGGCCTCATCATGGGACTGAAACCACCATGGTCATGCTTGTGGATGATCTCCGGTGGGCTAGGGACAGAGGTGAAAGCTGTTTCCTAGTTTTGCTTGATCTTTCAGTGGCTTTTGATACCATTGACCATGGTATCCTTCTGGACCATCTAGGGGGGTTGAGAGCTGGGGGACTTCTCCAGTCTCAGCACAGGGACTCACCCTCATAGCCTATGCCTGCCTTCCAAACCTAGGTTCCCTCAATATGTTTTGATTCCAGTCTCATAACCATTGACCACTGGCCATTCTGGCTCAGGTTTATGGGAGTGATCTCATAGTGTTCTATGTTGTGCAGTGCTCCATTGTCTGAAAGCCAAATCATCCATACGAATTAGAGGGTGTGGGTTTTTTTCTTTCTTATTTTCCTTTCTTACCCTTTTAACTTTGTCTTCCCTTTCTTTGTACCCCTTGTAACTTAGATGTTTGCCATTATATTACGTTAGGGTTTTGTTTTGTTTTGTTTTGTTTGTTTGTTTTTGTTTTGTTTTGTTTTTAATGAAAAAAGGCAAGCTGGAGCCTTAAAAGCTGAAAGGAATATGACACCAATAAGAGCTTTGCAGGGGTTTTGAGGCTGATGAGTGAGAATAAATGCCTTTTTTTCAAATTAGCAGGTGCTCCCCCAAAACCATTGTGCACTGCAGTGTTAAGGGGGAGCAGTTTGAAGCAGTGATTTTTTTTTCATTGAATAGGATTCATAGTCACTCTCTATTTTCATGTGTAATGTTACATGCACATTAAAATGCAGGGTGCTTTAGGCATTTCCCCATGCTGATGTCATTCAGATGTTGTTGGACTCTTTTTCTCCTCCCAGCAGCCCCAACCAGCATTTCCATGAAGGAAGTCGTAGTCCAAAACATCTAGAGGGCATGGGTTTGATAAACCTAGAGCAGGCTTCCTCAACCTCGGCTCTCCAGATGCTTTTGGCCTACAACTCCCATAATCCCTAGCTAGCAGGACCAATGGTCAGGGATGATGGGAATTGTAGTCTCAAAACATCTGGAGGACCGTGATTGAGGAAGCCTGACCTAGAGGAATCAGAGGAAGTTAATTGTCATTCTTAGTTTGCAGAAATTGAAGCTAGGGTAAGGCAGTCTCAGGCTACAAACCTATGCACACTTCTCTGGGAGAAACCACCATTGAACAGAATAGGACTTCTGGGTAAGCATGCATACAATTGCACCACACACCTGGAATTAAGGATTTCAGTAGTTAATAGGAGGGCCAATTTCTCCATCTGCATATTCATTATGCCATCAGTTTCAAGAGATTACTTGCATGTGTGAGGCAGGTATCACATATCAAATGCTAGAGGCAGAACTTTCATATGTATAATTTAGCTTGTTTTAAAATGTTTTATTGATTTGTTTGTTTGTTTAATTAAAAATAACAAAAAGAAAGAAAATAAAAAATGTAAAGCGTAAAGCGTCACAGCTGGGAAGGACAAAAGTACAAACATACAGTGCACCTGCAAAGGGATAATAAAGCATTAGCTTGTACAAATATTCCATGTAAAACACACACACACACACACACACACACACACACATCCCACCTGTGAGTTCCATCAATATTGAATATAAAGATCCTATACATTCTTAGCCATATACTGGTGGCACTGTGTCCCTCATTATTCATATAAGAAATAATATCATGGCATATAGCAAAATATGAAGTGTGTGGTACGCTATATACTTTGTTTTTTACACTTTGTAAACCACTTAGAAATCTATTTTGGCATTAAGTGGTAAATAAATAAACATGTATGTATTTTTCCATTTTGCTTTGTTTCACATATTCGTTCATTCATTCCATTCCATTCTTGTATTGAACAGCTTTTTTAAAAAAAATGGACAAAAATTGCATTCAAATATACTTAAAATGCATGATTTGCATATTTGAGAAAAGTATATGTATTTTAGCCATACTCTATTTACATGTATTTAATGCAGCTTGCTTATTATTGAACAGACACTTGCATCACAAAATGGGGCAAAATGCCCAATGGAATCCACTCCATTCTGTTCAGTGGTTTGAGTGTGTGTGAATCAATTTGGTTTGCATTAAAATGCAGAACAACCAAAGTCCTCAAGATTCCTTATACATCACTGAAAATACTAAAATACTTTTCAAAAGAGGCAGTTCACACTGAAATACAAGTTATTGAATGATCATAAGGTACAAGGCAGTGGCGTCACAAGGGGGGCAGGGGGGGCGGTGCACCCCGGGTTCCACGTCTGGGAGGGTGACAAGAAGGCACCCCGCGGGGTGCTTGCCCTGCCGCCACGGGCACGGCGGCACAAGCAGCCATCGCACTGCCGCAGCTGCGAGCAGAGGATCCTGCGACGGTCCATGCAGCGTTCAAGCAGCACCAGCAGCAAACAGCTATGTACAACGCATGCGCAGTGTCGCACACATGCACTGTATACGGACGGCGGTGGGATGCCTCTGGCGCCGCTACAGCCACAAGTGGAGGATTCCTTCCACCGTCGCTGCAGCCATGAGCAGAGGATCCCACCACCATCCGTACAGCTGTCGGGCCGCACCAGTGGCAAACCGCCATGTACAAAGTATGCGCTGTGTTGCACACATGCGCTGTGCATAGCAATGCCACACATGTGCTGTACATAGTGGTTTGCCACTGGCGCCACTGGAGCACCGTACGGACAGCGGTGGGATCCCTCCTCCCTGGCTCACCTTAAGCGGCTCCTGCATTGCCGCTTTACAGCGAGCCAGGGAGGGAGGGAGGAGGATGGACGGGAGCTGTGACTCCCAAGAGGACGAGCTGCGCAGCTTGGCCAGAGCCCCAGCAAAGCGGCATAGCTCCCTCCCCTTCCCCCAATGGCTCGGGGTACTTGGGAGTCACAGAGGTGGGGGCGCAGATGCGTAGGAAGGGGGTGACAAAAAAAAATTTGCACCAGGAACCACCTGGGCTTCCTACACCTACGGTACAAGGGATATATGTTCACCTGAAATCTGCCCATACACAATCACCTTGGTGAAGCCACCTTGAACTGCCTACTTTTCACCCCCAGCATCCTGCAATCACAGCACATACTGGCATTTTTCTTTACTTCAGTAGGGTTCATTCCACCAGTGCAGATTATGACAGGGTTATCAGAGTGAATAAATATGCAGAATTGGGGAAAGGACCTCAGAACCTGGTGAACCATGGCACTGAACCTTCTTCATTCCTAGTAGGAGACACACACACACACCCCAAAAAAATACTATCATAACCATTGATAGGCTGAGAATATTAAGTCCCTGGATTGGAGAACTCAATAAAGTGCCTATAGTCTGATGTTTCCTGTCCATACTGTAGGGGTGAAGAACCTGTGTCACTCCAAATTACAGTTGTTCCTGCACTAAGTTTTGTCCTGATAGCTTAGTCGGTAGAGCATGAGACTCTTAATCTCAGGGTTGTGGGTCTGTGTCCTGCATTGCAGGGGGTTGGACTAGATGATCCTTGTGGTCCTTTCCAACTCTACAATTCTATGATTCTGTGATTCTATTATCATCACTAGCCATTGCAGTCCAACAATATCTGGAGGGCTACAGGTTTCCCACCCCTTATGCCGTGGGTTTCATTGATCCTCAGTGGTCCAACCTTCTCCTCCAATACCCTTCTCAATCCTCTAGATCAGAACTTTCCAAACTGTGTGTTGTCACACAATAGTGTGTTGGCTGCAGTGTCACACAAATGCTCCCTGCACTCCCCCCCCCCCCCGGGTTGGAAATGGGTTAGTTTAACTTCCAGTTTGCTAGTGAAACTGAATTATTCTGTTGTGAAATTATGCATGTCTAAAAAGTGTCTTACCAACATGAAAAGTTTCGAGAGCTCTGCTTTAGATTCTACCCAGCCACTTGCATGTTCCACAGCTTTTTCTTGCACTCATCCTGACTGCAGGTTTCTCATAGCTATCTAGTTGACCACTCTGAAAGCACGATGCTGGACTTGATGGGCCATTGGCAATGCTCTTCTTATATGCTTACGTTGAGGTTATTTTCCTTGCCTTGATGCAACGGCCTCAAGTTCAAGATTATTAATAGCCCACAGATTTGACATTCTAAAAACTAATATCTGAGTCCATACAATAAAGAGAAATATTGCCAGGGTGGCCTCCTCTGATCCCAGCTTAGTCGTGTCGGTGTTGTCATCTTCAGAGTGACACCAGTCTTCAATCCTTATGCTCCTATGTTGGAATGGAAAACATGTTGGGTTTTGTGGGGAGTGTGTGTGTGTGTGTGAGAGAGAGAGAGAGAGAGAGAGAGAGAGAGAGAGAGAGAGATTCTTCCTGACCTGCCCACCAGCAGGGCACATGGATTATATCTCAGTTGGTATGAGGTGCCAAGTGGAGCATAATGGATCATCCGCCTCCAGCAATTGTGTCAGCCAGAACACAATTGGGAAATTGAGCCAATCTGGCTCAGACAGCAGAGAGGGAACAGATCTGTGAGATGACAAGAGCCTCCTGTTTCAAATTTTCTGTGTGACAACTTAATTTGCCACACAGGAATTAACTCCCTTTTCACCAGCAGCCTGGTTTCCCCCCCCCCCCCCTGCAACAACTGGCCAGAATGGCTGAAGGGCGATACATACACTGAAACAATTGTTAACTGATTCACAAATTAAGGAAGCCCCTTGGAAGCTGTTGAAGACATCTTACCTTTAAATAATGCCCATCTGCTGACAATTCAGTTACTGCTTTCTGACGCAAGGAATACTCCATAGCAAATGACTAAATGTGACTGTCAGCGCATGTAATATTATCAATGGCTGCTGATTATGATGGCTGTTAATACCACCAGGATCAGAGGCAGCGTGCCCTTGAGTACCAGTTGCTGGAGATCATGAGTGGGAGAGTGCTGTTGCATTCATGTCATGCTTGTGGGCTTCCCATGTATATCTGGGTGGCCTTAATGGAAAAGAGGACACTGGGCTAGTTGGGCCCTGCCCCATCACCCTCAGTCTGCCCTCACCCAGACCCCACCTGCCAGCCTTATAACTTACAACCAGTCTAGGAGGTTCTTCGTCCTCCTCCTTAGTCTCCGTGTTTCCTTTGTAGAACTTAACAGGCAATGAAACAAGAATCAGTTGGCTCCACTAGTCATTTGGCTTTGGCTCCCCCTACTGTTGGTCTGCCTGCTTCCCACCCCACCAGTCCCAGTGGGCACCAGCCACCACTGCCTAGTGGTGCAAGAGAGGTGGTAAAACTGTACCTGGACTATACCACAGACTACAGTCCTCATGAAAATTCACCAACATTTTAGTGTGAATCTCTCCTAATATGCCCATTTTTGTACGCAGTTCTACACATTTTGCAAGACAATTTCCCCTAACATAATGCTTTCTTGTATGTTGTTTTCACTAATATATGCATTTTTATGCACACACCCCAATCTACTGTGCATTTGTGCACCCATTACTTGACTAGAGAACTGCGTTGCAAAATTTGGAAGACTGCAAATTTCAAATCATAGGCTCAAAGGATGACTGTCTTTTGGTATGTGTATGGTTTCAGAAAATGCAAAATAAGTAGGTTCACCTTTAAATGTGAACTGACTCGAATTTCTCCCCCAATCCTAGATACAGTATGTGAAAGATTAGCTCTTACACAGTATCAAGAATGTGTTACAATCTTTGGTCCACTGCGTTAACTGTTTGGATCAACAGATCTTTTGTGTTCGCAGGCCTGTAAAGAGGCAGGCACACATAGCAGCAAAGTGACCTTCACAAAGTCACTCAGAAAAGAAATTGCAGAACAAGAAATAATTGCTCCCAGACTTGCTCTGCTCTTAAAGCCATCATTCGCTCACAAAAAGGAATTTCACTTTGGGGACACAAGACTTCTGGCACTCTAAGGTCAAACAGGTATGCTGGTTAGTTAGTACACAATCATCCATCACAGCAGCCGGACAAAATGGGGAAGCAATACTGCAGAAAGATACAGTTCCTCACACAAAGGTGTGATAGCTAATAGATTGGCTGTTGTCTCTTTACAGATCCACCTCTCGTCAATCTGTCAGTTGAACCTCAGCCTGTCCTTGAAGACAACACTGTAAAGTTTCACTGCTCTGCTAAGGCCAACCCTGCTGTTATCCAGTACAGGTAAGATAATCTGGAATGTGTCACAGAACTGCTTGGGAGCCGGGGTTATTGCTTTGCTTTGTTTTTCTTTTAACCATTTATCTTGTGCTCTTATCCTGTATTTTTAATCTTGTGAACGACCCTAAGATCTTCGGGTCAACAGTGGTATCTAAATTTAATATATAAATAATAATAAATAAATTGTCACTGCTTTTGCTCACAGCTGAAATGATTGGTAACCAGAACCAGCTCAATCATTGCATACTTGGAATATCTGTCCTAAATTGCAGATTTGACATGCAAGTGCTGCAGTTCTTACATAAGGCATGGAGTGTGATGAGTTAGTGGGGAAATAGGATGCCATGGCTGGTTCCAAAAATGAATTTGGGTGCGTGTGTCAGGGAGTAACCTGTCTTAGAGCTGCTTCAAATACTCCAGAAAAGCAGTAAGAATATTGTACCAGTCACTCCCTGAGATCAGAAGTTGGGGTTCTTGACTGTGTCTCACCAACGGTAGAGGCACCACTGATGATAAGAGGCATGGCTTTTCAGTAGCTACACTGATATTGTGGAAGACTTTACTCCTTGAAGCATGGATGGCATATTCTCTGGTTGTCTTTTTGCCAGCTGGCAAAAAAACATTTTTATTCCAGCAAGTTTTTGCCTGCTGATGTTATTTTTGTTGGGATACTGCCAGGGAGATAGAATCCATCTGAGCCCCCAAGCTCGGTGCCGGACGATCCATCGACCTCCCGTAGTCAGGCAATATCAGCAATTCAGCGACACTAAGCCTCAGGCTTAGTGCACACTCTGACAGCAGAATTCACACAGCAAGAAGTTGCACAGCATGAGAGCAGAACATGCATATTTACAGTTTATTAGGCGTTGGTCAGAACAAAGGAGACATGACCGTCTGCTCCGACTGCTCAGGCAAAACAGCAGAAAACGAAACGAACATACAACAGAAAACATCCTGTGAGACAGGAACTTACGCAGGCTGTTATACAAACATCCTGCTCCCTTTTAAGGTGGAACGGAAATATCCTAACAATTTTTACCTGTTGCTTTTAAATAGATTTTAATGTTGTGTATTTTATCTGCTGTGCTCTTTATGTACTTTTTTTGTTTTATTCTTTGTGGAGAGAGAGAGAGATTTGCATTGCAAATCAGCCTGAACAGGAAGCCTGTGAGAGTTTGCCAACACCCAGACTGGATAGGGAGAGCCATGACAAAGCCCAGGAACCCTTTACAACCTAGAGCACTATTTCTCAATTATGGGTCCCCCAGATGATATTGGACTACAGCTCCCATCATCCCTGGCCACTGGTACTGCCAACTAAGGATGGTGGGAGTTGTAGCCATGTACATCTGGGGACCCAAGGTTGAGAAAGGCTGGCCTAGAGAATGCTGCAGCCTGTAGTGCAGAGTTAAGGAACTAGATCTAGCCAGTGGGCCAGAGCTTTATTTCCCACACCCCTCTATGGACCATGTTTGACAGTAAGCTGATAATTAGGGCTTGGGGGCTTTGTACATGGAGCTATGCAAGCCTCTGCAATGGGCTAATCATGGGGGCTGTTGAGGACTTTACAAGCCCAAAAATCAGTTGATTGCTGGTGCTCACAAAGAGCTGTGCACAGAGCATTGCAGACACCACCCCCCAGCTGATTGGTGATATCTGCAAACCTACTTTGACCCAGCTACTTCTTTACCTGCTCCACACTTGTTGTCATATATGACACCAGGTGCAGGGAACTTGGGTGTGGCTTGGTCCAAATGGCTCAACCCTTCTATCAACCGTAGTAATGGTTCCAGCAGCTGCATGAGGCAGCAGTGCAGGAAGTGTGTTTGGATTCCTGGTTCTAGTCCTTGCAGTTCCTTTCATTGTTTCTCTGGAACATCTGAGAAGCAACACGGAGCTGCTCTGTTGGCTCACACTGCCATTGTTAGCATCCATTGGCTTCGTTACTGTTTTTACCAAGGCAGTACTGAGGGCTTTCAAACCAAATTACAGCCCTTTCATTCTTCTTCACTGCAGTGCAGATTCAGGGGTGTGGAAGCACTGCTGCCCTCTACCCAGAATGCAGCAGGTCTCCACAAACTTCTCAGTTTTATCCTCAGGCTGAGCAGATGAAGCCAGTGATAGGCCCACCAAAAGCTGTAGTGAAAACCCTTTGTGCTGATAATGTTGTTATATGGTAATGGGCTCCAATTGTCTCGGCATTGCAGCCGTCTGTGCATTTTGTTGAAGCTGCCACTGTTACATGTGCGGGAGCTCCTTCCCAATCCAGCATGTGGTGGCTGTTTAGAGAGCGCTGGCAGTGAGCTAGCGGAACCATCTGCTCAGGGACGCCACTAGCAGAACACACACGCCGAATGAGCATTCTGTTATGGAGAGGTTTGCTTTATTATATGTTTCCTGCATAATCTTTTACATTCTGAAATAGACAACTTCATTAGCTTCATTTGATTACAACTTTCAGCCTTGCATCTAACAATTGCATGGCGGCTGGCACTCTTTCTCAGAGGCTGTTAGGTGCTATCGTCAGCCTGGGAGTCCCACGTTTACAGGTTTACAAGAGCTTAGTATAAAGAGTTGGTTTGCGTGCTACAAGGAGCATGTGTCATCTGTGCCACCCTCTGCCCAGGCCAGCCCACCTCCCTGATCCAGTCCCAATGCATACAGAGCAGCAAGTATACACAACTTTCCCCTGGTGCTCACCTGGTACTCTGGCTCTACCCATACCTGTAAGAGCAGCCTTTGGCAAAAATCACATGGTTGGCTTTCTAATTCAATCAGGGGACCAACCATGTGATTTTGACCTATGCTTATTGAACTGTATCTGTGTAGATATCATTTGGACCATCCATCTTCATGTGTACAGGTGGGGGCCAGTGGAGGTGGCCTTCTATGTAGCGAGGGATGTGCTTGTTCCCCTCTGAACGTTGGGCCAAATCTGCAAATAAATATCCAGTTTGTCTGCATGCTTTGCAGTCTTGTGGAAAGGAGAAGATTTCCTTCCACCACACTCCAGCAGAAGTGTAGACAGGAGACTGCCTTATGGTTTGCCAGGCCCTGTGCTGCTAAGGTGAGGAGGAACTGCTGTGGTTTCACACATTTCTCCATCCTAACTGGCAGCAGCCATAGCATCATGGGCTTTAGAAAGCAGACAAGCTGTCTGTAGCAGACAGCAGTTGCTATTCCTAGCCGCCAAACACTGTTGCTCCAACATTTGCCACCCGATCGCCCAGATCTATGATTCACAGTCTGCATGCACGCTAACTCATTTGTAGCACAAAAACGTAGTTTTTCTCAATCCAGAATTGTTCATGCCCATCTTCAACATGCTGCTTCAATCTAGATTGCTTCTAGAGTTTGCTGTCCGCAAGGGTCGGCGTGGTTATTCAACACATGTCTGAAAACCTTCCCCTTAGTTAGGTCCTCCATGCCTTTTCCTCCTTCCCAGGCGAATGAAGAAGGAAGTGGTGGTTGTGTTTTGGTTTGCACCCACCCACAATGTAATAGGGTAAGTGTGGATGCACACATACCTCATTACTGGGACTGCCTACATCTGTTTTCATATGGACACACTGTGGGGGTCATGAAGAATTAATCTGCAATGAGCTTTTATTTTTGGAATGAAAGCAGTTTCTCAAGAAGCAATGAAATATGCAATACATGTAGATTGTGTTTGGACTATATAGGAAAGACAAGTACTCTGTCTCCATTGATTCTGGAATAAAATGTTGCATGCATGCAGCCTGAGAATCTACATTTATAAAGTAAGACGTCAGAGGGGTGATCAGAACTTTGAAGAGTGTCTTGTTTCCCTAAAAAACATTTGCAGATCTCTCTTTAGAAGCAGTCTTAGTGGCTCTGCTTTCTGGATAATGTACCTTTTCTTGGAAAGAGCCATCCTGGGCAGCAGTTGCCTAGCCTTCTCTTGGGTTTTCCGTTTTGGAGTTCCTCCGAATACAGAGCATATGCTTTGACTTCTGGTACTCATTACCAGCCACAGTATTAAAAATAAATGGAAGAACAATTCAGAAGAACTTCCAGTTACAGATGAAATGGAGAGAATGGGCTATAGAGTTGGTAGAGATATGGCAGAAAAGGCAGAGGGTTCAGATTGCTGTGGTACAGCTGCAGCAGAGATTTTTGGCTGCCACAAAAGAATAGCAAAGCTACATGCGTTTTATTTATTTGTTTGTAAAATCTGCATCCCATCCTTTCTCCCAAAGGAGTACAGGACATCAAACATCAAAGTGTTAAAATGATACAATTTAATATAAAATAAAGTATATTTAAGACATTTGAAGTATAGGCAGGAGGTCAGCTAAGCAGGAGGACAACTAAGGCCAGGCTATTCCTGTCCAGAAATAGCAGTAGCAAAGATGGGCATAAGCACAGCTGGCTACAGAAGCCACCTGAGACTCCGTTGACATGTTGGAATCTACTTGGAATCTAGGAATACTCCCAAACTACAAACCTTTTACTTCAGAGGTAGTGCAACCTCTTCTCAAACAGGTCCAGCACCTTAATCACAGAGTAAGGCAACTATCTACCTAAAGGACCTCCATCTAATCAGGATTCGGCCTCATTTTATTAGCCCACACCCAGCCCTTCACTGCTTCCAGACACAGATCTAACATCTTCACAGCCTTTCCTGATGCTGGTGGAATGGAGTGATAGAGCTGTGTGTCGTCAGCATACTGATGGCACCATGCTCCAAATCCCCAGTTGACAGCTCCCAACAGTTTCATATGGATGTTGAATATCATAGGAGACAGAATGGACCTTGTGGGACCCCACAACTCAAAACCCACTGGGCTCAGCAACAGTCTTCTAATTCCACTTGCTGGTGATGAGCCTGCAGATGTTCTACTCACAACTGTAATACAGTGCCTTCAACTGCCATCCCACTGAGTTTTTGCAGAAGGATGCCATAGACTATGATATATCATAGCCACTGAGATATCAAGGAAAACCAACAGGGTCGCAGTCTCTTTGACAAAGGTCATCAATCATGGCAAGCAAGGCTATTTCAGTGCCAAAACCAGGCCTGAAGCCTGTTTGGCTGAAGCCAAAAGGGTCTAGATAATCTATGTTATTGGTGAGGGTAGAAATAATATTTCCTCCAGGCTCTTAAATGGGATTTTTGAAATACCAGAAGGCTGCATTGACCACATGTCTTCATATGAGCTAAGAGAAAGCAGGGGAAGATATTCAAAAGTTCTTCATACTGTTGTAGCATAGCAAGATCATTAAATCTTATCGGTATATGGATATAAAAGATAGACTGAGCCTATCTGGTGAATCTGCCAACTGCCTCAACTAAGCTGAACCAACTAATTTGCACAGTTCAGTGTTTAGGTGCATTAAGGCTACAATGTATTTAATATACCATGCAACTTTTATTCAAAATATTTTTAGCTGCCCTTCATTAAAAGACTCTAGGGCGGTGTACAAGAGTGTGAATAAAAACTATTTCAAATGCCATACAGATATCACATAAAACTAAAAAATAAATATATAATAAATAAGAAAATGACAGGCAAATTAAACCCATAAAAACTGGAGAGCAGAGTATGACAACCACTAAATATATCATCAACTTCCAGAGGTGTCTGTTTGGCCTCTGCTGGAAACAGAATGTCAGGCTAGATGGCTCCTAGTCTGACCCAGCAAGGCAGTTATTTGTATTTCTGTTCATTTCTAATAAATGAACATCTGATTTTTTTGAGCAGTCAAAAATGAGGTTCTGTAGTTTCCCTTTGGTTTTGTATTCCAAGTTGGAGGAGTTATGCGAAATCAGGCAGTGCATGTGCACTAGTGGCAGAATCCAAGATGGCAGGAACTTGGGTTGATGCCATGCTCTGTGCACAAGGCGTTCAGAAGAAGCAGAAGTAAATGAAATCAGGCAACGTCAACTAAGAAATAAGGCAGGGAGACGAAGCACGTGGCCCTCCAAATGCTGTTGGGTTACAACTCCTATCATCCCTGACCGTTAGCTATGCTGGCTGGAGTTGCAGTCCAACAGCAACAGGTGGTTCACAGGCTCCCCATCCCAGGACTATGGATCTGCTCTTCCAATGGCAAGGATGCTGCTTGACCGAGGCAGCCCCATCCCAGTTGAGAAACCCCAACATTTAGCAAATTTGAGTTAGCGAAGCAGCAAGGCCTGCCCATGTCCTTGTTGCATCAGTTGGCGACTTAGTTCCTCGCAAGGCCTTTCCCTCTTGACAGCACAGTAGTCATGCATTTCCCTCAGTGTCCTTCTGTTTGCCATGCAGCAGCATCCCAGAGAGAGTTTGTGCTTCTGTTTGTATCAGGGTTGAGGTTCTTAATTTGAGTTTATTCAAGTGTATCGGAGCATTAACTCCAAAGGTCGGGGCTTGTTAAAGAGCTGAATCTATGAGCTGCACAATTTAAATCTTGTTGGCACAGACAAAAATAAAATAAAAAATAAAAAAGGGGAAAAAAGCATGTTATAAAAAGTCATTCGACTTCTGAAGTTCTGCCAAAGGGGCTAACTTTCCCACAAACTTTTGCTAAGTGCTGCATAGATAATGCTGCTGATTTTTAATACAGCTGCTCAGGCCCAAACACAAGACCGATCAACAGGCGAGCAGCAGCATGGAAGGTGTATAACAGAAAGTGCAAAGCAGGTCCCAGATTGGGCAGAAAATGTCCCAGATTGATTAACCACTTGCATGCCAAAATGGCTTCGAAGCGGTTTACAACTATAAAATGAATCCATGCTTAAAATATACAATGGCATTAAACCATCTTACATTAAAATATGCAATTAGGCAAAACAATTAAAAAGCATAACAATTCAAAACTTTTTTAAAAAAAACAGTTAATAAGATCACAAGGGGAGCACATCTGGGAGCTTTGATCAGGAGCCGCTGTCAAACAATTGTATTTGGTAGTTTTGTGCCAATCTTTACAGTACACAAGGGAGGAGTTACCATGCTTCTTGGCCTGGGAACCACGCATTGCAGAACAGAGGACTCTGATGAAGTTCAGACTGCTGCCATAGGTGGAGAATTGTCAGTTTCTTATTCAGGAGCCTCCTGGATAGAAGAGGGAGACCCACCGCCATATTCAGACTCAAGAGGGTGGGTCCCTTGTTTCTTCAGCCTTGTGGAAGTCAAGTACTGAAAAATAAAGTGAGGATCCTGCAACTAGCCAGCAAGCTCTTCCAAGGAATTTAGGTTTGAGGCCATATTCACACTGTACATTTAAAGCACTATGATACCACTTTGAACAGCCATGGCTTCTTCCAAAGAATCATGGGAGCTGTAGTTTGTTAAGGGTTCTAATTGTTGTCAGGAAACCTCTATTCCCCTCCTACAGCTACAGTTCCCTGAGTGGATTATTAGCCCCTCTTCACAGGGAACATCCACATCGTTGTTGTTTTTTTAAAAAAAATAATTCAAAAACCAAATTATTGTGCCTAGCAACATGCATTAAAAATAATGTACAATTTTTAAAAAGTAAAAATCCCTAGGTTTCCATTGGAAAACAATAGTACTGAATCACATGTGCAAGTAAAATAAAGCCAAGGGAGGCAGATTCACACCCCTCTGTTTCCTCATAGGCCCTCTGTGTTCTTTGCATTCAGCATCTTCTGCATCAGCTCTTAACCAAATTCCCAGCCAATGCTGCAGAGACATTATGGTAAAGTATTCTTATGCTCTCTGTTCCATCTCCTGCTGGGGCTGAATTGTACCCCAGCATGTTCTTCCCTGCACATTCTTTTGCCTACATTTCAAGTAGGTCAAGTGGTGGAAATCCAGCAGCTTCACAATGTGGTAGGATATAGTTCTGTTGACAGAGCCTTTAGATATGCTGCCATCTAAGTGACATGAATAGGCAGCATTCGTAGCAACAGCCCACCCTGCATTCGAGTCAAGGCCCTTCCACAAATTCTGCAAATGTCATTGCTGACGCAGTGGAATATCCAGCTGAGGCTGGACCTCTGTTATACAAAGCCTCATTCAACCTCAGTGAAAAGTCAACTTTGCTAAGCATGGATCACCACCAGTCAAATGCTTCCCGCTAAGATTATGTTCCCTGCTCCCTGTCCCAGTCCCATGATTTTCCATGTAAGTTTGCCTTTGGGAGTTCTGTAGGCAGGTCCAATACAAATCCTGTGACATTTCCCCCAGCATTCATCTCCCATGCTTTTTCATAAAAAGAAACTGCAATAAAACTTGCAATAAATGCATATTTAAATAGTCATGTCTAACAACATTTTATCTCAAAATAATCATTTCAAAGCCCCTTAGTTAACCCAGTCAGATGGGCAGGGTACAAATAATAATAATAATAAGTTGTTGTTGTTGTTATCTTGGGTTGTGGCCAATGCTGTCCCTACTCCGAGTAGACCTTATCATTAATAGGCATGACTTCCTTAGGTCCAGTCATTTCAATGGGTATACAATGAGTAAAATGTAGCTAGATACAACCCATTCTCTCTCTGCACATTATTCCAAGTGGCATGGATCCCTATACTTCAATGTATAGGACTGCTCTGTTAGTTGATTAGCTGTGACTTTCTGACTTGTTCAATGCACTAGCATCTTCCATAGCTGGCATACCAAATAGTGCAGATATTATCGTGATCTTCTAAGTGACACAAGACAAACCATATTACAGAAGATGATCAGAGTGGCATGCTTTTTGCATGAACAGCTTTCCAATCTCAAAGCAGAAGGCAAGGTGGGCGGAACTACCAGTTCCTTTAAGTCACTTAAGATCCTTAATATGTCATTTATTGATGCATATCTCTTCCTCTCCACCACATCCTGGCACTGTAATACTTCCTGTGGCCAGTAATACTTGGTATTAAGTTTATATCTGTAAACTGCACTTCATCATCACCAACTGAATGTTACATTCTCTTACACAAAGCATTTTTTATTTTATTTTTTACATTGTAGGGAATCTACAACACTCTGTACCTTTTGGGGACAGGTTATCATGACCTACCTCCTGTTAGAATTTTACAGCTTAATTAGGATGCTGGTACTACTGCTGGTAGCAGCAATTCCTGCCGGCTGCAAATCTAGCCCTCCGTGCAATAAAGTCATAATTGCATTTCGAGTTACAAAGAAGTGTTGTTAATTTGAAGAGTCAATTACTGTCAAAGATACAAAATAGCTCTGTTTTCATATTTATCACAAAAGAAGGAGGGGGGAAGGAGGAAAAGTCCAAAGCGTGTCACAAGCATGGCGAGAGTAGCCAAGTGAACACGCACAGTAAACATGACCAATCAGTGGAAGATCAGGTCCCGCATTCAAAAAGGATGGCAAGTTCTTACGCAGTTTCTGAACAGGTTGGCTTCATATAACATTCATATATATAGTGGTATAGAGTGTGTCAGCTCAGCAATTGTTACGACAGCTAAGGGGTGTTGCTATGGGCTGATTAAAGAAATGCCAGTCAATTATGTTTATGAATGTTAGTTGATTGACTAATGACAACTGCATAAATTTGCTGCTGAGGAGGATTTTTTATTTTTTATTTTTTAGCAAGGATGGGGTACTTTAGGCTCTGGAACCAAATGTAACCTTCCAGACTTCTCCATAGTCTACATACCTTCCTGAGCCTTGCACCCTCCTTGAGCATTCTTGCCTGGCTGGAATGTGTCCTTGAACTCTTCTAATGCCTCTGGGGAAGGGGTATAGCTCAGTGATGGAGCCTTACAAAAGGTCCCATGCTTTATCTCCAGCTAAGTCTGAAAATCCAGTGTCTGAACCTTGGAGAGCTCCTTGCGTTCAGTGTAGACAGGTAGGGCAATGTTTTGATGCAGTTTAAGGCAGCTTCCTATGTTCCTATGGTTGCCTGGGAGGAAAATAGAGAGAGATGTGTGAATGCAAAGAATCTAGCCTACTGTACAAGGGTAAAATTCACATTTATTGCTCTGCCCACCTTTGCTACTGCACTGGCCAGTAGTTCCCAGAAGGTTGTCTAGAAATGAATGCGGAATTCAGGATGAGAATGTTCCCACTCTGGAAAGTTTGCACGCATTAGTCCATTCCACTCTTTTTGACAATCCACACACACACACACAAACACACATTCAGAAGGTGCAAGAGCAGGTGGATAACTACGTTCCAATCACATTAGGTTGGGAGATGCCAGTCAGATCAGGGCAATTCATATCAGAACATAAAAAGATTGGAATCTTCAAGTATCCCTTAGGAGGGAATCCCTGTTCAATTGTGGTACTGAATTCTTACTTACATGAATTCATACGAAAAGTGAGATTTGAACAATCAGCTTCCTGTTCATTCTGTCAGCCTGTGCTTGTTTTGCCCTAAACTTGTGGTGTGGCCCTCACTTCCTCTGCCCCGCCCCTTGCACAGTTGAGACATATATTTTCCCTTGGCTCATTGGGGCTCCCTCTTATTCAAAAAAACAGCTAGCTTTGCAACTTTCAAAAACAAAGGCGGACAGGAGCGTGGGGGGAAGCCCAGATACTGAGCTGATGACTTTAGGGCTTAATTTATTTTTAAGGTATTAAATTCCTCTCAAAAGAGCTGGTGTGTGAGGAACAAGTAGGGGGAAAAGTTACCCAATTGAAGATAAGGAGATTGTACGAAAGTAGGAAGGAACCACTCAGCAAATGAAAATGCATCTAGAGAGGTTCTCCAACATAATCCAGCTAATCCATGCGTGGTCAGTGAGGAGAGAAACAGGAGCTTAGTTTACTAGCTAGCCGGGAAGTGCAGTGGCCTGTGGAGCCTCCCGGCTATCGGTGGCTAGCTAATCTCCATGGTTTTTCATCTGAATGGAGCTGGAATCTGCGTGCTGTTGATTCACATCAGCCAGGGACAAATTCATTTTCTGCTCCTAGCTTTGCACTCTCTTCCACTCCTTGGATTACAAACTGCTTATTGCAGAAGGCAGGCCCAAGGAACTGAAGACAGCTGCTGCTGCTAGATAAGGAGGTAGTTTGGGCTTTCTGTAGCATCCCCTCCTGCTTATACTGTTAAGTTGAAGAGGGAGGAGTTTGTTTGGAGTGGTGCATTTGGGGGATGCTAGCCGTGAATGGTGGAAGGCGGGAATGCACAGTTCATGGCTTATGCCTATACAGGAATTGCAGAGACTTGTGCAGGACATCAGCTGTATCTTTCAACATTTTTCTGATGAAAATCCATACCCTTGCTTTGCTTCCTGTGAGATAGCAGCAAACAAACAGTGTGTGCCGTTTTATTTCCATGAGATTGACATGCTCTTCAAAGGGTTTTGGGAATTTAAACCTAAATTCAAATACCGTTCTGTGCTGTCTTAAAAAGCAAACAAGCAGTATGTGATTCAGACACCATGAATAGCTGCATAAAGGTTCATCGCACCAACAGGATTTCCACATACTAGAATTTCCCAAATGCTAGAATTTTCAGATTTTCCACACCCAGTTCCCCAGTGGTCCATGGGCTGAATCCATCCTCAAAAGATGCTACTCAGCCAAATAATTGCTAGGCCAAAGGCACGTGGAAAAGACAGGATTTTTTTTAACTTGAAATTTTCTTTCAACCTTGACATCTCTAGTTAGAAATTATTAGGCAGGTGAGCAGATAAATACATTTTTAAAGCATTTAAATCCCACAGTTACTCCAAAGCAGTGTGCATAATTCTTCTTCCCCCTGTATAACCTCACAAAATCCCTGTGCAAAGGATGGAGAATGACCCAAAGTCATGTAATGAGATTTATAGCTGAGTGGGAAGTTGACTCTAGATCTCTGCGGTTCTAGGACACATTCATGCCTTACATTTAAAGCACTGTGATACCACTTTGAGCAGATATAGAATTCTGGGAACTGCAGTTCGTTCAGGGTACTAACGGTTGTTATGAGACCCCTACTCCCCTCACTGAGCTACTATTTCCAGAGTTTCCTGGGAAGAGGGATTGGTTCTTAAGCCACTCTGGGAATGGTAGCTCTGGGAGAGGAAAAGGGATCTTATAACAACTCTTAATACCCTGAGCAAGCTACAGTTCCCAGAATTCTTTGGGGAGAAGCCATGATTGTTTAAAGTGATATCATAGTGGTTTAAATGTAGGGTGTGAATGTAGCCCTTGTCTGACATTTTAACCCAGCCTTCTCCAAAATGGTGTTCTCCAAATGTTGTTGGCCTACAACTCCATCATTCCGGTGGGAGTTGTAGTTGGAAACACATGGAGGACAGCAGGTTGGGTAAAGGTGACGTCTCAAGGTCTCCTCCATTCTAGACCTTGAAGAGCTGTTGTGGGTCAAAGTAGACAAAACTGAACTAGATGGATGAAAGGCCTGATTCAGTATAAGACAGCCTCACATTCTAAAGGAATAGTTGAAGAGTAGACATACACATGATAGCGCAGTCCAGGACAGTCTCAGTTTCCGTAAAAGGAGAGGAGGTCCATTTGTCTTGTGTGCAAATGACTGGGCTCAGCCAGCTGTGTGACTTGCTATTAGCGCCAGCCAAGCATGTTGTCCCTTTTAGCTCAAGTTAATGAGCCTTTTGATTTTGGAGTGAATGGCTGCAGTTGTAGTCCCAAGCATCTACTGTATCTACGTGTTTCAGCTCCTACCACAAGCTCAGCACACAAAAGTTGGGAGAAGGAGCAGCGCAAAAACAATTTTTGAATGAGGTTTCTTTTAAAAAGGGAGGAAGAGAGAAAGACAGCTATTCTTTTATGAATACCAATGCAGAAGAGGGGTGCAATACATGGGCAGTGGATATGGGATGCCTCTCTCCACTTCCATAAACCGTGTGTGTGTGTGTGTATACACATGTTCTTCTTTTAGAAAGTTGCTTTGTGAATTGAGATTGCTTTTTCACTACTTGGAATGTTCATTTTAAAATGGAATTAGTTCTAGTTCAGGTTCATCCTGTCAAAAAATGAACTAGTTCATTTCAAGTTCATCCAGATGAATGTTTTAGTTCATAATAAGTTCATCCTTGGCACACACACACAAATTCTGCATTCAGAATGTTCCAAGCAGCTATGCTGAGGTACAGGTTCCAAAAGTAAGTTGGGGTGCACACAAGTAATAAGATGTCAGAAAGACAAAATACCAACAGGTTAAGCTTTCCCCATAATTATATTGCCCCATTAGAAAAGGCTTGCCTCATTTTAATTTGTGGCAGACATAGATCTGTTAAAGGAACAAGGCTTCATTCGCTTTGTTCCTGTACCTAAACGTCTTTCTTTGAAGCTCTTCAGCAGGGAAGATACAGGAAATGCCTCACGTTCCTTCCTTCCAACTGCTTTGCAACAGTTATTGTCTAAGTGATCTTAGCAACAGGAGTGCCTAATAAACCTTAGAACTTTTCATCCACCTTTTGCTTTGTAACTTCCTTTATAGATGTCAGACTGACTTACTGAAAAATAATAATAAAGAGTCTAAGCTTCTGGGGGCGGGGAGGCAGAAAATGAGTGTGAATGTGAATTAGTCAATTTTCTACCCCCAAAATGAACTGAATTCATCTTTAGTTCACCCTACAATTATGGGAATTACTTTCAGGCATCGTTCAGAGACTTTTGAACCAGTTCAGTGAATTTCATTTAACTGAACTAGTTCAATCTAAGCACTGACCTCTTTGGTCTGCCGCATTGTTAAATGTATGACAAGATTAGATAGCTCTTTTTTCTATTATATTTGTCATCTTGGATCACTTTCTCTGGTGTGTATAATATCCAATTATACTTAATTGGTGCTTAACATAATAATAAATATTAGGCAGGCTCCTTCACTGTTGCCACCTTTTTTGCCACCTACTAAAAACTTCCTTTTTAAAAGCAAGCCTACCTAGACATTGTATTTTATTGTGTGCACAGGCTACAATTCATAGAGTAGTTTAACAGTCAATTCCTTTCCCCAAGGGAACTCGGAATTGTGACTCTGGGAGAGGTCTTGATTCAAAAAGATTGTTGCTGGCCCAATGGTGATGAAAATCACCACCCCCACTTTGAGAATCTTCATGCTAAGTTTGGCATGAGAGGAAACCGAGCCTATAAAGAGCAGATGGCCAGGCAGGCAAACCACTTTCCAAAATATATGGTAGATTTAAATATTCATAATCCTCACTTTCATAAAATATATCAAGGCAATTTACAACATACAAAAAATAATAGTATCAGTCTATAAATATCCATAAAATGTAATTATAAACATCAATAAAACAGCAGCAGAAAACCCTGTTGTGAAGTCTCTCTAAGCAATACCATTGTTCAGAAGACGTCTGGAAGAAGACAGGGGTGGTTCTTGCTGAATCTCTACCAGTAGGCCTTAATGCTTAAGGGTCAGTTGTTAGTGAAGGCCAACCAAACCCCAGGGGAACTCCCAGAAATGCCTCATCAGAGGACCTGAAATCCGGAGAACTATCTTGGATGAGTGGATGGGTGGTTTATTGTGCTTCAGAGAATACTAAACAATTGCACCCTGGTGTATTCATGGAGTGCTATCCATGGATATCCTGAGGGATGGGATGGAGCTGAAATTTAGAGGATTGAAATGGAGCTGCTCCATGTTGCTCTCAGCCAACAATGCAAAACAAGCGAGTAAGCAAGAGAAAGAGAGAGAGAGAGCAAGTGAGTGAGTGTGTGTAATTAGTTACTGCCATCGTTCCACCACCTGTGATGGTGGGTAAAATTAATGTGAAGCAACAGAAGTCAGAGCGACGTGAACTGACTTTCAACTAGTCCCTCCCTTTGCCTCTCTTCAGATCTCTCTATTTGCCGATCGTCTGGTGGCTTTTTGATGTCAGCCATGTGTCGGGAGGGGCGGGGGTTCCTCCCCCGTTATTATTTATTGCATGCTGTAAGAAAGAGAATCTTTAAAGTGGAAGGCTAAAATGGGAAGTTTTAATATTGTGCGAGTCCTCCAGCCTCTTCGCCTTCTTTCCCAGGGTGTGCTGGTGTTGCTTACTGTTATTTTTGCGAAACGTTTGGGAGTTGGTTAGAGAGAGGACAGTAATAAATGCCTCCAGCTCTCACATTGATAGAGTGTCTCCCGCTCCAAAAAGACCTTTACAAAGAGCAGCAACTGCCTGTACCCATTGGATTTAAGAGCGTTGGATTGGGGGGGGGGCTAATCTATCACAGCTGGAGATGCAGGCTCTTGACTCTGCTGCATGCAAGGGTAAGAGGAGAAGTGTGCACACCTTGAAGCAAACTGTGACCAAGAATCTTATGTTTACAACAATCAGCTCCTAAAGGTAAAGGGACCCCTGACCGTTAGGTCCAGGTGTGGCCGATTCTGGGGTTGCAGTCCTCATCTCGCTTTATTGGCCGAGGGAGCCGGCGTACAGCTTCCGGGTCATGTGGCCAGCATGACTAAGCAGCTTCTGGCAAACCAGAGCAGCGCACGGAGACGCTGTTTTACCTTCCCGCCAAAGCGGTACCTATTTATCTACTTGCACTTTGACATGCTTTCGAACTGCTAGGTTGCCAGGAGCAGGGACCGAGCAATGGGAGCTCACCCCGTTGCAGGGATTCGAACCACCGACCTTCTGATCAACAAGTCCTAGGCTCTGTGGTTTAACCCACAGGAAAGGGGTGGTATTAAGTGAAAAGGTTTGTGAAGCCAGAGGGGATATTAAGGGGTGGGAGCTTCTAGGGTCAGTATTCATGGTCAAACTAGTGGGGGCATTTAATGAAATCTGCAAGCCCCACAATCTACAAACTCTATAAGCTCCACTCCTGATTCTTTCCCCGCTACCACCACTGCTAGTGTTAGCCAAATCATCAGGCCACTAGGCATATGTTGCCATGCCCATGGGTTTTCACACAGCAGTCTCCTTACGCGAGCACTTAGTTTGAATTAGGGCTCAGCTTTCAACTTCGGGGGGGGGGTGAATCTTGCAGGAGTTAGCCACAAAGCCAATGCCATTTATATAATGAAGAGAGCCTCTGACCATGGACAGAGTGTATTTCCCTCACATGTGCTGAAGCACAAGGAAACATGACAGTAGAGACGAAGGTGCAAGAGGCACCATGAACTGCAGAGGAAGTGGTGGGAGGAGAAACCGAAGTTCACTGGTGCCATTGACGGATGACTGATAGGGCACCAAGACTCTTGTGCCTCCTTAAAGATTAACAGCACAATCCTATGCTTCTCTACAGAAAAGTAAGTTCTACTGAATTAGGGATGGTGGACCCGTTGAAACCCCATGCATCCAAGTTCTGTAGGACTTAGGCTATGTACACATTAGCAAATTCCCCACCCCCACTGCATTTCAAGTCCCATTGGCACAGAGCAGGAGCGTGGGTGTCTTCAGCCAACGTGCATTACCTATTTGGTTTCTACGCACCTGCAGCCCCCGGAACTCCTAATCATAAAGTTGGCATCTGTACGTGCACCATGACTGCCTCAAACACACACACCTTGGCTTAACTGCAAAGTGAAAGTGGCTTACGTTTTCAAATGAGATGGAAGTTGGCTTGAGGGGAAACACATCAAACAGCAGCGTTTCTCAAGAAACTACAGAAATTGATGGACTGTGGCTAACGTCATGTGTCCACAGCTTCAAAACTTGCTGCAGGAGCACACTGGAGCCAGAATAAATGGCAATATGTGCACAGCCTCAGTTCATCCCAGACTGTTTCTGTGGGGATTTTTACTGGAAGATCCTTGAAAATCTGTGCAGAAACACAAAGGTGATTTTATTTTACTTTTGGTATGTATGAGGCAGTCTGAGAACCTCATTGCTACCTCTCTCCCTTCCAAAAATAAAAATGGTTCCATCTTTAAAAATTGGCAGCCCAGTCTCCCACAACCTAGAGATGCCAGCGCAGGGAGTCCTTGCCAGCCACTTCCTTTGAATGTGAATACATCAAGCTCCCCTCGATGATATTCTGTCACTCTCAGGAGGAATTATAAGGGGAAAACATGGCTGCCCACATAGAAACCATTTTCAATACTGTGTTTTAATGTAACCCACTCTGGGACCTCAGGGTGAAGGGCGGGCAATAAATAAATAAATAGTAAACACTGTAGCTCCATCCTTTTGTGTCATCATTGACTCTTGAGATTGATCAAGGGTGCCCTTTGAACAATGAATCAAGCAAATGACCCATCTAGTCCAACATCCTGTTCTCCCAGTGGCCAACCAGGTGCCTGTGGAAAGCCGAAAAGCAGGACCTGAGTGCGAGAGCACTCTCTCCCCTTGAGATTCCCATCATGCAGAGGCATACTGCCTCTAAGGTAGAACCTAGCCATTGTGACTCGTAGCTATTGGCTTAATCATGGTATATGCTGAGAAGGTAAGCCAAAGGCTCATGCATCTCTTGGCTTCTTCAGCTGAGTCAGGGTCATTCTGATGCAACCACATGGATACTTGGTACTGTGCTTGCATTATTTGCTGCAGCTTCTCCCAGCTGCATCTAGCAACCTCAAGGGATACAAACAGTGGTTGGGAGGGGGAGATTGAGAGGTAAGGGTTTCTATGGGTTTGTTTGCTTAGGGGGCTTTGTTCAGCAGAGGTCTTTTTTTCCCGGAGCATTGTTTTTATCTCTGAACCAACAGAACGGTTGGCTCATCAAATATTAACACCAATTCAGCTGCTGCTTAAGAGGTTTCCTTTAAAGTCAGTGGGTCTTGAATATGCCTCTGTGACAGCTAAGGAAATTGCTGCCTGCTTCCTTTTCTGATCTGCTTGGGGGAAAATAAAGAGACACAACAGGCAGCTGTTAGTTAAGGAACAGAAACAAATGGAAATCACAGCGCCGCTTCTGTCTCCTACAATGCCCTCCGGTCTGTTCATCCCATTTGATATAGCCCTGTTAGCATAGGAAAGAAGGTTTGGGCACCCTGGCAACCTCTGGGGAGGATGGGATCTGGCAGTAGCCCCAGACTCTCTTTTTTAAAAAATGTCCCTGACAGATGCTCCTGTATTGCTAACGACTCAATGATTGTGAGGATCTTGTGTTGTCTATCTGAGGAAGGGCTGTAGCTCTATGTTAGAGCATTTATTCTGCATGCAGAAGGTCCCAGGTTCCATTCCTGTCATCTCCAGGTAGGGGTGGGGGAGAGCCCTGCCTGAAACCCTGAAATCAGTGTAGTCAATACTGAGTAGATGGACCAGTGGATATAAGGCTTGTTTCCTTTGTTTTCCCACTACTGCAGCTCCAGAGAGGAGAGCTGCACTTGTTCAACTTGTTCTTCAAAGCACAGGTGTCTCTGGCTGGAAAAGCATAGGCAAGTAACCTTCCTTTGAAGTATGGCATCAAGTAGAGGCCTAGGTTTATTTCTGGGCAAGCATGGTTGCAGCATGTAGCACAGATTCCAACCCCGCCAATTTATGAGCAATGCCAGTGGCATGTTCTTAGCCAGAATGCCAACCATTGGCAATGCTGGCTGGGGCTAATGGGAGATGGAGTCCAACACCATTGGGGGGGTGTCACAGGTTCCCCACCCCTGTCTTAAATTAACTTACCAGGGCTTTATCCTAGAACCTGTTTCCAGTGGCAGTGCTTAGCTCTGGAACACACAAGAGTCTCTCTGAGCATGCACAAAACACTTCTTTGGCGCCAACAAGTCTAAACAACCAGCCAAAGATAACTGGGACTCGGCATCAGAGCTTCCAAAGGATGTGCTTTGCAAACGGGTTTCAACCTTCTGATATCTGCTTTCGTCCCAACAGAACACCCAGACTGCCTAGCTCTATTTCTTAGAGTCTATCTAGTTTCTCCAAATAACAGCTTAAAAAACAAAAAAGATTTTGGATGCTTCCATATTTCACAGTTGTGTTCCTTCCCTTGCAAAGTGAAAGTCAGCCTGCCTCCTTGCATGGTGTTCCCAGAACTTCGTGTCGTTGGCACCCTGATTAAAACTGGCACATTTGTGTCTCTCTGCAGTCTGTGCCAGTTAAGAGGGATCTGCTATATTAAGCTCTTTTTTAATAAAAAAAAAATCACAATCGCAGCTATATTAATATTTTAAAAGGGGGGGTTGCTGTCAAGGATTTGGAAGGCGCTGGTGCCTTCAGCAAAAGCAGATGGAGCTGCCGGCACCAGGAAAAGTGTGGGCCACACATATATCCACCACGACACCCCCCACCCCCCTTCCCTAACCCACCCACACAGACACACACAAGAGAATTGACTTCAAAAGGTAGTTGTAACCATTAACAGCTAACAGTTTTTTGAGTGTGTATAGCCAAAATGCGAACTCCCAGCTTGAGACATTAAAATGTAATCACTGCAACAGCTGGCTTTACATCGCAGCGCAGCCGCACGGAACGGGGAAAAGAAAATACCAACGCTCAGCCATGGAGAAAGATACAAGAGAGAGAGAGAGAGAGAGAGAGAGAGAGAGAGAGAGAGAGAGGCAGCTCTCAGCAGCTGGCAGTCTGGGCTAGCTCAGCAGATTGTGGGCTGCTGGCTTGCGGGGGTGGCAAGGACATGGCACCTTAACTTGGGGCCAAGGGAATTATCAATGTCGGGTGATGCTGTGGTGGCTGCTAGCCTGCAGAACAGTATTCCATGCTGTGTGCCATTGGAAATAAATCAGATAAGGATGGCTTGTGTTTGCCTACCCCAGCATATGCAGGAAGAGGTTTCTCCAGGTACTGATGCTTGCGACTGCATGCCTGTGCACCAGGGGAAGCCATTGTGGTTCCTTCCAGATGCTGTTGGACTTTACTAGTGCTGGCCAATATGGCTAATGGTCAGGGGTGGTAGGAACTGTACTCCAGTCTTACCTGGAGAGAACCACAATGGCTATCCTTGTTATAAGCACTTGCCTGGGACTAAACTCCTTTGATATCAATGGGACTTTCTTCTTAGTAGACGTGTCTGGCATTCTACTGCCAGTTACTGCTCTGTCCCCTTCCAGACCAGAGGAACCCCCAGATTCATGACATCTTGTCTAATGCAGCCTTCCTCAACCTGGTGTTCTCCAAATGATTTGGACTCCTACTCCTATCAACCATAGACAGTATGCCCAGTGGTTGAGGATGATGGAAGCTGTAGTCCATCTAGAGGACACCATGTTGTGGAAGTTTGGCCCACTGTTTCACAGATGAAAATAACAAATGTATTCTCAGATTGCCCACCCCCTCGTTACATATTACTTTGCAGGTCCAAATTTGCATCCATTTGCTCTTCACTGGGCCCATCTTGAGGGAAGCAGGTGGCACTGTGGTCTAAACCACAAAGCCTAGGGCTTGCCAATCAGAAGGTCAGAGCTTCGAATCCCTGCGATGGGGTGAGCTCCCGTTGCTCGGTCCCTACTCCTGCCAACCTAACACTTTGAAAGCACGTGTTGAAAGCACACTTTGAAAGTAGATAAATAGGTATCGCTCCGGCGGGAAGGTAAACAGTGTTTCCATGCGCTGCTCTGGTTTCATAGAATCATAGAATCATAGAATCATAGAGTTGGAAGAGACCACAAGGGCCATCGAGTCCAACCCCCTGCCAAGCAGGAAACACCATCAGAGTGTTCTGGTTTTGCCAGAAGCGGCTTAGTCATGCTGGTTACATGACCTGGAAGCTGTCTGCAGACAAACCCTAGCTCCCTCAGACAGTAAAGCGAGATGAGCACCACAACCCCAGAGTCGTCCGCAACTGGACTTAATGGTCATGGATCCCTTTACCTTTTAGCCCCATCTTGAAGCGGTTTTAAAACCAAGGTGGTGTATGCTCCGCAGAGAAACAGAATTATCCTGTACTCTGTTATCAACTGTTCAAAAGGAGATGCAGCAGTATATAAACTGGGAAGCTGTGCACTGCATGGCTCCATACTTCACTAACGGTGTTCACCTTTCATTTCCAAGCATGCAGTCAACAGCAGGTGAGGAACTACAGGAGCAACCTCCACCTCCTTTGTACTCTCCCTCTTGGAGGCTGTATGAATTGGACCCAAGGGAGAGTGCAAGCAAGTGTCTTGATATCAAGTAGACGGGCTGACCTTGTCCAAGGACACACACAGACCCTCCCCCAACCACAACAACAAAATCCTGGAGTGAGCAATGCCCAAGATGGAGGATGCAATTTCCCCCTAGGTAGGGGAGTAAGAATGTGGCAATTTCAGTTTCAACCTGTATTAAGGGCAATCAGCACTGTTTCCATTTCACTGCAGTTCAGTTACTGTCAAATGCTACCCTATCCTTGTCACTGTCTTCTGCTTCTTGTAAGTTACATAATTTGTATAACCATTTACATAAGTTACATAACTTGTGTTGATTTCAATATCAAGGAAAGGCAGAACAATGTGGTTTTTTTAAATCACTAATTACACGTCATTTGCAGACTTAAAAACAACCACAACAATGTGGATGAATACCAATCATATTCACTTGACTGACCGCACAAATTGCAACAATTTTGGCTCCCTTTCCATTTTTGTTAAAATTCTCCAACATCCCTACCCCCGGGCTTAATAGCCTTGCAGTTTAAAACTCGCAGAAGATTCTCATCAGTGCTGTATTAACATGATGGGTTTTAATGATGTCTTGACTGCCTCTAAATGGAAGCTTGTAACAGGCATCTTTAAGAGCAAGCAGAACTGCCAATTTCTCTTTGGAGAAGAGGAGACCTAGCAGGAGTGACAATTTTCTTCCCGCTTCTTCAGCCCTCTTCTTTGCTGGGCAGGTGACCCATCTGTAGTAGGCAAAAAAAAAAAAAAAAAAAAAAAAGGACGGGGAGGCCAGATCAGCCTTCTACATATATTTGTAGCAGCTTGGCTTAAGGGCAGGATTAGAGGTCCTGTTGTGAGCTTCCCTTACTCTTCACAAGAGGGGGCCCCTAAAGCCTAATTTAGTGGCCTTTAATAGAAGTTATTCTGAGCCATGCTTGCCACCTCGTTCATGAGTTTCCAGAGGATGATGGGCTGATTTCATAGATGGAAAAGCCTTAAGCAAATCGTGTCACACAAGAAAATTGATTTTTTTCCTCAAAACTGACTTTTACAAGAGTGCTGCTTTTTGCACCCCCTCTTTCTCTTCACATCTTTTTCCTTCCCTTACCTTTTCCCATGTCATTTCCTAACAGTCTCAAAAGGCAGCCTCCTATCTAAGGAAATTAGAGGCTACTGTAACTAAATTGAAAATGTAAGAGAAAAACTCACGAAGACCTTTCTCTTCTACATCTGAACAACACAAGGTTTTGCATACAGTAGATTGTGCTAAGGAGCCTTCACTAGTCTCTCCTGGTAGCCCCCACAAAGAAACCCAGGATCGCAGGGTTTGGTATAGCAGAGGGGCACATTTTCATGGGTCATTTTCCAGGGCTGTGCACCAGATTTGGCAGAAGCTTGAACCAAACAGGGCCGATTCAGGTAGGACCAGATTTGGCCAAGTCAAGTAGAAACAGCTTCTAGTCCGGGCAAGCCTCCTAGAGCAATCTGATGTGCTTAGGCCAGGGCCCCAGGTGCCTGTTCTTAGCAGGGGAACACACTGCCCAGCAATTCCTTATTCATTTGTCAAAATAAGAGTTCAAGCAATCATATATCTTGGCTTTAAAAACTGTGATATGAACCAGCCCTTTGGACATGTGTGCAAACCCTTCATTTCTCCCTTGGCATGAACAAGGCAATAAACAAACTATCACTTTCTGTTTCATCTATACTAAGAAGTTAAGGTTAGCAGCTCTAGAAAAAGCCGGGATATTAAGCCAACTTCTAATTGTGGTTTAATAGTTCTATTTGTTCTGAAGCTGTTTCCTTTAGTCAGAAGAAATGGGAAACTGTAGTTAATAGGAGACTTCCTGGGTTGTTTACTTGCTCACATGAAGAAAGAAGGGAAGCAGCTGTGTGCGAGTCCAAAGGCCATGTTCATTTCTTAGATTGTCATGCTGAGATATGATCATCTTTGATTTGGTTCATATTATCTGTGTGATAAACAACAAAAGGGTTGAGGGAACATGAAACCAAATAAATGAATCTAAAAGTCAATATTCCTTCAGTTTATTGCAATTGCATAATTGTTTGTGTTGTCATCATCATCATTTAGTTCCATCATAAGAACATAATAAGAGTTCTGCTGAATCAGAACAAAGGCCTGTTCTCACAGTAGCCAACCAGATGCCCAAGGACACCTGCAAGCAGAACCTGGGTGCATCATGCTTTACTGAGGACAAAAGAAGTCCTTGCCCTATGGAATTTGCAATTGAAAGTTGACAGAGAAAACAGAGAAGCAGGGAAGTGGAGTCAAGACTAAACAGGAAAATGTTTTGGTTACACATGTTTAGACTTGGTTACAAGCTTAGTTTCTGTATGGAAGGGGTAGCCAACACAGTGCTCTCCAGACATTGCTGGACTTCTTCTCCCATGGTCCCTGACAACTGGCCACACTGACTGGGGCTGCTGGGAACTGGAGTCCAACAACAACTGGTGGACACCATGTTGGCTACTCCCATCAGTCGGGCATGAGAAGTAGGAGATAGTTGAGGACATGGCAACAACTCAATGTTGATGTTGATGAACAACAGAAAGGAGAAGCTGTTTGCAATGCAAGTCATCTAGAGGCATCCTTTTTTGTGTGTGAAGTGATACCTAAATTCAACAAATATAATCTAACAATGAAATAAACGGCCTCAGGAGACCTTGAGATCTTCTTCACTGGAAGCATTTAAGCAAAGGCTTTGATGGCCATTGAAGAGGTAAGTTTCTTGCACAGAACAGTAGAGTGGACTAGACAACCTCCAAGTTTATTATTAGCGTTAGCAGAAGTGATTAGTATTGTTTATTTCTTTTATTCAACACCTATAAAATGTCTCAAAGCAGCTTGTAATTGTAAAAACATAAAGATTATGAAACCTGAAACATCAAAAAAATAAAACAACATTATTGATGAAAAGTGCTCATTCTGCAATACAGTTGACTCTCAATTTATGCTGAGGTTACATTCTGGCTATATTGCCTAAAGCCAAAATTGTGTATTGTCAAAACACACAATCCCTGCACCTCTGAATGCTGTATTAAGTTAGGGTTGCCATAGGACTAGAATTTCCTGGATATAGCTGGAATACTGCAATCGGAAGCAGTATCTGGGTGGGAATCACTAAAATGTCCAGGGAAATCCAGATGTATGGCAACCCATGTCGGCAGTGTCATTTTGGGTGATTTTCCTTAAAAATAGCTCAAAAACTTTTGTGTCCAGATTTTCACTTTTCGAAATATGGCAAGTCTATTATGGCCACTGCACACTCTCCCTTCACATCCAAATGCTCTCCCAAATGAATGCAATGGTGGGTGGGATTGTCAATGTGTGGTTTTTTTCATGGAGATCCCCCACCCTTTAATTTTTTTGAAAAAAGATTTTAGCCAAGCACATAAAGGTGAATTCACACAAGTTTAATATGCATAAATTGCAAGTTGACTATATTATTTTTAAAAGACAGATCCTATACCACTAAATGGTGAACTCCAGTACAGACTAGGGTATCATCATACTATAGGATCCCAATTAAGAAATGAACTGAAATCCCCTCCAACTCTAAAATTCATTGATTCTTATTAGGGTAATAAGGCACCTACATAGGCATCTCTTATGTACCCACTACACAGCACTCCTCCTCACTTTCATGTTACCTCGTTGCATCTCAATGAATGAATGAATCTCAGTGAGACCCTTGGGAAGACATTATGACAGCTGGAACATGCAAAAAGCTGTCATAATGGCATATTGGCAGCTAAACTATTGATTCACCCATGTTAATACGTACTCCATTCCAAACTTCTCACCTCCTCCGTAAGTAAAGTTGCTCTAAGATGATGGTGAGCAGCTCTGGAAAAGCGTGACAGTGACACTTATGAGCAGGAAGCCCTGGCTGCCCAGAGAATACGTCAGGCTAGGAGTGGAACTGGGGGAGAGCCATATAAACATTGTTTTCCAGAAAGAATAAAAGAGAAAGTCAAAAGGGATTCTCTCTCATGTGCCAACACCGCTTCCTTTTGTTTCTGCTTCAGAAGAATTTCCTGTCCCCTCTTAATTCCAAGATGTCTCCACGTGTTTTGTTCAAAAAAACAGTGAACAAAGGTTGGACTGAAGTCACTTCAGACAGCTTTAAATATGCTAAGCTTTTTTGTTTCTGCAATATAAATAATTAATCCTCTTAGCGCTTCAAGAGCTGAAATGAGACATTGATTTGGGGTGGCTTTGACTTGGCTCTTTTTCTTTCTTCCTTTCTTTCTTCAGAAGGAATAGTAACAAGGCAGTCTGGGGAAGGGGGGAAAGGAGTGATGGCAGGATTAAGAAAGTGCAGATGGGCAAAGGGATTTTTAGAAGTTGTGGTGATGTGCCAAGGCGGGGGAGAGGTCTTGAACCACGACCTCAAGGAGGCCGCACAGAAGCACAGAGAGTTGCCTTATACTGTGTCAGCCCAGTGGTCCAGCTCAGTATTATCCATACCTCGGCTTTCAGGCAAGGGACTTTTCCACGTCTACCTGGAGATACCAAGGATTAAACATTGGACCTTCTGCATAAAAAGCAGAACCTCTGTCACTGAGTTACAGCCTACCTTGGCAGCAGCCTCCCCTGCTTGGGTGAGATGTACTGCATTTCTCTTTAATACCTAGCAATAATTTTTAAATTTGCATCCATATATATAAGTTTGCATATGCCACCGTGTCCTCTTTCATCTTATTTGGTGATGCATTGCTTCTCTCTCTCTCAATGTGCAAGTGACCACCCGTGCTGGAACTGCAGCCTAGAGGGCACTCTTGATCCATAGAGTTTAGTCTTCCTGGTATGTTGAGGCCAGAGGCATAACTAGGCTGCCTTGCACCCTAGGCAAGGAGTTGTATCGGTGCCCCCCTCAGTGGCGAAGTAACATGCTGCAGCCCCCGGAGCAGAGAACAGGTGGGGGCGTGGCTGGCGCACATTCCGGTGGTGTGGTGTGTCACCCACGGGAGCGTGGCGCATGTCCCGGGGGCGTGACACGTTGCCCCCAGGGGCATGGCAAGCAGTGTGGGGACGTGGCGCATGTCCCGGGGGCATGGCAAGAGCCATGGGGGAGTGGCACATGTCCCAGGGGCGTGGTGCGTTGCCCGGGGGGGCATGTGTCCCGGGGGGCATGGCGCACTGCCGATGGGGGTTTGGTGCACATCTGAGGTTGTGTGGCATGCAGCTTGCATCCCGGGGAGTGGCCACACTGGCACCCTTCCCCCTGCCCCCCTTTGTATGCCAGTGCCCCCCCTGCCACTTAAGCCCTTGGCAAGGAGATGTTGGTTGCCCAGAGCAGCAGAGGAGCAGCCCTGGGTGCCTATGGACAGGTGAGCAGGTTCCTAACCGCTCCAAGCCAGAGAGGAGAGACAGAACCCAGCCAACCCCTAGGTATACCCCTGGTTGAGGGATAAGAATGCTGCTGGTGCATGAAGGAAAGCTCAGTGGGAGAAGAATGCAGGCGGTCTCAGATTCAATCAATTATTTATTCATGTAGGGTTGGCATGGAGACAAGGAGACCTTGGTCTGAAATCCTGGAGAACCACTGTGAGCCAAAAGCTTACCATTGGGCTAGATTAGCCAGTGGTCTGACTCGGTATAATATAGGGTTGCCATATTTCATAAAGTGAAAATCTGGACACAAAAGTTGTTTGGTTTTTGTTGAGTTTTTTTTTTTTTTTTGCAAAATCTCCAAAGAGGAGAGATTTTTTTAAAACCTTTTTAGGAAAATCTCCAAAATGTCAACACTTCTGATGTGGGCTGCCTTATGCTCGGGTTCCCCTGACATTTTAGCTGCTTTTCAATAATTTCGCCCAAATGCCATTTTTGACGGACTAATGCCAACCATGTTCGGGAAATTCCAGGCGTATGGCAGCCCTAGACAGATTTCTATGTTTCTTCCTATGTTGGTGACATACCCACACTTGGGGGCTGGTTTTTGTGGGGCATTCATGGGGAAGTAGTGAAAAGAAATCACCCAAAAAGGTTGGAGAGGAGCCAGGAAAATTCAGGGGGTTTTTTATTCCAAAAAACAAAGTTGAAAGAAACAAATTCTTCATTTTGACTTAAAAAAAATAATAAATCATGCTGCTCTCCAGTGTTCTACAGGCAGCCTCCCTGCCAGGCATACCTCTTGCAATGCTCATGGGAGAAAATCAAAATAAAACATTCTGTGGGCATTTCAGGGAAGGGGAGAGAAGAGGCTGGAGAATGCCATAGACCAACACAAAGCTTGAGAAAAGAAGCTAAAAAGGAAAATGCAGTTTTACTACCCCCTTATAAAGTTAAAATAAGCACCAAGCAGCATGTCAAGTCCCCATCACCCCCAACCACCCAAAATCAACAAATTTCTCCTTCCCCTTCAGGTGTGGTAGGAAAAGACCCCACTTTTTCGTGGGAAGCAAAGATATTTGTGAAATTAGGGCGAAGGTGCAACCTAGCAGTATTAGCCTAAATGCAGCAGAGATCAGGACAGAGCATAGACCTGCCTGTTGCAAACTGCAATGGTGGCAACAGAAGGACACTCCAGCTGTCCTTTTTCTTGTGCATTCATGGAGATTTGTACTCTTGGTGGTACTGTGATGCTTATACATGATTCTACTTTCAATACTGTTTGCCCTTGCAAAGTTTTGGGGCGGACACACTGCTTCATTTGCAACCAGTGCATAGTCCTGTAACCTCCAGCTGAAATCCTGTAACTTTTTATGCTATGGATGCTCCAAGCTTATTTTGTCGCACTGTCGCGCAAGAGTGCACCTCCAGATGGCAATAATGCAGTAACTTTGGGGAAGCATCAGAGAACAGCTAGTAAAGTGGGATGACGGGTCGACAATCCTAGAAAAATCCACTACTAATGTGCCATTATTGCATCAGTGATCTGTTGCAGAATTCAGCCACGATAAACCCTAGTGGGGAGGGGCCAAGAGAATATGCAACCCAGGAATCTATGCCACAATTGGAACCTATATCCAGATTCAGCAATGTGCATTGTTCCAGAGTGGTTGATAAGACTTCCTGCTACCTATTTTCTATTTTGCAGATGTTCCATTCTCCTCTGTGTTCTTTTGGACATCCTCTAAAACGTTCCTTCAACTCAACTCTTGCCTTCTATAATCCCTTTATCATTCTTATATTTTTCTCTGTGGGAATCTTTTCCCATTCATCAGTACTGTGTGAGAAAGAACCCGCAGAAATGTATCAGGTTCTTGGCATTATTAAATGCACCTCAGTGACACTAAGCACCCCAAATCCACAGTAGTAGAATTAGTGGTCTTATATGCCAATCATTGTAAATCTGACTACGCAAATTGTGTTAAGATTTGGGAGGGGGGATTTTAACTGGAGAATAATCCTGTTAAATGATTTCTTAAAAGAAGAGTCATGATGTGAATGAAATTGGATTATCCCGTCTGTTGGGGTTTTTTGTGGGGTTTTTTTTTTGCACACACAAAAGTAAACCTATTAAATGAATCTATTGTATTCTGTCTTAGTCAATACAATACGAGCAGCGAGGTGATCCATCTTAACTACTAGGCTAAAGAGCTGTATAAAAAGTGTTGTAGTGAAGTAATTTTAGACCCTGAACTTAACTGTGTTATTTGCGGGGGGGGGTGGCGAGTGTTAACATGTATTACTTCACTGACTGCAAAATGCGGTAAGCCAGCCATGCTGCCCCGAAGGGCCCTCCTAATCATTCTGCTAAGTGGGGAAGCAGCCATCTGCCCCCACCTGATGCCACCTTTGCTTGTAATATAGCATTCTGGGTGCCTCCAGACTGTCACTATTTTGTGGAACTTGAGATTGCACCTTTAAAGTGGATTAAAGCACTCTACTGCCCTAGCACAATAAAACCACATTTTTTAAAAAAGAACATTATGTGGTTTGGAAAGGGACAGGGGAATGCACTGAAAGTGTGGGATGAACAAATGACTAACAGGAAGAGGTGTAAACACCCCACAAACATATCAGGATGAATGCAAGATTAATGCTCATCAACACAGAATGAATGCTAAACCACCACTTAGGCTTTGTACTAGCAAATCAAGACAAATGCTGAATGAACAGGTTGTCTGGAGCGCAGTGGTAGTAGCTGTTTCCCATTGGGACTGGTAGGAAGGCAGAGAGCCCAACACTAAGTAGAACCAAAGCCTATGGCATGCTAATTCTAGCTTTGTCCCCATCTTCTGGCCTGCTGAATTCTACATGGGAAACACTGAGACTAAGGAGAAGGAAGCTGCTGTCAGGGCTGGAGTCAGATGGAGTCAGGGCTGGAGTCAACATAAAGAAGCAATCAGTTGTCGGTGAGGTTAATTCAAGGAAATGGCATACAACTCAACAACACTTCCCAATTGGTCTTGCCACTATAGAGCAGTTGCCAGGGCTGAAGGTCCCTGCCTTCCACCCTTTCTAAGGCTCCTCCTCTCCCAGATGTTTCCCAAGCAGCCTCAAACTGTGTCTGCTCACCTCTGACCTCTGTTCTGCTCTCCTCGTTATCCTGCGTGTTCTTGGAGACCGGAGGAAGGGGAGCTTATCGCAGCAGGAGAGGTACAGTCCCAGGATTCTTCAGCAGTCTCTTGACTCATCTTCTCTGCTTCATCCTTGGAGTCTGAACTTCTCCCTGTCACAGGTTCCTCCTGCTCACGAAACCCTGTTGCCCCTTCAGTATCCAGTATCTCCTCCCAATCTTTCCCTGCTTATTTCTCCTCAGTGTCCCACCACCAATCCCCTGGCTCTGAGCCTTCCTCCTCTGGGATTTCCCTTGGGGGTTCCCTGGCTGGTGCCTCCAACCACTTCTTGTCATCCAACCAATCCCTGACATCTGCCACCCCACTGATTTAGTTGTAAGTAAGAAGGCAGGCAGGCAGAGTGTGGCGGAGAGCAGACTGAGGTGGATGGAGCCATTCACCCTAATGCACCAGCCTCCATTGCTGGATGAACCATCTATTGGGGGGTTGAGACCCCTCAATGTATACAGTGCCCTGGAACCAAACTCCAGGGCACTGTATACATTGTATACATCTATTGGGGGGACCAGGGTTCAAATCCCCACTCAGCCTTGAAGGTCACTGGGTGAATTTGCTCCAGTCATTGCCTCTCAGCCTGACCTACCTCACAGGGTGGTTGTGGGTCTTAAATGAAGAGAGGGGAGAACTATCTACACCACCTTGAGCTCTGTGGAGGACAGGTAGGATATAAATGCAATTTAAAAAATAGAAGGATGTCCTTAAGACATATTAAGTCCAAGCATTTCAAGTGTGATCCATCAAGCAGCTGCAAGTGCAGCATGTTTTCACCTATGGCTGCCACTTCCAGGTTCAAGCCCTCACACATTAAAGTGGGGGGGTGTTACAGTTTCCATCCCACTTGAGAGTTTTACAGCACAATCTGGTGCATGTTCTCAGAAGTCAATCCTGCTGGCCTTGTGCCGTTTGCCTAGGACTGCATCAGTCAATTTGCCTGAATCTGCAGGTATTTAGGCAAGAGAGTGTGTGAACTGAACTGAATACTGCTGCATTCATGTTGGGGAAAGCATTGGCAGTTTCTCAGGGGACAGTCCCCTGAAGGACCTTGGCCTCAAGGACACAAGAGAACAGTTGCCATACTTCATCCCAAATACATACTTTCCGCCATCAAGCAAAAGGAGGCTCTGGGGCTGTTTATTAAAACACTTGTCCCTTAAGACCTCCTCACTGATGAGCAATCAAATGCACACGAGTTTCTGACTGTTCGTAGGGAGGAAGGGAATGATGAAGTTCAAATTATATGGGAAATCAGGACAGTGGTCGCTTCTGTATCAAAAGGATTAGTGATTATCATCAAAGCCAGAGTCTGTTTTATAACAATCAGGCATGGGATGGGACTGGCGTACGACACAGCAGCCTGTTCATGTCAAATATCATTATAATTTTAGCTGGATAATCTAAGCTCTTGAAATTCAGGAGTTGCTTGGAGTTGGGCTGGTGGGTATTTTGTTTGCAATCCCTCCAGATAAAATTGAAGCATATCTTTAATGTAATGTTTCTCCTTCCACGAACAGAATCAGCATGCTAATATTATCCCTCTGGGACCATTATGCTGGCCTGACTTTTGATCATCTAATCCAATGCAAGTTTCAAACTATTTGGTTATGGGTAGGCTGTCAGGCTTTCCCCTTTTTTGCCTTTATTTGCGCCTCAATCTGTTCGTTACTAAAGAAACTTCATTACTCCTGGCAAACAAAGCCATTCTGAGTACAAGCTTCCATGTAAGCATCACGAGGGTCACACCACATCTAACCCTGACTGGCTTAGAGAAGAAGCAGGAAGGAAGTCAAAGCCTTAGAAGCAACATTCTGTTTCTCAGGAAGCAGAGCATGATGGAAGAGGGTGTTGCCTTTCCGTCTTATTGCCCCCCACTGGTTCAGGTAATTTATTATAAGTACTGCTGTTTTACTCCTGACAACCTTTCCCTCTGAACGTTTGGTCCAAGGGAAAGGTGAGTTAAAAGAGTGTTCTGCAACAGGATTTTTTATCAGCTGTCTCTAAGGCAACTGGGAGACACAAAAGCTGCTCCTGGATCCCTTTCCTAGTTTCCATTTCCCTGCCAGGGGTAACTGCATTTGAACCCCTTTTTCTCCAGAGGTGGCAGCCTATGGGTTTTACCTCCTGTTTCCACATGCCCCTCCCTGGGCTTTTGTTTTCTCTGATCCATCCAGCTGGGCTGCTGGCTCCAGCCACTGACACTAATAATCCAATTACTTTAGAAGTTGGGCTATGAAGTTTGAAGCAAAGGAAAATGAGCACAATAAATCCCCACCACTGACACCTCTAACAAAGCAAGGCAGCCTTCCCACCCCCCACCCCTCGGCTGCTTCCTCCCTTTTCTCCCGTCTCCTCTTGCAAAAGCAGTGGAAGAAGAGAGTTTCTCCGCTTCTCTGCTGTAGCTTCTTAATTAAACTTCACAAGCAGATCTGCAAAGCTGTGAATCAGAGGTGCTAATTGGTAATCAGGCCTGGGATGCTGCTGGCTCGGCCATGCAGTTGGTGAGGAGGGGGTCAGGCAACAGAAATGCAATTGGCCTGCAAACCCAAAAGAACTCTTTTGGCACTCTGTTCTGTGCAGACAGCATGCTGTGCATTGGCAGTTTGGGCTGGAACTTAAGGGCACAAGAAAAGCCACGCTGGAGCAGACCAAAGGGCTGTCTCGTCTAGCATCCTGTGCTCACAGTGGCCAAGCAGATGCCCATGGGAAGCCTGCAAACAGGACAGGAGTACAGCAACACTCCCATCCATTGTGATCCCCAGCAACTGGCATTCAGAGGCGTACTTGCTCTTACAATGGAGGTAGTATATAGCCATCATGACTAGCAGCCACTGAAGACTATGAGAAGAGCCCTACTGCTGCATCAGATTAAATGCCCATCTACTCCACTGTCCTGTTTTCATGATTATCGACCACATATTAATGAGAAACCCATAAGCAGGACCCAAGCATCACAGTGCTCTCCCCAGCAAATCATATTCAGAGACATATTGCCTCCGACAGTGGGAGTAGAACAGCCAACGTGGTTAGCAGCCTTCTCCAATCCTCTTTTAAAATCATCCAAGGCAATGGCCATGTCTCCAGCTAACGGGAGCTAAATGTCACTCTGGCTCACACCCCGCCCGTGTCATGCCCTGGCGTGACCCACTCCCACACCCTTGCCCCGCCACCCCACCCCAGGCACCAGCAAATGGATCCTCTTTTTCGCTTTTCAAAACCCTATTCCAATTCATGATTCTTGCACTCAGTGCAAGTCGGGAAAACGATTTTGTAAACATCCCTAATTTAAAGAGCATTTGTTGAGGTTACTTTTTCATACTGTACCTCATAATAGCTATAGCAATATTATCACCATATGACAATCACCCACACAATCTTTTTTTTCCCCTGAAGCAAAGAGATTTGAGTCATTGGCATATATAATAGGATGCTGAACTACTTCGAATCATAGAATTGGCAGGGGCCCTGAGGGTCATCAACTCCCTTCAGTGTTGGAATTTCAGCTACATCATACATGACAGGTGACCATTCAGCCTCTGCTTAAAAACCTCCAAGGAAGGAGGTTAATTGTTCATAATGACAGTAATGAGGGGTCAGTTCAGTGTTCACACCAAACAATGACTATGGGAGCATAATGATGGTTTGTTGTGATTTCTGAACAGACAAACCATTATTTGCAAGCAGCCAGCAAGCAAGACCATTGCAAGAAGCCATGGTTAGATGTCAATTGGCAAGCCATGGTTTCTGCTAATTAGTGCTTGGTGTAAGAACATAATGAGAGCTGGATCAGACTGATGGGCCATCTGTTCCAACATCCTGTTCTCACAGTGACCAATGTGTGGGAAACCCACAAGCACAACAGCACTCTCCCTCTTGTGTTCCCCAGCATCTGGTGTTCAGAGGCGGCGTGCTGCCTTCAGGATGAGCCCTGATCATAAGTCCTTAATATACTCAAGTGCATGCAAAAAGCAGGGATATCCATTAAATCACATAACTCTGAGATTACAGCTATAGATCAGGAGCTGCTGCACCATAGAAAGAGGAGTGCTGATGGAAGTTCAAGCCATGGTGTGTTGTGAAGTCTGAATGAAGCCTCAATATGTGGGGCCACTGCATTGACTACTGCATGTAGATAAATCTGCCCTGTCTCTTCAACATATGGTCTGTATGTCCAAATGCTGCTCATTTCAAGGATGTCCTTGTGCAGTACATCCTATTTTTGGCAGTATACACCTGCAAGAGCTTCTACTCACACTACTGGAACAACTGCTGATCCATAGCAAGTGATCCAGTCTTTAAGGCAAGCTTCACATTATCTTAATGAGGACCCCTGCCTTTCTCTTGCAGGTGGGTGTGTTAAGTGCTCCATTATCACAGACCCTCCAAGCTTTTCCTTAAAGGTAAAGGTAAAGGGATCCCTGTCCATTAGGTCCAGTCGCAGATGACTCTGGGGTTGCGGCGCTCATCTCACTTTATTGGCCGAGGGAGTCGGCGTGGCCAGCATGACTAAGCTGCTTCTGGCGAACCAGAGCAGCGCACAGAAACGCTGTTTACCTTCCCGCCGGAGCGGTACCTATTTATCTACTTGCACTTTGACGTGCTTTTGAACTGCTAGGTTGGCAGAAGCAGGGACCGAGCAACGGGAGCTCACCCCGTCGCGGGGATTCGAACTGCCAACCTTCTGATCAGCAAGTCCTACGCTCTGTGGTTTAACCCACAGTGCCACCCACGTCCCTAGCTTTTCCTTAGGGCATCCCTATTTTCATTGGAGAAATGTTGGAGTTTTGTGATCTCTGAGCCAAGGAGATAAGTAACTATGTTGTTGTTTAGTCGTTTAGTCGTGTCCGACTCTTCGTGACCCCATGGACCAGAGCATGCCAGGCACTCCTGTCTTCCACTGCCTCCCGCAGTTTGGTCAGACTCATGTTTGTAGCTTCAAGAACACTGTCCAACCATCTCGTCCTCTGTCGTCCCCTTCTCCTTGTGCCCTCAATCTTTCCCAACATCAGGGTCTTTTCCAGAGAGTCTTCTCTTCTCATGAGGTGGCCAAAGTATTGGAGCCTCAGCTTCACGATCTGTCCTTCCAGTGAGCATTCAGGGCTAATTTCCTTAAGAATGGATGCGTTTGATCTTCTTGCAGTCCATGGGACTCTCAAGAGTCTCCTCCAGCACCATAATTCAAAAGCATCAATTCTTCGGCGATCAGCCTTCTTTATGGTCCAGCTCTCACTTCCATACATCACTACTGGGAAAACCATGGCTTTAACTATACGGACCTTTGTTGGCAAGGTGATGTCTCTGCTTTTTAAGATGCTGTCTAGGTTTGCCATCGCCTTTCTCCCAAGGAGCAGGCGTCTTTTAATTTCTTGACTGCTGTTACCATCTGCAGTGATCGTGGAGCCCAAGAAAGTAAAATCTCTCACTGCCTCCATTTCTTCCCCTTCTATTTGCCAGGAGGTGATGGGCCCAGTGGCCATGATCCTCGTTTAAAGGCTGCAACAATACAGCCTTTAAAAGACATTGAAGGCAGCCCTATATAAGGAAGTTTTTTAATGTTCAATGTTTATTATAGTTTTATATATGTTGGAAACCACCCAGTATGGCTGGAGCAACCAGTCAGATGGGCAGAGAATAATAATAATAATAATAATAATAATAATAATAATAATAATAGCGACAACAATAATACAGCATCCCTATTTTCACCCTGAAGGCATCTTGGCCATCCCCTTGCCCAGTTCCATTTGCCCAGTTGCACTTGGGGCAACTCAGCAAAGCAAAGAATGCATGCAATCTTAGTTTAGGTCTTTACCCTTCTGGACATGATTAAAGCTCTGGTGATCCCAATCTTAAAGGGCCAGCCATGTAATTTAGATGGCAGGGAGATTAAGGCCTGTGCCATCTGATAAATGAACCCAGCTGTACCCATGCTAAGTGAAAGAGTAGAGCGTGTGGCTCAGGGAACGCGCCTGGCTTTCTGGTAGGCCACACGTCTTCATTAGGAGGGAGGGAGGCAGGCAAAGCGGGTGGAAGGTGAGAAGAATAACACAATACATCACCATTATGGAAATTTACTCTTAATAAAGAAATAATTTGTTCAATACATCATACTGGGCTCATGCAAGAGGAAGCCCACTGCACACTCTGTCCCAGGTGCCCAGTCAATCATCTCCTGTTAGCATGTCACTCACAAGAGGGCCTTTGGCAAGAGTACAGTTGACTGCCTTCGTCCGTATTAGCAAACTGTTATACATTACAAGCACCCCAGTGGCTGCTTGTCAGCCATGCCAGACTCCCTGCTCTCCGCTACTCACCCCCACCTCTTCCTGCCAGCATTGGCGCTAGGCCTGGGTAGTGGAAAATAACAGGAAGAAGTGGGGAAAGAAGAGGTTGTCAGAAAGCAACCAGACTGTAGCGGACACACCGTAATACATTTTAAGCACATTTTGCTCACCCCCAGAGAATTATGGGAACTAGTTTGTTAAGGGTACTGGGAACTGTAGCTGTGTGAGGGGCTAGCTACAGTTCCTAGGGTTCTTTGGGGGAAGTCATGTTTCGAACGTGCTTTAAATGTAAGGTGTGGATTTTTACCCACTTGTTTTTTCCTTTTCTTTTTTAAAGTTAGATTTATATCTTTCTTTTATGAACTCAAGACTGGATAAATGTAGTCCCCCATTCCAGACACTGATCAGCTCCAGAACTATTCCATTCCAGTGCAGATCCTGCATCATATAAATTCAGCTCATGCTCTGGGACCAACAGGAGTGAGAGAAGGAGGGAAGAAGCCGAGACTTGATGGCCTAGTCCTGGAACAGGGAACCTGTGGCCCTCCAGATGTTGTTGGGTTGTGTCCCATCATTCTCAACCAGCATAGTCAGTAGTCAGGGATGATGGGAGTTGTAGTCCAACAACAGCAGGGGGTGGGTTCAATTATCCCCAGCCTTGGGAACAGCTCCATTAACTGGGGGATGCTACCCCTTCCACTCTTTCTTTCTTCAGCTCAGTGCAGAAGATGAGACTTTGGACTAGATGGCCTGGTGTTGTTCTGGAGAAGTCTCTTGCCACAACAACAACAACAACAATTTTATTTTTTATACCCCACCCATCTGGCTGGGTTTCCCTTCTTGCTCAAAGCATTACTGCTTTCACTTTTCATGAATTGTTTTCACTTTTCTCGAATTGTCATGAATTGTTCCAAAGGGTCCATTTCATACATTGGGGTCAGATTGACATAGGAAAATGGGAAGCTGCCTTATACTGAACCAGGCCAATGATTCCATTTAGCTCAGAACTTTCTACACTTACCGGCAGCAGCTGTCCTAGTTTTCAGGCAGGACAGGAGTCTCTCCCAGTCCTACCTAGAAATGCTGGAGGTTAAACCTTCTGCATGCAAAGCAGATGCTCTACCACTGACCCACAGCCCTTCAATCTTTGAAAGTCCTCCTCTGAGAATAATTCCAAAATCCGCAGTTGGAAAATACCTTAATTTGACCAACCAAAATGACACAACTGTGAGCAAGCTTTCAAGCTTTTCAGGGCTCTTCACCACACTGAGTGTTAAAGAAAGCAGAGGGAAAGAGAAGGAGGAACAAAAGCTGGTTGAGTGTCAAAGCCATAAAGTCTGCATGTGATTTGTGTCTTGAGATGGAGCCAATGAAGAGGTGGCAGATTTAAACAGGTCGGACTATTTTCCATGCTATGCAGGCTTCATCTTGCACCTGAGAATGCTGAGATGAAAAATGCAGATTCTCCACTTTTCAAAATAGAAAATGTGTAAAATAAAGCTGCCCTATTGATAAACTCTGAGAACAGTTTCGCTTACAAAGATGGCAAAAGGCATTATCAGGAGCACCAGCTTAACAAGAGAAGCTGTTAGATTCAGAATAAAGTGTTGATGACTTGAGCCAGCCCTTCATAGATTTCTTGCTCAAAAGACAGTTTACACTAGGGATGGGGAGGAAATTCAATTCTGTTAGCAGGTCAGAATCTACACTTTTTGAAACAATGTACAAACTGGCACTCAAGCATCCTCTGAAATTTGTACTTCTTTGAATTTTGCAATGCAGTTTCCCAGCCAAGCAATGTGTACAAAAATACATAAACGAGGATAAAATGTGCATAAAGTTGCATATATTAATGAAAATATCACACAAAATGCATTCCACTTGTGAAAAACGCTTGCCAAAAAAATGTGTATATTAGACAAAATACAAAAATGTATTATAAATACAAAAAAATGTGTACAGTATGAGAAAAGCACACTAAAATGCTGGTGACCTTTTATGGGGATTTTCTTTTTAAAAATAGTAATAGCAAACTAATGTGGGGATGTGGAGGGTTGAACTTAAAACTGGGAGGGGGAGGAATGAGAAATGGAAAGAAACTGTAACTGAGAGATTTGTCCATCCCTAGTTTGTAGAATCACAGATAAAAGAGGCTCAATGTAGAAAGTGGTACTGAGATATGTAAACATGAACATCGTTGTAGAACCATATGAAACCTTGCTTCTTCAAAGCAAATCCATGCGTCATCTTTTGCCTGCCAAAGTTCTCTAAGTAGCCCACCGCCAACTGAACACATATTGACAGTCCCATGTGGATTATTTCCTTGCATGAGGGGGAAAGTGGGGGGGGGATCACAAATCACCACATTACCAGTTGTGATTATTACTATGAGTACAAATAGCTCCATTCCACAGGCACTTTGCACAGCAATTGATAGACCTTTCCCAGGATGGAAATGCTAATGAATTCACGGGGTGAGTCATGCATCTATTTGAAGTATTTGTGGGTGTTCTTGGTGCTTTCATCGAGCGATATATATTTTTTTTTAAAAAAAAAAAAAACCTTGTCCAAGAAAATAGTTATTCCTTCTAGATCATTCTGAGTGAGCTCAGCGTAAACAGCGAGGGATTTTTTTTTTATTGTGTTTCAATCATTAAAAAGTACAGCCCTTTTCCATTTAAATGGCACATGCTTAATCAAAATGGCTGCTGTGCAGGGACATTTCCAAGGGAGCAATTTTGTCACAAAGACCTAAAACAGAGGTGACTGCTGCTTAATAGGCACTGTATTATGCAACAGCTCTGCTTGGTGCGAATATGTTCAGGGTGCATACCAAATAATATCGCTTAATGCAGATGCGTTACCTCTTGGTTTCCTTAACCACCTTATTATTCCTTAACAATCAGGTGGCTGGAGAGAAGTAAAAGGGCTATTTCTCCCCCCCCCCCCTCCAACCTTGCAGTAAAGGGTTCTGGGTGTAGTGAGGCTTCTAATCAGCCTTGATAAATTTGAAACACAGAGCCAAGGAGAGGATTGCTTTCTGGATTCATTAACATGAGCTGCAGTCCTTAGCAGACATACATGGCTCTGGGAATGCAACCTTTAATTGATTTATCAGGGAGATTAATTGATTAAAAAATTAATTGACTGAAATGGCATCCCTGATTAATCAGGCAACCCATTTTGGAGTTGTATCCAACAGTGGCTTTAGAAAATACTTGCTTTGGTGCAAGTTAAGGCATCCCATTTAAACCTCTTACCCCTTGTATCCCATGAAAAGCTACCCCTGAGGGTTGGGGGACCCTGCAGAACAGTGTAGGGTGGTGACACAAAGGAATGCAGTAGTTGGTGGGGAGTTGGCAGAAACTGGAGGCCTCACTTGGTGCAAATGTCTCCACTTTCCACTGCTGCCTTGATGGGAGAACCAGTTTCGGACTACAGCTCCCATCATCCCAGACCATTGGCCATGCTGGCTGGGGCTGATGAGGTTTGTGGTTCAGTACCACCTGGACAGATCCTGAAGCTGAGGCTCCAATACTCTGGCCACCTCATGAGAAGAGAAGACTCCCTGGAAAAGACCCTGATGCTAGGAAAGATTGAGGGCACAAGGAGAAGGGGACAACAGAGGACGAGATGGTTGGACAATGTTCTCAAAGCAACTAACATGAATTTGACCAAACTGCGGGAGGCAATGGAAGACAGGAATGCCTGGCGTGCTCTGGTTCATGGGGTCATGAAGAGTCGGACATGACTAAATGACTAATCAACAACAACAACAACTTGGAGGGCTGCACATTTTCTGTTCCTGCATTAGTGCAAAGCCACCATTGATACAACCCTTTTTCCCCCAAAAGAAAAGTTAATAACTTTTAACAGAAGTACTATAAAAACTTTCAGATTCACACATCCATCCTAGAAGAGGCATCTCTCCATCATTTTATTATAGGAGGAAATGTTTCTTCTAGGATAGTGTCTACTCTTAGATAAAATAGGGAGGTTATTTTTTCCCTTTTCAGTAGTACCATTTTGGTCATAAACAAGTTAGTGCAGATATAAACTGACTGAATTAATTAACAAGTTATAATACCACTGGGGAGTTAGTCCAGTTGAATTTGGTGGGGATTACTTCTGAGTAAACAGGGCTGGCTAAGATAATCCTTACTGCCTAAGGCCAAGTATACAAAAACTGTTCCTGTAGTGTACCATTTAAGACAGTAGGTGAGGAACTACATAATTGATTTTTTTTCTTCCATGTGCACCCCCCTCTTCTCATAGAAAATTAGCCTGGTCTTCAAACCTGGGCTTCTCCATCTGTATGTTTGTAAGCATTTTTATCCCATGGAAGAATATTCAAAGAAATGCACAAATCTCCCTTGCAGCATGAAGTGGCATGGTCCAGGATCAGCTTTGCCAATTGTCTAGACCAGGCCTAACAAGTCAGGACTTTTTAATTGACAGTGAGTGATAATCCAAGCAAGTCATACTCAGAGCTCAGCCCAGTGAAATCTATTGATTTCAATAGGTCTAATCTAAGTATTACTAACATTGGATCTCTCCCAGGGTCTTTCTACTGAAATGGCCAAGCATGTTGTTGTTGTTAAGATACTTGAGGAATTCAATTTCTGTGAACTCCAATGCAAATTGACTTGACCTGCACCTCCCAAACTAATGCGCGGGTTAGAACATAATTATCCATAAGATTTCACACTTCTCCAAATTTTGTAACTCAGCCTTGGCTCAAGAAATATGCCCAAATGTGTTTAGAGTGCATAGTTTAGAAATTGTACATGGACACAAAAAAATTTCACCACCAAGGGTATGCAGAGAAGCATTGTGTAGAGATTACACTGTGGATCTCTTTTCTCCATGAGAGGTTGACTATAATTTGATCAGGAATGAGCACCATAACCTGGCCTCGTAACCACATGCATTGAATTGGCAGGGGCTAAGTAATTTGCATTAAGCAGCCTTGAATACTGTAGATAGCTGTGTTGTCAACATTTCTCTAGTTCAGGAGTGGCTAACCTGTAGCCCTCCAGATACTGCTGAACTTTAACTCCCACCATCCCTTACTATTGGCCATGCTGGCTGGGGCTAATGGGAGTTTGAGTCCCACAATATCTAGAGGGATATGTATCCCCCCCCCATTCTTTTACTCCTAAAGGAGTGGAAAAATGAAAGCATGGTATTTGAAAAAAATGGAGGGCAGACTAAAAACAGCTGCCGCCACCACGTGCACATTGTGGTGTGGAGTCAGTTCAAGTGCCTATATTTTGCCATGAATTTATGGGTCAGGAGACCACTGTACAGTTTGTCTTCCTCATTATTTCTGTGTAGAGAATAGGTCATGTGTGGTGGCCCTGAGATGTCATCCACCTTGCTGTTTTGCTCTTAGCTTAACTTCTCAGAAAATTCCATTCCAGCAAAGACAGAAATAGAACGTGATGTGATGTTCATTTTCAGCCACAAAGATATTTTCCCTGGCTGCTGTCAGTGCTGCTCCCTACATGTAACTTTCTTCCCAGCTACCGTTTCTCCCAAGATCCTTTGCACCTGGTGTCACTTCTCTGCAAAAGAGCTGTCCCTGGTGCTGTTTGCTGTTGCCAATGTGACTGTGAAATTGTGTGAATGGGAGCCAACATTAATATCAATAAGCAGGTCCCACTGGAACCAGATATTTGCATCAAAGTCCATACCCATCTAATATTTGCTGACTTGGTTTCCCTCAAGCCTAGATATAAATTCCTCTTTGATTTTAGAAGCAATGAAAATGCACTGGCAAAGCCAATTTGGTAGTCCTGCCAGTTCCTCACTGTTCCCTCCCCTCTCTCTCCCGGTAGGAAAAGGATCAGCTCCACCCCACCTAGTGCGTAGCTTCTGGATACAATTATGTCCACTGCATACCAGGCTGAAATACCAGCCAGTCATTCTCCACAAGATTATCATCATGCAGAGAGAAAGCAGGATGTCTTATGCTCCACCAACACATCCTGGGTCAACCCTGCCCCTACACTGACCTTGCATTGGGGGCATGTCTGCAAAGAGTAAACTCGTAGAGCAGTGATTCAGGAGCTGCAGACACCCCCCCCCAAAAAAAAAATGCATGGAAGTGTATAAAATGATGCATGTATGGAGAGAGTAGACAGAGAGAAAAAGTCTCACTCTCTTATACCATTAGAAGCCAGGGCCATCCAGTTAAGCTGAATGTTCAGGACAGACTGAAGAAACTACTCCTTCATGCAGTGCATAGTTAAACTATTGAATTCATTCCCATGGGAGGCAGTGATGGCCACCAAGGGGGATGGCTTTAAAAGAGGATTGGGGAATTATTGGAGGGTAAGGCTACCAATGACTGCTAGCCCTGATGGCTATGTTCCACCTCCACTGGCAGATTTTGAATTTGAGGATGCTTTCAAACTGGGCTTGAGACCTGCCTAACAGGTACCCTGTTCCTTCTTATCAGCAAAAAATGAATAAATGAATTAAATAAAATAATAAATAAATAAATTTGGGTTGGATCTAAGATTACATCCGCATCATTCATTTAAAGTGCATGGCTTCCCCCAAACCATCCTGGGAGCTAAATGGTGCTGAGAATTATAGCTTATTCTTTGTCTCCCTTTGACCCTGTTACGGACTGTTTCTTGAAATTGTTTCAAACTATAGGGACGTTCATCAAACACTGAGCTTAGATTTGGGCACTGGGATGTGTGTGTGCCCAGAATATATTAATTCTTTACCAAAAAAAACCCACCACTATATATTCATCTCCATCTGAAGGCAAAGGCATTAAAACAATCACACAAAAGCATAGAGATTAGAACAAGAGCAGATGCTTCCTAGGTGATTAAAAAAATATCTAATAGTTGTTTGCTGATTTAGATGCTTGCTTGGAAAGAAATAATTCATTGCTGCTGAAAAGAAGGTTGAAAAACAAGGCATTTCTAATTTTATGTTGTGAACCACCCCGAGCTCTAGGAATGAAGGTGATATACAAATTTAATAAATAATAATATTGATTGTTGACACTCAGTGAGTATCCTTGATACTTTTTAATGAAAGAGTATCTTGATATTGAGCGAGTCTCTAATTTTGATACTTGCCTAGAAAACAGCACATTCAATGCAAATGAAGGCAAGGCTGAAAAGCTGCCTGCTGAACTTTCGTAGGTTACATTTCACTTGCTTGCCACCATGGTGTTCCCCTGGCTGTTATGGCTGCTTCCCTTTGCCATTTACCTTCCCCTTCTTTGCCCTCACAGTCCTTGGTCTCCTTTGTCCTCATTTAATTCTATTGACTGTGGTGAACCATGTGACTTTGTGTACAGTAGGGATGGAGGAGAAAGTCAGTTCAGTTGGCATTTATAAGAGAACCTACCTAACTCTCAGTTTCCAGAACAATACAGGAACTGAAACACAGTCAGCCTTAAAAAATTGCTCTTCTTATGATGCTTGTCTTGTTACCACGGGGCTAGCCACTGTGTTTCCCACCAGATGTTGTGAATGACAGCTCCCATCAGCCCAAGACAGCATGATGGCCAATGGTCAGGGTAGAAAGTATTGACACTGAGCCCAGTTACCCATTGGAGCTCTTTGGTATGCAAAGTGTGCATTTACCTGCTGCAATCGCACAGAGAGAGAGAGATTCTTGTAGAGTAAGAAAATAAGGAAGTAGTTTATTATTATTATAGTTATTATATTATACATAACTAACTAGGGATGTGGGTGGTGCTGTGGGTTAAACCACAGAGCCTAGGACTTGCCGATCAGAAGGTCAGCGATTTGAATCCCCGCGACAGGGTGAGCTCCCGTTGCTCGGTCCCTGCTCCTGCCAAACTAGCTGTTCAAAAGCACGTCAAAGTGCAAGTAGATAAATAGGTACAGCTCCGGCGGGAAGGTAAACGGCGTTTCCGTGCGCTGCTCTGGTTCGCCAGAAACGGCTTAGTCATGCTGGCCACATGACCCGGAAGCTATACACCGGCTCCCTTGGCCAATAAAGCGAGATGAGAGCTGCAACCCCAGAGTCGGTCACGACTGGACCTAATGGTCAGGGGTCCCTTTACCTTTAGATAACTAACTGATCTAAAGAAGACAAATGCAGCCATGCTTGCTCCTTTGTTCTCAGAGGATAGATCCAAGGTGATCTCACATTCTGAGGTCTGAGAGAGAAGTAGGAAGAAGAAGACAAGGAGGAGAAAGTTGTTAGTAGGATGCAGCCTAAGATAATTATCAAAAAGATAGGGAGGGTAGCTGAGAGCTTAGTCTGGGAATCTGGAGGTCCCTTATTCTACCTTTCTTAACCCCATGAAAACCCCTCTCAACAAGCTGAATTGAACTGAAACTTCCAACAGATAGGAGTTGTAGTTTACAACATTTGGAGGGCACTATCTTGTTTGCCCCTGCCTTAGCCAGACTTTTGAATCAGGTTCATTTCACATTGTACAAGCTTTGCCTGAGTCTAGGTTCATAAATTGTGCATTGATTGATCATTGTCTAGTCTAACTAGCATCAACTGCTAAAAAGCAACATTTTGTTGTGAGGAAGGACACGGACAATAGTAAAATGACTCCAGGTACGACCAAAGTGATGCAAAGCAATCAGGAAGATGGCCCTGGACTGTATTTGCATTTATCTGTGTTGCGCTATTGATGGCTGGAAACTAAAATCAATAATATAGATGCAATTGCCAACGAGCAGTTGATGGAGTGGGCACCTCTGGAAGAAGTAATTACAAAGAACGTACCAATTAGACCTCATTTGCACAAGGGATCAGTACCTAGCCGGGGGGGGGGGTTGTTACAAAGTCAGGGGCAAGATAGTCTCTAGCGGCTCAGGCCGCAGAAAAAAAGAATATCTGGTTCAGCTACAGGGACAGGGAGATTCTGTCAAAGGCTATGTTTTTGGGATGTGTGTGGGTATGTTTTAAAGCTTTGGCATAGAAGAAGGGTGGACCTTGCTGATATGGTGCCCTGTGCAAGGCCAAAAGTTGACACACACAACCAGCCCAAAGCAGCCTTCCCAAAGTTGGGTAAGGGAGGCACTGGGCTTTGGGAAGGAGGCACGAGGCTCTAGGAGCCTGTCAGAACCCCATGCTTCCTTTCCAAAGCCCAGTGTTTACTATGCTTTGGGAAGGAGGCGGGAAGGCACCCTTTTGGCCTCTGTTCCCTCTGTGGGGGAATCAGTCATGCTGCCCTAAATCTGCCTCTGTATAGAATTATCCAATTATGAGGCGACTCGGAGGCTTGTTGTATATTTAAGTCAGAGGAGTGTAGGGAGGCAGGTAACAAAGTTTAACAAAACTCTACGCTCACTGTTCAAAATTGATGGGAATTGCTTTATATGATACCCCCCCCCGCCTGCAATTTCTTCCTCATGGATAGAATATTAGAATACCCTGTTTTATTAACTCATGATGTGCCATAGAACTTACATTGTGTGAGAGAGCCAGTGTGGTGTAGTGGTTAAGAGCGGTAGACTCGTAATCTGGTGAACCGGGTTCGCGTCCCCGCTCCTCCACATGCAGCTGCTGGGTGACCTTGGACTAGTCACACTTCTTTGAAGTCCCTCAGACCCACTCACCTCACAGAGTGTTTGTTGTGGGGGGGGGGAGAGAAAGGAGAATGTTAGCCGCTTTGAGACTCCTTCGGGTAGTGATAAAGCGGGATATCAAATCCAAACTCTTCTTCATTGGCCACTGTCCAGCAAGAAGCATTCCCAAAGCATATTTGATTGAGTTTTCCAGGGAACAAAGATTGGTTGCTTGCAATGATTCCCTTGACTGCAGCACACTGTGAATGGCTTTGGCTCAGTACAAGTTTTACAGGCACCACATGGAGTCACCAACTCTTTAGGGGGTCTGTGATACTTCTTTATTTATATATTGTCTTTCCAAACACATCGATCAAGGATGTGAACAGATAAGAAAATGAAACAAGATAAAATAAGACAATTTGACTACAATCCTATACACACTTACCTGGGGGTAAGACTCATTGAACTCAGTGAGTCTCCTTTCTGATACAGAGGATTGCACAGTAAAATATACAGAAATCAAATAAATTGGAGTGGGGAGAGCAGAAAAATAAGGAGTCACAAGGCCATGTGGTGCTTTCAAGGTTAGCGGAAGGTGCTTATGCTGGATCCAGGAACAAACAGGAAGCCAGTTTAGAGATTTAAGAAAGGATGTTTTTGGAAACAGAGGTAGAGGCTCCAACGTGAGCCAGCAATAATGTGCACTGCTCTCTGATGTCATTGACTTTGGTCAGTGTAACCACATGATTTGACAGAAACGTTTCCCACCACTGGAACAAAACATCTTCAGGGTGGGGAAAGCCCCAGATAAGAACTGTACAGAAAGGGGTGCACCAAAATCCCCGCCAGCCCAATAAACAGAATTCAGTATGATTTGACACAAGCTGAGAGATTTAAAGCTAAAGCTAAACTCTAGACAAAAAGCCACAGATCAAAGGATTAAAGATTGTGGATTAAGCATAATAAAGCTTCATTTGGCTGAATCATATCCTAAGTCAGGGGTGCCCAAACTTTTTTCAAAGAGAGCCAGATTTGATGAAGTGAATGTGCATGAAGGCCAACCAAAGTTGTTCAGCTTTTTTTAGGATTGAAGTTACTGAGCTTTTTTTAGGATTTTACCCCAGGACATATACTGCCACGGGGGCCGGATTAAATTGACCAGTGGGCTGGATTAGGTCCCCGAAACAGACTTTGGACATGCCTGTCCAAAAGAAGACAAGTTCAGTAGATGGGATTCATCAAGGAAGTTATCTGATAGGTTCAGTGCCACCACAGAAAAGGCCTTACTTCAAGTGTAGTTCAAGTTGCTGAACTGCAATTCCCATCAGTCTCAGCAAGCATAGCCAATGGCCAGGGATTATGGGAGCTGTAGTTCAGCAACATCTGGAGAGTCAATGATTCCCCATGTCTATCCTACTCCAACAAAAGATATTTGCAAGATGCCATGTGGATTGGGTGGGTTTTGGTATGTTTTCAGACCTCTGTTCTGGTTTTGGACATTTGCACTGGTGTGAAGAAGAACTGCTCATTGTAGGCCAAAGGGACCCTCATGGCTTCAGAAGCTCCAGGGGTTCCAGGTACTTCCCTAGGGTGCATGTTTCCTTTGGAATGAGGTACAGTGGAGACTGTTATCTTTATGATATATGGTTTATTTACACATATATACAACCTGAGCCTAAGATGGAAGGGTTCACAGCATTAACACCTGGAGAGGGTTTTGTTTCTCCCATAGCCACAGCCTTGGATTTCAACAGAAATCAAATATAGCTACTGAAGCCTGCTCACATAACTTGACTCTCCCCCTGGCCTTTGTCTATCTAACTACCAGCAAGTTGAGGAAAGAGGGCCCATCCGTTTGCTGTCTGGCATAGAGCCACTTCCTTTGTTAACTTAATGGCCCATACTTAAGCCATCACCTCACCAGAAAGCTATCCTGACTATTCCAGGAATTCAAATCCTTGCTAAGATTTTAACACTAGCTGGATCCAGGAATTAGAAGGGTCTTAGCATACTGTCTACCCACCCCACCAAACTCAAAGCAATATTCTGTAACCTACTCTGGGACTTTCAGGTAAAGGGCAGGGTTGCAGGTAAGTTTCGCTGTGTTCAACAGTGCTTACTCCCAGGTGAGCATAGCATTGAAGCCTTGCAGTTCAATATTGTATAGCTGGAAATATAGGAAGATATTATGTAGCTATGATAGGATTGCAATACTTTTCCTAATTTGTAGCAGCCAGAGAGGAAGAAAGACAGGTAGGTTTGCAAAATTCATCTGCAAGGCTGCTCTTAAATCAAGCAAAACATCTCTTTAAGTTCTTACTTGAACATGACTCCTGGGTCCAACTTACCAGGTATTTAACCTTAAACTTCTTGGTGAACAGTGAGAGTTCAGTTGGACATGTGGAATATATTCCCAATAACCCAATCTGGAATGTAAAACGGCTGGGTTCATTGACTGCAACCTCCAACCTAAATAAAAGAATATCACCTGCCTATGAGAAGGGGGGAAATCTATGGTGCTGAATAATAGATATAATGATGAAAAATTTAAAGATTGCTCATTCAAACAAAGAGGTTCAGAGCCAGACAGACAGACAGGGCAATCTATGCAGATGCTTCTGAGCAAAAGGGGCCGGGGTTCTTAGAGATGCACCCCGGGAGGAAGAGAAAAGGCTAGCTGACCAGGATGAGAAAGAGTTTGAAACAAATTCTGCATTCAAAATCTGCCTTTGGAAAAAAATGTGGTGTGTCTGACTGGAAGGATAAATATTCAAGAGATGGACATGTCAGCTTCTCCACACCACAGCTGCAGAATGATTTCCATAGTACAGCCTTCCTTGTGGCTGTTGCCAGGTATGTCTGCTTGCCTACACACACACACACACACACACACACACACAGAAGTCCCTAGCCTCCACCCCAGCCCCTTTTTACATGGAAATCAAGGCTGCTAACTTGTGGGCCATCCCAGCAAGCTGTGGAAATTGTCCTGCTAGCCCCACCGCCTGAGACCTCTCTCCCTGCTCTTTAGAAATGAGTACATGGCAGCACGGGTGGTGAGGTGGGATGATGGTGGTCCTGGAAGTCCTGCTGAAGTCTGGAGTTATCTAAGTTCCTGCTCCATCTTGGTTCACATTCCAAACTTGGTTCACTTGATCAGGGTGGAATGGGGGGGAAACAGGGCATGTGTTTTCAAAAGTACTTGCCTATGCAATGACTGTGTGAGAAGCTGCAGCCTTTCTGGAATATCTCACACAGGGAATATCTCAAACAGGAATGGAAGGATGTCAACAGCTGTTGTCAGTACTCCCAGTTTATCATTTTTCTAATCTTAAATGCATTTCTCATATTTCTACAGCAATTTGCTATGTAAAAAAAAAAAATCCTCTTGAAAATTCTTCAGCATTTTAGTGTGAGTTTCTCCTAGTAGATATATTTTTTTTGTATTCAGTTTTGCGTATTGTACACATTTTTGCTAGCCATTCACCATTACACCATTACAATGCATTTATAACAGATTCGCCTTTACGCACACTATCCTTAATATGTTCACTTTTTGTAAACATTGATTGAAAAACTAAATTTGGGTAAGTGCGAATTTTGAAGGGTGGCTATGTTTCAGCTCTTTTATTCTTTTGAAAAGTGAGAATTTCATAAACGCACCCTTAAACACAAACAGAATTTCTCCCCCACCCTTAATCTCATAAAGTACCAAAAATAATGCAGCTGGTGTTCCTCCACTAGTTTGGAGAGAGAGAAATCAAGAACTAAGAAATTTTAAATACGGTTTTGACATTTTATTTAATGCCCAATGATTTTTGCTTCTGGCTGGGAAACTTGTAATTGCTAGGTTTTGGACAGGAACAGCTCTGTCAACATATAATCTGCGGATTGACAAAAGAATAGGAGCTGATAATAATGGAAAACCTCTCACACCAAATAAAAGTGGCAAAGAGGCAAAGAAATCCAGGTGATTGTACGTTAACATGAACTCCATTTATAAACGTTGCAGAAATTAACATACAGATTGCAAGGGAGCCAAATAATTGTATTGCTGTGTTGAATCGCCTCCACCAACATTACCAGCTCCCCCCTTCCCCCCTTTTTTTTTGCATACTGAGAAGTTGCATTTCGGTGAGAAGAACAAAGCGAGCAGCAGACCGATCATTCATGGCAAGGAGACTAAGAGAAGAAAATCATTTGAGTTTGGAGTTGCTGTGGGGAAGGTTCCTAATAGGCTCCTGGCTAAGAAGCAGCTTGAGAGAATGTTAGGAGGTTGGTCTGGTATTGCTTTGGAATTACTCCTGTCTGTGTGAATGCTTGCTTCCTATCTGCTCAACGTATGCATTTGTAAATGAACCATCTTCCAGAGAGGACATCCAGTAACACATACCTTTAGGGCTGGCCCATTGACATCGCCTCCCCTAGTCTTGGTGCTTCAGTCAAGTCAGGATGTCAGAAAATTCTAGTGGAAAACTAGTGGAAACTGCCAGTGCGTGTTCATGTATTCCATCCCATGTGCAGGATGGAAATCCGGTGAAAACTGATCAATATTTCTCTTCTCTTCTTTTCAGCCTACAAACAATATGCAATTGATTACCTTTCCCCCATTTAAATTCCACTTGCATTTCATTGACGTTGAAATGTATGGTGTGGAAATAGTTGTATCATTTCACAACTTACATAAATTCTGGAAATGATTACATAGATCATGCTGTCTTGTGTTGAGAGAAATAACATAGTATTTGGCAGAAATCAAACTGCAGCAGAACAGAAACAGGGCTAATTGTGACAAAGGCAGGTTGGAATGGAAATTGCTGTCTTCTGGCATCCCCACAGTCAGGTTATTTTGAGCAAATCCCACAAGTGCCCCTCCCAATTTCTGATAATAAACATATGGCAATAATAACCAACAAATAAATAAATAAGCAACAATTTGCCACTGATGCATAACACCAAAAGCTACCTAATGGAGGCAGCTGCCTCATTTATCTTCATGGGATTTATTTGCCTGAACTATACCCCACCCAGCAACACACAGTGATCCTAAGGGAGCGGGTTCTAATAAAACCAGAACCATTTACAATTCACATCAAATGATTCACACTCAATCTGTTCCTGCAATAATGCTAACCTCGCCTCAGTCATGACCCCTCCCTACCAAAGATGTCACTTCCAATGGTGCCTAAAATTGTTGTTGTTGTTCTTAATGATGGTGATGGTGGTGGCATTATTATTGACAATAATAATAATTTTACAATATTTAGTACAGTGGTACCTCGGGTTACAGACGCTTCAGGTTACAGACGCTTCAGGTTACAGACTCCGCTAACCCAGAAATAGTGCTTCAGGTTAAGAACTTTGCTTCAGGATGAGAACAGAAATCTTGCTCCGGCAGCGCGGCAGCAGCAGGAGGCCCCATTAGCTAAAGTGGTGCTTCAGGTTAAGTACAGTTTCAGGTTAAGTACAGACCTCCGGAACGAATTAAGTGCTTAACCTGAGGTACCACTGTAGTGCCTTTTCTCATAGCAACTTAAAAGCAATTGAGAACATCCAATGCAAATCTAAAAACACAGCTATACGTATAAAAGGCAGTCATTGAACTAGAAGAGGAAAGTGTTCCAGAGCCATGACAACACCACCAAGAAGGCCCTCTCCTGGGTGACTGAATAACAGACTTTGCTTGGGGATGGAATAACAAGAGTCCAGTTTTGGTGGAGCTTGGCCTGTTGACTCTATAAGAGGCTGATCTGGAACACTCAGCTATTCAAGGCAGTTTGAAACATCAAATAATATGAATGTGCCAGGAATCTCCTTGAATTTCTTTAACCCTTTATAAGCCACATCTTGTGGCAATGGATTCCATAAGCCAGGGTGGAGAACTTGTGGCCCTTCAGCTCTTACTGAACTACAACTCCCATCATCCTTGGTCTTAGACCTTGCTAGTTCAGGCTGATGGGTGTTGGAGTCTGACAGCCTCTGGAAGGCCACAAGTTTCCTCACTCTGCCGTAAGCCATATTTTTTTCTTGTTTGTTTTCCAACTTGCACTCTCTGGAAAGTAATCCGTCAAATCATAAAAATGCTGTTGCTTGGGAGGAAAGGCTTTTTATCAGAATCCTTTTCAACCTTTATGTATAAATGTTGAATACTTTAAAAAGGCTCAGCCAAGCCCCCCCTCCCCCATATTTTTAATCACCGTTTTCACACTATTGCTTATAAAATCTCCTTTGAAGCCTGAAACTAGAAACCAGTTTCCTGGTAGAAATGTGTTTTCTTCCTCCATCATGCACGCCAATTAGATTAGCAGAAAATATGGAGTTGGGAAGTGCTTCTCTGATGCCCCTGGGAGAACAGGAGGAAAACAAATAAACTAATATATAGGGAGTGAGAAAGGTTAGAAATGTGGGCAAGAAAAGCAGCAGAAAAGAAAGGCGTGAGGGTGACACATCAGAAATTTGGATGAAGAGAGAGAAAAAGCACTGCAAGAGACTTTATGGTCAGTATGACATACCTGAAAAGAAGAAAACTCTGAAGAAATTGGGATGATTGTTGATAGAAAATTGATTGGGATATCTACAGGATCAACGCCAAGGTTCAACATGACTGGACATCTGCCAAGGACCCAATCCCGGACAGGGTGCCCAGAGATATCATTTGTGGACTGAAAACATTAGCAGCAGCAGCAGTAACAGAAACAACAGTGAATACTGGTTGCATTCACTAGACTGATTTTTGTTGGAGACATGGGATGTGTAAGCAAACACTGGCGATTTCCACTCTAGTTTCCGTTTTCATCAAAATTTATTTGAGATCTGTATTTATTGGCAAGGGTGCGTTTAAAATAGCACTGTGAGTGATGTGTATTGAAAAGGAGGAGCGAAAGGATAATGAGAAGATATTCTGAGATTTATACTTTTATGGTGCTGGAGGAGACTCTTGAGAGTCCCATGGACTGCAAGAAGATCAAACCTATCCATTCTGAAGGAAATCAGCCCTGAGTGCTCACTGGAAGGACAGATCGTGAAGCTGAGACTCCAATACTTTGGCCACCTCATGAGAAAAGAAGACTCTCTGGAAAAGACCCTGATGTTGGGAAAGATGGAGGGCACAAGGAGAAGGGGACGACAGAGGACGAGATGGTTGGACAGTGTTGTCGCAGCTACAAACATGAGTCTGACCAAACTGCGGGAGGCAGTGGAGGACAGAAGTGCCTGGCGTGCTCTGGTCCATGGGGTCACGAAGAGTCGGACACGACTAAACGACTAAACAACAACAACAACATTCAAGGCTATGTACACTCTGCAGTGTACATATGTGTGTGAGAGAGATTTAAATTCTATGCCAACAAAACTGATACCCTGCAACAACAAAAGGTGGAATTCTGCAATCATTCATGAATTCGCTTTTCTCTCTGTGCTCCCTTTTCCCACCCTTTCTAGGGGAAAAACCAACCACACTCTGTTACTTTCTAGCCCATGAGAAACTTGTCTAGCTGACAGTTTGAGCAGAGAGACAGTAGCTGAATTTTTTTTCTGGTGTTATGACTAGGGAAAGGATATATTTATCTCCAACTCTTTGGCCACATGAATTAGAGCCCAAGAAGCAATCCTGAGAATGTGAGAGACTCGGAGACTGTGAAAACACCTATTTCCCTCGCAGAAGGCAGGCGCTGAAAGGTGTGAAATGGTTTGGGGTTTTTCCTCTGCTAAGCTAAACTCCCAGGTGTCAGATGGGAGAAAGCCTCAAACTGTGTGACAGCAAGGGAGGGGTAGCTGATTAAGGAAGGCAGCCTGCTGATCTGCTCCTGATAGGGAAACTTTCACAAAAGCTCCTTGATCTGCAAGGCCTTCCTTTAACACCACAGGAAGAGATCCCTATGAACTAAAACAGTTGAAATGCGGCTTCTTGTCCCGATCTTGTGTATGTAGAGAGAAAGAAAAATGGATGGATAATTAGAGAGGTGGTGCGGCAAGATGGATGAACAACAAGATAGGCTAAGTTTATTGAACCTTATTGAACAACAAAAAGTCCCAAAGCAATAATAAAATGCAATAATAAAAATATACAAACATATTAAAAACATGGTCAAAATAAAAAAACTTCTCAGCACTGGTGCTTTCCCAAAATGCCCAGGAAAACAAAAAGGTCTTTGCCAGGTGCTGAAACGATGGAGGACCTTCCTGGGGAGAAAATTCCATAGATAAGCAACTACTGCAGAAACAGTCCTGTTCTCTCATTGTCACCATCCAGACCTCCCTCAGAGGTGGCAGGATTTGGAGCAACTGCCTCATACGGTCTTCCTACTAGATTGGCATTTCGTCTTGTGGGATGTAATCCACTGGGAGCAGTCAAGTACAACATTACCTGTTTTGCTAGAGTGGTCATGCAGGGGATGTTGGTCCAGCCAGTTGAAACTTCCTGTTCCTCCTGGCCTAGAGCATCCTTCCTTGCATGTGACTACTAGGTGAGTGTGACCTTTCCAGACCTGGTAAAAGGCCAAGTCACGCTGCTACCTCTTCCCTTTTTTTCGACCTTCCTGTTCATCTTGCCTTCTTCCTGCATCACCTGGACTGGACTGCTGGCTGCCACAGCAGTCCCCCCAGGTTATCTCCCATATGGGGTAAACCTGTTTGTACATGTTTGTAACTTTAAGCCTTAAGCCTGCCTTCAGGGATCACACTGTGCTCTGCCTTATCTTGATTAAAACTACTTTTTGTTACTTATGAATAAGACTGTGGTGTCTTTATTTTTTTAGGAGGGATTCAAAAGGGGTCTTACCAGGAATATTAGAACATATCTCAATCTGGACAAGCCAGATTGAATTGTTTATTGTCTTAAGAAACTCACACAGGTTTGCAACCAGCTTTCTGCTGCGTAAGAAGGGGAATGCACTCTGCTAAGTGAAGAAACTTGCTAGCACAAGTTAGGAAGGATATTAATAAACAATATATCCTTTCCTGCCACCCTCAACATTCCCACACATCTCTCTCACAGCCTTGCTTTTCCCCATCTTGTCCTGGCACAACTGCCCAGATGATCTCTGAGTCTGGGCAGTTGTGCCAGAGCCAGTGTTGTTATTTATTATTATTACTTATTGAATAAATATGCCCATGCCTTCTTATTCCAGTTGACAGTCTAGGATCATGCAGGTGCAGGTGCAGCTAGAGGATCACAACTACCTGCAGCTACACCCAAGGCCACAGAACTAGCTTCCAACCTTTTTATAGTGTGTTATGTGGAATACTATAAACTCACTCAATTTCTTGTCTGAAATTGTTTCATCCTTTTAGAAAGCCACCTAAACCAGTATCTGTCATTATGCCTTGCAGTACTGAATTTCCTTGAGTTAATTGGCCAAGCAAAGGCCTGTGGTTTAACTAGTCTGCTTGTTATTCTGCTTGCTTGAGAATGCTCCTTCACTTCGAAATAGCAAGATAAGATTTTGTATAAACGTTCAGGAAGCAATTCTGCATCGCTTGCTTAAATACCAGTTCCCCAATTTCCCTACCTCATTTTCAGGGTGTAAAGTTGTAGGGATGGTCATTTGGTGATTTGCTGAGAGAACTGTGAAAAAGAGTGAAGCCAACAATTCCCCCACGTGGCTACGAAAATCACGTGGTGATCATGGACCAATCATTACCTCCCAGCCCAACCTACCTCATAGGGTTGTTGTTGGGAATAAATGAGGAGAGGTAGAATCATGTATGCCCCCTTGAACTCCTTGGAGAAAAAGTGGAATATAAATGCAATCAGTCAATGATAGATAGATGATAGATAGATAGATAGATAGATAGATAGATAGATAGATAGATGATAGATAGATAGATAGATGATAGATAGATAGATAGATAGATAGATAGATAGATAGATAGATAGATGATAGATATAGATAGATAGATAGATAGATAGATAGATAGATAGATAGATAGATAGATGATAGATAGATGATAGATAGATAGATGATAGATGATAGATGATAGATAGATAGATAGATAGATAGATAGATAGATGATAGATAGATGATAGATAGATGGTATAGATAGGGAGGGAGGGAGGGAGGGAGATTGGCTTTATGACAGAATAAGGGCAATCTGTCATCACTCTAAGGCAGTCTTTCTCAGCCTGGTACATCCCAGGTATTTTAGACTACTATGTCTATCAACCATGATGAGAGTTGTAATCCAACAATATCTGGAAGGTTACAGGTTGGGGAAGGCTGCTTTAAGGATACCTAGGGGACAGAACAGAGTGGAAGAGACTACCAGTCACTGGGTATCTCTAGATCACTAGTAGTAGTAGTAGTAGTAGTAGTAGTAGTAGTAGTAGTATTTGCATACCCCCCTACCTATACCCCATAGATCTCTAGCCATCATAGGAACATAGGAAACTGCACAATGCCAAATCAGGGTTTTAGTTAGCTCAGTATAGTCTACATGTCTACATCATTACCCCAGGATTTCAGGCAGGAGTCTCTCCCATCCCCACCTGGAGAGGCCAGGGATTGAACATGAGATTTTCTGCATGCAGAGCAAACACTCTACCACTAAGGTATGGCCTCTCAAGTAGCTTGGATGTGTTGGTGGTAGTGGTGCTAATGAAGAACTGCAGTTTGCTTGGACATAGTGTTGTGAGTTATAGTTGTGAGTTTTGCATACAGGTTAGGAACACTGGAACCTATCATGGGTCCACCTAGCTGAGTATTGTCTATACTGACTGACTGTGTTGCTTCAGACAGGGGTCTCTCTTAGCCCTACCTGGAGGCAGCAGGAACTGAATCTAGGACCATATATTCTGCCACTGAACTACAGCCCTTCCCTTCATTGTCTTTGAACAAGTAGTGGGGGACAGCTAAGGGAGCAGCTTTGGTAAACCTTTCACCCTCCCCTTCCAGTGCCCCCCGAATTTTGAAGCAAAAAGATAAATTATGCCTTGAAGGTTGTTATATCAGCATGAAAGTCAGTAATATGCATGTCCAGGACATCATTCGACCTTCCAAGTCTGATCCTCAGCTTGAACTCTGCATTAAAACGAAAGAAAGAAAGTTGAAGGAGAAAAATGCAACATACATTGTAATGTGATATCCAGCAAGGCTTCTCAAATAGTGTTCTTTGCTAGCTATGTGGCTATTAAGCCATTTTCCATATTAAGGCATTGCGTAACCTTGTGGGTGCCTCCCCCACCCCAATTCATAGAATTGTAGAGTTGGAAGGGACCACGAGGATAGTCTAGTCCAGCGGTTCTCTGTGGGTCCCCAGATGTTGTTGGACTGCAACCCTCATCATCCCTGAGCTCTGGCTTTGCTAGCTAGGGATGATAGGAGTTGTAGTTCAACAACATCTGGAGACCCACAGGTTGAGAATGGCTGATCTAGTCCAACCGCCTACAGTACAGGGATATTTCACCCAACATGGGGCTCAATTCCTCAACTCTGAGATTAAGAGTCTCATGCTCTTCTGACAGAATTATCCCTTGGTAATTTTAATGGACAGAAAGGAGCAACGGAGGAGACAAATGATTGGGAGATGTTTGCCCTGCAACTGATTTATATAAGGGTTCTGATTCATCTAAGAGAACTGTACAATCTGTGTGGAGCACAGGCATGCAGCTTCCACACCTGAAATATTGCTTTGTTTAAGGAGAAAAGAGGGGAAAGTAGCAACAGCCGCAGGGGCAGCAGGCAGGGGAGGAATGACACTAGGATTACAGGATAAGTCATCTCAAGAACTGCTGCAAGAGGGAAATTTATATAGTCCAGAAACAGCCCTGGGCAACGCCATCGCAATCTATAAATACCTGCAAGGCAACAATATAAATGAAAGTAAAGAATTGCCCATGATCTCTGAAAATCATAGGACAAAGAGTAATGGCCTCAAGCCAAGGAGAGAGATAATGAAGCTGGCTGGATAGTAGAAAGAGCAACACTAAGGGACTCCCAAGGGATGTGACAGAGGAAATGTCACAATAAAGGTTTAGGAGCCAGAAAAAGGGGGTGTCTGTAGGCAGGGCTATCATGGAGAGGACTTTGGTTGCATTAGGTGGGGGTGGTAAGTCTATGGTGCCATTAGCCATGAAGGGAAGGACCACAGCTCAGTGCTAGAACATCTGCTTTGCGTACAGAAGGTCCCAGTTTCAATCCCCAACAGGCAGATTTAGGAAAGACTCACTGTCTGCAAACATGTGGACAACACTGAACTGGAAGGGCCAAGGGTCCAACTCAACATAATACAGTTTTTTGAAGAAATAGAGACCGAGGTTGTTTCTTCAGCCTTTCATTTTGCTAAAAAAAATTTTTCCTTCCAGTAGCACCTTAAAGACCAACTAAGTTAGTTCTTGGTATGAGCTTTCGTGTGCATGCATGCACACGAAAGCTCATACCAAGAACTAGCTTAGTTGGTCTTTAAGGTGCTACTGGAAGGAAATTTTTTTTTTCATTTTGCTGTTATTTCAAATGTATTTATTTTATTACACAGAGCAATACTTCTTATCTCTAGCTGCTGCACATCATTTTCTTCTCTTTGTAGCTTCTCCTCACCTCTCCTCAAGAGTCATTGCAGTAGAGTGGGCAGAGCGTTGTGTTGGGGAGACTCAGGTTCAAGTCTCCATCCAGTCATGAATCTCACTGGATGTTTCTTAGCCTAACCACCACACTGGGTTCTTGGGAAATAAAAATGTTTGTGTGGGAGACGAAAGGTAGGTTGTGGGTTGGTAAAACACCACACACAAAATAATTTGCAGGCAATCATGTGCAGCAAGTTTGTTTTTCTGTGGTGTTGTAGCAGTGTGCAATCAGAAAACATGAGGGAGGAAAAGCACAGAGGATCGAGGAGTTGTGTCCAGCTGGTACATGAACATCACTTTAGTTTGATCAGAAAGAGTCAGGCTTTTGCATGCACTCAGTCTGGGCAATTACAAAAGGCTCAAGGGCAAAAGGTAGCTCAATTGCAAAAGGTAGGGCATCCACAAGGAAATGAACAAGGGCGTTCACATTTTCAAGTATCCCTATTTTGAAAAGTTTTTTTAAAAAAAAGAACAATGGGGAATTCCTACTGCATTAGTTCCACTTTCCTGACCAGATTGGACCATTTGGAACTCCAAACTCTGGGGAGAAAGTTGGGAGAGGGGAATGTTGGAAGCATCCTGTCCCCTTAAGACTTGTGGGAGATAATGCCATGTCATACAGTCCCATGTTTTCACTCACAGAAAGGCAAGCTTTACTACTCATCATAGGAGCAGGTACGGTGGTCACTTCAGCCTGATCCATTTCTTACCTTGCTTGCTCTCCAGGATTTCTCTGCCCCATCAAGCTTTGAGCTACTGGCCCACTTTCTCCCCCTACAAGGAGATCTTCCTTGAGGTTCTTTCCCCAGAATCAAAGCCCTTAACTCCACCTTCTGCTGCAAACATTTGCGTTACCCCCTCTACTGTCTCCTCCCTTGAATGGGCCACACTCTCCCCTCTTGAGGCTTTGGACCACAGACTCCAGCCCTGTCCAGCCCTTCCTCTTGCTTCCTCCATCTCTGTTCCTCTCCAACCCCACCGGGACCATTTCTGCTCTGACTACTCCTCTGACATTGGCTTCCTCTTTGGTTGGTCCACCCTGGTTCTCAGACTCACCCATATTTTGATACACATTTGAGAACTACATGGGACTCCAGCTTGGCCTGTTTGCAAGGCATGTGCTGATCTCTTGTGGTTTGACTAGTAGATGAGAAACTCCCATTCTCCCAGGTGGTCTTTGTGAAGGCTGTTAACAGGAATGGCTGCATTCCTTGCAGTCATTTGCGTCTTCCTTGAATTATCCCTTACAGAGCTGTCAGTATAACTAACTTCTCGGCTGTCGGATGCAAACTCTTCCTTGCTCTAATTACTGGTTCATCATTGTCCATAAAGGAGAACATCTGCTGGCAGCTCCCACAGCAGCTGCCTTCTTAAGGCTTTGCTTCCTCTCCAGAGTGTTCCTTTTGGAGCTGGGGGTGGGGAGGGGGAAGGCCGCTCTGTATTCTCAGATATGTCTTCATTGAATCTCGCTGTGTTCAGGTACAAAGCCTGCCATGGGTTTTAATTCATACAGTCATCCAGCATGGAGGAAATAAATAAATGGCAGGCACCCAAACACATTCTCTCCACACAGATTCAAATGAAGGTGTGGAGTGGCTTAAGAGGAGTCTGGCTTCTGTTCTTCTGTGTGACTTCTGAGCTGGCACTCAGCAAGGCATCCTCCATTCCAACAAAGTGATAAGAACATTAGAAGAGGCCAGCTGGTTCAGGCCAGTGGTCCCTCTAGTCCAGGATCCCGATCCATCACTACAGGGGATGGAGGAGGAATTGGCTTGATCTGCTTTTTGTAATGGTCCAAACCAATTTGATGCCCCTCAACTTGTTGTGATTCAAGGACCCGCCACCCGCTTGGGGATAGGAAAGATACATGGACACAGTATATTAGGTTAATGGGCTAAAAAAGGCCACAACTTTATTGATTACAGCATGTGAGAGGTCTTGGCTTAGGCATTGGATAAAACAACAGAGCGTGACTCCACCCCCTCAGGGAGGGGTGAGTCTAACAAGGGTTAACCACCAGTGGGAGGAGCCTGTTGATGCAAATACAACTGAAAGCTCCCCCTGATGTCACTGGGGGTCGTGCAGCGAAATGGAAGGGAAGTGCTGCTGCGGCTGCATTTGAGTGGCTAAACCCCGCCCCCAAGCCTCCACCTGGTTGGTTGGCTACCTGGGGGCGTGGCGTGGCACATGCATTGTCTCTTTCTTCAGATCTCTTTTCTACAGATCAGTTACATTTGTTGTGAGACATTGGTGATATATGCAGTATAGGGTTGGGAAGAAAAGGGGGGCGGGAGAGAGGGGAGTGGGGTGGTAAAGCCTGTGTTCTTTTACTTAGTGTATACATGGTTTTTTTGTGTCAGGATCACTTAGGTAGGTTCTCTTTCTATTCACCTGTTATGTTTCCTTGGTGATGAGAGATGTTGGGGTGGCCTAGGGTGTGGTTGATTGTCTTTGGTTGACTGCAATGGGATTTGTTTGTGCACGTGTCATATTGAATCATACGCTGTCAGTGGGTTCGTGTTGTTGTCTTGTTGGGCTGTGTATGTGATTAAGGGGAGCCATACTGGAGTGAAGGCATCCTCTTCTATTTCTCCCCGTGTCAGTTTCATTCTATTAGTTAGCTTTTCTAGAAAGGCTGTTTCTAAGGGGATATTTCTGATCCTTACATTTAGGTGTCCAATGTCAATCTTGGAGCAGGCTAGACAAAGTGGATTACCAAGCGTGCTTCATCAAAATGCACAGTTCCTTATCATCACATAACACTGGCACCCGTAGGCCCCGTCACATTTCACCTCTTGCAAAGTGAGGGCTTTGCAATCGGATCACAAGCTAGCTGGAACAACCACAATGTTCTTTCCCACGCAGACTGGGAGCAGCCCTATTTGCTGATTGTGCTCCACGCCCAGGAAGGGAAGAGACATGGGGAGGCTAGTTATTGTGCCCCGTAAAAGACTCGCTTTTAACTTAATCACCCAAAATGGGACTTTCTGCACAATTAGGTGCTCAGTCCCCGAAGCATTCTGTAATCATGCTGATAGGAACTAATTAACTTTGGCTTTTCATTTCATGGATTCGAGCTTCTCATTTACTCTTCCCATTGGCGGGTTTAAAGCAAGGTGAAGAACAGCAGGAGAGGCATTTTGCAAATGCCCTAGAAGAGACAAACAGAAGGACAGGGGGCAGGTGTTTGTTTTCTGTTTTAACCTGGGAAAACTCAACTGGGAGGTAAAGACGGCGAAATGAGGGAGAGCTGGGTGACCACTGGATTTTAGGCATCTACCCAGATCCATTTTAGAGAAGAATCATGAACACAGGAGCTGAGGGGGACCATTTTCTGCCTGAGGGCACATTTTCTTCTGGGCGACATTCCAAGAGCCACATGCCAGTGGTCAGCAGGGCCAGAGGCAAAAGTGGGAAGAACAAGAACATTTCTATGGTGAGCTGGTTTGCACACAAACTCAGACACACCACTCTGTCCTCCATCTAGGTGAGCAAGAGGTACTATCAGAGCTCAAGGGCACATTCCAGCCATGCAATAAACCCCAAGCAGGGCTGGTGAGGGATGTGGCTGGGGAGAGTCCCAAGGGCCAGATAGAAAGCCTGGAAGGGCCACATTTCTCTCTCTCTCCCCCTCCCTCCTGGTTTACAGTGGTACCTCGGGTTACAGACGCTTCAGGTTACAGACTCCGCTAACCCAGAAATAGTACCTCAAGTTAAGAACTTTGCTTCAGGATGAGAACAGAAATTGTGCTCCAGCGGCACGGCAGCAGCAGGAGGCCCCATTAGCTAAAGTGGTGCTTCAGGTTAAGAACAGTTTCAGGTTAAGAACGGACCTCCGGAACGAATTAAGTACATAACCCGAGGTACCACTGTATTTATTTTTAATTGAGTGGGTTGTTGATGATGCTGTTGCCGTTGTTTAAAAAACCTTGGCAATGCCTCACCTCTCAGGGAAGTGGGGAATGCGTAGTATTCCAAACTTAGGTAGACACTCCGGTTTACAGCAAGGACGAGGAGAGCGGCATTCAAAGCACAAAAAAGTGCTTCTCTCATGAGCTTGTTGAATGCAAGGCCAAAAATAAAAGCAAAGTCACTGGATTAATTATTAAAGGAAGAAGCGGGGGAGGGGGAGGCGGAGAGGGAGCTGATTTACTTCTATGCACACCCCAATCACCCAGCGGGGGGGAGAAGCTGAAATGGCTAGTCAGCATCTGTTGGAGGCGTGAAGATAAATGAGTGAAGAAAGGAGATAAATGCATACAAATTGAGCTCACATCTGTACCGTTAATATATCTCTTTTGAAAAGCTCGTGTCATCAGTTGGAGTGCAGAGCCCTGCTGTTCAACCCCCCTCCCCCAGCCCCCCACCCTTCGGATTTGGACTTTTAACCACAGGATCAATAACAGTCCGGATCTGGTGGCTCTCGCTTCCCTTCCCCATTGGCAGCTCAGGTCTTCCGCAAGCCCTTTTCACATGGTCAGAGACACAGGCTGAAGCTGTGCAGGTGGAGAACCAGGATCACACCCCACTGTCCCTGCTCCTGACCTACAGTGAGAGCTGATCCATTGGGACAAATTGAGCACTCCCCCACCAACTTCAGTTTACTCATCACCCAGCCTCTTTGCACACAACCAGTCCAGAGGATACCACTGCCAACCAGCTTCCTTTAGTGTTGCCATGGTAGAACTGAGCAGAGAGGAAGGTGGGGACCAAGCTAGGATTAGGTGGCTATTGCTGTCAATGGCTCTGTCTCCCTCCCTGCACCAACCACCACTGCTAACCTGCATGCATTCTTGGGCTCTGTGTGCACTGAATAATGGCTATGTTCTACCTCTACTTTCAGAGACAGTATACTTTTGCATGTCAGTTTCTGGGAATCACAAGGGCGAAGTGTGATATTGCAGTCGGCTTCTGCTTGCAGGCTTCCCATCAGCATCAGATAGGGCTACAGCTTAAGAAGTAACAAGTTAAAAAGCGCAAGTTCTGTTTTTGCTTGGGTGTGTGGGCACTCCACTTTCTACATCTGCTCATTGGGAGAATACTCCATTTATTCGCAATCTGCCTCTCTTGTTCCATAACTGCTAAGCTTACTCCAGAGTTCTGATGCAGCACTGTCAGAGGCTTTTTGAAAGTCTTAAGTACACAATGTCATATGAATCACCTCCATCTACTGTATATGCTTGTTGCTGAGAAAGGGACTTACTCTGCTCTGCTTCAGCAAGACTTGTTCTTCTGCATGCTTTTGGACACTCTCTCTCCTTATGGTCAGAAACACTGTTGAGAGAGGGCATTTGCACAAGCCAAGTATATGTGCATACAGATCACAGGCCTCAGACTCTAGCCTTTTTGACAAAGTGGGGGGGTGGCTGTGCAGGTCCAGGAGCAGGGGACAGCAATGCACCATTTTGTTATCACTGTTTACTTTCCTGCCACAGCAGTACCTATTTATCTACTTGCACTGGCATGCTTTTGAACAGCTAGGTTGGCAGAAGCTGGGTCAGAGCAATGGGAGCTCAACCCATTGTGTGAATTTGAACAGCTGACCTTCTGATTGGCAAGCCCAAGAGGCTCAGTGGTCTAGACCACAGTGCCAACCATGCTGTGTAAATGTTACGGTGCTCTGTTGCGCCAGAAGCGGTTTAGTCATGCTGGCCACATGACCCGGAAAGCTGTCTGTGGACAAACGCTATCTCCCTCGGCCTGAAAGCAAGATGATTGTAGGAATTGGGTGCATCATGCATCTAGAAGTGAGAATGGTTGGAGTTAAGAGATAGAATGGCAGCATTAGACCAGAGCAGTGGATCATAATTACATCCAAGTGCCAAAAACCCAAGTCTAAACTGAATTCAGTTAAGGGCAGATCTGAGTTAGGGGAAGGCTCAGTAGCAGGAGTGGCTAATTGTTGTCCTTTGGATACTGCTGGGCTACAGTTCCACCAACCCTGGCTAGGTCATGCCGGATAGGGTTTATGACTACTAGAGTCCATCAACATCTGGTGGGCCAGAGGTCCCCATCCCTGGTCTACTAAGCACCATCAACTGAGCCTCTCTTTCTGATATAAACATGAAGATTTCTCTGTTGTCTCTCTCTTCTATTCCTCTGTCCCTTCAATTATTATTCATAATGGAGAAAGCTACAGGGCCCTCCAGGTCAAACTATTTGTCCATCTGGCCCAGTATTGTCTACTTGCAACTCTGGGGAACTGGTCGCCTTCCAGATTTTGCTGGACTACAGCTCCCTTCACCCTTGATCATTGGCCAGGCTGGCTGGAACTGATGGGAGCTGGAGTCTTAACAATGTCTACCAACTTCTGAAGGCCCACAGATTCCCCACCCCTGCTCTGATCTGACTGACAGCACTTCTCCATGATCTTAGGCAGAGCTCTTTCACAGCACGTTTCCTCTGATCGCCATAACCAGAGATACCAGGGATTGGATCAGGAATCCCCTGCGTACAAGGCATGTACCTTACTACCCTGCTAGCCCAGGGATACATGGCCCTCCAGGCCTTTCTGGCTGGCCCTCAGAACTCACCCCAGGCCATGCTCATCACCAGCCCTGCTTTGAACCCCAGCAGTTCTTGCCTAGCTGAAATGTGTCCTTGAACTCTGGCAAGGTCTCTTGCTTGCCTGGATGGCGGTTGCAGAGTGATGTGCAATCAGTTCCTCCGGCATATCTTCTGTTAGACTGGGTTGCAGTGTTGCCATGTTGCATGGCTTCTGCGGGACTGCGAAAGCCCTTGCCTTGCTAGCAGATTCAACTCTGCTTTCCCAGCAATGGCGACAGAGTTTCCTTTCATTCTTTTGCTGCGTTGCCACCCCTGCTCTCCTGCTCCGTTTCGGGGTGAGGCATTCATTCTTTTTAAAAAAGACGCAAACACAAAAGAAAGTTACAAACAAACGAATAAATAAGCTGTCGACATTTGAAACTGACCCCTTTCCGCTCACAGGTTAATATTATTATTCCTATTTATAGCGCTCACATTTGTAGTGCTTAGGGCTTCGTAATGTCACCTCAAAGTGAAGCTGCATTCCGCTGATTTTTATCTGGAACAAATGACATCAAACTAGAGACTGAAAGGGAAGCGTACTTTAAAAGCTAATTGATGGAAATTTATTTCAGAGTTAGTACTCAAACAACTGGGGCGGGGGGGTGTGTGTGGAGTGTGTTGAGAATTGCTGCTAGTTCTTTTCTTTCCCTTGCATGGTGAGTTCCCACCCCACCCCACCCCCCGTGGAAATAAAGACACATGACACAATTATTTAAGGTTAATGGGCTAAATATGGTCACAACTTTATTGGTTACAGGTGATGAGCGGTATTGGCTTAGGCATTGGTCCTAACAGACTATCCAGCTTCAGCCTGTCTGCTTGAAGTCCGGGAAGGGTTAACCACCAGTAGGGGGAGTCCTGCTGATGCACATCAACTAGGAACTCCCCTGGGGTCACCACTCGGGGGCGTGCCTTAGGCCCTCACCTCCATAGGCTTCGGACAGGGCCACACCCCCCCGGAATCCTTTATCGGACTACCCTTCAATATGCGGGGCAGGTGATGGCACTTCCTCCCCTCTTCCATCTACAAAACAATACCAATACGCCCACAATCCCACCTCCTCTGCAGGGCGGAAGTGGCTTTCCCTCCCCTCCCCTCTCCTCTCCCCACCACCTGCAGCTCACTTCATTCAGTAGACTCAGCCAAGACTAGGCTTAGGTTGGTGGCCCTCCCAGCTTGGTGCCCCAGATAAATGCCAAGCTCGGCAAACCCTAAAGCCGGCCCCACACCCAGAGGCGGAGCTAGCTGCTCCGGTACCCAGAGCGGCGCACATGCTGTGCACCTGGGGGGGGGTTATCCGTCTGCGGGGGTGGGGCTAGCATCCCAAGGGGGTGCCGCCCATGGTAAGCATCCCGGGGGGGGGGGGCGGCGCAGGATGTCATCCCCCTCAGGGATGACACCCGGGACGAACCGCACCCACCACACACCCCTTCCTCCACCAGTGCCCACACCCTGATTCTAACATGGAATCCACATTTCATGTGATAATTATGTACAGTATAGTACTGTTACACTCTTGTCTTCACCCATGTAACAGATGACTGGCAGGTGTGTATGTACTTCACTACCTCAATTTTTATTTACTTATTTGTATACCGCTTATATGTCCAAATAGCTTCTAAGCTAGGGTTGCCATAGTTCAAAAAGTGAAAATCCAGCCAGAAAAGTTGTTGCGCTTCTTCTTCCCCAAAATTGTTGGGCTATTTCTGAGGGAAATAGGCAAAAAGGACACTGACGACATGGACAATAACAACACCATCAGGGCATTGAAATATCCTTAATTAGAATATATAATAAAACAAGCTGGTTGTAAAAAAGGAAGAAATAAAAGAAAGAAACATGACAATCAAAACAGGGTTTTTTAAACCAGTTGGAACAATGCGATCAGAAGTTGAGCCTGGGTGCCTTTGTTGTTATAAGAACAACTGTGTATCATTCACCTTTACTGTGTTTGCTGCAAATAACATCAGTATGCCATAGTTGATACATCAAGCATCATAGGAGCCAACTCCTAGGGGCTGTGATTGGCATTCCCATTCAAAAGGCATGTGTGTGCACTGTGGAGGTGGGGCTTACCTGGGCCCCCACAATATTTTATTCAAGTTGGCACCCCTATAAAGCGTGAAACTAGTCTCAAACACAGTGCAGTTCCTTCCACCACCAGTTGAGACTTCTCTGTGGTGGCCCCCTGATTATGGAGTGCCCTCCCCCTGAAAGTATGGTGTTTCAACTCCAGGTTAAAACCTCCCTGTTTCCCTGGGCATTTCTGGGATGTTAGCCCACTGCTCTAATCAGTGTGTTTGGAAGTTTAATTTTATATTTTTAACTGCTGTTACTTTGTTATGATGATGGTTTTTATTGTTTTAAATTTTTTAAGTGGTTTTGTAAACCTGCCCTGAGATCAATCGATGAAGTCAGGTTTAAAATGTCCTTAATAAATAAACATTGCTTTTAGCAACAGTAAATCGGTTTAATATGCTCCAGTTCCATTGCTCAAAGCTTAGCTACACTGATGGGTTTGCAGGGGCAAAGAGTCAGCACAGGAGATGCCTCTCCCCTCTCTCTTCATGTGGTTACATCTTTATGTAACGGGAAGAAACTATGTGTGATGCACTATCCTGCCTTGTGCTAGATATTTGCATTTCTGATTATGACCCACAGATAGCAGTGATACTGTCTGTGTGTGTGTGTGTGTGTGTGTGTGTGTGTGTGTCAGTGCTCCATCAGCGCTGCCTCTTAATGCATGCTGCTTTGGGTATCAGGCCTAATTGAACCATGTCCTCATCTTCCATAAGACAAAAGTTACTGAGTGATGAGTGGATTGAATTTCAGCCAGCAGATACTTATGAAGTTAGATTGGCAGTTGATTTTTATATGACTGATAGTTTACTTTGTACTAAATTTAAAATCTTACGACACCCATATTGTCGAAATGAATTATTCATTGATGTATCGTACATTAATCTGGTGTTGTAATGATGTATTGGTAATGTGGTGTTCCTCTTGTGTTGTGAGCTACTTTAGGCACATTATGTAGAAAAGTGGCATCCATATTATTATTATTATTATTATTATTATTATTATTATTATTGATTGCAGATGCCACCATGCTTTTTAGGTTTCCGCCCCGCACCCACCTGCCCCCCAGATCATCTTAATCTAATCTCTCGTACACTGTCAGTTCCTCCATCTATCCATCTCTGACATCCCCAGTGTGGCAGGATGCCAGATGGTGCCCCATTAGGTCACATTTGCTTATTGTTTGGTAAACAGCAGTTTAATTTAAGTGCTGAGTTGACAGCTTGTCCTCAAAAGACAATTTTCACATTGCAATGTTTCAAATGCCAGCTTGGCTTTCTAGTATAATGTTATTTCAACTGCCTTAAAGGGATAAAGTTCCCTTTGATTAAAAAAAGGAGGAGGGGGGAGCCCAGGGGAACTGAACTGTGTGTTTTGATGTTGACAGACCTGAGTGCATGAACTGGCAAACCTTGGACTGGATTTTCCCAGGCGCTTTGGGGCTGGCTACGGGTCTTCTTGCTTTTATGAGCCTGGAAGCTCAGCCTGTCCAATAATCATCATGACTGGCAGAATTCTCCCCTGTTTGTTCTACGCTTAGCAGTGATTTAGAGGATGTGTGTGTCGGTATCAGCCAGGTTTGCAACCAGGAGCTGCTGGAATCCATTGTACGGGTGTTGTGAGCATTTAAGCACCAGGTGCTCATATTAGCGAAAGCCCTTGATAGAATGTTTGAGGGCAGGATCCAGGTAAGCATGGCTAGGCTCATTTCTACCCTGCAGTTTGTCCCTGTTGCAAGCATCATGATTAAGCGAGCACTGCTTTGTGCTATAAATGTGCATATTCACTTGCTGAATCTCTATTCTGGCCTCTGGCCCTTTATTTGTGATTCATACAGAACATAGCCTGGCTTCAGCTGCCTATACTCTGGTAGCCTCCAGGTTAGACTACTGCAATGAGCTGTATATGGGGCTGCCTTTGGAGACAGTTCAGAAATGGCAGCTAGCGCAGAAGGCAGCAGCTACATAGATTGTTCACAGGAACAAGAAGGTGTGAACACGTACCACTGCTTTGTTTCCAGGCCCAATTCATGCAGTGCACTCCTGGTACTTTTCTTTTCCTTTGTAGCCCTAGCCGCAGCTGTGAAGGAAGGTTCTTGAATTCAAGCCCCAGATGCAAAGATTGTTGCAGAAAACAGGGTTGGTTCAGTGCCAAATGCACACCCAATTTTGGGCAGGTTTGGCTCCATTCAGGAGCTCCTGAGTTGAGCCCATCCCAGCGGGACTTTCTATTGGCACCAAACTTAAAAGGCACTGACTTGCAGTAGAACAATCACGAGTGCATTCTAAGACTCTAGATTGTTTCTCTGCAGCCTGTCATATGACAACAGATGTGGGGAAGAGGGGCATGGCTGGAGGAAAATGGCCTCCTGGGTGAAATTAAGAACCAACGGGAGTCCTAATTTGGCCCCTATCGCTGACATAGAGAGACATGCTACCCCATGTCTTAACTTTGACACTGAGGACCCATCTGCACTGTGCATTTAAAGCAGCATTGTATCACTTGAAACAGTCATGGCTTCCCCCAAAGAAACCTGGGAAATGTAGTTTCTTAAAGGTGCAGAGAGTTGTTAGGAGATTCCTATTCTCCTCACAGAGCTACCATTCGAAGAGTTCTCCAGGAAGAGGGATTGATTCTCTGGGAAGAAAGAATGCTTAAGAACTGTAGCTCTGTGAGGGAAATAAAGGTTTCCTAACCATTCTCAGCACCCTTAACAAACTACAGTTCCCAGGATTCTTTGAAGGAAGCCGTGTCTGTTTAAAGTAGCATGATACGGGTTTAAATGCATGGTGTGGTTACAGCCTGAGGCACATACCTGCTAGGAAGGTGAGTGGGTGTGTTTTTCTGCCAACTTATGGTGAGAGTTACATCATGGTGTCTGTCTGACTTATTTTGTACAAATTTCTTGTTGCAATAACATATGTCTGCAAGTTGGTTCCAGAAAATGAAACATCTGTGCACATGGAGAGAAGTGAACATGTGTATGTTGTGTGTATGACTTTGTTCTCCAAGTACCCAAGCAGAGGTTTTTTCCCCTAGGAATGGATGAACCAACCTATTTCTATCTGGGGTCAATTTCACAATTGTAGGTCTGTTCCGTGCTTTCTTTTGTGGATTGTTTATAAAAACGCACAGCCAACCCCCCCCCAAAAAAAATCACGTTTAAATTGTTCACACCTTCCCCCAAATCACACAGTTTATACAAAATGCAATTGTCCCGTAAAATATCCATTTGGGGACACATTTTTAACAGGAGTTGTTTTGCAAAATCAGGAAAGATGCATAATGCAATGGGTAGCTGCTTCCTGACCCCTGCATAAGCCTGGGACCAACAAATTAGGTCGCTCTGTTTTACAATGTGGACCAAATGAATTTCTCCTCTATTCCACATCTCCCACAGCCTTACACGCTGAGATCTTTTTATCACAAAAGGCTGAGGATTGGGTCTTTTGCTCTCTGTATGTAAATCATATGTGCTACCCCTGAGCTGAGGTCTCACCCAGTTTATTTTAGGAACTGCTCTTTTTAAATGTGAAAACCCTGCAATTCAGCCCCCTTCCCCATTCACACACTTTTTGGATAACAAATAACAGTTGGTGGCTTTCTGCTACATTGCCGGAAACAACAGGTTATATAAGTAGGTCAAGAAAGAGTCAATTATAAGAGAACTTGTTCAGTTAGCAGAGATGGATGAACATCCTAGGATGACTTAGTTGGAATCTGCATTACAGATGGTCTCAACCCCAGGAGATAGTTTAGCAAAATCTTCTACCGCTGATATATTCCAATTCCACATTGTCTGCAGATTCAGCCATCTGTGGCTGAGAAAAAGGTGTTTGTCATGGTATAATATCCCCAGCAGAAGAATCTGGGTGATGTTGACCACATGTGATCGGAATGCAAGTGGTTTAGAATAGCATGTATGTCCAAGGGTTGCACTGGACTCTTGAGTACGCAAGACATACTTTTTTTTTTAAGGTCTGTTCCATTAAGTTCAGTTCATTAATTTACATTATCTGTAGGTCAACCCTTTTAAAAAAAATACAATCCCTGCATAAGAACAATCGTTACACGTTACATGCATCACCTGGCCTACAGCACAAGCAATTGCAATTTCTTTCAACAACTTATTTCTTTGTTTCTTAGTCCTTTTTTCACTTTTGGTTTGGTTTGGTGCTACTTCTCAATGTGTGGGATGGTTTCCATGCTCACATGTTATCTCATTTCATTCTCAGAGCAACCCAATAATATGAGTTAAGCAGCAAGGGAAATGAGTGTCCCAAGGATACCCAGTGAGTTTCATGACTGAATGGGGATTGGAACCCAAGTCTGACAGTTGTAAGCCCAACACTTTGACCCAGTGCACCACACTGGCTCACAAACCCAGGGGGAGGGAACTCTAGGCCGGGGACCAACACGACCTTCCAAGTTTCTTTGTCTGCCTCTCTTTGTCTGACCTGGTCTCTCCAGGTCATGCCCCTCTCCCCAGACCACACCCTTATTGACCCTGCTTTGCACTCCAACCATTTTTGCCTAGCTGGAAAGTGCCATTGAATTCTTGCTTGTCTGGATGGAGATGACGGGGAGGGGGAGAGTAGCCTACTATACAAAGGCACCATTTGTTGCTCTACCCATTTTCCTCTGGTCCTGCCCACTGCTGTTATGTGGCCCTCAGAATGTTGCCCTTAAGGGAATGTGGCTGAAAAAGGCTTGGCACCCCTGCACTGTCTATCCCTATCCAGACATTCTCTCTCAGGTGTTTTCCATCATGTGTGTTGGGAGAGGAAGGACACACTTGCTGACCTCTGTCCTCTCCATTGCATTCCTGATGATCCAGTCTTTTAGAGGCTGGCTGCACCATTTAGAGCCCTGCACCAATCAGGGCTCTAAGTCACCTGAGGAGCCTCTACATGCAGTGCTGCTCCCAGATTCAGGCATTTAGCCCCAGTGCATGGAGGCTGATGGGGCTGGGTTGCCAGGTGTAAGAGCAGCAAGCACTCCCCACACCAGGCATAGGCAAACTCGGCCCTCCAGATGCTTTGGGACTACAATTCCCATCACCCCTGACCACTGGTCCTGTTAGCTAGGGTTCATGGGAGTTGTAGTCCCCAAACATCTGGAGGGCCGAGTTTGCCTATGCCTGCCTCCCACTCTCCCCCATGAAGGGAAAACATGAGAGGGACCTCTTGGATGGGGCTACTGTTGTTCAACAATTGTGAGGAGTAGGAGGCAATCCCTAGATTATTTTTCATAGAGGGCCAATAAAGGTGCTCTTTGAGGGCTACTCATAATGCCACCGCCATGAAGGCTGCTTCACATGTTGAGTTTCCATGGCATGGTCAGCGAGTGCATAGTGCATCTGCTTTGTGAAAGCTAAGCAAGTCAAGGTCTGGATGGGAGGCTGTCATAGATTCCTAAATCTGGCATTTGGAAAAAGATGAAAGGCAGGGTGTGAATGTACTAAATTAAATAAAATAAATAACAGGCAAGCAATTTGCACGCAGGGACTCACCATGCTGAACCAGCAGTTCTATGTTGACATGGGTTTAAACAAATCTGTGATTGACTGACTGACGGCTGATCCAGCACTTTTTATCCATCTCTCTGCAAGCCACTAGAAATGAACAGCGTTTGGTGGCACGGAGAAATTTGCTGGAGGAGCTTCTGCACAACAGTGTTTCACACGGAGTGCAACATCACAACCTGTGCTTGTGTACCAGGCCTGGGGAGTGGCCTGAATTGGACTTTTATCCCTGTGTCCTTAACTTGGTTTTGTTTTGACATGTCCTTCCCTGTATGGTCCTTGTACAGTGAAACCTGTTTTACGTGGCAATGCCTTTATAACACAGCCCTGCTCTTCTCCTTGTTGTCTTTCTGCAGGTGGGCCAAAAAGGGACACATTATAAAGGAAGCATCGGGGGACTCTTACGAGACCATTGTTGACCATACCTATTTTTTTGAACCAATCTCTTGCGAGGTGACCAACGCTTTAGGTAGCACGAACATCAGCAGGACAGTCGATGTCTATTGTAAGTACAGCTCAGCTGCTGAACTATCAGGAGTTTATGTGATAGGGCTAATCCTTCGTAATTTGAGAGTTGCCTTGTGGATGATAACGGTGCAGTTTCTTAAGGGAATGAGATGGACAATCAATCCATCAGTGGTGAAAAAGGAAGCCAGAGAAAGGACCTAAATAATAATGGTCCAGCTGTTGTTTTGGTTAACCTTCACCTGGAAAACCAGGCACACATCAGCCTTTTGTGCTAAAGGTGGAGAGGTTTTGTCCTGCGCAGTAGCAAGTCACCATGAAGTGCTCTGAATGGGACAGATGCAACCCTCTACAACAGGGGCGGGGACTCTTTTTGACTCAATGCACCAGATCCTCATCTGTCCCCACCCCTGCAGTCTAGCTTTGATGGGTGGATGGGACAACCTACCTGTCAATCATCTGACATCAGGTTATCCTTGGCACTGCACATCCCAAGCTCACGAAAGCTGACTGGTTCCCAGGTGCTTGGAAGCCACAGTGCAAGGCCTTTGGGGTTGGCCCTATGCTTGTCAGTGCTGAGCAAGGGACTGCAAAGCTTCTTCCCCATGAGGAAGCCAATCTAGCCTCATCTCTACTTTCCCCACACCTGCATGGCATATCCTGTCAGGTGTGGGGCAGGTGGGCAGGGGAAACGACCTTTCTGAGCCAAATGGGCCCATACGCCAGAAGTTTTCCACCCCTGCCCTCTGCTTTGATCCAATTTTGTCTGCTAAGACTACCCAGTACCCAGTGCACAGAACTAATGCAGCACTGGAGAGGCAGGCAGAATTGTAGCTTGGCAGTGCCTTTGTACCACAGACCATGCCCAGCATGTACCACCTGCCCACATGGCAGGTTGGCTGCTTCAAGCTAGACTGCCATGGCCATTCAGGCCAACAGCCTGAGACTCTTTCGTAACTCCTAGGGACCCACAGTTCCAGAACTATGAAAGTGACGCCTTAGTCACCCTATCAGAATGATTTTCTGTTTTTGTGAAGTTCATGTGTTCATATGTTCAAAGCTACTTTGGAAGAGATGGAATAAATGTCTCTGGATTAGGCTTCAAGCCTCCATTTCTTCCTCTAGTCAAGAATCCAAAGCCACAACAAGGGAGAGATCTAATTCATGCATTATGTCTCTCCTTGGGTGATTGCATGGTCCCTTATTGCCCTTCCCTTACCTGCTATGAAGAATAGTTTTGTTGCTGTCCTATTCTGCAGATACCTATTCTGTGACAAATCTCTTATTATAGTTGGGCCACGCATGATGACGGAACCACAGTCCCTTCTTGTTGACCTTGGATCAGACGCTGTATTTAACTGTGCTTGGATCGGAAACCCGTCGCTGACTATCGTCTGGATGAAGCGGGGCTCGGGTGTGGTAAGGATGCTTAAAATCAGCTCAACATTTGAGGGGAAGTTTGAGGGCTGAGTGCCGAGTGCCCTCCAGACTGGTGTTTTGTGTTGTGTCGTTTTTGCTATTATATTCTGCAACATGTTCTTGACACAATGTTGTGCTGGATTTATATTGGGTCGTCCACACATCATTCTGCTTTATTTTTTATTTTAATTTTTTGCAATACTTCCCTAGTGCCACCACACGTGCAGTATACATTTAAAGCAGTATCACACCAATTTATTATTATTAATAATAATAATGATAATAATAATAATAATTGAATTTATATACCACCCTATATCCAGAGGTTCAGGGCAGTTTACATAAATTTAAACAGTCTTGCCCCCCCCCCCCCAGTATCCTGGGAACTGTAGTTTGCTGAGGGAGATGAGAGTTGTAAAGCGACCCCATTCCCCTCACAGTGCTACAATTCTGAGTGGTTTAATAATCAATCCCTCTTCACAGGGAACTCTGGAAATTGTAGCTCTGGGAGGGGAATAGGGGTCTCCTAACGTGACCCGGAAGTGTCTCCGGACAGCGCTGGCCCCTGGCCTCTTAAGTGAGATGGGCGCACAACCCCAGAGTCTGTCAAGACTGGCCCGTACGGGCAGGGGTACCTTTACCTTTAACAACTCCCAGCACCCTTAATATACTACACTTCCCACAATTGTGTCTGGAAAGGCTATGGCACAGCAAAAGTGGGAACGGAAAAGCCCCCATAACATTTGTGGTAGGAAAGGTCACAGGATTTCAGCAGGAAGTTACAGGATATGCACTGACAGGAAATAGAGTCATATAACCACCCTGAAACTACTAGAGGTGCAACCAGCTTGAAAGCAAGATCAAATTTGACCACCCCAATAGCATCAAGAGTTCAAATCATTGTAAATGTAAATATTGTAAGTATAAGGGATGCTTTGAGGGGGGGCTCTACTGAGTCAGACCATTGGTCCATCTAGCTCGGTTCTGGCTACACTGGTTGGCAATTACTGTCCAGGGTTTCAGGAAGGCGTCTCCTCCAGTCCTACCTGGAAATGTCAGGGATTGAACCTGGGACCTTCTGTATGAAAAGCAGGTGTTCTGCCACTGAGGCACAGCCTCTCCTCAATACTGGTTCTTGCAGGCCCAAATGGTGGCTTCAGCTCACATGACATCATTCTCTTTCTGCCTTTATTGCCTAGAGTTTTGTGGCAGGTGGGTGCTCTGTGCATTGTAGATATCATGCTCGTCTCACAAAGTGTAGCAGCTATGAACATGAATCATAATTTAAATCTGAGCTCATCCCTAAGACTGGGTTAGCCTTTGATAATCTCCTGCCTCATCACCAGCCCTTCCCCCACCCGCCCATCTACAAGGCAGAGATAAGAATAATGGGCTGCTCTTCACTGTAGTTGTAATGAACACAGAGGTAATGCATTGTTCCAAAGAGATAATCTGCAGCAGGAAGTCGGGGGGCACTGTTTTGTAGCACATTATAGACTGAATAATAATAATAATAATGCCAGAAGACTGAGCAGTACAGGAGATAGTTGTGTACCATATCACTACATCCCATGTGAGGTTCTTTGAGTGGTTGTGGAAAGCCTGTGAAAGTAAATATTGAGTAGTAGCAAAGTCTAAGTCATGGAGTGGACTCTTGGATTTGTTCATTGGATTAATCCTTTGCTCTCAGCCTCGCTGCTCTTGCTTTCTGCTGGCGATTCCCACAGCAGCAGGATCAAATATCAGTGTTATTTGCAGTTCAGAAGGGACAACAAGCTGTTGCTGAGCTGGTAGATCAAACATGTGAACGATCTGTGGCCCGCCTTGAAATATACAAAACTGGGCATGCCTGCTGCATCCTGCAGTTAACTCAGAGCGTCATTATTGTAGCCTAAGGGGGGGGGCAGCTGGGATTCTGAGGAAACTTGCATTCTGTAGTCAATTCCACATTCTGTGTGATTCCACATATCCCAGTGTTCACAACCAGGGCTGGCCCAGCCAGGAGGCAAACTAGAGCAGCCACCTTGGACAACAGAATCCTGCAAGGAAGCACCCCACAGGGACCCCACCCTGCTACCAGGTTCGCATGGCAGCATCTTCTGGCAAAATCTCATGAGATCTCACCAGAAACTGCCACCGTAGAACCCCAGTCAAGAAGGCTTTCGCAGCTGGGGAGGCAACAGTGTCTCATTCTGCCCCAGTGAAATGGGATGGGCCACCCCGGATTTTATCCCAGTGTTGAGAACTGTGCAGTCACCTGCCCTTTCCATTCTGCTGCTGTGTAGTGAAGAGGCTCATTATCTCACTGCCTGGAGTTCTGGGCCTGGCAAATGTATGGATGTGTTTGATCACTTTTGGACTTCCAGATAAGAGCAACAGGAGGCATCAATTACACTGGACTGACTGACATGGTCAGGACAGTGCCCCTTCCATTCATTCCACATATAGAAGCTAATCAAGCCTGCATTCAACACTATCAATGGAGCGGTGTCCGCCACTGCATTAAGGGGCAGCAAGCTAGGTGAGGGAGCACACACAGTGGCCCGTTTGGCAGAAACAGTACTGGCCTTCAACATCTCTCCACCATAACCTGCACTCCAGCATCTGCCACCCAAGGTGCCTGCCTCGCCATCCCTAATGGAAGGGCCGACCTTCCTTGGTTGCAAGCTGCACTGGTGGCAGCAGGCAGTGGTGGCTGTCCAGAGATGGCAGCGAATGTTCTCAGCACTTTCAAAGAAAAGAGGGGAAATTTTAGGCCAGGAGGTCAAGGAGGCTGATTTATGTAACTGGACTAATAAAAAAAAAATGAAAGGTACGTTTCCATGGCAGTCACAGCACTTTCCACATTTCCACTGCTCAAAGGGGATCTTTGCAAAGTAACCCTAATAGAAGTTGAATTGATTCCCATTATGAGCAGCATCTGGGTTAACCAAAGGCCAAGGCAACCGCTTTGCCTCTTTGTGACAGGTGGAACTTTGTAAACCATCTCCACGTTTGGCTCTTTTTGTGAACAGTCCTTGCTTACAGAGCACTGCACAGCTAAAGCTTAAGGACAAATAGCCTCCTGGCATCAACCCAGTCCTGGATCCAGTTTCCTAGGACTGTGCATGCCTATTCATCACCTAGGAGCTTCAGCATGCAGTGATAACTTGCATGTGTGGACGGTCCATCACAGATGCTGTATCACCAGTAGTCATTGGTGCTCATTGAGACTAGCATGGTGTGGAAAGCAGAGAGACCAACAGTAGGTGGAGCCACTCCCTGATTAGTTGTAAGTAAGAAGACAGGTTGAGGTTGGTGGGGCAGTGCCTCATTACCCTGAATTGACCACTCTCCACTGAATATTGCAGAGAAAGCATTCATCAATATGCCTTTATGCAGTGGTTTTCAGGAGTTAATTCACGCAAACTGGTGGCTAATCATCAAGTGTAGAGTAGAACTAAGTGTTGAGAAATCAAGAGTCTAGCATGCATGTATGAACCAGCTCAGGTCATGCTAGAGATAAAACCCAGGACTTGGCTTTTCACATTCACTTATTAATATCCTATCTATACCTGTACATCTGTTTCAGTGAAAGTGCTGTGAGTAACTAGAGCAGGTGAAAGTCACATGTACTTCTTGGGGCGCAAGAGAGCTCAAAGTATGATACTACAAGGTCATCTACATCCTAAATATTAATGAGTGGGCAAACAGATCTTAAAAGAGCAGGTAACAAGAAACCTTCTATGTTTGTTTTTATTTTGACCCCATGATATAGTGTAACAAACACTTTGAACACAATATGCATGCATAAGAAGGAGTGCCTATGGAGTTTCAGGAATTCAGAACCCATGATTCAGGTCTCCTCAAGCATACAAATCTGTCTGCCAGAAGCGGTAAACAATATGAGCACATATAAAAGCAATACAGATAATATTAAATAGTAGGCATTGGGGACTCATGAGGTTGAACTCAGCTTTGCAGGTTTTACAAAAAAACTAAAGCCCTTGTTTACAATGCCTGAGTTACCTTCAGATACATGGTTCATTCAGGCATATCCATTCTGCAGCCTTCATCTGGGTATGCAGGAATCCCAAAGTGGAATGTGGAGATAAATGCACTCCTGTGCTATGGGCAGCTTGATTTACAAATGGTTTGTGGGGCTGTGGACCATAAAATCAGACTTATTTTACAGGAACAAATGCATCAGGCCTCCAACAGAAGCCAGAACAGTTTGGTGGGGACAGTGAACAGAGTCCTTCACTTTACATACTTTTGTTCCTTTCTTTCAGTTCCCCCAAGCCATTCATTTCTCATCCATTCCCTCCTCTTGACTAGGACCCTTGGGAGGAATTGTGCTGCATTCCTGTGTACATTTACCTGGAAGTAAGCTTCAGAATATAATGGATATCACTAGTAGTTACTCACCCCAGCTGTACTTCAATAACCTGACATGTTCTGCTGCTGCAGAAGGAAGGATAGAGCCCTTTTGAAACTAACAAGCCAGGAAGGACTCCCTGGCCTTGGGCATTGTGATGTTGGGGCCACTCCACAACTGACTTGAAAACTCACCTCTACACTTAGCACCATGGACAGCACTTGATCTGGTCTGACAAGTGAGCTGGGTCTCCTAAGACTTAGTGTCTTGGATAGTGATTGAACAGAACCTGCCAAGTGTTGCTTAGCCTTTGAAGAACTGTTTTACTGTTGCTGTCCTCCAGATCACCTCCACAGCATAGAATTCATGCCCTTTTCAATGTTAGAGCTAAGGTCCCTTCCCTGTGCAAAAAAGTGCACTGGACATTTGTTTTCTTCTAATTTTATCATTTATCTTTTTTTCTTTTCAGTATTGATTGGGTAAAGGGAACCACCACCCCTCTTCGTGACCCTTATCTCATTTCTTTCTTTTGGGTTCTGAAACATCTTGCTCAGCATCTCCTTCTCAGCCTTGAGCAGATCAAGTTAGAAGTCTGTCTTTTCGGGTGTTGGGAGGTGTTACAAATGACTTGCCTTGGAAAGGCAGCTGTGCAGTCCTCATGGCCTTTCCTTTAGCTCCCTCTAGCTGACAAATGACTGCACTGTGCAACTCCAAGGACCACATAGCTCTAGACAAGATGACAGTCTACACAGAAATGATAAAAGGCGTTAGTGCTGATCCATTTCTGCCAGGGGAAGGCAGAATAACCATGCTGTTCTGAGAGAATAATCAGCTCACCTGAACACACTTGAGGAAATTATACGTCCATGCTTCAGTCCTGGCTCTGTTCTCCAAAGATAGCCCTGCTCCCCATTCTTTATCCTGAGCCTGCTCAATTCCTCTCAAGGCAGAGCATCCCAATTTCCTTCTCATGCTATCTTGCTGCTCCCTGTAGTAGGCAGGGGCCCCTTAAAAAGCCTCTTCACTCATCAATCTTATTCCCCATTCATCGGCTGAAGGCTTTTCTCTGAATTTTGCAATGAAGTTCTCTTTATGTGGCTTTTACCCTTAAAGAAGTTTGGAAAGCAGGGTGAAATTGAGGGGGTGGGATCTTTGGATCACTTTACAACTGTAAAGGGTCATAGCTGAGTGACAGAGCACATACTGATGCATACAAAATGCATACACATACACATGCATGCAAAAGGATTCAGGTAGATCCAGGACAGACCACTGTCTGAAACCCTGGACAGCTCCTGCCAATCAGTGTCAACAATACTGGGCTACATGGATTCATGGTCTGACTCAGCAAAAGTTACTTAAACAACCTCTCCACAGTCAGGTGTCAAATTACTTTCTCCCCATCACTGACATGGATGTTCCTGAATCCCTAATCCCTGCATTGTTGGAAACTGTGGTGGGACATTTGCAGAGCCCTAGATTTGTCACTTCTAACAAGAACAAAAAACTAGACTCTTTCAGTTTCAATACTTTTGCAAACACAGTAGTTCCGATATGAGCAGCCTTTGCAATATCTCTGAGTACTGCTAAGGGCATTAAGTGGTTTGCTAAGCATCAGTGTAAATTCCCAGAATGAGCAGAGGAATTGGCTGCAAGATCAGACACTCAGCAATGCCAACAGCTAACGTGTGGGTTTGTGTTTACATAGCAAGCACATGTTGGAAAGGCAAAAGGAATCAGGCCTGTCGGGACACCATCCAGACTCCTGCAGGGGAAGGTTGACAGGTGCCTCTGCTTTGCCCTGTGCAGAAAGGTGAAGGGGCAGCATCACCCGATATGTAAATCCCAACACTGAAAGTTAATGTCTGCCCGCTGTAGCTGCCAATAGATCCTGACAGTTCTCTTATATGTGGAAAATTAGCCATCGGGCCTCAACTGTTTCTGCAGGCAATTAGAAAGAGTTGACACTTAAAGGCCATATTTGTTTTAGACTCATCATATTTCTAAATACCACAGGAGCTTGGATTTTTCTGACTGGTTTGCATTAAAGTTCCCTGATTCAGCACTTAGGAAGCTTTAATAAAGCTGCTGATTGCACCAATGTGGGCAAGAGGGCCATGTTCCTGGCAGTGTGGATTGCAGAAGGGTCAAAGAGGCAGGGAGCCAGCAAATCTCTGCCAGGGTAGGACCGACTGCAGAGAGTAAGCAAATCTCAGAGTGTCCATCTCCCACATCAGTCTATCTGACTCAGGGCTGTTTTACATGTTGCATTTGAATGGTGTGGTTGTGGTCTCCAAAGCAATACCTGTTTCAGATATTTCACAGGAAACGTAATGTGAAAAACCACACTGCTGTAGAATCTTTTAGATGCATTCCTGATGCTATTCACAAAATTCAGGGTGAAATGACAGACAATAACACAATAGGTGTGAGAACACAGCATGCCATTCTCCACCTTGAAGCCACGGGGAATGCAGTTTGCAGGGAACACAGGGAGAGGTGTTTCAGCCTTCCACTGCACCCCCCTGCAACTTACCCTTCCCAAGCTGGGTTTCCAAACCATGTTTCTTATGTAAAGTGGTGGGAAGGTGATTGGAGTGAGTTTCAGGGGAAAGCAGCAGGTGGGCTATGGATGCAGCACTCCCTGCTCACATACTGTATTCTCCCCAGAAAATGAATATATCCATCCACTTTGCAGCCACTTTCCAGGGTTCCCAGACCTGTATTTGCCACTAAATGTCCCAAAGACTTGCCAAATACAATCTATAGTTTAAACATTGAAACATATTGCCAGTGTTTGCTGTTCTCCTTCATATGCCCAAATCAATTTATTATCAGCTGTGGTTTGGTGTATTTCAAAGTTGAGATGAGCTTCTAAATGGAAAGGAACCTTTCAACTCCACTTGATTGAATATAACACTTATTGATCTACCTCCTGGGATGGGACCATATTTTAGTGGTTGAGCAAAGCACATCCATGGATACAAAAGATCACAGGTTCAATCTCCAGGTAGGACTGTCTGAAACCCAGAAGAGGTGCTGTCATCATAGTAGACTCTGATGGGGCTTCCCGAACCTGGTCCAAGCTCCAGATGTTGGACTACAGCTCACATCATCCCTGACAATTGGCCATGGAACTGGTGGGAGTTAAGAGTCCAACAACATCCAGAGGTAACCAGGTTTTGGAAAAATGAACTAGATGGACCAATGTACAGTAAGGTAGCTTCATAGCTGTGGAGGTAACTTCACTGTCTCCTAGAATGTGTATTGAGAGAGAGGTGGGCATTCTCACTTGACCATTGACACATGGAGCAAACTGACTCTCTTCTTTTTCAGGTCCTGAGCAACGAGAACACACTAACGCTAAAGAACGTGCGCCAAGAGGATGCTGGGAAATACGTGTGCCGAGCCGTAGTTCCACGTGTGGGTGCAGGAGAACGGGAAGTATCTCTGACTGTCAATGGTACTTAACTTAAACTATCTTTACACTTCTTGAACTTTAGCCATCGGTCTTCTCTCCCAATAACAGTTTACAGAAGTGCAGGTATTGGGCCAAAAAACTACAGTTTCCCTGGATTATCACCTTGTGATTTCATATTTCTTCCTTGTGCCACATTAGCCATTGGTAGATGCTGTAGCTAAGAAAGGTAAAGGTAAAGGTAAAAGATCCCTGGATGGTTAAGTCCAGTCAAAGGCGACTATGGGGTTGCAGTGCTCATCTCGCTTTCAGGCCAAGGAAGCCGGCGATTGTCCAAAGACAGCTTTCGGGTCATGTGGCCAGCATGACTAAACCACTTCTGGCACAATGACTCACCATGACGGAAACCAGAGCACACGGAAACGCCATTTACCTTCCCACCACAGTGGTACCTATTTATCTATTTGTACTGGTGTGCTTTCGAACTGCTAGGTTGGCAGAAGATGGGACAGAGCAACGGGAGCTCACCACTGTCAAGCGGATTTGAACCACTGGCCAGCCTAGCAGTTCAAAAGCATGCCAACTCCTTCATCCTGAAGTGAGATGGCCCAGTCACCTTTGACTGGACTTAACTGTCCAGGGGTCCTTTACCTAAGAAAGCTGTGATTGTCTCAGAAGCAAAACCCTTCCCTTTATTTCTATCCCCCTCCCCAAGATGAATCCCCAAAGCAAACTGTTTTGCAGATATCTAAAATAGTGCCCCTTCAGATCAATAAGGAGCGTCCTGATATATCCCTGTGCATTTGTCTAACACCATTTTCGATGGGTTTAAAAATGGGAGGCTCAGGATATTTGCAGGGAAGAATCAGTAGGAAGGTTGGCTATATTCTACCTCCACAATGGCTATGTTGGAGACTGTATGCTGGGAAGCACAAGTGAGGGGAATGTTGTTCCATTCAAGTCCTTCATACAGGCTTCCCATAGGCATCTGATTGGCCACTGTGAGAGCAGGATGCTGTTCCAGCAGCACTCTTCTTAGGATTAAGTGCCCTTTCCTACTGTCGCTGAATCCCACCTATGATTGCACACTTCTCCAAGCCATTGTTCTTTCCCTGTTATCTCTGCCTTTCTCAAGATAATTGCCTTAAAGTGCTGGAGTAGAGATGTAGAGGAAGGGTACTTCCAACCATGCATTTGTATGCACAACTGCTTTGGAAGGCAACCTTCCCAGGGCCACATGCCCTTGGTGGGTAGGGCCAGTGGCAAAAGTGGGTGGAGCCATGAATATTAATATTCCCTCTGCAGATGCCTACACATCTGAGTTCAAATCCTCTATGCTCTTGGCCACAAGATGTGGTGATTATGGTCCTACGGGAAGACTCCATTCTCAAAGTCATGACATCTTCCCAGGTTTTCTAGGCCAGGCACCATAACAATGTTAAACAACTTTAAAACTGACTTCATTGTTGGGTGTAGGCACAGTACCTGCTCCCCTTTCTGGAGTGCTGCAAAGCCGAGTCTAGAATCCATGTCTTTTGGTTCTCTGTCTAGTCTCCCCAACTTTGAGCCAGACAGTCAGAAAGAAAGAGTAAAGCTCTTCCCCAGAGCATACGAAGAACGGAAGAATAAAAGCAGGGGAATCTATGCTTACTTTGTTTTACTTTTCGAAGGCACCCTCTCCCTCAAGCAGCCCCATTTAATATTCATTCGTTGGGCATTTGCACCATTTAATTTTAAATGCAGATAATGTAGAAGAGAGAAGCCAAGGGCAACCCAGCAGGGCCATTGAGGGGGGGGAAATCAACCACTCCCTTGCCTTCTGCTCAGAACACCTTCCCTTGCAGTCCCCTTTTCCCCTCTTGGCTGCTGCAGTTTAATTACAATTCAAATAGCTTGCAGAAAGCAAAGCAATACATTTGATGAAAACAAAGAACCTTGCTATGCGCGCGCACACAAACACACACTCTCCTCCTGGAATTTCCGAGTAAAAGGAGTCAATTACTGGAGCACTGTTTAAAGCCAGCAAGACGGGAAATGGTGGCCTCCCAGCTTCTCACCAAGTTTTGATTTTGCTTGCTACGTAGTGAAAAGTGATAAAGGAGGAAATGAGAGGAGGGACTTGTGAGGAATGTACATTTCAGCTTCATGGGCAGTGTCTAACTAGCTTGCTCCATCAATGTGAAGTGCTGTGCTTGTGCAATGGAACTCCACCCTCCTGTCTCTCAGCCAGCCCTAGACCTGACTTTGGCATAGTTGGAATGTAGCCCACTAAGAATATGAAGAGTCTAATCCATCGCTACACCCACTACTGTTGGTTTGAGGGGAAAACCCTTGGGTTGTGTCCTACTAAGTTTTACTCAGAGAAGATTCACTGAAATTAATGGAACAAAGATAGTAATGTCCATTAATTTCAGTAGATCTCCTCTGAGCAGGGCTAGCACTGGGTACATCCCCCTGGTATTAGGCCAGCTGCAGACTATCAGTGTTTTGTGAGAAGAATTGAAGCAGCTACCAGAAATTAAAAGTGGATTGCAGCACTCTGTTGCCCTAGTTCAGCAAATTCCAGTTATTTTTTCCCTACACTGTTTTGTTAGGAAACTGAAGGGGAAATGCACTGTAAAGGACAGGGGCAAATGAGCAAATATATTTTGGAAAGGCGTATAACCCGCTGTGCAAGCAAAACTAGATGAATACCCATCATCCTGTATCCTCGCCACAAACAACCTAGAATGACTGTTCAACGAAGAGTGAATGTAGTCTAACTTCCACATATATTTTGTGCAAGCAAACCATGGATCTATCAACAGGGCATCTGAAGAATGCCCAAGATAATTCCTGGGTTTTGTTTGTTTGTTTGTTTTCCCCTTCTGCATTTAATCTGCAGCTATTGTCCCCATCAGTTCGGATCACGCATCTGGCTGTTTGTGGGAGAATGCTCTCCCTGGATGAAAATAAAATAAATCTTGGCATATGAGAAGAAAATGATTCTCTTCTGCCTTCCACCTGCCCTGATAAGGGGAGGAGGGGACAGACAGAGAGAGAGAAACCTAGATTCCTGTCAATTGTGCAGAGGCGATGTTATCAGGCACCGGGCCCTCACCAATGTAATAATAAGGATAAATGACCGATTGCCTGGAACGGAAGATACAGCACAAACCAATTTGCTGCAGCTAATCTTGTCAAGCAGTCCCTCTATCCAGAATCCTTCTTTCCCTGTTTTTAATCCCAAGAACCAGACAATGGTGTTAACAAAAGGAACTGTGATTGTACCACCAAGCAAACCAGATTAGTGCCTGGGGCTGGGGGCTGCTTTGGTAGCACAGGAGGAAGACTCCAACAGGCAGAAATGATGTTCGTTTATAGTGTAGGATTTAGCAGGGAGGAGGGCAGGGACAAAACTGCAGTTAGTTAGCTCTGCCTATCACGGGCTCCGACTCTGGCTGCATCTACTGTTGGTATCCCTCCCTTCCGCTCCTGCCAGTTCCAGTGGGCACCTGCCACCAACGTTCATTTATCTGCCCTAAGCTTTATTTTAAGCTACCTCTATGTCCAGCAGCCTGGATATTTCCATCAAGCTTGAGATTCATAGAGCTGTAGAGTTGGAAGGGTCCCTGAGGACCGCCTATCCCGGTATGCCCCACGGAGGACCTTAAGGTCCATAAATAACAACACCCTAGAGGTCCCAGGCCCGAAGGAAGTCAGATTAGCCTCAGCCAGAGCCAGGGACTTCACAACACTGGCTCCAGCCTGGTGGAACGCTCTATCTCATAAGACTAGGGCCCTGCAGGATCTGATTTCTTTCCGCAGGGCCTATAAGACGGAGTTGTTCCGCCTGGCCTTTGGCTTGGAATCAATTTGATTCCCTCCCCCTTTTTCTTTTTTCCTTTCTCCTTCTGTGATGGAACACCTATTTGGGGACTTCCCTGGCTTTTTTCTGGCCCATGTAGAACCAGTCTGGATAGTTGGCCTTGGTGAAGACTTGATGTTTTTATCCCCAAAAGAGTTTTTGATTTGAGTTTCCACTGAAAGGAGGCTCCATTTTAATGTTTTAATGTTGCATTTTAATCTTGTTTTTTAAGTTTTATTTTGCTCAATTGTTTTATATCGGATGTTAGCCGCCCTGAGCCCAGTCTTGGCTGGGGAGGGTGGGGTATAAATAAATTTTATTATTATTATTATTATTATTATTATTATTATTATTATTATTATCAATGCAATGAAGAAATATGCAGCTGTCCCATACGGGGATTGAACCTGCAACCTTGGCACTATCCGCACCCCAGCTGAGCTATCCATGCTTCAGTCTCAGGTTCTTGGAGATTCTCTTTCTGCTGCAGTCTCATTACTCAGCCCATGTCCCCAGATGCATGATAAACTCCTTATGTTACCAAAGTTGGCAATGAGGAAGTAGTTGATTTGTAAACCTTGCTTCACAACCCCTTGCTGGCGCTGCCCCTTTTATCTCAAGCATCGAGATCCCAGGATCCCCATTCTCCTAACATTCTCCCTCAGCATGCTTAACAAACTACAGTTCCCGGGATTCTTTGAAGGAAGCCATGGCTGTTCAAGTGCTATCATAGTGCTTTAAATCGATTGTGCTGATGTAGCATATATATTTTTCTGCATGACAACAACTAAAGAAAAGGAATGTCCTTCCTCAAGATGCTAGCAGTTGTTTCATAGGAAAACATGTTTTTCAGTCAGGTGCCCATTCTCCCTGGAACTTTCTATCCTCCCTTTGATTCCAGAAAAAGTCCCTGAAACCAGAAACCTGCCTTTCATTTTGTTTGAGCCTCTGGGGCTGCACAAATAAATTGGCACCGAAGCTGTCATGGAAGACTTAAAAGACACACAATAGCTAGACAATAACTTTTCCTCTCTCTGCCTCTTAAACAAGACTGAGCAGGGAACTTTTGCTCCCACCCAAATCATACTAAGAACAGTGCCACCTTGTGGCTGTGGTGTATTACGACACTATCCACACAGCAGCTCAAAAAAACAGTTGCAGCCGATACGGCCACCATTTATATCCATAGCAACACTGCCCAAATACTCAGCACAGAATTGGCAAGTAGGGAGAGTGGCATCCTTTGCTAGTCTACTGAGGAATCAGACTCCAGTCCTGAATTGCAAAATGTCTATTACCTCACTGGGCTGTTCATTTTCTCAGAAATCATTCTTATGTCATATTCTGTTATCATGGTGATAAGCCTCACAGATGCTGAACTCCTGGGGCGATATAATCATCCCAAATCCATTTGTTTTGGTGCTATTTAAAATCTACTTTGTTAGCAGGGTGTGGGTGGGATTGAATCCCTTCCTTTTGATTATGAAAATGCTCACCATACAGCTGAAATTGCTGTGGCCTGGCATGGAGAGTGCTGCTCCTTCACTCTTATCGGGCCCCTGACAGCACATCCCAAAGATGGTCTGATTCTTTAGGACTGATGAATTGCATGAGGTTTTATCATGGCATAAAATACAGACATCAGAAACAAGGGTGCAGTCCAGGATGGTATCAGTGAAGGCCAAAGGGGGCATTTCCCCACCAACCTCACCAGTCTACCTTCTTTCTGACAACAAGACCAGGCCTACCAGCTTCCTCCTCTTAGCACCACCTCTTGTAGAACTCAGCAGGGAGGAGGAGAGGGACAAAGCAAGAATTAGCTGGCTCTTCTTGTCATTAGCTCTGGCGCCACCTACTGTTGGTCCTCCTGCCTTCTGCCCTTGCAGTCCCAATGAGCAACAGTCACCACTATCAGGAATACAACTCAGGTTTGCAGCTTTGGTTAGCAAGGAAGGTTCTCACCTGATTCTGGAAGGAAAGCAGAGCTTCGGATTGAGCCATTTTCCTACTGTTGCCAGCACTCTTAGCCCTCAAGTGTGTGACATAATAAATAGAGTGTGGGAACACCTCTAACTGCACGCAGAAGGCTTTCCCCCACTTCATTTCATATACCACAGCAGCCCCCCGACATTTAAGATTAAGGGGCAGGACCTAAACATTTAAGCACCAAGGAGAGTGTGCCACACACACTCATGCCAGCTTCCCTTTTCACTCCATTCTTGCTCTGTGACCAACGCTCCTCATTATGAATGAGGCACACAACACAAATGTTTACCTTGGTAATTCCCTGCTGCACCAGTCCTTCAAGTGTATTAGGCATGCAGGGATGTTAGGCTGTCAGCCGGGTCTGTTTCCCACTCAGTTTAGCATGAAACAATTGTGTAGAACATTAGATTGAAGAAAGTGGGGGCGGATAGAGAGACATGATACGGTGTGCACAGCCCCCCTTGTTTCATTCCTCATACCAGCAAGCAAACCGCCTTTGCCCTCCCAAATACAACACACACACACAGAGTTTGGGTTGGTAGCACATTGTTTTCCGTTCCTTGCTCACAGCCACTCATGCAGATGCAAATCTATTTTAATGAAGGGGGCTAATAGACAGCAATTATGTCTCCAGCTATTTTGTTGTTCCCCTGAAATGATTTCCTTCCTGGATTTCCCCCTTCCTTCCTTCAGAGATAGCTCCCAGCCGATTCGCTCCTGGGATGAGAGAAGCTGAGGTTTCAATGCACAAATGCTCCAACAATTAGTTTCTCCATCAGAGGCAACCTATACTCCCTCCACGTGCATTCACACGTGCGCCAAGAGTTACTGGGGGCACATAATTGCACTCAGGCTGCCTGACTGGTGGTTTTTTTCTCATCTCATTTGTTCCTCAGAGTTCCTTCAGGTGAATTACTGCCAACTATGTTTCCTCGGACCCCTCAGCATGCTGCCTTTCATTCATTTAATTTGCTTGCAGCCCGCCTTTCCTCCAATGAGCTCTCAGCAGTGTACATGGTTCTCCAACACCTATTTATCCTCACCACAACCCTGTGAGGTGGCCCTTGCAGCCCTCCAGGTGATGCTGAACTAAGCCTGTGCAGCCAATGGTCAGGGGCAATAGAAGGGATGCAGTACAACAAAATCTGGAGATCCACAGCTTCCCCACTTCTTCTATAAGCCACATATTTTCAACTACCAAAATTGAAGGCACCCGGTTCTCCTTTAATGAGTGGGCTGGATTCGCAGTATGCAGTGGTACACCTTGGGTTACATACGCTTCAGGTTACAAACTCTGCTAACCCAGAAATAGTACCTTGGGTTAAGAAGTTTGCTTCAGGATGAGAACAGAAATCGTGCTCTGGTGGCGCGGCGGCAGCGGGAGGCCCCATTAGCTAAAGTGGCGCTTTAGGTTAAGAACAGTTTCAGGTTAAGAACGGACCTCCGGAATGAATTAAGTACTTAACCCGAGGTACCACTGTACTGGAAAACCACATCAACTGCAAATGCAACATGCCAGGTGGGTGGGTGTGCTATTTGAAACTTCAGGAAATTTACATCAGAAAACTTGTGTGGAAGTTGCATTCCTGGGGCTGAAAATCTTTTTTTTTTCCTCCCCTGGGAGCAGAAAACATGCAACTGATTGCTAAACTAAAATTCTGTGGTTGGATGTTAAGAATGGAGGAAGGAGACATATCCTGAGGAGTAGTGTTGATCCTTTAATGAGATTAATTAGTCATAGAAATATTAACACAGCCACATGGCATTTATCAGAGATAGACCGCCGCTGCAAAGAAGCCGAATAGCACACAAAAAATCAAAAGACGCTGGATCAGAGCTGGGTTGGGGAAGCGATAATCTTTTGCAGTCTTTTTAGCCTGAGCTGTAGCTTGGGTGGAAGGATTCACTTGCATTGTGCAGGAGCACCCTCTTCTGGCTCCCAGCAAATCACCTGTCAATTTGAGCCTTAGCTATCCTTGAAGGAAGAAGGGGAAGATTCTTAGGCTGCGTACACACCATATATTTAAAGCACATGACTTCCCCCAATAATCATTGGAACTCTCATTTGTTAAGTGTAGCTCTGTGAGTGGTAAACTACAATTCCCATGGTTTTTTATTTATTTTTTAAGAGAAGCCTTATGCTTTAAATGTATGGTGTGTATGCAGCCTTATAGACCCCTTCCTGGGATCTTGTGCAGCCCGAGGCAAACAAAATCCAAAAGGCACTTGTCCAAGGGAAATAATAAGAACGAGAAGAAGAATCAATTTGTTGTCCCGGGTGGCGCTGTGGGTTAAACCACAGAGCCTAGGACTTGCCGATCAGAAGGTCGGCGGTTCGAATCCCCACAACGGGGTGAGCTCCCATTGCTCGGTCCCTGCTCCTGCCAACCTAGCAGTTCGAAAGCACATCAAAAGTGCAAGTAGATAAATAGGTACCGCTCCGGCGGGAAGGTAAACGGTGTTTCTGTGCACTGCTCTGGTTCGCCAGAAGTGGCTTAGTCATGCTGGCCACATGACCCGGAAGCTGTCTGCACACAAACACCAGCTCCCTCGGCCTATAGAGTGAGATGAGCACACAACCCCAGAGTCAGTCACGACTGGACCTAATGGTCAGTGGTACCTTTACCTTTACCTAGTAGAATCCAAATTTATTTGCAAGAGACAGCCAGCTCAGTTTAGCTCAGCAAGGGCCAGCCCTGCAATCTCACCCACTACTACAAAGAGCAGAGCCTAAACAACAGGTAGCCCTATAGCTCTCATCAGGAAGGAGTTCTGTGCTGCTCTCAGTTGCATGGTCTATGCCTCCGTGGTAGAGCATCTGCTTTGCAAGCAGGCTGTTCAATCTCTGACATCTCCAGGTAGAACTGGGAGAGTCCCCTGCTACAAAACCCTGGAGAGCTGCTGCCAGTCAGTGTAGGCAAGACTGAGCAAAATGGAACAATGGTCTGACTCAGAAGAAGGCAGCTCCCCATGTTCCTGTCTGTATGGGATTGTGAGCTCTATCCTGTGTATGCGAGGGGAGGGTGGAGGAATGCAGCACTATGTCACTCCCCGTTTTCCTCTGTTTCTGCCCTTTCCCCAGGACCACCTATAATCTCCAGCACCCAGACGCAGCACGCTCTTCATGGAGAGAAAGGCCAGATCAAATGCTTCATCCGCAGCACGCCCCCACCGGACCGAATTGTAAGTAGGCACCTCCCTGAGCATCGTAAATAGCAGCCAGAGCCCAAGGGAAATGAATCATTCATTTATATCCCGCCCTTCAAAAGAAATTGTTTAGGACAGCTTATGTTGCATTATATTAAAACAGCATAATCAAAGCACAAATCAAAGGGCATGTGCTGGACCACAAGTCCTATCAGCCTCGGCCAGCAAAGCCAATGGTCAGGAATGGTGGGAGATGGTGTTCAACAGCCCTTAGAGGGTGCCACGTTGCAGATGGTCACTCTTCAGCCAGGAAGGTTCCAACACTGGACTTCCTGCATTTGTGAACTCCATCCAGCAGAAAATTATAAGGTAAGGGATAATGTGGAATGCATCTTCCACTTCTTGGAGGATTGTTTGGCACCTTGGGGAACTGACACCCAAACCTCCTATTTGGCTTTTTTGGTTTTTGCTTGTACAACTTCATGAGGATGAATGGTTTTCTAGAACAAGGGTAGCCAAGGTCTCGTGGGACTGCAGATTCCATCTTCCTTGACCATTGGCCATGCTGGGTGAGGCTGATGGGAACTGTAGTTTAACAGCATCCGAAGGCACGTGAGGCCACCTTCTTGCTGAAGCTACACAGGTCTGGGCAGCGCCTGCCTGGGTGACCACTTGAGGAGCACTCTATGTCTGCTGCCTTGGGTTCCATGGTGGAAGTCAGAGTATAAATGTACGAAAACAAGTAAACAAATAAATAAAACAGCAGATAAAACCAGCATAAAAAGCAATGCATATTTACAAGCATATGCTTCCCCCCCCTTTTTTTTTTTTTGCTGCAGTAAGGATTTCTTCTGATTTGCCTATTTTTTTAAAAGGGAGGGGAGATAACTTAGGTTAATTTCTAATAATTTATTTCTAATAATTGTCTGTGTTACTAATTATGTTTTTGTTAAATTCTCATATTACTCATTTGTGTTTTTAATGATTTTCTAATACTCTTTAGGCTACCAGTACTCTGTGTTCTCACTCTCAGCTTTATATGTTACGATGTACTGCTATATCTGGGGGGGGGGTGTTAATTTTTGTTATTTTCCAATGGTTACTATCCAAGGGGGCTATATTCTTCACTGCTGGAGGCAGTATGCCTTTGAATACCAGTTGGTGGGAATCACAAGTGAGGCAAGTTCTGCTGAACTCAGGATCTGCTCGCAGCCTTCTCATGGTCATCTGGATGGCCACTGCAAGAGCAGAGTGCCAGACTGAATAAGCCTTTGGCCTGATCCAGCAGATAATAAATAAATAAAATCACTGCAGATTCAGGGCTATTTTTTTTTTCCAGCCTTGGAATGTGTGTGTGTTTGTGTATACAAGAAAAATAACCTGGTAGGCAGCAGACAGGTCTATAGCTGAGGAGCCACCACTGAAAAGGCTCCTTCCCCAGATCACCACTTAGCACACCTCCCTCAGTGGGGCAACCAGGAAAGAGTCTTCATCTCTCACCTTTGCGTATGAACATACTGATTTGGATAAGTAAAAACTGCTCACAGAGCATGCCAGAACCCACCCTTAAATCACTTTTGCATATCAGATTTCTATGTTCCTATTCGTTAGTAAAAGGCAAAAACTTGATAAATAATTTCTAGCACAAGAGAACATTACCGAGGGTGGCTAATCCCCGCTTGCTTTGATGTGCAGGCCTGGTCCTGGAAGGAGAATGTCCTGGAGTCAGGTACCTCAGGGCGTTACACAGTAGAGACCGTCAGCACGGATGAAGGCGTAATCTCCACATTAACCATCAGCAACATCGTGCGGGCTGACTTCCAGACCATTTACAACTGCACTGCCTGGAACAGTTTTGGTTCAGACACCGAGATCATACGCCTGAAAGAACAAGGTGGGAACTGCTATCATGGCATTCATGTTTGGAAGGGAAAGAGCCGCTTGCTGAAATGGAGAGAAGGGGTTGGAAGGTGTGTAAATGTCAAATAGGATGTAAGACCAGTGTGGCTTGGACTTATAGCTGGGTAAGGACAAGGAACCACATGATGTGGTCCTCTCGTGCGATCTTGACCTTCAGACATTACAGGAGTGGCACAGGAAGCAGGTATGAAAGCAACTCCAGTGCAGCTGAGATCTATCAGGCAGAGGCCTTAGAAAGAGACAGCAAAGAATGGTAAGGAGGGTATGAGTGCTCACGTCAAGCAGTGAGGCACTTTGTTGAAGAGCAGCAACATGAGAAACCTTCTGTGATCCTCGCACCATTTGAAAATGTTGCACAACTCTAAGGGGTGTTAACCTCAATCCAAGTTTATTTCTGCTGCTTCCTTTCTGAAGCAAAGGTACCAGTCTTAGAAACTTAACCAGGATCAGGTTAATATCGAATTCCCTGCTGCATTGGCTTGTCCCTAAACCCTGCAGTTCGTGGTTAGCACCTCCACAACACTGAAACAATCACTTCCTATGTGCATTGGGGTTTTTTTTCCAGACAAGCCACCCTTTCTTTGACTGAAAAGAAATTACCTGGGCTTCAAAGCTGCTAACTTGTGGTCTGCAGTAGGTACACCTTCAATTGAGGATAGCCCAGGGTCAATAACATGGTGCCTTCCAGATGTTGTTCGACTACAACCTCCATCACCCTTGACTATGCTATATGAGGCTTTATGGGAGTTTGGATCCAATAACATCTGGAAGGCACCATGTTGGCTCCTCATGCTATAGCTTGTTCGGACTGGCAGCAACACAAGCAATCACAACTAGGCAGAGCTCTTCCACTTCTAGTTATATATGCAGACACAAGACTGCGTTACAGATATCTTGCTGCCAGTCCTCCAAACCAAGGATCAAGTGGCAGATATGAGCACTCCCTGCCTCCCTCACTTGGCTTGGTAGAACATTTCCTCAAACTGTACCTGCCAAACTATGGTTTGTGCAATCCCATTCAAACAAAGTTTGCACAGATCATGCAAGCCACAGTTTGCTGGTAAGGACAACATGGCAAACTAAGGTTTGAGGAAACGAGGAAGCATTCTGGGGAAAAAGAGAGGAAGGAGCACTCATTACAGTCTCTCATTCTCAACCACAATCATCTGGAGGATCAGGAATGCGATATCTGAATGAGGGAGCAGTTGAAGGAAGGAAATGCATGGCGTGCAGCAACCACTGCACTTTGTGCAATTTGTGAACAAGTTGGCTATCTTCACCTCTCAGCTGCTATCGTCTATTACTCCTTTTTTTTAATACTTTCTCCCAAATTCAGCAGTAGCACTGGGGGAAAGGGGAAGAACCATTCCCCCTTCAGCCCTGAAAGGTTATTTTGGTTGGAAGTAAACAAGCCTTTAAAGTATTTCATCCAGCCTAATGTCTCCTGTTGCAAAAAATGAAGAGAAAAAAGTAAACCCAAACCATGTTAATTCATCTGTCCTTTGGCACATTACACAGTTACAGTCCAAGCTCAGATCTGTAACCAATGTCTGGGAAGGGATGGCTGCAAGGTTTAATGCTGTCATGCCAGAAAAATGGAACAGAGTGGGAGGAACTAGTTCAGCAGAAGCCAAATGAAGAGTAAAATGACTAAGAAGTTCCAAGTTGCTGCCATTGCATCCCATTGTTTTGTGCTGTCATGGGCATGTCATAGCGATGGGATGTCACTCTTAGCATAGCTGCTTTAATGAGTACCCTGCTTAGCTGCTTATTAAAGCGTTAAGCCGAGTCGCCCAACAGTAAGTTTAACCACTGAAAAAGAGAGGACCTCCCTCTTAACAGGGGCAGAAATTGTTTCACATAGAAGGGCTTCAGGGCTTTGGGGTTATGATTTAGGGCTGAACGTATTTCAGCTTTGCTTTTTGGCTTGAAAATAGTTGTTTGGGACATACCTTATCCTGTCTTTTTCATGAATGTTCACTACTATTTGCAGTCACTTTCTCCCACTTTGCTGCTGCTTTCGTGGCCATTCCCTCCCTGCATTTCATCCCCCTCTCAAGTGATCCCAAGCAATCAGGGATCATGTACTGGATGTGATAACATCACGACCCTGTATAGCCAATCAGACTTTGGTTGATGTCCCTAGGGGCAAATGAAGCCTATTTAGTGTGAGAGTAACCAACATTTCCCCAAAGCACGGTCCCTTTGACTAAAACCCTGGTTATGTTTCCCTCCTCAAAAGGGCGTAGAGGCTGGGAAAGTCCCAGAGGGAAAGCTGGACCTGCATCTGGAGGCTCTCCAGTTACATCCTTCTCCATTAAATGCTAGGGCAGACTGGTAGATTGTTCTCATCAAGCTCTGATTTATAGGCAAGGCTGCCATCCAAATTAAATTGGAACTAAATGAACTTCTTAAAATTAGCCTTGGGTTCTATCCAGGGCAGATCAACTCCCTGGTTTGTTTTCCTGCCTCCTGCCTAAGCACAGAAATGTGGCTGGATTAGCAGATGTTTCTGTGTTGTGGAGGGAGTGGCTCCCGCCAAGCAGCTCTACACGGGGTTCTCAGCCGATCACAATGCAGAAAAGCACAATTAAAGACCGTTTGACTCGGGGTCATTGTTCCGGGCGTCTCATAAAGAACAGGGTGACTGCCAAGTGCCCGCCAGCAGAGTAGGGCTCTCCATTGCAGAGGAGCTCTGCTGGAAAAGGGGGAAATTTATTCCTGGGATGAAAACCTCCAAGTGCCGCATCACTGACAATTAACACAATATCAACATTGATTTTTAATGACTGAACCGATAAGAGAGTAGGCAAGAGACCTTATCAACTGCCTCTCTAATAGTCAATCCAATCATCCAGATAAAAGCATATGGTACAGACCAGCCAGGACTGTACCTTTTGAGAATGCAAGAGGGGCAGTGCATGTTTAGATATGCCCCTGTGTTTAAAAAGGATGACTGAAGGCAGAAGGCATGTGAGTCAGGGAGAAGGCTGGGTTAAAAACACTTCCCCCTGATATGCTAACATTCCATGTGCAGGAGAGTCCTTTGTTTGTTTTTAACATGGGGCTCTGAAGAGGGGCAATCCTCGGTGCCAGACTATGCTGCCAAGTCCCCACAGCGATTTCCACCAAAGGACATATTTGAAACTCTCTTGGCTAGAAACTTGCCCGGCCTCCAGTGGCTACGTTGCAATGGAGAACTCTAAATGCCCCCGAGCAGCTGCCCTTGGAATTGGTGGGTGAGGAACTCCCATATACATCGTATGATTTAAAAAGAAGAAACTGGCAAAAGTTTTAAATAGAAATAACTGCACAGTTGGGATTTGGCAAGGCTGTAGACACTTGCTTTATTTTCAAACAGGTACGGAAATGAAATCAGGAGCTGGTATGGAAGCAGGTATGGAATCATGAGTGAAGGTGACTATATGACTGGCCCCGGAGCTATGTTCTATAACCACCACCACCCCAACCAAACAATGAAGCTGTATCCATCTAGGTTATCCCTTCCCTGAAAAGGAGCCTTGTGGGAGGTAAAACGACTCATTAGGAAGGGAGAATGATTTGAGTGAAATACCACTTGGTTTTCAAATTCCATTGAAATGGCTTTTTGGTGCCTTCTGAGCTCAGGTCCTCCTATTTTTCTAAACGGGGTCGTGATAAAATTAACACTCTTGCTGCTTTGATGGAAGGGGAAATGGCAACACATTAGGAAGAGAAAGTATCCATAGATCTAAAGCTGGAAAACGCCCATGTCTTTGCTAATCCAGCTGTGTAGCAATCTGACACATATTTGCCCATGACCCCTAAACCATTTCATGCTGGTGCCCTAAAATTGCCGGTTGCACTCTAGAACTGGATTTCAGTCCTATGTTCAGCAACCAGTAGCAAAGTCAAATTCCTGGTATAGCCTATCCTTATCCCACAATGAATAAATTAGCAATGGTCATCTTAGAAAAAGACACTAATTGTTGTGGTCCAGGGAAAGGTTTTGGGAGCCCATCAATCTTAGAAGCAGTTTATTGCTGACTCCATTCCAAATCCATCCAGTCTCTAAGTGCCTCCCACAAGGCCTTGATTGGACACCCGAGGGAAATGAAGGTGGCCATGTTCTTTAGTCAGTTCCATTGCATGGTTTATTTGGCTAACTTAAGCTTCTCATTTCCCTGAATTTCAGTATATGCGGCAATTATCTCCATCTGGCTGACCCTACCGCACTGTACACAGCACACTCTGGACATTTGGGTTGCATCCAGCTAAGTTCTGCTCAGAGTAGACCCACTGAAATGAATGAACCTAAGTTCATTTTGTCTATTAACTTCAGTGGGCCTACTCTGAGTAGGCCTAGCATTGGTCACAAACCATTGTCTCTATCATGCACCATCTTTCTTTATGGCTCTTATTTCCATTCACATTTGTCAACCTAGGACTCAACCCTGTCACCATCAGCATCTTCTCACTTGCCTCTGGATCTCTCTGTGTGTTCCTCTGATGTTTCGGAGCTAGCAGCCTGTTGCCCATGCCAACTCATCCCTGGTCAGTAGGCCTTCCTTGCTTCTTTAGAATGGACAAGGAATTGCAAAGGCTTTGTCAAAGGGTTGTATCCAACCAAGTCCTACTTAGAGTAGATCCACTGAGATAAATGAACCTTAGCTAGCTATCCCTGTACTGTTGGTCTGCTCTGAGTAGAACTACCATTGGATGCAACCCAATACCTTTTCAACATGGTGAACTTTCACCCTCAGCTTTGCCTTGAATTAAATATTTGCATCCAGGTGGGTGCATCCTTCTTTCAGCCCCCCTCCAGTGCCATTTGCACCCTACTTTATCCCTCCACAATATAGACCAGCCCACTGATATCTGTGTATTGTTGATGAGCAACTTCATTGCAGTGATCTTCTGAGACCCACTGAACTTCCCCATGTCCACCTGGGAACACCCATTGTTGTGCACTCCTGTCTATCTATCTGTTCCCAAAATAAAAGATGAGGGTCAATGCTATAAATGTGTGAAAGGCAAAATCTTTATTGCTCAGGTTCTTTAAGCAAATCTCTGGCTTATTGTTGTTGCTGTTGCTGTCATTATTATTAAGCAGTATTGATCTAGATGCAATTTTGGTGGGGTGTTTGCTTGACAGTAAATGGCTAGAGATGCAATCCCTGGCATTTCCGCTCAAAGGATCTCAATTAACAAAGATGTGGGAAATTTCTGCCCGAGACCAGAAATCTACTGCCAGTCCACCCACTGGGACTGGTAGGCCAGGAAGAAGAGAGGCAAACAATAGGCAGAGCCAGAGCCAATCAACTCTCATTTTGTCCCTCTCTCCCCACTGAGTTCTGCAAGGGCAACTCTGAGACTAAGGATGAACAAATGGGTAGGCATTTCTGCCCGGGACTAATTGTAAGAAGCCAGGTGGGTGGGAGCTGGCTGAGGGCAGGCTGAGGTTGGTGGGGCAATGCCCTGTTTGCCTGAATGCACCAGCCTCCACCACAGTCACAATAAATGGAACTGGAATAGATGAACCAATGGTTTGGCTCTATAAGGCAAGGGCCTTTTGTTACTCTTGTCATCTATTTGGCAGCGCTGTGGGTTAAACCACAGAGCCTAGGACTTGCCGATCAGAAGGTCGGCGGTTCGAATCCCTGCGACGGGGTGAGCTCCCGTTGCTCGGCCCCTGTTCCTGCCCACCTAGCAGTTCAAAAGCACATCAAAGTGCAAGTAGATAAATAGGTACTGCTGTGGCAGGAAGGTAAACGGCGTTTCCGTGCTCTGCTCTGGTTTTCCAGAAGTGGCTTAGTCATGCTGGCCACATGACCCAGAAGCTGTACGCTGGCTCCCTCGGCCAATAAAGCAAGATGAGTGCCGCAACCCAGAGTCAGCCACGACTGGACCTAATGGTCAGGGGTCCCTTTACCTTTACTTATATGCAAACAGAGGATTCAGATCCAGGTTAGAGTAGACCCAGGACTCACTGAAGACCCTTTAATTTCAACGGGTCTACTCCAAGTGCGAATAGCCCATCTGGATCCAGCCCAAGGAGCCAACACACACACACACAGAGGAAGAAATCATGCACTCTATAATCTTAAGGGCTGGGTAGTGGCTCCATGTAAGCAAATCTGCACACCACTGCTCAGTTCAGAGCTTTAGCACGGGGGACAGGAAATTGACACAGCAGGTAAGTTCCATGCCTGCCGCCAGAAACATGAATTGTGTGATGTAGATTGTACAGGCGCCATCTCACAAGCACCCCCAGCTGCAGTGTGGGCAGGCAGGGACAAGCGGGGGCCAAATGCTGTACTATTTGTGCTTCTGCTCCCTGTTGAGACTTAACACAGCATGGGGCATTTTAATAGGAATGGCTGCTGTCATGCCGCTGCAATAACTAATCACACATTCTTACATTGGGAAGGAGGGGAGTCGGCTTCGATTGCAAGGGAAAGCAGGTTTCAAACTCAATTTAGTGTTGTCAAATTCAAAAATTAGGCCTGTGGCATTGCAGAACTTCAAGCTCCATATAGCATACAGCTTGGACCCAGATAATGAAATCTTTCATTGCAATACCTTCCTTGCCAATAGGGGATAAATAGCAAGAGCACACCCAGAGCCACTAGCAGTAGGGTTTTTTCCCCAATAATAATAATAATAAAATCTGATTGGAAAGAAGCCCCCAGAGAAAAAGACAGTGTGCAATGATATTGTAGGACTTCATATATTCACTCTGTCTTAATGATTCCACAATAAATTGGCTCAGTTTGCACTGAGGGTGAAGGAATGGCTGGGGAGTGTTCCCCCCCCCCAGTCTCCCTTGGACTCCAGCTGGGCTCTAAAATGTCCAGCTGGGATAATTCTGTCTATCCCCATGAGCAGTAATGATAAACCCATGCATGGATGTGAGCTACAAATCCAGTAACTGGGAATGGGGAGCTGGGCAAGAGACGGCAAGCCCTTATATACTGTTGGGCCTCTTCCTCTGTTAGCCAAAACAACAGGAGAAATTAACCTAAGGTTAGGAATGGGAGAGAATGTAGATTTATTTAACGGCAAACCTCCCTAATTTGCAATTTCTGAAACAATTCACCAAACAAAACATAAACCTCTACAGAAATTCTCACTTCTCTGGGTTTGGCAATGCAGTTTTCCAGCCAAGAAATACGTACAAAAATTGCATATACTAAAGTGCCCATATAAATGCATATAGACATGAAAAGAACATGCAAAGATGTGTTATATTAGGGAGCTTTTTTTGCAAAAATGTGTATATTAGGCAAAACAGCATGTACCGTAATATGTATAGATTGGGATAGATTCTCCTTAAAATGCTGGTGAATTTTCATGCGGATGTGTTCTAAAAGAAAATGCAAACAGATGTAGAGAACTGAACTTAAGATTGGAAAAATAAGAAATTGAGAGAAACCAAAACTGACAGATGCACCCATCCTTGCCCAAGATCTAAGAGGATCTATCCTTTGCCTGTAGCTGCCAGTCCCTTTCCATTATCAACTCAAATGAAAGATAGAGTTTTACAAAACAGCCATCATCTTGTGCTATACTTTTACATCCTTTATTTCAACAAAGACATCCAGCTTACATGCCACTTGCAAATGTTGGTGGTCTTGCCACTGTATCCTCCTTAACAATATTTGCCCCCCCTACCTCTATGTGAACAGTTTTGAGACCTACCCCTCACAACAGTTAGCAGACAGAATTCTTACCCTTTTTGTGATAGGTACCGTATTTTTCGCTCTATAGCACGCACCCGACCATAACACGCACGTAGTTTTTAGAGGAGGAAAATCCGCAGGCATGCCACCCGTAGGCATTCCCTCCATAACACGCACAGACATTTCCCCTTACTTTCTAGGAGGAAAAAAGTGAGTGTTATGGTGCAAAAAATACGGTATATGTCAGGGTGGCGCTGTGGGTTAAACCACAGAGCCTAGGGCTTGCCGATCAGAAGGTCGGCGGTTCGAATCCCCACGACAGGGTGAGCTCCCGTTGCTCTGTCCCTGCTCCTGCCAACCTAGCAGTTCGAAGGCACATCAAAGTGCAAGTAGATAAATAGGTACTGCTTCGGCGGGAAGGTAAACGGCGTTTCCGTGCACTGCTCTGGTTTGACAGAAGCAGCTTAGTCAAGCTGGCCACATGACCCGGAAGCTGTACGCCGGCTCCCTTGGCCAATAAAGCGAGATGAGCACCGCAACCCCAGAGTCGGTCACGACTGGACCTAATGGTCAGGGGTCCCTTTACCTTTATCCTTTTTATATGTCAGGGTTGGTGAACCCTAAGCCTTCTGGACGTTACTGGACTTCAACTAAATCCTGGCAGGTGAGGCCGAAGGTCAGGAATTATGACTGTTGGAATCTAGTAACATCTGGAGGCCCAGAATTCCCCCAGATCTGGTACATAGCATCTATGATACTGTTTTTCTCTTCCTCCCTGGTATATACAACAGCAGCCTTTTCGGTATATGCAATCCACATAATAATGGATTGTGAGTCTTCCAAACAGAAAGCAATTCTATACATTTGAGCTGACTGCAGAAACAATTTCCCCCTCTACCTGCTGATTCATCACACGGTCATTCAATTTCAGGGCATCATCCTCTTTATTATTTAAAAAACTTGTTTAGTTCAGGCAACTTTCCCCCTGAGGTAAAAGCAACAATTACAGGGTACTGATTGGGATCAGTACTGCAGCATGTGGAGAAAGGGGTTTAAACCTTTACTCCATACCTACAGCAGTTTTCCACTTAAAATGTGCCCCTCCCAGCTACTGTTTGCCATCAGAGGCAGTGCTGTAGCTATGGGGGTAGGGGATGCCACTAGCAGGGTTGTTTTTATTATTATTATTATTATTATTATTATTATTATTATTATTATTATTATTATTTTATACCCCGCCCATCTGGCTGGGTTTCCCCAGCCACTCTGGGCAGCTTCCAACAATATTAAAATACAGTAATGCCTCAAACATTGAAAGCTTCCCTAAACAGGGCTGCCTTCAGATGTCATCTAAAAGTCTGGTAGTTCTTGTTCTCTTTGACATCTGGTGGGAGGGCGTCCCACAGGGCAGGTACCACTACTGAGCAGGCCCTCTGCCTGGTACCCAGGCCCAATACTCACAGGCAGAGCAGCAGCAGCAATGTCCCGAGTCCTCCTTGGGGCCTTATAAGCTGTGGTGGAGTATGGGCCCACTCCCAGGCCCAAGATGGAAAATGGGCTTCAAGGATCTGAGGGCAATGAAACAATCACTGAGACGGCTAGAGTGCCGGTGGCAGATAACTCATTCTGAATCTGATCAGACACGGGTTAGAGCTCAATGTCAAGCCTACCAAGTGGCGATAGTGATGGCGAAGAAGACCTTCTTCACTGCCTCTATTGCATCTGCGGAAAACAGCGGCATGAGACTCTTTCAGGTGGTTCGCAATTTAGCGGAACCACCTGCTCCATCAGAGCCCAGTACGGGCCACATGATCTCCTGCAATTATTTTGGAGTTTTTTTGCAGATAAAGTCGCTCAGATTCGGGAAGAGGTAGACTTCACTGTGGGAGCAGGGCCGGGGCAGGAGAGTGCTAGAGTCCTGCCTAGTCAAGTTGCGTGGGATCAATTCCAATCTATTACCCCCGAAGATGTGGACAAGCTGCTTGGACGACTGAAACCAACCACCTGTCTCCTTGATCCTTGCCCATCCTGGCTTATAAAAGCTACCCGGGAAGCCTTTAGAGAGGTACCACTGAGGCTCCCAGCCTGTACGCAAAAGTGTATGCGTGGGTGTGCCAAACTGGGTCTTTGATCTGGGTGAAATAAAGCCTAGATTGCTCCTGCCAGGGGTACCATTTACTGTAAACACAAAACCCCAGTGGAGAAAATTGCCAGGTCAATCAGAACCAGACAGTCTTGTGAAAAAACAACAGCTAAGTACACAACAGAAAACAGGTATTGAGAAAGGAAACAAGAAACACATGCGCACAGAACAGAACAGCAATTTCACAGACTCCCTTTCTTAAATATTCCATTTCTTCCCCTCTAATTTAAGTGGGATCTGCCAAAACCAATGAAGATCCTCTTTTGGCAGTTAGCACATTCTGTGGCTGTGTGGTACAACACCAAAATGTTCAAGGCAGAAACTAATTGGAATAAAGAGCACTGTTTGCTGTAAAAGTCAAGCAAAACTGTGCTGTAGTGGAAAATGTCATTTCAATAAGAGAATAGCTGGGGCTTAAACTCCTTCATCCTTGCAATGGTGATTAAAATAAATAAACCTCATTGATAAAATGTTTTCCCTAAACCATAAAAAGCAGGTCGGTTTTGCAAACTGAGAAGTAGTGGATTGAAGAAACTTAAGCCAACAACACATTGGTAGTAGAGTAGGTTAGCATGAAGTTCAGGTCGCTTCTGCATTCTTTGCAGCACCTCGCACAGTGTATATAGGTGATAATGGTAGCATTCTACCTGATTCCCTTCATCCGCTACATCTTGAACGCAGCATCCCTTCATGTTAATTCACATCCCTCCTGCTGTTCTAGCCTGAACCAAGTTCTGTTGGATGCATCGGGGTGGGTTTAGTGTCCAGTTCTGCCAAATTGTAATAAAAATGGCTAAAATCTGTCATACATTAAAACCACAAGCAATGTGAAACAATTCAGCATAAAAATGGGAGACAGAACTTCAAGCCACACTAAGGTCTTATCTGCTCCACCTGAAGCTTAAAACTAAGTGCCAAGCAACCAGACATATCTAGGAAGGGAATTCTACAACCTGGGTGCCACAGTGGAAAAGGCCCTGCCTTGCATCCAACCAATTGTGCTTCTAAAAGTGGTGGGATACGTGCTGTGTCAAAAAAATACTTCCTGCATTTCCCCCGTCCCAGTTATTATCCATCAATTAATGAGATAAGAAATTGCATTCAAAATTTTACCTAAGGCTTGATAAAATTTCAGTGAAATTCTTATGAGTAGGGTGCAGGATTTCTTATGTACTTGCCTTGCTTTTGAGGTAGCCAACTGTTGTTTGGGAGTGTCTTTCCTTCCATTCTACAAATCATCTCACCGGTGATCTGCACACTGCAGCCTCCCCAGGTGCCCATGCCCCAGTCAAAGCTCATCATGCAGTAGCTCTACCCATGAAGTGTTTGAGATCAGGGGGCATGGGCAGTCAGGGAGGCTGCAGAATGCTGAAGAACTGCTTGCTGGAAATAAAAAGCACATCCACCACCCTTGGCCACCTCGCAATGTGAAAGTAAGCTGAAATCCCCACAGCAACAGAAATGATCAAGGCATTCTCAGATACCCTGAGAAGGATAGGGAGAAATGGAAGCTTCTTTTTCAGATGAACAAAACTAACCAAAAGGGGGGGCAGATTTGGGCACAGCGCAAGGAGGGGCACATATTGCAGAGGCTTGGACATTGAATACAGTGGGTAGGCCGGAACACATGGAAGGAAACAGACCTTCAAATATTTGGATCCCAAACCAAAGCTTTCGTTAGCTACTTGGCCAAGGCCAGCCAGTGAGCTTTGGGACTGAATGGGGATTTGAACCCAGGCCTCGTCAGTTTTCATCCAATGTTCTAGTCACCATAAGCACACTGGACCACACAATGTACAGTTTGATTTGGGATGGTGATTGTGTTTTGACTTACATGCTAATGAACAACCAAGCCATAACATCGAAACTGTGCACTGACTGATTGCTGATTGGAGTGGGAAAAGCTTCAGTGCTAGATAATTTTGCCGCACTACTCCAGCTTCCAGAGAAAGTGCTAAAAAAAGCAAACCCAACTCTCCTTCAAGATAGATTCCGATGACAATTTGTTTCCTATCTGTTTACACTGCTTTTCAATTATCTAACTTACAAAGGGGATTACACAACATACAGTATTTTTTTAAAAAAACTAAGCACAATCTATTAAGAGCAACAAAACCAATGAAACCTAATTAACAGTCAACAGCAGGATCAATCCACAATGTCAATCGATAAACAGGGATCTAGTTTTCAAAGGCCTGGTACCAGAAAAAAATGTTCCTACTTGTCTCTGAGAGGAGGCAAATGCCCGAGTCAAATGAGACTTCTCCTTGGGAAAGGCATTCCACAGGATTTGGGCCAGAACTGAAAAACTGCTGTTCCTACTGGATGCTGTTCTTGCATCTCTCAGCCAGTGCTGATGGTATCTGCTTATAAACTCTCTACATGGCGACTGAATCTGTATGGAGCGTCTGAAGCATCCAGCCACTCATAAAGGGAAACTACACATTTCCACCATAATGTATTTCAGTTTGGTAGGTCAGATTTGTGACCAGACATGCTAAATGAGTATAAATGATGGTGTTTTAGTCACCAAACACCAAGCCCATAGGAAGCCAACACATGGTCCATCCAGAAAATGAATGGATGGGGGTCAAGATGTTCTCAGAATTTAGTGCTGTGTGCTCGACCCTAGCCACCTCCTGGGCTCATGCACACAATACCACCACAGATTTTTGTAAGAACCATAAACCTTCTTTCCTTATGATTTTGAAACAAAAGCTGAGGTTTCCAGTGTGCCGCATCCTTTGCTTAGTATCAAAATTACATACCTGTGCAGCAAATTTACACATGCCCAGAATGTGTGCTGCCTGGATTTTTTATTATTATTATTATTTCCCATCGAGCCTGTCTCCTCCGCAAAAGTCTTAATATTTCAAATAGTTCACCTGCACTAAACTGAATAAATCACCCACATTCACCCTACCCTGGCCTCTACCAGCAATGTTTGCATTTGTTTTGCCAAATGTGAGAGATCCAGGGGTCAGTGACATGAGCCACACATCTCCATTTGTCTTCCCTCTGAACAAACAAGTCCCCAACCAACTCATTTGAGTATACCATGTGTCATTCGCTAAGCTACCCTTGCATTTTATTGGTTTGGCACTAATCTTAGGCCCCATCTGCACCATACATTTGAAGCAATTTCATACCACTTTCATCACCTAATAATCTTGGGAACTGCTGTTTCTTAAGGGGGCTGAGAGCTGTTAGGAAACCCCCTCACAGAGCTGCGGTTCATTGAGTGGTTTCTCAATCCCTCTTCCCAATACATTTTGGGAACTATAACTGTGAGGGAAATAGTGGGTTTCCTAATATCTCTCAGCACCCTAAGAAACTACAATTTCTGTAATTCTTTGGGGGCAGTCGTGATTGTTTAAAGTGGTATTGTGCTGCTTTAAATGTATAGTGCAGATGTGGCCTTAATGTTTGACTGTAGGAGGATCTGATAATAGACAACCAGGGTTCTGGTAGTGAATGGGGGACAATGAGAAAGGACAAAAGTTGATGATATCCGGAGCCCATCTCCACTTCATTTGCTCTCTTGTTTTTTCCAGAGTCAGTGCCAATGGCAGTCATCATAGGCGTGGCAGTTGGAGCTGGTGTGGCGTTTTTGGTGTTGATGGCCACCATTGTGGCCTTCTGCTGTGCTCGCTCGCAGAGAAGTAAGTCACTTTCTTTTTATTCAATTGACTCTCTGACCATATCATGCTGGAAGTCTGGAAGCCCTTCTTCTCTGCCTAGGAAAACCACATGGAGAGGTAATGTAAGTTTATCCAAAGCTGCCTCTTCTTGTGACGTCCTCAAAGACCTGTCTGGCCTTGATTCCCTGGTTATGATAAACATTTTATTCCTCCATTCATGACGCTGGGATGGAAACTGCTTGGGAGGAGTCAACTTCGGCTAGGTAAAATCGTTTGGCAAGTCTATAGTGAAGGGAACTTTCATTAGATTAGGTTGATGGCTCTATCTGTAATTAAGAGAAGGGAATGTAACCCAATGGTAGAGCACATGTGTTGCATGCAGAGAGGCCCAGGTTCAGTTCCTGACATCTCCAGGTAGTGCTTGGAAATACCGTGCCTAAAACCCTGAAGATCTGCTGCTGATAGATAGGCCAGTGGTCTGACTCAGTGTTAAGGCAGACCATCAGGTGTCAGCTATTTTACACATTTGTGCTCCTAAGTGCAATGTGTAGAATAGCTCTGAGCTCTTGCTGCACACACGTCAGGGGTGAACATGATATGGATGCACCATATTATTGGTTGACTAAATCCAACTTGTTTTGTACACATGCTTAAGTTGTCCTTGTGACTTCATGCTTAAGTTGTCCTTGTGACCCACCATTAAACCATGCCATAAATGTGGGAAGTAATGTGAAGGAAGTACATTGTAGAGCTATCCCATGTAAACTTCAGCATGCTGTTGCAGCACTGCATTTCAGGGCCTCTCCAGGTGTCCTTTTCATTGCGCATTCATGATTATTTGTGCTCATGATGGTTTTGGGACAGTTATGCATGATCCCATTTTCAGCACCATTTGCACCTTGCAGCAGTTTGGGGACAAATGTACTCTTTGTTTGCAGTCAGTTCATGTCCTGTATCTCCCTGCTGAAATCCTGAAACTTTTCATACTGCAAATGTTCTAGGTTGTTGGTTTATTTGTGCCACTTTTGTTGTGCTATAGCAGAAGAGTGCCCTTCCAGATGAAAATAAAACAGCAACATTGGGAAATCACATAACTAATAAAGCAGAATGATGGTCCAGTATAAATTCACCACTAACACACTAATAATGTGTCAATGGCATGTTGCAGAATACACTTGCGAAGGAACTTTCCATTCTGCCATGTACTGTATTTGCCACATGCAGCACTGTTTCCATTGTGCTGCAGTTTGTCTTCCACCAAAAGTTGCGTTATTCATCTCACTGTCCATCTCACTGAAATTATGTAATTATATTTTCATTTTATTACCCCACTCAATTCATTTCAATGCAAAGGAACCACAATGCAAAAAGGGGAGCGGGGAAGAGAGAGAGAGTGAGAGACTATTCCATATCATTTGCAGACTAAAAGCAACAACAACAGTGAACACTGATTATAATTGCTAGATTGAGTTCTGTTCTGGACATGGGACAAATAAGCAGACATTGGCAGTTTTTGCTCCTGTTTCTGTCTGAATTCTGTGACATCCCTACTTCCATCTCCACCATCGAGCAGCTCTTGCCATTTGGAGATTTATTCTTATCTTAGCTGTCATCTGCTCTCCTGGAATTTCCACCCAATTGGTGCTAATCTTGCCATCTGGAGAAATGATCAGTTTGCGCCTTCTCTTTGACAGCCAGATAGATAGATAAGATTGATATTTGCACCAGCCACCAAGCATTGCTGTTACTCTTCAGATGTTTGAAGACATTGACCATGCCTCCTCTTAAACTTCTCTTCTCCAAACCAAACATACCCGGCTCTTTCAACCATTCTTCCACAGACTTGGCTTCTCCAGACCCCCTCATCAGCCAAGTCAATCTCCTTCTTAAAATGTGGTTCTCAGACCTGGAGACAGTGCCATTTACTGCTTTTCTCATGGGACCCCAATATCTGCCCTGGGGTGGGCAGCCCGCTCCTCCCTAGTTGTAGCACCAACTCCATCTGGAAGTGACATCAGACTTCTTATTTAGCATTTGACCAAATGTATGGAGAATACAGCAGAAATACGCATTAGCTTCGTATTAACGTGTTGCTTTTATCTTATACTAAAAGATGTCTTGGTTTTATGAACATTGCTCCCCGTTCTGAGCCTGCAGGGATCAGGAAGGCTATACATTTAAAATGAAATCTATACTCGAATCCCTTGCTGAGCCCGTAATGCTGTTGGCTTTGCTGCCGAGTCGACAAAGCAGATGTTAAAATAAACATCACAAATACAAGAAAAGGATTGTGGAGGTAAACAGGAGCAGCTCATTAGGAAAAAAAGCATAGAAGTTAAAGAATGATTGTTGGCTGAGCGAACAGGGATCAAACCATCGGGGGAAGGAAGAGTGATTGTTCTGAGCTTCTGAGACAGCAAGAGAGAACAAGCAGTCCTCAACCATGCCTCTAACTGTAGGGATAGTGAAAGACAAATAAGCCAAACACTATGCAAAATCCCTGTGTTGTGGTGCCAATATATATAAAAAAAACCAGTTGGTTCTTTCTGGATTGTTTGCAAAGAAATCAAAGAGCCAGAAGCTCTCCCTGGACTTGCTTAATGAATGGCTGGGCCTGCATACTAGTTTGTTCTTAACAGCAATAATTGTGTCTGCTTCCCCCCACTCCCCCCCTTTTTATAACTCTCCCAAACCCCATTAAGCGGCTCTTTCAGGTATTAGCAAATTAAATATCTGGCAGTCATTAATCTTGCATTTTGGTAAGTATTTTTTGATGGGCAGGCGCGCGGCTAAGACCTGAGAAGAGGCCAATTCAATTTCAGTGGAATCATTCAGCGATGATGGCACCATTCAAGCTTGCTCAATAGAAAATGGGCCAACTCGTCGTTGCGGTGTCAACGGTCAGACATAATCAGTCTCGTCTGCACATTCTCCTCATCTTTCTTTTCTTTTCTTTTAAGATAGATGTGAGCACACTGTATCATTCCTCTGATCCTGGGACAGAGGGAGAACATGTGGCTCATTACCTACTCCTTATTTGATGTAACCAGATGGCTCTGGATTATTTGCAGGGCACACAACATCTAACATTGGTATATTTGTGATGATGACAGATCAGGCGTGCAGCAGTGGTGCCAAGGCTTGGATTAGGAAGCAAAGCCAGAGTTTCAAAGCACCGGATGTTTGGAGGCTGGAGCCAAGCTAGTGGCATTCCCAAGGCTCTTCATGAAACCTTTGGGTCTACTCTGTCTTGATTCACAAGCTACAAACATCCATGAACAGTGTGCATGAGGTGGTGCTGGTGTTGATTTGCATGCTGATCTCCTTCAGCAGATCTGCATGCTGAACTCAAAACAAGCTGAGCTAACTAACATGGATATAAGAAAGCATTGCTTTCTGTTCTGCCCTCTTGTTAATCCCATGCAGTGCTGTCTCCATTCTGCTGCAGTTTGTCTTCTGCCAAAAACTACGCTATTCTTCTTGCTAGCTGCTGTGGCAAAATTATGTGATTTACTTAAATAATTAAATACATGAATTTGAGAGAGGTGTAGCCAATTGCGTATCATTTGTGGACTGAACAGAACAACAGTGAATACTGATTGTATTTGCTGGGTAGATTTCTGCTACAGACATGGCATGAATAAACAAAAATTGGCAATTTCTACTCCCATTTCTGTTTTCATTGGAATTCAATACAGGTTGGATTTAGTCCTTGCTAACAGGTATTTTCTCATTCCCTCTAGACATATTAACAACTGCAGTGCCAAGTTCCATGGGTCTCCCATGCAGCAAAGGAGCCCTTGTTAAATGAGAATCTGCTTCATGAAATGTGTGTGTGTGTCATGAGTGGATCAGTGTATTTCTAGGCTATATCACTTTTGCAAGTGTTCATTCATAAGTCCATCCCAAACCATTTCTACATCAATTTGCATGAAAATTCTTGTTTAAATACATACTTTTAAGATATAAAATGCACAATTCTAAATGTATTTTATCCTAATATATATTTTATTTTATTTAACAAGGCATCTATACCACTTAATCAAAAGAAATCTCTAAGTGGTGTAAAATGTTCATTAAAAAATGCACTCAAAACAAGCGTTAAAACAGTAAAAAAAATAATGAAATTGCCAAAATACAGGATAATCAACAGTTTTTAAAAGCAAATGTATGTAATATACTGACATATCTGAGTAAGCATGCTTAAACAAAACAAAATAAAATAAGTAGGTGGTGAAAACTGTGCCATAAAGGTGCCTGCCTAATATCAATACTGTAGTCAGGGAATTTCAGAGCATAAGTGCTGCCACACTAGTTCCCCATCTGCACTAGACAGTTACAGTAATATCATTCCACTTTGAGCAGTAATGGCTTGCCCCTAATAAGTCCTTGGAACTGTAAGGGTTCTGAGAGTTGTTAGGCTACCCCTATTCTGTTCCCCACAGGGCTTCAATTCTCAGACTGGTTTAACTATCAAACCTTCTTCCCAAGGAGCTCTGTGGGGTCTCCTAACAACTCCCAGCACTTTAACAAATTATAGGATACTTTGGGGGACTGCTTAAAGTGATACAATACTGCTTTAAATTTATAGTGCAGGGGTGGCCTAAAATCCCAATTTCTTGCAATTGTGGAATGAACGTTATGATAGAATCATCTAGTTCAACCCCCTGCAATCCAGGAATCTCAACTAAAGCATCCATCCAACCTTTGCTTATAAACCCAAATGAAGGAGAACCCACCACCTCCCAAGGGAGTCTGTTCCACTGTTGAACAGCTTTTACTGTCAAAGTCCTTCCTGTTTAGTCAGAATCTTATTTCTTGTAACTTGAATCCATTGGCTTGGGCTCTACCCTCTGGAGCAGGAGAAAACAAGCTTGCTCCATCTTCCATCTTTAGATATTTGAAGATGACTATCACATCTCCCCTCAGTCTCCTCTTTTCCAGGCTAAACATACCCAACATCCTCAACTGTTCCTCATATGGCTTGGTTTCCAGACTCTTGATAATCTTGGTCACCCTCCTCTGCACATGTTCCAACTTGTCAATACCCTTCTTAAATTGTGGTGCCCAGATGGGACACAGTATCCCTGGTGTGGTCTGACCAAGGCAGAATAGAGTGGTACTATTATTTCCTTTGATCTGGACACTATACTTCTGTTGATGCAGCCTAGAATAGCATTAGCTTTTTGTTCGCTTGTTTTGTTTTGTTTGTTTTGCTGCTGCTGCATAACACGATTTTCAGTTTAAGCTTGCGATCTACTCAGACCCCTAGATCCCTTTCACAGGTGTCCTCCATCTTATATTTGTGCAGCTGGTTGTTCCTGCCTAAGTGCGGAACCTTACATTTGTCCCTATTGAAATTCATTTTGTTAGTTTTGGTCCAGGTTTGCAGTTATGTGGCAGTGTTCCTTGTGAAAGCGCCAGGCAGTTGAGAATCACAAAATTAGGAGAAGTGCAAAATGCAGAGGACAACTCTTTTCTGGACCACACATTTGCTGCAGAGTTGAGGAACGGATCAGTTCCTATAAGACTATTTTGCTAGCATCAGCTCTCTCTAGCAACTAAGAATATGTTGGGGCAGGGGGATAAAAGGTTGACTAAAAGATGTGTAAAAGCCACCAATAAAAACAAGACCACCCTAAAAGCAAGAGATAATTCCTAAAAATGAGTACTGAGCCCCCAAAGCGTAGCAAAAACACACACAAAACCCATGTTTTTGCTGCTTTCCCAAAAAGAGTCAATTCAACCAATCAGGTGGTTTTCCCTTGGGAAAGAATTTCACAAACAAACATGAACACGCTTACATTTAAAAGGTCTGAGTTTTACTGAGCCCACACATTTCCAGTAAATGTGTTTACGATTTAAAAGTAGCTGAAAATTGAAGGTGTGCACTTTGCTGAAGAAAACGGCATCCATTGATGGGCCAGCTGACTCCACAGTAGGATTTGTGCCACAAGCCCGGCAAGTACCACTAAGACTTGAGACTGGAGTGCCAACTCATTAGTGTAATAGCAGTGGGATGTGTCAAAGCAGAGATGATGCAAAGCGGACCCCAGTCTCAGGAGAGTTGTGTCATCTTCATTGCTATCAGAGACTTGTCATCAAAGATCCATAGGCCAGGCTCAGAGGAAGCAACCTCATTGGTGGAGAGATTCTTCCTTGGGAAGTGATCCTCATTCCCAGCCAATCTCTCTTATGGCTGTTGTTGTTTAGTCGTTTAGTCATGTCCGACTCTTCGTGACCCCATGGACCAGAGCACGCCAGGCACTCCTGTCTTCCACTGCCTCCTGCAGTTTGGTCAAACTCATGCTGGTAGCTTTGAGAACACTGTCCAACCATCTCGTCCTCTGTCGTCCCCTTCTCCTTGTGCCCTCCATCTTTCCCAACAGCAGGGTCTTTTCCAGGGAGTCTTCTCTTCTCATGAGGTGGCCAAAGTACTGGAGCCTCAGCTTCAGGATCTGTCCTTCCAGTGAGCACTCAGGGCTGATTTCCTTCAGAATGGAGAGGTTTGATCTTCTTGCAGTCCATGGGACTCTCAAGAGTCTCCTCCAGCACCATAATTCAAAAGCATCAATTCTTTGGCAATCAGCCTTCTTTATGGTCCAGCTCTCACTTCCATACATCACTACTGGGAAAACCATAGCTTTAACTATACGGACCTTTGTTGGCAAAGGTCTTACGGCTAGCACTGGGGAAAACACAGCTGATGTCATTGCCTGATACCTCACATCACCCATTCAAACCTCCTGTAGGTTCTAGGCTTGGCCTCAGTAGACTTTTGAACTTTGCAGTTTTTTGGGACAACGTTTTGAGTTGTGTGAGACACCCACCATCCCTCTGCAGTGTAATGGCTTTTTCTCTAAAATAGGAGTGTGCAACCATGCTTCCATAACCCACAGAGGATATCCTCAGAGAAGTGTTTTGTCTTACATCCCTCACTGCTTGCAAAATATGCTGCTCAGATGAGGAAAACACATAGAATACCAATGCTCAGCATGGCACATTTGCCACCATATGGCCATCTGTCACTCATAACGTCTTCTTCCTGGCAACCTCCTCAAACATTATCTGTTCCCTTCTCTGGGCGAGAGTAGGGAGGGAAAGAGTCCGTCCAGTTTGTAGAAGTAGCTTTCTGGGGGGACACCTGCCGGGGCAGCAGATGCTATCCCATCTCCAGAGAAGACCTACAAAAGCATTTGCCATTCAACATACAGCACACAAGATTCATTTGGGGCTGGATATCGCCCCGTGCAGCAGTCTTTGTTCCGCATGAAAGAATTCTGGCTTTCAAGCAGCCAGAGATGTTGCGTAGGAAAAATGATGGGTAGACTAATCTGGATATACTTGTAAACAAAAACATCAGTCTATTGTCTATTGGCCAATTCCAGCACAACAGTTTTTCCATAGAGCTGTACTTGTAAATACACCTTGGGGTAGCATTTCTCAAAGAGGTGCACAATATTTCTAATTCAAAATTGGAAGGATACGTAGAGCAAGCACTCAACTCATATAATATATATTGTTGCTGTAGATTCCAAGGTTGTTTTTTAAAAAAAAAAATCTGTCCCGTCCCGTCCCCCCCAGCAACACAGTCAAATGCAATCCCCAATGAGCTCTTGATCTCCATTTCCATCATACATATACCTTTTTGCTGTTGGCTCCAGGTTGGGGGATGCTTGGACAGACGAACAAGCCTTAGAATCCAGACTTGACACCTTTTAAAACTGTGCAGTCATGGAAGTTAGTGAAGTCATGGAAAGCCTCAGCAATCCGATCAATAGATGAGGAGAAACTCCACCATTAATTAAATTAGCAAATTTTGTTAGGACCTGGGAAAACTGAGAGGGATCAGATACGTTTCAGTTAACATAGGCAAAGCTTGTAACTTTCTGAAATAGCTATTTTGGCACTAATGGAAATTTAGATCATCTGCTTTCTGCATGAAGTACCTAGCCAATTATAATGTAGAAAACCATTTATTTCTAGTTTAACTACTTTTGGGATAATGTGTTGTGGTAGTGAATAGTATGATTTCCCTCCTCCTCTCTCTTTTATGGATTGTGTATTCTTTTAGAAATCTTAATGTACTTTTGAAAAAAAATGAATTAACTGCTATGGAGAGTGTGTGGATTTGTCTCCCAAGGGAAGCAGAGAAATTATTTATTTTTATTTTTTATTTTTGGAACTGCTCCAAATCACAGCCTAGCTTCTTTATGGTCAAATGCATTGTGCATTGATTTCCCAGGGGTCCCACTAGGTGACCCTGCAAATGCACTAGCAGGTACCATGGGGAACCACCTCAATAAAGGTTTCCCAGAGCCCCTACTAGGTGACTCAGCAGTCAGTGGTTGGGGGTTCCTCCATCCTGAAGCAAAAACACTCTTGAAATCTGCTTGCTCACAGCCTCCAATTTCTTGGCTAGGAATCAGGAAAAGCCTGACTAAGCTAATGACGGGTCACGGGCGGTAGAGCAGGTATCACAGAAGGCGATTCTCACTCGCGCTTTAATGAGGGGAAGCAAAAGGCATCACAAGCAAATTATGTATACAGTAAGCAGAGAGATTCCTCAGGGGACATATTTTAACGGGCTTAATACACATCTGTTGTTGTTTCCTGGATGACATTACAAGCCACAAGTTATTTAAGGAGTAACGTCCCTAAGAGAGGACTCTATGAGGCCATAATTGGCTTTTCATTGTGATTAAATGCTGAGGCTTTTGGCACTCAGGACATTATTTCTACTCTTGGACAGAGAACAGGAAGAAGCAATAAACTACAAGAAAGAAAAAGGGGACAAAACCAGAAGGGATAAATGCTTTCCCTGCATCATGAAGCTTGGAAAATTCCATCTTGATGTGTTCATAAACCCATTACTAGTAGATGCCTGGAGGATAGGCCAACAGTGGTCTCAGAACACATTATCAAGAAAAAGGTATAAGAAAATCAGTAAATTAAGTATTGATTTGGCTGGTGGCACCAGGTTATCAATTAAGGAGCCTTTGCCCTGGAGGAAGGGATGCTAATTCAGACACACTCCAGGTACTAGTAACCTTGATATTTTTTTTTACCTTGTGACAACTAAGGGACCTATATTTTTCCCCTCTGCATTTCCTTGCTGGACAAGCATTTGCATGCTTTTCTTCACCTTTGGGATGAAAACAAAAATGGTTGGCTGCAGTGCTTTTATTGTGATGAAACTCAGGTGGTACAGAGCTCAGGCACCTCTTTTTCTGCTGCCCATGGCAGCCATTATGTGCTGGCACCTCAGGCACTATATATATATATATTTAAATAATATTTATTGAAGTTTCAAATAATTACAAAAATAGGAAAAAAATAATAAAACAAAAAGTACAAAATACTGAAAAATAAAAACAATTAAAAACAAATCAATCCTCCCATTACTTATCTTTCATTGGCTTATTTCCCTGACCTCCTCACACCTCCCTTTTTTGTATTCTAGGTCAATTATCCATTTCAGCAAATCCTTTCCCTCTTTTCAAATTATTGTCCTGTAAATTTATCTTGAAACTAATATAATTTTACTTTCCCTCCTTTCACTAATTAACAGTCTATTTTTCCTAAGTCTTTATAGCATATCTGCTACAGTCGCATAGATTCATTTCAACATCCTTCTAACATTCATTAATTTTACAATGTTTCTGTAAATAGTCTTTAAATTTCTTCCAATCTTCCTCCACCGACTCTTCTCCCTGGTCTCGGATTCTGCCAGTCATTTCCGCCAGTTCCATGTAGTCCATCACCTTCATCTGCCATTCTTCCAGGGTGGGTAGATCTTGTGTCTTCCAATACTTTGCGATGAGTATTCTTGCTGCTGTTGTAGCATACATAAAGAAAGTTCTATCCTTCTTTAGCACCAATTGGCCGACCATGCCCAGGAGAAAGGCCTCTGGTTTCTTCAGAAAGGTATATTTAAATTCCTTTTTCATTTTGTTATATATCATCTCCCAGAAAGCCTTAATCCTTGGGCATGTCCACCAAAGGTGAAAGAATGTACCTTCAGTCTCTTTACATTTCCAACATTTATTATCGGGCAAATGATAAATTTTCGCAAGCTTGACTGGTGTCATGTACCACCTATATATCATTTTCATTATATTCTCTCTTAAGGCATTACATGCCGTGAACTTCATACCTGTGGTCCATAACTGTTCCCAGTCAGCCATCATAATGTTGTGTCCAATATCTTGTGCCCATTTAATCATAGCAGATTTCACCATTTCATCCTGAGTATTCCATTTCAACAGCAAGTTATACATTTTTGACAAGTTCTTAATTTTAGGATCTAACAGTTCTGTTTCCAATTTTGATTTTTCCACCTGGAAGCCAATTTTTTTGTCCAAGTTATATGCCTCCATTATCTGATAATAGTGAAGCCAATCTCGCACTCTATTTTTTAATTTTTCAAAACTCTGCAATTTTAATCTGTCTCCCTCTTGTTCCAAGATTTCCCAATATTTCGGCCATTTGGCCTCCATACTGAGCTTTTTCTGAACCTTCGCTTCCATTGGTGACATCCATCTTGGGGTTTTATTTTCAAGCAAGTCCTTATATCTTATCCAAACATTGAACAGTGCTTTTCTGACAATATGGTTTTTAAACGCTTTATGTGCTTTGACCTTATCATACCACAGATATGCATGCCACCCAAAAACATTGTTAAAACCTTCTAAATCCAGCACGTCAGTGTTCTCAAGAAGCATCCATTCTCTCAGCCAGCAAAAAGCGGCTGATTCATAATAAAGTTTTAAGTCTGGCAGGGCAAATCCACCTCTTTCTTTAGCATCAGTTAATATCTTGAATTTTATTCGAGGTTTCTTGCCCTGCCAGACAAATCTAGAGATATCTCTCTGCCACTTCTTGAAACACTCCGTTTTATCTAATATTTGCAATGTTTGGAACAAAAACAACATCCTTGGCAATACATTCATCTTTATCGCAGCAATTCGGCCTAGCAATGATAACTTCAAGTTTGACCATATTTCTAGATCCTTTTTCACTTCCGCCCAACATTTTTCATAGTTATCCTTAAACAGATTCACATTCTTAGCAGTCATGTTAACCCCTAGATATTTCACTTTCTTAACCAGTGTTAATCCTGTCTCCTTCTGAAACCTTTCTCTCTCTGTCACTGTTAAATTTTTCTCTAAAACTTTAGTTTTCATCTTATTCAACTTAAATCCCGCTACTTGTCCAAATTCTTGGATCAGTTCCAGTACTCTTTTGGTACTAGATTCTGGCTCCTGTAATGTCAATACCAAATCATCAGCAAATGCTTTCAGTTTGTACTGTTTAGCTCCAACTTGTATACCTTTAACTGTTTGGTCCCTCCTAATCATGTTTAAGAGAACTTCCAGGACCAATATAAAAAGCAATGGAGAGATTGGGCAACCTTGTCGTGTTCCTTTCTCTATCTTAAATTCTTCTGTCACTACATTGTTCACAATTAATTTAGCCTTTTGTTCTGAATAAATTGCACCTATACCATTTTCAAAACCTTGACCAACCCCCATCCCCTGTAGATTTTTCTTCATAAAACTCCAAGAAATATTGTCAAAGGCTTTCTCCGCGTCCACAAATATCAAAACTGCTTTAGTATTAATATTCACTTGTAACTTTTCTAAAATGTTAATTATATTCCTCGTATTGTCAGACAAGTGTCTGCCCGGGAGAAAACCGGCTTGGTCTTTATGAATTTCTTCTACTAATACCTTTTTTTAATCTTTTAGCCAAAATATCTGCAAAAATTTTGTAATCCACATTAAGCAAAGATATGGGGCGGTAGTTCTTAAGCTGTGTCTTCTCAGACTCTACTTTCGGTATAAGTGTAATGTAAGCTTCCTTCCACGACTCTGGCACCCTTTTCCCTTCCAAAATTCCATTACAAACTTCTTTTAGTGGCTGTTTTATCGATTCTTTCAGAGATCTATAGTATCTTGAAGTCAGTCCATCCGGTCCTGGAGATTTGCCCAATTGCATATTCTGGATGGCCCCTTCTATCTCTTGCTCCGTTATTTTATAGTTCGACGTTAGCTTATTTTCTTGAGAGATTTTTTGTAATCCATTTGTTTTCAAAAAACAATCAATGTCCATTTGTTTCTGGGTTTCCTGTGTATATAGTTGTTTAAAATACCTCTGAAAACACTTTCTAATCTCCACTGAATTCTGTATATTTTCTCCTTCTACTTCCAAATTTGTGATAGTGTTAAGTTTTTGTCTTTTTTTCATTTGCCAAGCCAGCAGTTTTCCACATTTATTTGCCGATTCAAATGTCTTTTGTCTCATCTGTTTAATTTTCCATTCTATTTCCTGGTTCATCATTTTCATATATTGTACTTGGTATAACTTTATCTCTTTCAAAATCTCCTGCGAATTTGGTTTCACTCTGTTTCTTCTCTCCTTCCTTTATTTTCTCCAATATTTTATCTTTTTTCTCATTTTGAGCTCTCTTTTGAATCACATTCTGTTGTATCAAAAACCCTCTCATAACCGCTTTGCTTGCGTCCCAGATTACTCTTTTTTCTACAGTGGTGTTCATATTTATCTCAAAATAGTCTCTCAGAGTTTTTTGGGCCTTCTTAGTCACTTCTTCATTCCTAAACAATGTGTCATTCATCCTCCATCTGAAGGAACCAGTTGGTGTTAGTTTCAATTCCATCTTTACAGCATTATGGTCGGAGCAGGTTTTCGGGCATATTTCCGCCTTTCTAGTTTTTGGAGCCAGCCCTCTAGTTACCCAAATTTGGTCAATTCTTGTCCATGTCATTTTGGCCTCAGAGAAGAAGGTTCCCTCTCTTCCCAAAGGGTTTTTAATTCTCCAAATGTCAACTAGGTCCATATTGTCAGTCATATCAAAGAAAGTCTTTGGCAATCTGCCATCCTTAGTAACTACCTGTCTCTGTGCTTTATCCATATTTGTAGACACTACTCCATTCATATCCCCCATCAAGATCATATTGTAATCTGCATAGTCCATCAGAGTCTCATGTAGCTTCTTAAAGAATTCCGATTTTCCCTCGTTTGGTGCATAAATACCTAATATCAAAAACTTCTCTCCTTGGATTTCAATTGCTACAAATCTTCTTTGATCATCTTTAAAAAGAAATTTCGGTGATAAGCTCTCCTTTGCATAAAGTACTACTCCTCTTTTTTTAACTTTGTCTGATGAAATAAATTCTTGTCCCAATCTTTTATTTACCAGTATTTTCCTGTGGAGCCTTATCACATGTGTTTCTTGTAAACAAATCAAGTCCAATTGTTCCTTTTTTAGTACATGAAAGACTCTTCGTCTTTTCTCGGGGGAATTCATCCCATTAATATTCCAGCTTAATATTTGCAGTGCCATGGTGTAATTACTTTAAGTCGCCTCCAACTGCGCCTAGTACTGCTTCTTGTTCTGACGGTGGTACTGGTGTCCCTTTCGCTGGGTAGTCCAATCCAAAATTTAACTTTGCTAAGTCCAGTATAGGTGATCTTTTGTCCAGTACTCCTTGCTCTAGTACTCTGTCTGGTGATCTTCTGTCCGGTACTCCTGGTTCTTTTCCAAGTCCCTTCTGTAGATCCTCTTCGTGGGTGCTCAAAAATTTGTCTTTATCTTCAACTGATCTTATTTTTATTTTTCTTCCTTTAAAGCTGAAGGATAGGCCTTGAGGAAATTCCCACCTAAAGATGATACTGTTCCTTCTCAGCAGGGCCACCAAATCTCCGTAATTGACCCTAAGGTCCAAAAGATATTTCGGGATATCTTTAAATATTTCCACTCTTGACTGCAGTATTCCCAAAGGCTTCTGAAAGTGCCAGCCCAAAATTTTATCTCTCTCCTCTTTGGATCGGAGAGTAATCAAACAGTCTCTTACTCCATTCTTCCCTCCTCTTCCAAGCCTAAAGGCACTCACAATTTTCACTCCTTCTTGTTCCAAGTCCAGCTTCCAAAACTCTGCAAATTCCTGCATAAGAAATTCTATCAAAGTATTTTTCTCCAATTCAGGTACGCCTCTAATCCTCAAGTTTGTCTGTTTTTCCTTAAGCTCAATCATAGAGAGAATCAGCCTATGATCCTCAACCTGTCTCTGAATATCTGGAACTCTCTTTATTTCCAGTTGTGTTACTTTAGATTCCACAACTTCCACTTTTCCCTTAGCTTCCTCTGCAATTTGACGGGTCGAGGCAGACTCCTGTATCAATTTCTGTATTGCTTCTATATTAGTATTCACCTTTTGTCCCAGACTATTTATACTTTCTGTATTAATGTCAATTTTGGCATTTGCACCATCCACCTTCGCATTAGATGCATCAACTTTTATATTTGTCTCATCTATTTTCCTGCTGAGTTTTTCCAAAGATTCATTTATTTTACCTAACACCGCCGCTAATACCTCTTCTGATGACATTCCTCTTTGTTTAGGTTGAGTTGGCACAGCTGCAGATGGTACAGAAGGACCAGATGCTGACGCTCTTCGCTGCCAAGGCTTCCCAGATCTCGTTGTTGATAAATCTACTTTCTCTTTCCCATTTGCCATAACACTCAAAAAGTCCAAGGTCAATCCCACAGTCAAACAATTTTATCTTTCTAATGGAAAATTCCCCTGGTCCGGCTCTTGCAACAGTTTCCACTACTACCCCTAGGGGGAAACAGTTGCAATCTGTACTTATAATTATCCAAAATAACTCCTTTTAAAATGTAGCTCAAAAAAGAAATTTAGTTTCAATTTTCCGTTACTTTTTCTCCCCCTTAAGAGTCAGAAGGGCAGTTAGAAACAGTTAAGCAGAATGTATCTCTCTTTTGACAGCTAACAGTCAGAGCGCATTCCAAATATGGCAACCTTGTTGTCTATTTGCAGCCCGTTCCCAGGGTCTGAGCAGTGGAGTTTTAAATTCCTTCCCTCTCTCTCGCAGGTATAAAAAGTCCAAACTTCTCCCCCCTCTTCTCCTGCTTCCAGGGGGGAGTTTTCTATTTTAGAGATTGAAGTTTTAATCCTTTTCAATCGGCTCTCCAAGACTCTAGCTTGCAGCCTCTTTGCTTTGTTCTGTCTACAAAAGCGGGGGGCAGACTTCCTGTTTATGCCTCCCCGCTACAGTTCCAAATTACAGATTTCTTCCTTTAAAAAGTTCCAATATGATTATTGTTAAATAATATCTTTGAGATCCAATTGTTCTACTCACGGGTAATGTCTTTTTAAATCCAATTGTTCACAGGAAAATGTCAGTGCTCTCCGGCAACGGCTATGCAGCTTCCCTCTGTGGAAAGAGCAGTCGATTCACAGCACCGCGCTGCTCACCCCACTTCGCTACGGAGCCCCGCGAACGGGTTTCCCCGCGAGTAGGGGAGGCGCTGAAGGTGCCCGCCGAATCCCGCGTTCACAGGCTTCACCCGCCTGTGATTTCTGAAGGGTCTCCGCCTTCGCCGTGGCGGCCAGACCCGATTTCCACGGAGTAAATTCCTCTTAGTCAGAGGAATTCAGCCATTACCGATGGCACCAACCTGGAAGCCTATCGCACCTCAGGCACTATAAATGCTAAACACCACGTTTCAATCTTCCCCAACCTGGCAGCCTCTTGATGCTGTTGGACTACAACTCCCATCAGCCCTAAACAGCATGGCCAATGGTCAGGAATGGTGGGAGTTGTAGTTCAAAACATCTGGAGTGCACCAGCTTGGGGATGGTAGCTATATTGTATGGCCATCTGCTGAAGATTCTTTTGTGCAGGCTGCCCTGTGCACAACTGTTGCCACCTGTGTTAAATCCTCTTTCGCTGCAAGTAATTCTTCCTACATGCTTTTTTCGGTGCTTATGAATGGAGTGTGGGTCTCCTTGGAGCAATAATGAGATGGAAAGTGCAAGTTGGCACCAGGGTCCTGCCCCATACCCTTCCCTCTCTTTCAACATCTCTGCTATCTCTCTGCCTCTTGGAAGCCACAAGCATGCTCTTGTTTGGATGATAGACTGAACAGCAGACACATGAACACTTGAGTTAGTGCCTCCTATAAAGTATTCCATCTTTCAAAAAACCAGCCAAAGAGATGATTCATAGCCTGTCACTTGAAAGCATGCATTATTTATAGGGATTTCAAAACAACTCCCATTCCAATGTGTCTCCAGATTAGGTTGTAAAGTGCCCCCTTTTGCCGAGTCGCTCAAGTTGTTAAGTCCCCCAGCTGCAATCTGCAGGATGTGATGAGAAAAATGCTGAAGACTTTTCAGGTCTCTCTTTCCCCCTGACCCCATTTTTTAAGGATGATTATTATTTTTTGCAATCAAACGGGAAATCAAGGACACCAACATAAATGACTTAATTCAGCCCAATTCCATACATGCTTAATAAGATGCCAGTTTGCATGCACCTTTAAGCAAACAGACTGGCGGCATTCAGAAATGGCTCAAGATATATCACTACCTGAGAGGACAAACACAAATGGCTTTCCCTCCCACGACTTAGCATGGAGCACAGCCCATGGAGACCTTTGCCTGTGCCAGCCCCACGGTTCCCATTCATTTCAACAAGGCTTGAACAGAAGAAGTTACTGAAAGTCATGGCTGAGACTTTCCAGTGGTGGCTGGTACCCACTGAGACTTGTAGGGTGAAAGGTACATGGTACATGGAGCAAGAACCAATGACAGAGATGGAACAAATGAGAGGCAGAGCCAACTCATTCTATTTTTGCCCCATCCTCCTTCCTGCTGAGTTCTACAAGGGCAAAACTGAGACTACGGAGGGGGAAGCTGACAGCTAGTGCTACCCCCAGGACTGGCTATGAATAAGAAGGCAGGCAGGTAGTGAGGAGCTGCCTGATTGCAAACTGAGGTTGGTGAGGCAGAGTCCTCTGTTTGGACCAGTGTCCAGTTCTATCTCCCATTAATACAACCCACAACCTCTGCCTGAAGTGAGAGTTGGTTCTTCCTGCATGGCTACAATTCTCAAGTCTGTAAGTTACGTGATTTCACCACAGTGGACAGCAAGACAAATAAGGTGGGTTTGGGCAGAAGGTGAACTGCAGGGGAACGAAAACAGTGCTGCATGAGAAAAATACAGGAAGGAATGGAAAAGGAAGCCTTCTTATATCCCTCCAGATGTTGTTGGGCTCCAACTCCTATCAGCCCCAGCCAGTATGGCTGGTAGTCAGGGATGGTGGTAGCTGGTCCAACAATGTTCTGGAGGGCTGTAGGTTCCCCATCCCTGCTCTGGAGTTTAGCTTGGGAGATCCTAAGAAAGACAAAGGCCAGTTATGAATTGCAGACCCATTTCTCAATCTGTTTCTTCAAAGCCTGGAGCTGTTTAGGTTTACCTCCTCTGCTGCCTTTAATCTTAGGCACACACAGAGAGAAGCATTTTCTTTCCTTTCAGGCCTGCTGTTTGGTATCTTTGGTTTAATTTTTCAAAAACAGTCTCTTCAAAGAGCATCATTCTCCTCCTGGGAAACTGGCGGGAGATGTTGGGGCTGGAACGCAAGTCGCTAAATCCCACTGCCCTTCTTTTCTCTCAGCTGCTGCATGAAAGCAGGCCATCCCCTTCCAGCTCAGCATCTGCCGCTGACTGCAGTGCTCTCCTTGAGAATACCCAGCATACCTACTTTGCTGGGCAGCTAACTAATTAGATAATGTCTCTGATTCACTAAGATGCGATGGCTGAGCAAACAAAGAGCACGTTGCACATATGGACACTCTGTACTTCCAGTTTGGCCGTCTGGCTCAAACCAGGATGTGCAGGAACTGCAAAGGTGGGCATAAAAAGCATCCATTTATTACTTAAATAAATAAGCAAAGGGCCTTTAAACTTTTGTCCCCCTGCCACTCACTTCCTCATTTTGGAAAGGTTCTATTACAGCTTTCTCCAACCTAGCAGCCTCCAGATGTTTGGACTACAGTTCTGATCAGCCCCAACCTTGTTGTTGACATCCATCTGTCTTGAGAGACAATCAAGTGTGCCTTCAGGTTGCTGTGTTAGCAACACCAAAGTTGCCACACACACCCCGGGACGCAAGCCTGGGTAGCGTGTATGGAGGTTCTGGGCTGCCCAGAAAACAAGATTCCCCTCTTGGCCTTGCTGATATGGTCCAAAGGAAAGCAGAGCAATATGTTTGTCACTAGCTTGGCTATAGGAGTTGCCAGAAAGAGGCATACAAGAAGCTATCTAAGCTTCTGAGGGGCTCCACTCCAGATTTGTGTAGGGTTCACTCTTTAGCCTTTTCTTCTCCCAAAGATATCCCTCAAGGCAGAGTTTTCCTTCTCCTAGCTTCCCAGGTTGACGAGCCTCATCTTCGTCCCATTTCCCTCTACAGCGCACGCAGAAAACACCTTATTGACCACTGGACCCACTACTGGCCTTATCTTCTCAGTCCACAAGTGCCTGTCTTCACACGTGGGGGAAGTCTCTAACTCACCAAGGATTTAAGACCCATCGGCTACCTTCACCTGGGTTAGCCAGCCAGTCTAAGCCGTTTCCCAGAATGTGGCCACTGTCACATGCTGACAGCTTCAAGGAGCCACTAACAAGAGCTGAGTGCAGGTTGGGGACCAAAGGTGGACAAACTACCCCAGAAGGAGCACAGTTTTCCACACCCCTAACACCCCGTACACCCCAGCACATTTGTATTACTTAAGGGGGGAAACAGGCATAAAGAAATAAACTAACAACTGTAGCAAAGTGAAGTATGATTAACAAATCCCCATATAATTTACTTAGATATCAGATGCCCATGCAATCCTGGAATGTGCTAGTGTGTTGTTGTTGTATTTATTACCTGCCCTTCATCAGCAAGTCCCAGAACAGGTTACAACAGCTAAAAATTCATAATGAAAACAATTAAAACATATTAGAGTCATGGGAATTTAAACTTGTTTATGGCTGTTGTCTTATTATTGCAATGTTTGTTATATTGTAGTGAAAAGGCTTTTTAAAAACAAATGCACACATTGTTGAATGGGGATTCACCTGTCTTTGTGGGTCTCATAGACTGTGTGGTCTTGGTTGTATTCTTAGTTCAAGAGGTTTAATAGCTTAAGCAAGTCATGCTTTGCATGCAGAAGGTGTGAGATTCAAATCCTGTCTGAAACCCTGGAGAGCCACAGCCAGTCAGGGGGAGCAATACTGAGATGTTTTCTAGAGTCCCTACATAAATCACATCTATGCCATAGAACAGGGATGGGGAACTCCCCCTCCCCCCCAGTTTTGGGAGCCACATGCTATAAATGGGTCGGGCCAGAATACAAAATGTATGGCGCAACACATGTAAATTTTACCTCTGTGCAATCCCTCTCTGCTCTCCATCCACGCAGGCAAAAGGCATTATCAGAGCTCAATGACACATTTCAGCCAGGCAAAGCAAGGGCTGGCCTGGGAGTCATGGGGTCTGGCTGGGGTGTTGTGCGGGGAGAACCAGATAGAGATGCCTGGAGGGCCACATTTGGCCCCTGACTCTGAGTTTCCCCAGCCCTGCCCTATAATTCCTCCCGGAATTCTGTCCAATACACTAGGGTACAATGGCAGGTGAGAAAACGGTTTCCTAGAAAATGAAAGTTGCACTAAGTCAAAGCTCCAGAGAAAGGCATGCCATGCAGGGGTGTGTTAGAGGGAGAATTTGGAGGAGTGCAGTACTGGGTTTTTTCCCCCAAAGCAGGAGCAATAATCTCATTGCCAGAGCACCAGGATAACTGATGGAGCCTCCATGCTCTGGCAAGTGAATGAGGTGGAAGTTAGGCTTTTGTTTGTGATAAACTAACATAGAGGGAACTGGATAATGTTTGGAAATAATCAGAGGCTGGGTACTTCCTTGCTTTTTTTTTCTTTATAGGGTCCCTACATCGGGCTAATAGTTTAAACAGCAGCATTTCTCTGCAAGGTGGTTTGCATTTCTAATCAAAAGGTCAAGGTTGCATTTTAGCTGAATGAAGATATTTTTGTTAAAGTTTAATGTGTGAACCTATGTGCGGGCAGAGGTAGACACTACTGCTATTCTGCTAGGATCCGTGTAATGTTATGGAGCAGCTTTGTGGGGGGATAACTTTTACTCTCTTGCTCTTTTGTTTAGATCTGAAAGGTGTGGTTTCTGCCAAGAACGATATCCGCGTTGAGATTGTTCACAAGGAGTCTGCCTCAGGCAGAGAAACAGAGGAGCACCCGACGATCAAGCAGCTGATGGTGAGGATTTATTCTCTCTTTCCTTAATCTGTTGCTCTGTCTAACCTTTGACAGTAATGAGCACGGGCGCAGTGCGGTTCAGTGCGCAAAAGCCCACCAAAGGCAAAGTATGCTCTTCTGAAATCTCACACATCGCTCAGAGCTGTTAAAGTTGCACCGCTGTTGGAAACTCCCAGAGTGCAACTTTGCTAATGAAGACAAGAAGCCAGGAGAGGTTTGCTACAGAGCACCACAGCCTTCAGTCTCTGATAAACAGAAAGGCCTATCCGAGCCCTCAGTAGGGAAATTGATGTGGCTGCAAATGGACAGAGAAGGGGAAGCTAAGCAACATATTAGTAGTAGTAGTAGTAGTAGTAGTAGTAGTAGTAGTAGTAGTAGTAGTATTAACAACTAATTAGGCACTAATAGCTTAGCTAGACTGAAAAGGCCTCCTGTACAAGATAGATGGATGGCGAGCCTTTCATGGGATATATTTCTGGCCTCATTACTGTCAAATCACCACAGCTGACAAAGTGATATTGTTGATGAACTTAAGAACAACCTTGTTGGATCAGTACCAAAGGCTCATCTAGTGCAGCCCTCTGCTCCAAGAAGCAGAGCTTGAGTCCCACAGCACTGTCTCCACTCATGGTTCCCAGCCACTGGTATTCAGAATGCATGTTGCCTCCAGCAATGGGGTCAAATCACAGCCATTAGGGCTATCAGTCATTGACTGTAGCCAGCCAGTAGCAAAGTTTGCCCCAATTTAATGCCTTTCTGTGATTTTTTAGGGGTGGGCAGATCACCCTACTACCTATATGTGTCATTTTCTGCTTGGCCCTTCATAAATCTGTTTTGCTGCATTGCCATGCACATTGATCTGTATTTTTTTTTAATCCAGGCCCAAATTCATATTTTAATATATGAATATGTAATATCACCCCCGCAAAATGTAAATATGTATTTTCTCTCAGTGTATGCATTTCTAAATGCATTTTATCCTAAAATATGCACTGATAACCTTATCCTCCACAAATTTGTCTAATCCTCTTGGAGATTCAGTTGATGCCTGCAGTCCCAATGACCTCACCTTTCTCTCAGAGATAACCCAAGACAGTTTGATTCCTGATGCTAAGGAATCTGAAAATTTTAATCCCATTGTGTTAAAAATTATATAATAAATTTAAGAAGTTGACAAATTCTGCTCCCCACCCCACCACAATTCTGTGCTTCAAAATCTACTCCCTGAGGTGGGCTTCTTCACCATACCTGGAGTAGGGCAGCCCTGCTCTCTTTTTATGGGGCCTGGTGGACCAGGATTGGTCCTGGGAGTCAGCTGACAGAGTACTCAGGCAGTCTGGTACTGCCCCTTCCAAAGCACAGAGCTCAGTATTCCAGGCTTGATATGGAAACAGACTGTTGGTGATGCAAGGCACCAGGGCCTGACTGCTGGGAGTCCCATGTTGAGGCACCCGGTTTCAGGCACAGGATATGTTTGGGTAAATTCCTGTGAATTCTTCTTAGCCACCTTATGCTGAGGTCAGACCACTGATGCATCTAGTTCATTATTGCATTCCGCCGTTGGAGTCAGCCTGCTTTGAATACAGTCATACCTCATGTTACGTTTGCTTCAGGTTGCGCATTTTCAGGTAGCATCCCGCACGACCCAGAAGTACCGGAAAGGGTTACTTCCGCGTTTCGCCACTCGCACATGCACAGATGCTCAAAATGACATCATGCGCAGAAGCGGCGAATCGCCACGCGCAGACTCGGGTTGCATTCTTTTCAGGTTACAAACGGGCCTCCGGAATGGATCCCGTTTGCAACCAGTGGTACCACTGTACAGTACCAGTTGCTGGTAACCACAAGAGGCGGGACAGCTGTTGTGCCCATGTCCTGCGCTTGGGCTTCCCACAGGTATTTGGTTGGCTACTGTGAGAGGAGGATGTTGGACTAGACTGGCCATTGGGCTGATCTTGAAGGCTCTTCTTATGTCTACTCTGGCTGGTAGAAGCTCTCCACTGTTTGAGACGGGAGACATCCCTAGCCCTACCTGAGATGCTGGTGAATGAACCGGGGCCTTCATCTTGCAAGGGAGGTGCTCTACCACTGAGCTACCGCCTGCAAATGAAACTTATACACATGCAAGCTTCCAAGAGTTGACAAGTCAAGTTGGGGAGAAATGCTCATAAGGCTGGCTGAAGAATTGGCCCCATAGGATTTCTCTGATCTGTACTGTTGCTAATACATGGAGCTGTAGACTGTTGTTTCACCAGCTCCCTGCAACTGCTGTGTTCTGCATCCAAATGGCAGCTTTGCTTTCCGCCTGCCGATGTCACGTTATAAATGACTAATACAAGCAAAACAAATGGAAAGAACACTGAACCGTAAAAAAATAAACCCATCCAGCCATAAAAGCAGAGAACAGATGCAAAAAAAAAAAGAAAAAGACGGGAGGGAGAGAGGAAGCAAGCAGACTGGTTTTAAGCACACCTCCAACCATTACTACCGCAGGCTTACAGCCACCTTTCGTCAACATTCATTCATTTGGGCTGGGAAAGGGTGCTCTGTGAACGATCAATGGAATCCCTGGTTTGAGAGGGGATGCTTTGTGGGGTGGGCAGAATCGATTTTAGATGGTACACATGTACAGAGTGGAGCCCTTGAAATCAGTTTGAAAGGAAGATAAACGGCAGAGGCGTCATGTTGCTTTGTTATTCTGCTGGTGCTGCTTCTGAAATTGCTGTTTTGTTTCAGTTCAAAGGTCCCCGTAAGATAGAGACCAACATGCTCGTTTCTCCTTCTTCCTCTGTTGTTTGCCCCACACCCAAATGGAAGTTGGTAAATAGAAACACCCAGATTGTTTCAGCCGGGAGCAAAAGGCCAGGATAAAAAAATAAATAAGCAAAGTAGATATTTTAGTGTTGCATTACGGTTGGAGGGCTGCCGTTCAGTTTGCATTTAGAAGCAAACTTTTCCAATCTGCAATTCCTGAAATGATACATAAACCAAAACCACAGCCGTTGTTCAAGTTTCTCACTTTTCTGAATTTCACAATGCAGTTCTTCAGCCAAGTACTGGGTACAGAAAGTTACTAAGGTAATGTGTGTACAAAGATGAAAATATTAGTGAAAATAATGTGCAAAAGTAAACTATATTAGGGGACATTGCTTTTTTGTATTTTTAAAATTGCATTTTAAAAAAGGTGCATGTTAGGCAAAATTCACATTAAATTGCTGGTGAATTTTCATGACAACATTCAAATAAAATAATAATAGTGAATATTTTTCTAGCATGCAGTTACAAGTTACAAGATTTAAAAAAACCATAAAATCATTCCAATTGCAATGTTTTTTGGGGCTGAACTAGACAATTGCTAGGTATTTAGCCGCTTGCTACTACCTGTGTTCTAGTCAGGGAAGAGAAGAGACAAGCCTCCCCCTACTCATGTTCAGCCTTCCTGATAAAGACCATTGACTGACCCTCAGATTTTCAGGTATTTAGAAGGGCTATGGGCTCTTAACCACTTACACACACACATACACACACTTATGCTGCAAGTCCCCCTGAGACTAATTTGAGCAGTAGATGCCTGAGAAATTAATTAATCAATTTAAAAAATCACAAACTGAAGTGGCAAAATAAACGCGAGATGGGGAGAATGAGAAACAGAGAGAAAGCAAACTGGACAGGTTTACTGATCCCCAGTGCTTTTTTTCTGGTAGTACGCAATGGAATGCAGGGTTTGGTTTTGTTATTCAAAGTTGGAGACGGTCCAACTTTCAGCCCCATCTCACTGAGCTCTGAGCCAGGAGCTGGAGAGGGCAATAAACTGGAGGCAGCTTCGAAGGCTGAGCTGCCGCTGCTTCCTTACCCCAAGTCAGTGTGGATGCAACCACACCCCCCAAAAGAAGCCACCGAAAGGACTGGGAGGAGCCTCTCTCCTCAGCCGGTGCATACCCCAGCACTGGCTCCCCCAGAAACCTCCACCCTCCAGCACTGCTCCTGGCCTCCTCCCTGTCCCCTTGGCTGCGGAGTGGAAGGAGAGGAAAACCCCATCAGCACTGAGCAGGACCCCCTTTCCCAGCGCCCACCATGCTGACCCTGTTGGGCTGCTGGCAGTGAGGCAAGCGGAGCCAGGCGATATGGGAGAGGCTGGGAACTGCAGGTGGGCAGAGTGCTGTTGCACTCATGTCCAGCTTGCAGGTTTCCAGTAGGCATTTGGTCAGCCACTGTGAGAGCAGGATGCTGGACTTAGTTGTTGTTGTTTAGTCGTTTGGACGTGTCTGACTCTTCGTGATCCCATGGACCAGAGCACGCCAGGCACTCCTGTCTTCCACTGCCTCCCGCATTTTGTTCAAACTCATGCTGGTAGCTTCGAGAACACTGTCCAACCATCTCGTCCTCTGTTGTCCCCTTCTCCTTGTGCCCTCCATCTTTCCCAACATCAGGGTCTTTTCCAGGGAGTCTTCTCTTCTCATGAGGTGGCCAAAGTATTGGAGCCTCAGCTTCACAATCTGTCCTTCCAGTGAGCACTCAGGGCTGATTTCCTTCAGAATGGATAGGTTTGATCTTCTTGCAGTCCATGGGACTCTCAAGAGTCTCCTCCAGCACCATAATTCAAAAGCATCAATTCTTCGGCAATCAGCCTTCTTTATGGTCCAGCTCTCACTTCCATACATCACTACTGGGAAAACCATGGCTTTTACTATATGGACCTTTGTTGGCAAGGTGATGTCTCTACTTTTTAAGATTTGTTTAAGGTTTGTCATTGTTTTCCTCCCAAGAAGCAGGCGTCTTTTAATTTCGTGACTGCTGTCACCATCTGCAGTGATCATGGAGCCCAATAAAGTAAAATCTCTCACTGCCTCCATTTCTTCCCCTTCTATTTGATGGGCATACAAAATGGCAGACAAAAAGCCATTCTATTAGGGGAATTTTCTTGGGGGGGAGAAACATGTTCATGAAGGATTTTTTTTTTAAGTCACAAAAATCTGCAGTAATGTGGAGTACTAAATATAAGATCGGAAGACTGAGAACCAAAATTGACAGATCCATCCGTCCCTAAATAGTAGGCACTCTCTCCAAGAATAGACATTCTTCCACTGCAAAAGTTTGGCTGGAACTCTGCTCTTAAAGAGAATGATGAGTCCATCCTTGCTCTATGCAAGTATTTGATGCCCTGAAGTTTCCTCTTTTTCTCTCTTTGGGATACTACCCCTCTTGATAGCAGGATCTCAGTGCTAATGAAGATTTCCTTCCAGATCATTAAAAAGCCTCTGTGCATTTCCTTCTCATTGCTCGCTACGCCACACACAAGCTGCTGCCTTCAGCAATAAAACGTCTGTCCTGTGCATCCTCAATAAGAGCCTAATAAGAGTCTCCAAAATTTGTCAATGAGCTGACAGATCAAGTTAAAGAATCCAGCCTCATTAATGAGCAGCTATGATGAATTCCTGGCAAGGGAGCAAGCTGTACAATGATGGCACAAAGGTAGCAGAACAAACTGGTGTGGGTAGGCTGAGCCAGGGGTTCTGGGGAAATGGCAGTGTGGGGAGGCGGTGACTCCAATCATGACTCTGACTCGACAACCACACGCCAATCCTTCTTTCTTGGAGATCTGTCATCTGCACCCATCGGCTGCCTGTCCTAGTTAGCATCTCTGGGTGTTGCAAGCAAGCTCCCGCCACCACCTTCCACGCCGGGCTGGCAGGACTTGCTCGCAATATCTCAAAAACGATCTTGCATAGCAAATTTACAGCAGCTGAAGACATGGGTGTTGCCTATGCAACTTCCCTATGCAAGATACTTTCTGGACCCAAACTGTTCAGGCAAACCACCACGGCTTGTTTGAAATGGCTAGGAAGGTCCCTCCCAAAGCCACGCTGAACCAAGATATTCCACTGTTGCCCAAAGCAGAGCCCAGTATAATGATCCTTCTCCAGGTAAGCTGCAGTGCCAATGAACTCTGCAGGGTGTCTCTGCCCTGCCACATGGGCTGCTACTGCTTCTCACACTTGTTTTCCACCCAAAGAGAGCAGTGGCGTAGCGTGGGTTGTCAGCACCCGGGGCAAGGCAAGTAATTTGCGCCCCCTAACCCGTGGATTTTAGCACTCGAGTGCGAGCGCGCCCCCCCCCATGTTGCGGCCGGTGCGGCCGGCCCCCCCTGCACCCCACGCTACGCCACTGGGGCTGGGGGCGAGCGAAGGAGCCAAGGACCCCCCCCAAAGGCTCGGCAGGAATTTATTAAATTTATTATTTGCGGAGCCCCCGCAGGCCGAGGCAGCCGAAGCCCCCTCCCCTCGGGCGCCTCCCCGCCCCCCTCCTCTCATTGGGCTGTAGGTGGAGCCCGCGCTCCGAGGCGCTCCAGATCCGGGCTTGGCGAGCGCCTCTCCGGGGGCTTCCAGCCGCGCTCCGTCCTCGCCCCCCCCGGCTGAGACTTGCGCTGAGAGCCGGAGCCAGCGGCGCCCCCTTCCGCCGGGAGACCCTTGCCAGCCTGCCGGCTTCCTCTCGGAGGGTTTTGGGGAGCGCAGGGTGCGTCGAGGCCCCTCGGAGCTCTCCTCCCTCCCAGTCGGCAGAAGCAGCCGCCGCCTGTGGCTGGGCCGAGGGGATGGCGTCGGCGTCGGCGGCGGGGTGCGGAGGCTGCCGGTGCCCGGCCAGGCGTCGGTGGCGGCGTCGGCGCTGCTGCAGCGGCTGCTCCTCCTGCGAGCAGTGAGTGGAGCACAGCCGCAGCGGCGGCGGGGGGGCGCGCGCGCTAGGGCGGAAGGCTGGCGGTGGCGGCGGGGAGCCCGGCGGAGGAAGGAACTTGTCCCTTCCCTCTGGACTCGCGCCCCCCCCCAGATGTTGCGCCCGGTGCGGCCGGCACCCCTGGCACCCCCCACGCTACGCCACTGAAAGAGAGAGAGAAAGGGAAATCGCGCACCCAAATGCTCTGCCTCCATTCTTAGCAGGCTGCCTTCAAGCCAAATCTCATTACTCCCTGTATTTCCTGGTCACATTTCTAACCTCTCTGTGTCCCTTTGAATTATCTCTCTGCCCTCTCCGATGTTCACAACACCTCGCCATTTAATATCAGCTGTGAATATGATTAGCATGCCGAGTCCTCTCACATAGAGATCATATAATGCAGATGTTAAATAGGAGCAGACAGAACATCAGCCACCACAGCGCTCCATTAGATGACACCTCCCCGGCACTCAATGCATTACAGAACACCATTACCCTTTCTGCTTGTCCTTCACGCGTTTCTCGATCCACGCGACAGGGCTCGCTTCCAAACCAGCCTGAATTACCTACAGGAGGCTTGGCGAGACACCATCCAAACAACTTTGCTGAAAATCTAAAGGTATTACATATAGCAACCGCACCTCCCTTCAACTGCTAATATTGTAATTCCATCAGAAAAGCAATCAGGTTTGTGCTATGTAATTTGCTCCTTCCCAACACGATGGGTCGCCCGTTGCTAATGTTTTCTTTGTCCCCTAGGAAACTTCTCTTAATGTTTTCCACTATTGAGGTCCTATTGGATAAACACTGCCAGGATCTCTTTTTCTTCCTTTTTAAAAAAACCAGTATCACATGCTCATTCCTCTCCACTGCTTTTGCAATCAGCACGATGGTTCTCAAACCCTTTTCCTAATTAATAGTTAGCACACCTAGATGCAGTCTTACTGCTCAGGCTGCCTGCTTGAAATGCAAGTCATATTTGTTCAAGTCAGTCTCCCTCCCTTATTATATTTATATATATTTTACCTAAAGTATTTAATTGCACTACAATTGTATAAAGAGGTACTTGTAGGTTCCTGGGGAAGTTCATCGCTCCGTGGGAAAGGACATGCTAGGAGCATGCAAAAGATCCCTAGTATTGCCAGTTCAAATGATCCAGTGCCAAATAAGAAGGAGGGAAGACCTTTGAGACCATGGAGATCTGCTGCTAGTTAGAGTAGACTATACTGGAATCAATGGACAGCCATCTAACCTTGGAGTAAAGCAGCTTACAATGTTCTGCCCACTATGGGTGGGGATCCAGTTGGCTATCAGAGCTTTGCACAGCATCCTGCACAGTGTTTTGCAAGCCCAAATGATCAGCCAAATCTGTGTGGGCAAAATCAAGCCATGTGACATTAGTGTGTCATCTGGTGATTGACAGTTGGGAGTCCCCACCCACCTGTCAAACTTGGCCTGCAAGAGGTGGAGTAGGTCTCACTGGATGGATCCAGTTCCTCATCTCTACATTAGGAGGAGTCAGTCACAACAAGACCAGCAAAATCTGGGGTCAAGAGATCCAGTTTCCAGGGTCCATGGACAAGTAAGCTGGGAAAGTTGCAGTGATCTGCAGACAAAGGTCAGAGTCTGAGTGGTCTGGCCAAGCAGATTCAGGGGTATCATAAGCTCAGCAAACTCCAGATGTGGCATGCTGAGAAGGAACTGGAGCTGCAGGGAGGGCTGAAAATGCAAGAAGCAGTCCCAGGGTGATGTACAGAGCTGTCTTTCCTATTGGGCTTACTGTCTTGTTGTGCCAGGGCGCTAGCCTCTCAGGGGTGCCCCAGCGAGTGGGGAGCTGAACGGCTTTGCTGGCAGCTTCCCCTTTGCCTGCACGCCTGCCAGCTGTGCCCCCATCAACCATGTGGCTGGTGGACATGCAGCTTGCCTCCCAAGCCTCCGCGGGAAGAGAGCGATCCCTGCAGAGGCTTGGGAAAAGGTCGACAACTCTGGGAAATGGGGGGGGGCACCGGAAGGATCTTTGCACCATGGTGCCGGATATGCTTAAGACGACCCTGGTGATGTAGTTTGTTGTTGTTGTTGTTTAGCCATTTAGTCGTGTCCAACTCTTCGTTACCCCATGGACCAGAGCACGCCAGGCACTCCTGTCTTCCACGGCCTCCTGTAGTTTGGTAAAACTCATGCTGGTAGCTTTGAGAACACTGTCCAACCATCTCGTCCTCTATCGTCCCCTTCTCCTTGTGCCCTCCATCTTTCCCAACATCAGGGTCTTTTCCAGGGAGTCTTCTCTTCTCATGAGGTGGCCAAAGTATTGGAGTCTCAGCTTCAGGATCTGTCCTTCCAGTGAGCACTCAGGGCTGATTTCCTTCAGAATGGATAGGTTTGGTCTTCTTGCAGTCCATGGGACTCTCAAGAGTCTCCTCCAGCACCATAATTCAAAAGCATCATGCAGTAACACCAAGACAGCCAGTGTAGTGTAGTGGTTACAGTATTGAACTTGGGAGATGAGGGTTCAAGTCCCTACTTAACCTTGAAGCTTGCCAGGTGACCATGGACCAGTCACAGTCTCTTAGCCTAACGCTACCATGCACAGGGTCATTGTAAGAATAAAATGGAAAGAGGGAGAAGAACCATGCATGCCACCTTGAGCTCCTCAGAGGAAAGCTGGGTTAAAAATGTATAAACAACAAACAAACAAACACTTTCCAGGGTGTGTGTTTTTCCACACATTGTTTCAGAAAGTGCAAATTTGGTAGGTTTGCTTTTAAGTGCAAACGAAATCAAATTTATCTCAAATCCCTAGGTGTAGCATAAGTTGCAAATGAAGTATGGCAGACAGAACACCAGCTAAATCAGAAACGAACACTCACCAGACCTCTAGTAACTGGGTTGTGTGCATATTTTGCAATTTGTAAAAGTGCAGGATGTGACTTCAGGAGCAGCAGTAGTGGACAGCAGTGCTCCCAGCAGCTGAATTGGTGCTGCTTACTAGGAAGAAGTGGGGAGCCAGTAGGGAGGTTGGTGTGGGGCAGAGGCAGAGGCAGGAGCTGGCTCTGCCAGTGCATTTGTACTGCACTGACCTCCCTACTGCTTCATCCCTCTCCCTCCTGGTAAGCAGCAGTGGCTCAGCTGTTAGGAGGTCAGGTGAGCACCACGCCATTGACTGCTGAGGAGCAGATTCCAGAAAATCTCAGCCTTTGTACATGAAAAAAACAACAACAGCCCTTATTTTAGCCCTTATTGTTGTGAAGCTGTGCTTGAAAGCATGTGGGCCTTAAAGCCAGATGAAATACATTAAGCTGCTGTTACAATAGGGTGAGCTGTTCCACATCAACAGAACTACTCTCATCTTTAGGATGGGATGATAATTTCTGTCTCCTCTTCTCATATACCTCCTCTCTTTCCTTCTGACTGTGGAAGTCAGAGCTTGATCTTTGCCATTTCCCCCCGTTTTGAAAGACTCTGCTGTGTGCCATACATGTGTGTGTACTGTACATGCACGTAACACGCATGCAATACCATCCATGCCTGCACACAACACACACCCCAAGTCTGTGTTATGTCCTTTTCACCCCACCATTTTTCTTTCACTTTCATTGTCAAGAACTTTTAAAAAAAACAGAGAGAAAGAGATCAAGTCTTTATTGATTTTAGAGCTGTAATTAATTTCATCCTTTCCGCCTTTGTCAATGAATTCTCTGCCTCTCTGCCTCATAATCTTGTGCAGTTAAAGTGGATTGACTCCAACTTCACCCCTCCCTTTGACACTGCATATCTTGCCATCCTTTACAAGCCTCAGGTGCCAGGTCCTGAAATTACTTTGGGTCAGGCTGTCACTCACTGAAAGTCTACCTCTTTGGGAAAGCTGGATCTTCCCAGCAGATGCTAGTAATCACAATAATAGCCTGGATCTTTTCAGAAACCTTATCATCTCACATGACCCAAAGCGACCCTGGATAGCTATCAACTGTGTTCTAGATCAAAACACTGCTCATTTGGAGCTGTGGGAAGTGTTCTAAGAAGCTTCCCCACAGTCATTGCAAATTTGTGGGGAGAGAGAAAAAGAAGGGAGAGGAGATGAGAAGGATCAGTGACTGGTGCACAACATATTTCATGTTTAAACCAACTGCAGAGAATGGGGCAGGCTGTGCAATAGAAAGCTGGTTGGTATTTGTGTGGGGAGCTGTGATCAATGTGAGCCTAGTAGTACCATGAGCATCAGTGTGTAGAGCAACAAGAGCAACTTTTACCTTTGTACAGTAGGTTAGTTCCTATGCACACTCACACACACACACACACACACACACACACACACACACAGCCTATCCTCCATCTAGGCAACAAGAGTCATTATCACAAATCAATGATACCTTCCAGGTAAACAAAAAACCTCAGAGAGTATGAAGCAAATCTGGTGAGAGGTGTGGTCTGGATAGAAAGGGTGTGGATTCCCCTGAAGGGAGTCCCAAGAGCCAGTTAGAGGCACATCTGGCCTCTGGACCTGAGGTTCCACACCTGTTTTAGCTTAAGAATGCTTGAGCCTCTCACTTTGTTATGAAAAAATGAGCTGCTCCTGCTTCTTTATTGAACAGGCTACCTCTACATGTCACTTTGCTGATAGGAAGCCTTCCATCCTTGCAGGTCAGAACTAGCATCATAGATCCAGCCACAACTATACAGTGACCACCATCAGGACACTCAGTCAGTGTTTGATGTACCGTATTTTTTGCCCTATAGGACGCACTTTTTCCCCTCCAAAAATGAAGGGGAAATGTGTGTGCGTCCTATGGGGCGAATGCAGGCTTTCGCTGAAGCCTGGAGAGCGAGATTTGTCAGTGCGCACCGACCCCTCTCGCTCTCCAGGCTTCAGGAAGCTCTGCGCAAACCTTGGGAGACCGGCGCCACTTCGCGCCCGCCTCCCGATGGCTGCGCAGAGCTGCCTGCACTCCCAGGGGGAGCGCAGCTCTGCGCAGCCATCCGGAGCGGGGCGCAAAGTCGCGCCCGCCTCCCGATGGCTGCACAGAGCTGCCTGCATTCTGAAGCGTGGGAAGACCTGTGCGACTTACCGCTGGCCCCCCTAGGCTTGCGGATAGCAGGCTGTTCTCGGGGCTGGGGGAAATTTTTTTTTTCCTTTATTTCCCCCCCAAAAAAAACTAGGTGCGTCCTATGGGGCGGTGCGCCCTATAGGGCGAAAAATACGGTAAATGATTGTTTTTTAAAAATGTCAAACGGCATGATTATGTGAATTGCAGAAAGTTTTCAATTTGTTACCTAACTCTAAAAATGCAACGTGGAGAACGAAAAGGTATCATCTCAGCTGCACTGCTGGCACATTAACAACTGCAATTGCTCATTAAACGCTTGACTTAAATGTGCCTGATTGTAATGGGAATTTGCCAGACAGGATGCTAAAGTAGCTCATGTAGAAGTGGAACCAAGACCAGGTTGTAAATGCTTGCAGGATGGGCCACCCCAGCATGTTCGCTAAGTTTGGGGTGTGACTTTTGCTGCTGTACTGGAAACCACAGTGAAAGTCCAAGTGCCCAGTTAACACACACTCACATAAAGTTTTGTTTTGTTTTGTGATGGAACAAGAAACAGTGGCTTTTTTCAAAGTGGCCGAGTCCTGAGCATCACTTATTTCACTTATTGAGTAGTTAATGTGCATAATAACCAGCCACTGTGCACACTCACCAGGCTTCAGGAAGTATATGTCCAGAATCCTTCTGTAAAGAAGGAATTGGGCACATCTCTCGGTCAATATACGTAAGTAATGTGATTATATCGACTGTATTTTGTTCATTCTCCAGCCAGTATGCATAATCTCCAACAGAAACTACTGTATAATAAAATACAATGCAATATAAAAGAAAACTACAACATAATGCATAAAAACAACTTTTAAAAACCCAAACGAAAACATAGCAGCACATTTTGAAACATCTTTTAGCGTCAGAGATCCTTTCCCTCTTCACCCCGCCTCTTGCAAGGCACATCCTGACCCTCACTATACAACACTCATCCCACTAACGCAAAGACATCCCACCCAAATTCTGCCTTACAGTTACACAAAACCACAGTACGAACTGCTTGTTCCATATCACTCAACCCATTCTACTCCCACACCTCACATGCATTCATCAGTACACACAAACACACCATCCCACCCAGGAGTTCCAATTATCTCCCACTCCATCACCAATCAATCTTTCTACTCAACCTGAAATATATGACAAAAACACCAAGACAACAATGATACCATCCACTGACAGAACTGTATAAAATAATACAGATTGCCACCTGTCAGTCACACCCAGGTTGCTGTCTCCCACCCAGTACTCACACGCAAGGATGAATTGTGCTCCTTCCCCACCCCATCTCAAACATTTCAACCCACACAAGGAAGAGGGAGCGGGGAGCTTGCATCTATCAGAGTATGGTGGAGGCTGGCTGGTAGAGGGAACAGGAGCACTTGGCGCTACAACATTTTATTGCAGGTATCGCTTGTGGTGCACTTTTCTCGCTGCACATTTTGGTTACATCCTGCATATTTGGGTTATGTCCTGCCCATATGTCCTGCATAGGTGTGTGTGTGTGTGTGTGTGTGTGTGTGTGAGAGAGAGAGAGAGAGAGAGAGAGAGAGAGAGAGAGAGAATGTCTGTAAGGATGATTGTCCCCTCTCTTACAGAGTTATTTTTAATGTTTACTGAGCTAATAAATGCAAGGCAAGGCACTTGGAGCACACAGTGAGTGTTGTTGTTACTACAAAACAGCCAGCAGCAGCAGTCAACCTCTCTAAAAACAGCCAACTGCTGCCTTCCAATGGTGGAAGTTTGTATGATCATCAGGCTTCACAACACCAGCTTGTGCCATGGTGTAACTCGAGGACACTGGCTAAATTGATTAGCAAAGACCTTGTTTGCTCCAGGAACCGGGGGGGGGGGGCAGCGGCAGTTTTCAAAACAAAACAATCCCTACTTGGTTGCTGAGTTTGAGCCACAGAGTGGCTCTCTGGCTTAATCCCCAACTCGGCCACCACTCGCTTCCCAGTCTGACATTGTTTGCTGGCGAGCGGCGGTGCCAGAAGGAATTAGGAGCCATTTGTCTTGTTTTCCCTCCACCTCCACTTCCCCACAAAATCTGGACATGCCCTTGAATTCAACGGTCCTGGCAATAAGTTAATGGCAGCTACTCAACTTTAACAGGTCTGTGAGTAGCTTTATCGCCAGCCATCTGTGTTGACAGCAGCGTAACCAAAGCTCAAAAGCATATTGGAATCTTTGGCCATATGGCGGCCAGGAAGGGAGAGCCAATGAGTCCAGGAGAAGAGTTTGCATTATATACAAAAGCAGGTGCCCAGAGAGGGAGGCACATCCCTTACCTGACAGCTAACAGGACAAGGTTGTCCTTGGGGTCCATACACAACAAGAGAGCCATGTTTCCATAGAATCATAGAACTGCAGAGTCAGAAGGGAATCTGAGGACCACCCAGTCCAACCCCCTTATGCATATAATAATAATTTGCTATTTACACCCCACCCATCTGGCTGGGTTTCCCCAGCCACTCTGGGTGGCTTCCAACAAAATATTAAAATACAATACAGTGGTACCTCTAGGTATGAACGGGATCCGTTCCAGAGCTTTTCGCCGCTTCTGCGCATGCACGTGGTGTCATTTTGAGTGTCTGCGCATGCGCAAGCAGAGAAACCTGGAAGTAACGCGCTCTGTTACTTCCGGGTTGCCGCAGAGCGCAACTCGAACACGCTCAACTCAAAGCGTATTCAACCCGAGGTATGACTGTAGTCTGTCAAACATTCAAAGCTTCCCTAAACAGGGCTGCCTTCAGATGTCTTCTAAAAGTCTGGTAGTTGTTGTTCTCTTTGACATCTGGTGGGAGGGAGTTCCACAGGGAGGGCGCCACTACCGAGAAGGCCCTCTGCCTGGTTCCCTGTAACTTGGCTTCTCGCAGCGAGGGAACCGCCAGTGATAACTTATACAAAGCTAAAAACCACTTAATGCTGATTTTAGGTGTTTTATTATGACTGCAGCATTTTTATTATTGAGATGTGTTACTGTAAGGTGCTTAGAGGTTAAAGCACGAGAGAAGACCTTTTCAGAAAATATCAGTCAATAAATCTCTCTAACCTGTTTCTCACCCCGTTCTGCAAAACACTCTCAACACCTTCTCCTTCCCTTGATCCTACAAAAGGCTTACTTCTTAGTCCCTTTTACCATCCTGGCCAGTAGACCAGTTCCACGTTGACTGCTGGGCCAAAGCTTTCCCATTATTTTCGACACCCTTCTTCCAAACATGTGCTTTGAGTGCTTCCTGATGAGTATTCTGTTCACGGGAATAATCTAGCCAAGCACTTTCCATTTTATGCTTTTCATTAAATCTCACCAACATCTAAATAGCAAAATCGATGCTTTTGTCAGCAGTGTGACATGTAGCAATAAGATTCCTCTTCCTGGTTTTGCTTCCCTGCCCCACTTGCCCACAAACCGCCTGGTTAGTTTCCTCATGAGAAAGCAGCACGGGCAGCAATTCAGCTCATAGGATTTTGCAGGTACATCACAATGACAACCAGGAAAAGGCATTTGAAGTTATCAGGTGGGTGACGGAGTTCCCTGTATGGAACTGCCATGTCCCCTGTTCCAGCAGACTTGGTCTCGATGGACAAATGTCATTGCCTGATATAAGGCACCTACATCTATTCCTAAATAAACATGTGTAGTTTCAGGATCTCTGGGCTTGAACTCTGGGATGGGAAGGAAACCTAGCGAGGTGCTATGGGCTGCAGGCACACAGCACGCTCAGGCACGGAGGGATTATAGGGGTGGCCAACATTGCCCTCTGCAATTGGCTGGCAGTATGGACGCGGGTGGCGCTGTGGGTAAAAGCCTCAGCGCCTAGGGCTTGCCGATCGAAAGGTCGGCGGTTCGAATCCTCGCGGCGGGGTGCGCTCCCGTTGCTCGGTCCCAGCGCCTGCCAACCTAGCAGTTCGAAAGCACCCCCAGGTGCAAGTAGATAAATAGGGACCGCTTACTGGCGGGAAGGTAAACGGCGTTTCCGTGTGCTGCACTGGCTCGCCAGATGCAGCTTTGTCACGCTGGCCACGTGACCCGGAAGTGTCTCCGGACAGCACTGGTCCCTGGCCTCTTAAGTGAGATGGGCGCACAACCCCAGAGTCTGTCAAGACCGGCCCATACGGGCAGGGGTACCTTCACCTTTACCTTTATGGAGCATCTGGATTGGCCAGGCGTGGTATAAATAGCATGATCATAGCAGTGAGTCAGGACTTCTGCCTTTGCCAGCTAAAATGGGCTGATGCTTGCTGCACTTCGAGTTCTCCACCTCAAGGTGCTGATTTCAGTGGCCTTGAGATGGATGCACCACTTTAGATTCAAGGATGGCCACTCATAGCCTTGTCATGGCCCTGAGCAACAGGGCAGATCCTAGGAGATCCTGAAGCAAGGGAACAAAGGGCATTGATCAAAACAATATTCCCCTTAAGCCAGGAAGGGACATTGACCAGTGGTCTCAAGTCCAATCGCCAGCATCACCAGGTGGACCAAGAGAAACTCCGCTTGAAATCTAGAAAGTCACTGTTGGTCATTGTAGACAATTGGATCTGTGATCTGACTCAGTAGAACACAGCTCCCCATGATTCTAGAAGCCCGGGTCTGTGTGCAACAAACTCGGTGCCTAAGGAAGAAGTCTGCCAATTTCAAGTATTTTGGCAAGAGAGTAAGAAGAGGTTGGCTGCATTTCCCTGATACTTACTAATCCTGCCAGGTCACGTCACCTTTTGAATCCATTTTGCATTGTTGCCACTGTGGTTTTGCTAATTGGGACTGGAGTTTGTTTGCTGTGTTCCTCAAAGCAAAGTTTCCCAAGAGTGTGCTTTGTTATGACACACCCAGCTGTGATCTGAGGCTGCAGTGGATCCTTCCTAACATGATCCATCGTCCCAAAGCTGCAAGCCAGGTGGCTGGAAGGCAGCTGAGTTGTCAGTCACTTTCTTAGCTTAACCAGTCACATGCTTAGTTATCACTGGACTAAGTTTCAGAGACTTGAAATGGATTCCCTCATTTCTCCCATAATGCATCTGTGTAGAACAGGAAGAACTCTCTGCTGCTGTTCTTTTCTATGGTTTCATCAAGATACCACACTGTATCCATGTCCCAGAACTTTTATTTTGTTCCTTCCCTTACCCTATGTAGAATAAGGTACTTTTTACAACAACTCCTTTCACTATTAATTTATTGTTTTTACTTAGTAAATATATATTGTGCTCTTCCTCTCAAAGCAGCTCTGTTGTTTTTAAAGACTACAAAGTGCTGAGGTGTGTGTGTGTGTGTGTGTGTGTGTGTGTGTGACAATTTGACCAAAATTGTGGAGAATCAGGGTAAGGCTCATCAGTAACGTTAAGGGAAATACACACACACCAGCTTTCCCCACTATTTGAGCACTAATGTAGATAGTAACTAAACCTTAGCGTGTGCACACACACATTTTATTCCTCTGTGCATCCAGAAGTCCTATTATTATTATTAACAATATTAGCTTTTGTCCCTGCTCTCCAAATTCACACGTGCACTCACCTTCTTAAATTCAGAGCTTTCCCATTGCAATCCTTTTCAGAATACAGTGGACGCTTGGGTTGTGAACATGATCTGTGCTGGAGGCACGTTCGCAACCCGCAGCGTCCGCATCCCGCAGCACAGTGCCGCGTCTGCGCACATGCGGGTTGTGATTTGGCACTTCTGCGCATGTGCAAAGCACGATTTAGTACTTCTGTGCATGCACGAGCGCCGAAACCTGGAAGTAACCCAATCCGGTACTTCCAGGTTTTGGCATGTCTGTATCCCGAAATGCGCAACCTGAAGCATCTGTAACCCGAGGTATGGCTGTATACACTTACAGAGCTTTGCACAAGGCTTGAAATTCAGGTACCACACTGAACCACATCAGGGGTGAGTGGGGAAAGGCTTCCAAGGGGCGGTTGGGAGCTCAAAGTGGGCTCTTGGTTGCTCCTTTGCTGCAGCAAGATGCACTTCCAGCTGCCCATCTTCTGAGCCTGTTGATACCTCCCTTTAGCCTGTGGATAGTGCTGGTTTGGCTGAGTCACGTACTGACACTCAGAGAATGGGTTTGCTACTAGTATGCAAGATAATACATAGCACTTATTCCATAAGCCATGTGCTCCATAGTTAATAGGTGAAGGGGGAATCACAGTTCCATTGTCTTTGATTTATCCAGTCTCCTCTGTCCGTACTAAAATCAAGTCTTCTAATTGCAGTGCCCAAACCCTCAAGGTGTATCAGGTTGCTAAGGCAGATCAGCTGAGAGGAAGACCCTCTTTTGCACCCAGCGGGGCTTTAAAAATATATATACCTATATCAACCCACCGAATTTAAGGGGCAGGTCTGGGGAATAGGTGGAAATGGAAGAGAGTATAAAGGAAAGGAGGGGGGAATGAGCCTCCAGCTGTTAGTTGCTGGAGTGAGATCATATTGAACTAAACCGCAGTGTAAACTTTATTAAAGGTCACACTAATGAATGGCTTAATTCTAGAATTATAAATTAACTCATGTGGCTTTTCCTTTGTGAACAACTGTGCTTTTCTGGAGCTAACCAGCTCTCTAACATACACACAGTGTGTTGAGCTGATATGGTTATACTGCCACCTGCTGATTAATGCCACTATTTACATCTCAGAACTGCTCCAGAGATGGATGTGCAGAGAGATAAGCTTACTGAAAGTGAAGGGAGTGGGGAGTGTGCCCAAGTACACTGCCTTGTGTGAAATTTGCATACATGTTTGTTCACTTCAGCTTCCAAAAGGAAGAGAAGCTTTCAAAACTACTGTCTGGAGCCACAAAGATAAGTCCTTGCCGAAGACCACCTAGGCTGGGATGAGATCTGAAGCAGTGGACTCAATGGAGGCAGATCCATTCGGGCAAATCAGGCACTGCCCCAGCCAGCTTAATCTACGCTAAACCAATCCCCACCAGCCTGCCTTCTTACAACCAATCAGGAGATGGTTCTGTCTCTCATAGGCTCTGGCTCCACCTACTGTTGGTCTCCCTGCCTTACACCCCATCAGTTCCATGGAGCAACAGCCACCACTGAGTGGACTTCCTAACCCACACTACAGCACCTCCTAGTGTTGGATGGTGGTGGCACAAGGGTTAAATCCCTGCTTCTCATTCCTCAAGTGATCAGCCCAAGATCTACTGTAGGCTTGAACCTGAGCACGCAGAGCTGCTGACTTCAACACAATTAAGTTTTAAGACGGGACCACAGCTCATGGACATAGTACATGTTTTGCATGCGGAAGATCTCAGATTCAGTCCTGAGCATCACTAGGCTGGCTGAAAGGAGAGATAGCCCACTGCCAGAATGTGGTCCCCTCAACAACACAAAAACATTCCCCTTCCCTGCTTTGGGATCTGAACTGCAAAGACAGCAGGGGATTGACTATCATCAGCCCCTTTACAAAGGAACCAAAATGACATTTTTCAGGATCAACAAGGAAACCACAAGCTATTTAAAGGCACAGGGTAGTATCCAATGAAATTCTACTCAGAATAGTCCCACTGAAATTAAGGAACCTAAGTTAATAATGTTCATTAACTTCAGTGGCTCTACTCTGAGTAGGACTAGCATCAGATACAACCCCTTAGATTGTACTCACCTGGGTACTGCCTTAGACAGCATCAAATGGCCAATGCCAATACACACACACCCAGGTTGGGCTGGGGGATGGGGGATAAATTCAATGAAGTTTACATTTAAACACAAAGCTATCAAATTCATACTTTATAAAACAATCCCCTTCCCCAAAAAAACAGCTTCCTTCAAATTCTGCACATCTCCACATTTTGCAATGCAGTTACCCAGCAAGTAACGTGCATAAAAATGCATATACCTTGGTTTTTGAATGCCTTGGTACTTGAACATTTTGGCTCCCAAATGCAGAAAACCCAGAAGTAAGTGTTCCGGTTTTCAAACATTTTTTGAAAGCTGAACATCCAATGCAGTTGTCGGCTATTGTTTCCGGGGCGCCTGCACCAATCGGAAGCTGCGCCTTGGTTTTCGAACGTTTCAGAAGTCGAACAGACTTCCGGAGCGGATTACGTTCACGAACCAAAGTACTACTGTACAATGGTTAGTGTGCATCAAAACGCACATATTAATGAAAATAGCAACAAAAAATGTGTACACTGAGTCAAATTGCATACAAAAATAGGTTTATTGGAGAAAATTCACACCAAAATGCTGTCAAATTTTATTTTAAAAAATCCACAAATTGCTGCTGAAATGTGGAGAGCTCAATTTAAAATGGGAGGGAAATGGGAAACTGAGAGAACCAAAATTGACAGATCCTTCCAACCCTAATCCCAGACCAGGTTATAGTGTATCCAGGGCCAACCACAGCTGGTGCAGAAAATTCCACAAGCCCCTCTCCCTACTCCCTGGCAGTAAGATAGTGTTGAATTAAATAACTAACAATTTACAGCCCTTTTGTGACCCTCAAAATTAGCAGCCTAGAGATCTCTCTCTGCATATGCACACACAATGCAGGTTCTAAATTTCCTTACCCCTATCCTTTTAAACTGAGAGGCCAGGACTGCAGTGCAACTGGAAATTCAGCCCACAGAGAGGCCACATTGCCCATTTTGGCTGGTGTGTTCTCTTTTCTCCCCCCGCCCCAGATTTAATACTTTTGACACATGTATTTATTCTATTGAATCAATTGATGCTACCAGCATTTTTTTTTCCACCTCCGAGCAAAACAAAAAAACAGGTGCCTTAATTTATTGCATTAAATAGCTGTATCAAAGACTTTCTGACAGATCAAGAGAAACTGCTGCAGGGGAAGGATTTCTGCCACCATTTGCCAAGCTTTTTTAAAAAAAAGGAAAAGAAAGGAAAAGAAAAGCTAGACGCCAAGCAACAATCAGGACTGTATTGTAGATTTAGAATTGTGATTAGCCTCTGCATTCAGCAGCCCCAGACTTCAGTGGCAAAGAGAAAAATGGGAATGCTGAAGAGAAGAGATCAATATCTAGAGGAGATAAAAGGCAACAGAGAAATTGGCTGATAACTATTCAGATCTCGTGCATCCCACCTTCCTGAAAGAAGGGTAATTAAAGCCATATTCTAATTAACTTGTACTTTGCCCCCAATCAGAAGCATCCTTTGCAGAAAAACTAATGAGGCTGGGAGAATGGGTTCTTCCTTGTGGATCCGTCTGTCTAAGTAAAATAGAAAGCAATCTTTAATTTGGGGCAGGAGAGGAGGGAAATGAGACAAAAGCTCTCTGAATGGTTGGGTGCTAAAGACTTCAGACCCCTCAACTGGTGCAGGTGAGAATCAGTGACCCACTGCAGAAGCTCACAGCCAAACCATACCTGCTCTGCAAATATGTGCATATAAAACTCAACACTCGCTTCAATTAGGAAGGGGTGGTTTTGAGCAGAGGAGTTGCGCTACTGAGCTTCTGCTACAACCCAGATCTAAGAGGAGGAGGAGGAGATTTGCTGACAGCAGCTGGATGATTCCATCCTCCTTTCTACCCTGCTCCCTGTCCAAACTGCCAAAAATGCTGGATATGGGGGTGAGAGGGAAGAAGGCATTTGACAACCAGCAGTGCCATTGAGGTATCTGACAACGTTCCTGCTGCCACAGGCTGAAAGACGAACCCAGATTAATTCCATGGATGGGCGCTTCAACAGTATTTGCTAATCTGCCTCTCCTGTTTGCAGATGGACAGGAGCGAGTTCCAGCAGGATTCGGTCCTCAAGCAGCTGGAAGTGCTCAAGGAGGAAGAGAAGGAGTTTCAGAACTTGAAGGTAATTGACTACAGCAGGGGTGGGAAAGATGTGGCCCTGGAAATGGTCCTGGACTTCAGTTCCCATCAGTGTGGACACAGTGCCCAGAGTTGATGGGAGCTGTAGTCCAGACAACATCTGTAAGGCCACAGGGGCTCCTTTCCTGGGCAACAGGATACTTACTACTTTACTCATGCAGGCAACAATGCTACCTTGGGGTTAACAGATCTAGGGATTCCTTAGTCACCTGTATCAGGCAAGCGGTAAGGAAAACAAGTCAAGCCCGGTTTAAGCCAATGAAGCGCCACTAGAATCAACATCAGTACAATAAGCTCAAGTACTTATCACAGCAGGTAGCCATGCTTCTTCATTATACCATGAGAGGCTGGTAACCACCAGCGCCGCCACCTTTTACAAAGCAATTAAAGTGAAATTTGGGGCAATTCACACAGCCAGACTCAATCATATTGAGAACATGAGTGAGAGTGCGGCCCAGAGGAGTTCAGCATGTGATGGCATCATCCTGTGGTTACATCAACAGCCCCCCAGTTCAGTATTCAAATCGGTAGCTACTGCAGCGCTCAAATGCCTCCAGCGGCAGCTTGGGGAACAATGTGCCAAACTCAATGTAGATCTGCTAAAACCACGTAACGCAAAACTCATTGTAGATAAGATATACTAAAACAGAGGCAGGGAACCAATTGTTGTTGTTGGGATACTGCCGGGGAAACGGGGGCATCAGGCAGGCCCCCAGCTGGCTCCAGCCACCGGCCGGCAGCCAGTCTCCCTTGGAACAGCATCAATCAGCGACATGAGCCTCAGATACGTTTAGAGACCCGTGCACGCTCTATCAGCAGAGTGTGCAAATCTTCTTACAGCAGAAGAGGCGGACAGAGAAATGTGTAAGCATAATGTATAGTATTTTATTCAGCATAGTTCAAGAACAGAGGAAAACATGTCTGCTTCCCTTCGTCTCCAGCAAAACAGCAGTAACCCAAAAGCTATATACAAACGGAAGTGCTGGAAGTAAACAGGCATGTGACACAACAGTCATGCCTGTTCCCTTTTAAGGTAGAACAGAACGATATCCTAACAATTATCTGCCACCACCATCCCTGCAGGCCAAGTGTGACAGGTGGGTGGGGCCACTTGCTTGTCAATCACCTGATGCCAGAATGATATCTGATGTCCTTTCTTCCCTGCCCGCATGATTTGAAATACAGGCGGCGACCATTTCCCTCTTCCGGGTCCAAAAGTACCCGCGTGTCGGTGATCACATGTCATTTGGACACTCCTAAAATGGCTCCTACTTGTACTACTATTTAAGAATTTGCACCTGAATTTCCTTCCCCTCCCACTTCCCTTGCTGTCCCTTTCCCCTTGTATGTTGTGTTTTTTAGATTGCAAGTCCGCAGGCCAGGAACTGCCTTGTTTAAATTTATTGTGTGTAAGCCACTCTGGCTGAATGCTGGGGTAAAAAAACACAGTCGTACCTTGGATCTCAAATGCCTTGACTCCCACATGATCGAAACCCGGAAGTGAGTGTTCCAATTTTCGAACGTTCTTTTGGAAGCCGAACGTCCAACAGGGCTTCCGACTGAGTGCAGGAACTTCCTGCAGCCAATCAGAAGCCGCGCTTTGGTTTCCGAACGTTTTGGAAGTCGAACGGACTTGCGGAACAGATTCTGTTCGACTTCCAAGGTATGACTGTACTCTTAAATAAAGGCGCAGCCAACAGTATAAACTGTTAAGTTGAGGGTGAACATCTCAGACGACACAGCGATTCTTCAAACAGCTCTTGTTTATCCACAGGCCAGAACAGAACTGAACTGAAGGGTTCAGTCAGCCTGCTTATATAGAGCTCCAGTACAACGTAACTGTAACAATTTTCTAAAACTATCCAATCACTGAACGTCACTTTCGATCCCTTATTTGCATAACTATCTACAGTATCCCCTGCTGGCCCAGGGTGAGAACTTCAGTACATAACATAAACCAAGAAGTCTAAAACACAAAACACGCACCCTGAGCCAAGAAATAACTCTCCCCCCCATTTCTTCCAGGATCCCACTAATGGTTATTACAGTGTGAACACCTTCAAGGACCACCACTCCACTCCCACCATCTCCCTCTCAGGCTGCCAGCCGGACCTGAGACCAGCCAACAAGCAGCGTGTGCCCACGGGCATGTCCTTCACCAACATCTACACGACCCTGAGCGGGCAGAACCGCCTCTACGACTACAGCCAGCGCTTCGTCTTGGGCATGGGCAGCAGCTCCATTGAGCTGTGCGAGCGGGAATTCCAGCGGGGCTCCATGAGCGACAGCAGCTCCTTCCTGGACACGCAGTGCGACAGCAGCGTCAGCAGCAGCGGCAAGCAGGACGGCTACGTACAGTTCGACAAGGCCAGCAAGGCCTCTGCCTCCTCTTCCCACCACTCCCAGTCCTCCTCTCAAAACTCAGACCCCTCCCGGCCCCTGCAGAGGAGAATGCAGACCCATGTGTGAGGAGGATGGGACTGGGACATGGAAGCGGTGGTGGGGAGAACGAGGAGGAAAAGGAGCAGCAGGCTGGGACGTTGGAAGAAGGCAAGCTCCCCTCCCAGCCTGAAACCCAACCCTGCCACCAGCCGGGGTGAAGGGGCCTCCTGAGGTCGGCCGGTACTGGGTGGGTGGAGGTTGTTTGTGGTTTTATTTGCATTCTAGTGACTTTTTCTTTATAATGCCTCAAGGCACTTTCTCCCCTCTTCCTCACTTAAGAGGAAAAACTGCAGCCCCACACAAGGTGACGGGAGCTAGGACTAGGAGTCTGTGTTGCAGGTAAAATAGTCCATACAAAGAGACCTTCCCCTCCTGGATCTGTTGACCCTACTGAGCAGGTGGGGAGAACCTACGGCAGCTGAACCCAAACTAATTTTAAGCACAACAAAGTCTGTTTTCTTCCTGCAGCAGACTGGGCTTAGGGGGCCATGGGAGCGACAGAAGGCCCAAAGACAGGCAACTCGTTTGAGTGACTGTAGGTCGGAACAAAACCCATAAGCTTCGTTGTTTGCTTTTCCATATGTGTAACAACGGCATCCTCTTTCAGGGAAAGGGTTGGGGTTCTAGACTCAACACCACAGGAGAACCACAGGAGAACCCTCTTTCATTCCATAAAATATGAGCTCTTCTGGCTGCAGGATGTTTTGCGACAACACATGGTCTTCCTGTTGACCAGCAATTTTGTATTTCCTGATTCCTCTGAAGATTACCTCTCCCATTTTCACTTGATGGGGAGAGACATACATGCTACCTGTCAAGTTCTCTGTTCTTGGTCACTTCACAAAGAGAAGGTGACCAATGCTCCTGGTGTCTTTCCCCTCCGCTTCCTCTTCCTCCATGACATCACTTCCTGGACTGGACATTTTGGAGATGGCACACCTTCAGAGCTATCAAGTTTGCCAGCCTACTGCCCTTCCTGCCGCTTAGCCCCATTTGCAAACTGCAATCACACAAAAAAAATATTGTCTTCAAACAACCTCAAAGAGTTTGGCTTACTTTAAAGGAAGTTCCGTAGAGGGGGAGAGGAACAGTCATTAGTGTAACTTAGTGTGCACTGACTGCTTAATTCTGGTCGTCTTCTTTTTTTTTTAACTTTATTTTTGTTTGGTGTTGAGTGTTCATAATATTACAGTGTGTCTTTGGACTAAAAGCAAAACAAAACCTGGAGTTGAAAACTTTTAAAGTGTCGATTCTCAGCAGAACACACAGACAGACACACAGACAGACACGCACAACAGGAACGCTCTGGTCTGGATCAGCTGCAGAGGAACTGTTGGTGGACAGAGGACTGAGCTCATAATCTGAGTGACGTGTGACAATCACAGAGAAGGCCCTTCCCGTGGGGGCTACTGCGAGTGAACATAGAGCATTTTCTTACTGCTGCTTGTGTATTTCCTCCCCCCAGCCCTATTCTCTTACCCCCTCCCCCCAATAGCACAACTGGAAAATTAATACAAGAGTTGTTACAAGTGCCTTTGCAGTGAATTCATTTGAAAGCTTGTCAGACAGAAGGTCTCCACTGCGAAAGAGAAATCACATACACCTTTTCGGGTGAAGGGTACCTACAGAATACCCCACAATCTCAGGGCTCTTACAGATACCCTATTCACTGAAAACTCATTCTGATTTGTTTGCACAAGGGTTAAGGTGACATTGCATCAAAGCAAGTGTTGTCTGACACTTTCCTATACATTTCACCATCACTCGCCTTAATGCAAAAAGTCCAATCTTTGGGGGAAGTTGGTTTGCTGCACAAGGACTCCCAACTAACCATAATTGTACAACCTGAATTTACCAGTATGTGATTGTATCCCACCCCAACAATGACAAGTCTGGAAGTGCCCTCCATTCAATGCCAAGTAGTAGCTAGGTCAGGGGTCAGCAAACTTTTTCAGCAGGGGGCCGGTCCACTGTCCCTCAGACCTTGTATGGGGCCAGACTATATTTTTTTGGGGGGGTGGGGTGGGAAATGAACGAATTCCTAAGCCCCACAAGTAACCCAGAGATGCATTTTAAATAAAAGGACACATTAAACTCATGTAAAAAAACACTGATTCCCAGACCGTCCGTGGGCCGGATTTAGAAGGCAATTGGGCCAGATCCGGACCTCGGGCCTTAGTTTGCCTACCCATGGGCTAGGTGATCAAAATGTACCAGAAGTATTATTATTATTAAATTAATTTTATGGAATTGTAGAGTCAGAAGGGACTCTGAGGATCATCTCGTCCAACCCCTTGCAATTGCATTGTCCCATACAGGGATTGAACCTGCAACCTTGGCATTATCAGTACCACCCTGTAACCAACTGTTGCCTAATACAAAATGTTTCTAGACGACTTACATACATAGTTATAAAATGACCATTGGGTATAGCAGCAAAACAATGATCCCCAAATATCTATCACTGAAACTGCAGTAAGAGTGACAATATTCACTCAGAACCAACTGGGAGATGAGAAAAGGCCACCCAAAGACCTACAAAACAAAGCCCATAAATCTGCTTTAACAATCTACACTGTAGCAGCCAAAAATAAAAATCAACAACCCAGCATTACTAATAATACTAACAAAGATGTACTTCTGGCACTCCCTGTAGGGGCTCCCCCAACCCCCCAAACCCAGAAAAATACCCACCTGGCTTCTGGGAGGTTCTGGCCTTCTCAGGCCAGCAGGTAACAATCAAACAGCAGGTCTTCTTGCTGGGATTCTCCTCAATGGCAATGCATCAGCAAACACAGAGCAGGGCCCAGGTGGGGTAAAAGAGTCACACCTGTGCCATGATTGTCCTCTCTGCTGCATTCTTTCACCCAGGTGGGTGACTATGGGGGAATCAGATGCATAATACATCTCTGACCTCCTTCCTGGCAGCTGTTCACTGAGGGTTTTAGCCTTTTAACAATTTATTTGTACACAAGTTTATATTTTCACATAATGTGCAGCAGACAAGGAGGTGTGTCTTGATTTTATGAGAACTCTGTCTGGTACAGGAAAGCTAAATTTTTTTAATAATAATCACTTTGAAAAACAGATTGGTCCACGAAATGCGTATCTTCAGATTGACTGTCCACAAGACATGGAAGTCCACAAACATCCAAACTGGAGTGATTGATGGTTGACTTCCTCTTGATGGAAGGGTGCAGGGTGTGAGCATGGGATAACATATTTGTTAATGTCTGGAAGAACAGCATATAGAGAGAGAAGGGATGGGGACAGTGGCCTGATCTAGCACATCACATTTCGCTGATTATCACCATGTGTATCATGAAATACTATTTTCCTCCCTGTTGCCCAGTATGCTGTGCTCTTTCTTTGGAGGCCACTTTTGGACTGCCAGAAACAGCAGAGATTTGCATGAAATTTGCATATGCTAATTTATACATATAGACACAAGTTTAGAAATAGAAATGTAGTACATCCCACCATAGAAGGGAACAAGACTTTAAACAGGTGACCTGTGTGTCTTCTCAGCCTGCTATTTTGATTGAGGGCAAATCCGAGGCCCCTTCATTATCTTTAATCCAGACTTGAGCCGGACAGCCCTTCAAATGGGACTGTCCTCTGACAGCCTTTTCAACATAGGACACAGTCACCTTTTACTGCTTACACAGATAACATGGGAAACTGTTGAGTTTTTTGGGGAAGGAGGTGTCTCAGCAAAAAAGAAAGAAAGAAAAAATGCAGCCCTGCATAAATAATGAAGGGTTTCTGCCTTTCATTAATTTTTGAAATTAGGGACCAAGAAGATGCATGTTCGCTTTTTGCAGCAGAAGCATACCCTCACAGCCTATCAGGGCAAAGCTTTACTGATGCATAGCAACCCCTAAATGTTGGGGACCCAGTGGCCAGAGCAGTGGGGCAGTGAGTGATGCAACTTTACTCTTTAGACTTACTGGTCTTACGGAGGGCGGGTGCATCCACTGTGAAGCTCAGAGAGTGGTACACAAAGTGGTTCCCCATCCTCATTTCACCCTCACATCAACCCTGTGAGGTAGGTTAGACATAAAGGGCAATTTACTTCACTTCAAAATGTTATAAGCCAGCCCCCATCTGCTGTGTTTCAAGGCCTCTTTGCTCTTTCTGTGAGTAGGGATCAGGCCTGGACTTCTGCCCCAAAGTCCTGCCCTGACAGCACTGCTGGATCAGTGGGAGATGAAAGCTGAAAGGAAGTAAACAGAAAGGACAGCCCTGTTGAGTAGACCACAGCAGAAAGCCAGGCTGCTCTTATTTGTACCAGGCCTACCCTGAAGTTCCATATTGCTCACCACTCCTTGGGGCTGCGCTGCAGATTCCAGTTTCATTCTCTGTTGGAAAGGACTCTGTCAGAGCCGAAAGGAACTCACCAGGCCTGGCCCCAGCCACAGACTTGGTCCACACAGCCGTTCCAGCAGTGTAGGACTCAACAGAGATCTTGCTGCTCTTTGACTGTGGCAGGGGCAGCCCGTAGAATGCGCTTCAGATGTTGTGGACTGTAACTCACATCATCCCTGACCTTTGGCCACACTGGCTGGGGCTGATGGGAGCCACAATTCACAACATCTGGAGGGCACCATGTGAATTACTGTTGGTCCACACTGGAAGCAACTTTTGGCATGCAAGGTGTGCAAAAGTGTAAATGTTTGGCATGTGAAATGCGCTCTACCATTAAACTACAGCCCCGCCCTTACCTAATGCACATTGCCATGAGAAAAGTACAACGAGGATTCTAGATCAAATTCAAGGGCACAATAAAGACAAGTGTAAGGTTCTGCACTTAGGCAGGAATAACCAGCTGCACAAATATAAGATGGGGGATACCTGGCTTGCCATAAGTACATGTGAAAAGAATCTAGGCGTCTTAGCAGACCACAAGCTGAAAATGAAAAATGTGTTCTGCAGCAACAATAAAAAGCGAATGCTATTTTAGGCTGCATCAACAGAAGTAAATGACCCCTGGATGGTTAGGTCCAGTCAAAGGCGACTATGGGGTGTGGTACTCATCTCGCTTCTGGCCGAAGGAGCTGGCGTTTGTCCGCAGAGAGCTTTCCAGGTTATGTGGCCAGCATAACTAAACCGCTTCTGGCGCAATGGAACACCATGACGGAAGCCAGAGCACATGGAAACGCTGTTTACTTTCCCGCTGCAGTGGTACCTTTGTATCTACTCGCACTAGTATGCTTTCGAAACTGCTAGGTTGGCAGAAGCTGGGACAGAGCAAAGGAAGCTCAAACTGCCAACGTTCCGATTGGCAAGCCCAAGAGGCTCAGTGGTTTAGACCACAGCACCACCCGCGTCCCTGCCAATAGAAGTACAGTATCTTGACCAAGGGAAGTAATAGTCCCGCTCTATTCTGCCTTGGTCAGAGTACTGTGAGTATCTAGAGTACTGTGTCCAGTTCTGGGCACCACAGTCTATAAAAGATATTGACAGGCTGGAAGGTGTGCAGAGGAGGGGAACCAAGGTTATCAAGGGTCTGGAAACCAAGCCTTATGAGGAACGGTTGAGGGAGTTTGGCACGTTTAGTCTGGAAAAGAGGAGAGTGAGAGGAGATACGATAGCCATCTTCAGATATCTAAAGGGCTGTCACATGGAAGATGGAGAAGGCTTGTTTTCTCCTGCTCTGGAGAGTAGGACTGAACCAATGGTTTCAAGAAAGGAAATTCTTTGCAAACATCTGGAAGAACTTAATGACAGTAAGAGCTGTTCAACAGTGGAACGGTCTCCCTTGGGAAGCTATGGACTCTCCTTCATTGGAGCAGAGACCTGTTATGGATGCTATAGCTGAGATTCTTGCATTCAGGGGGTTGGACTAGATGACCCTCGGGGTCCCTTCCAACTCTACAATTCTATTATTCTATGAACCCTGGGTCATTTGCAGTGTCAGAGGTGAAACTAGCTAACCTCCACAGCACAGGGCCAACAGGCAGCTAACAATGCAGACAATTAAACAGCTCGTAAAACGCTTCATGCTGAAGAACCTTCCACTTCACTAAGCCAGCAGGCTGTGCATCAATCTTACAGCAGCTTTCCTGTTGCTTACCAGGCACTGGGTGAGCTATTTAGGTCGACAGTACTCAAAATCCCTGGATAACAGGTTGCATTTTTAATTATTTGTTATGCCAGCGCTGCTTCTGGTTTTGCAAACTGAACATGGAAACAAGACAAGCCCTCCCTGGCAAAAGAAACTTGACAGGTGCTTACATTGTATATTTGCACTAACCAAACATTATTAGGCTTGGACTCAACAATACAGAACAGGAGATTTTTAATTTTAATTCTATTATTTATTGCAAAAGGGAGGAAGGAAAAGGGAGGGGTGACTTTTCTTCCTCTCACCCTCTTTTTCTGAAAACATACTGTTGCTGCCACCTACTGGTCATGTGCAAGAATCGCAAACTCCTAATTGCCTTACATCCTTGCTATCCATACAGCACCCAAAGTCCCCTGGCTGAGACCACGGTGTAGGGCCCTCGCTATTCTACCTCACACATAATTCATGAAGCTTGATTAATATGCAAATACTTGGCAGCCGATCACCCCTCGCGAGCAGTTAATGATTTGTTCAGGGACCCAGCTGCCTGCCAGTATATATATTTCTTTAGTTTACTGTCTACGGCAGGAGCTTCTCCAACCATCTGTTCATTAATATGTAACAAGCAACAGTGATAAGCAATTAAACTGGCTGCAAATTAACCAATTTGCTTGGGGAGCAGCCTTTTGAGCGCTTGTTTGTTTCATTAAACCTTAAATTCATCAGGAATCCAAAGGAACGGAATGCCGTGAGCCACGTTCGGAGCCAGGCTGCAGCTTCTTTCTCAGAAGTAGGGAGGAGACGATCCCTTCCCGTAAGCAAAAATGCAGAAATGTCCATTCAGCCCAGATATGCAAGCCGCACAGGAGACTTTCTTTCTTTCCAGCCTAAAAGTCATGGTAGGCTGGGCCCCCCCAGTTGCCTGGAGGGTGCCTCCAATTCTGTTACCTCCTGACCTTGGGTGCTGGTCACAATAGCAGCCTCTTGGTGCCAGGGTGGGGAATCTACCAAGTGTGGCTAGGCATCAACCTCTGAGACCTTGTGGGATCTGCCCAGCTCAGCTCAGATGTGCTCGGTACACCTTATTTTTCCCTGCTTAACTTCACGTTGTCCCATTTCCCTCAAACTCCTCATTCCAGCAAGGATGCAACTCAGGGGTGTAGCCAAGGGTGGGGCTAAATCAAGTAAATCATTTTTTAAAAAAACTTAACTGAGGTTCTGCTCCCCCCCCAACATGAAGCCTGCCTCCCCCAACATAAATCCTGACTATGCCCATGATCCAACTCTGCTGTCTTGGCACTGAGCATTCCATATCCATTTCCTGTGGTTCTCTGACAGACCTAGAGATGGCATGACATGAGTTTATTTGTCCTCATTGCAATGCTCAAAAGCAAGAGGAGGCACCTGTGGTCCTTCAGATGTTAGTGGACCACAGCTCCCATTGTCCTTGACTGTTGGCCACACTAGCAGAGACTGGTGGGAGCTGGAATTCAACAGCAACTAGGCGAGCACAGATTCCCTACCCTCTTGTAAAGGTTTATCGGAACAGAGAGCAGAGCCAGCACAAGACAAGATTCTTGAGGCAGAACTGCAAATCTCTCTCTCTCTATCTCTCTCTCTATCTCTCTCTCTCTCTCTCTCTCTCTCTCACACACACACACACACACAGACACACACATACACACACCAAGGTGCCTGGTACCCAAGGCTATTTGAAGTTGTTCTAGCACCTGAGACAGAAAATCCCACAAGTACTTCTCCCTCAGAAGAAAAAATACAGTAATAAATAACAACTTTGCTGACTATTCATGACAATTGTCGGACGAAACCATCTCACTCTACCTAACGGTAGAACTGGCCCTGGCTAACAGAGTACTGAAGGCCACCCAGAGAGCTTCACAGCCTATTTGGGGTTTCCAGTTTGGGGTTTCTACATCCGGATCCAACACAGTACCATAGCACTTCTGGAACTTTCATTAAAAGCTGGCAGCACACGTGTGTTTTGCTTTTATCTTTTCACCACGTTTTGAGTAACATCCTCACCAAACCTCGCATAGGTTCTAGCATGACAAAACCCCACTTCGTTCCTAAAAGAACACACTCTCTTTGCAACATCGAGGGTAGCTGAAGCGTCCGGAGAAGTGATGGGTGCTGCGGGCAGATCACCACCCAACCATCATTGCGACCATCCTACACAGCACATGTTGATCATACTAGATCAGCTTGGATTATATCCAGCAGTCCTTGCTTGAGTGAGGAGTCAGCATGGCTGCAGATAAGGGCTGCTTCACTTGGGAGCATTTGGGGCATTGTCCACAATTCCTCTTGCCCCGCTGCTTTCTCTTCCCCAAGAATGGGAAACATGTGGCCCTCCAGATGTTGTGGGAGTACAACTCTAAAAATCCCTAACATAACAACAAAGGAAAAGCCCTGGTGAATCAGGCCAAGGGCCTGTCTAGTCCAGCATCCTGTTCTCACAATGCGATTCCTCACCTGTGATTCCCACCAACTGGTACTGAGAAGTATATGTCCCCGACATAGGCATCATAGCAGGTAAAATTAGCTGTGCTGGCTGGGACCATTGGAAGTCAAAGTCCAACAAGTTATGGAGAACCACATGTGCATCCCTCCTCCACTGTATAAACCTTTTTACATTGCAGAGGGGGTGGGTTAAGAAAAAAAAATGTGCAGGTAAATCAATCCAATTGTTCACCAAGTAGTAACAAAAGTACAAAACTAAACATATTATGCTACATGTCTTTATTACGTCCAGACTCTTCTACAGTTATTCTGTAGTCGTCGTCCCCCGTACACAGTTTGAGTATAGGCCTACGCATGAATACTACAGACAGGCATCTTTGCCAGGGAGCTACAACTGCGTGAGGATCATTGACAAACTGCACCTTAGCAAGCCAGGTTTGTCACTGAGTGTGCATTCCACTGGGAGCCACAGCCAGCTCCAGCTCAAAGAGAATTGTGAACATTTCCTCAGCAAAACGGAGCTGCTTTCAGGATTTGGGTATCTTTCTCTATAGAGCTTTGGCACCTATGTAAATGAAGCAAAGCCTTGGTTTACCTATACGCAGCTGTTTGAAACTGCTTGAAACTTTTTTGCAACACAATATAATCCCTTAAATCCTGAGCTACTAGCGTGCAGTTTGGTTCAGGGTTAAATTCAACATTCTAGGGTCCAAACCAGGGCCTGGTCTCACCTCCCACTCAAGAGAGGGAGGGGGAAAGGTGTAACATACATTCATTGTATTCAGTTCAATTGTTTGTCCTGCTTGCAGGAAACACCATATAAACTGTGTGATTCTGAAGCAAGGTGTCATGAACTGGCAGAACTTCGGGGGAGAGAATCCCGATGGGGGGTGTAGCCAGGACTGGGACACATCGGAGCAAGCGGTGGATGGGGAAGGAAAGGTTAGCGTAGGAAGTACTCACGGGGTGATGGAAGACGATGAGGGGGTGGAGGTCAGGAACCAGAGCAGCAGGACCCATCACCAGAGCCAGGGGGCCCTGTCTCCCTGAACACGGTGGGCTCTGAGGTGTAGGGTGCAGCAGGAAAGGTGCTCCAGGAAGTGGGGCAGGCAAAGGCCCACAGCCCAGCTCCCTAGCTGGCCAGGTGGAGCTCGCTAGCTCTAGGAGTGTGATTGCTCAGCTGGAGTTGACAGGTGAGGGTCATCTGCCTCATCAAGCCCAGATGCCGCAAGGGACATGCAAAGTATGAAAGGGCAGCAGAGCTGAGGAGCTGTGTCTGCTCAGCTATCCATGTTGATGGACCTTGAAGTGGATGTGCCTGCACTGCACTTTGGGTTTGACTCTAGACTGTTTCCTGACTGCTGGCCTTGGCTACTTGGGTTGACCTTGAACCTCGTTTCCTGACCTTTGGATTTAGGACTTTGGACTTTGCTTGTGTGCATTGAGCCTCAGACTTTGAACTTTGGGCTTGACATACAGCCAGGTAAGCGAGAAACCTCTATCAGTTATACTGAGTTGTGGAGATTTCTTTCTATTAGGAGTCAGAGAACAAAAGTTTGAATTAGTCATCCACAATTTATGCATGAAAAGACAGCTGTTGCCTGATAACTTTCCTTTTGGAAGCCATCATTCCATATTCTATCCAGCCACAGGGTGGCGCTGCACATGATTTGCTAAAATTGAAGACGTTTCCTTCACATGAGAGAGAAATTAATAAGTTTGCCCTCATAACAGATAAATCAACATAACTATTTGAGTAAATTTCCCACTGCAATTCTACCTGTGTGAGAAGTGTAAGACAAGCAGGTAGCTTGTCCTTCGACAGAATGAGGGCAAATTAACTTTGCTCCTGATTATTCTTATTATTATTATTAACAACATATCAGTGTGGTTTATTAGGACTGATGATAATAAGAACTTTGCTGCCAAAAAACACCAAATTCCCGCAAAAAATAAAACATGTTACGAAAACTAAATGGAAGCTTATTGCTTATAAAGTAACGTCAAGTACGAATACCAAAATATTTTTTGCACACTCGGCAGAAAGAATGTAGTTTTTGGTATTTGTGGAAAATTTGCAGGCCAATGAGGTTTAGCAGTTAGAATATAAAAAGGCAGCGGGGGGTGAGGGGGAATCCAGGTTTAAATCTCAACTCAATGACAGCCCAGAGGGAGATCTTGGTCCAGTCACTGTCGACCCATTCTCAAAGACTTCTTGTGATTATGCTAAATGGAGGACTCATGAAAGAGTGGGATATTTTTAATAATAAAATACAGATATAAAATTACATTTAGTTGTGTGTTTGTGTGTGTGTGTGTATATATATATATATAAATATGTGGTGTTGTTTTTCATGTGTCTGGAGCCTCAGGCAAAGTGAGGACTAAAACAGCTCCCAGAGCTTATAGGGTGCAGGAATAATAGCATCTTAGAGTTTGAAGGGAACCAAGGGTCATCTAGTCCAACCCGCTGCAAATGCAGCCATCTCAGCTAAAGCATCCATGCCAGATGGCTATCCAACTTTTGCTTAAAAACCTCCAAGGAAGGAGAGTCCATCACCTCTCGTGGGAGACTGTTCCACCGCCAAACAGCTCTTACTGTCAGACAGTTTATTCCTCCGCAATCTCCTTTCTTACAACTTGAAGCCATTGAAATCAATTGGTGGCTACACCATTAGGGCAAATGGGGCACCGCCCCCCAAAAAAACTCAGCCCACCCCAGCTAGCCCCCCCACCTGCATGCCTTCTTACTTAACAACCAGTCCAGAGAGCAGCCGTTTTTCCTCCCCAGTGTCGCCATCCTTCAGCAGCCACCATCTGAAGGGTCACTTCACTCCTGATACGGCAGCCATGTTTTCCACTCCTTGGAAGAGTGGTCCGTTAATATCAATGGGGCCCAGCTTGGGGCCCCCCCACCTGCCTGTCTTCTTTTTTACAGTCAGTCAAGGGCGGTGGGTGAGGAGGGATGGCAGTCATCTTCCTCCGTCTCAGTGGTGCCATTATAGAACTCAACTGGGCAGAAGAACAGTGTGGAAGCAGAACTGAAATAAGTTGGCTTTGCCTGTCCTTGGTTCTGGTTCCACTTCCTCTTGGCCTTCCTCTCTCCGTGGGAAGAAGAAGAGGAGTTTGGATTTGATATCCCACTTTATCACTACCCGAAGGAGTCTCAAAGCAGCTAACATTCTCCTTTCCCTTCCTCTCCCACAACAAACACTCTGTGAGGTGAGTGAGGCTGAGAGACTTCAGAGAAGTGTGACTGGCCCAAGGTCACCCAGCAGCTGCATGTGGAGAAGCGGAGAAGGGAATCCGGTTCCCCAGATTACGGGTCTATTGCTCTTAACCACTACACCACGCTGCCTCACTGGGCACCAGCCACTACAGTTGCCATGGCTACCCTCCAAGGGTGGAGAACCTGAGGCCCAGCGGCAGAATGCGGCTCCCCAGGCCTTTCTATGTGGCCCTTGGGACTGTCCCCAAGCCACGCCCCATCTCTCCAGGCCACACCCCCTCAGTGTCCCGACTTCGCAGCCTCCTTGAGTGTTTTTTGCCAGGCTGGAATGAGCCTACCTTGAACACTTGGTCATGCTTCTTGCTTTCCTGGATTGACAATACGGAGAGTGTATAAATGTTTGTAGAAACCAGTTTACTGTAAATACATATAAGGCCCACTTTGACCTCTAGCCCTGCCCACCACTGACATGTGGCCCTCACAAGATTGCACAGAAGGGAATGTGTCCCTTGGCCTGAAGAAAGGTTCCCCCCTCTTGCGTTTTAAGGGACACACCAGTCTTCAAACACAGGATCAAAAGCATCGTGGTGTATGTTTAGTTATTAAAAACATTTTCTTTAATCAGTTCTTAGCAGTCTTATTGTGCTTTAGAGGATTGTGGGCACATATAGTCTTCCCGCAATCATAACAAACTTATTAATAATATCTTTCTACTGCAGGAACAGGAAGGGGAAATGACTAAAAGGAGCATTGTGTGTCTGTATGTGTCTGAGATCATTGGTGCTGAGGTGAGATCTAAGACTTTATTTGGTCTTGTAGCTCCGGGGGGGGGGGGAGTGCTAAAAAGGGCCTTTGAGAAACAAGTTTAGATTGTCGGTGGGGTTGTTGGCATTCATTTATGCTGTCTGCTTTATTTATCAGCTAGCATAAGGCGGCCAGGTCTTTAATTAGAGAATGTAGCCTCATCACTGTCCTATAAAAGAGCTAATGTGAATGTTCTTTTGTTTCTTTTAATAGTGTTGCGATATCACGAACGTAATTAAAATAGTTGCTGCATCTGCCTAGCTTCAAAAGGACACCCTTTGCAGCTCTGTTGAATCACACATTTTATGAGCAACCGAAACACATCCTAGAGAAACTGAAATTCAACATTTTTACACAGCCTATAATCATCTTAAAGGAGTGGTGGTCTCCTTAAGTATTGTTGTGCTTCAACCTGGTTTCATTTCAACCTGGGGTGGAGAGATTGAGTAGATATATGCAGGGTTAGCGGAGTCTGTAACCTGAAGCTTTCTTAAGGATTTTACCCTACAACCCCAGGAATAAACTGCCACAGAGACTGGATTAGGCCCCCGAAACGGACTTTGGACATGCCTGCTGTAGATTCAACACTCTTAGCAAACCCAATGTTTTGTTTGAACACAGGATGCTGCCAAGAATGTGAGCTATTATCCTATTTTTTTAAAACGAGAATAATGAATAATGGGGACACACCCCATAAGCAGCTTTGGCCCATTGCACATGCAGGATTTTGGAAACTGCAGACTTGTGTCAACCTGCACGTGAAGTCTACCCTTCTTTTAGTTCCACACTATGCCTTCTATGTCATCCAAGTGGAAATGGCCATCAATATTTACTTTCCTACAGAAGTCCATTACAGTGACAGGACTAAATGGGGTAGAATGATATATGTGAGACAATAAGTAGCATCCCTGGGCCTTCTCTTCTTCAACTGTCACCTGGTAGTAGCCATTACAGCAGGTTGTCTCTGTGGGAGAGATGGTGAACAAAGCCCATTCAACCCGCTCTGCTGAAAAAACAGCTCCATTGTTCTTTCCCTAGCAGCTGATCATTATAAGAATGTTTAACTTTTAATGATTGGCGCTTGAATTCTTTTACCCTCCCTCTTTCTTCCATATCCCTTTCTCATTGAGTGTTGGGTTTTTTACAGTGTAACCCTATGGGCACAACCTGTCTTGTTTTAATTGATTGCCTGTAAGCTGTTTTTGGCTAAAGAGTGAGATAAAATTGCTCTAAAGAAATATATAATATGCATCTCTAGTACAGGCGATATTGTTTCAATTAGTCAAAAGTAGTGAAAATTCACCCAAATATCAAAAATTTTCAACACATCTGCTGTGTTTGAAGACACTGTCTTCATACATGGAGGATATATGAAAATCTGAATTTCCAATGTAGCACTCTAAGGTTGGTGAACAACATAAAAAACAAAAGCCCTGAATTTTAAGAGCTTGACAATTGGCTAGTCTGAAAACATTTTAATCAGACTTCAGCAATTTTGTGCCTTCCAGATGTTCAGACTCCCATCCGTTAGGGATGGTGTGTGTTGAAGACCAGCAACATCTGGAGGGCTGAGGAATACCCCATGTTTATTCTCTGCTTTGTAATTACCTACCTGTAGAAACCTGCCAGTCCTGTTTCCTTTTGGCTTTATACCTACTAGAGAGAAAGGTTGTAAGGCCCTAAACCATGCAGGACTTGGTCACGGGGGTCATCTGGTGGTGCCACGTACATCCAAGGTTCATTTGACACCCAGAAAAAGCATTTAGCATGATGGCACACACTTCCCAGTCAACAGTTGGCTGCTTTCAAGCCTTCTAGGAGTAGCAACGCTGCTTTGTTTGCTTTTGTAGTTCTATATGGTAGAGATTTCTGAATATCAGTTATTTCATGTTGTTTTTAATATGCTGTATACCGTTTTGAAACCTTTTGTCATCAGATGTCCATACATGTTTGCAAATACATACATACATAAAGGATGGGGAGGCTATCGTATTTCAGACCCAATGCAATTCCGTAGGTCTCCAAACTGACAGACTGGGCAAGAAGCTTGGTATACACAACTGAAAAAGTTCCTCAAAGCTGATCCCCCAGTTGTTTATGTCAGATGCGTTTTGAGAAAGGGCTCTTGAAGCCACCAACCCCAAGGCCAAGTTGTGTTTGCAGCATAAACTAGGAATTAAATCCACTCATCTTTACAAGTGTATAGAGAAATGTGTCTCCCCTTCAGAACCTATGGCTTTTTTGTGATGAAAACCAATCAGTGCACATCATGATTGCAGAGACAAGTGTGAGCTGGCCACCCTAGCCTCCTTCAGGAGAAAGAGCAGAATATAACTTAAATAAATAGCAAAGCACTTAAAACTTTCAAAATGCAATAGCCGGGGAGACTGCAGTGCTGACAATTTCAATAGGCCCATAAGACCGTTCCAACTTATGAGCCCTCAAGAGTGAAATCCTAAGACATCCAGTCATAAGCCGTATCCCATGGCATATGCAGCTGAGCCTTGCAACACAGAAGTCATTCTTTCAGCTGATCCTTTGGTTCCCATGTGGTGGCACTCTTGACACAGGTTGAAGTCTGTCCACACTTGCCACTCTAGCAAAGAGTACTAATTCCCCTCAATCCCCAGGGAATCTATTTCTAAAAGAATTTAGGAGTTGCCTTTCAGACCAAAAAGGACCCTCAAGGCAACTTACAGTTTAAAAGAAAACCTAACAATACAGCCGTACCTTGGATCCTGAATGCCTTGGTACTCAGAAGTTTTGGCTGCTGAATGTCGCAAACCCAAAGTTAGTGTTCTGGTTTGCGACCATTCTTTGGAACCCGAACGTCCTCCAGGGCTTCCAATTGGCTGCAGGAGCTTCCTGCAGCCAATCGGAAGCCACACTTTGGTTTCCGAACGTTTTGGAAGTCGAACATTCCGAGGTATGATTGTATTGATAGTTCTAACAATGCAATGACTTGTGCTTTGTTCCATAATTTCATTCCTGCTTTGTATGGATATGACATGGAACAATCCATCATTGTTGTCACCCTTTATGGGGCTAGAAACCAGCTGCAGGTGAAAAATCCTCTTCCACCTCTAAGAGATGGTCCCAAATCACCACCACACTGCATGAAATTGCTCTTCATTGTCCTAAACCGCAAGGAAAACTTCATTGGTAATAAATATCAAGCTTATTCTACAAAAGATGCATGATTTGCAAAGGGTATTTTTAAATTTAATTTATTAAATTACTTAACACTGAACTGCAGTAATCGCTTAACCAGGAAAGATACTTCCAACATTCTCTGTAGCATTCAAACTCCTTTGAAATAACAACATTTAAGAACTCTTTTTCTTCCGGGGATCAGTCTGGATTTCTGCAACAGACCAGTTCCCAAGTTGAAGCTCTATGTGCATTCTCAAAGGGACATAACATGAGCAACTCAATTCAGTCAGTTGCCTTCTTGGCAATAGGTGTGGTGGCCTAAGCCATAAGGAGGTTACATTCCCAGCAGGCCCTTCAAAGTTGGGCACTTGCAATCACAGCTAAGGCACGGTGGTTGTGCACACAAGGTGTGGCAGGTGGTGGACAGGGAAATTATATTGTCACCTTCCTCCCTTTGTCTTCTTCCCCTCATGGATGAAATACAAGGTTCCAAACTGTGCAGCAATCAATTCAGACCCTTTAACCAGCAGTAAGCAAATTTAAGAGATATACTTTGATCTCAAAGCTGAAATTAAAAGAAGGGGGGTTTAAAGTATTGATTCTTGCACAACTAGCCCCAAACAATATTTGGAAGAGAGTCTCTTCCAAGCACTTGTCAGGCAACTAGAACATTTGACCCGAGGCCCATTTCTGAAATGTCTGGACCACTCCCCCTAATTCTCTGCCTACTTAAACTGGCAGCTTACTTCAAAATTTGCCCCATTTTTAGGCGCACAAGAAGAGCCTTCGTCCTAAATGACCAGAACACTCATCCTGCTACTAGAAAAGACAAAGGCGTAGTGCAGAATTTAGGTTTTGTGAGCAAGGAATAATAAAACATTTTTTCCTCCCCCCCCCCCCTACAAAACGGATACACAATTCCCAACTATCTCCCCCCTCCCCCTCTCCTTCTTTCCTTCAACATTCAGCTTTGGTTATGCCATTTCCTTTGTACTGGAGTCTTATGTCTGATGGGAAGTAACTCCCAAATGCTAGAGGGGAAAAAAGCCTACAGCTTATATTTAAGAACAGACTTCGTATACTGGACGGACATACTCTCATTCTCTCTCTCACACACAGAAACACACACACACCCTTCACAGAAGGAGGATTTACTTCCAGCGAAGTGCCCAGAAACACCCATGTTCAGCTCGGCACCTTTAAGTAAAAAAAACCACTTATCAAATACTGTAGGGTATCCTCCCCTTATGTCACAGACTCCAAAAAATAAGAACTGGATGAGAGAGAGAAATCAACATTATCAACTCCCACCATCCCTAACAGCTGTCTCCTGGGTATTCCAAACTCCTTCACTGCACGGAGGACTTGAACCAGTATACTTTTGTCTCATTCAAACAGAAACATTAAATATGGCAGGCAGCTAATAATCCTTCATTCAATTGCCCCCCTGCTCCGTCCGGTGACACCTAACATCGTTTCAACAGAAACAGCAGCTGCCACTGCACTTCCCAGAGTCAGAAGGCAAAAGTGATTAAGATTTCAAGGTGCCACAGGGGTGATAATTTGACCACCCCCCCATGGGAATGTCACTTGTGCCACCCTTGAGGCCCACAGGCAACTCAGTCATTGGCCTCCCAAAGGCTCTTCTCTGCCACGAGTGAAGATTTCGGGAACTTCTGTTTCTAAAAGTCTCAACTTGATGCAGAGAAAATCCTGCAACAGTCCGTGCAAAGAGGACTCTGTAGAAGGCAGCATCCACCCGGCTTCCAGCTGCTGCCATCAACCAACCACTTCCCAGACCATCTCCATCCCTTGCTGCCAATACATCTAGGGGTCATACACTTCCACCCCAGTGTTTTGAGTGAAGCTGCAGGGTCTCCACACCAGTCAATGTTGGGGGGGCAAGGGACAGCCTGCCATGGGCAGCTGTGTTGGACCAGCAGCTGGCTCAGAAAAAAACCCTCAAAACAGCAGTCCATTTTCCATCAGAAGTAGGTGAGGTTCTTGATGACACCCAGTTCAAGCATCTTTTTTATTGCTAATGCCTCGTGTGATATATTGTGTTCTGAACCCTGTAAGAGAAGGCAATGAGAAACACATTAGGCCATGCAGTAGGGCTGGGCAATATATTGATATATCATCCAAAACTGGTTTGAAGTTCACATCGTGATAATTGTTTCATAATATTTGAGCTAGCAATACATCCCAAATCACAATGTGTGTAAGGGCTAGGCGATACTTGCTTATCAATATCCCAACTCACAAGCTAAACATTGCAATCTACCACGATGTCTGAAATAAGGATGGAACTATACAGAGGCAGCTGCTGCTGCTACTTCTGTCACTCTTATCACCGCCACAGAGCCTTGCAGGCCACCACTGTCCATGCCACATCCAAGCTGCTGCTGCCTAGAAGGCCTGCTGGCAGTCCCAGATTATTTGTATTCACTATGACCCATCCCCACACTTTGGATTGTTCTGAATACCACCATTTGGTAGGTAAAAGGACCCCTGACCATTAGGTCCAGTTGTGACCGACTCTGGGGTTGCGGCGCTCATCTCGCTTTATTGGCCGAGGGAGCCGGCATACAGCTTCCGGGTCATGTGGCCAGCATGACTAAGCCGCTTCTGGCGAACCAGAGCAGCGCACAGAAACGCCGTATACCTTCCCGCCAGAGCGGTAACTATTTATCTACTTGCACTTTGACGTGCTTTCGGACTGCTAGGTTGGCAGGAGCAGGGACTGAGCAATGGGAGCTCACCCTGTCGTGGGGATTCGAACCGCCGACCTTCTGATCGGCAAGTCCTAGGCTCTGTGGTTTAACCCACAGCGCCACCCGCGTCCCCAACACTCAGCTACCTCAGAAGAAAGTAGCCAAGCTCAAAACCAAAAGTCTCATTTGGATGCATTTTGGCTTGCCTGCTGCTGCAAGTGAGATGATTGATAATATCATCATTTTAGACCCTTAAGTAGTAGCAGTTGCCAGGACACTGTCCTGTTTGCCTCTGCTTAGTTCCTTCCTTATTTCAGATATCACAGAATATTGATATATCACGATGTTTAGCTGGTGATATATCGTGATACCCAAAACAGGTTACGCCCAGCCCTATCATGCAGTTCGCTAGTTTTCAGCTTTTCAAGAGTCCCTAAAGGAGAAAGTTTGTATTCTAAGACAAATTAAACAACTGAGAAGTACCCTTGAGCTCATCCAGTCCAACCACCTGCTTAATACCGGACCTACAATGCAGGATGCAACTATGCTTGCATAAGAGTCGAGAGGAAGAACCAAGATAGTGGCACTAATTCTACAGACTCGACTCAGAATGGCATATGGACAGCCTCAGAGGGCTCATGCCGCTGCCTTGCCTGTGGGTGTTCCAGAGGCATCTGGTTAGCCGTGGTAGGAAATAAGAGGCTGAACCAGACTGGAACTTTGGTTTTATCCAGCTGGCTTCTTACATCCTTAAAAGGCAATGGAAACCACACTGCCACAAACGTGCACAAAGCGGGTTTTAATCTCTGCTCTTCACCCATCTGCCACTCCCTTCCTAGGGCTGTTTTGCCATCTCGGGAGAGGAGCAAGCAGAATGAAAACAAGAACCCGGCTGCTGGGATCAGACGAAGAGGGACCCATCCAGTCCAGCATTCTGTTCTCACAGTGACCAACCACATGCCTAAGGGAAGCCCACAAGCATGCTTCCACACACATGTTCCCCTGCAACTGGTATTCAGAGGCATGCCACCACCTCTCCCTTCTCTCCCTCTTTCCCAGTCTTATCTCTAAACCTCTTTTCAAGCTGTCCAATCATCTTTCTGGAAGCCCGCATTTTCTCACTAAGCCATAGTTGGCTTATCATGCGGTGCAAACCTGGTAACTGAGAAAGATACTCCCAGCCTAGGTGCAAAGGGAGGCGGGGGGGAGGGGAGAGGAATTAAAGGCTGGAGTGAAACGTCAGTGATATGCAAAAAAAAGTACAATCTGTGACAACTCGGAATTGGAGCTCAAATGTATGCTGTGATGGATGGAGCCAGTCTGCCAAGCCAAGAGGATGGAGACTGCCAACCCTTGCTTCCTGGTGCTCAGCACTGAGATCAGGAGATAAAGCACTCTGCCTGCTCTTTAAAGAGCAATCTGTTAAACAGAATAAAAAAACTCTTCCATCTCGTGGTGATCAGCAGAGATGGGGAGATAAAATCTGTCTGTGAAGTGTAAAAGGCAAACATTTCACACCCACATCACACTCCAATGCTATGTCCTTGTACATGTGGTTTGTGTGCTGTATGTGTTCTCCGGATGTGAAGTGAGTGTGCATGCATGCATGCCCTCACACAGAAGTACAGAATAACCACACCTGCTGGTGGCATGTGGCTAATCATTAGTTTAGCCTCAGGTTGAAAAAGGGTTCGCTACTCCTGCTGTGAAGCATACTTACTATTTACTTCCAACCTGTTTTTCTTTTGCACCAGAGATGGGCAACCTGTGGCCCTCCAGGCACTGTCAGACTACAACTCCCATCGCCATCATTTACTGGCCATAGTGGCTGGAGCTGATGGAGTCCAACAACATCTAGAGGACCACAGATTCCCTGCCCCTAATTTACGCTCATCTGTATATATACACGGGACGCGGGTGGCGCTGTGGGTTAAAGCCTCAGCGCCTAGGACTTGCCGATCGAAAGGTCGGCGGTTTGAATCCCCGCGGCGGGGTGCGCTCCCGTTGCTCGGTCCTAGCGCCTGCCAACCTAGCAGTTCGAAAGCACATCAAAGTGCAAGTAGATAAATAGGGACCGCTTACTAGCGGGAAGGTAAACGGCGTTCCGTGTGCTGCGCTGGCTCGCCAGATGCAGCTTGTCACGCTGGCCACGTGACCCGGAAGTGTCTGCGGACAGCGCTGGCCCTCCGGCCTATAGAGTGAGATGGGCGCACAACCCTAGAGTCTGGCAAGACTGGCCCGTACGGGCAGGGGTACCTTTACCTTTACCTGTATATATACACAGGACATGCCACACATAAATCTGATTGAAGCTAGTCCATGAAAGGTTAATGCCCTAAGAAAACTGGTTAGTAACAATGTTGGGCTTTTTTAATGAACAAGTTTCTTTCTCTTTCTTTCTTTCATCTGTGAATGGTTAATAGTTGTTTTTCTACAAGCCAGAATATTAAACTAGGTTCAAACCTGGTTTGACATCCTGGCTTGTTCTGAGGCTATAATTTCCCAGTCCAGACAAAATGTGAAACTACAGTTAACTGCAGACTTTCTGATTTGTTCGTTGGCTTGTACAAAGTGGCTAAAGTCTTGTTCACATCTCAGTTTATTAAGTCGGTGGACTTTCCCTATACAAGCAGCTTCTTATATTATATTCATCTGTCAAGAGAGGCAATGGTTACTCACAGTCATCGACTTCAATGTGACTTGCTCGTAGTAGTGAATGGTCTGCTTCTTGGAGTCAGGGTATCCAAAGCCCGCAATATGAACTATGTCACAGAAGTGCAATGCTAAGGTGATAGCCACTAATCCTGTGGTTGGTTTCTAGGGGAAGACAGAGGAACATGATGCTGGGTTCACTTTCTCTTGGCACAAAGCTTACCTTGAGAAGCCAGGATGGTTTAGTGGTTGGAGCAGCCTTCGACTGATGGGAGTTACAGCCCAAAACATCTGGAGGGCACCAGATTGAGGAAGGCTGGGCCAGAAGGCTTGACCCTGATCAGGGGGGACACCCAGGTTCAAATCCCCTCCCAACTACAAAGTTTACTGGGTGACCTTTGGCCTCTGCCTCTGACCCCTAACCTGCTTTACAGGGCTGCTGTGACTATGCTCTGCCTCCACAGCAGGGAGGAAGCAATGCTTCTGAATATCAGTTGCTAGAAACCACAGGAGGGGAGAGTGCGCTTGTGCTTGAATCCTGCCTGCTGGTTTCTCACAGGCAACTGTTCAGCCCACTGTAAGAACAGGATACTGGACTATATGGGCCACTGGCATGATCCAGCAGGCTCTCCTTATGCTCTTAATCTATACATGTTCACATGCACACACCTTTTGTCTGTAATTGGTATCGAGGGGGAAGTTCCTATTCATTCCAGAGGCTTTCCCCATCCCTAGACTGCAGACTTTCTTAAAATAATAAAACAAAGAATATCAGCGCGCTCAGCTTTAGTGTCCCAAAACAATGTCTGTGTTTGCACAGGTGTGATGACAGCATCTTAGATAAAGTGTAGCTTCGAAACCTTGGTAGAAGAGTTTCTCGTCGGCTTTGAAACTTCAGCCATAGAAATGTTTCCTGGTAACTGCCACGCACATAAAAAAGTAGTTCTAAAGTTGTCAAGACACCCCACCTGGGCAAACACTGGCAGACGTACATCTAGAAGTTGCCAACAGGATAGCAAACAACACTGAACGTAAAAAGCAGTGTGTCCTGAGATGACATGAACTAAGGCCCAGGTGGCTTTGAAGTGGTAAACATCTTCCTGGGCTGTACCACTTCAGACTACAGGCTGGGGCTCCCATGAGTAAATGCTCCTCCACACAAAAACAGCTCATTTGAGGGACAACTAGCATATCTGGGGGGAAGGGTTCTATCCTAGCCTTTAACACACTCATCTTCTATGTGCAGGGATGTATTTAAATAAATTTAGTACAAAGAAGCATTTCGTCATGCAAGCCCCCACCTGTAGCCTGAGGTGATAAGGCACAGGCATAGACTTTACCACCTCAGTGAGAACTAGGCTGAAAGATCTTACAAGTCACCTCACCCTGATTTGGAAAAGCAGTGCAGGCTGAGCTGAGGTGCTTTCCCCAACCAAGTGACATTTAAACTGTGACTAAAAAAAATAAATACATCTGCACCTGAAATGTCAGTCAATTGAACATACTTCTGATTCAAAAATTAGCTTTCTGCCCTGCATGGACAACATTCATATCTGCTACTTTCCAGGCTAAAGGATGCTCCTAGAAGCACGGGATACAGATGATCTGTGATTAGAGAGACAGACAGACAGACAGACAGACACAGAAAGTGTGTTTAGACACACACAGCAAGAAGGAGTGTGTCCTAGGAGCACGGGATACAGATGATCTGTGATTAGAGAGACAGACAGACACAGAGAGAGAGAGAGAGAGAGAGAGAGAGAGAGAGAGAGAGAGAGACACAGACAGACAGACAGACAGACAGATACAGACAGACAGACACAGAAAGTGTGTTTAGACACACACAGAGAGTGTGTGTGTTTAAATGCTTAAAATAAGTGTCAGATACAAGTTGAGAAGTGAAATGTCTCAGGACACCAGCGCTGGGAAAGGGCCACAGTTAACACTTTGCCTCCTGTGCTGTTTTCCCCAATCAAAATCAAAATCCTGCTAGAGGGCAGGGGAACGAGATACAGGAATCCATATTGTATCACTCCCCCCCCCCGCCCTTGTCCCACCGGTCTAACAGATTTGGGGCAGGGGAAAATATGTTAAAGGAAATGTAACACGGGGGGAGGGTTAACACAGAGACACACACCTGGCACCACTGTTCCGAGGCCATTTACACTCTACTCTCACCACTGATTTTAAGCTTTAAAGACAGTCGCCTGGAGATCCACTCACAGACCACCCACATCATGTGTATTTGGGTCCCAAGATATCCAGGTGCCACATTACAGGAGAGATCACAGCTTGGAGACGACCAAGCACCATCTCATCTTGAGAATTTCAAGAGAAAGAGCGCTTTGCTCCTTTTAGGAATAAGCCTCAACTCCTGTAACTTGTCCCTTCTCTCTCTCTCTCTCTCTCTCTCTCTCTCTCTCTCTCTCTCTCTCCACTCTTACCTGTTTTAACTTCTTCAGCTGCTTCATTGGAAGCTTAAGCAATTTGGCAGCGGTTATTTCCATAAAATACGGGTTCAGGATTCGCACTTGCTCAGGATTCGCATCCCAAATTAAGGGAGGCTGTTTCCAAAAGCCCTTCCGAACCTGGAAAAGAGGATTAAGATAGGTTAGCCAGGTGCTCTTTGCTCTCAAGAGCAGAATCAAAGCAAGAGAGCTGAGCTGGGTCAAAGCAGGAGGAAAAAGTGGGGCAGGCAAAGCAGAGTCATTTCCCATTGGTGGCTTTCTGGTGTTATACCCTAGGACCTGATCTCTGTGCTTCAGATGGGATGCTCTCTCTGTATCTTTAGGCCGCCTCGAGACCACAGTATCTCTGAGCAAGACCAGAATGCCCTTCCATACCTACTTCAATTGCCTTGGTTCTCATGTTCACCCACACCACCACTCTGGGAGGTAGGTTGTTATTCCCATTTTTATAAGCTGAGAATTTAGCATTTGTCCATGTCTACCATGGCAAAAGCAGGTCTTCCAGAGCTGAGTCCAATACACTGCCTGCAGGGTTGCATGGACAAACAAAATCAGTTGCCATGCTTCTGAAGAACATACTCAGGGGAGGAATGAAACTCAGTGGTAGAGCATCTGCCTCACTTGTAGAATGTCCTAGGTTCAATCCCTGGTGTCCCCAGCTGGGGTTGGGAAAAGCTCCTGCATGAAACCCTAAAGAGCTGCTGCCACTCAGTCCAGAACATGCTGAGAACTAGATGGACCAATGGCCTGGCTCAATATAAGGCAGCTTCCTGTATCCCTGGGGGTAAAAGAAAGGGCTTCTGGATCAGAGGAAGGGGACCAGGAGATACACTAGTCTTCATCTCCCAATAACTTACCCTTTTCTTGTCATGCAATATTGTTTCCATCCACTGGAAATCCATGGGTTTGAATGGCACCAGCACCAGCAACGTGTCTGGATTGTTTTCTCTTTGGGGGTTGAAATGTGCTGACTCCGGGTAGAAGAGCCGCATAGTGGTCTTGGAGCCCACGTCGCTCTCATAACCATAAACTGGTGCATTGTTCAATCTGCAGTGGGGCAGAGAGGAGGAAAGGGAGTTTGCACCCTTGGCAGAACATAGGGAGGCATTTCGTCGTTTTATGAGAAGAAACCCATGCGCAGGAGTTCAACCGAAGGGTATCTGCCACATGTCCACGTTATATACTACAGGGTGGCTGCAGTTACCCTCTTCTCTTATGCCTAGCCGCTGCTTTGACTTGGAACAAGCTAGAGCAGAAGCAGCCAAGAGGAGTATCCTCCAAATGTTGTTCAACTACACCTATCAGCTCCAGTGAGAGTGGCCAAAGCTCAAGGAGGAAGGGAGCTGGAGTCCAAGAACACGTCTCAGCTAGAGTGCAACTCAGCGTTTACTTTATCTGCTGATCCATCAATTCAGAGGGAAACCATAATGCACAACCAAACCCAGAGGACATTTATGGGTTTCTTCCCAAGAACACATATATGTTACGGAAAAGCACTGGGCTGCCAGTAAAAACAACATCACTTAGTCATATTCTTCCTGCTCTGTAATACAGTAGGGTGTGTATGTGCTTAGTGCTCTGATGTTATCATGCTGTGCATTTCCCCATCTCCTCCTTCACATTATTTGCTGCCGCTGATGGGGGTAGCAAGACGGGAAAGTGGAAGGTGGTGGTGTCAGTAGATGAGGTAAGTACGACTTGCAGAGGGAAAGGATCCACTGGGAGGATGCCACTGTTACAAACAGCCCCATTCAGTTCCACACGGCAAAACAGGACGATGCTATGTTCAGAGAAAGTGGCTGCACTGCCGTGAAAGATCACAGACTTTTTCTTTTTCTTTTTGATTGTTTAAAAATTGGAAACTTTACTTTCCCAAGAAACCAGAGGCCTTCCTGTTGGGCATGGTAGACCAGAAAGTGTTAAAGAAGGACAGAACTTTGTTTATGTATGCTAGTACAGCAGCAAGAATACTTATCGCAAAGAATTGGAAGACACAAGATTTACCCACGCTGGAGGAATGGCAGACGCAGTTGATGGACTACATGGAGATAGCTGAACTGACCGGCAGAATCCGAGATTTGGATGTAGAAACAATTGAGGTGGACTGGAAAAAGTTTAAAGACTACTTGCAAAAGTATTACAAACTGTATGAATTTTAAGACGGTGCATGATTTGAAAATGATACGCTTTAGCAATTATGATTAAGTAAATAGTAAATTAAGTGATAAAAGAGAAAAGGAGATAATATGAAAGTGAACATGTTATGTTTATTTTAAAGGTATAAAAATTCTGACATAATACATTGAATATAGATACATAACATGTAAAAGTTACAATAAGGTATGACATAAGGTAACAAATTGCTGACATTGTTAATATAAAGAACGCAGAATCGGAAGGGGTGGGGAAGTCCAATTTGGGATTTTTGTTAAAAAAAAAAAAAAATGGTTTCTTGTAAACTCCTTGTTTGTAATGTATAAAATTTGGAAAAGAAACGTAATAAAAAATATTATAAAAAAAAAAAAATAAAAATTGGAAACTTTAGGCTTCCGGAGGCGGCGCCAACGGCAATGGCGGTCTCCTTCTAACTACGAGGGAGAAGCTCCGCAGAAATCGGGTCTATCCGCTACGGCGCAGCGGAGACCCTTTAAAAAACCGCATGTTTATATGTTTGTTTGTTTGTGTTTGTCTTTTGTATTGTTTTATATTATATGTTGAAAAACCAATAAAAATTTTATAAAAATAAAAAAAATAAAAAACCGCAGGCGGGGGAAGTCTGCGGCCATGGGACTCGGCGGGTGCCAAAAGCGCCCCCCCCCAAGTGGCAAAGGGACCCCGCGAGGGGCTCCAGAGCGGAACGGGGGTGGTGCGGCACTGAGAGTCGATCGCTACTTCTGTGGAGTGAAGCCGCTGCAGCTGTTGCCGGAGAGCGCTGTCCTTTCTTCCTTGAAATTCGGCTTTTAAACTACAACCCGTGAGTAAGATCTTCTAAAGTTGGAAAGATCAAAGGATTTGTTCCTTTGATCGGAATAAAGAACTTGAATTTGGCTCTGAAGCGGGGAAGACGTAAAAAGGAAGTCCGCCTTCCGGTTTTATAGACAGTATTAAAGCAAAGACTATTGGAACTAAGAACTGTGAAAGTTGAATTAAAAAGACTTAATTTTAATGCCAGATTTAAGAACCCCCTTCAGAGTGGGGGGGGGAGAGAAGAAAGTACTTTTGTAGGGAAAAGAGGAAGGAAAGAAGAGACCACCACTTAATCCCTGATATTGGTCTGTCAGGAAAGTGGAAGGTATTGCACCGTTCAGTGACATTGTAACTTTATGTGTTTAACCTGCATTTGAACTGAATTTGAAGGACCCCCTTTGCAACTGTTGCCATTCTATGGGAGAATTGGAAAGTAAGAGATACTGCTGCATTTAGACAAAAGTTGCTTTGAAAAGAACATTGTTGCCATTGTGCTCCCCTAGAGGAGGATTGGGATATAACTGGGGAATTTCCATTGCAGCTGGCTTGGAGACTTTTTTATAACAAAACAAGTTGAGTTGTGAGAACGACCTTGAGACTTTAAGATAAAGTTATGGATCAAGATAAACCCCAGGAAAAATCTACAAGGATAAAAACTAGGCAGCAGCAACGAAGACAGTCGATAGTAGTTCCATCTCTCCCAGAAAAAGAGGATACTGGGCAGACAGGAACAAAGGGAGTAGGCCCTGATGAGACATTAAATGCATCACTTGACAAAATATTTGGAGCTTTGGAAAAATTGTCAGCTAAAATTGATTTAAACACTACAACCATCAGCTCCAATACACAGGCCATTGACCGGCTGCTCCAGGAATCTAAAGAGACAAGGAAAATTGCTGAAGAAGCGAAAGAGAAGGTGACGGAGACAGAAGGAAAGATATTTCCAATTAATAAGCAATTGGAAGACCATAAGGCCCAACTATCTCTAATTGAACTTAGAGACAAACAGAACAATTTAAGAATTAGGGCAGTACCGGACGTGGAAGGAGGCAACTTGTGTGATTTTCTTACACAGGAGTTTGAGGAATTTTGGGACCTTGAGTCAGATAAAGATTTCAAGATAGTGAGTGCCTTCAGAATTGGCAAAGGGGGAAGAAAGAACAGAGTGAGAGATTGCTTGATTTCACTTAGATCTAAAGAAGAGAGAGACAAAATATTGAGCCTCCATTATAAGAATTCATTAGAGATACAAGATTCGAGAATTGAAATCTTCAAAGACATTCCAAAGTATTTACTGGATTTGAGAGCTAACTACGGTGACCTAGTCCAACTGTTAAGAAGAAACAGCATCATTTTCAGGTGGGAGTTCCCCCAGGGTCTGTCTTTCAATTACAAAGGGGAAAAAGTGAAGATAAGATCAGAGGAAGACAAAGTGAGATTTTTGAACCATCACGAGGAAGACCT